>NC_140629.1:15506608-16951608 GCF_057382275.1 Copadichromis virginalis
TTTTCAATTTAAATGTTGCAGTGATACCTCCAGCTATTACTTGCTGCTTTTTTTTTCTTTCTCTCTTTTTGCATAACACCTTTCAAGACCAGAGAGCCAAAGTGTTGAGTTAGAGATTCTTGCCCTGCTGCTTGTGAGTTCATGAAACCCCTGGTAGTGAAACAGGCTGTCAGCTCGAGTGTGAACACGAGCATATGAACGAGTTCCCTTTGAGTTTACGCGTGTACTAAAAAGGTTTCAATGTACTTGTGTTTCAGTGCTTCTGTTTAAGTGAGTGTGTGAGCATGCACATGTGTGCCTATATGTGTGTGTGTCCTCTCCCAGGGATGGCCGCTAATAGCTCGCCTCGGGCAACAATTTAACTCAGCCTAACAAGGTTCTCCCCAAAGTGGCCCCAGGGGCATCTCTCATAGAGGCAAATTGATCACAAAGACTATCACACAACTCAGCTCGGCTCGACCCAGCCTGCTCTGCTCTTTACCTGCTCTCTTTCTCTCTCTCTCTCTCTCTTTGTCTCTAGCGGGATGATTTAACAGAATGCGTTATGGACATTAAATCTGAGTTAAGTGAGCAAAAGCAGCAACAGCGGCAGCCGTCTTGGTTTCAGAATTGCATTCTCTTTGTGAATGGCAAGATCCCTCACATCAACAGCAAGTGCTGTGGACACACACACACATATGTGAGTACTCTCACGCACAGAGTTAAGAGAAGTATCTCATGACTTGGACACAGTAACTGAGAGATAGAGATAGAGAGAGGGAAGAAAGGCAGACCTAATAAGAGTCCCTTCAATGAGATTACAAGCACTAAAACAGGCTAATCTTTGTCATTAAGAAAAGATGCCGCAGTAGGCTAAGTCATATTATAGGCTTATTGCAGCTTTCTGCAGAGAACACCTTCACAGTATAGGGATATAATGTGCCACTTCCTCTGTCATCTTCACATCTTGTCTATAACTTTGGAGAGCCAGAGTCCACTTTTTGTGCAAAACCTCTTAAAAGTAAGGGCCTTGCAGCACTTCCAAGTAATCAGTGCTGTGCATAATCAAATCATATACGTATATGATTATGCGTAGCGTAGAGGGTAAGCTGACACACACCTTTAGTTTATGGACTAATCTGCTTTGAATGTTAGCTGAAGTCTGATAGGTGGTTAGCAAGCGTGGACTTTGGATACCTCTATAACAGGTACTGCATGTTATTCATTGCTTCAGGCAGCTAGAATGTGCAAGTGCTATGAGAACAGGATAGCTTGTATCTGTGTGCATTTGCACCAGTATGCATGCAAGAAAATTTAGTTTTGCACCCTAACTCACCATTTCATACAAGCACACACTAACTTGCTTAGGCAAACGCACACAAACGTCCACACTTGCACTATTATATAACTCTTAAGTCTCTCTCTCTCTCATACTTGCCCTCTTTTTTTCTTATCTCACTCATTCACTTGCTCATAGTCTCCCTTCTCTCATTCTGTTTGTCTCGCCTTTCGTTTTCTGTGTATTCGCCATATAGATTCTTAGCTCGATTCATGGTCTTTAAGCAGATAGAAAAAAGGAAACCTCCTAAAAACGAAATGAACTGACTCATAAAGTGACTAAACTTGAATAAATGACCAAATCTCTACATTGTTCTAGAGTAGCAGAAATCAGAATTTACTGTAAAAGTGTGTGCGCAATGCTCACTGACTTTGGACTATCAGTCGGTGCACTCGATGTCCCTCTCCCCAGAACCTGATTTGTTATGATATGATAATTCTCACTTTTGATGTGAGCATATTTTTCCTATAAAAGGAACCCCTCCAATGATATCTTTGTCATATTTTACTCGCTTTCTGTGTTTAATAAGCGCAGTCACCCTCTTCCCCCGGTTTTTACTTCAGTGTAAATCAGAGGAAAATGTGAATATTGAATATCATTGTGCGTCCACTGAGACACGCTGCCTTCATGGATGAGTAAAACTGACAAAACAGAAGGAGCTGTCAGAGGACTCTATGACTTCAAGGCAGATTTAGAGTTTAGGAGTGGTTCAGGCAGAAATCCCTCCCGGCTAAGATAAAGTGGAGACACAAACTGAAGCGTGCCGTGTAGCCCACGCTTTGTGTGTGGAAAGATTTAAGAAAGAGGGAGAATTGACTGAGGAGGAAAAACAGTTCGCCTAGGCTCCCCTAGACGGCCGCGGAGGGATAAAACCAACACTGGGTGCATGCTGAGCGCATGCAAAACAAACACAGGCTATGATAGTGGCTCAGTGGGACCGCAGAAGTGCTATCCAGGCAGCACACGCACGCACAAAGCATGGTGGAATGTTTTAAGTAGATGGCTTGAAAAAAAATCTAAAGGTCAGGTAAGACACACTAGGTGAAGAGTAGACGGTGAGTCTTGAATGCAAAATGAGTGTGTAAGTGTGTGTGTCGCAACAACACTCTGGTGCCGGTACCCGTTTCAGTCAGTGGGGCTGTGTTGAGGGATTAACAGTGTGGCCTGCATGAGCTTGGGGTAATCTCTCCTCTCTTCTTACATAACACTAGACCATTACTCAGCACAAACACACAATAAACAACACAATCAACAACACCGAGCTGGACAACAGACCACACATGCAGTGATAACAGTGCAAAGCAAAGATTCACCCAGACCGGGTGCACAAAAAGAGGTTTCATGGCGACAATGGAAAGCAGTGATTTGGTGTAAATTAAGTTTTGGGCTCAGTTTCTAAATCAGTACGAATAATGGCAACTTATATTTTGCATGTTGTTACTCATAGTTGGTACTGAAAGTGAAACACAGGCACAACTCAGCGCCACTGATCTTTAACCTTTACTTTATCCCCCTTAATGGCACATGATACAAATACTGGCAGTTAAATGTAATCACAGTGTAGCTGTGAACATCTGTGTTTATTATTCTGCATCATTTCTATGTATTCACATGAGTCTTCCTGTGTTGTCATCCATGTGCTTGTACATCGGCCTTCCGCTTGTTTGTGCTCAGGAGAAAAACAACAGTAAACACTGAACACAGACAGCCAACAAGCACTAAATGGTGGAGGTGCTTCTTTAATAGTTTCTACTGTTATAAAAAAAAAAGAAATTATAGGAACAAACATGAAAAAATACAAAAAAAAAGAAAAGAGAGATGTTTAGACTCCAGTGTAAACTAAAGCCATTTCAGTTGTGTGCCACGGATTTATCTAAACAGACAACTTCCATTGTCTTTGACTAAAAATTGATCCCGGGATGCTTTCGAACTGGACAAATCAATTCGCAAACGAGTCTCTAAAGCAAAGCAGGATGGGACTAATTCTATTGGCATGAGGCCGTCATGCGTAGTACTGCAGCTGTTTGTGTCAGTGTGCGTTTTCAGAGCTTTCGGATTTTTAATGTGTGCACATGCTGCCTTTCAAGGTAACATAAATAATGCCAGAAATGGAAATGACCATTAATTCTTGTAGATTTGAGATAAATATTTTTAATGACCCCCCCCCCACTCCCACCCACACATTATTCTGGATCTCCTGCCATTATCTTATTACTTTATTGTGCTCTCATACTCTTCCACTTCCTGTCATCCCATCTTATCCCACAGTGTTAGGAGAATGAGAGATGGTGATTGGCGCATACTGCTAACAGAGGAGAAGTGGCCCTGCGAGCCCCTCCTCCACTGTTGCTCCCTCCATCGCTGAACTTGTGGACCTGCCTGACCCGGGTGCATTTGGAAGCTCTTAGGCTTATAACAGTAATAAAAAGGATACACATCCACGGGATAATGTAGACTGTGGGGATCACTGAGTAACACAGGAAGCTACTCACTTGCAGAATACATGTCAGTTCATGCTTGTGTGATGCTGTGTATGTTTCCAAGCACGCATATGCTAATCTCACAGAAGGGCTCTGATCTCTTATTGATTATGGCATTAATAAATGATTTGGTAGGAGGTTGCTGTTGATTAGCTCAGACATTCTTTAGGTTAAACTAATTTCTGCAAAAAATTACTTTAAAAAATCAAACATTCATTTACAATAACTAAAACGATTCATCCAAATAAATAGGGCATAATTACTTAATTATATTTCATTTATTGTCTTATTATAGAGACGTAAAAACTAAAACTCTGTTGCCACTTAAACACATATATATGGCCACTTGCCACTGTTTCTAATGTCATTTGATGGGTTTTAACGGAACACCTCTTACAGCAGAGCTTCACCACATTGCTGTTGAAAATACAGAGATAATGAGCCTGTTTACAACATCCTACACAGCACTGAGCCAGCTTCGTTTTCAGAGAAGCAGAAAAGGCCTCTTATGATTATATTATATGTTGTTTCTCTGGCTTTTCCAGGCCGGGCGATGGCGTGACATCACATCTTCGGTCAGGGCTTCAGGAGCTGTGGCTATTGTTAAATGATAATTACCACGGCTCATGAGGGGCCTCTATTTTTTAAAACCTTGTGGTTGTGAGCACGTTTCTGTGCAAGGGCAGCCGAGACTCCACACACACAGACGCGCGCACACACAGGTTGGGAGTGGGGGCCGCACGGCCCACACTGATTTAATTCTATCTGACAAAACCCTTTGGGGCGTGCAGAGGGAGAGAGGAAGATGGAGAGCGAGGGAGAAAGAGAGAGATAGACATGGTAAAAAAGGGGTGAGAGAGACGCTTCAGGGGCCTCTTCTGCCAACCATGGCTATTAAGTGAAAGCAGGAGCTTTTGGTATACCCCTCCAAAGCCTCCCATGCACGAGAGTAGTCGCAAGGCCCATTAAAATGTGGATAAAATACAAGGTGTGTGACAGAGGAGTTTGCCATGGGATTGCAGAAAGAGAGTAAGAGGAAAAGATGTTTGGCCTCCTGTTTTTTCTTTTTTTTTCTTGCCTAAGGTTTGATGGCCTGGAGCTGAGGCAGCAGATAGCTTTACATCTTTACATGACATGGACACATGAATAGATTGATGTTTGACCTTTTTTCTCTAAGTAATAACTGCAATAAAATAATCCGATTACAGTGTATTGTTGTTTATCGTCATAACTAATAAGCAGGTTAAAATAACGGTAACGCAAGTTTGCTTAATAATTATTCTGACCGAACATGCATACAGTATATGTATATGATAACAATATTGTTCCGTGTAAAGAAACGTAACGAGTATTTTATTTTTAAGCTAAAAGCTATAAGCTATAATTTGACAAATCACAGGCCGTGGATTTCTGTGACATGCCTTTACTTTGAAGGCGACTTTGTACCCTTGGATCAAAATTTTCCAATAATTTCTCACCTCCAATATAGGAACATTCAGGCATCATAAAGGCCACCTCATAAACGAATTAACTTATTTCTGAGGCCAGTAAGAAGCGGTCCGGCCAGTTAAAACAGATTGGCTTATAAATTAGAGTTCAAATCATCCAGCTGAACGAGTGTTGCAACTTTAGCGCCAGCGGTAATTGCACAACGTCGAGAGTAAATAAAGCGAATTCCAAAACACTAAGCTGATAATAATAAGGTTAAATATTAAAGCCTTCGCGCTGGACTTTTAATGAACTGCAAATAGTCATGAAGGAGAAACGAAAAACGCGCATTTTCTGCTGTTAACGGAATTTAAACGTCGAGCAAAAGGCTAAGGGCAAAATGACCTGTGCGCGAGTGTCCCTGTGTATCACCGTGCGCGAGACAGGTCTTGCTTATTGCGTGCGCGTGAGCGTCCAGAGGACGGCATTGATAATGAATTTCAACATTCTCAGCGCGGCGCAGAGAGTCGGGAAAATGGGTTAGTGGAGCGCTTGAAAGTGCACATCCCTGAAGCATTCAATAAAGTTTACCATCAGAACATAACGGAATAAAGTTTTTTTTCTCCCTTTTTTCTTCTGCACATGGGCTAATCTAATCCGATCTACCACCCTATCCGCAATTTCCGCCGGTGTGGAGTGGAGCTCAAATGATTAAGCTAAATATAATGCGGCACTTTTAATTTCCAATCCCAGACTCCAGTAAAATTTGCAGGAACGCGCGCCTGTTCCACACACACGCTCCTGAGTCAAAACACACACGGAGAGGGATCCAAATAAACTTTACAGACTACTTAAGGTGGCTGACGAGATTGCAGAGAACCCCAAACACACTGCCTTAAGCTTAACATTGAAAAAAAGAGACAAATTCAGATTTTCGCCTAAACCTCCCAGAATAAACTTTCAAAGCTAAATGAGTGATAAAAGCTCGTCGTGCCGCGTGTGACTGTGTGTTAAGTGGGAGAAAGTGCGAGCACAGTGGGATGGTCTTACCTCGCATCGTGTCGGTGTTGCTGGAGCTGGTGCTGAGGCTCGCTTCCCAAAGCAGCAGTCATGAAGAAACAAACACTTAAAATAAAAGAAGGGGCTACGGGTGGTGGTGGTGGTGAAAGATCCTCGGTTAAAAACAACAACGAAAGGAGTGTAGATGGTGTGCGTCGACGTCCACTGGCTGCCCTGAGTGGAAGCGTCTCTGCGCTAAAAGCATCCCAGAGCGGGGCGCAGGGAGGCGGGCTGAGGTCGGTTGGTGCGTCGGTCTGTGCGCTCTGGTTGTGTGGCCGCTTTTCTCATGATATCTGCGCTCTCACCTCTATGGGAGGGTTTCACTATTTTCTGGGGGCTGAGGGAGGGAAGAGCGTATAGGAGAGCTTTACCCGGCGGCCCGGATTGGACTGGAGCACTTTCCGCTCCTCCCACTCTCTCCTTCTCAGCCTGCAGCCTGGAACCTGCACACACAAACACGCGCACACACATGCACAGCCCGAACCCACTCTTAGTGCGAGACACAGGCAGTCTCCGCGAAGTTTTTAACCTCACCTTCCAATTACAACAATCTTATACGACTTAGGCACTTTTCATCTATACACACAAACAGTTAGTCTTTGATCTGGTCTCGTATTTATAGAGATCTAACATTCTGCCCAGCAAGAATAGATCCACTGGTGCTGTTTCGTTTTTACTGATTTAATAAAATCCATAGAAACACACACTAACACACTAACACTTTCTCATTATCGGTTGACTAAAGTAATTACAAGTCAAGGCTTTATAATTCTGCAGAATCTTTCATATGGCTGCAGAGTAGATTTCATGAATAAAGGTTACTTTTGGCGTGCAAAGCAAACGTTTAAAAAAACATTAAATTTGGTTTAAAAAAAGAAGTACAATTTGCTACTAAATGAGAGATATGCATTTGCCTGATAATGACAAACAATAAAGAAACACATGATTGCACTTAAGTTTAAACCAAATTCTCAAAAACAAATTCCTTTAAAAATGTTTAAAAGAATTTCTAAATATGAACACACACACACACACACACACACACACACACACACACACACACACACACACTGTCCTTATTGAACTATTGAATGGAAGCTTTTCTTTTTCCTTTTTTTAATTTATTGAATTGTTGAAACTTTAACAGTTTTTGCACATGTGCATGGATCACTGCACCCAGCAGGATACTTTGTCACTTCAACCTCTGCAGATGTTCACACTGAATCATAGTGATTGCACTAAATAACACAGCTACGATTCTTATATCAGTTATATTGAAGGTAATTATGTTTAAAACGACGATAAAACATTTTGCTTCTCTCCAGGGTACTCATAGAAAGGTGAAAATAGCTTATACAACAAAAGAAGTGCAGCTCAAATCACAGTAGGCATCTCAGGTGTCTCGGGGATGATTTTCAGGGTGGGGTGCTGTCCTTCCTCAGAGAATCACTGAAATGCTGAACTGGACAATGAAAGAGAAGGTCTGTGTTCTGTGACCATCGCTGCACTGTGTGTTGACTAAGCAGGTGTATGCTGCAAGGTATTAAAATGTCCGCGTGTGTGATCAAAATTTCAGCCAGGTGCTCTGAATTTCTAATCATGTTGATAACTGCGTTAACTAATTTTGCAGGATTATTTTTAATATGCAAACTTACAATTTAAGATGTTTTTTTAACCAGCAGGATTTTACTTTGAGGGAAAATTCAAAAGTTCACGACCCAGTCACGACAATCAAAACTTGAGTATCACAATGATGGATTAAATAAATATATCAAGCAGGTGATTGACTGGTTTGTAAAGCCATTGTAGCCAGTGCTTTATACACTTACAAAACACCGGTGTCAGTTGCTTTGTCGTCAGATGGCAAAGCTTTAACACAGTAAAAAGGGTGAAAGAGTGTTAGTAGGACATGAGATAATGCTTCTAAAAACTTGTTATAAAGTCATTTAAGGTAACATATGATCTTTCCTGGTGAATTTCCAACTATGAAGGGATAATTAAGCCATCTGTCTCCTTTTTTATGTTTCAGTGTTTGCCAGCTGATTTACAACCTCAGCACACTCTCAAACTCATAGAGGAAAAACCTGCCCCCCACCCTCCCAAAGCTAATCTTTGACCCTGGACTGACTCATGGTGACCTCTGGTGCTGTGCTTCGTAAAATATTAACAAAATGTGAATAAATGAAATAAAACTTCAAAAAAAAAACCCCAACAACCCAAAACGACAAGATAATAAAGAAGTGAGTGTCTTTCCACTCAATGCTGAAAAGAGCCACCCTTGTCAGTCACAGTTAGCATCACACTCAGTCATAGGCATCTGCCATCAGAGTGGTTTTCTAAAAGGTAACGCTGTTACTGTCAGTGTGTGCAAGATGGAACGGAGGCAGGTGTGTGTGTGTGTGTGAGAGAGAGAGAGGCACTTTCACCCCTGGTCTCTTTTAGCCTCTTTAGCTCTGGCCCTGGGAGAGACACACAGAGAGAGAAACTGCCCCAAGCACATCTCCACTGACCTACATTTCATCTGTCGCTTTTTTCCATTCTTCTTTTTTTTCCATCTCTTATTTCTCCCGTACCAACAGCTCCATAATTGTGATGTAATGACCAAAGCAAGCATGATAAAATCGCAGACTGGTCAGGGTGAAACACTCTAGAAGACAAGCAGACAGGAGAACGAGATGAGGGCAAGACGAGATAGAGAAAGATAGACGGGGCGGGGGAGAGGAGGGTTCAAAAAACGATTGAGGGGGGTGGGGTGTGTGTTAAGAATACAATAAAGGTTTCTCCCCATTTTGTCAATGCAATAAAATGTGTCTTTATGTGATCTGTGTGCTGTGTGGACTTGAATCCATCTGAGGGCTGGGGACTCCATTAAGAAGGATTACCCCTCATTGCCAACCATTCACTGTCCTCCCAAAGCCACAGAGATAGCAGAAAAATGACTTTAAACATGAACATAAACTACGTCGTCTGCCGGGCGAGAAATTGTGAACAAGAACATAAAGGTTGCATTTGATTAGATATAATGGCTGCTCTGCCCATATGGTGGTAAAGAGGGAGGAAGGGAGCAGACCGGGCCATGCCTAAGGGCCGTACTTGGAGAAAGAAGCACTCTCCTCTGAGATGGGATCTCGGGTCCTTCTGCCATTTATGTTTCGCTGTCTGGTTCTGTTGGCTGCAAGAGCCCGTTGCTACATCTCTGTCTGTCTGTTCACCCATCTATGGTCCTCCTGCCTTGAAGGATGTCAGGTCGAACTGCTTGGTTGATTGATTGTGGATCTGTTTTGAGATGATCGTGTCTGTCATTATCCTTTCATACTTGCACCCAGTTGTTTTTATACTTTTAATGTCTCAGCTTGTCACTGCCATCCTTCTCTGCTAGGATTTGTGGTTTTTAGAGATATATTTCAATAGTTATTAGATGGACTACAATGAAATAACCTCAAAGTAAAGCTGGCATTATGCCTCAATCAGTCGTTACAGCAGAGATACCCTCGAAACAAATAGCACTGCCATCAGCCTCAGCTGTGTTTAGTGCTAATTAGCAAATATTAGCTCTGTAATGCCAAGAGTATCATATTTTATACATTAGATTGAGAGACATCAGTGTGATTTGTTACCCTAACCCACTTATGTATTTTATTTTGTTTCATATATGCCAATTGATATTTAATTTATTTTTTAAATGTATTTGTCAGAAGGTTCAATTAATACTCCAGTTTAAAAAAATGTGAATTTTATGGCAATTATTTCATGGTTCAGGCTGTTGGTGGGCTAACATGGTAAACTAACACAGAACGTCGCTTAAGTTCAGCCTCACGGAGCCCTTAGCAGCAGATTTCATTCCTGTTTGACTTTTTCAATCTGCATCATTAAAGTAACACGCAAATCCTACTTAAGCTTTTTATACGTCCTTCACAAAATGTCACTAAATGCATCGCAGTGGTTAACCATCATCAGAGGATTTTAACACGCTGCCTCCTGTGCTGAGGTGATGTTGTCGGTGTCTATGCACACGCGCAACGACACCAAAACAGAGCACATCATGTGTGAACAAGACACCGGTGGAGAAATACGAGAGAAAACGACCAGCCAGGAAAGAGCTAGAGGTGATATCCTTCATTCTGTTAAGGCTGTTCATTCAGTGCTGCCCTTGAATCGACCACTAGGAAGTTAACTTATATATAATTAGATAAGTTTCCTCTTGAAAATAAGAAATTAGGCCACAGGTCTCTGAGGAATCTCCCTCTCAATCTGACGACATGTTCCACACTGCCTCTTATTTTCCCCTGAAACAAGCAGGTGATTTTTTTTCCCCTGTAAAACTATATATGCATGTGCATGTATGAGCATGTGGGTCTGCAGCTTGAGTGAGTGTGCGCAGCTACACTAGCAGTGCGCTCCTAAGTGTCTTGTTTTATTATAACACATCCTTCTCTGCAGGGACTCACACAGATACACACATCTGCACTATGTGATCATAAATGTATACTGTCATGCGAGGCTGTTTTGCTGGTGCAAAATAAAGAGCTTGTTTGTTTTTTTTCCATTAGCCCATGCACGAAATTGTTTCACACATATTTCCTCAGTGTAATGTGACATTGACACATTGACATGTCAAGTGAGAGCTCGGAGAAAAGAGAAGGAAAGCCAAAGAAAAAGGGAGAGATGAGAGATGGAAGAAGAGGACAGAGGGAGAGGGAGAGATTGAAAATACACTTGAGAAATTTGCCGAGAGATACCACAAGTGACATAGGCAATTTCTGTAGAAAAATTACTTCATCATAATTTCAATCCCAAAAAGAATTGAAAGGAAAGCCCTGAAGGAGGAAGGCCAAGTCACCTTGAGAGGCATTAGGGGAAACGCTTACCCACTGCGCACACAGACACACACACTCCTGTGACACACACTCTGGATACGGTACAGTACAATTTTGAGTCTTCATGCAAATCTGAAACTTTACGCTCACATCGTTCTGTAATGAGTTACTCCACTGTTCAGCCCCTTTGCCTGCTTCCCTCTTCTTTTTTTTTCTCTTTTTTAATACTAGTGTTATATATCTGTGTTAAGTGTTCAGAGCCTGTGGTATATCAGCGTTAAAAATATACAACCTATTAGTCTGGCTGCTACTATTACGAGCATCATCTAATCAAAGCTTTATATAGAGCCAGTGGTTCAGACAAACAGTTTCATGTCTCTACCTCACAGTGCCAATCATCTGATTTTAATTGGATTTCTCTATTATCTGTTTTTTTTTTCCACACAAAGCCATTAAGATATTAAATCTAGTTTTACTTTGAGTCACTCATTTCCCCCTTCTCTCCTCTATCCTTGTTCCTCTTAATATACATATATATTTAAATATATATTTTTTTCGTTAGGCATATCGAATATGCCTCTGTAGCCCGAGGCTCTCTCTCAAAATAATTTAGTCGTCGTTGATTTCTCTGGGAGAGCTTAATAAATGTTGACGTTGAAATGGGGAGGAAATTGCAAACGGGGACTGTGTGAGGCTTTCATGTTCAAGGCTACTTGATAGTTATGTTGATTTTCTGAAGCAGTATGTAATGATACAAACCAGCCGAGGATACAGAAACAGCTTTCCAAATCAGCCTCTCCAGTTAATATTCACAGATGGTTTGTGAAAGACGGGTCGGCCTAAAGAGGAACACTCCCCGACATTAGTCTTTATTGAAGAGGACCAAGTCAAATGTGCGTGTCAGATTTTAGCGAGCGTGTGCAAATTACACCTTCCAGAACAATCAAAGATCACGTCGTGTGCTGTTTCATATGTGTGTGTGTGTGTGACGCTGCATTATAATCAGATTTCATACCCTTTCTCCTGACATGTCATGCTTTAGTGAATTTGAAGCTTTTCTTTTTCTACCTTGCTCTCATGAGACATCACTGGATTGATTTACAGTAATCCCACTCATCAAAACAAACAGATGTATCTTTTATAACCACCTCATTTTAAACCTTTCCAACTCCTACTCCTTGACCTCTGAACCCTTTCCTGTCTATAGGTGTCCAATCCACGGGGGGCTCTTCCAGAAGACCAATAACGGAGCCCAGAGGGACGCCATCCAGAGATCCTCTTACTGTCTGTCGCACAGGGGCAGCACTAAGCATAATATAATCTGAAGGGGAGGGGGAATGATTATGTGTGTGTGTGTGTATGTGCGCGATGATGTGGTTGGGGTGGGAGTGGGTCTGGCCGGCATGTTTTTAACCCCTCCCTTGCCCACATCCCCATCCCCTCCTGTTAATCTGGAGTCTAGCATGTGGATTAGTGGATACTCTGCAGCACCACTGTTTGACAGAACGCACCGTGTCCCACAGGGTATATACGATTACGTCTTTAAGCAGTTTACATTCACGGCTCTGTGAGAATATTGGAGTTAGCACATTGGCTAATGACATCCTGAGTGCTGGCACAAGCTTCGGGACTGCGGCCTGATGCGTGTGGACGCATTTTGCCGTGTTGTGTTTCAGTGTGGAAAAACAGAAACCGACAATGTGTCTGAGTAAGATCATGAACGTTCACAACAGTAGTTGTGATTTTCACCCTTTCCCTTTTTTTCCCCCCTAGTAGCAATAAAGGCCAGATAACTCCCTGCCACCACACCCTACCCCCTACCAACATACACGAGTACACACACGCAGCTTCATCATGTTAATACAGTCGTCACCTTTAGCGTTGGGTGGATGATTTGACATCTCTCTTTGTTTGGGCTGAGGTAAAATGAGTCTGTTAGTCTTTTAATCCGCCAGGATTAAGAAACAACAACAATCCCCCATGGAGTGCATCCTGTGTGTGTGCGTTTATGTGTGTGTGACAGGGAGAGTACAGTACAGTGGGCTTCCATGCCTGAATGTTCATCTCTGAATTTTGAATCCTTCATTTAAGATAAAAAAACAAATCATATTTGTAAATATTATTTTAAATGGTTTAATGTAGCGGCACAGTATGGTGATGATGGTGATGATGCTGATGATGAGTAGGAGGAGGAGAAGAATGGATGTTGAGGGAGGGGTAAAGGGTAGAAGAGTGTAGGGATTAGTTGATATTTCCCTGGCATTACGCACGCTTTGGCGAACATCTACTTAAGTCCTGCCTTATGCGCCGCTGTCTGGAACACACACACAAAAAGCCCTCTGTCCCATTCACACACACAAAGACTATTAGTACAGTCCAGCTCATCCTCTCAATGCGCAGAAGAAAAGAGAGAAAAACATGTTAAGTCTTTGTCCTCTTCTGTCTGGGCCTATTCAGTCTCTCATTCTGGGAGGAAGAGTAATGGGAAAAAGAGAAAGAAAAAAATTGGAAGGACATAGATGATGAGTTGTCCATTGAGCTTCATGGTTGAGATGGTAAACACTGAGTTACTTCAGAATGGCTTTACTGAATCTCGATGTGTACATGTGTACTGTAACAAAAGGACGACTGCTGCAGCTCAAATGACAGGATTGTGTATATCAAATCACTGATGCTACTGGAAACTTTGAGAGCTTTAACAATAGAACTGTAAGTCATACATGTACACCGCGCTGCAATTTAATAACACGTTAATTGAGTTTAAGGTGCAATGGCAAATTTTTGAAAAATGTTATTTGGATTCTAAAGACTAGGAGTCATATTGAAGATGGGCTGGGACAATATCCCAGTGCAAGTTTTGTATCTTTTCAGTGCTGATATCATGGTGATGGTTTAATGTGGTTGGTGTCCATCTCTTGGGATTTTTTCAGTGCTCTCTCCTCTGTTTCTTTTGCTTTACATGCTGTACTTAGCCGTCGCTCTCTCTTTGCTTTAGTGGCTGCCACTTCCAATCTCTCCTCTCCTCCTATCTCTTCTCCCTTTTAACTCATTCTGAATTATCCATAGACGCATCGCTCCCTCGCTCTTCCTCTTTCCCCCCTCTCCATCCCCCTTTTTCCTGTCTGCATCTTTGCTTGCTCGCTGTCTCGCGTGCTCCTCATTCCACCCCCCCTCTCTTCTGAATTTGCTCTCTCACTTTATTGCACCCTTTCACTTTCTACATCCTCTCTCCTTGTCTCCCATCATCCCTCTCCCTCTCTCTCTCTACTCCCCTGCACTTCGCCTCTCTCCCTCTCCCTCTCTCTCTCTCTCTCTCTCCCCGTTTCCCTATGTCTCTCACTTTGTGTAACTGTAGGATATAGGTCAGCAGGGCGGCTTGGCTGACTCGTGTCTAGACTCAGCCTCAGTCTTGGGGGCATGCAGTCACACAGCGGAGCACATTGACCAGCATAATCACCGCACCACGCTGGAGCTCCATTGACTGCCTCACTGTGGAATGTGTGTTTCCATATCCGTGGAAAAGCACACGGAAACACAAACGCAGGGAAAAAGCTGAGGGGCAAAGTTCTTACAGAGAAGCTTCGTAGCACGCCGGGCATTACTAAAGACATTAATGCCATCTGTGAAGTAGAAGAAGAAGAAAAAAAGCAGAGTGGTAGAAATGTCATTGTAAATGCCATTAGCTGGGAGTTGATATTTACAACAGGGCAAACATGACCACGGGGCGCTCCTTTAAATTGATCTAAAATTTTCAGCTGTGCATAGATGCAAATGTAGTGCTGATGAAAGAGCGTGTTAATGTGGTGTTCTGTGACGTTCTCCTTTGTTGAGTTGGCTTGGTGTTAAATCTCCAAAATAATGAATGGAAATAAAATTGGTTACGGTGTGCGTATGGCTATCTGAGTGTCTATGTGAGAGGAAAACACTGCAACTATGTCGGTGTTAGATTGTTTTAAAAGGCAGAAGGGGGTTGTGGGGGAGGCAGCTGTACAGCAGTGGATGCTGCAGGGTGAAACATGCAGCATCCGGGGAAGGGCATGTGTATTACTCATGTTGTAGGTGAGTAAAGCTGTTTACACAGCCACAGCGTTGGGACCTGCCTCTCTTTTGGGATAAAAAGCGAGCCTTCATAATTTAAACTGTTAAATGTAACAGTGAACGTCTGATTTAAAGGTTACATCTAGAATTAATGGGTAAGGGTTTGGAAAGCAGTAGTTATGCTCGCGCTTAGGAAACGTCTCCGGGGAGTGCATTTAAGTCCGTGTCCTCTGAAGTGGTGGAAACACGACTGCATGTGTGTTTGTTAGGGCAGTGATTCATTAAGCTGAGTCTATGTTCCACCCCTCCTCCTCCTCATCCTGCTCTTCCTCTCGCTCAGTCTGTGGTCCAGATGTGACCCCCCCCCCCACCTCCCACCCTTTCTCCCTGGATACCGATTCAGTCCCTCCATCCAGCCCTGCCAGCCCTCTGTTTCCCGATGCCAGACCAATGGGGGCGATGGGTGCAGTGGTGGTACAAGCGACACGACTCCACTGAAACACGTTATCCCTCCTCTTCTCAGTTTTTCTTGTAACTTGTAATTTCTTGCTGATTCTCATAATTTTACTTGTGATTGTTTTTCAGTCTGCTTGGTAACAATCGTGTCCATCCTCTGCCACGCTGAAATATTGATAGATGAATGGGATTAAAGGTGCGTGTGTGGGCTGTGCTTGTGCATTGTCAGCATTCATGAGTGTTTGGAGAAACTTAGAGTGGGAGAAAAAGCGAACCTTCACATGGCTTTTTAGAAGACATCTCCAGTCTGTGAAGTAGCTTCATGTTCACCTTACTCCCAGCCCATAAATAATGTTATGCCTCTTGTCTGCGCTGTCTGCCTCCTTTCGGCTCGACCTCACGAGCGCAGCTTTTTGTTTTCTCTCAATCCTGTTTTTCTTTTGTCTCTCATTTAAAAACTTATTAAGTTGCTCGGCGAGTCAATCACAGCCTCTTTCTCCATAATCCCCCTCCCAGCCCCTGTCTGTCATTCTGTCTTTCTTCCTTTATCTCTCAAGTCTCGTGGGTTAAAAGCACGAAAGAGCTTTCGTTTTTCACTAATGAGAAAACCTGCTGGCAACGTCAACTCTTGCCTAACATGACAAATACTGGGAGACAGACATGTATACAGTTGCACACGCATGCACACAAACACACTAAAAAAGGGTCATGTACGACAAGATGACACACAAATTGGTTTCTTTCATAAGTGTCATCTTGATAATGATTCACTGTATTCGCTAATTACAGGTCTTTATAACATGTAGACATCCTCGCTTCAAGATTCTGACATCATTTAGCTTTGGATTTACACACATTTTGTCACACAATGTAAACACATGCATGAATGCACACATCTATATGCATGGCTGCTTGTGCATTTGCCATCGACACATGGGCAGATGATATATATATATATATATATATATATATATATATATATATATATATATATATATATATACAAACTCATAAACTCATAAACATTTTCTCTACACACCTAACACAGATCTCATCCTATCACTCTGCAATGATCTTCCACCACCTCACTGCTAAAAAAATATCAAAAATGAAGGACCGACTGTCCGGCGACTTTGCCTTTTCTCTCGTTCCTCTTTCTCGGAGTCTTTTTCAGTACCTCTTGGTGCCAAAACCAATTTCACCCTCTTTCTGTCTGAGAGGGTCGAGATAGGCTGAAATCAATGGACGTGCGACTGGAAATCTCATTATAGGGCATTATGTGGGAGACATGTTGTTGTGATTACTCTGCAATATTACCTTTGCAGGCACATGTAAGAATAGCGGGCTGAAGGACACCAGGGTTAGATCCTTCTCAGCGCAATGTACTCAATCACCTGCATCGTCTTGATACGAGATCAAACAACTTGACTTTCAGAGTATAATATGGGATGCTTTTTCCCCTCTTTTGGAAACTTGAGTGTTAATGTGTGTGTCTACTACAAGGTTTACCAAAAGGTCACCGATGTCTTCCTGATTCGTTTGTTTTCCTTGCTGAGACCCTCAGCAAGCCTTAAAGCAACGCTACATATTAAACTGAACTTTAGTCATTTCTTGCTTACCTCATGCATTATAGTGATAGACAGTAAGGATCACTACATTTTTATTTACACACACTCAGGAGCAATTAAACTGCTCGGTAACTATTCAATGATAATAATAATGATGCGACATTGTGGAAAATTAATTTATTACATTTTTTTTGCTAAGAGCTGAATAAGAGGATAGATACCATTTATATATTCATGGGGCGATAGTCTGTTAGATTAACTTAACACTGCAAACATGGGGTCTAATGCTCTGCCCAAGGTCATACATTCACGTTATCAGCCAGTGTTGGACCTCAACCTACAAAAACCCACCTGTGTGGTATTCCCAGTTGTTTTCTCCAGCACTGTGATCATCTCTAAATAAAAACATGTCAGACTAGCAGACTCGTGTCTAGCTGCGGTATGGTTTATAGGTATGTGCATTTTTATGTACACTGATATAACACTATAGCTCTGCGTATCCTCTGCTTCCCCTTCCATTTTTCCATTTCTGTCTTCTCTCTATCGCTGATGTTGCCTGAAGCAATGCTGTCACTTTCCATCATGTTGTGTTCTAGTAGGTAAAAGTGATGCTACATGGGTGTGTTGTGTGTTGCTATGTATGTTTATTTTTTTCCCAGCTGGGCACAAATTATATTATTATCATTTTTAATTTGTTGTTTTGAATTCAACACTGCCTCTTATAGTGAAGTGAAAATGAAAGGTGTCCAAGATATGCTGTTTTTTTTTCTTCTTTTAAAGAGATTGAGTTGTCAGCTATAGAAGACAAAGTGATAATACATGATCCGGACTATGTTTTACTTTCTATAAAAGCGCATTGATTTCTTCACGCTCAGCCCTCACGAGAAAACAACAGCTGTAGACAATCCATAAAGATTGATTCATGAACGAGCCATAAATCCCAGCTTTCCACCTTTATCATGTAGAAGATAGACTTTTGGTAACTAATAAGAAAGAAAACACCAGTTGTGCTTTGTAGTGAAACAAAATGCTGCATGTCAGCTATTTATTTATGCAGCCAAACTCAATAATAACACATACTGATGCTGTGCAAAACATTATTAAGTACAATTTCAATTCCAGACTACAAAAATACAAGTAGAAGAACATAATCTTAAAGAAGTATGCTGAAGAGGTTAGAACACAAAATCTAGCTATTAACATCATCAGCGTTATTCATCTGTAGTAACCTCTGAGATGGTTGGGTACAGTTTTTACTACTGTACATAGTAGTAAAAACTTTAGCCAACATAGAATGCAGTTATTTGTAAATCTTACAAAAACATATTTTAATTACAATAACACATTAAAAAACAGATTAAAAGCTTAAAATGAAACATTTTATTATTTCAGAAAAAAAATGTTTCCTCATTTTGTATATGATGGTAGCAGCATGTCTTAGAAAAGCTGTGATGGGGCAACTAAAGGCTAGAAAAATGAGTGGAACTAAAACAGCTGGAGGAACAACTAAATATAGATTAATTGGCAACTAATCAGTATTATGATTTGGCACAAAAAGAACTATGTAGAGGCAGGAAAGAATTGGGAGTCTCACCAGTCTGCAAAAATCAGTTTTGGAATAATGTTCCCGCATGTAAAAATATGACTTTGAATATCTCATCATCTATAGTACATATGATAAAACGATTCAGAGAATCAGAAGAGGAAATCTCTGTGTAAGGACAAAAATCAGACATGATTCTATCATGGGAATCACTGCATGGGCTGAAGAATATTTCCAGAAATCACTGTCTGTGAACACAGTTGACTGTAGCATCCACAAATTCAGAAACTTGATCCAGAAACATTGCCATCTCGTCTGAGCCAGAGCTCCTTTATAATATACTGAGACAAACTGGAAAACTTCATGGACATCTCCTCTTCCAGACTGACATCTCATTGTCTGATGAGTCTCGATTTCTGCTGCATTAAGGGTCAAAACTTGAAGTCAACAACATGAAAACATCCATTCTGCCTTGTATCAAAAGTTTAAACTGGTTTCTTGAATGTGACAACGAGTTCAGTGTATTAATATGGTCACCAAACCTGAACCCAATAGAGGACCTTTGGGATGTGGTGGAAAGGGAAAGTCACATCATGGACAAATCTATGTTAAAATCGTGGATTGAAGCTGTTATGTCAATATGGACCAGAATCTCTGAGCAAAATTTCCAGCACTCCAACTCACAAAACTCAAAAAGCTACTAGTAAAACTACATATTATTGGTCAGATAATTGCTGTGGCTAACATCCATCCATCCATCCATCCAGTATGATTTAACAGAGTGTGCAGTAAGGGCCATTTTTCCCAGCCTTTCTGCTCTCTCATTCGGGGTTGTATGAAACATTAAAGCCAAACTCAGACCATCTATATTTTATACAGCATTTTGCAAACAACAGATGAATTAATTATATCGTGAAAGTGGGCATAACCTCTGCATCAGCGTATCACCATGGCCTATTTCTCTGCTTTTCTGAATGGGGAGTGAGGTTGGTGATGGCTGATGTTTGTGGCGGCCAACCACATATGTGAATATGCGAGTGTAGCTGTGTTGTGTACGTACGCGTGTGTCACTTCATCCCAGTCGAGCTGTACGTACGTGTGTGTTCATTTACAGCAGGGTTAGGTGTGCACTCTTGAAGGATTAATGAAAGCTCCGCTGTGCCCCTTCTGTGAAAAACAGCAACACTGATACACTCGCCTGCTCACCATCTCCTCTGTCCCTGACCATTATCACTTCCATAAAGACTTGCTTATATAATATGTCCAACCATTAATGGAAAATAACACTCGGCTCCAACAAAGGACAGAAATGTAATTACTGGTCTGAATAGCAGTGCTGCTCCTTATTCTTACCCAGAGAGAGGGGAAAGAGAGAGACAGACAGAGAGGGACAGAAAAGCAAGGGAAGGCGTGAGAGACCTGACAAGCATTTAGTGAAAGAGAAAATTATGAAGGGACAAGAAGAGTGTGGGTAAAAAGAACAAAGGCGGGAGGAAAGGTTATTGTGGGGAAAGGGCCATTATTAGTTCTTTTGTTGCTCTTCTCTAAATTTCCGTGCCATGTTGATTTGCTGTTGCAGTGTGCCGAGCAGATCTCGCTCTGACTTTTTTGACCTTGATGGCTTCGGGGCAGTAGGCCAATGAGTTGCTTACTGTTCCCCAGCATGAAAGACAAAAAACACATTGTTTGTCAGAGGCTTTGAAAAAGACCAAAAATGATGAATGATTATGTAACCTCTGTCTGGAACCTCCGTGGAACACGTTTGGGCTATAGGTTAAGTTTACAGAAGGGCTGTGCTCATGTTAAACTTATGGTGACAGTTGCCAAAGCCAAATGTTTAATTGGCTGACATAAGTGAAGAAATTTGCTCCGTGAAAAACAATTCAGTGCCTAATGTTTATCCTTTTATATGACTCCCCATATCCTGTCTATGTTGCATAATATTTGACTTGCATAAATGTATTTCTTTGCTCATCATAAAGTTGTGTTCTCGGGTATCCCGCTCGTTCATGTGACGAGAATACTATCAGGTCAAGACATATCAGGTGTCTTTGTCCTTAATCATGACAGAAGCATGAAACATGCCAAAGACTCTTGAGGGTAAAGACAGACAGCGACTACACGTGTGCTCACATTTGTGCCAACAGGCATGTGGCAAAGACAAAAGCCACTGAAACACTCAGTTACATCTCAAAGCAAGATGGACTGACAGCATTTTCAAGATGGACTTTCCTGCAAGAGAGCAGGTGTGTTTTTGTGTGTGTGTGTTCATGTGTTTGCCATAGAAATTTACTTGCTTCTGTGTGTCCTTTTGGTTCCAAGTCTGTCTGCCTGTGTTTATTTTTGGCCATGCATCTGAATACTTATTATGTTGAACAACAGTTTGCATGGCTGCATTATGAATCATCTGTGTGTCACAAATCACCCCCTGAACACAACTAACCTTCATGGTTCAACTTCTGGGTGAGTTCACGTGTTAGTCAGTGCGCAGATGTGGGTTGCCAACTTGTACGGACCCCCCGTGCATGTATTTTTATGCTGGGGGGAGATCTTTCGCAGTGGTCTGGAGAAAAATTAACTGCTGGTTTGCTCTCTGCTCTGTTTGTATGTTTACAATACTGGGGTGAATTTCTGCATGTAGAGGTGAGATAGATAGATAGATAGATAGATAGATAGATAGATAGATAGATAGATAGATAGATAGATAGATAGTAGGGGTGCAACGATACACAAAATTCACGGTTCGATTCGATACTTTGGTGTTACGGTTCGATATTTTTTCGATACAAAAATATGTTCATGCCTTTTTAATTTGTCATTTATTAAAATTATAAATATATATTTTAATATAATATATTTTAGTACAGTTTTTAAATTTAATGTTGCTAAAACAACAAAATAATAATAATAAAAAAAATCTATCTGATTGAGGAATTACTCATCTTTGGAAAAGAGAGTCTATTACAGAGGAATGGCTCTTTCCAAAATAAAAGCTATACTATACGCTTCTTCTGGGCTATATTCTCAGCAGCATATTAAACATATCAGGTCCCCATAAGGAGAACCATGTGCTATCGGCTGTCTAAATGACTCGGGTAAAGTTTGTAGCATGCGTGCTTGTTGTTTTTGTCTGCTTCCACTTGTCTTTGCACTAGGATGATGTCGGCGTAAATGTGTAGTCATATTTGTTGTGTTCCCACTAGTGCTGTCAGCGTTAATCTCGTTAAAATAACATTAACGCCATAACGCGGCAAATCTCCGTTAACGAGTTACCGCAGATCGTCCCGTGCATGGGGCTAGACGGTGTCAACATGTTAACAAGCTAACTGCGCTAACAC
Organism: Copadichromis virginalis; assembly: GCF_057382275.1. NCBI lineage: Eukaryota > Metazoa > Chordata > Actinopteri > Cichliformes > Cichlidae > Copadichromis > Copadichromis virginalis. The sequence goes on from NC_140629.1 coordinate 15,528,654, forward strand.
ACTAGTTCCCACTAATTGAGCATTGCGTGGCACATCGGACATACTGTTTTACTTTTGTCCATGACGCGCTTACCTTCAGGGTCATACGTCACATGAAAACCAAGATAGTTGCAAACGCCAGATCTGAATGAGGGTGGGGGAGGTTCAATTTCGGGTAGCATTGAGGCAGTTGCCATGTTGCAACGAGCTTAGCTTCTGTCTTGCTAGCTTGCGCTGCGCTCAGTGGATCTGCACTCGACAGTGCAACCTAGGCGGAGTAGTCGAACGCAGATCTGCTGTGCGCTCAACACAGACAGCATCGTCAGAAGAAAAGTTAATAAAATAAATAAATAATTTTGTATTGTTCGATACATATGCGTACCAAACCGAAAGCACTGTATCGAACGGTTCAATATCGATACGAGTATTGTTGCACCCCTAATAGATAGATAGATAGATAGTAGGGCTGCCACGATTAGTCGACTAGTCACGATTACGTCGACTATTAAAATCGTTGACAATGAATTTAATAGTCGACTCGTCGTTTGAAGCTTTGTAAGATCCCAAAAGACGCAGGAATGAGTAGTAGTATTTAAGAGTGTAATAACGGACTGAAACAGAAGATGGCAGCACTGCATGTACAAGGATGCCAGCTGCCGTTAAACCTCGAAGAAGAAGAAGCAGTGTCCCAGAATTCGTAGCGCGGCCCTACTCAGTTGTCAACAATGGCGGCAGCTAGTTAGTTTTTATATTACACATATTATTCTTTCTGGGTCACAAAATAAAGGTTTAACATATTTTCAGGCAAGAATGTAGCTGTGTAAACTTCAAATATCTGCTCAGTTTATCAAGACACCACATATTTTCAAAAGTGCTCCGACGTTTTGCGCTCCGATGTGGGTAACAGACGTCTCACCAACTCGATAGTTAGCCAGGGTTCAAGGCTCATTAAAGCCTGTGAGAACACCGGACTCCCGGCAAATCGTTTTCAAACCCACCGCCGTCTTTCGCTACTCAGGTTAAACATGTAATATAAGTCACTTAGATAACTTAAAAATGTTATTGTTTGGCTTTTTTTTAGTATTTTATTTATTCCTGAGTAAATCGGTTTGGCTGAGATTAAAGTTATAGTTTTTACACAGCTGAATAAATGTCAAGCAGACAACTGATTATCAGAAGTGTGAGATGCGTGAGAATATACTCCGGTGTCCTGTTATAATTTAGATAGCAAGGAACAGACGGCTGAGTTTATTAAAATCCACCGAAACAATCTGCAAATGTCATTAAAATTTAATAAACTATCATCTTGTCTTTATTTTTAGTTAGCATGTACCTTAAACACTTCAAGTTGGAAGCCAGGGCTCTAGAGTGCGACCAATTTGGTTGCAAATACGACCAAATTTTTCAGTGGTGCGACTAAAAAAAACCATTTGGTTGCACCTGTGCGACCAACTGTTCGGGTAGTATTTTTAGTTAGCACATACCTTAAACACTTAAAGCTGTAAGCTAATGATAGTTATATAAGAGCAGATGCATGCTGGTGCAATAAGATGTAGGTTTTACATCCAATAGATGCATGATCTGATTAGTCGACTAATTGCAAAAATAATCGGTGACTAGTCGACTATCAAAATAATCGTTTGTGGCAGCCCTAATAGATAGATAGATAGATAGATAGATAGATGAGAAGTAAACAAACAGCACATTATTTTATGTTAGTGTCACTTTTACATTCAATTATGTCAACAAAATATTTTCATTTCTCTCTACAGACCCATTGTCCTCCCATTTCCTCATCACTTACTGGGAAGACGAAATGCTGACGATTAAAAATGTAAGCCTCTTTTCTTGAATAATTTATCAGTGAGTGGCATATGTTAAATATGTGTTGAAAGCATACATTAGATTTGTTTTGTATACAAATCAGCTCCAGGCATGCACCCTTAGGGGGGAGATTGTAGCCTGAGAGATTTGGCATATACTGATGGTTGTATTATTTAGATGTGCATAGATTTCTATTCCTATTCCTGCTGTTGCTTTTGTTAACTGCGTCTGATTATACCACCCATTATTTCAAGTGATGGATGGAAAGGAATTTAATATGCGAGGAGTGAAGCTTATTGAGATGTGCACATGATGGAAAAGATGGTTTTTTTTTTGTCTACACAAACTGCTGGTTTCATATTGTATTACAAAACAAAACAAACAAATAATAAAACAAATATGGTTAGTGCTCTGCCTGCATTCACACTAAGTAGTACATGTTTACAAGTAGTCATGTCTCAGTTAGACTGTATACAGGGTGAGATAAGGCCAGAGGTGATGTGTTGAATGTCAGAGATCATTCAAGCTGAGAGCTGACATACATCATGACTATCATTTACACATCTGCAAAAGGAAAAATCTACTGTTGAAATGTTACATGTTCAAAGAAATGACTCCAAGACAAGTGGCTTAAAAGACTTTTAATAGGTTTAAAACAATACAAACATATACTCATCGCCTGCTTTGTTAGTTACACTGTGTTAGTACACTTGAGAACTTCCTTATAATGCTTAAAGGCACAGATTAAAAAAGGTGCTGAACAAGCACAAGGTGCTCAGAGTCCATAATGACATGACAGCATCACACAGTCGCTGCAGATTTTTTGGCAGTACATCCATGATGTCTTTCGCTGCAATCCAAAGGTCTTCTATTTTACTGAGCCTGTGTTCATTATAGCCTCAATTTCCTGTTCTTTGCTACAGGAGTGACGCCTGGCATGCGCTTCTGCTGCTGTAGCCCCCTGCCGTGTTTGACATAGCATTCAGAGATGCTCCTCTGCATACCTTTGATATAACAAGTAGTTATGTGACTTAATTTTGTCATCCTATCAGCTTCAACCACCCTTTCTATTCTCCTCTGACTTCTGGCATCAACATGGCATTTTCTCCCAGAGAACTACCGCTAATACGAATTTGTGTCTTTTTCAGACCATCCTTTCTAGAGATGGTTGTGTGAGAAACTCCCAGCAAATCAGCAGTTTCTGAAACACTCAGATCAGCCTGTCCGGCACAAGCAACCATGCCACGTTCAAAGTCACTACAGGGAGTGCAGAATTATTAGGCAAATGAGTATTTTGTCCACATCATCCTCTTCATGCATGTTGTCCTACTCCAAGCTGTATAGGCTCGAAAGCCTACTACCAATTAAGCATATTAGGTGATGTGCATCTCTGTAATGAGAAGGGGTGTGGTCTAATGACATCAACACCCTATATCAGGTGTGCATAATTATTAGGCAACGTCCTTTCCTTTGGCAAAATGGGTCAAAAGAAGAACAATAAAGCGTTTCATTCAAAATAGTCAACAGGGTCGCAAGAAGCGTGTGGAAAAACCAAGGCGCAAAATAACTGCCCATGAACTGAGAAAAGTCAAGCGTGCAGCTGCCAAGATGCCACTTGTCACCAGTTTGACCATATTTCAGACTGATGACTGATGAAATGAGAGTGAGTCTTGATGGGCCAGATGGATGGGCCCGTGGCCGGATTGGTAAAGGGCAGAGAGCTCCAGTCCGACTCAGACGCCAGCAAGGTGGAGGTGGAGTACTGGTTTGGGCTGGTATCATCAAAGATGAGCTTGTGGGGCCTTTTCGGGTTGAGGATGGAGTCAAGGCAAAGCAAGGCAAGGCAAGTTTATTTGTATAGCACAATTCAACAACAAGGTGATTCAAAGTGCTTTACAGAGACATTAGAAACAAAAACAAATAAAAAGCATGATTTAAAATTGATTAAAACAAGCAAACAAACAAACTAACTAATTAACAAACAAACAAACAAACAAACAAAACAGTATATAAAATCAAAACAGATAAAATCAGAACAGTAGATAAAATCAGTAGTTAAATGTAAGTTTTGAAATTTAAGCTTAAAAGTGTGGATTTGGTGCTTTATTCAAATGCAGCTGAGAATAGGTGAGTCTTCAACCTGGATTTAAATAAACTGAGTGTTTCAGCTGATCTGAGGCTTTCTGGGAGTTTGTTCCAGATATAAGGAGCATAAAAGCTGAATGCAGCTTCTCCTCAAGCTCAACTCCCAGTCCTACTGCCAGTTCCTGGAAGACACCTTCTTCAAGCAGTGGTACAGGAAGAAGTCTGCATCCTTCAAGAAAAACATGATTTTCATGCAGGACAATGCTCCATTACACGCGTCCAAGTACTCCACAGCGTGGCTGGCAAGAAAGGGTATAAAAGAAGAAAAACTAATGACATGGCCACCTTGTTCACCTGATCTGGACCCCATTGAGAACCTGTGGTCCATCATCAAATGTGAGATTTACAAGGAGGGAAAACAGTACACCTCTCTGAACAGTGTCTGGGAGGCTGTGGTTGCTGCTGCACGCAATGTTGATGGTGAACAGATCCAAACACTGACAGAATCCATGGATGGCAGGCTTTTGAGTGTCCTTGCAAAGAAAGGTGGCTATATTGGTCGCTGATTTGTTTTTGTTTTGTTTTTGAATGTCAGAAATGTATATTTGTGAATGTGGAGATGTTATATTGGTTTCACTGGTAAAAATAAATAATTGAAATGGGTATATATTTGTTTTTTGTTAAGTTGCCTAATAATTATGCACAGTAATAGTCACCTGCACACACAGATATCCCCCTAAAATAGCTAAAACTAAAAACAAACTAAAAACTACTTCCAAAACCATTCAGCTTTGATATTAATGAGTTTTTTGGATTCATTGAGAACATGGTTGTTGTTCAATAATAAAATTATTCCTCAAAAATACAACTTGCCTAATAATTCTGCACTCCCTGTAGTATCACCGTTCTTCCCCATTCTGATGCTCAGTTTGAACTTTAGCGGGTCATCTTGATCACGTCAACAAGCCTAAATGCACTGAGTTGCTGCTTTGTAATTAGCTGATTGAGTTGTGTTAATGAGCTGATGAATTGGTCTTTGAGTGTACATACATAAGATTCAAAAAGAAAAACCTTTTCACGTTTTTAATGCCAAACGTTGGCCAGAGACACGTAGTGCAATAAGGTATTCAAGACCTGGCTGTTGTCATTACCACATCACAATGAAAAAGTTAATTATTTTGAGTAAAAGTGGAAACAAAGCGAGTCGGAGCGAAAGTGACAGAATTAAGAGTTATGGGGCAGGGAGAGAGAAGAATGAGAGGCAGAGGGTGGTGGGTGGGGGGGCTGAAGCATCTTACGCTAACACAGATCATGATCATCGTGTTGGCAGGATCTAAAAGATTAGACACATCAATAGTTTATGAATCTCCACAGAGTTGTGCTCAATTCCCTCTTCTATAAATTACTAAATAAGGGCATTTACATCACAGCAGCACTGCAAACTTTTTCCTTTTTTCCGCTCTTTCTTTTTATCTTTTTCTAGATGAAACTTGAACACAGTCCATTTCACCCTCATGACCTGAGTAATAAGAGAGACAGAAAGAGGGGGGGGAAATACTCCAAAAGTTGTTATTACTGCAGTGAATCACAAAAGAGGGATGTAGAGGACAAGAGAGAAAGAATGAAAGGGAAAAAAAGATGCAGTAAAGATGCGAGCACCTAAAAGACTGACATAATTAATAGATGTGGCCCGCCGATACACATGAATTATGCAACTTTTATATTCAAGAAAATTACAAACACAACCCATTGGGAGAGAATGGAGAGGAATCATTATCTGCAGACTTGAACCTTTGTAAAATGCACCAAATTTTTAATTATTAATCCACATAAACAAATAACACATGAATAAAGAACACAATAAAAAGCCACCCAATCCACAGGAGTTGTGCGAACTTTCTCTGTAACTTTCTGCGCGTGTGGAGAAGTAGATAGTGGAAAGAGGAAGCGAAGGGGAGAATTGGGAGGAAGCGAGTAAAATGATGTGATAATGAGAAAATTTAATTGGCCCAAGCGGATTGCTCAGCTTGTTTTGTATCACCTTCAAACCAGTTACTGAGCTACATATTCAAGTTAAGAACTTACAGTGAAAGTACATATCAAGACAGCAGCACATTGGAGATTTTTGAATGTGAACTACAAGAGGAAAAGATGTTCATTTTTACAAAGAAAATGATCAAATTAACACAAATCAAATCACATTCAGGAGGTAAACTGTTGTCCTGCGTCACGTGTTGTTATAGCAAGCAAATAAAAGTGCAGCTGTTACACAGGAGCACACGGACCCAGGCCATGCTACAACTGAAAACAAAAACTGCTCAGAAAAAACACCGAATGTGCTGGTAATTTTCTGCCATTACATGTTTTTTGTTTAAGTGTGTGTTTGTTTTTACAGATGGTAAATGGTAAAATTCTATGTATGATTAAAAAAAACCCAATTTAAAAATAATTAAAATTCCTTCATTTTAAAACTGTACATTGTATTTTTGCAGATTTTATTTTCTGTCTGGATGTGTGTCTATTATTATCATTTAAATATAAGATAACAAATTTTAAAGTATTTAATGTGCTTCATTTTCCTTTACCAAGATTAACGCTGCAAATCTGTTCAGCTGTAACTAAGTAAATAACCATTAGATACTGTACAGTAGCTGCGCTACACTGTACAATAGCTACTGATACCTACTAATGATTTTGTCATAGGAGCAGTAGCGTGTCTGAAGCTAACTATCACAAGGTTTTAGCTATCTGTCCAATTATCCATTCCCATGTATGCAAATTGCTGGCCTTAGATAGATAAAAAGGTCACCTACTGAGAAGCCAGCTCCAGCCACATGTGTCGGCATCTAAATGTCACACTAAGCAGAGCCCTTGACTTTAAGCCTTGAAAATGTTTAAATGAATAAGTTGTAAAAATATGCACTCCCTGGAGAATTATTACAGAAGCTCTTTTCTGTACTTGGCTGCAAGGATGCTTATTTCTGCTGGTTTTGGGCATCCAGAGTCTTTCGGCTGACTGACATATTTGGGTGCGACCGTTAAAAGAACTGCAGTTTTTGTCAGTCCAGCAATTTTTTCCAAATACTGATGGATAGACATCAGGTACTTACAGAAGTAGTTGTGGGATCCCATCTGAGACTTACCAGTCCTGGAGAACCTTACTAGAGTGTGGTGTGGCAGCTTTGCCCTTCCTGTCTTTTATTCGCCTCTGGGAACTTTACACTCCTCCCTACCTTGGAAGGAGTACTGGGGGATGGATGTCTCCATCTCTGGGTGCAGAACAGGATAGAAGATGCAGGGGTTTTTTTTCCAAGCCAAACCAGTCAGAAGATTCATTTCATGGATAAACCAGCTGTGAAACTCCTGATAAAGCAAACTGTTTTAAATCACGTCATCATGGATTGTAATTTTAATTCATTCAAGCTGCGTTTTAAGCTCAATTAAAAAGAATTGTCCAGTCCGAAGACCCACGTATAGCATGCTCATGAAAACAGGACAGTGAATATGTCAGACTGGCTTAGGGGTGGTGTGGGTGAAGAGAGGGGAGGACAGGAGGACACCCTACGGAAACCACACAGTGATGCCCTGCAGTTGCTATGACTGGAAATGAGCAAGAAATTCAACACACACACACACACACACACACACACACACACACACACACACACACACATTCTTGCACACACACATGCAAAGGCCATGGTCACCTTCAACAAAGAGCAGCATACGTTTCACACCAAAAATATCAGTCTGAAATGCTCACACCAGCCGCCAATCAAATGCAGAGCTCTGAAATCTCTGTTTGGTGCCCTCCACCTGCTCACCAGCTACTCTACACAACTTCCACTGTCTCTTTTATTTCATATTTATTCTTATTTGATCAAGCTTGACTACATCCATCTTCATCCAAAAACACTGGTTTCCTGGTGTTATTGGTGAATAACACCATGTGATTGGTCAATAACACCAGGAGAGTGTCCTGTCCTGAGTGTAAACATTTATTCGCAGATAAAGCCAAGCCTGCATGACTGGAGTCTACAGTGAATAAAAATATCTGACATTAGGCACATATTATATGCATTCAAACCATCTCTCGCCATCTAACATGTGCAAAAACCATGATGCATTCGATCCCATTCTGTCCTGTAGAGGATCTTCTTCCATACCTCCTTCTGTTTCTATCCATAAACCATGAAAATGTGTGTTTATTTCTTTCCCCCCCACCAAAAACTGTCCAGGATTCAGTCAGCATGGCAGAGCAGAAGTGGCGTCTCCAGCTTTTTGTCTCTGTGGAGAGCAGGGGTTGTGTGGTTCCTAATTGCTGTGTGCCAAAGAGACCAAAAGAACCAATCAAAAAGGCCAATCTCTAAAGACTAGCCAAAGCTAATTTGTTAGCAACACACCTCCATTTAACTCTTCTTTTTCTTGGTCTCCTGATCCCAGTCTAGGGTTCATTTCTGTGCCACTGTGGTCATGACCTCTTCCTCCCTTTCTCTCTCTTCTTCTGTGGCTTCACTGGGAGTTCATCTTTGATGCCTCTCTGGTCGTGACCTGGCTCTGAATGATACGATGATGAGAGCGGTGACAAGAAGAAAAAAGAAAAGCCCTCTCCCTCTGCTTATAAAATTCTGTGTGTTTCTGTATCTTCAGTCACTATCTCGTCCCTGCACGCTGCGCGCTCCTGTGTGTGTTTCTGCATGTGTGTCTGAGCGTATGTGTGTGTTTGTGTATGTGTGTGTGAGGGACACACCTCAGGGAGCGTGAGAGCGGAGCAGCTGTGGTCAGAAAGAGAACACACGTTAGCTTTGGGTTTCATCGTTGGCTTGTTCAGCGGGGAATCTGGCAGTCTGCTGAGAAGCTGGGAGTAAATGTGTGTATCGGTGATCACATGTCTTGCGAGGTTGTGTGTCCTGTCCTGTTACACGCCTGCTACCTTTTGCTTTGTCACTATCTGCAAGCTCTCTGTCTCGCTGCTCTTCTCTCTCTGAGGATCTACAACTTCAAAAGGCAGCTTTAAAAAGTGTCTGTTTCACACAGTCAACAAAAGCATTGCTGAGAAAACACACACGCACACACACATGGATGGACGCACAGTTTTTTCTGAGAACACACCTAGCATACTATCTCAGCAGGACTCAAAGGCCCCAGAGAATAAAGAAACAATCACTCTTTTATATTATAGTGATACTGGCATTTACAGCTGCCAAAGCACGACTTCCTTGAGGCAAGGTAAAGGGGAGGAAGTAAAGAAGGAGAGCGTTTTCTTGTGAAAAACTTTATTGTGAGTTGGCGTCTGCGCAGCCAGAAACAGATAAGCCCGTAGGTTTGGCTCAATTGTTCGAGTGAATCCACACGCAAGCTCACAAGCAAGAAGCAGCATGTTTTTCAGGGGGTCTCTTTGATAGCTGCATTAGCTCAAAGTGAGGAAGCCATGCAAATACAGTTGCAGGTCTGAGTGATGCAAGCTCAGAGCAACACTCCAAACTCCTCGTAAGCAGGTCACAGTTACACGCAGACAGCAACTAACAGAGGTGATCTGTGGCATGAAACCTCTGATGATGACAGTATTTACTGGTCCCAAAGTTTATATGTGTAAAGGAGAGGAATGGAGATCTGAGCAAAATTGTTTTGTTTTCTAGCGTAACTCAGGAAATGCTATGCCAGTACACAAAAATACCTGAATATATTTTCATCTAAAACATACAATCTGAATGCTTTACATCAACATAAAAAAATTCAAAACTGCTCACAAAAAAGGCCATTTGTACAAGTTGTGCATACGCTCCTGTAGTTACGTTTTAAAGCTAAACAATGACTATCAGCTGGGTGTGTGTATGCAGAACGTGCAGAACTAAAATCACTGTAACACCACAACCAGTTGGTTCTGATGCCTAAACTTACCAACACAATTGAAAATGAAGGTAACAAGTGAGACAAGTTAGAAATGATTTAAGATAAATTGGAAATTTGCAAAGTATCCTGTTTTCAGGCAAAATTTTAAAAATGCATGATTTAAAAAGAAAAAAATCAGACTGTCATTTAAGAAAAGACAGTCTGGATGAAAAAAAAATCTCTGCTGCCTATTAAAACAATTTCTTTGTTGCAGTTCATTTAGCTTATCCAAATCTGGTGGCCAGAAATGACACCAACATAAATATTACCAGTTACATTAGTCTAAATATTTATATCTGTCTTATATCTGTCCAAGCGAGGATTTATATCGCATTCGCAGCATTTTTTACAGTGCAGTGAGTACTTGTTGTTCAGACTGCTGTGATCCTGGATGGACGGATGGTCTGGACTGTTTGAGATTTGTGGAAAAATCTTTAAAGCAGCACTAAGTGCTGTTAAACGTCCCTGTCTGTTGTTTAAAAAGGCCCATCTCTACAGGAGTGCAAAAGCATGCATTGCACATCTCACTTCACTTTAATATTTTGAATTCTTAGATAAAAACAGAAAAACAGATACGTGTAGGTGAAGTGAGCCAAAAACCTCTACTCTATTTCAAAAGGAAATGTCTTGCTCACCTCTACCAATTAGATGATGATTTAAGCTAATAGGTAGGGGTGAGCCGTACAAGCTAGGCAACACAAATATATAATTATAGCTAATTATGTATAAATACTCATGCGTTCATGTTGCAGCTCACCCTGTAAATTCAGGGAACAGCTAGAATCTCGTTTAGCTCTGGATAGAAAAACGTGTACCCTCCTCTTGTGCTGAAGAGCAGACTGTGAGGATATGAATAAAGTGAGGCACTGATAAAAACCTGCCTTTAAAGGAGAGCTACAGTATCCAGGAGATTTTATTACCATGGTTTGACATACAGTTACAGTTAGGGACAGAAATTTTGGTGACGCCACAAATTAAAATGAAACAATCAAGTGCAAACTGTCAGCTTTAATTGCTGCTTTAATTTAACTGCAATAGCTGCTGAGCAATTGCATCAATTTTTAAATCCATCCATTTAAAAAAATACTGCTGTGTATTCGTTTTGCAAAAAAATGGATGCTTAGTTATTTGACACGAATTTGAGATATGAATATCGGAACAACAACAAAAAAAACCCCTCATCAAAGCACAAAGTAGATAATTGGTACCAGTACTGCTTGTGGTAATAGTGTTTCTTTTAATGCCTGGAATCAGAGAGCTTGATCTGACAGCAATAGAGTAGCCTAATGATCCTTTTAAAGGATGATTTGAAGTTGAATCTATTTTAATCTGTTGTCACCTTGGGAGACTAACGCACTGGTTCTGTGTGAACTAATTGGATTTCCAAATGTATATTGAAAAAAGTTTAATTAGATATTCATCACGTGGGAAACTACAATGCAATCATAAACTTAAGTTTCCTCACTGCAGGTACAATTCCTGTTGCACATTAGTCTCCCTGTCCTGTGCAGAAAATCATTTGTTTCATGTCGCTCCACCTTCTTGTATAGGTCAATAACCTTAGCAGACAACTAAGACTATGACCATGACAATGTTTGGAAACACACTGGATTCATTTTCCATTTTGCTCTGTTCAACTTACCTCACAGTTTGAAAGTGAATACAACCATCACAGAAACGGAGAATCCAGCCTAAGACGTGTTTTACTGCCCATCATTGTCACTTGTTCTCCTCTTTCTAACCCCTGAAGGGAGATCTCCATTGTTTAAGCTCTCAGTAGCAAAAGTGTCCCCATTGAGGTCAGCAGGGGTCAAGACTGACAACACTGACTTTAGCTGCTGGTTGTTTCCCCTTAAGCTCTGTTGAGTTTGGTATAAGCTATATCACTCATAGGGAGAGGCAAAACAGCTCGACCTGTTCTCATTCCCAGGGCATCAAATGCTGTCGTTTTGTAAAAGCCGCTGTCCTTTGGCGTAGGTGCAGTGACGCACCGGGTTTGCGGTAACAGCGAGATGGCTCTCGCTCCTAACTTGTCACTTTGCACTTCAGTTAAACGCACACAGCAAGTATCCTTTTTCAGCTTGCAGGATTAATGCTGAGATGGGGCCGCTTTTATTCACGCTGTACACGGCGTTTTACTAGATTTCTAAAAACGGGGTTCTAGTCTGCCGTGTTTGTCGTTGAATAGTATGGCAATTTTTGCTTACAGAGTTTGTTTTTAACTTTTTTACGTTTTTCATAATTCAATCCAACTTTATGTATTATGTGTTTTATTTAGTTTATATTTTTTGCTATTTTGTGTTATCTATTGTTCTTCACTTATTTACTGTACAACACTTTGGCCCTGTGCTGGCTATTTTAAAGTGCTTTATAAATAAAGTTGGATTGGATTCTAATAAATTCAAAAAGCTGCAGTGCTTTTACTCTCATTTGCTCATTAGCTGGCAACCTTTACTGTCTGGAACAAATGCGCAGTAATGAGGGGAAGACAGAGAGAAGCATCGTCACAGTTTTGCCTGGACTGCATGAAGAGCAGGGAACACAGTGCACTTTTGAATAGCTGTTACACTGAAATTTAAGCCTAGGTAAACACTTTATTGTTGAATACAGTAACTTCAGCTCACTTTATTTCACATCACAGAGGCTGTAGCTTAATTTAGGGTAATATTGTTTGTAGAGCTGGGCGATATGAGATTTTTTCATATCACGATATGTTTTTTTCATTTCAGGCGATAACGATATCTATCACGATATAAGCCAAATAACTATATTTGTAAGATTTAAATGTGCCGTTGCTCACAAGTAAAATGTGAAATAATCAGCAGCTTGTTTTTATTTAAATATTTATTTCCCATAATAAGTTCAACAGGGTAGATGTACTTAAGGAACATGAGACTTTTTCAGATAAATAAAGGCAAATATTGCAAACTACACAAAAGGCAGCCGCTAAAGCGTTTAAGTTTCAAAATAGAACAAACGAAACAGACTAAATTGTCAATTCCACTTAGAAACAAAATATTAATTCTAAAAATAAATCTTAGTTTGTTTTACAGAAGAACAGACAAAACTGACTAACTTTTGTCAATATCAAATAAACTGAGAACTAAAAGGAAATTCTCAATCTCTCCTTGTTGTATAGCTGAGCTTTTCAAACAGTTTTAACAGTTACTTTAGTCTGACAAAAGCCGAATGACGAATTAGCGCTTCCAGTCAGAGACTGAGGCTACGTCCACACGTACACGGGTATTTTTGAAAACGGAGATTTTCCGTTTTCGTTTTAAAAAATAATCCCGTCCACACATAAAGGCAGAAATGAAGGAAAACGCTGCTATGAACATGCCAAAGCAGCAGGTGGCGCTAGATTCCTAACCGTGCAGAAATGTTGGCCAATCAGAAGTCTAGAAGCCTCGGTGGGAAAAAGTAAACAAAGCTGCGGCATAGAAGCAGAACCGAGTCGTATGTGTGGAGGGACAGTAACTGTGTGTATATGTAAGCATTTAAACACTGCAGAGAGTAGAATTAACAGTAACAGTATTGTAGAAATTCATTTCACCGAAACAATAACGTGGCGCACAGTGTGACGCATGCACCAGTTCATTGTATTTCCAGACTTGCTTTCGGCACAATTTACAGTGCACGCTACTCTATTTTTGTCAGACTTGAAATAGCCGAAATACCTTCACACTACGGAACTTCTATGGCTCTTCCGTTCGACAATCTCTCCGGCGTTGGAACCATTATCTGTTTTCTCTTCGGTCACGCTCGGTTGATTTTTCTAGTCGGCACACTCATTTCCTCCATTACCCGCTGGCTGCTTCCCAAACAAACACACGTGCGGTTTGGCACTTGTGCTGTACGTAACAAGTCTCGCGACGTGACGCTGCGGCTGTGATTGGTTCGGCTCTGCGCTACTTAATTTGGATTGGCTGATCTTTTTTTTTTTTTTTTTTTTTTTTAAGAGGACAAGAGCGACGAGGTCTATCGCGATAGCTTAATTTCTCTATCGAGTAAAAGTTATATCGCGATACATATCGTTATCGTTCTATCGCCCAGCTCTAATTGTTTGATATAATATTTATCCTAAATCGCTCACCGGTTACCCACAAGCCCACTTTTACTTTTTCTTTTTTTAAATGAAAGACTCAACTGGTTTAAAAAAAAAAAAAATCACTCAAATTTTTGCTTCTTTCGTCAGCTCACCATCATTTAAGGAACTAAACCCCATGATAATTTTATATATGAACACCTGAATTTTGCTTTAGGACAGGCTGAAAAATGTAAACCCATCCTTCAGAGGCACGCTCTTCCTCCAGATCAATTAAAAGAAATGTGCCTGCTCTCTTCAGTGCTTCATAAATAAACAGCACCAAGCTCAATACCACCAGCTTGTTGAGTAATAGTTTGTGTTGCCCTCTCTGGCCTGCAGAATAGCTGTTTAAATGAGATTAGTCTTGACAAGTGAACTTCATCTGGCAATAAAAGCCCCTTTTTATCCGCAAAGCAAACATTAGAGCCGCCCACCGAATGAATACCTAACTCCTGAATTACCATAAGAATAGCTCAGCTGAGTACACTCATAATACTTAAACTAACAGTACAGCACACACACACACTCGTACGCGCACACACATATGCACTCCGGCCACGCTAATGAGTAGTTTCACTGTTTGAGATCGCTGCCTTGTTAGGGGTGGTGGCCGCAGTAGCAGCGTCGCCGTGACGATGAGCAGGAGGAATGTCGAGAAGCAGACAATATTGTTCTGAAGCGTCCATCCAAAATCCCATCACCCCTTAACCCCCCGAATGTTGTCACTCCCAGTGCAAACTTCTTCCAAGACCTCCTCGGGGATGTCAGGACATCTCTGGCTCCGATTGTTATTTTATCTCCGAGAGCTTTTTTAGTTCTAGACTTAAACTTTCAGCTGCTTCTCATCTGCTCCCAGAGCTACTCTGTAGGATGCTGAACTTCTGGCTCTCTACTGCAGACTCCCCTCTAATATATCCATTCCTGTGAGTCTGGGTCCTTCAGACTCTCTAGACCCATGAGGAGAATCATAAACCATGTAATGCCAGAAACCCCCCCCCCCCCACCCCCACCCACCTCTTTGTCTCCCACCATTGCTCCTCATAGTGGTCCCCCCCCCACCACCAAACCCAGGGGACCTCAGGCCCAGGCTGACCAGAGCTGGAGAAGGGTGCAGAAAGCAGGCCGTTGGTTCCCAGGACTGCTGCGCACTTGTCATGTAAATGAAGAAGTCACAACCAATTAGAGTAATTGCAGCGCATCGCCCCGTCTTCAGCATGGCTACCGAGCTGAGGAGGGGCATGAGAGGGAAGCAGGGAGGGAGGAAAGGACGGGATATGGAGAAGCGAAATATGGGAATGATGTGGAGGAGACCAGTGAGGAAGAAATGGAGTGAGAGATGACGTGATAAACAGAAACAAGAAGAAAAGCACAAAAACATTAGTTATATATATATATATATATATATATATATATATATATATATATATATATATATATATATACTTATTAAGTACAGTACTCTAATATTCTGACAGTAGAGCCATGTAAACCCTGCCCACTACAGCACTATTAATCTTCGCAAGCTGAGTATTCATAAAGACCATCAACTAGATCATTAGCAGTCAGTAGTGTGGTAGACTGACAACACTGGATATTCTTTGCAGGTAATTATATCAATATTTTAATGGTTAAAGAATAATTTCCTAATCATTTTTTACATTTTACTGCTAATATTTCTACTTAGATCTTATAACATTTTACCATAAAAAGATTTACAATTTTTGTAAAGGAGCAGTCTTTCCTCATATGGCTGCACTTTTTAAAAACCTGTTGTTACATTTAATCACAATTTGTAATGAATTCATAGCTGCTATGCACATAAGAAAAGAAATAATGGGCCAGTAAGGACTGTACATTTCTACACAAGTGCATGCAAGTGTGCGTTGTGTGTGTGTGTGTGTGTGTGTGTGTGTGTGGGGAGAAAGGATGAGTGGGTGTATCACAGCAGGTGGTGGGAGCTAATGGAACCCCCTCTGGCCTATCAAGAGTAGGGGGTGATGGTGTGAGGGAAAGTGTGCGTGTGTGTGTTTGTGAGTGATAGAGAAGAATGTGTGTTTGTGCATGTTACGATAATAGTTGTGTATCTTTGCAGCCAGTGCAGCGGCAGAATGAAAAGTCAGGAGGAACTGTTAGTAAGAAACTGATGATTCTAAATCGAAAAGAGAACCAGATTCACGGGTCCACGTATGAAATAAGCTCTGTTTAACCAGCTTCTCACATCATCATCATCATTGCATCATCTTCTTTAGTAGTAAGTGCATGTAACACTTTTCAGTTGCATATTCATATATGAAAGTTATACAAATTAAGGTTCTGGAGTTGAGTTTGGGTTCATGTACCCATATCTAACAAAAGTCTGAATAATGACGTGATATTCTACCCATATATCCATATTGTATTTTTTGAGAATTCAGAGTTTATTAGCTGCACATGGCTCATGTAAATCCTCTGGTCCACTATATCCTAGTGGCAATAGAACAGAGTGGCAGAGCATCCTGTATAGGATTGAGATCTGGTGACGAGGACATTTGAATTACAGTGAACTCATTGAACTCGTTGAAGAAATCATTTTCAGATGATTTGAGCTTTGTGACATGGTGTGTTATCCTGAACAGTTTGACATGAAAGCTGCGGGTCATAAATGAATTCTGAACCTAACGTCTAACAGTCGCAATAGAAATTGAGAGTCACCAGATCTGGCAACGTTTTTTCCAGTTTGAGTTACTGTTGCCGTCCTGTCAGCTCAAAGCAGTTTGGCCATTCTTTTCTGATGTCAGACATGAGCAAAGCGTTTTTACTCAGAGAACTGCCCCTCACTAGATATTTTATGTTTTTTAGACCATTCTCTGACAAACTTTATGGTGTTGTGGGAAAATGACAGTAGTTTAGCAGTTTCTGAAATACTCAGTCCACTCTGTCTGGAAACAACAACCATGACAGCTCAAAGTCATCTGCTCGGTTTGAACTTTAGCCGGTTGTCTTCACTATCAGAAATCTGTTCACTATTTTCATTACAAATTATATCAGTAAGGAAGCTGACTAAATATTCACTGATAATTTATGGCAAAGGGGTGGGATTAAATAAGTGTATACTTCTTCCCACTCCCTTTCAACATGTAAATTAATCAGAATGGTTTTTTTGTATGTAATTTGTATAGTATTTTTTTCTCTCTTATTTCTTTTCTAAATGTACTTGTATATTGTTCACATGTTGAAATAAATTACCAATCAATCAATCAATCAATCACTACGTCTACAGTTGCTGCCATATGATTGGCTGATTAGATATTTGCAATAATGAGCAGGTGAACCGTGTGTGTGTGTTAGAACATCATGTTATAGACAACAATAATTTTATCTTCTGTTAACTATCAAACTGTTAATTGTTCCTTAGTGTGCCTTGTTGTGAGAAAAATTATGGTTGTAGATTTGCAATCATCATTGCCGACAGACAGCACATGCAGGAGTTACATGCATTGCATGTATTTATCCAGAAATATCCATTTGCCCTTTCTGCAGAGCCACACAATTCCCCCCCAAATGGACCACACAACATGCCCAACAAAGAAATAAAAAAGCGTACATGATTATAAATGTACAATTGAGCTTTCACAGGAGGAATCAATGTTATAGGCATTCAAATGAGCATAAAGAGTGAGAGGGGTTTGTTAAAGATAAAAAGGATTTAGGTGGAAAAGAGTTTGAAGAAAATGGATGAAGAGACAGAGGGGAAGGCAATGGACAAAGAGAGGAAGACAGCTTTTAGGCCTGGGGCTTGAGTCTTCACCTCTGTGGTCAGTCAGCATGTAATTTAATGCTTCTTGTCCATCCATCCTTCCATCAGACCTGCCTGTCTGTGGGCTTCAGCGCTCGAGGCAACCTATACAACTTACAAAAACACACCATAGCTATTAAAGTCAGTGAGTAAGTTTGTGTGTGTGTGCCTCTGTGTGTGTGAATAAAGGCCACTTGTAATGTACATTGAGAGCAGAGGTCTAGACAAGGTTGTTAAGAGAACGATGCTTCTAGATCTTTTCCTCCCCCAAATTGCCAATGAGAGCATGCTTCTGTAGTTTAAGACATGCACTTAACGGTGAGTACTTATACATAACACATATAAACAAAGCAGGGAAGCCATACACCAAAAGGTGTAGTCTAAACAAAGAAGTTTTGACCATAAACTTATGAAGATCCTTCATATTTTCTACCTATCTGAAAAAAAAGGAAGCAGTGGTCTATCTATCTATCTATCTATCTATCTATCTATCTATCTATCTATCTATCTATCTATCTATCTATCTATCTATCTATCTATCTATCTATCTATCTATCTATCTATCTATCTATCTATCTATCTATCTATCTATCTATCTATCTATCCATCCATCCATCCATCCATCCATCCATATGCATCCGGTCTAGAAGAGCTCACTTAATGTCTATGAGGAAATCAACTCTACAAAATAAGTCCTTCCACCTAATAAAATGAAAGGGTTTCAGTGCAAGAATGAAAATTTTTCCTGTATAGAAAATAAAAAAAAATCTTATGAAATAAGATGAAATTTGTGTTTTACTGCAAATTACTCACAGCCACACATGTATTCACATATGCCATATTTGGTGTGTCTCAATCCATTATTTTTTAATGCTGTATGAATATTCCCACACACCACTTCCTAGCCTCGCTTGTGTGTGTGGGTGTGTGTGCATGCGTGCGTGTGTGTGTGTGCCAGAGGCCTCTCCCAAGGATAAGTGAAGATTCAATATGTCTGCCTCCATTTAAGCACTGAAACATTCATGCCAACCAGCACAGACGGAGACACACACACACACACACACACACACACACACACACACACACACACACACACACACGTGAGTACTGCAACTCTCACTTTGTGTCTGTATTGTGGTCAGCTTAGGAAACTGCACAAAAGTCCATTGGATTTAAATCGTTTTTTAAGTGTAACTTTTGATAATTGGTCATTGTGCACTTTTGAATTTTGAATTCCTGATGCTGCTCTTCGAACCTTTAAGTTCAACGCATCCAAGCATTTTCTGTTCTACTGCACACTGGCCCAGTAAGCCACAGCAATGACTGGGGTGTATATGTTTCTCTTCTTATGAATTATGAACACAGTTAGCTCTTTTGTTTATGAATTATTACTGATCTGCCTGCCTCCGCAGGATAGTTGCTGGAACAAATGCATTTACGCTGTAACCAATTGCATTATTGCCTTTTTATTTTCATACATATTTGTTGTATCGAGAGCAAGTTGTTTGGGGTCGTGCCCAAAACAAAACAACTCATTTCCGAAACACGCTTTTCATTAGGAGAAAACAAATGTTTATTTTACCAGCATTTTGTGAGGAGTCATGAATAAATATGGTGTTTGTCTCTGAGGTAAATAAAACAACAATGCAGTGGAGAACAGACGAGATGGAGAGGAAACCGAAATGTGCTATGGATCTCTGTGGACTTCTGGTCACAGCCGGAAAACGGAGCGCAGGCGTAAAATTACAGATCTGGTATCTTCTGTGGGAATGATTTTCAATGTTAGAGATTAGATTCACAGCAAACGAGATGGCGACAGTGACTGTTTTATAAATACAGTCTAAAATGAATTAAGAGAGAAAAGCATGATGGGGGGTGACTCCAGACGGGGGGAAAAATTTAAGTAAAAAAAACTAGACAAAAAACAGAGAAGAGTCATGAATATGGAATGTGTGTTCCTTGTGATTTAAATATTCATGACATGACGATTAGTATGTCATAACGGCATTATCAGCTTCAGCAGCCAAAAGACGAGAAAACTCTGGCTTGATTGATCTCATCAGGACATCATCAATAATGGATAACTTCAATCACAGTACGGGGAGCACACACTCGCACACACACGCAGGCATGCGTGAGCACAACCCCAAAATGCACAAACAATTACGACACAATCTGCAATTTAAGCCTGCCGTTTAAATCAGTCTTACTCTCAGTGCAAACACATCATCTCACCATGATTCGGGTTCTTTAGTTGCTAAGTGAGAAAATATTTATTATAACTGATAATTCTTTTTTAAATGTACTAATTGAGCTCTACAGGATGAAATACCCTAAATCTTCGAGCTAGTAGTCAAATAATGCCTGGAGTCTCAAATTAAAAATTGCTTTTTCAAGCGTAAACAAGTAAAGACATCTAAATATAACCAAGAAAAACAAACCCAGATTAAACAACATGATGAAATTTTTAGCTGCCCTTCAGAAAGACGCATGCAGGCATTTTTCAATCTGCCACCCTCATCACCAGGAGGACATAGCTTACTAACAAAAAGCTGCTTTCTGTACTCACTCAGTGATAATTTAGGTTCATACTTTAAGATGTGATAACGTTATTGTTAAACCATGTAGAACAATACATTAAAAAAAATCAATTTGTGTTATATCTTGTGTAATCTCAATAGATATTTGGGATTCAGGTATTGGTTTTAGTTTGATATTGCAAAGAATTTTTTGCTAGCAAGAGTTGGTGCTGCTCCCCCAAAGTGAAGGTGGGACTAGGGTTAGGGTTAGCACAGATGATGACTTAGCCCTTAGAGTGTTAACATGTGTCCACAGAGGAAGCGACTTACTGTGACATGGTAACCAGACAACAAAAAATTACCCTTTTGTCATTTTGAGTGACTTCAGATAAAAAAAAACAAACCCCAGAGGAAACAAAAAGATAGTGGGTCGCAAGCAAAACTTTTCTTGCATTTGAGTTGAGTGATTACCAATTATGAGCTGATAACAGATACTTTTTAGAGAGTAACCTACGTAACCGGAGCCTGGAACCATTAGCCTGTGACCAACTCACAGAACGCGAGATTAATCAAAAAAATGAAGCCAATACTCAAGTGCTTTAAACCCACAATGTTTCTGTAGGCCACAAAATGGCGATAGCTGTGGTTTCAAAGACTTCTATTCCTATCGAAGTCTAAAACAGCTTTTGGTACTGACCTAACAGTGTAAACACTCTCCTAATGCATTCATGGGCTCAGTCCCTTGTTTTGGGTCATGCTAATTAGAAAAATAAGTCTATTCTGTAAATCTTGGTCATACCGTGTGTCAAAAGATTATCTGTGCTAGCAAACAGAACGGTCATTGGCTGACGACTTGTTGGTCTCAAATTGTTAGCCCGTGAGTGCGTTTCACAGTCAGACCTGCATGATTTGTCACATCTGTTTTTTGCAACCAAGATAGGTCATGATAGGTAAATCCATGTTTTATACTGTCTATGGACCAATCGCCAGCTTCAAAACGATGCACAATGAGCAAACTGCTTCCTGAGTGGACGCAGAGTAAGGTACAGAAGGTGCTGTACTCATAGGACTCCAATGTTTTGTTAACCTATCCAGCAACCCCAACATTCACAGTCTGTAAACTGTGTGGGTGGGACCTTCTCACCGCAGACTGTTTATGAACGTAGGTGCCTTTCCTACCCTTCCCCCTTTTTTGCCACATGAACTTCTGCATTTGTTTGAGGAAGGAGGGACTTTCCTTAAATGACGGATTCTGTTGCTGTGAGAACAGAGACAGTGAATATTCATGTCTTCTATAATGACTTACTTAATTTACTGGCTATACATTTCTTTTACTGTTGAAGTAAGTGGTGACAAAATGTATATCATACTCATTAATCTTGAAAGGAGGAAACTCATGTGGTGAAACATTTGACTGTTTTTTCAAGTTAAGTGTTTATTTATTATTTAAACATGAATTAAGTGAAATAACTGCCATTTACCATTAAAAAATACATTCGATCTAAAAGCGATTTGAGTACAAGTAATAAAAACTATTCGTTTCACGTCAAAAACATTTTTCTTCCAGTAATTAAGATGCCCTTCATGTTGAAAAGTTATAGCGGTCCAACTATCCATCTTAATATTGATGAACAACTGGACTTGAATTGGAATCAAGATGAATGAGAACAGAGCTTCATCATCCAAGTGAAAGCCTGGGTTGTCACAGCAGCACTTGCACGTCATTTTGTCCTTCTGTAACCCTGACAGGTGAACAACTTTGTTGACCTCATTGCAGTCGCGTCTGCCAAGGAGCAGGGTACATTATGTATTGAATAAACAGGCAGTTCTTGAAGCTGATGTGCTGGAGGTAGGAAAAATTACAATGGGTTAGGATCTGAGACATGTTGACGAGGGACAAATTGTGATGACATGATGACTGTGTCAGGCCAGGTCAGGACATCTCCCCTTATGCAGTGATTAGGAAAAGACAACATTTGAAACGACAACAGTGCAAGCGATAAAAGCAGCTTGCACTACTGCACTTTTCTACTGCTGGGAATAACCCAGGGTTCTGGCATTCATGTGGACATTATGTTGTCTCGCACCACTTACTTCAACATAACTGCAGACCAGCCACAACTTTTCATGGTGGCTGTGGCCTCATTTGTAAAAGATGCGTGCCATTTAACAAATGTAAAAACTGTGTAACATGATGAGAGTTTAAGGTTTTGACTTGATCTTTGCAATCCCCACTTCTCAATTGACTGAGCATCTATGATCTACTTGAGGATCTACTGCTAATGCCTCAGTGCCTTCAGAGGTTCAGAGCAGCAGTCACGTGAGTAATAAATGACTGAGCTGTTATGGTCATGAAATTACTACTGTAATAACACCAGAGATGTCAGTAATATAAAGAGGATCTAAGAGTTTATCAAACAAATGCTACTGTGGTTTCTCTCCTCTTCCTTCTTGTTAGAAAGCCTTTTTATTTTATTTTATATGAGACGTGTGGTCTTTTGTGTAAAGTGCTCCGTTTGTGTACAGGGGTGTCCTGGTGTCTAGACAAACCTACATGTAAAGTTCATTCATATGCTCTTATAGTATGTGAACCTCCCTTGCACACTCACTACTCTCCCTCCATCATCATCTCTCTCTGAGCCACAGTAGGTCTTACTGTACTTAGACATCATACAATTTAAATGAGGCTTCCCTTTGAACCACAGTATATTTGTCTGCCTGAAAGTTAAAGTGGATTTACAGTTTTATTTCAACCCGGCATTTTTCCATAAATGCAGCTATTGTGGCTCCAAAGCCCCTTTCAGGCGTGGATGTATTGGTGGCTTAAAGTAATGCCTTTTATCATAGTCACTTTTAAATTAATGTTCCTCTCATTCAGATGCATAGCTGGGTCTAGAAATGTTGAAACCGTGGCAAACCTTTCATAATGTATACCATGGTACTAAAGATCTGGAATGAACAAAAATATTATATTAGCTACTGATTCTTTTAACACAGTCCCTCACCCTCAGTGCCTTAAACATAATTGGATAAATTAAAAATAAAGTAAATGTGATCCTTAATTAATGTTTAATGCTTGCTCAGAGTTCTTTGTAGTCAATGATGCCTGGAACTCACTGGCATCAAAGATCGCCATCTTTATTTTATGGAAAGGTGATCAGATTGCTTATTCAGACATGAGCCAAAATGCTGATTAATGCAAAGGAGTGTGTGTCTAAAAGGTGATTAAAAGTCATGTTAACTCTATTATTAACTCTGCAAATCTGGGCTACTGTGCAAGATGACCTAATCACCTTCACCATTCATCTGCACAGACTGATTAGTTGTGAGACTGTAGATAACTTTCCATTGAATGTCTTCCTACAGAAAAGGCAGTGCCAGCCTTCAGTAAAATGTTTTGTGTGTTCCAAAAAGTAGCAAAAAAATGAATCATTTAATGTAATGGCTTGCTAGACTAGCCATTTAAGGGCTAGCATCAGCTAGTGATGAGAAATCACAAGAACAGCCTGTTACATTTCTGTCTGTGTGTTACTGGTAACTTTTTAATATCTTTTAAATTCTAAATTGTGGGTTTGTCTTTACAAAATTCAACAACATTGTTTGTTCATTTCACCTCTGGATGCAAGTTTTTGTTACATGTTACCTTGTAACAACTTCTTATAGTATTAAGAGGTGAGCATTTGGTCTGGCCACTTTTAGTCTTTTCTGCCAGCATGGCTATGATTTATGAATGAATGTCTCCACCTCCACTGAAAAGGTAGAAGACTTCACACTTCACACCACACCATTACAGACTACAACAGACTTCACTGGTGTTTAGAGCAGCTACCATACTACTGTTTGGTATATCCACCGAGGGAGATGTCTTAAATGACCCTCTGCCGACATTGTTCCTGGTTTACTTTGGATGCACAATGAGCTGTAGCACATTTATTTTCAGACCAGGCTGCTTCAGTTAACAACAGAGCAGACACCACAGGAACACCACAGTTTCCCTAGTTGTGTTGCCTTTCAAGATGGTGCAGTTCCCCTTCTGTCTCTGCCTCAGTACTCAAATCTTTTTGCCCATTTGATTTGGCTCCTCTGTGGGTTACACTAATACAGCTGACCATCAAACTGAAATGACCTACTAAAGTCCTTGTAATGCTAGAGAGGGTAATCATGAGCATTGCATCTAGCTACCAAGTTTCCTGAGAACACTTCTGACAGTGTGAACACAGTAAAATTCAGCCTCATGCCCATAAAAAAAGAATAGTCATGTGGGCACAGATGAATGTCACAGTTATCCAGATTTGTGCGACTCCTGATTCCTCTAGATTTTTATGTTTGAGGTCAAAAGTACAAACTCTAAACCAAACATTTAATTCAATTCAATTTAGTCTTAATTGTATAACACCAAATCACAACAGCAGTCACTGCAAGACGCTGCAATAATACAAAGAAACCCCAACTGTCAGACTACCTCCTGTAAGCAAGCACTTGGTGACAGTGGGAAGGAAAATTTCCCTTTGAACAGGAAGAAACCTCCAGCAGAACCAGGCTCTGGGAGGGGCAAGCTCCTGCCCCGATCATGACCTAAGGACTAAATTCAGAGTGGTATAAACACACAGAGAGTGTAAGGACGTGAGAAATATTGTAGAAAAAGCATGTCAGAACTACAATTGTGACAATTGGGTGTGCGACCGTGGCTCAGGGGGTTGGAAAGCGCATCTGTAACCGGAAGGTTGCTGGTTCGATCCCCGGGCTCTCTATCCTTGTCTTTGTGTCCTTGGGCAAGACATCGCCTACTGGCCGATGGCGCAATATGGCAGCCTCGCTTCTGTCACTCTGCCCCAGGGCAGCTGTGGCTACAACCGTAGCTGCCTCCACCAGTGTGTGAATGTGAGAGTGAATGAATAGTGGCATTGTAAAGTGCTTTGGGTACCTTGGAAAGTGCTATATAAATCCAATCCATTATTATTATTATTAATTAAAGTAGATTGTAAATATCATGGTCTTATTATCAGAATTTGTAATTCTCTCTTCTCTAACCTTCCCTCCTTCTTCAGTCTGGTTGCTCATTTTAGATGGCGCTGCGTATCTTTAGGGCAGAAGGCAACGCTTTACGACTGTCTAGCCTCACTACAGCTGGGCTCCCAGACCACACACGCTCACCCATGGATGCAAACATGAAGTATATATTTGAAATGAACCTGGAAAAACAGCTCCTTAGCAGCTGTAACCCTGACTCTTCCCCTCTTGCCTGAGCAGTTATTATGCCTGATTTACTCATGTACAGTAAAAACACCTTTTCTGAGAAAAGATTACAAAAGAGTTATTTTCCATCCAAATGGACAATGAAGTGATTTTTTTGTCAGTGTACTTCCACTAAGGAAGTGGTGAAAACTAGCAGTAATTTTGCTCTTCTACACCTCACAATAGGGCAGGTGTCTTGTCTTAGATTACCCCTGTGATTATTGTCAGACCAGCAGCTGCCAAATATTGTGAAAAATTGCTTCCATGCACACAGGCTGGCATTGCTTTTGCATACACCCTTTTTACAGGGACAAAAACGAGGAAAATTACGGTTTTATCGATTCACTTTAATCTCTCTTAGCCAGTGCTGATTTTTGTTTGTGTAAAGGAAAGAGTATCAAACATTTGTTTGTGTTTCCCATCCTTTCTCTTAAAAATGCTTTATATTCAGCTAATTTGTGTCAACAGAGGTCTTCTGTAGAGAATAAAATAGCACCTAGATCTGAAGTTTTTATCAACCTATAAAGGTTTGCTTATTAAACATAGCTGCATACATAGCTATCTATTTGTTGCAGATAAACAGTATTGATTTTATGAAATTGTTTTGTTGATGTAAAGCTAACTTTGCCAAATCAAACATGATTAACTGAGTAGTTGAACAGATATTGCACAAATTGAGATTCGTTGTGCTCTTGCTAGAGACCCCAGCTTAACACTAATAGTGTATATGTCTGTTTAATAGCCACAACAAGGAGAGTTAGCTTCTCTTAGCAATAAAGATCGTAAACAGAAGAAAACACCTACAGTAGCCCGTAATAGCCAGGTAGCTACTTGTGGTAGCAATGCACTGGACTATTTCTTGGCCAGGTGCAGAGACGTTCTGTTTGTCATATTACCGTTCATCCAAATTTTCTGTAAATCAAAATAAAATTCAACATTTTTTGTCCACATGTGATTCTTCACGGACCACATCGCAATATAGGACAGACGGTTGTAAATAGGTTGCACAAGATATTTATTTATGTAAGCATTAGTGTAGCTGATGAACTTTGCACAGCACAGTAGACTGTAACGCACACTCTGAAATCAGATTGTTTAGAGTGGAATTAGTAAGGTGCATTATATTAACCATATGTCTGGGATTATACGAGAGGAGTAAAAACTGTTTGACTGTCAATCCTTAAATTTATACTATGAGTGTTTTCCCACCAACAGTTATTTGATCCAGATCAGTTCATGACTTTTCAATGTTGAAGTCTTGTCTCATTGGTTTGGTTTCCTTTCACACGCAGAAAAATCCAAGCAGAGTAAAATGCATTAGTATAAACCCACATGATAACTTGCACTGTTTATTGGTCAGCTGTGTCTCAGAGAAAGAGGGTATCTAAAAGTGAAAGAGGGCTTTATTGTACCCCAGAATAAGAAAACACACCTGTCTACAGGAGCTGTTTGAGTCAAACTTGTGGAGTAAAACTGGTGGCTGGGTTACACTGAGGTGGATTACACTCCCATGATTCCCATGGACTATGGCGCAGGAAGAAGATCACCCACTTTAGAGGATCTTGGCACTGTTGTTTTGGTTTAAATTTGTCCAAATGAGCGTCACCAGTCTGGTTTCAGAATGAGAATCAGAGAAACTTTATTAATCCCAGAGGGAAATTGAGTTGTCAAAGCAGCATACATACAATAGACAACAAAGCAATCGTAATAAATGAAGTGCAGTAATAGAGATATAAATAGATAAATACAGAGATATAAATACAACCATAAATATAAATATAAAATGACATAAGTATTAATACGAATGTTTCTGGTATATTACAAGTAGGTATTAAACGTGCACAGATGTGCGAGTATTCAATGTGAAGTACAAAAAGTAAGTACAGTACAGTGAGGTATGTTTAGTTCGGTTTGGTATGTGTGGGTCTGATAAAATAAAATGAATATTAACTTAGCAAAAGGTTTTACCCAACACCTTTTTTGACTTTATGTAGGGAAACTGGTGCATATGCACTAACCTCTTTTGTGGCTTTGCCCATCTTAGAAATACCAATCTTCATCATTTATGGGGCACGGATGGCCCCATTTTCCCTTAGGTTAGAGAAAACTGATTAGGGTGCTCTCACAGCAAATATGATTTGAAGTTTGTGTGCAGCATAAAGTTGAATTGACGCAAATCTGCATTTATGTGGGTTAAAATGTTTCAGTTTTGGTGAAAATTTTGCTTCAGGCTGCATTGCTAAAAAACCCCGTAAGCTGAATTCCCCCATAGACTGTGACAACTGAATTCACGTGAGTAAAGCAAGGTGAAATTTTGCTTCACATTTAGTAATCACGTATTACTTTGTAACCTTTTTGATCTTTGTTGCGGCCCACCAATGTTCTGTCATCAGAAAACATCATGATGCAACTGGAGCTAGATGACTCAGTGCAGCCATACTGAACTATACACTGGGGAAGTGTCAATTTCAGCGGGGTTTGCTGCGATCGAGCTGTATCAGCTCAACAATCAGGTCGAGCAAAAATCAGCGAATAGCATCGTGACATCAGTGTGCGATGGCATACGTAAGTATGCCATCCACCCGCCCAGTTTACACTGTGGTAAACAAGTGATCAAGCGGGACGACATAGCTGCACGTAATGTTTTGCAGGACCAGCTACTCAGAAGTTACGATGAGAGGAGCGAATGCTCTGGGGTGGCGGTCATTTGGGTGGCATAGAGCAGACTTCTCAGGAATCAGAATCATGAGTGTTGATTTAAAGCTTGTGGAATGACAGCTTGGCTCTGTCTGCAAAGACATGACTATTAATGTGCTATTTTGTGAGCAGGCGAATTTAGCTATAGTGGATTCATTTTATCACAGCTTAGAATCAAAAAGCAAATACGCACATTTCCTTAAATGTCAAACAAATTGTGCTGATTTCTGGTTGTGTTGAGGCAGCTCAGTTCATTCCATCGCTCATGTGGGGTGAACTAGGAAAAAAAATGTAAGCAATGGGAAAAAAATCCAGTTAGTTAAGTTAAACAAAAATATAAATACTTGATACTTGTTAGATAAATTAATGCCACTGTTAGAAAAGACTAACAGTAGCATTAAAAATGAACTACTTCTGTGTGTGGATATTTGTGCAGGTGTGTGCACAAATGCATCTATGAATCATTCGAACGATTAGAAAATGCAGTTTCTCCACGTTTCCAGTCTACGCCGTTATATGATGTCACACAACAGTTCCCAATGTGACCAGTTCGAGACTCTTCTCCCATCGTAACATTGTCAGTTTTGTATAACAAGGCTGAATGCATCATCGTTTTGTTGTTGTCTCACTAATGTGTACAAGTATAGGTCTGTGTATGTGCACGCATTTTGTTGTGCAGAAGCTACAGTGTTGTTTTTGTGTGTGTTGTCTGCCGTGATCTTGCCTCGCTACACTGACTCAGTTTGTATGTGTGTGTAGGCCAGCAGTCTGTTTGTTGTATTTGCATGTGTCACAGTGACTCATCAGTGCGCTTGTCATTGCCATAGCGACAATGCGGTGACATATGCCTCCTTGTTCACTCTGTGACTGACAAGACTGTTGCAGTGGTAAAATGCAAAGGATGTTGGGACAAGTCACACCTCTTCCTCTTCCTTCCTCAAGTGACATTCAGTGCGTCACTCATTTTTTCCCCTTACTTGTTCTGTTTATGTACAACAAGCCCCCCCTGAAAAAAATGCAGCAAAAGAAAACACAGACTTGTTCCTGTGTAATATCCACGATCCTGCTCACTGAAAGAAAATGACCTGAGATGATAAAACAAACAGGAGTTTAAATCAAGTCATTTGATCAGTTTCCATTAGACTGGCTTCCATGTTTCTAATAAAACAGTTGTTTGGGTGTTTTGTGTCTTTACATGCTCACAGGCAGGAGTCTCTGCAGTCGTACTTTTCCCTCATGTTGTCATGTCTGGAAGAAGAGTCGAAACTTTGAACAGCCTCCATACATCTCATCACTTGATTACACACTGATTTTCAAAAAGAAAAAAAAAAAAGACAAAAAAAAAACCTCTAGAAATAAACCCTGCAGATCTATTAAGAAGACAGATCTGAACTCTGGGAAATACAATGACATGCATGTGTGGGGGGTATATCTGAGAAGTGAAGCATAGTGTAAGCATTCAGTTGGCAATTGGCAAACAGAGGGCGCTATTTATGCCAGTTTACCCTGTTTATGCTTGCTGCTTTCTCTGCAAGCCACTTTGAAACCTGCCTTTATCCCAGCTCCTTTTTTCATGCTGTGTCCACCTAATCAATGTCATGTCTACTGTCACTGATGCCTGCTAGACCTCCCAAGGGTGGTCTAGCTGCTGTTCTCCTTGCCTCAGGCTTTTGATGTATGTGCGTGTTGGGGTGGGGTGGGGTGGGGGGTGCTCTCCACCACCTCAGGCTTTCCACATGTATATGGAAAATATATCTGCAGATGGAATAATTCTACTGGACTGAAGTGGTCCTGATAGAGTAAAAATAACTTTGGACTTTCTGGAACCAAATGTCATCACTTTTAATCATCTTTACTCCTTTCTTGACCTTTGACTACCAAATTCAAATTAATCATCCCTGAGTTCAGATTAATTTGGTGCCACATTTTGTCACATTCCCTCAAGGCATTACTGCAATATCATGTTCAAGAGAATGTGAAGGATGGATGAACAACCAGGAAACATAACGCCTCTAGCACAGCTCTCACTGCCATAAAAATGCTTGTCAGGGTCTAATTTAAGCTCTAGCTCTGTTGCAGATGTAAGCTGTTGAGCTCTTACATCTGAGAACATGCCTTCATCAGAATGAGTTGAGGTGGACATGTTTGTGCTTGGTGTTTCTAGCAACTTTTTAGATATGTGTCGAGTCTGTTTGTTCTACCAGTAAAGAAGAATCATTCGCCGGCTGAGTGTGGAAATGAAACTGGAAAAAAGCTGTTGGATTAGTGTGGTGAAGGTTTACTAAAGGTGTCAGGTAGCATGTTAGAGTGAGTTTATTCAGGATTGAACAAAAGGGCACAGATCAGACAGATACATAAATAAAAAGATAGTAACTGTTTCCTTGTCTGTTGTTCTGGGTATGTAGCTCACATACAGGCGTTCTTCAGCTGATAAATTCAGGATATATTGAGAATTGACTTTTGCACAAGATGAAGGATAAGATGAAATTTGAACAAAAACGGGTAAAGTTAAGATCAGCTGGTTCTTGTAGAGCAGGGAGGATAATGGCAGGGGAGAGCTACAACTTTTGAGAAATGTAAGTAAGATGTTACTTTAAACTGAAAATTGCACTCACAGAATCGACTGCTGACACTGACTCTTTCCAAGCAAAGACAGCATGCTAACACAAAGCTGCTGGTGGAAAAACTCCCCAAACCTTTCAAGCTGAGTGTATGCCGACCACAGCCAGCCAGATCCTGATCCTCCACAGGTGACAGACGCAGAATGAGAAGCCATGCTTGTGATGCTGAAGTCTTCATTTCTACCTGTATCTCTTTCTGTGAGCAGAGCTGCAGTAAAGTTCTGTTTGGGCTGGGCTTTAACTGTGCTGTTGGCTTTGAGTTAGTACTTAAAGACTAAACAAAAGAGCTTCTATGTGTCCTCATTAGGATAGGGATTTGTGTTGGTTCGTGGGACTCTAGGCTAAGGTTTCTATTGTTAATTGGTAATTATTTGACAGAGCATGTCAGGCTTTGTTAGAGTAAAGCAATGGAATGAGGAGGAGTATAACGAATCATCTTCTCAAGGGTGTAAAAAAAGGCCATTACACACCAGACTCGTAAAATCCGTGCAAATATTTCACCAGTTAAAAATATTTTTCTGACGTTGTTCACACTAACTGTGTAATTCTGTGGAATGAATTTACAGCATTTAGTTTTTCAGACCAAGCTCAATTTTGGGGATTTTTTTTTCAACAAACAGATCTGACCAAACAGACTACTTTATTTGACAACAAACAACAACTACAACTTGAAGCTCAAAATGTGCTCGTGCTGAATATAAAATGACACGGAAATAGTAAAATTATACTATTTTACGTCAGATGCACAGCTACAAGCTGCTCCGGGTCATTCGGAAATCTCGGAAATGACTCCTCAGATGTGGTCCAATCGTTGCCAACAAGAGCTCAAACTTCCCCACTGACATCCTGAAATATGTACCAAAGCAGCCGTGATTCCACTCCTGAATCAAACCATCAAATCCTCCCTGCTGCTGCTGCCTGCTCTAGAGAATTGGATGAACCCAGAATTTCTTCCTTTTCTTGTTTAGAATCAGGACCGACTTCGGTTTTTTAACTGTACATTTTTTAAGGACATTTTCCACAAAAACACAACACGTTTGGTTAATTTATATGTTACATGGATCTGGAAAGTTCTTATTTCATGTCACTTTTTCACAACAAGCCCAATGTGTAATGGCCTTAAGTGAAATAATGCATTACTTTCAAAGAGTAATGACTAATGTGTAATACATTACCTTATGTTTTACTACACTGGTAATGATTTGTCCGTGTAGTAAGTCTGTGAAGACTATTCAGTTTAAATTTTATTCAGTTTTATTTATATAGCACCAGTTCACAGCAACAGTCACCTTTAGGTGAGGCCAAATATATAAACAGAAACAGTCAGATGATGCCATGTTGAGCAAGCTCTTTACAACAGTAGGAAGGAAAAACTCCCTTTTAACAGGAAGAATCTGGCAGAACCAGTTGAGAACGGTTGGGTGAGTGAGAAAAGGACATACGACTCAACTCTGAAACATGTGTTTTTAAACAAGCATACATGGCCTTTCAGAAGGTTTTCTGCACCTTTTTTTTATCTCATCAAACAAAAAGTATCTTTTTCAGCAAATCCTCAGACTCCTCAGTGATCGTTTATACTGACCCACAGCAACATGGCAAATCTTCACCTGTACCATGTCATTTTATTCAAAATGTGCAAATCAGTGCTTTTCTGTATGACTAATAAAGACATCAGTCATCACAGCATTTATCAGCAAATAGTTTTCACTGAATATTGATAGCATAAAGTGTTTGATCTAACCACCAGTTCATCAACATAAAGCTTTATATTTATACTTTTTATTTATCTGAATGTGTGGTAAAGGAGCCTATCAAAACCTGGCTTATCCAGGTTTATAATACAGCCATATACTAGGGAATAAAATGAAATAACTAATAAATAAAGGAAATATTCCTCTCTTTTATTCCCTGTGGGTTGGAAGGTATAAAGGGTATCTCACGTATTCATTAGCTGCTATATTCACATGAATACGTGTCGTGGAATGTGTTATCTATAATTTACATTTTCTTTTTATATGCTTGCATGCGAATGTCTTTTGAGAACCACAAATGGGCGCATCCTCATCAACACAAAGTTGTGCATCTGCAGGTTTCTAATGGGAGAACAAGCTGTGTGAAAAGACAAAATGTCACTGGGCGGTCCCCGCTCCCAAACTCCAAACTCAGGGCATACTTAGCATTTAAAGCCAACCGCGTCCTTCTCTCCCACAACACAATGAAAGAGGAGCGCTAACATTTAGTGGGGGGAAGAGAGGGAAAGGATGCACAGACGGGCGTTAGCCAGGCAGGCGGCAGATTCCTCCGGCCCTGTAGTGGAGCCGTGGGGAAGTTTTTAATTCCGCCACCCTTATGGTTCATTTGTCCTCCAGATCCCTTTTGTGAAGTTCGGGCGATGACCACTCATGTGTGTACTGCTGTTGAATTATTAACAAGGGAGATAAGGGAAGAAGAAGATGGGAAGATAGAGAAGAGAGGAGGTGAGATGAAGAGGAAGTGCAGGAGAGGGAGGGAGGCGAGGGGAAGTGAGAGGCACGCTCAGAGTGCTGCGGTGAGGAGGAGAGGTGTGGAGATGTAGAAGGGAGGTGAGAGGTGAGGTGAGGAAGACAGGGGTCAGAAAAGTGAAGTGAAAAGAGTGAGGAGAGGTGGGAGAAAGATGGTGGAAGGGTGAGAAGAGGCAGAGGATGAGCGCTGGACAGCAAAAGGGTTTTAGTGCAAACCTTTAAAGCTTCAGCTGTGGTGATCGAATACTAGCACTGCTAATTTAGACTAGATATGAGAAGCAGCTTTAAAATACTTTGACATTGTCTCGCTTTATTATTGTTATATTATTATATAACAGCGCGACTGAACTGGCTACCACATATTAATGCTTCTGCCTAATATAAAGACAGGTGACAAATTAAAGGAAAAAGGAAATGCACCATATTGTGCCATCATCTATTGTCAGGACAGCTTTGGTGAAGCTTGGCATTGATTCTTTAAGTCTCTGGAGCTGGAGTGATGAACATCAGTCTGCCAAAAGAAATCAACCTAGAGTCTTCAGATTGTCAGATCTCAGTGTAAATGAATACCTGCAGCTATTCATTTACACTGAGATCTGCCTGTGAAGGCTGCAGCATATGATTCACATCATTTTCATACCCATCAAACCATTCAGCCCTAAGGACGGGCGCGTTGACATCCTAGAGGAGACTACTTCCATCAAGATAGAAATGTTTTATCAAAGGATAAAATGACCCCTTTTTCTTCTGACAAACCCTCTCTGAAGGGTGAAATGCAACACCACAATTACAATTTTTATGTCTTATACACACATTATATGATTACAAAGGAATTATATGGGCCAATATTTAGTAATAGCCAGTGTATTACCAGTGTATTTATATGTAGCTATGATTCCATTATGATATGTTATGCACATTTTATCAACGAATAACTGGGGTTAAAATAAACTGACCTGTTATCAACCCATAAAAATTCAGATTAATGTGGTTTTCAGTCCATTACAAGAAGAAATAATAGCATTTATACTGTTTTATAAAAGCAGTTTGCCCAAATGATTGATAATACAAAAACGTAATCCACAATCAAAAGAACATGACCTTTGATTTCATCGTTATCTGATGTGATTTCTATTATTTAAAAAACGTAGGTATATTCCTTGGTGTCTATGCTATTCTAGGCTCAATGCTTTATCATTTGTATTATTTATTATTTTTTAAAATATGAATAGATGCCATTCTTGTTGAACTCATATCAACAGAGACAGAGATTTCCTGAAATTTAGGCCAGAGTAGGAGGAGAATATTCAAATCATTGTTGAGATGAATATTGAAACAACTGCATGATATGTTTAATATGTTTCTGGTAGTGTGTTTACAAGTTTCCATATTCCATGTCTATCTGTTTTATGCTGCAGTATAGTGTATCAATGTGTTTGAAAGGTGATACTCTTATCTTTCGTGACCCACTGTCTTTTCTTTTCTGCTCTCACACTGACTCCCATCCCTGTTGTTACTGTGGAGACTGGCAGGACCTGCTGCCACAGGACGCACTCACCAGACTATTGTACTGGATGTCTGTGTGCTATAAGGAGCACATAATTGGGCTGTAGAGACACAACACACACGTAACATTAGGTACTCAGGTCACTGTCATCATACAGTCATTAGACAGGGACCTGAGCATGTAAAGTGCACACACACACACACACACACACACACACACACACACACACACACACGCAAAAGAGCATTATACTGAACCTGCAGATAACAGCATGCACACATGTACATGCAAATGCTTTCTTTTACAAATGAATGAATAAAATATGTTAATGCCCTAAACACACACGCACACACGCACACACACGCACACACACGCACACACACGCACACACACGCACACACAAGAAAGAGTTAGAATCAATGAATGCGCTGATTAGTTTGGAAATTTGTGTGTGCATGTGTGCGTGTTGTGTATTTGCGCGTGTTGTGGGGGATGTGTGTGTGTATGGGTTGGGGGGGGGGGGGGTATCCTCCAAAGGGAGAAGCCAACTCTCTCACACACACATACACAGAGTATCTGGGGGGTGGGGGTACAGTAAGCCCTAGTGGATTTGTAGAAAGGCCCGGATTGTTCATTAATAAAGAAAGGATGAAAAGGGGGAGTGGATGAAGTGATGTGTGTGTGTGTGTGTGTGTGTGTGTGTGTGTGTGTGTGTGTGGGTTAGGGAGAGGGGGACAAGGAGAATGGGGAGAGAAGGGAAGAGAGAGAGAGAGAGAGAGAGAGAGAGAGAGAGCGAGAGAGAGAGGAGGAGGAGCAGGAGGAGGAGGGGTACACAGTATTAGACGGTAATTAAATAATCATCTGTGTTGCTCTCGTTTACTCCCTCCCCTCTTCCTCCTCCGCCTTCTCCTGCAGCACTAGCGGCCACAACACCTGTCACAACTCATCACCCTCACACACGCACACACACACACGCGCACACACACACACACACACACACACGCACAGAAAGAAGAGGCTACAGAATAAATCACATCAAAGGCATAGACGCAGTATGGACACACGCAGAGTCTTATGAAATTTATGCACTCATACATAACATAGACACACTCATACTTGCTTGTGCACACATATATGTTGATAAAACACACAGGAGAGCAGTATGAGAGCACGGTGTCTGAGGTGGGTGTGTTTTAGAAAGCAGGGGCGGTTTTCAAAATATTCTCCACAACTCAGTTGTCTTCTTAGGCCGCCCCTTCATCCTTAGGAGCCACCTTCTCCTTTCTATTCATGCACTGGGTCTTTCTTTCAACGTAAGTTAACTGCTGTCTAGTCTTGGTAAATATGACGGCCTTAAAGTACCAACATCAATTCAAAAAATAAAAATAAAAATAAAAAGTGCACTGATACAAGGCTGATTAAGTGACAGTTAACAAAAATAATTGTTTAATTACAACAATGACCTATAAATTTAAGATTTTTGGTTAGTTTCTAACTGTTATAACTGACAGATATCATAAAGTCCAAACAGGACTAAATATGGCCAGTTTGGTTTTATCTTTACATAAAGCATTTTTTGACTCATCAGACCACTTCCTTACAAATAAGCTATTCATTTAATGTATATAACTCTCACAAGTGACATAAGAAAAGTGGTAACTAGAAATTGTTATGACTGAGTTTTTGAAAAAAAAAATTTCCCTAGTAACTGAATCATATTTTCTTAATTTTATTCAAATCAACATTTTATTCATAAGCTTACAGTAGAGTGCTGGAAAAGGAGGAATATTGGTAGGGATCCCGTCAAACATTCAGAGACGGTTATAATTTAAAATTCACAATGTGTGAACTCACCAGATGCACCTATTTTAACTTTCTGAACAAAAACTGTCAGGATTGAGAAAAACACCCAAACTCACTGAGCAAGTCTCTGGATTTTCATGAGCTTTGTTCTGACACGCACAAAACAATAACGTTACCTTGCAGTTAAGTAACTAATCACTTTCAAATAAAGCATTTTCCATAAATCTTTCTAAAAGTGCAAACATGGAATACGACATGTTTTTGTAACATCCGCCAACAATTCTCCACCCTAATCATACTGACAGTTAAGATTAGGTTATATAGTAACTATGTTTTTCTCTTTAATTAACCCCTACAGAGAATATAAACCATAAGAAACAGCACAAATCACATTTATGCACCCACGTATATGAACTGAGGGATCACCTGTATAACCATACCCACTAAAACAGACACACGGTATCAGCTCACATTCACCAACATATAGTCTCCAGATCAGGCCCAACCTGATGGAGAAGTACATTATGTATAATTACAGTCAGCCATATGGTCATGGGGACTGTTGGGCAGGCCAGCAGGGTTGAGCTCTGAGGAGAAGACACATGCATCCACAACCATGCTGCAGAATACACATTCAGTAGTGTTACTGTGGATTAATTCTCATTCATTGATTCATATTCCTGAGCGCCGCCACAGGGTCTCCCAGTGAAATCCAGTGTACAGGTCAGTATGGCTAGATAATGTGACTTTTGTTAATGAAGATCAGAGATTTGTGCCTCTGTACGGCAGGAAGTAAACAGGATTGTGATTAACATCTGATGGGAATTGCTCATTGATTTTGTCTCCTGTTTTTGTGGCGATTATAATGTTGCTGGAAACGATCAATCCGTCCTGACATAAAGAGTCAGATGAATTTGTGGAGCCAGTGTCCTATATGTAAACCCAAAAAATGAAATAAAAAGAGTACAGGATTTAAAGGAGATGGATGATTCTTGTTAGTGTGCTGATCATTTACAGACAGGCAATAAACACAAAATAGACAGAAGAGTGGCACTAATGTTATTAGTTCTGCAGATAGCAGTCGTATCACTGTGATGATGGTCCTGGATGAAAAGTCAATAACTCATCAGTGTGATGCCAAAGACCATGAACGTAAGTACAGTTGTTTTTGTTAACATTTCATCATAAATCAAGGCATATGCAAACACTGTACAGAACATCCAGATTCTATACATTTTGGATTAATGGAAAGTTGGTGTCGATACAAAATTGTATTCTTACATCTATACAAAACACACCAAAGTGCAACTTTTAACTGTTGGTGGCACCTTACAGTTTACATGAACTCATCACTGGCATGGATGTCATCGTACTCTTGAGGCTTTAATGATTTCTTTGAAATATTCTTTTTCAGTGATGATTGAATGATTGTCGACCACAAAGAGTTAAAATTCTGAAAAAAAAAAGGAAATTTTTTTTAAAAAAGCTCATTATCCACACAGAGATAAAGTATAAGTATAGGTTTAAATATACACATACACACCAGTTAATATTTAATTAAAATTTCCTTTGGTAGAGTTCATTTCAATTGGTACAGACCCAGTTTTTAAGCACTGTTCGCACATTTTCTATAGGGTTGAGGTCAGGGCCTTCTTAACACCATTCCAGAAGGTTAATGTTAGCATGCTTTATCCAAAACCAGCTTTGATGTGTTTGGGATCATTGTCCTGCTGGAACACCCATCTGTCCAAGTTTAAGTTTGTTTTGAGGTGAAGTTGAAGAATTTGGAGGCAGTCCTCCTTCTTCATTATTCCAGCCACTTTGTGAAACAAGTACAACTGGGAGTAAAATAGTCCCAGAGTATGATGCTACCACCACCATGCTTGACAGTTGGTACAGTTTTCTTAGTTTTGAAATCCTCACCTTTACTCTTCCAAACAAACGGCTTTGTTTTATCTGACAATAAAACTTGTGGACAGCTGCAAATTTCAGTCAAGCTTGAAGGTGTTGATTTTGGAGCAGAGCTTCCATGCTTGCTTGGTACCCTCTCAGTCCATAGCATTGTAAAACTGGCTTCACTGTGGATAATGGTGTTGGTGTTCCAGCAGTGTCCAGTTTGTGGCAGACATGAGCCTTGATGGTTCCTGGGCTGCTACTGAACATCATAACCAATATTCACTCATCTCGGATCTTCTTCCAGTCTTTGGAAACGTGGTGACACATCTGAATAACTTTTACTTACGTACAATTATTTAAGCTCATGGTCCTGGAATCTGCAGTTGTTTAGAAATGGCAGATTAACCTTCTGGAATGGAGTTCCCAAAACTCTGACCTCAACCGAATTGGCATTTTTTGGACTTTGCTGAAAAGCTGGGTCTCTAACAACAAACAATAGTTCAAAGAAATCATGCAGATTCATGCCAACATTAAGTGTATGCAAACCTTTGCCACAATTGTACATAATCACATACTGTCTATACCATGAAAAATATGAGTTTGTGCACACAACCTATTGGTGATTGTAGTATCCAGATATTTCACTGTTGAACAAAGAGATGACAAGGAGAAGCACTGTGTTAGTACACCCAGGAGCTTGTCGAAATTTAATAAGGAAATAACAATAACTTGAAGTTGTTATTTTCTGTATGACTTTATCAGTCTCTCACATCACTGTGAGGGAATTTTGGCTCCAGAGTAACAAAGTTTAAAGTCCAATTACCTGCTTTTATGGATAATTATACTTACTGGTGATCATCAGTTAATTTAGTGCATTTGATTTAGCAGCACCTGGCTGCTACTTACCCTCTGAATTCTGATGGAACAAGTAAAAGAGTACTAAATAGTGACATGTAACATGGGTACCATGTCCTGTGTTGTTATTCTTCCAAGGTTTTATTTACTTACAAGATAGATAGAAGTTTATGAGTAGCAAATAAATGCACACACATTTAATGGCTACGGTATCTACAGATACTGAAAGGGCAGGATGTGATTATTGGAAAGAATGAGTTTTTCCATCTATGTAACATAATGAAAAGGAAATATTCATATTAGGGGAAAACAAACCATTGAAAAGCTGCTCATTAAACCTCATAAATAAATGCAAATCATCTTAATTAGTTCGAGGACCTTGGGTGCTTCTGAGCTTCTTCTGCGCCTCTCTCTTTTCTCTCACTTGTTTTTTTCCCCCTGTTGTTTGTTTTCTTGCCGTTGTTGTTTTTGAAGTCCATTCCCCCCCCTCCGTCTCCTCCTCTTCTCCATCGCTGCCATTCGTCTCCCTCCGTTCTCCTCCCCCTCTGGTTTCATCGCTGTACCGGAGTCTCATGGCTCTTTCATTGATGAGCACCCGACCTGGACTTACCCTCTCTAGATGGCCAATCCATCAGAGGGTGAGAGGGAGGTTTGGACAGAGTAACTGGGTGCGGGTAGGAGATTCAGGATACTGGTGCCACTTTTGGCATCCACTTTTTGGCGCAGATATGCTTGAGCATAAATAAAAATCACTCACAGCTGGCTTTGGGAATGTGATTAAATTCATGGGATGCATCTAAAACTTCTAAAAAAAACATCAGGAGAAAATAATTTCACAGCATTTTTTTGATATAAAAATCTAAGAAATGTTCGTGATTAATGACGATAAAATGTCCGTTAATCACAGGGAAATGCACAGAAACACTATTGATCTGTCAGTCAAACTATCTATGCCTTTCTACAGGTGTAGCAGTGTAGCAGTGAAGAAAGGGCCGTGGGAATTTGTTTGTCACAATTTCTTACTCTCTCACAAGCTGTTATGAGAGAAAGATGTAGACTGGATGTCCATATTGTCACTTGGTGTACCTGTTATTAGTTCAGGGACTCATAATTGGTCTCTAGTCTGTCTGTGATATCTTTATGGACCTCTAATGGGGCCTTTTGCTTAGATGGGACGATGAGAGGAAGAGATAATTGGTCCTGAGGTGCCTACACAGGCTCATAGGTGCTGCCATGTACAATTTACAAATTACCCAAGAAGCTCACACCTATTCACTTTAACAAGGTGCTGTAAATCATGGTACTGCATACTCATCTGGGAAAACACCGGTCTTAAAAAAATGCAAAATAGAGAGGCTCTGCTGTTTTTATTCATTGTTAAAGGGCAATGTGTTGTGGTAACAAATAATGACGCTATGTGCCGTTTATTTCGTGAGAACTAGAAACAGATTCTAGATTCTATACACCTGCGAATGATCAACAATGTAAGCAGAACACTGGACGTGAAAATAAGCAGTGCCCTGGGAACAACATTCAAAGATTTATACCACATGACTTAAGCCTTCATTGCCAATGCAAAAAGTAAAAATTGGGGCTTTAGCACCCCAATTCAAATATACCTTGAGCATACAATTTGCAATGTGCAAAAGCAAGAGCAGGTCACCATCCATGTCATTGTTTATTTATTTTCTTTGAGTTTTTGGCCAGTCTGTTAGTGCTTCAAACTCCTAAAACAGGTTCTATGGGCAAAAAAGCTGATCTGCAACTGTCTTTTTTTGCTGTCTTTTTAAATCCTTGCAAGTTTTTTAGAAGCCTGTACTTTTTTTCTTCTTCTTACAAGCACTGCACATTACAAAATACTAATGCAAAGTGGCTATTCAGCATAGCCACACTGGCACTTTTTAGTCTTAATGATTCATTTTTGGGTTTAATAACTGGTTAGTGACCAAGACCAGGCGCTTTATGTGTGTTATGCCATATGCTAATCCTAGCTACGCCTTAAGCACAAGCTTGTCTGAACGTCTCAATTTACCATTATATACCAAACACCCTCTATGATTTTGGTGATGCAAAAATCACCATCCAAGCTACCAAACTACTAAACTGCAGTTTCCCTGCAATCCATTCATGTTCTTAAATGGTTATTGACATCGACATGTTTAAAGAAACTAAGAGAATGTGACTGTTTCCGTTTTTTGTTTTCTTTTACTCCCCTCGACTTTAACATGGCGGTTTCAAATCAGCATCTTTTATTAGCCGAAGTTGTTCAATAACCTTAACTATGTTTTTCTAATCCGGAAAATTTTCAGTAGCGTTAAACTTGATTAAACCTTAAAACAGAGTGCTGCAGTGTGTGAGGCGGTCATCAGAAAACAATCCGTTTGGTTATAAACTTGGAAACAGTGAAGTAATAAGTAATAGTAGTAAAAACTGGTAATTGAAAGCATAATTTTTGCTGAATAATTTCAATAATTAAGTCCTTGTTAGCCACGAGGGTTGAAACCACAACAGCAGGAGTTTTGCAGGGATCCCAGCAGCTGGACCGGCAGGCAACACAGAGACGAGTGCTATGGGATCTTTGGAAGTCAATGTATTATGCAACAAAATAGTCGGGTGTGACCCTGGTTTCACTTACCCTGACCTACATACTGTGTACCGACCACTGACACACATCCGCACACTGACGCAAATGAGACCGAACCACGCACCAGAAAGTAGACACAGGTGTTAGAAACACATGCCCCTTGCCACACATAATGGGCTGCAGTCTGTCAACGTTACAGTAAATATGCCATCAGTGATACGGAAGGTAATAGTCTGTAATGACTGATCAAAGCACAGTAGTTCATAATTTCCAATAAGTTTAACTAAATAGTAAATCGATGCTGTTGTTGGTCACGGATCAGCTGCATCAGCTGCATCTTCAAGCAGTTATGATTATTTCAATGTTACAAAACACCCAGCGGAGGTCTAATTAGATTAAATGACCAATAAGTTGCACTTATTAAGCGCGCTCATCAGCCACACTCCTCATAGACAGACCTCTTTCCCTACATTGGCACTGAGTGCTTGTGATTTCTCATGTTGTTATTCCCTCCACGATAAATTATTCAATATTTGTTTGAATAAATGAACATGAAAAATAATCTCCAATGGCTGCAGAAGGCAATAGCTAATTGGAATTAAAGAAAAAAGTTTGAGCCTTCTTTTTTGTTGTTGTTGTGCTTCTTTCTTTTGCACTCTTGCCTTTTATACTTTCTTGCATTGTACCAACGGACTTTTTTCTTCTTTCATGTAAGTTCATTACGTTTAATTTATTAATGTCCAATATTTAATGTGCCAAAAATGTCAGATTCAAACAGACGAAAATGGGGCATTTTCTCCTGGTACGAGGGATGCACAAGCTGTTTGCTGCTTCTTGTTGTGACTCTGGGGGCCGAACGAGGGATGGGAGGGGAAGAAACAGAGAGGGAGAGAGACAGAGGGGAGGGGAAGAGAGCGAGAAAGAGTGAACTCTTCAGTCAGACCTGAAGTTTATCTTTAACCAAGCTTCGAGCTCCCAAACCACAATGCTGCTTGGTGCCAAAAGGCACAACTTTACAGAAACTAACCTCAAAACGGGGCTGGAGTCGTCGGGAGGAAGACAAGTTTACAAAAACAAACAAACAAACCTTGCAACCTTACTGTAACTCTGAAGAAGAGCAACTTTCTATGGATTAAATTTAGTGCAGCTCTGAAGAACAAATCCTTAACTTCCAACTTTTGTACAGCCGTGAAATTTATATTTGATAGATACAGCGATTTCTTATGCAGCTTCAGTGTGAATATGAAATGTTATCTTCTGTGGTAGGAAAGCTTTCAGCACGCACTTACACAAACGCACAGAGCAGCCGTGCATCCATTGATCAGTGGACAGTTTGTCCTTGATGTCTGCCCCACTGTCATTGTGATCAATGTTTTATTGACGAACTGGGGAAGAGTCAGCTGACTGACACACAGACACGCACGCACACACCTGTGATGAAGATGTGTGAGAGCGTGAGTGACGCTGCCGCCTTTTCCGTCATCATTCTAATGACAGGGATGAAGCAGGCAGACAGAAAAACAGACACGCTTTCAGCACATCTGTTTGTTTAATACTTTTATATATTCTTTATCGGGTAATCTTTAAAAATCTTTACAGGGGAAGTCTTTAAAAAACATACTAGATTTTTGTCAGAAAAATGATTTTGCAGCATTAAACCGAAGCATTTTTGGATGATTAATATGCGTGTGTGGTCTTGGAAGACGTGATTGATAATCATTTGTGACTTTTAATGTGGACATTGAACAAACTCCCACGCGTGCGCGCGCACACACACACACACACACAAACGTAGACGCAAATTTAGAGTTGCTATAGCAACAGAAGGCTAGCACACAATGTTCAAGAGACAGTTTCTCGAACCATTTGCCAATTTGGTTAATTATGTCTTTGTGCCCGTGAATAGGCCTTGACTCCCCCCCTCTCTCGCTCTTCCCCACTGCCCCCTGTGCCTGTCCTGGTTCAAGCCTGAGCACAGCCAGCTGACACACACACACACACACACACACACACACACACACACACACA
The DNA here is from genome assembly GCF_057382275.1 of Copadichromis virginalis. Classification (NCBI taxonomy): domain Eukaryota; kingdom Metazoa; phylum Chordata; class Actinopteri; order Cichliformes; family Cichlidae; genus Copadichromis; species Copadichromis virginalis. The sequence continues at coordinate 15,572,542 of NC_140629.1, forward strand.
CACACCTATTGTTTTTTTTGCGGGCTGGGTCCAGGAAACTGGGAGCAGGCGGATGGAGGTAGGACCACAGAACAGCAGCTCTAATGAGCCACTGGCTGTCAGGAACGGTTAGGCTGCTGCGCAGGGCCAGTGGAGTGGTGAGGCCTCCACACGCATACATACATAAATACAAAAAGCTAGTTGGTCCAGAGACTTCTTTGGTGACTTCTCAGTTTGTTTCCTTTCCTCGTGGTTTTAAAGATTTCCTCAGCTGTGTCACTTTTTGATACATAATAGTGGTGTATCAGTCTTTTCCCTGATATTCTCTTCATCTCGCTTTCATTTACAAAACAAAACCTACAAAAAATACAGATTATCTGCTACTCATGTTACACACAAGCCACACAACCTGCATTGCACATGCAGCTGAAATATTGCAGAGCGTGGATATAATTGATGCAATCAAAGTGTGTGTGCCGTGTGTTTTGAACGTGCATCCTTTAGTTCCAGTCAGTGAACCCTGCTGTCCACTACATATGTTTACTATGTTTCTCTGCCTCTATTATATGAATGTGCACACCGGGTCTCACACAATGACAGCCATCTGTCAATATACACACACACATACACAAACACACGCACTCATGAGTGCACACTCACAAATGCTGTGAGCTCCACCTTGAAACAAGAATAAAAGCTGAACATAAAGTTAGCAGAAAAAAAATCCACAGATTTGTGCTGACAGAGACAAAAGATCTTGCAGCAGAAGCAGCTGAACTTCTCCGTTTGTTTTCACAGTTTCCTCACTGGCAGATGTCACAGGAAAAGTTGATGAGCTTCTCGTCCCAAACGCCTGTCGAGATGAGATAGCCGGGGAACCGGCTGAGGTTAAAGCGATGTGAAACCACACCTGAGTCTTACGGACTCTGCTGTCGATTTCATTCAGTGGCTGCTTCGCATTGTGCTGTGTGAGATTATGCTTTGATTTGGGAGTCTTGACAGTTCAAAAGCTCAGGCAGGAAACAACCGGGGGAGTGATTTCCACGAGTCTTCACAGAAAACACTTCACTGGTGTAACCTCGGCATTGTCCTGTAGTAAGCATGTCTGACTGGAAATAAGTAGACTGTGGAGAATGTTTGCCCACAGCAGGACAGACCGCAGAGGAGACTTGCCCCGCAATGAAATTAAAGTACAGATGTTATCAATTATCAAGAGCCTTGGAGTCATTTACTGCACTGTGTATCCTCATCACCACTTTCTTTTGCTTAATTATGAATCTGTCTAGTCTGCAGTCACTAATTCTGTTAAAGAATTTAACAATATTTTAGGTGTTATAAAGATACTTCAATCACCTCAATTTTGTGAGGGAATACATGGGAAACAGCTGCTTCAGTTTTCCTTGTATGTAACAAGACTCATAGTGTTTTTTAATGCATTTAACTATATTTTAAAGATACACTGCTGTTAAGGGGTTTTTACTCGCTCTTGGCTAGCTACAGTAATTTCTTAGTTGCTACACAGCAGATGTCTGCCTTTAAAGAGAGACAGTCACACAAGTTAACTAGCAAATGATGGTTGTTTTGCATTTATCATGAGAGATTGATCTGGGAGCCCATTACTGATGAGTTAGCCTCTGGGGAAATGTTCAATACTTTGAAGCTTCCAGGGTAGTCAACCACTATCTGGCCAAAAACTTCTTTTTACATATATATATATATATATATATATATATATATATATATATATATATATATATATATATATATATATATATATATATATATTCTGACGGCCTGATGTGGTCAGCCAAACATTACAAAAATAAATAAAATATGCGAATTGCCTAGATTTCAACACCATTCAATGTCATTTTCAATGTCATTGACATTTTTTGTATATGTCTTGCAGCATCTTCCTCTGTTTCTCTTTTTCTGCCTGTCTGTACTTGTTCCGGTGACATGAGCAACACCATTCGATGATGGACGTGTCAAAATTTTCTCTTTTTTTGCAGCTGAGGAGCCAGTCGGTTATGTAAAAAGATCACCTTTTCCTGGAGATTAAAGCCATCAGTAAATTGTCTCTGAGAAAAACCCCTGTCCACTTCCAAACAGCGCTGACCTTGACCTTTGACCTTTATCATGAATCAAAGCTTTGCTTGGACTTGTTTCACCAGTGATGTGTGTAGGAAGGAGAGTAAGAGCAGGAGCATCAGATGCAACAGTGTCCAGTGACTTAACAGAGATGTGTTTTAATAATAGTAATAATAATAATCATCATCATCATCATAATGATGATGATGGGCTGATAATGAGGCTGGCTGATGATGACACCCCTGCGAGATCGAGAAACAGTCTCACATCAGTGTGGCTTTTAAATCCTCTCTGTCACTGGGTTTGATTTGTGAACGTGACACACACATAGACTGACACACTGAATAATGAGGGAGTGGAAGAGGAGAACGAGTGACAGTGGTACAGGATGAGATGGACAAACAGGAACGCAGAGTGAGATGAAGGGATGGATGAGAGAGATGGAGGAAGGTAGTAGTAGAGGAGAGAGCTGTCACTGAGACTCTGTTAATGATGTACAGATGGCCTGTGAGTCTCCACTCCCCACACCAGTAATCTAATGAGGAGACATGGATTACCGTTAACTCAGATTAATTTTTAACATTGTGGAGGAGACGGTGATGACAGCCATGATTATTATCATTACCATAATCATTCCCACTTTGTCTGCTACTGTGTGTATGTGTGTGTGCGTGTGGTTTATTAGATATCCGTGTGTGTGTGTGTGTGTGTGTGTGTGTGTGTGTGTGATCACATGGGTTTGAAAATACTGTACGCAAGCTTGCAAGATTTTTTTTTAAGAACCTTGTTCATTTGCATTGAGTCTAGACATGACATCACGTCATCATCCTTTTGTTTTTCATAAACAATATGTGTTGACCCTCAGTCAGGATGGGGCAACATCTCTAAGACCACTGAAAACACAGCATAAAATAAAAGCCCTTTTGTGTTGGGTTGAGGGAGTTAGGACAGGAAATGGGATTCAGAAAACTGGATTCCCACCTCGCTAAAGAGTTTTAATGTGGAGTTTCATGAAGTTATGAATGCATGGATAATGGGAGAAGAGCGGGGAGGGAGGAAAAACAAAGAAACATTTAATGTGGAGAGAGAAATGAAAAACTAAAAGGAAGGTTTGTCCCTAATGAGGAGACTGAAATAATGCTAAATGTGATTACTGTATCGACACTTTTCAACATGGAGGCTGATTCGTTCATATTGGAGAGGAAAAAGACCGCACGTGGGGTGTTGGGAAAGGATTGCGTGAGTTGCATGAGTTTGTAGGTGAGTGTGTGTTGGGGGCAGAGTCAGACAGTGTCTAATCCTCACAGCCCTTTCGCTTATGACTACGTTAATGCGGATGAGACGAGATAAAACAATCTCAGTTATTGTTACCTTAAACAATGAATTAAACTGTTGTCTGTCGATTCAGTTGGGCTTCAGTCAAACTGAGCATGCTCAGTGAGATTTTTTTTTTTAGTAAAACAAAACCAAAGCATATTCAGTCTATGGGAATTAAGATTTTATGATTTTATACTGAAGGTACTTATTTACACTGACATGTTTCAAAAGTTAATTAGTAGGTTGTGATTTTAAACAAATCTTTTTTTTTTAGCCTCTGAGTTGATTTTTGATATTAACTATTGCATCATGGCAAAAAACCCAAATACAATGTTCAGAAAAATGTAATTTATTTTTGGTTGGGACGTTTCATGGAGGTCTGTATTTACTGTGACCGCCACACCTTTTATGCCCTCTCATCTCCAGGCATAGGCACTGTATCACTGACACATTTAAGTACTGTTAAACATTGTTAGTGTTACAGAGATGTCACATACACACATCGGCACACACATCAGCGATCATACACTGCATCCCTGCCCGCTGATTTGGGGTCTTTGATGCAGGAATGTGGGCAAAGACACTGGATGGTGAAGCCGAGCTGTCACTTTGCTTGCCTGTCTGCCTTTGCTGAGGTGCCCGTCTGTGTGAGGGGTTTCCCTTAATAAGCAGGTCCCTAAAAGCGCGCCGATTACCCCAATTAAATTGTGTTCCCATCACAATCTCTGCGTCCTGGAACCCAAGAGCCTGTTAGCCTGTCTGAAAGAGTTGACAGTAGAGCAGGCTGACACACCCAGTCGACTATGTGCCACACATACCCGTGTACCCACATTAAACCTCAGCTATATATTCGCTGGCAGAAATCTCTAATAAACTCTTTACTGATATTTGTATTCTTTTTCTACAAAATTAGCAAGTATATGTGTTTCTGTTTTCTTTCTCAATCCCCTCTTCTCCCAAGGTTTTTTCTTTTTATGATTTCTCTCTGTTTTGTTGTTGTTGTATTTTTTTGCTGGGCTGCAAAAAGCCCTGCACAGGACTAATAAGCCACTTTTGGACAAAACAGCAGCTGGTAATGCAATGTCAACTTGTATTTTGTTTTTGTGGTTGTATACAATGACGATTAAGAGTAGCTTATAGTGTTGTAATAATGTGTTTCACCAAGCAGCATAGACTTGCAGTACAAATCTCCAAAGTCCCATTTTTTTTCCCTTCTTTTTGAAGTGGTCCTTTAGCAATAGCAGTAGTGCCACATTATGTAAACAACTCAATCCATAGAAATGTACTACTGGCAACATAATTCCTGTACTGGCCTCACGTGTGTATACAAACAGCCAGAAACAGCAGCTGGCCTCTCAGTTTGACAAGCTTCAGCCTCTGGTAATAGGACAGGGACACGCCCATGAAAATAACAGAAACTGTAGATTCCAGTGGCAAACCTGCTTCTACAGACAACTGGAGCTTTAAGATGGCACTAATTTCAAGGATTTATGCAAACAAGCAAGAAGCTTTATGACAGAACGCTGGCATGTTTTACTCGATGCCTATTTTTTGATCTCACTGGACAAGCACTGCTGCCTTGCTTCCCCTGACAGAACACTACTACTGTTTATGAACAATGGGTCAAGCTTCCAAAAAGCCGTTAGTTTTCTCACTCTGTGACTGCATTAAGCACTTTTCTGATGGAGTTTATATCTCAGCAACTTGTTTCAAGTCTAATAAAATGAAAACTGAATGTATTTTTATAAATTATACTCTCCACTGTAGTCATAAAAAAAGGATAAAGCAGGGTATGCTTGACTGACAAGTGACCCACCAGTGAAGTGCTGTGCTCCTGTCATCAAACCAGAATTTAATTCTTAGCTTGAGGTTTCACAACAGAACTAACCAGAGGATGAAGTCATGGTGGCCACAGTTATCTCTTCCAGTTTCTGTCCACCCTAAAAAGGATTCTGAGTACAGATATCTACGAAGTATGATGATATTCATTTTCTGCAGTCTGTTTTTCACCTATGAAAAACTTGGAGGTTTGGAAGCAGAGTTTTCTTTGGGATAATAATAGCATGGCTATTGACCTTTGCAACTTCAGACACCTATTACATCGTGTCATTATCGCATCTTCTTGCACTCTCTTATTCCTTAGTATTGTCACCTGGCTCGAGTATTATTTCATTAATTCTAGGGAGTTAGACAAATTATATGCATAATGACAGTAGATAGAATCACATATTAATGCACAATTTCTTTTGCAGACTTTCTGGAAACTCAACTGATATTTGCTTTGCTTTTAGTTGGAATCTTCACTGCTGTATCTACGTTACATCACAGACATCAACTGAAATTAGCTCCATGAATCTGCATCACCAAATGTTTGGCATCAGGTAGAAACTCGAAATGAAAATTACAAAGTTTATGTGACACTTTTGTCAGCAAGACTTGCAGGCATTTTGACTGCCTGTCTTACCGTTTGCTTCTCTCCCTCATCTTCTTCACATAAATATATTTTGTTTACTTTCACACTCTCACAGTCGCACACATACATACACGCAGAACAGTGGTGTCATTTCTGAGAGTTGTTGTCTGGCTGTCGCAAACCCAGTGCTGGGCCTGCTGTTTGGGAGAAAAACCTGCATTGGGCAGATCCTATTTAGACAGATTAAAAACCCCATGTCCAGCTGTCTACATCAATCCATGCACTGTCTCTCTGACGGTCCCACCAGATACACCCCTGCTCTGTTGTATACTTGCCCCTGTTTCTCTCTATCCCACATCCATCTTAATTTATCCGCGTGCATTATCTTCTCTGTTGCTCTGTCTCCACTCTTGCTTATTCTCCATATCATCTTTATTTTTGCTGCCGTTTCCCTGCAAGACTATAATTTAGTGCTTGAAGCAAGAAGCTGCTGTCACAGTGGTTCTAGCTGTTGAATTAGATTAAGGGGAGCACAACAAATGCTGGTGGGGATGAGTTGGCTTTTCTCAGCAGCGTGGCACTGTAAGCCCTTTTTCCCTGAAAGACTGCAGAGATGCACAAGTGGTGTGGCTTTCAAGGTACATGGAGATATAGGTGACTAAACTGTTTTTCTTTTGTCTTGCAGATGACACATCGAGACTTACATGAATGATAATACAAGATTAGTTTCTCCATGAAGCAACAGGAAAATGGGATGAACAGGCCTGTGCTGTGTTACTGAAGAGATTTCGATGCAAGAAAATAACATGTACGCAACAAATGGCTTTGCACCAGAATTAAGATGGAAACAGTTTGAGACCCCAGAAGGAAGCATAAATTCAGCTATTTGTTTTTTTTAACACTGTGTGAAAACCTTATTGGATTGGACATGGCGGCTCAGCTGTGAGTGTGTCTGTGTACGTAGTTGTGCACTTGGGTTTTCACATGTGTCTGCTTGTATGGCTCAAAGCACTCAAGCGTGCATGAATGCGTAACTGTACATGTAGTGTGCATTTTGAATATGATTGTTGTGTATGTGAGATTGGGGAAGATTGAGAGCATGGCAGAGAGACATTCATTAGTAGCTCTGACCCAAGGCTGAATCCCTGATGATGCCAGAGAGCCCAGTAATGGTCCTGTACCTCCCCCTCTATCCTTTAGCCTTTATTTTCTTCCTTTTTCTAATCCATGGTTCTCCACCAATCCTTCACTCTATCACTTTATTACATCCAAGTCATGTGCAGGAAATAGAAGATGCTGAAAATTGAAAAAAGATGAAGATGCAGATATTAATGTCTGCAATGAAAAAATGTTAAATGGCCTATCCTAGTTGATTAAAAATAGGCTTGGTGTTCTGTGTTATCCATCCATCCATCCATCCATCCATCCTCCAGCTTGTCTGGGGGAACACACTGGAGAGATTACATCTCTCGCCTGGCCAGGGGATGCTTTGGCGTTCCCCCGGACAAGCTGGAGGAGGTGTTATGGTTAATTGTGCTTAATTAAAACTTACACATATCTGACTCATGCTCTTAATTTGTCTTAATTTGTCAATGCTTCAGATTCTTAGTGGTTATATCATAAAGCAAATAGATAGAAGCATAAAATCCATTAAAAGAAAACAAGAGTTAACTGTATTTTGTGTGTCTGATTTTGCCTTGTTGCTGTTGTTCACACAATAGTGTTAATGTTGTGTCATTGCAGATAACAGGTGGAGGAAAAATAGTCAAGTGCAGCTTGTCCTGCAGTGTAAAAAGTGTAGAGTGACAAATAAAGGCGATGTTGTTGTGGATGAACAGATCAAACACAGGTTGTTCATCAAAAAGACTTGGAATTCTGTCCAATACGAGACCAAAAGGAAATGTGGAATATTATCCATGCATTGTCTTCCATTTATTCAAAGTGAAGCCACAGTGGCAGCAGGCTAAGCAGGGTGTTCCACATGTCCTTCTTGCTGGTTGCACTTCCAGTTCCTCCAGAGGAGGATCCCATAGCATTCCCAGGCCAGATAAGATATATCTCTCTCTCCCGTTCTGGGTCTACTGCAGGCTTTCATACCAGTTAGGGGTGCGTGGAAAATCTCCAAAGGGAGGTGCCCAGGAGGCATCTTAACCAGATGCCCTAACCAGCTTCTTTCATCGAGTCACGTTTTCAGGATGGGGACAAAAATTTTCAAATTTTAGCTGCTCGTTAACGTAAATAATCGAATCAGCCAATCGCATAATAATAATAACTTTCATTGTATAGGATTACTCAAAAAACACATGCTCATACATATAGACACATAATCAACCATACAGTCAGACATTCATTACAACATACACGCACACATACAGGCAAATAGTTGCAAACTATAGCCAAAAATAAAGGGCTAAAGCTAACCTGTAAAATAAGTTTTCAGCAGCAATTTAAAACAAATAACAGAATCAGCTGATATAGCTGCATCTAAATGCATTTAGGTGTGTAGACATGACAAAGATCACTTGCTGAATTTCAAACTGAGCCAAATCAGCAAAAAAGGAAGAAAGGTGAGTCAAGTGAATTTGAACATGGCATGGTTATCTCACGTATTCATTAGCTGAGTATTTTGGAAACTGCTGATCTGCTGAGATTTTCCCACACAACCATCTCTAAGGTGAAAATGCCTTGTTGATGTCACTAGTAACTCAAATTCATTACAACCAAGGTATGCAGAAGAGAATCTCTGAACACACAACACGTGAAACCTTGAAGCAGATGTGCTGCGGCAGTAGAAGACCACACCGAGTGACTCTCCTGTCAGTTAAGAATGGGAAACTGAGACTATGATTTTAACAGGCTCACCAAAGCTAGATAATAGAAGCCTGAAAAGTTTTGCCTTCAATTTTGGCTCAGTTCAACTTTACGTTTCCATCAACATAAACCCTTCTTTTAATCATATATTTAAAAAGCACTACTAGTTTGCCTTTCTGCTGAATTTATAACACTATGACATCACAAATAACTGGGCAGTTACAGTGATGCTCCTAAGCCATCACTCACCACGACATTGTAGAGACAACATTTGGATGGATGGACAGACAGACGACCTAGAAAGGCTCCATCATCAGGTCAGGAGTTAGTCTCCATGGGTTGTCCACATGTGAGGGTAGTGAGATGGTGGAGTGTACCAAAGGCGTCAGAAAATAGATGACAGAAAATGAAAGAGAAAAAGTGGGGTGTGTGCACAAGAATGAGGCTTCTCCTGTCCTGGCTCTAATGGTTCAAATGAGGCTGGGGAAGAGGATGCTGTGTATGTGTGTGTGTGTGTGGTGGGAGAGAGAGAGAGAGATAGTGAAGACGTGGAAGAGTATAGGATGAAGGGGTCTAGGCAGACCAGAGCTAAGTGACTCAGGCTAGGCACCATATGAGCTGGCAGCTTGTCACATCCCAGCCCGTCACCGAGCGACTGGATAGCAGAGGCTGTTTCGCCACAGAGCAGCTCCAATCACTTCAAACTCTCACACATGTGGTTTAGATTATTTCATTTTTAAATGTTATTTTTTCATTTATTTATTTAATTTCATTAAAAAAGAATCACGGTAAAATCAGAATAGTGTGGAGGAAATGCTACGATCACTGGATTCAACTGAGGAGAAATTATTCTGAGTCTGAGCAAATCTTTCATTTGTTAAACGTCAAAAGCTGCATTGCAGGAAATACAGCTGTGATAAAACACATGCGCATCAAACTTTGAGAAAAAAAGTTCAGATCATTCAGTGAGCTCATGCCTTTTTATACCACCCCTTTGCTGTAACATCAGTTTCCTCTGGTTGGCTGCTGCTCACCTGGCTTCCACAAACAGGACCAGATGCTTAAAACCAAGCAGGCTCCAATGGTAAATTGTCAGCCAAACTTACCAAAAGATATAATTTTTTTTATTCTTGACTGAAAATATAAACTTTTCAAATCCATCAATACATGTTTGAGTGCCAGTCTTATCAGGATCGGGAGAATGGACAGGAGGAACAAGAAGCAGGATGTGTCTGATGTCTCGATGAATACACTACGATCAGTACCTTCTTACTAGAGCTGGGCGATATGAGATTTTTTCATATCACGATATGTTTTTTTCATTTCAGGCGATAACGATATCTATCACGATATAAGCCAAATAACTATATTTGTAAGATTTAAATGTGCCGTTGCTCACAAGTAAAATGTGAAATAATCAGCAGCTTGTTTTTATTTAAATATTTATTTCCCATAATAAGTTCAACAGGGTAGATGTACTTAAGGAACATGAGACTTTTTCAGATAGATAAAGGCAAATATTGCAAACTACACAAAAGGCAGCCGCTAAAGCGTTTAAGTTTCAAAATAGAACAAACGAAACAGACTAAATTGTCAATTCCACTTAGAAACAAAATATAAATTCTAAAAATAAATCTTAGTTTGTTTTACAGAAGAACAGACAAAACTGACTAACTTTTGTCAATATCAAATAAACTGAGAACTAAAAGGAAATTCTCAATCTCTCCTTGTTGTATAGCTTAGCTTTTCAAACAGTTTTAACAGTTACTTTAGTCTGACAAAAGCCGAATGACGAATTAGCGCTTCCAGTCAGAGACTGAGGCTACGTCCACACGTACACGGGTATTTTTGAAAACGGAGATTTTCCGTTTTCGTTTTAAAAATAATCCCGTCCACACATAAAGGCAGAAATGAAGGAAAACGCTGCTATGAACATGCCAAAGCAGCAGGTGGCGCTAGATTCCTAACCGTGCAGAAATGTTGGCCAATCAGAAGTCTAGAAGCCTCGGTGGGAAAAAGTAAACAAAGCTGGGGCATAGAAGCAGAACCGAGTCGTATGTGTGGAGGGACAGTAACTGTGTGTGTATGTAAGCATTTAAACACTGCAGAGAGTAGAATTAACAGTAACAGTATTGTAGAAATTCATTTCACCGAAACAATAACGTGGCGCACAGTGTGACGCATGCACCAGCTTATTGTATTTCCAGACTTGCTTTCGGCACAATTTACAGTGCACGCTACTCTGTTTTTTGTCAGACTTGAAATAGCCGAAATACCTTCACACTACGGAACTTCTATGGCTCTTCCGTTCGACAATCTCTCCGGCATTGCAACCATCATCTGTTTTCTCTTCGGTCACGCTCGGTTGATTTTTTTTAGTCGGCACACTCATTTCCTCCATTACGCGCTGGCTGCTTCCCAAACAAACACACGTGTGGCTTGGCACTTGTGCTGTACGTAACAAGTCACGCGACGTGACGCTGCGGCTGTGATTGGTTCGGCTCTGCGCTACTTAATTTGGATTGGCTGACCTTTTTTTTTTTTTTTTTTTTTTTTTTTAAAGAGGACAAGAGCGGCGAGGTCTATCGCGATAGCTTAATTTCTCTATCGAGTAAAAGTTATATCGCGATACATATCGTTATCGTTCTATCGCCCAGCTCTACTTCTTACCATAGGACATTTAGCCTTTCAGTTACCTGAAGTGTAAGACAGTGTCTCAGTTGGTTTGTATTAATAGGTGTACACGGCTATGGAAACTGTTTTTGCAGTTAATTAGCAACACTGGTCTTCTGTTGGTATGCAAACTATTAACTAGTCTAGCTATGATACTGATAATAACATGCTATGATGCTACTCACAGCTTGCTTTTCTGAATCCTCAAATATTTTTGCTTTTTAATAATGATACCTGTTCTTCTGTTCATTTGAGCTAATGAATAATAATAATCACATTGCAGCATCAACATAGATTTTGACATGCAGCTCTGATCAAGACGATTACATGAAGTTTAAACTTGGAACTAGAAAGAAAGGTGATTTAAGGGACTTTGAATGGGGCATGGTTGTTAGTATCAGACAAGATGCTCTGAGTAAACTGCTGATATACCCATACATCCATGTCTAGGGTTTACAAAGAATCTATGAATAAATGTATATATATATATATATATATATATATATATATATATATATATACACACACATATATATATATATATATATATATATATATATATATATATAATGTTTTTCCTCTACAGCCCCCCCCCAATTTTTGCACATGTCGAGGAGCGTATCAGTCTACATTTCACTGTGTGTTATACTTGTATAACTATGCATGTGACAAATAAAGAACCTTGAACCTTGAACCCTTGAACCTTGAATGATCCAGAAATACAAAATATCCAGTGAGCGGCAGTTCTCTGGGGGAAAATCCTTTATTAATGCCAGAGGTCAGAGGCTGATAGGAAACTTATAGCTAATAGGAAGGCAGGAATAACTCCAATACCCACACGTTACAACCACATATGCAGGAGAGCATCTCTGAATGCAGAACATGTCAGAGCTTGGGCTACAACAGCAGAAGACCACACCAAGTACCAGTCATGTCAGCTAAGAACAGGAAATTCAGGCTACAACTCAAACCGGCTGACCATACTTGGATAATAGAAGTTTAAATAAAAACTGCCTGATCTGATGAGTCTGAAATTCTGCCATCACATTCAGGTAGTGGGGTCAGAATTTATTGTAAACAACCCAAAGGCACGGGTCCATCCTGCCTTCTATCAAGGGTTCAAAGGTCGGTGGTGTAATGGTGTTGGGGATATTTTCTTGGGTTAACCAACCCAACTGAGTATGGGTGCGACAGACTCAAAACCCGATCAGGCTGTACTTCACCTCTCACCCTATGAGTAAGACACACTTGGTGTGTGGCTTGCTAATGTTGTCTGTGAAATTCGGTGTCTTGTGCTTTCAATGCCTGTTTACACTGCCGCCTTCAGCACGCGCTTCATTGTCTCTCATTGGAATATTCATGCCAATTAAAACCCCGCTCCTAAAAATAGACTACTATGATTATGTTGGCAGGGAGCAGAGATCCTGAATGAAAATTAGCTGTGTATTAATAATAAGATGGGAGCACAACATACAGTTTATCCCTACATTAAGTTATTCATTTAGGTTGGGCTTGTTGTTACTGCTCAGACGGCTGCTCAGAAGGTGAACTCGTAGCACTTCAGAAGCAACTAATTGAAAACTCTACTCAGGCTTTCATCAAAATGGAAAATGGCTGTTTCTCAATTAAGTTAAGGGGATTATGTGTGTGTCTATGTGCATGTGCGTGTGTGTTTTGATGAATTGCATTGAATTTCTGTTAATTCCCCCAAAAGAAAATTCTCCAAAACACGATTATGAGAAACCCTGAAATGACAGAATAAGATAGATGGTCATGTGCTGGCTGTGTTTTACAAATTTGGTATGTGTATGAGACAAATTGTTTCAATTTTGAAAACATAAAATAATAGTTTTCAATAGAACTGAAGGAGAATTTCTGAACACAGCAAACTCAAGTTAAAGCAAAAAGGAACCCACAGTAGCACCATCTGAACGAAGATCACTGGATTCCTTTTTACCTAAATTACTAAACTCCCATTGAATATGTCTATGTGCTAAAAAAAAAAAAAAAACCCTACCAAAATATACAATACCTATTTATTAGACAGAGTAAAGAGTAAAGATGGATCATTTGCCATTTCATAGGAAAAAGTTTTTGTTGAATGTGTGTTTTCGGGTAAGGTGATAAGGTAATATTATGCCAGCATTATCAAACTAATTTGTTGCACATTCTTAGCACTTCAGTCACTGGATATCTCATTTCAGATAATCTCTTTCTGCTCCACTTCTGCTTTTTTTTTCTATTGCCTTTCACCTGGAAGTTTGAACATTAATACTGCAACATATCTAATGTGCTTAAACCTGTAAAACCTATGAGTGTGTTAGGGTTTCTCTTTGAATTGTTGGAACGGCAGTGTTTTAGGCAAACAGAGGACATTGCATACGAGGTTGTTTTTATTATATAGTACTGAAGGTTTATTTTAAGACTACCAGTCTGTCTGGGTTTCTTACAGAAAATTTTATTGTTGTATTGTTTTTGACCAGGGAACAATAAAAATTATTGTGAACTTGTGCAATGAATTTGCAAATTTGCTTTTGAATTGGATGCGTCAAAGATGGGAAACATGGTCTTAGGTCACTAACAGTCAGTTAATGTCTTCAGGGCAGCTTTGGTGCATCAACACAGATTCTGCAATCAGTCTGCTATCAGGCAATTACATGCAATGTGGTCAACTGTCATAAATTGATAAAAATACATTGAAAATCTTTTTCCATCTTCACAGAACCTGACATTAAATAGAAATGACTACTTACATTTAGTCCAGCCAAACCTCACCGATTTAAAACTTTCCTCCCCAAATAATAGTGTAGTTGCTGTAGTTGCCTCCCATAAATTGACCTGTGCAATTGAAACTGTTGGTCTTAGTAACTTTTTGAGATCTGTCGCTGAAATGCAGAAACATTCAAAAATGACATTGAGTGAAATATTTTCATGTCATTTATCTCATAGTCTTTATAATACAACAGTGTTCAGTCTACTTCAAGTCTATACAAAATGAACTGTGGAACAGACTAAGTAAAGATATGAAGCAATGTCCGAGCATGGCGCAGTTTAAAAAGCGGTTTAAGGACATGGTTTTTACAGGGTACAGGGAAGAGGTAGAGATTTGATAGGGTGTTCTTGTCTAATATTTTTATGTGTGTGCGGGTGCACGGGTATGTTGGTATGGGTATATATATATTTGTAGATTGTGAATCCTTTGAGGTGTTAATGGGGTTATTGAAAATGTGTATATGTGCGTATGTGTATATACGTATGTATGGATAGATAGAAACATATATGTATATATATATAAAAAAGAATAAAAAAAAAAATACACATGACATAATGAAATTGCAAGGAAGTATTTCCGTAGTCTATTGATTACTAGATAGTGGAAAAGGGGTGGGATTAAATAAGCTTATGCTTCTTCCTGCTCCTTTTTGAACATGAAAGTTATTTGGAGTTGTGGTTGCTCGTTTTCCTTTTGTTTTGCTTTGTTTATTTGTCTCTTTTAATTCTATGTTGTTGTACTTTTTCAACATGTTCAAAATAAAGATTCAATCAATCAATCAAACTCTGTGCAATACTGAAGAACTGAAGAAAACTTGAAACCAGCAACAAAGACCATAAACTGGGAAATGTATTGTTGGTGACACAAATCAAGAAGTAGGGTTGCTCTCCTGTATTCCAGTATATGGTCAGACTTCTTACTGATTGTGCATTTACTCCCTTCACATTTAGACACTTCAGACTCTTTTTAATCAGAGTGCAGCATCGAGTCAGTTAAACCTCTGGGATATTGATCTGGTCTGTTAAGTAGCAGAGTAAGCTGTTGATCAGTTTCAGATGATTTGGACATTTTTACCCACTTCACCTATTCTTACTGTTTTTCACTATTTTTGCATTTGGCTAGGGCCAGTGTCACTACTGGTAAAATGAGGCGATACTTGGACCCTACAGGGGTTGCACATGTAGTCCAACTCCTCCAGGATGGGACATCAATACAAATGATTGCCACATTTGCTGTATCTCCCAGCACAGTCTCACAAACATGGAGGACATTCCAGCAGACAGGTAGTTACTCTAGAAGAGCTGGATTTGGCCATCTGCTCCTTTATGCAAGGAGAAACAGCTGCCAGAGCCTGCTAAGCACCTCAGATTGGCAAGAAGGCCCGACATATTTTAGTGGTCCCTGTGCTCGCTGCCTGACAATGTGGAGCCCGACTGGTATTTGCCATAGAATACCACAATTGGCAGGTCCACTACTGGCACCTTATGCATTTAACCGATGTAAGCAAGTCAAACCTAGCGTGTGACAGATGCCAAAGTGTCTGAAGAAGCTGTCGAGAACGTTATGCTGCCTGTATCATTGTTCAGCCCTGGGTGTTGGGTCAGTGAGGATCTGGAGAGGTATGTCCATGGAGGGCCACACAGACCTCTATAGGTTAGGTAACAGCACCATGACTGCCATCAGGTATCAGGATGAAATCCTTGGACCCACTGTCAGACCCTACACTGGTGCAGTGAGCCCTGGGTTCCTCTTGGTGCACAACAATGTATGGCCTCATGTGGCGAGAATACACAGGCAGTTCCTGGGGGATGAAGGATTTGATATCACAGAATGGTCCCCTCGCTCACCTGACCTAAATCCAACAAAACACCTCCGGGACATTATGTTTTGATCCATCCAGTGCCTCCAGGTTGCACATCAGACTGTCCAGGAGTGATGATCTGGTCCGGACCTGAGAGGAGATCACCCAGGACACCATCCGTCGTCTCATTAGGGTCATGCTCAGACTTTGTTAGGCATGCATTCAAGCATGAGGGGGCATACAAACTGAGTATCATTTTGAACTGCTGCATGAAATTTCCCACATAATTTTTCACACTGATTGTTTGGGTTGATAAGTTTAATTTCCATTAGTACAGATATCCATATGATAATATGATATGTTTTTAAAGTGCTCCAACAGGACAGTAACTGGCCTTCGCATTCATAACCATTAGAATAAAAGCTTGCCTATAAATGCTTGGGGACAGAAGGCAAACATAGTATTCTGTAACACATATAATACCTTGAAGACTAATATGCTGGCATTTTGGTTATACCATCAACATTAGATGCATTTTAAATGGTCAGATGGTATTTATTTCCCTAATCTTTCTTTGGTTATTTCAGGTAACAGGAAGTGTCTGAAATCTTTGTGTATCCCATCAAAAAATGTCCTAGAGTGAAGTTAGTCGAGATGGCAGAAGAGGAATACAAAGACTAAAGACAAAGCGGTGGGAAGGAGAGATGAGCTTGGAAGTGAGAGGAGAAGGAGACAGAGAGGGAGAGAGAGGTGTCCGTGACTCTCTTTCTCCAAATAAACAAAAAGTAAACACCGGTGGAGGAAACACTGTGACACTTGATGCTGCTGATCGCTCCTCCACCTGCCCACTCAGGTTTCCCAGAAGACCATTCTGCCAACCGCAGGACAAAAGCAGCACCAAAAGCCAACACCTCTCTCCCCCCGAAGCACTCGGACACAAAAGCGAGGGAGAAAAAAGCGATACAACACCTTTGTTTGCCGATATTAAAACATGTTGCATTCTCTGCCTCCCTCCCTCTCTCCCCAGAGGTAACTCTACCAGGCAGGAGATGTGACTGTCAGCGAACTCTCTCCGTTCTAGGCAGCGCATAAAATCCGCCTTATTATTTCCGTGTTTCCTATTGTCTCGGTGTCATTGTGGCGAGTCTTGTGACACTGTGATTAGCTGATCAGGCTTGGCACAGCGTGAATGGGGCATCTCCTTTTGCTGTGCCTCCTGTGTGATACAGGTATAAAGTTGGTGATGTGACCAGACTTGTGCCCCAACCCAATTGTTAATGAACGAAACACAATCGCAGCTGATAAAAAGCAAAGGGAAAAAAACAAAACAAAACACCCTTACCTTCCCATATAGGGAATGCATCTCTGGTGATAACAGCTCAACAAAATCCACACATAGACTAACACAAAGCACTGCTGATTCAAAGAATAGGTACAGCTCTGTGTGTGCAGCAAATGCCTGATGAATTGAGCCATCTTGTCGTCGAGTTGGCAACAGCTCTTATGCAATTCCCAGGATTTTTATTCCACAAAGTTAGGAGTTAACATGTGCACCAACACGCACATCAAAACCACCAGTCTGTCACTACAATGGGCAACTGTGGCAGGGAGGTCAGCCCTCAGATGCTCACTCTCACCACAGGGAGGTTTGTGGCAATCTGGCAACTGCAGTAGGAGGTCTCACTCTCATCAGCACTGCTGGATCAAGACCACTTCCTTACCTTTCTTTACTCTCATCTGCACAGGCTTTAAAATAGAGCTCACAAATTATTTGCCTGCAGTTGTTTCAAACCTCTTTCTTCATACGAAATCATTTACAGTGATCTCTGAGGAAAAATTAAAGGAAAGAAGGGATTGTTTTATGGAGAGAAGTGCAAACTTTGGAAAGGCTTATGGAGACCTAACTAAACAGATACATATAAGGCTCACTTGAAACTCTCCCCTTTATCCCGCAAGACAACAAAATGCCCAGATAACAACAGTGGGTGAAGAAGTGTAAAGTGGAGGTGTATTCAGGTGCCATGTAAGCTGGTTTAATCCTCCTTCATAGCATTTGTTGTGTCATTAAAGCTGTATGGGGTTGGGGATCATGTGACATGGGGCCTATTGACTTCTGTAGCCCTTAGCTAGGACACAACAGAGAGCCAGTGTGGTTTTCAGGGTTGCCACAAGTCAAAAGTGGATTTTCAAAGGCAGGTGTACCCTCAAAGACCACATAGGACCTTTTTTTTCTAGAATAAAAACGTGATAAAATTCAATAACAGGAAGACAAAAATAGACTCAACGTTTTACTCAGCAGCTTTATTTTTGTGCAAATCTCAGGCAACACAGTAGCTGAGAGACAAGAGATATGCTTTGCTTATACGTACCACAAGTCATCGGACCTGGCTACATGGATAAAAGAGTACAGATGTGCTATGGCATCCCTTTATGTGCCATGTGAGTGAAAGCAGTCTTTTTTTATTTAGATAAACGTGCTGAGGTTACTGCCTTTATTTAAAACCAGTCCATCGTTGTCCAACAATGAATTTTAAGACTTAATTTCTATTATTACATTCAGCTATGTGAAGGATTTTACTTTTATTCTCACCGAGCCTTGTAAGAAAAACATTCTACATTGCTGTTTCATTCGTATATTATAACTGGAGAAAATTATTTTCTATAGGATACAGTACCATAAAGAGTTACAGCATATAGAGCGTGTAATATTGTGCATTTGATATTTTTTTAACATGAAAAAACACAAAAAAAGTACAATGTTGTCAAGAACTGCAGTTTCCCAGTGATGTTGGTCATTCAAGTTTTCTTTAATAACAAGTTCGATTCAAAGGTGAGACGAGATGGCACCATGCAGTGTGTAAGGCTGAGGTTTCCTACAAGAAGCCAAGTGAAGGATGAATGTATTTGGTAACAAAAGAAAAGAAGTATTAAGGAGTATTGTACTCTGCAAAGAAATGAAACAGAATACAGTCAGGTCCAGTCCAGTCGGCTTGTGTTTGGACAGAGACGCCCTTTGTTGTTTGTTTGCAGTTTTACTCTAAAAGTCCACAAATGGATTTTTTTTTTTAACGAAGCAGTACAGATTTGATTTGAATTTAGACTTTCAGCTTTAATTTAACATTTTACCTTACTGTGCTATTCACAGAGCTATTCTACTTTATTTAAGCTATGTTGTGCTTAATGTTTTGGCTGCTGTGACACAGTATTTTCCCAAGTTTTAGGATAAATAAACGATAAAATATTAAGTGTTTGGGTATTACAGCCATGTAACAAACAGTTTATCCACGTTCCTGGGCTACATGAGCTGTATGGTCCTCATTATTTCCCCATAATATACGACCCTGACTGTAAATACTAAATCTGTAACTCTTAATTCTTTTTTTTTTTAATGAGAAAGTCCCAGTAAATATGACTCTACATTGGTTAATTGTTAGATAGCATGTTGTATGTGTTGCCGCTCTACTCAGTCTGGCTACTCTGTATTTTCCTCCTGTGCATCGTACCATACAGCGTTGATACGAGGTAGCAATTTTTTTTTCCATTTACAGCTGTAAACCATACAACCCAGGAGAATGATTAACAAATTTACATACAGTTCATTATGACCGAACAAGCATAACAAAGAAGCAATATTGCTTTTGGCTACAGCTCTTATTGCTGTCTTATGACAATATTAAAATAGCTCAGATGATTTTATAAAAGGCTTTGATTTTTTTCCCCTTTGATTCCAAGTGATTCTTTTAGACTCCAAACTGCCCAACATTATCCACACCTCATCATCCTCCCTTCAGAAAACTCTACACACTAATCCTTACCTACCCAGTATCTGCAAGCCTCGCCGTACTCCAGTATTTTTAAGACTTTATATATGCAAAAATAAAATATCGCAAATCTGCCAGGGACATGATGTGCAATTAAGAAAACACTCAACAAGAAAAAAACTCTGTGACAGAGTACTTAAATAGCATGGCTGATTTTCCATTAAAAATGGCTGAGATAAACTTATTCAAGATCTCGTAAACTGAAATGAGTTTCTGAAGTCATGTGAGTTACATTTAACAGGATTCAAGAGCTTTTTAATGAGTCCAAATACTCAAATTATTTCACCACTGTTTCAGAACCTAAGCCAGGATGTTTCACCCTGATCTCATTTGGGCTGCTGGTGTTCCCTAAGAGCACCGGTGAAGGTAGCTGTCCACACGTGCAGGGCCGTTCCGGCAGAGAGGGTGAGGAAGAAGAGGAAGGCAACTTGGAAACCAAACCAATCCACCAAGCCTCCGGCCAGAGCGCTGAACATCAGCTTCCCCAGCACCTCGAGAGTAGCCAAGAAACTGTAGTGGGTCGCCTACAGGGAGAATTGGCAGCCGAGAGGTAGGATGAGGGGAAAAGAGATTAAAAGGGGAAGGTAAAGTAGAAGGAAGTGAGAGGAGAGAAGGGGAAATGGAGAGTTTGGGAAAGAAAGACACATTGTGAGTAAAAAGAGATAGCAGTATTGGGAGTAGAGTGCAACACAGTTACAAAAAAAAACAACAACAACGTGAGACTTCATCCTATCCACCAGCACAGCTTATCACCTTCTGTCTCTTAGGCATTAACATGGTTAACACAATTAACCACTACAGGGAGAAACAGGGCGAGAGATTTGATCTGAAAACTTCTGGGAAAAACAAACTGCAAAAGAAGAGAAAAATCCAAAATGCTGGAATACTGGAAGAGAAAGCGTGAGATCATGGCCTGAGATGATGGAAAAAGGCCAAGTGAAGCAGGCTATCTGATCTCAGCCTTAGGCTTTCAAGAGCGGAGTGAGAGAGGGAGAACAAGAAGGAAAAAGATTACCTAATCTCCCCAAGCCTCCTCCCTCTGCCCAAGAGCAGCAGGTAGCTCTGACAAACATGGAACTCTAGTGACACCTAGACCATTACCTGAGCACATTAATTAAAATTAAGAAAAGCAGAATTCATTAGAACAAATGCTTCGAGTCCTATAATCAGAATACATTTACAAGAAGCCTGCACTGTTAATTGTGAATTTCCCAACTCTGGGGCTAATAAAGAAATCTTATCTTATCTGACAAAGAAATATTTTATCTACAAATTAGTTTTTGTGTTACAAGAGGAAAAAGATACCACACTTAACTTTATAGGACGTTTTTACAACTTTGTCGGGTTCAGAATTGTGCTTTTGTTTGCACACTGTCAACGAGATAAACAAGGGTAACATTACAATCCCTTAAATGTCCCGTGCTGCAAGAAATACTCGTAAGTGTTTCTTACTAAGTGACTAAGTGTTTCCTGCAAATTATTTGTATTACTGTAGGAACAGAGCCATGACAGTTAGTCCAATAATTTATCAGCAGATTAACCCTTAACTGGGATCACTTTGATTTCTGTTTTTTGTTAAAGCAAAAACATTTAATATTCTCTGCAGTAGGGCTGGGCCATATTATACCGTTCACGGTAATACCGGTATAATGTTAGGCAATGATAGGAAAATGAAATATCGCGACAGAATATGAGTAAAACGCACATGCGCAGTGCCTTTGTTTTCATACACACATGGCAGATTGTTGAGTGAAACAGATGAACCAGAATTGGTTTGTAAAAATGGTGCAACTTCAGTGATGTGGAACTGGTTTGGTGTTTGTCCGTCAGATACACAACAAAGCACATTTTTTTGCAGAACATGCAAGCGGCCGTCGTTATTGTGGTATATGTCGGACTAAGATGCTCTTAAATCTGGGAGTAATCTGGGTCCTAAACTCCGTATGTTTCAGGTCAAACGAACACTGCAGCATCACTGAGAGTTAAAAACTGTCTAAATTCTTTCATCTTTAATAAAACGATCAGCATTGCTGCTTTACCAGGTGTAACTATGAAGTTTAACTTCCAGGCATCCATGAAAACAAAATTTATTACATTTAATGGAGTTAGAAGTTAGCAGAAGCTAGCGGAAGTTAGCTCGCTAGTTTCGCTAGTTACCTAAGCATGATATTGCATGTTCTGACTGATTTCTGAAAAAATTCAAACGTACAGCTCTGCTTTCACTTCCAACATAAATGAAGACAGGAAACTAAACAGCAGTGACGTTTGTAGGGTTACTGAAGTTGGGCTAGCTGGTATATAATGATGTGCTACCTGATCGCTAGCGACACAGCTATGTTAGCATAACATAAACAGTGAAGCTGGAGGACGAACACTAACACTTTTCCACTTATAAAAGTTAACGTGAAGGTTCCTCATAGTTAGAGACAAATGCAATCGCATGGCAGGATGCTGTAAACGGACCAAACTTCAGTCAGGAGAACAACTGAGATAATCCATCCACAATACGAGGTTAGTCATTAATATACTGCAGCAACATGGGAATAGAGCAGCTGCCAGAGAATTCAACATTAATGAATCAATGGTACAGAAGTGGAGGAAGCAAGAAGAATGAGTTTAATAAAGTTTGATTTATCTGACTGCTTTGTTTCACTTAATGTGCGTTATAATCCCGTGCACCTTATGGTCCGAAAAATGCGTACTGCACACTGCAGTTTAATGTTGCAAAGCACCTCTTTTTAACTTCAGTGGATATTATACATGGTTATGCTCAGGATATGTCAGCCCATTTCTACTGGAAATGCCTTTTGGTTAAACTTTCAGCAAGGAATTTGCATTTGCACAGTTACATTTTT
Organism: Copadichromis virginalis; assembly: GCF_057382275.1. NCBI lineage: Eukaryota > Metazoa > Chordata > Actinopteri > Cichliformes > Cichlidae > Copadichromis > Copadichromis virginalis. The sequence goes on from NC_140629.1 coordinate 15,595,076, forward strand.
ATAAAGCTTTAATGTACATAAAAACCAGCTTCTTGTTTAAGTGAAAATAAATGGAAGGTTGTCTTTTTGCGCTAGTAATGTTGTGGAGTTGTATTTTGTCTCGCATCAATTATATCGTCAGTTATATCGTTATCGCAAATTTTCAAATATATATCGTGATAAATATTTTTGGCCATATCGCCCTGCTCTACTCTGCAGTTCACTACCGTCTTTTCTTTTCTTATTTATGACTTTTTTTTTAGATTTTGGAGAATGGACCATGCTCACTAAATCAGCTGAGGGCATTTCTCACTGGAAAAAAACAAAGACTGAAAATCATATCAGAATCTGATGAGTGGTGAGTGGGGTCTGTGGTCTGCAGGCTGAGGTAGAGCGCTCTGAGAGCCTGTGTAACCACAGTTAAGTGAAGTGCCTTTATTCTGAGCAACTTGTTTAACGGATTCGGTTTCTTTCTCCTGGGGATCGTTAACAAGCACTCACAGTATCAGTTTTCTGTTACTGGATAGCACTACCTTCAGTAACGCACACATTTACACACCAAGCGCAGGTGAGCTAATGCTCTCCTCTCATGTATGTACACACAGACCAAAATCCCACACCGACACTACAAAGAAAAACAGCCAGTCTGTGTCATGAGAATCTCTCAGATTAACCTCTGCTCTCCTTGTGAAATGCTGTACTTGTTCTCTCTCCTTTCATTAAGTTAAATTTCATAACTGGATCCTGGTGTCTGTGCTTCAGCTTGTGATTTTTTCCCCCTTCATCTTTCTTTTTCACGTTAGGACTGACAGCAATTTAAATGATAATTTGTCACCTTCAGAGATTGACTGAGTGACGTCTGAATGGCTGTGTGAAAAACGATCACCTCCAGGCAACGCTGGCCCAGATACGACGGGGACAAAAGGAGTTATGTCAAAGAGGAGAAAATGAGCAAGGAGAGGAAAAAATTCAGAGTTGGAAAAGAGAGCGTTTAAAAGACTAGAGAATGACAAAGAGACAGGCAGTAGGAGGGACAATGTCAGCAAGGGGGCCAGCAATGCAAGGAAACTGGGGCTGCTGAAACTTGACATTTTCCAGGTGGAAACAGCTGATGAAAACTGACAGGTACAGGTGACAAAAGGTATGGCACTTAATGCTGAAAGATTTCCCTCTCCAGCATCACTTTGACAACCAAAGGAAATGAGCTAACATTACATAATTTAACCTAAACAGAGGTGGTTGGGGGGGGGGGAGAAAGACAGAGGGTGAAAACAATGAAAAGACTGTATTGTTGGCTTGTTGAGCCACAGGAGACCTAACAGTAAAGCACAACGCAATAAACATTAAAAAAGATGATGACAACAGAGCAAAACTTGTACATGAAAGCAGCCCTGGGCTAGTTAATGAGCTTGTTGGCGGGAATGGACAGAACTCCTTTTTACCTGAATGCTTTCCTCGGCCCTCTGAGTGCAATGCATCATGGTAGTGAAGGTGAGCGTGGTGATGAGACCACCCAGGAAGTGTTGAACACTCATGCTCAAGACTGCCATACCTGAGAAAGCACACACACGCAAGTAAAATGGATCAAAACCAGCCTTGACGCATCTGAGTCTAACTACAATAAGACAACAGAAAACCCAGCAGTTCCTTTTCTGAAAGCAGGCAGAAAGCTTGCAGCTTTACACGTTGTTTTCTCTGCTACACTACTCACTTTACAATTCTATGTTAAAGTGAAAGCAGAGAGACAAAGCAGCGAGAAACGGTAATCTGCTGAAGTGCAGCTCCCCCCCCTCAGTCCCAGTCCCCAAAACACATGTAGTGTATCCTCTGAGGGGAAGTGGCAGAGCAGTGTTAGTGGGGAAACAGAGGAACCACAGAGCCTATCTGTCTCTGCTCCCACTAACACTGAATTATTCACTCAAGCCGCCAGAGTTTTTGCCGAGCAAGACTCTTCAGTCAGCGACATAAGACTGGTGGAGTCAAAAAGATACACCGACTGATCAGACTGGAAGAACGGGAAGCGGAGGGTTATCATGTAATATTGAAAAATCTGAAACTGAATGTTTTTTTTCTGTTTTGAGGGTTTTTAGTCAAGTTTTCCTGAAATCTTTGTTCTGGGTTTAAAATGGAGGCGGGAGATGCCTCTACTTTGAGTTGGAGAAGCTTGATAGGGTAAGAGACGGGCTCAGGAGTAGATGAATGGTGTGAATGTGAATCCCGACCGGCTGTTCAGCGCAATCAGATGTGTCATTCAGACATTAATAAATGAATAACTGTCTGGAGGGAGACCTCTCCTACAGACGTCCTCCACGTCATGCATTAAGACTGAACGCTTGAACTATAGGCCACTGGTTAACACAAGGTCTAACAGCATTTGAAACTGCCAGTGACATTAGTACCAGGCTTTACATCCAAAGTTTGACCTTTCAAACTTGACCCACTTTTCCTTCTAAGGGTTCTTCACTTGTCATACAGCTGACACAAAAAGTGTTCAAAATCTCAAACATTTTATATTGTAGTCATTCATGATTTCAACAACTCTCTTTTCCCCAATCTTCCTATTTTAGTTGCTCCCATTAAGGGATCCCAATAGGATTGTTCGCCTCCATCTAACCCCTTGCATTCTTTTCCGTCACTCCAACACTCTGCATGTCCTCCTTGACTACATCACGAATCTTCCTCTTTTCTTCCCGCCTGGCAGCTTCATGTTCAGCATCCTTTGTCCAATAATCCCACTATCCCTCCTCTGCACATGCCAAAACCATCTCACCCTTGTCTCTCTGATATCCTCATTTCTAATCTTGTCCATCCTGGTCACTAAGCACCTGGCACCTGTCTTTCTGTCAGGGCCGCCATCTCCAAACTACACATCATAAAAGGACTCACTACCAAGTTGCAAGCCTTTCCTTTCCCTCTTGCTGCCCTCACCTGTCACAAATCACCCCTGACACTTTCCCCCATCCACTCCAACCTGCCTGCACCCTCTTGTTCACCTTTCTTCTGTACCGTCTGTTGCTTTGGAGGGTTGACTTGAGATATTTAAAATCATTATACCTGTCTCTCTCTCTCTCATTCATACACATGTATTCTGTCTTACTTTTGCTGACTTTCACTTCTGTTCTCTTCAGAGCACACTTCCACCTAACCAGGCTCTCATCCATCAGCTCTCTACTTTCACTACAGAGCACAATGTTATTTGGAGACATCACAGTCTCTCCATAGGCTCCAGCTAACTTCATCTGTTAGCCTGTCCATCACCACTGGAAACAAGAAGGGGTTCAGGGCCCATCCCTGATGTAATCGCACCCCTCACTTCAGACCCACCTGTCACTCCTACCACACACTATACAAATTGCCAGTTTAAAGAAGAAGGTTTTGGAAGCCCTACTTCTAAACGTCTCTTGTTATATATCCGACTGGAGCGATGACGTGTTAGGCCAATGACTACAGGTCAGCTTCAAGTGCACATGGAAATGCATTAAATCTGAATGAATCTACTGAAAGATTTACATCTTATCCTGTCACAACAAATGTCTAATGTAAAACCCTGCTACCGAAGTCTTACTTAACCTCAATATCAAGTTACTTTCCTGTCACTGTCACTATAAACAAACAAAGAAACAAATAAATAAATAAATATCAGCTGCTTAACCACAGAACTAACACTCATTTTACACATATCCAGAACCTAAATGCACTAGCAGAAATACCATAAAACAATAGCATTGCAGTAAACCTGGGGACTATCATTGCTTGTGTCTTGCTGAGCCTGCCATAAGCACTGAACAGCATTATTTTTGCTGACTTCATTCCCTGCTGATAAAACTGTAACTGTGGCCACTGTTAGGCTTTGTAGCTTCACTGTGTTTGGTGTGTGTGTGATATTATTCACTGCCATTCACAATTTTTAAAACAAAGAATATAAAGATTCTAGGTTAATACGGGTCAGTGAGTATTAACACTTGTTTATTTGATTACTGCATATATGCTCATTGACATGATGACCAAACATGTAGCTCTTTGTTTTCATTGCCCGCTTCTGTCATATTTACATCAGAGCACCAAACATAAACCGGACTAAATAATCCAGAATTGTAGCATTTGTTAAAATATTTTGAAATCATTTACTTTGTGACCATTGTCTTATTGTGGGTTTGCTTCTCACCTTTCATGAGCGGTGATGGTTCGAGGACAGTGAGCAGAGAACTCTGGAAGACCATGCTGATTGTTCGCAACACAAACACGCGCCGCATCAGGGCCCCGATGCTGAGGAAAAACCAGCAAACAAGAAGATCATCAAAGAGCTGTTAACTAACTTTTAAGTGTATTGATGAGCAGTGTGATACCTGATGAAAGCCACTCCAAGCTAATATCATTAAATTTAGAGACACTTTGTTTGTTTCTTCGCATTTCACAGACGCACGCGCGCACACAGTTACATACGTGCACGTGCATAAGTAAACAAGTCCCCAGACACTAATTGATTCCCTGTTAGTGCAAGAAAATCATCCCCCTGTGGGTCTGGTTCATGACGTAATCAATAACCTAAGGAGATCCCCAGCATGAGAAAGATAATTAATCACTGTTAACATACATAAAAACACACACACGCACTCACACTGTTGTGTGACATCAGGGATTAACAATGCCAATCACTCAGAGGATACCTGCCACTCAAGGGACTGTGTGTGTTTGTTTATGGGGTTTTTTTGCATGTAATTATTTATGTGTTTTAAAAAAAGGTTGTGAGAAAGAAAGGGACACACAAGACAGGTTATCTGATTTAGTTAGGTAAGAAAATCTGAATTTATCTTTCATATTCAGACAGACTCTTTAAACATGTCTGCCAGTATAAATGTGACCGGAAACGAGGAGAAATAATGGTTCCCAAATAGATCTGTACCAGGGCTGTCGTGATTATATTTTCCAGCGGAGCTATCGACTATATTGATAAGTTATTTGATTACATGATTAATGGATTAAAACCTGTGCGTTTCAAAACATCTCAAAACCTAAAACCCAAGTTGATGCCATAAACTCTTTTAATTTAAATGTATTTTTATTTCTGTTCAAGACCCCCCCTCTTTCTTCTTTCACTCTTCCCTGTATCTTTATCTGGCTCTCTCTTCCCCCTGCACCCAGCGTTTCCTTACCTCTCTACTGGAAAACCAATCCTGCATCATTCACATGCTAAAGACATTCTTCTCTCTGTTGCTCCTTTGCCTCCCTTCTCAATGACAGCCTTTCATATCACGCGCTCTCAAGAGATGCTGAGGGATGTGTGTGTGTGAGAAAAAGAAACCTCCCTGGCTGCCACCTCACACGGGCCAGGCCCAGATAAGAATAACTACGTTCTCAGGTTGCCAGGGGCAGTTGTAAAGGGGGTCACTCACTGACCACTCAGCCGTTTCTGATGGTAGTGAGGATATACCTTCCAACGGAGCTTTTAGAGGAGGAACAACAGCCCAGCCTAACTAACAGCCCTTTCTGTGTGTGCGTATGTGTGTGTACGTGCAGGTGATGAGAAGTAGTAACCAAGTGGAGGAGCTGAGTGTACGTACAATCAGAAACTAGTTTTAACACTGAATCTACTACACATTTGTCATAACAGACCCACAGGCACAAACCACTGCTGTGCAATGATGTGATTTCACTTTTTAATTCTCACAGCTTGTAAAATCAAGTTAAAACTAAGGGGTTATCTTCAGCGGTCACATGAGAAAGCATCATACCAAAAATAAAAGAAAAACAGTTCATACTTGAGAAAAAGAATTCTTGATTCTCACAAAACAGGAGATGATTATACGAAATATTCACTCCACCTGTACAGGAATGGACTGTGAGAATCCAGTAAAAACATCACTTTTGCAGAAGACACACTTTCAAGCCAGAGTGAAGCATGTCAAGGACAACCCGGAAAAAGATTATGCAGACTGGAGGCCATCCTTTGGTCGGATGAGACAAACTAGAACCACAGTACCTGCAAAGAACCCACACAGGGACAGGGAGAATGTGCAACCCCCACGCTCAAACCCAGAGCTTTACACACAGTTCAAATAAATTACTACTATACATTTCAGGGGAAGACAGTTTGAGACTGGATGAAGCCAGTGATTTATTTCCCAATGTACAGTCTTTGAATTTTATTGTACAATGGTTTTAAACCTAAAACATCACCAAGAATACTTACTAAGTATATTTTGGGTCAGTGCAAAACCTTGCAAAACGAAAAAAAGATTGGTAATGAAATTGATGGCTTGTACAAATTTAAAGGTATAATTTCCAGGCTAAATCTGTCTATCTTGTGCAAAATAACACATTTAGAGAGTATTCTCTGTGTTGTGAGGGTGTGAAGATTTTACCGCCTTTACAAGTTACATAGGTGTGAAATGGAGAGGGAGAGTGAAAGATCAAAAGCCAAAGTATGACAATGACATCTTTTGAAAGCACTTTCCCTAAAAAAAAAAAAAAAAAGAAATTTTTGCCTTTGGAGGCTTTCTTTGTGTTTGCTAGTGTCACCTGACAAGTGGAGAAAGCCTGGAATCCAAGTGGAAGAAAAAGGACAAACAGACTGACATAAGAGAGAGCACATGGCAACTGATACATGTCAACAAACAGGCAAGCAAACACACTCATACAGCACTGACGCAGATAACAAAACAGGGCAACAGAGACTTTGCTTATCCATTAGCTCGTCATTATACCATGTACATCTAACATATGCTAATTACTTTATGCACATAGGTGCAGAATGTTCTAATCAGCAAAGATGTGAATTAATAGCAAGAATAAGGATTTATATTAAGACTACATCACTGCATGGAGTGGGAACTAACATAATATCCTCTGTCCAGGTATTGTTGTTAGTCACAGTTCCCATCGCATCACAATGGCCATAGGCAGGGCCGTCCTACAAAGTGATTCTATAGGCAGATCGAATAATCTTACATAACTGTGGTCAGGTGCAAATGGCACAATTTTATGTCATCTGTATTTAACATGGAAAATGTTTAAAAATCATATTATTAACACAAAAGATGTTTATTCAAATACACCAGAGTCTATGGAAATTTGTCTTTTTTTATTATTGTAAGATTGACAGGTTTTGTTTTTTTTCCTGAAAAGGTTTTTGGTATAAACAGTAATTAACAAATCTCATAACTTTACGAATCTTTAAAAAGTTTTATAGATTACTTTTTTGGCTCCTCCCTTCAAGAGTCACCAGAGTGGATCATCTTCCTCCATCTCACCTGATCTCACCCCATTCCTAGCATCCTCTTCTGTCACACCAACCCTCCACATGTCCTCCTTCACCACAGCCACAAATCTTCTCTGTGGTCTTCCTCTTTTCCTCCTGCCAGGCAACTTAATCTTATCCAGTATCTGTACTCTATACATGCCTAAACCATCTTGCCCCTTTTTGTCTCCAAACTGCATCTAAGCTGTCCCTCTGATGTACTTGTTTCTAATCCTATCCATTCTGGTCACTCCCGGTGAAAAGCTGAGTATCTTCAACTCTACCACCTTTCTTTTTGTTAGTGTCACCATCTCCAATCCATACATCATAGATGGTCTTGCTAACATCTTGCAAACCTTCACTTGCCACTTTCCTTCTGTCATACATCACCACTAACACTCGTCTCCACCCACCCCACCTTTCCTGCACTCTCTTCTTTACCTCTCTTGTGAACTACTGTCCATTGCTTTGGACGGTTGATTCCAGGTATTCAAACTCCTTTACTACCCTTCTCCATTCCATAAGCATTCTGTCTTGCTTCTGACTTTCATTCTTCTTTTCTCCAGAGCATACTTTTACCTCTGAAGTCTATCTTCCACCTCTTCCCTACTCTAACTACAGATCACCATTACCATCTATAAAGACCATAGCGCACAGTCTTCCTTCCTGACTCCTCTGTTAACCTATTCATCACTATTGGAAACAAGTAAGGGCTAAGAGCAGATCCCTGATGTAATCCCACCCCTGACAATGTTTATTCATCTCAAACTGTTGTAATTTACAATTGAATGTTCTAACAGGTACCTGTCTGTCACCTGTAGCAGAAAGTCTAGCATCTTATACCTGTCTGTAAAGGTGACAATTAAAAAAACTAGGTGGATATTGTGTCAAACTTGAGGGGTCCTTGTGTGTGTGTTTGCATTGTGTCTTTGCACACATCAGTGTTTGTCTGATGGATTTGCTGCTCATGTCCACGCTCCAGAGAGAGGGTTCCCATGCTCTCAAACAAGGCAGTGTTTACTTAAATTACTGCAAACCATATAAAGAGTGATACGAGGCTTAAAACATGAGATAGAGAAGTAAAGGAGACAGTCAGTGCACACAAAATCACAGATGAAAATAATGGTGGGTAAGTAATTTCTTGACAGCCACTCTTCCACTTAGACCCTTTCTGATAAAGCTTCAGTGAACAGTAGGTGAAACAAGTGAAGTGAACTTTTTCACCAGTTTCCTCAAATTTTTAAGGACTCACTACATACACACAAAGCACAATTTTTAAGGCTAATAGCTCTTTGAGAATTGTTTGATATTTCACGTTATGAAACCACTCTGGCCTATGCAACACTGCATACTGTGAAAAGTATTACTACTGTTTATTTCACCATCCTTAGTTAATCAGTGTGTTTACTGGACTATTATTTTGTCTCAGTTTTACTGAAGTAAACACTAAAAAGTAATTAACACTGGAAATACTCAAAGTCATTATAAATTTACAATAAATACTGGAGTATTATAAAAGATTAGCACTATAGGACACTTTACTTTAGTTTCCATATAATGGCCCAGTACTGTACTCTCACAACATGCATAGTGTTCAGAGCACAAGTTAGCGACATGTTGTGCTCAAGTATCTGCACTAAAGAGGTGATTGTTTTGTGTGTGCGTTATGCTTGGACACCAGATGTGAAACCCATCCAACAAGACTAACACCTGGGCTCATCGGATGGTGATCATGAGAACACATGGCTACATCAAAAGGGAATGGGTTCTTCAAAGGGGAATGTTTTGACAAATAGTATGACGTTGAAGTCTGACCTAGCTAAAAGTAATAAACTACAAACGAGAGAGTACCATTTTATTAGAGCTGAATACCTGCTAGAATGGAGGCAGGAGGGGGAGGGCACAGTAGGCCATTCTCTATAAATTAAGACCCCCCCTCCTACCGCCCGGTGTGTCTGTCTTTAATAGGGTTTGATTTTGTTTGTCTACTGTTTGCATCCCCCAGGGCATTTTTGTCTCTTTTTTGTCTGAGCTTTGGGTTTATTGGAACTGCTTTTCAATAAACTCTTTTATGCAATTTAAACTTGAATCTACAGTGGTTTTTGTGTATTTTCTGACTACATTAGTAATAGTTTAAGATTTTTGTTTAGAGAGTAAATCAAATCTTCACCTCCAATTTTTGAAACAACAGAATAGCCTTGTTGGTGCCTATCAAACTATTATCTCTGCAGTTTATTCTTGGATTCAAAGAAAGAAATGGGTAAAAATTATGTGTTTTTGGTACAGCCTGCTTGTAACAAAGTACCTAAAGCTACAATTTAAAATTGGTTCTTTGCTACAGTTGTCTGTTATGTATAGAAAAATTACAGGTTCATCTCTTGAGTAAGGAGTCTTTTTATGTATGAATGATTCAGGGGACAGTGTTATGTGGCTTAACAAAAAACAACTAAACAAAAATAAGAAACCCCAACAACATACTCTGAAAATGGTCAGGTTCAAGGACGAGACCGAAAATGAATGACAAAGCAGTCAATGTCCCAAGAAACATTTTATAGACCTTCAGAAAACCCAAAGAACTATTGTTCAAGACCACTTTAAAAAGTGCACAGTACTATATAACAGAAATGGATAGACCTATAAGAAAGTGATTTTGCAATGTCTTCTTGGATTGATGGTGATGGACTTTTTTCAGTACTCTTTAGCACTTGATATTAAATAATCGATTAACTGAAGAAACCTACCTGCCAGGTTAGTTCATGATTAAATATCTTAGTTTCAAGCCCAGGTGACTATTACACAGTTTCATGAAGAATGTGGAGTTAGTAACATGCAATTTAAAGTTTTTCACAGGCATTTTACACATTTTTCAAGGGCAAACACCCCCCAAAGACGCCGCTTAAATTGAAGGGTTTTGCAAAGTGAGACCACTTAAAAGAGTCACAAAATATTTCTGCCACAGAAAGGCCATGGTGAAACCAGTGATAAATGATGGTGCTGATGAAGGCTACCTAAACTGAGCGAGCAGCAGGCCTCCCAGGGACGATCCGCAGATGGAGAAACCCATGGCGATGACGCCGTTCCAGAAGCCGAGCTCCCTGGCAGTCATGTGGTGATCCAACAGGAACAGAGGAAACATGGTTACTGCACCCTGCTCACCTGCATACACAGTGATAGTAGACAGAGGTGGACAAGAAGAAGACGTCCAAATGAATGATGAATTAAAATGGGTGAAGGGTCAGGGTGGTGGTTTAGGGGTTGTAGGATACAATGAGTAAAAGACGCATTATCTACCGTATACATCTGACTAAGCATTGCTATTTTCACCAACGGTAAATATAAGAGACACTTTCTGAATACACATGCCTATTCCAATCACAGTCAAATATTATGAGGGTGCTGTATCAAACTGTTTAGCCTGCAACACTGAAAAATAAAACATGGTTTTCCTGGGATGACGACTGCAGAATCAAATGCGGAACATGTGGCGCACCCAGGCCTATTCCTGGAAAGTGTCAATAATAGATGCCTGACAAGAAAAAGAATACCCTCAGTCACTTTATCAAACGGGGCCTAGCACTTTTCCTAAAGCACAAAAAGGAAAACACAACAAAAACACAGAAACTTCCACAGATGAAACAGACCGCACAAAGACCTTTCAGTCAAAATAAAAAGTTTCTGTCAGGCAGTAAGACTTTCTCTGTGTGGTATTGAGTGTGGGGGTAATGTTCTGCTGAACATTACAGTAAAATATTCAGTGGTGCCGACTATACGCCATTATTATATTAATGGAGACTGACTTCAGAAAGACAGTGGGACCAAGGAGCTGTATGAGTGACAGCTTGGCTCCCAGACTGCTGTCAAATACGACACAACACAACCGACGACTCACTCACTCAGTCAGCCAGGAGACAAACAAAAATAGAGAACGAGGGGGGGGGAAAAAGACAGATGAAACAGACTGAAATGAAAAAAATAATAAGAGAAAGCCGAGGAGCTAGGTAGGGAGTGCAGCAGCGGAATTAGAGTGTCACTGCCGAAACAGCGGTGTGACAAGCCTGCGGAAATTCGGGGAAGGAAACGTGGATTCTCCACGTCTCCCTCCTCTGTCACTCATATTTTACTGCTGGAAATTTGCATATGGTTATCAGAGATGGGAATGACCATGTTCGAGCTTGTCCTGAAAGGTCATTTAGTCAGAAAGGATTACTTCTAAAACAAAAGTGTTTGACTGTAAAATATTTGTTGTTTAGTGCTTCAGAAAATATGGGAAACTGACCCAAGAACTGCCACTGCAGCAAATCTAAAAAGGTTTCTTACATCACACAAAGGAGGGAAACCCCATAAAATGTGCAATTTTAATAGTGGTTGATTTATATTGCTAACTTGAAATGAATAAGTCACATGTACTAACAACACATAAAACCAGAAGTTTAAATTTCACAAAGGATATCCAGAACTTGTGCATAAATAATAATAATAATAATTAAGGAAAAATAATATTACACTGATGCATCACTAAAAATTAATCAATGTCTCACTATTTCAAAACTATTTTTACAATAAATCTAAAAAAGTTTGACTAATTATAGAATGGATTCAGAACAATTTTGACAATTCTTCAAGGAGCAAATTCAGATTCAGAGCAGAATGTTTTTGGGTTCCCGCCACACAAATGTAAAGACATGATGCTTTCCCTTTTTCTACATCCTGATAAAGTAAATATTTTTGAGTGCTGGTTGTAAAAAACAAAACAAAAAACCCCCCAAACAAACAAAGAAAACCCAAGCCATATTTTACTGCAGTCAAAGCAATTAAACGGTGGCGAAAAGGGAAAATCTGAGTAAATGAGTGGTAACAACGATGCTGCAGACATTAAAATCCTTGAACTTTAATGCACCTCGTGAGGAAAAAAACCAAAACACTGGAGATCATATTAGTTTTGATCATTGGTATCTTATAGAGATTACACTCATGAACAGTGACACAGGAATTTATTGTTTATTACAGTATGGCACATTTTTTTCAGCGGTCAAGTGCAACTTAAACGGTATAGCAGCAAATTTCTACAAAAAACAGTAAAATCCTTTCAGTCCACGCACTCCGTGGGTGATGTCTGTGCATTACTCACATTTTAATCTGTCATCCTCTGTGCTGAACTGTTCTGAGTTGCATCAACTGAGCAATAACCATGTTAGTCATAATAAAGTAAACACTGGCAGCAGCAGTACCCATGATGCCAGAGTTGTTTACCCATGGTTCTGCGCTCCTGTGCCTGTCTGTCTGTTGTTCAGCTCAAAGCTCAGAGCTTTCACAGTCCTGCCTTCAACTAATTATTTCTTTAAAGGGGGGAAGGGGTGGTAACATGCACACACACACAAAACAAGGCTGATTATTCCTTTCTATAAATATTCTCAAAGCAACAATTGTCCATTTCAGCAGGGATTTCATTAAACATCCGCTAAGATTAAACAGAGTGGAGGGAAAATCAGAACGAATGGAACAAGACTGAAGGAGAGAGATGGCAAGAGAAGAAGAAAGTGAGGAGGGAGAAATAAAGAAAAGGTGAAAAACTAAGAGAAAACAGGAATACAAAAAAAAGAAAAAAAGGACGAAGAAAGAAATAGGTGAAAAGGGCAAATACATAAAATACATAAAATGATATGAGTTAAACATGACTGGAGAGATAGGACAGGGATGGAGACTGCTAGAGACAGAGGAAGAGGAGGAGGGGCAGATGAACAGAGACAATGTTAGGAGGTTAGTGAAGAGGAAACAGAGGAGGAATGGCAGGCTCAAAGAAAAGTGTTTACAGAGAGAGCAAAAAGACAGCATTATTTAACATTAAGAGTGACAGCATGAAGGAAGCTCTGTTTATTCTACTAATTTAAAAAGTGCCCTATAGTAGGGTGGTGCAGATGGACAATGATCTCTGGGATAAGCAACGATCTCTTGACAACCAAGAGAATGTTTTGTTTTCTCATCAAAGCATGAAATTATTACCATCAATATTGCATTCATATGACAGTTTATCATGTCTCCTCAACTTTTTAGCTCTTGGTGTGAGTGGCCGTGAGAGAAAAACTGTAGGTGAAGAGTACAGGACAGACAGATGAGCTACTTTAAACATACATAAAGAAGTTGGAAGAAATCAAAAAGAGCCAGGCAAATGTTATGACATAATACTGTTTTAGCTGTCCAGCTGATATCTGTCCACTTCTGTTAATTACAGCAGACAACAAAGCTCTCCTGCTGGTATACTTTGTTATTTCTCTTTGTGCTGGAAGTGGGAAATAAGCTCCCCGGTGTGTCTTTTCCTCTCTTTCATCAGGAGCAGTAACACTGTTGTTTTTTGGGGCACACAGTATGAATCAGGGTGGGTGGCTAGCAAGTGCCAGTGCACAAACGAATAACAAAAATACAAAACCTGGCATTGATCGATGACACTGATGACTCATATCATTCTGATAGATATCAAAACCATTCAGTGAACCCACGTGCCCTATGGATGGAGAACAGATGACAAAAACATGCCATCATAGGATAAAAGTGATCAGATCAAGCAGGACAAGTGGGCCCAAAATATGCATAACAGAGATTTTCTCACTGAACTGGTCAACTTTTCCTTAACTCTTTACCCCCTTAAAAGTCTACTAGGAATAACCTTTGAAGCTCTCTTCTGAACTGAGAGGTTTCTGTCAGATGTCAGGCCTGCTTATAGAAAATGACTGTGTGTCCATGAGAAGTGCATCGGCTAGCCTTGGAAAAACCTGAAAACTATTGGTCATTAAACCACGTATTTATTGAGATATACAGAAATATCAAAAAAGCGTCATTAAGGATATAGGGCAGGTCATCAAATGTCGCCTTTATGGGGGAAAGAGTTAAGCCTCTCGGTTGTCTGTATAAGCGTGTTTGCAGCAGACGGGGGATAACAGGTTATACGTATAGGGATCACAGACAGATAAGCTTGAGATGAGGGGAAAAGGTCAACGAGGACATTGGGGTGAAATGCTGACATTCATGCTGCACCTTAAACAAAAGAGCTGGCAGAGCAGGTCCAGGAGAGATCACCGAGGACACACAGTCAACATTTAGTGACCCTTTATCACTCCCTGGTGAAAGCAAGGTAAAAGGAGACAGGTTCATACATACTACATGTCTCAGCAAAGCACTACACACACTCTCTCACACACTCACACACACAAACATAGGTATAAACACACACACATACACCTTCAGCTCTTTGGGTTCCCTCAGGACAGAAGAGTAAACAGAACCCTCTCTGAACACAATTACATATAATCCTGTGTATATTAGGCTATTGACACAAACAAGTCCCTGCAGATCGATGCAGATGTTCCCCATGGCCCGTAGGTCTCACGAACACTGAACACTGAACGATACATCATCACTCCAACTCAAACCTGCTACATTACTGGGCTGCTTATGCTTGTCACTTGTGTTTATTTTCTGAGTGCAGTATTACTATGCACATCCTTTCCATCTTAAGGCAGCTGCACAGTTTCCATTTAGGTTTTTAAAGCATTTCAAGCAATCAGGGGAATATCCTCAATAGTTGTCAATTAATAAAGGCAGCTGATGTTGATTTCAGTTCATTAAGGCAAATCAATCATAAATACCTGTGGTTCATGTGGTAAAAAGGAGGATTTATATCTTTAAATGTCTAAAATGATCATGCACCCATGGATAAATGTGTTTATTTCTCTTTCCATTTTGCTCTCCGTTTCTCAGGGCACCATGTGGCGGTTGTTCATTAATTCATCCCCTCCTTCAGCCTCCCTTCCTGCAGGCCTTCCTTTTCCCTCTGGAAAATAACCCCCACTCTCTCTCCAAGTTTTTCTCTAAATCTGCTAGCTAAATCTAATGCAGCAGTGCTGCATTAAATTCTTTCCTTGCAAACCTTATATATTTTTTAAATTGCTGAGGCATTGATGCAACTTTGTGGTTATCCTGGAGGCATTAGTTGATGGTGCCAATGAGCTGTATCACAGTACACTGCTGCAGTTTCTCATATTATGTTTCCTAAATTCATATATCCTCAAAGCCATTTTTTGAGCAGGAAATGCTAAAGTTAAAAGCAGGAACAAAGCTTCACTTCTACTGTTCATCCATCCATCCTTACACCTGAGCTGTTTCCTGGAGAAAGTCACCAGGGTTCACACTTGTCAAGCATACAGGGCCTCTGTTTGACAAGTGGTGGACTGCAAATTGCTGCTCTGATGTATTTATTTAGTATTTAAAAATTCTACTTATTATAAATAAAGGTGGCACAGGCACACTTGTACAGCAAAAAGTGCTTATATGGACACACAATCAGATTTTAACTTCCTCTATATTTATCTATTCATACACACTAAAGCATCTGTATTCCAAGGATAGAAAGCTGACTTTTAGTGTCTTTAACACATTCACATACATATAGTATCTAATAAATCAGTTCGCCTTATACCCACACTGATGTCCAAACACTCTTTTGTTTAGCCACGTGCACTCGTAGTATCGTGACTTAGCTAAATGTGTTTTCCTATGGATCAAATTCCAGCTTATCCGATATTTAATGAACTGATGTAAAGGAACCTCATGGAAGTTTGCTAACAACCAAAGTGACCAAATGCACCATGGGAATATTGGATGACAGCAGGACATCAAAATGTTTGTGTCCAACACTGAGCTTATTTGGAACTCATATCCACCATTGTTTGTCTCTTTTTTTTTTTGGCTTTTTCCCCCATTTTCTCCGTCTGCTTCCCTCCCCCTCGCTCCCTCCGTCCATTGCTCTACCCAGACAGTTCTCCCATCATGCCTGTAGCCTCAGATGGCACAGGGGTCACAGTTCATACACAAGGCTGCCAAAGATTGGCCACAGTGTTGGACGCAGCACAAACTCAGAGTTCATTAGGGATAGATGAGGGAGAGGGGTGTAACACACAACATACCCACATAGCCCTTGAACAAAAACAATACTGTCTCACATAGGCAATTATGCTGGCACATCTAGGCCTAATCTAAAATATTACACAACCATTTATTTTTTGTAATGCAAAGAAGGGGGATGTTTAAATCAAACCAATATGAAAACCTAACAAGTGAGAAGACTTTAAATGTATATCAAAGGCATTTATTGCTGTTATCATTAGCATCAGCCAATGGCATGCACGTGTGTGTGTGTGTGTGTGTGCGTGCATGCTATGTAACGGAGAGAGTGTGGGGTGTGGAGGGGGATGCTCCCGAGACAGATTAGGGGGTCCAGCCAGCCTTCATATTTTGTCTAGTAGTATCGTCTGCTGGGGCTTATCCGATTACTGAGCCACCCTTAACACTCTCCCAACACACACACACACACACACACACACACACACACACACACACACACACACACACACACACACACACACACACACACACACACACACACACACACACACACACACACACACACATATATATATATGTACATATACACACACACACACATATATGTACATGTATACACACACACACACACCTCAAGACTATGAAAATATGAGGAGACAATTATATTCCCACCACCCACGCACAGTGTAAACACACGCACAGAAACACACATCACCAGGATGCGCCATCTTCCATTTCAGGTTCTGAATGCCACAGACACAAAGACACTCTAATCCTTACATAATCCCCTTCTGCTACCAAACACCAAACTCTGGCCACATCAACTCTCTCTCCCCCCCATACACACAAGCTCAACTATTTCAAAACTACTTTAATTTTTTTCCCTTTCTTTTCTTTTTCTTTGCTTCTTGTTGGAAGAAACTTGTTCAAATTCAAAACTGTGCATTCAATTAAGAATGCATTTTCATCTCAACTTTGTATGTGTGTCACTGTGACTTTAAAAACAACTGCTTTATCTGTCTAACGTCTCCATTTCCCAATGTGCACGCAGGACATGCCTTGCAAGGATCACTTCTCTAACTTCTTCACTGCGCTTGTGAGTGCAGTACTCACAGAAACACCACCAGAGACATCTAGTGGTGATCTTTGGGCCCTACATCAACACAGCAGCGACTTCAGAAATTCAAACTGGGACGAAAAAGGGCTTGTTTCTAAAAATTCTGCATTTTATTGCCTCTGGAAAGTTAGACTGGACTGAACAGAAAAGAAATAAAAACAAATCAAGTGTTTTTATTTCTAAAATTGGTATTATAATCAAATACAGCTCTATGTTTAATACTTATTTATCCTATACCGGGCCTTGGTACAGCCTCTCAATTCATCCATTCTCTTAAACAAGCCTCCCTTTAAGCTTTGCGCTTATGGGCCTCTCATCAATAACAGAAGGTTGAGCAGCAGGTGGGTGGGGTTTCTGTACTTGCACCCATCCATCCATCCATTCTCATCCTTTTTAGGTTCGGGGGTGGGGGATGACACAAAGACAGACAACCATTCGCACTTACATTCACACCTATGGGCAATTTAGAGCTTTCAATCAAGCTAAATTGCATGTCTTTGGACTGTGGGAGGAACCCACGCAAACACAGGGAGAACATGCAAACTCCACACAGAAAGACCTGATGGTGGAATTAAACTCAGGACCTTCTTGCTGTGAGGCAAAAGTGCTAACCACCGTGCCACCATGCCGGGTGCCACTTGCAACTTTTACCATGTTAAACCATGTTAGAGGTATTTCCTACCTTTGACATGATACAAAGGCTGAGAAAACTGCTAAACTCATACATAAACTTTTTGATATAATAATCCGACACTGCAATAGTATAGACTCGCTGGCCACTTTGTTAGATACACCTGTTCAACTGTTTACTAGCACATATCTAATCAGACAATCATATGGCAGAAACACAATAAACTTAGGCTTGTAGACATGATCGAGTCAGCCTACTGAAGTTGAAGTGAACAGAAAGAAATGAATTTAAGGGTCTTTGAATGTGTCATGGTTGTTGGTGGCAGACTGGCTGGTCTGAGTATTTCAGGAGCTGCTTATCTACAGGGATTTTTTTTCCAAACAATCATGTCTAAAGTTATGGAGAATGGTCGGAAAAGGGAAAATATCCAATGAGCAGCACTTCTCTGGGCTAAAATACCTTGACACTGACTATGTCAATACCCATATGACCATAGTGAACTCATCTTTTTGGTACACTGGTTTCTTGAAGATGACAAGGAGTTCTTTGTACTCAAGTGCCCTCCAGAGTCACCAGATTACAGTCCAAAAGAGCACCTTTGGGATGTAGTAGAACAGGAGATTAACATCATGCATGTCCAGCTGACAAATCTGCAGCAATTGTGTGATGCTACTAAGTTAATATGGTCCAAAATCTCTGAGGAATATTTCCAGCAGCTTAATGAACCAGATCAATGAAGAATTAAGACAGTTCCAAAAGGCCAAAGCAGGTCTAACTTGATACTAGCAAGTAGGGCTGCCACGACTAGTCGACTAGTAACGATTACGTCGACTATTAAAATCGTCGACGACTGATTTGATAGTCGACGCGTTGTTTGAAGCTTTGTAAGATCTCAGAAGACGCAGGAATAAGTAGTAGTATTTAAGAGTGTAATAACGGACTGAAACAGAAGATGGCAACACTGCATGTACAAGGAGGCGAGGAATTACAAACCCCTCATCATCAGTGGCACGCCAGTGGAGAGAGTGGACAGTTTCCGATACCTGGGTGTCCACATCACTCAGGACCTGTCATGGTCCTGTCACATCAACACCCTGGTTAAGAAAGCCCGTCAGCGTCTCTTCTTCCTCAGAAGACTTAGAGACTTCCATCTGCCACTGAAGGTGCTCAAGAACTTCTACTCCTGCACCATCGAGAGCGTCCTGACGGCAAACATCTGCACCTGGTTTGGGAACAGCACCAAGCCGGGGTTCAAGGCTCATTAGAGCCGGTGAGAACACCGGACTCCCAGCAAATCGTTTTCAAACCCACTGCTGTCTTTCGCTACTCAGGTTAAACATGTAATATAAGTCACTTAGATAACTTAAAAATGTTACTGTTTGGCTTTTTTTTTAGTATTTTATTTGTTCCTGAGTAAATCGGTTTGGCTGAGAAATAAAGTTATAGTTTTTACACAGCTGAATAAACGTCAAGCAGACAACTGATTATCAGAAGTGTGAGATGCTTGAGAATATACTCCGGTGTCCTGTTATATTTTAGATAGCAAGGAGCAGACGAGACTGAGTTTATTAAACTCCACCGAAACAATCTACAGATTTCATTAAACTTTAATAAACTATCATCTTGTCTTTATTTTTAGTTAGCATGTACCTTAAACACTTCAAGTTGGAAGCCAGGGCTCTAGAGTGCGACCAATTTGGTTGCAAATACGACCAAATTTTTCAGTGGTGCGACTAAAAAAAACCATTTGGTTGCACCTGTGCGACCAACTGTTCGGGTAGCAAAAAAAAATAAAGAAATCTGCAACCTTCCCTGTGGTCAACAACAGACACATATTATGCCCCTATCGTGGACTAAACCAATCAGAGATAGTAAGGGGCGGGACCTCTCTGATTGGCCGTGGTCCAGTTGAAAGTGCAGGTGGGAGTGGGAGGTGAGTAGCTTGAATAAAGCGATATCAATTCATTAAATCCTGAATAGACTTTTAAATATAACTGTGTTTGGCCAGAAATGCCAGATTCTCAGATTAAAGCTCACAAAACCATTTCAACAACAACCAAACAGCAAATGAGAGCAGGTACACGGATTCCACACAAAGACGTAAACACAGAGCGGACCGACTCATCAGAATCAACTTTGTCTTTCTCGGGCAGCCCGTAGACCGACACGCTGATCAATGTCGTCATGAATTTTGCTGTTTTGCTTCCACGACTATTAAAATCACACTCCATGCACAGCTAGCTCTCTCTCTCTCTCTCTCTCTGTACTTCAAGAACAGTTTCCCGTCTCCAATCTCTGTTTTCTGTATTATTCATTCGCTTATTACCCACCAGTCTACCGTTGTTTACAGCGCTGTCGGCTGCTGTCTTTTTCTTTTCTTTTTTTCACTTAAATGACCTCGGACAAGAAAGCCTATTTTTTCTGTTGTTCAATACTGAAGAAATTTAAACTTTATATGCAGAACATTGTAGAATATTTTTAAGGTTATCTGCTATAAAAAGCCAGACCAGGAAAATCTCCTTCATGTTTTTCTGTGTTTTATTCTCAGTTACTTTCACACAAAGGCATCTGCTGTGATGTTCACAATTCTGATGAAGTCAGTACTGATAAATGATCAGAATTATAATATTTCTGACTGTCTGGGGCTAAGTTGAATCGAATCGGGACTTTGAAAACCAGAATCGAATGGATTATAGAAATCAGTGATGATACCCAGCCCTAGTGAGCAGCCTAGGCACGACAGAAGTGGATGTAGCTGTAATAGGAAAAGAACTATTGCTAACTTCTCTGTTAAGTTAAGGCCTGATCCTTCTGAAATTCATAGCCAGTGCTCTGACACGGTGTCATCAATCTTTGAATGCTGAAAAAGCACAGTGTATCCAGAAAAACACATTATATTATATAAATTATTATAAAATTTGTGTACGCCTAACTTTAAAAAGTTAGGCGTACCGGTACGCCCATGGCAAAAAGTTAGTCTAGAGCCCTGTAAGCTAATGATATTTATATAAGAGCAGATGCATGCTGGTGCAATAAGCTGTATGTTTTACGTTCAATGGATGCATGATCTGATTAGTCGACTAATTGCAAAAATAATCGGTGACTAGTCGACTATCAAAATAATCGCTTGTGGCAGCCGTACTAGCAAGGCATTCCTAATAAAGTGGCCAGTTAAGTGTATAAGTGAAAATATCAAAAAAGGAAAATTCTGCTTTAAAAAGAAAAAAAAACCATACACTATGAGAGAACAATTAAAAAACAAATCTATAACTACATTGACAATAAATACTGAGCATTATTGCCCTTCTGGAAAATAAGCGAACATTTATCACAACAGATCACTTTACCTAAACTTAAACCAGTGCTTGAATAATAATCAGACTTACCCAATTTGTATGTTAGCACATAGAGAACTGTCCAAGGTGTGCCAGGCACTGCCAGCAGCTTCCTCCACACCCTCCACGGCCGTACAGCGTCTGCTCCCTGCCCTCCCTTTTTGCTGCCGTCTGCCTGCTGGCCCCTCACAGTCTCATCATCCAACACAGGGGCCCCCCACACAAACAGGGCTACACCAGCATACACAAATGTCAGCAGCATAAACATCCAGCTCCATCCAGCCACGTCAATCACAGCTAGCAGCCCACCTCCGGCAAACACTGACCCAGCTTTATACCCTACAACTTGTGCTGTGTTCCCAAGGCCCAGCTCCCCACGTCCTTTTAACAACCCCACTGCAGCTCCATCTACAGCAATGTCCTGAACAGAGGCCAAGGTGTTCATTGCCAGCAGGGTTCCAGCTACACCCCAAATATGTGCCTCTGGGGCCAGGGCAGCACTGGAGAGGCATGTTAGAGCAAGGCCAGAGACTGTTCCCACCAGCCAGCGACGCTTAGTACCAACTCGGTCCACCAAAGGCGCCCAGAGGACTTTGAGTACCCAGGGGAAGTAAAGGATCTTGGTAAAACCGATGCGTGTGAGAGAGTGCCCAGCTCCTCGCAGGTATACAGGAAGCAACGATGACTGGAGACCATAGGGAATGCCCTGGACAAAGTACAGCAGGCCCAAGAACACTAGTTTGTCATTCATGATCTATCCCCAAACGTGACCCTGTGGTAGAGCAGACACTGGCTTGGTCCATTGGTCAGGTCATCGTCATTGTTTTGATTAAAGGGGACTCCCTCAAATGGACGGGTTGTTCCAGGTGCGCAGGCCTGAAATAAAAGACAGAGTGTGAAATTAAAGGTTGTTACAGTGAACGTCCACAGCTCATACAGGCAGCCTTAAAAGGCTGGGTCTTCACTGCTGCTTTATTGCTTCTCTGCCCAGCTCAGTTACCAGCAACGTTGCCCCAGCTAACGAGAGCCCCCTCAAAGTCAATGACTCGTGCTAATCATGTTCAGTACTGTTGTCATTGCATCTGGTTCATCGTTTACCCTGCATCACAACTCAAACACGACTTTGCATCGTTTACATTTCACTACAGGTGCACAATTTAAGTTTGTTGCCTGGCTACCGTTAGCAAGCTAGCTTGCTCTCAAGCTAAACGTACTCAAGCGATTAGCTTAAAACATATTTCATCAGAGGTCCAGTATTATTTTTGGAATTTTATTTTGACCCGGAAGTAACTAGAAAAATATCAGCGTCTGTTCTAAGCAAAATCTTAAAGCATACTTAAAGGAAAGTTAGTTAGCTCTGTGCCAGCTAACCGGAGAGGGTGCTCCGCTTGTTTTCAGTCGGGATGAGCTTTGAGGTTGCCAGATTCTGGCCAAACAATCCCCCTTTCTGCGATGCTAAACCAAGAATAGTTTCTTCCATCATTTAAACTTGTTTTTTTTTTTTGACGTGAAATGATATATACCGGCTTTTAACCTCCTAGGACCTGGCGTCCACATATGTGGGTTATTTAGACCAAAATACTCAATTCTGCTCTACAAGGGCCTGATATCCACTTACGAGGACATTATACTGCTACTGTTCTATCAAAGTTTTAAACTAATATCCTCATATGTGGCTCTTATTTTTCATAAAAACAAAAATAAGGTAAAAAATAATAATCTGGTAATTCTTTGTTTTTACATTCATCGGGCCCCAATATGCCCAAATATCAAAGAAAAATAAAAAATGCATGCCATGCAAGAGTTCGGGTCTTAGGAGGTTAAATATTTTTATTTTTATTTTTTAATTTTTTTACAATTACTACGCAAGATATTTTCATTACTACCCATCTAGTAATCACATAACGGCTGAACACGCTTTCTGCATCTGGCTCGGTTTTCAAATCAACACCAGCATTTCTATATAGCACATGATGGGAAAACACGTTTTCCCATCATTTAAAATGTACTCATATTGTACTCATACTACCAATGTGTAAATATTTGGCAACATCATATAAAATGTCATGGAAATGTATGTCATGGTAATTTGGGCTTTTAGATGAAACTTTATTAATCCCTTGGCTGGGTTCCTCCGAGAAATTCAGTTTTTTGGTTTTTTGGGGGGTTTTTTTTAGATTAGGTGAAATTTTTAGATTAGATGAAAATTTTAATAATTTCTTTGAACTTTTCTTTTTACAAAGTGGATTTATTGCACAGAATACATATTTAATGACTTAGATCAGAGCATGATGCCACCACCACCATCATGCTCTTAGGTTTGAAATCCTCACATTTACTCCTCCAAACAGATATCTTGTAATTATGGCCTGAAAGCTCATTTCTCATCCAATCATAAAACATCTCCAAAAGACATTTGGCTCGTCCGTGTGGGAAGCTGCAAATTTCATTCGAGGTTGTCAATTCTGGAACAAGGGTTGTTGTTTTGGTGGGCACCCTTGTAGTTCATGGTGATGTAAAACTCACTTCACTTAGGAGTGTGACGCTGGCATTCCAGCAGTTTCCATTTCATGACAAGCTTGACCCTTGGTGGTTCCTAAACATCCTAACCAATTTCCTGTCATCTGTGGGTGACAGTTTGGGTCTTCTTCCAGACCTTGGTAAAGTGTTGATATATCCAAATAACTTGTACTTATGTATAATTTTCATAACAAATGATAAATTATCAGGGTTTCCCCCCCCTTTAGAAATAGCTCTAACAAATCTGGTTTATGCTGGCAAAAGTAAACTACTAGTTGTCAATCACGATCAAGTCAATAGGCCTTGGCTTTGTCCAGTTAAAGACATTGTAGAACCTTCAGCACAACTCCTTCCACCCTGGAAACATAACAATTCAAAGACATTCACACCCATAATGTATGCATGTAAACCTTGACCACTTATTTGTTCTCATGTCTGATATGTGTTGTATGAATTTATAAATAATCAAGACCACTTCAGTAAAAAAAGCTTTTATTTGCAGAACATCAAATCTCCTTCAAGAGCAATGGTAACATTAAGCTATTGGCATGTGGTGATCTGGATACATGAGCTGCACTGTGATCACATCAGCTTCTCTTTGGACTTTAGTTATAGAACCTAGTAAGTGCAAGCAAAGTCTGTCTAGAACATAGATCTTCTGGCATAATGCTATGAGATCTGCGCTGAAATAAAAAGGATTTCTCAGAAAGGAAACGGCCTATCTACTCTGCCAACTCCAGGTTAGTATTCGCTCATTGCCAATATCATCTAACTATCATGACGTCTTGCAAAGAAAGACAGTCTTGTCAGGTCTCCACAAGCACAAAAGGCACATTATGTATTTAAGAGATAACAGGCGATTTTCCACAGTTGTACACTGGCATGGATATTCTGCTGTATGAGCTTTGATCCCAGCGATAGGCTGTTAGTTTTCACCCCCACAGAGAGCGAGCAGAATCTTCTCGTAATCATCTGCGGTGTCATCCTAAATGGGGAAAAATACAAGTTTGTTTTTTTTGTTTTTTTAAATCCATAAATCTTTACATGTTTTCTTTTGACATTTTTGTACCGTCATATGCACAATCCATTCAAAACTGAACATCTGGAATGGGTTTAACTTTTAGATGTTTGCTCACCAGAATGTCCTGGTAGAGTGTTTTGCCATAATTCTTCTTGTAGTCTTCCTTGATCCGCTTCATGTCAATTTCAGAGCGGCTCACCATGATGCGGGTCAAGATAGGCTTGCGGGTACCTTTACCCTGAAGGGCAGAAAAGAGCCAGTCATGAAACATTTATATTATAACATACCATTGATTATATTATATGTGGAAAAGATAACAGAAATATGAGATTAATGGGAATTTTTAAAAGTAAAAGGTTTTAGATTTGACTATTATTTCTATTTAGCGAAGAGCTGTTTTGCTACAGAACTTCAAGAACTGGACAAATTATAGGGGATTTACTCTCTATATCTATGCAACTGACTAAATGAAAGTCAGTTTGTAACTTAAAAACCATCCACCTAGTTATCTTGTTTAGTAAAAACAGATCAAACATGTCAAAAGGAGCTCCAGTGGGCAAAGGAATACCCTTTTTCAGCATTATGATGCTACTATGTTCAGACATTCACCCAGTGATAAATGTATTAAATGCATGAAGACTCCTTTGTCCATGGCTCAAGTTTCTCATGCTGGGACACTTCTCCAGTTCATGGGAGCCTATTTCCGACACTGACTGAGTGGTTTATTATTTATGTGACTTAGCAGATTAGATCATTTATGTGAATTAGCCAAAGTTAGCAAATTCTGATCCAAAGCAGCCCAGCATTGTTCACCAACAGCTTGCCCAAGGACACGTCAATATATAGATGCAGAAACTGGGGACTGAACATCCAACCTACTAAATAGCAGACAACTGGCTCTAAAACCTGAGCCACATTGACAGCCAATCAGTTTTTTCAAATGGCAATTGGCATCATCCAAATTAAGGAGTACTTCTACATTAATCCACTTGTGAATTATTTTCCCTGTAATATTCAGTTGTTCCTGTAGCAGCACATATACTGTACCTTCATGGCCAAGTAGAGTTTCTCTGCAAAGAAGGCAGTTCTGCTTCCAGCACACTTCACTGTGAATATATATATTTTTAAAGTTTTAATCCAGTCCATCCAGAATATACTGATTTAATGCTAAAGTAATAGAGTTTAGAGGTTTCGTAAACAGAGGTTTGACTTTACCAACTGCTGTGAGGCAATTCTCAATATCTCCCTTCAGTTCGAGGTCAAGGGCTTTGGCCACATCCACTTTGCTGTACTTTTTGTACCTATCAAACACTGAAATAGAATACAGATTAGGTGCTATTCCTAAGAAGGAGATGTTAAAGATAAGTATATATATTTTTTAAGTCTTAACGGTGCATCAAACAGACCTTGACGGAGATGAATGGCACTCCTGCTGGTTAGGATGTCGATAAAGACAGCGCAGTTCGTGCCCTTCCTGGCCTCTCCCGCCTCATACAGAGCCCTGGCATCACTGTCAACCAGCTGCTCGCAAACTCCTTCAGTCCTGGCAGCCTGCGATATGAAGAAACAGATTGATTGGTGTACTGATGGAATCAAACTAGCTAATTAGCTAATTTAATAAATCATAGATATTTTTAAGAGTTGGAAAGCTGAAAAAGCACAGTAAGCACAAACAATGTTCTATTTAATGCCACTGAATTCACCAAGAAAGCTTCACATTTCTCAAAATTTAATTAAAATGTGGCTTTCAACTTTAAAATGTGAACTGAGTTTGTAAGATATCCAAATGAGAGTACACGTGACTGTATGTGTGCATGTCTAGGGAGTAAGTTTGCTTTTTATAATCAGCTCAGTGTTCCAGCTTCAGTGGGGAGTCTTATGTTGTTTCAGAACTTAGAGCATCCTGGTGCTATGACAGAATAAATGATTTTGAGATCCTGCAACAGATCAGTAAATAAAACACACTCAAGTACCTTGCAGAGTGCAATGAGGGCCGTCCTGAAGTCTCCACTAGTGTCAGACTTGATGTCCTCTTCCAGCTCTTTCTTGTATTCTTGGCAAAGTAATCGCAAAAGTGGAATTAGTTTTCCCACTGACACTTGTGTCGTTGTTCAAATTTTAGCTTCTGGAAACTGAAGATTGTTGCTTGAACTTTGGCACAAACCTTCCTTGTAGACTTTCTTTAGGTCTACGATCTGCCTGTTGGTTCGGGAAGCTAAAATCTCAATCAGAGTGTCCTCGTCTGTTCCCAGACCCTGAGGCAGAGATGCACAGATAGAAGGATTGAGACAAAGTCTCTTAATGCTTCACAAAACCAGTTAAACACCTTTTAGCCACCTCCCTTTAGAAAAACAAAGGATTAATATGTTTAAGTGGGTGGATATCATCATGTGCCAACAATAAGAGATCATGGTGATACCAGAGAAAGCATTTACACAAATGTAGTCAAGTACTCTAATAGCTTTTTCTGTCAATGTGCTCATCTTAGTAATGTGTGTTTGTGTACCTTCATTGCCAGTTTTAGCTGCTGGGCATCATACTGGGCAGGAGTTTTCAACAGAGCCAACACGACTTCCTCCAGATCTCCCTTCAGAGCATTTTTCAGGGCTGTGTCCAGAGGCTATGAGGTATCAACGGATGATTAAATGTATGATCCAGAGGAAGTAATGTTTCCTGTCAGTTTTGGAACTTCTTGCTCCGATCGTGTTTGTCTAATTGTCATTACCTTGCCGTTGGCCTTCTGGTAAGCCTCTTTGATCTGCTGCCTCTGCTCGTTGCTCCTTTTGACCAGAATTTCAATAATGGTGTTCTCATCCACACCTGCACAAGCGAGTAAAACAAGCATTCCTGTCATTCTGCAGCAGTATGACTGTTCAGCATTCATTGTTTGGTGTGTGTGATCCCACAGAGAACAGAATGTAATCACATATGATGGCCAGCAGAGGGTGTTAAGATTCTTGACAAGGAAGACAAGAAAGTCTGTACTTAACACTTAGATACACATTGCAACACCAAAGCATGCTCGCACACGCTCCAAAGCGTCCCTCATGCATTTCAGCTTCACCTTTTGTCTTGATGGCCTTGTCCAAGACTGCTGCATCTCCACTAGGGTTGAAATTGAGCGCTGGCTTCACCGTTCCTTCATTCTTTAAAGCCTGAAACGTGCCAGATTATTGTGTTTGGTAAATACTTGTCTGCAGTTTAGAGGAATGTACAAGGTGGGATACAGGGGTGCATTTTTCAAATGTTTTAACTACAAAAGTGTTGAAACCCAGTGACTGTATCCTTGAAATTAAGGCAGAAAAAAAAAGGAGCCCCTACGGTTCCTCCCTTATTATTTCAGATGTCAACACAAAGCTTTTAAAATGTTGGCAGATGCCCTGTTTGGACTGAAGTGAACAATGAAAGAGTCCAAACTGTTATCCTACAACTTGTGCAACTTTTTCTAAACTTACTTTAAGAAATCGGTGAAAGGAGAAGTACCATTTTGTTCTGTTTGCAGAGTTTATAAAGGGAGGAGCTCAAATTCCGGCTTCAGTGACTCATACATTCCCAAAACTCTCTCTGGTTATCATTCTCTGTGCATATAATCTTTACAGTTCAGGCCCCTTTTTACTTTAATGATGTTTCTATAATTAATCTACCACCATTTTTTTTTTTAGTTAATTTCCTTCCTCTCTTCAACATCTAAACTCATTCAATCTTTTTATATCGACACCTCCTACGCAGCGATTTTCTACTCTGCTGTACTGCCAGATCAGTTTTTCCACCCTAGCATACCACAGGAAGAGACGGGGGGGAAAAAAAGAAAAACAGGGTGTTTGGCCTTAGCAACTGGAACCACAGTGTTACGTACTGAATCATCGGGCATGCCCAAGTAAACGCTCTGCTCCAAGAAGGCCTGGATGAAAGACATGGTGGGGAGTGGTCTGTCTGTAAGAGAGGAGGAGAAGGAGAAAGTCAGCAGTGTTTGATCCAAATATGAACATTTATCATAGCATTTAAAGTTTTGTTTCTCCTTGTGAGAAACAGTTGAGCATCTAAAAATAAAGTTTTTTGTAAATGTTGCTCAAAGTAGTGACTCTTTTGGCAATCTTCTAAGTTCTAAAGCATTAAACTAAAAAAAAAAAAAAAAAAAAAAAAAAAAAAAAAAAGGGGTTTCTTTTATCTGCTGTTGGAGAGGTCAAGTGCAAGTCCAGATATCTACTCTGATTTACAATAAGCAGTTTTCTATAATGACAAGCATCTGTAGCAAACACCCTGGCCACACCCACTCTCATCTCTGATACGGACATACATTATAATGTGGGATAGAACATATCTATTTATATCGATTGATTTTATGATAGAATTTGACTTCTCTACGTAGTTGGGACAGCCGAGCACGTCAAGACAAACGTTAACCTCACACTCCCCTCCGCCTCGTAAGTTGCACCAATCAATATACCTTGCTGCAACTTTAGATCTCATCGGGGAGAGGAGACCAAAAGCCATCAAATCTCGCTCCAAACTCAGCTGAGTTCAGAATCTACAACGCCAAAGATTTCCTGGGAGTCAAAAGACTTACCGTGTTGCCTTAAAGAGAAGAAGTTTATCTCACCGAGTTTCCAGGGGCGTTGTAGTGACAGAAAGCGTGTATTTATACTCGAGCACAAACCACTCCTAGTGACGGGTCCAGCCCACGCCGCCCTCCGCGGCTACCATTGGGCTGAATCTCTGCTGTGTGCCCTCGGCAGCTGCAATCTAAACGCAACATCCGGATTCAGTAGAGAGCTGGCAACAGATCCTCCTGCAGATTTAAAACAGTCCCGTTGCTTACTTGAAAACATCTGCCGATCACGTGCCAGGTATAAAAAATGTTAATAAAAATTGTGATCTCGTGGACATGTAGGACATCTGGGAGTGGTGTGTTCAGGGTTGGGTTGCTGCTTGCGGCACAGGGAGGAGAAGGCTGGGCGGCAGGGGACTCTCTGGCTGGCTGGAGCACCAACCCGCAAAATAAAAAATAGAGCAAATTTCATTCATAATGTTGTAAATCCAAGCCCATTATAATTATAATTTGAATCTCGGGCTGTGCGAAAACCCAGAAATACACCCTAGACCAGCGGTCCCCAACCTTTTTTGACCGGTTTATGGCCGACAATATTTTCATGGACCGGCCTTTAAGGTGTCGCGGATAAATACAACAAAAATAAAACTAGTACCGGTACCGAAAAAAATTTTTTTTATTCATAACACACGTGAAAAGACCCAGGAAAACCGAGTAAACGATAAAAACGATAACAAAATAACGCTGAAAACCGATAAAAACCCTGAAAACTATACATTTCACGCCTGAGCCTCAACTCTCGCGGCCCGGTACCAAACGACTCACGGACCGGTACCCTAGACAAAGTGAATCCGTGAACTAAGGTGTAGGTCTGTTAGGTTATGTTGTGGTGATCCTCTGGTTGGGGGATGTTTGTTCATACTGGAGTGCAAAATTAAAACCAATGGGAGATGGACAAGAAAAGGTCAAAGCCATCAGGTGCTCAGTTTAGAAAAAAGAGAAAAGAAGAGGAGGAGAAATGAGCAAAAGATACAGATAAGCAGATGTGTCATTGGATAATGGCAGGTCATGTATCCTGAAACAATCATAATCATAATTCTTTATTAATCCCTAAGGAAATTATGTGGGTTACAGTTGCTCCAAGAAGAAAGTGTAAAAATAGTAACAGTAACAGGCTAAACTCCAAACAATACATTATGTTACAGATTTTACACATTTAAGAAATAGTACCAATATATACAGATCACTCAATTATAAATATCAAGGATTAACAAAGGTGATTATAAATAAATATCAAGAAAATTGACAAGAACATTATAGAGTAGAAAAGAGCGTATGGATAAAGGGTGTAACTATTGCAGTGTTGACATTGTATTAGATGGAGAGGTTGTACAGGGAGATGGCCACGGGCAGGAATGATTTCCTGTGTCATTCAGTGGTGCTTTTTGGTAATCTCAGTCTCTCACTGAACGTGCTCCTGTTAGTAGCCAGCATGGCATGGAGTGGGTGGGAGGTATTATCCAAGATGGTCCTTATCTTGGACAACATCTGCCTCTCAGACACCACCCTAACGGAGTCCAGCTCCATCCCTACAACATTACTGGGCTTGTGGATCAGTTTATTTAGTCTGTTGCCATCTGTGACCCTCAACCTGCTGCCCCAGCATGCAACAGCATAGAGGATAGCACTGACCACAACAGAGATAAACCAAGATAACACTAATTAGTAGGGATAGTGAAAACTTCTGTTTACGTTTGTTAGCCACTTGGCTATGATAGTAAACCGCAGACACTGATGTAGCTTACTGAATCTTTTGGACTGTGTTCAGCACAATATTAATTAGTCATTGTCGGGGTGATCGTGGCTCAAGAGTTGGGAGTTCGCCTTGTAATCGGAAGGTTGCCGGTTCGAGCCCCGGCTTGGGCAGTCTCGGTCATTGTGTCCTTGGGCAAGACACTTCACCCGTTGCCTACTGGTGGTGGTCAGAGGGCCCGGTGGCGCCAGTGTCCGGCAGCCTCGCCTCTGTCAGCCCCAGGGTGGCTGTGGCTACAATGTAGCTGCCATCACCAGTGTGTGAATGGGTGGATGACTGGATATGTAAAGCGCTTTGGGGTCCTTAGGGACTAGTAAAGCGCTATATAAATACAGGCCATTTACCATTGTCAGTTGTTGATTTGTCCTATTCTCATTGTATGATGAATTATGATGGCTGTTTGTTAAGTGTTTGCATACTATGCATACTCTCTCTCTCTCTTCATATATATGTTTGTGTGTGTGTGTGTGTGTTTCGCCAAAGGGAGTGTTCGTCCAGGGCGTCAAACATGTTAGGACCTCTACTGGTCTTACTGGTTGGTAGATCAAATATCTGTCTTTGACGTTCCTGCTGTTTTCTCTTGTCTTTGCAACAAGTGACGTTAAACAGTATGACAGCACTACTGTCATGTATTTATGTGGGAGTCCAGCATTACATTGTCTGTATGAATAACCAAGCTAACCAAGACCTCAAAATTTCTCCAAAGTCTAAGCCTTGGAGTGATGTCTGAGGTGTGTTGTGTTGTCATGACAGCAGGGTCAGGTTGTCATACTCCTTGAAGTCTGCATGTCTCAACAGAGTGTTAATGCTGTCAGTGATTACAATATTTTAACCCCGTCAGACTTTGTAATCAGACGGAACAATCGAATTCCCAGAGGCTAGTGGCGACATGCAATAAAACCTCTGTTACATATACGATATGTCCTGATATTTTCCAGTGATGAAAGACTTGTGTGATTAATTGGTTGGAGTTTCCAGACTGGAGAAAAAGGGTGAGTTTGATATCCAGGGTTAGGGTTGCGAATGTGGAGAAATAAAGGGAAACAGCAGGCAAAGCTGCATTTTCATTAAAGTGGTATCACGGGTGGATTTACCTCTAAGGAAGGTGTGTTAAACAGATGCTCAAGCTGTGGGCCAAATGTTCCAAATGAGTTTCTCAGTCTAAGAAAGAAAAAAAAGGAAACTGTAACAGAGACCCTCAGCCAAGGACAAAAGGACAACATTAGCAGCTGCAACTGATATGATTTTATTACAAAATAAATTCTATTAGCAAGAATTTCTGATTTTGTCTTCATTCTCTTCTTATTTTCTGTAGGTGGTGTGTTTTCAGTTTTATTAACTTTATTTGGGAAAGTGTAGGTTTCCAAGGAAAGAAAGAGAAAAAAACAGAGCCCAAGTGAAGAGTGTGTGTGTAACCTATATATGTGTCTGTTAGTATGAGGAAGCATCCAGTTACAATCTCTATCTCACACACGGGAAACCTGAGGACTGTTTATGGCATCTTTTTACCCTCTGGCTGTGCAGAGTTTAAGCTGGTACCCGGTGAAACTCCATCTCTGCAGGTTTAATATTTAAAGACTGTTTAGAGTTTGGTTCCCATAAGAGATCAGGATCATCTCGTTCTCCTGATCAGCACAGCAGCACCCTGGCCTGAATCACATCGAAGGGATCTGAGCTGCTCTGACAACCAGGTAGTTCTGCTTTTTTCTCTCTCTTTTTTACTTTTTTGTATTTAAATATACATTCATTTGCATATTTTTACTGTTTAGTGGATGCTGTTATAGTAAATTTGCACAAGTTTAGTAAAGG
This sequence comes from Copadichromis virginalis, assembly GCF_057382275.1. Taxonomy (NCBI): domain Eukaryota; kingdom Metazoa; phylum Chordata; class Actinopteri; order Cichliformes; family Cichlidae; genus Copadichromis; species Copadichromis virginalis. The sequence continues at coordinate 15,627,982 of NC_140629.1, forward strand.
AAGCTGAAGATTTGTCCTGATACGGCACAGTGAAATGAGAGAATCTGAAAATAAAAATAGGTCCACAATGAAAGTTTGGGATTTTCAGTTTTTCCTGTTCTGAAGCTTGCAGCTTATAGTAGCTTGGAGTGGCTGACTGAAGGATTACACTCCTTGAGTGAAGCTGCTGAGTGGGCATTTAGACATCTGCACATAGTTTGAGGGCGCGATTGAAAGTTCAAGATATAGATCAAAATATTTGAGGATTTTCAGTCTATAAGTTCATTTTTTTTAGCTTTCAAAATTCAACATGATTTTTCCTTTTTGTGTGTTTCAGACGGGTCCACTCTCATGTGTCAACTTAACAGAGATCAACCTAAAGAATACACTGAAAAAAAGGGATTGTCCATCTCTTGGATTTATGTAAGCATCTTGCGTGTATTTAACACAATTGCCTCATGTTTTAAAGTTAAGTGTAACTATATAGTGTAGAAACTACATGATATGCAGAGAGGGTAGATTAAATTGTTCATATCATGTTCGAGTGAAGTAAGTCAATAATATATCAATGTTTAATCTCGCGACACTGCATGGGATTTCAGTCTCGTGTGCTTTGGATCGTGGTGTGAGGAAGGCATCCATCTCAGTCAAGTCGAGCAGCTGCCTCTACCTTTTTCGGTATACCGAAAAATATAAATTAGGTGGTTGTTAAATTAAAAAAGGCTACCTTGTAATTTGAACACAAAAATGTCATGTTTTGAGCCAACCATCCCTTTAACGTTAACTAGTAATGACTTCATGAACTTCTTCACAAATAAAATTCTTATCATTAGAGAAAATAATGCCAATAATCATCCCACAGATGTAATATCATCTACAGTTACTCTTAGTACCATTGATGTTAAGTTAGACTCTTTTTCTCCAATTGATCTTTCTGAGTTAACTTCAATAATTACTTCCTCCAAACCATCAATGTGTCTTTTAGACCCCATTCCTACAAAACTGCTCAAAGAAGTCCTGCCATTAATTAATTCTTCGACCCTAAATATGATCAACCTATCTCTAATAATCGGCTATGTACCACAGGCCTTCGAGGTGGCTGTAGTTAAACCTTCAAAAAGCCATCTCTAGACCCAGCAGTCTTAGCTAATTATAGGCCAATCTCCAACCTTCCTTTCATATCAAAAATCCTTGAAAGAGTAGTTGTCACACAGCTAACAGATCATCTGCAGAGGAATGGCTTCTTTGAAGGGTTTCAGTCAGGTTTCAGAGCTCATCACAGCACAGAAACAGCTTTAGTGAAGGTTACAAATGATCTTCTTATGGCCTCTGACAGTGGACTCATCTCTGTGCTTGTCCTGCTAGACCTCAGTGCAGCATTCGATACTGTTGACCATAATATCCTATTAGAGCGATTAGAACATGCTGTAGGTATTACAGGTACTGTGCTGCAGTGGTTTGAATCATATCTATCTAATAGACTCCAATTTGTACATGTAAATGGAGAGTCCTCTTCACACACTGAGGTTAATTATGGAGTTCCACAGGGTTCGGTGCTATAATTCTGTTTACATTATACATGCTTCCCCTCGGCAGCATCATTAGAAGACATAGCATAAATTTTCACTGCTATGCAGATGACACGCAGCTCTATCTAGGTAACACACACCAAGTTGTTAAACTGCAGGAATGTCTTAAAGACATAAAGACCTGGATGGCTGCTAACTTTCTGCTTCTTAATTCAGATAAAACTGAGGTTATTGTACTCGGCCCTAAAAATCTTAGAAATTTTTAGGGCCGAGTGGTATCTATCCAGATTCTTACTCTGGATGGCATTACCTTGGCCTCCAGTAACGCTGTGAGGAACCCTGGAGTCATTTTTGACCAGGATATGTCCTTCAACGCACATATTAGACAATTATGTAAGAATGCTTTCTTCCATTTGCGCAACATCTCTAAAGTTAGAAATATCCTGTCACAGAGTGACGCTGAAAAACTAGTTCATGCTTTTATTACTTCCAGGCTGGACTAATTCATTATTATCAGGATGTCCAAAAAACTCACTGAAAAGCCTTCAGCTAATCCAAAATGCTGCAGCAAGAGTCCTGACAGGGACTAGAAAGAGAGAGCAGATTTCTCCTGTTTTGGCTTCCCTTCATTGGCTTCCTGTTAAATCCAGAATTGAATTCAAAATCCTGCTCCTCACATACAAGGTCTTAAATCATAGGTGTCAAACTCTGGCCTGCAGGCCAAATTTGGCCCGCAGCCTAATTACATTTGGCCCGCGAAGCCATACCAAATTACTATTAGAGCTGGCCTACAGGTATTATACAGCTAATATATATATATTGTTTAGTATTAAGCTTTGCTTGTTCCATATTCAGTTTTTCAGCAAAACGTGTTTGAGTCCATAAGAAAAGATTCATTCTTATATCTGGAGGAATAAATATATTTCAATAAATATTAACGTTAGCCCGCGACTTTGTTCCAGTTTTGAATTTTGGCCCACTGTGTATTTGAGTTTGACACCCCTGTCTGAAATAATCAGGCCCCATCTTATCTTAATGACCTTGTAGTACCATATCACCCTATTAGAGCACTTCGCTCTCGCTCTGCAGGCCTACTTGTTGTTCCTAGAGTATTTAAAAGTAGAATGGGAGGGAGAGCCTTCAGTTTTCAGGCCCCTCTTCTGTGGAACCAGCCTCCAGTTTGGATTCGGGAGACAAACACTATCTCTACTTTCAAGATTAGACTTAAAACTTTCCTTTTTGCTAAAGCATATAGTTAGGGCTGGACCAGGTGACCCTGAATCCTCCCTTAGTTATGCTGCAATAGACGTAGGCTGCCGGGTTTCCCATGATGCATTGAGTTTTTCCTTTCCAGTCACCTTTCTCACTCACTATGTGTTAATAGACCTCTCTGCATTGAATCATACCTGTTATTAACCTCTGTCTCTCTTCCACAGCATGTCTTTCATCCTGTTTTCCTTCTCTCACCCCAACCGGTCGCAGCAGATGGCCGTCCCTCCCTGAGCCTGGTTCTGCTGGAGGTTTCTTCCTGTTAAAAGGGAGTTTTTCCTTCTCACTGTCGCCAAAGTGTTTGCTCTTAAGAGTGGTTAGTTGCTGGACTCATGAAATTCACAAGATCGCACAAGATTTCAAACTGCAGGAAAATCACTGGAGTCATAAGAGGCAGACAACTACACACACACCACATGTATGCTGTTGCTATTTATTGTGGTGTAACCTGTCAAGGACAAAAACGTACAGAAAATTCTGCATCAAGCCTTGAAATCATAGCTACAACATGTAGTATTTAAGTGACCAAGTAGTATTGGGGTAAAAGTTATTGAATAGTGTTGAAATAAAATGACAAAATTGTGAAGGATTAAAATATTCCAAGAGCTCAACTTACTTCATCTGAACATGTTTCAATTATGCTTTATCAACACAAAATGCACAGGTTTATTGAATATGAATAAGTTGTGTTGTTTTAACTCAGTTGTTTCTGCCAAAGCAAAACAGTTGTGTGCAACCAATGTCCACTATTGAATGAAGTAAATCCAACATGGCCTTTTTTTTCAGTGTAGCAGTGACCTGCACCACATATTTATATACACAATGTACGTGAACTCTCCCGGAGCTGAGGGTGGATCCTATTCACTGACCTTCCTGGGAAAGAAAGTAGGAAGACATCGATCTGTAGCTCCTGCAGGCAAGCAATGTGAGTTTAAAAACAAAGTCCCATTACTAATGGCTTTTATTTGTATGCATGGTGAAAACAGCATCCTTGGGTTTTTTGTTGTTGTTGTTGTTGTTGTTGTATCTAATATCACATAAGAATAGAGCTGACAGAGGGTATTGGGGGCAGACAGATGAAGTTGGACATGGGTTAAATATTTCAGCTGCTTGGCTGCCTCCTTTGTAAAGCATTGAAGCAGCCAGTGCATTGAAAAAAACAGAACACATTGTTCCTAAAAGAACCTGGTTGAAAATCTAGATATGAGAACCTGTGGAACCAGATCGAAGCACATGCAAGCACACATACTCACTGACAAGTACACAGACTTACATGGCAGTTGCATTAATAACTGGTAGCCACTACATCTGAATAGAAATCACACCAGGTGTGTTTTTCACAATTATTTTTTATGTGCAATTGAATTCTCATGGGTTTAAAGGTCTTTATATCCCATGAAGATGTTATCAGTACCTTAAAGCTGTGTGTCCTCATGCTGCACCTCCTTTTTTGTTCTTTCACCTTTTCTCTGTCTACAGCCATCAAAAGTCTGGCAGTGGAGGGAAGGATCATACCTCATCTTTTCATTTTACTGTCTGTATTTAAAGTTCATATGTAATATGTTTCTCTCAGTTGCCTGGGAGACGACTTTCAGGTCTGCTTGCCCCGAGGACCGTGTGGTGTCTTCGAGGGTTGCTAAAGTCCCTGTGGCAGCGCAGATGCTGGAAGAGCTACCAGGCAGTGTACCAGAGCTTCAAGATGAAAGGCCATGCCCGATTATTCACAACACACAGCTTGACCAGTATGAGAAAACCACAGCAGGTCAGACCAGCTGACTTTCAGTTTTGCCCTGTTTTCTGCCTTTTACCGCTGGGCTCTTCTATAGCCTGCTTTTAGACTCATTCAACTGGATAACTGTGTTTGTATTCCAGTAACTTCCTCTCCAATTCCTGACATAATTTCTGTTTCTCTGCTGAAAGGTGTTTCTGTGAGGAAAGTTACAACACACCCACATTCCTGTACGAGGAACAAAAGAGGGGAGAGGGTGGGATGGGTTCGGCATGACACGGAGAATGATGGAGCTGTCAAACAGGGCCAACTTGTGGAATATTTTTGATTAGGCTGTGAGTGGCAAAGCTTCGAACTGAGAGAGAAAGTAAGCCAGAACTAAGTTTTTAGTTAACTAGAACATATTAATTGTGTTATAATCTACTTTTTGATTGCAGCCTTCAGAAATGTAAATAGACATTAAACTGAATACCATGAATCACTCAACATAAAAATGTAAGACATGTTTGGAATCTTAGAAATAAAATGGAAATGTTTCCAAGTGATTTATGTGTTTTCTTTTTCCCAAGAGTCCTTCCATGTAAGTGCAATAACATGATCATAAATGCGTTATAAAAAAGAGACGCCATGAGAGTACAAACCTCAACCAGGTTAGCTCACTCTGAGCAGTATTTACTTGTAGGACAATAGTATTGTATGGGTGGACGCTCCCTTAGAGTAGAGTCACTACTCCTCCACTCGGCTGGCCTGGGAATGCCTTGGTGTTCCCTGGGATAAGCTGGAGGAGGTGGCTGGAGAACAAGAGGCCTTCATTTTTTTTCTATCTAGGCAGCTCATTCTCTTGACAATACATTGTGTAAAGATAGTTAACATGTTGGGCCCAACTTGAAAAAAAGTCAGATGTGAAATGCAAAAGTGAGGTCAGAGGTCAAATGTCACATGATATTTGGATACCAGCTGAAATGTGACAGTAAGAATCCCCATATATCAGTATCATAATCTGAATGCTCCCAATACAAACCGATGCAGTAGAATTTTAAGCATTCAAGAAAAAAATAAAATACATTTTATTGAGGTTTAACCTTATTTGACCTTGAAGAAAAGGCCCAAGGTCCAAAGTAATGTTATATTAAGAATCCCCATATATTATTCCATAAATGCATATACGCTGTCAATGCAAACAATGACAGTAAGAAACATTTTTAAATGCTCTTTATGGCATTACTGTATTATCACTTTGACCTTGAGATCAATGCATTGAGCTTGAACGAGAGGTCAGAGTTCAAATGTGACATAATATTTTAAACCTTTCTATGCTACCTTTTATATATATATGTTGACAGTACATGGGCCAGCACAAGGCCAGTTGCAGACACACCGGTGGTCCTGTGCTGGCCCATGTGTGGATTACCTCTGGCAAACCTGATCTGGGCCACCAAACGGCCGTCATTCTTTGCGGTATGTGGGCCATGTGTAAGTTGTGTGCAGCCACGAGCTGCAAGCCATGTAATAGCAACATGTGCCGGAATATAATAGTGCGAAAGTAACATGATGAAACTCTGTTCAGACAGTGCCTGATGCTTTTATATGCTCCCAGATTACTCAGTGTGTTTTATACAACATGCCACATTTACACACTTTCTCTAAAACGAGTGCTTCCTAACTACATTCATACACATTCACGACATGCAGACTGGAAGAACTAGGGATCGAACCTCTAACCTTCCAATTAGTAGGTGACCTGCTCTACCTCCTGAGCTACAGCCACCTACAGGCAATGACGAGTAAACCGTCACTAGGTTTTGGATAAAGCGTACACTCACAAACCTGTCAAATCTGCATTTGAAACGTTGGCTACCATAGCAGTATAGTATTGCAACATGGCATTTGGGTCTTCTAACTAAAATAGGAAAATAGGAACATAAATAGTGCCATCATTGCCAGACCTGGCCCACTTCTGGTTGACATACACTCTGCCACGACACCGGTCAGTCAGAAGTGCCAGCTTGATGCTGGATCCAGGGAAGACCTGTTTTCTATGAGCCCGGCCACATAAACCAAATCACAATCGAGCCAGATATGGCATGCCATCACATCGACAGTGCCATCTATGGCAGGCCTGGCCCATATCTGGGTGACATATGTCTTATCATGCCAGAAGTCAGCCAGCAGTGCCAGCTTGATACCAGATCTGGGCCAGACCTGCTTGCTATGTGGGTCTACAAGCAAGCTGGGTAAAAAAAAAAAAGTAGACAAGCAAACAATGAAAGTATTTCACAAGCTTCCACCTGTAAAGTATCATTACTATTTAATTCTATATATACATACAATACCAGTCAAAAATCTGGACACACCTTGTCATTGAATGTTTTTCTTTATTTTTTACTACTTTGTAAAGTGTATATACTAACTAACTATAGACGTCAAATATATGAAGCAAGATCTATGAAACTACGTCGGAAAGAAATCTGATTAATAACTCTAAATATTAATCAGATTAATATTTCATATTTGTGAAAGTCACCACTCTTTGCTTTGCTGACAGCTCTGCAAACCCTTGTGAGCTTCATGATGTAGTCACCTGAAATGGTTTTCACTTCACAGGTGTGCCTTGTCAGGGTTCATTTGTGGAATTTCTTGCCCTCTTAATTTCGGCTGGGAGATCAGTTGTGTAGTGCAGAAGTCAGGTTGGTACACACCTGACAGCCCTATTTGACAACTCTTAGAATTCATATAATAACAAGAACCAATCAGCTAAGTATAGAAAAACGACAGTCCATCATTACTTTAAGAACTGAAGGTCGGTCAGTCTGGAAAATTGCTCACGCAAGGACCGCCCCTAAAAAGGAAGACCAAGGGTCACCTCTTCTGCTGAAGATAAATTCATCCGAGTTACCAGTCTCAGAAATTGCAAAACATCTCTACATCAACTGTTCAGACGAGACTGTGTGAATGAGGCCTTTATGGTCAAATAGCTGCTAAGAAACCACTACTAAGGAAAAGTGTCCTGCCATGTCTTTGTGCGAGGCAGAAAAGGTGAATGGACAGTCTCTGGTTCCCACCATGAAGCATGGAGGAGGAGGTGTGATAGTGTGGTGGTGATTTGCTGGTGACACTGTTGGGGATTTATTCAAAATTGAAGGCACACTGAACCAGCATGGCTACCACTGCATCCTGCGGAAGTTTGCATTTAGTTGGATCATCAATTATTTTTCAGCAGGACAAAGACCCCAAACACACCTCCAGGCAGTGTAAGGCCTATTTGACCAAGAAGGAGAGAGATGGAGTGCTGCACCAGATGGCTTGGCCTCCACAGTCCCCTGACCTAAACCCAGTGGAGATGGTTTGGGATGAAATGGACCATAGAGTGAATATAAAACTTAGTTTTGGGTTATTTCACATGCTTTTATTTACTACATATTTCCATATGTGTTCATTCATAGTTTTGTACCTTCAGTGAGAAATGTAACGTAAAGAGTCATGAAAATAAAGTAAAACCATTAAATGAGAAGGTGTATCCAAAGAAAATTGTATATATAAATTATATAAATATAATTAGATAGTTGGGTGAAAATTTACAATTTTCTTCACTTAAGCGACTTAAAAAAATAGGGAAACTGTTTATGTTTACACAGGGATTACAAAAAAAGCTTCCAATAGACAATATGTGCTTACAGAACCTGTGCCTTCTGCTTTTTCATATCTATTCAGTTTTGATTGCAACTCTCCAAAAACATGTGTTTAACTGTTCAAGCTGTTGCTTATCCCCAAACTCTTTGGATGAAGAGGTGGGCCGCGTTCAGGCGCTGGATCACTGCCAGCCGAAGGAAACACAATGGACAAGAGGTCAACCAAGGTGCTGTAAAAAAAAAGAAAAAGAAAAGTGCACTACCTACAATATCCTACAAAGGATATTGTATGAGAGGAAATGGGGGTTATAGTGTGTGTGTGTGTTTCCCCTGCAGTATGGGTGTTCAGTTTCTGCTTACACAGTAATTGCGTTGAAGTAAAAGTAAAAAATGCAACAATGTAAAACAGTCTGTGACAAATCACGAAAAAATTTAAAAAAAATACGTAAAGTAGCAATAATAAAAGTGCTGGTGAAGGTGACCGTGTTTTATAGTGCACAACATTATTAAATTTCTAAAGCATCAGTGTTAAAGCAGCATCTCACTGTTGCATTTGGATGAGGAGTAGCTAGGTTTTATAAATCCCAAACTAAGGCCAGAAAACCTCAAAAGCTAAATCATATCTGATATGCTGAGACAGGAATAATAATAAAAAAAACAGCTAAGTACAAAAAAACAGAAATACATGCGAAAAATACAAAAAACACTTTCATTTTAAGGAATCAAAGGACAAAATGGTTGGGAACCACAGATTCAGAGCAAAAACATATATGTTAATTTAATAGTACTTTAAATTTGCAATTTAGTTTCTTTCTCTGCTGTGAGACGAGTGTGACAGTGGGTGTGGTGGAGTGTGGAAAAGTTACTTTTTATTATTGTTAGTTTTAATACAGGGAGGAGTATGAATTGTGAATCTTGCGACACACCCCTGCATTCATGTCCTAATTTGATTTGTAATTCATTCTCTAGGCAGACCTTAAATTGGCTATCTATAGAATATACATAAATGGACAAAGAGAGCACAAGTTAACATAGGAATACAAGCAGATTATTCATGGCTGCATTGTTGATCCCTTTTTAGAAACTGTTTCAGTGAAGTTTTATGTGCCACATGCTGATTGCCCAACATGAACTGGCAGACAATGCAGTCTATCTAGTTTGTGCGTTTGCTTTTACAAGCTTAGTCATCATTTTAACATGATTTCCAAGTATACATTGAGAACTTTACCTGTGTACAGATTTAAAATCATGCTCCTTGTGCATGGCACTAGAGAGATAGGTTTGCTACTAATTATCACTTTAACTAAGCCCCATTCTCTGTAATAAACAGTCATTTGCAGCGTGCTCTTTCTGCAGGCTCATCAGAATCTCAGCTGCCAGGCAGGAGTGATGCAGATCAAGTTGGGCAGTCACCAGGTGGCAAGATCTACATCCCCTATGAGTCTGCTGAACTCTGCATTGCTCAGGTAAAACAATGAGGATCATCACAGGACAGTCGTGCAGACCAGTGGAGTTTTATTTAAAGTAGAACCAGTTTTACACTAGTGGAGGTATCACGGATTAATGTGTTACAGAGACAGCTCAGGTTGGATGATTCAGGGACAAAGTAAGAAAGGATATAATTAGTTTGTTTGAACTTGCAGATGGAAACAGATGACCTGCTTGGGCAACTCCAAAGTGAAATAGCAAAAAGAAGAAGAAAAACCAAAAATTAACATCCTAATCTCAATCAGCCTGTGATGCATGTTAGCATGGTCAAAAAAGACAAAGTAGCTTATTCTTCTTTCTCAGTGGATGATAAATATTTCTTCAGACCTTTTACTTAGTGCTTTGGCTGGTTGCGGGCATGCAAACACACAATGAAGACACTGTCAGACACTGTTGTTTTGCTCTCATTCACACTCACATGGCTGCCTTGATTGTGCCACTGTTGCCCTCGAAGGCATTTGATCAGGATCATGATACCAGGATGCATTTTTGTGTCTATCTGATATCTGTTAGTGACTGTGCGCTGTAAAAACAGATAGCCAAGGACATGGAAAGCATGAGTAAAAGGCATCTGGAAATGGTCCAGGAGCTGGAAGAGAACTTCCAGATGACAATGCAGGAGAACCAGGTGATGATGTGTGTGAGTGTCTGTGTGAGGGAGTCTACTAAAACAAAACAGTACTGACAACGGTCCTCTCTCATCAGGATTGTACCGTGCAGAAGATCAGATCTCACTATCAGAACAAGTTAAACACTCTGCGAAAAATCCTGGACATCTACCAGGAGAAGGTGGAGAAGAAGAAAGCCAACTGGGAGGCTAAAGTTGAGGTCGCAGTCCTTCTCCTATTTGCCGTACATGAACACCGCTATTGTTTTAATCTTGCTCATTTTACTGCAAATTTGTTGTGGTACATTTCTACTTTTAATTTTCCAGTTCATATTCCTTGTAATCCACATCTGAAATATTGAGTGGCCGGATGCATATTTACATGCATTCGTGTTCCTGTTTCCTGCAGACCCTGAAAGCTCAAAACGAGCTGTTGCTGAAGGAGCAGAGAGCTGAGAGGAAGAGGAGCATGGAAGAGGCCCTGCAGTGGCACAGAGAAAAGGTTGCATAGCAGTCTGGCAGACTTCATGGCCTCTTACATCAATCATTGATCTTCTGAATGAGAGCACACTCTTGTGGCTATATTTGAGAAGAACATTGAGTCTATTTTAACAATATAATCACATAGATTTTCTTCTTTTCTTTCAATTAGAGCAAAATGCTGGAACTGTTCTCCAACAGACTGGATGCCCTGCACAGTCAGCAGGCCTCCAGTGAGTTTATCTGCCATGATGTTAAAGTCTGTGAAACACCAAATGTTTGTGCCTAACAAATTATTCATACCATTTTGCCTTAAGCAGCATTGCAGGAGCTACAGATGGCCCGACAAGAAATAGGAAAAGTCCAAGAAATGTTGGTGGTCTCCACACAGGAGCAGCAGGAAACCACAGGGGAAGGTGAAAACCTGGAGATTGAAGGACTGTCAGCACAGCAACAAACAAGGGTGGGTTTGAATTTGTTGTTGTGACAGCTTGTTTCTCAAATAAAGGATAAAGCATGAAAAGTACAATAAGAAGAAAAGTTTAGAGTGTTGCTTTTTCTGTTTTGTTTTGATTTATGTTTGGTGGACTAACCCACTTTTTTAATGAAGGACTGCAGTGATTCTGATAAACCACTGGAGGGCGCTAAAGCTCGTCTAGAGGAACTAAAGGAGAGCCTGTACCAGAGGGAGAGGGAGATCACCGAACTGCTGGAGGCAGAGAGAAGCCCCATTCCTCCGGTGCCTCAGCCACCCTGCGGCGTTCTGCTTTCCCTCGTCATACACAAGGTGCTGCTCACACATTAGTTAATATTAAACTATGTGGAAAATCAACTGCCAGCAACAAAATCAAAGAAAAATCATCTCTTTTCCTCCCCGATTTATTTAGGCTGTTGCATCAATTTCTCTTTCTTTAGGCTCATGAAATCTGCAGTGCAGTGCCTGAAACCAGAGCCCTGTTAGACCAGATGATTGAGGACAATCGGGTTGCTCTGGCCTCAGCCAGAAACAAACTGGACCGACTCAAGAATGTTCAAGAAGAAAGCAATGACAGAGAGGATGCCACTGACAAAGAGGGGTTAGAAATTGAAAAAAACAAACAAACAAACAAACAAAAAAAAAGAAAGAAAAGGGAAAAAATGATTTCATAATGGTTGTAATAACTGCTTAATTTCAAAATATCAGGTTAACCTCCTGACTACCAGGAAAAAAAGTGTTGTCCAATCAATTTTTTTTTAAATCCCCCAATGTTTGTAAGGCAATTAGAAGACTGAAATAATTTTTTGGGAAAAAAAAGTTAAAATATTTTTAGATATCACATGTCCACTGCAGAGGACATTGGAAGGCCAAACATGTAAAAATGAACTTTGATGGCAAATATTTGCTCCAACTCTTCACCAAGGAGAAGTTTGAACTCAAGGAACTGTAGTGGTTTCTTCCCCCAAAACTGCAAGTCATTGCTATACTGAATCCACGAGTTGGTGATTGCCAGATCAAAAAGTAGAGAACTGCACATACTGTCAATTTCTGAGTGCGAGAGACCATCCTGTAGAAACTCAACATTCTGCAACAAGGTCCACGTCACCTATATTGGTAGTATAGCCTACTCAGCAATTGCCAGTGGCCTTGGCACATGGACAAACCTTTTGCTTTTCTTAGACCATCTGGTGCGTCTGTCCTGAGGTTGATTGCCATAGGCAGAGGATGCCATGACAACTGTCTTGTTGTCCAACCACTTAATGACAGCAAGTTCAGGTCTGAGTACCATCCCTGATGCTCCTCCATCTTTCTTCTTCAAGGGCTTATTCCCTATGATCTTCTTCACCAGACAACTCAAGATCTGGGTTTCCCTCATCAAACTGCAATAAATTTCTTTCTGCTTCTAAAAAGGACTCCTTTTCTGGTCATTTAAAAAAACAGAACAAAATGGAGGAAATGACTACAAATGTCCACTACGGAGGCCATTTGTTAAACACTTCAATACTATACTAAAATGAAGTTAGAATTAAGCATACTATGTTTTAATGTGTTACTAAGAGACTTATTTAAAATATGTTAACAACATTTATAGCTAAAAATTGCTCAATAAGAAGTTTTATGCACTTACTTTTCTTCTTCCCATAAAATGTGCTTGCAGCGATGGCCGCCATGTTCCTTAATGAAAAAACTAAAGTTCCCAAAGCTCCACCCCTTCACATTTGGTTTCATTGGAAAACCCTAAATGTCCTCTGTAGATACCAAAAGGAGGCAATTCTTTAGTATGCAGTGCATGGGTGATATTCAGGTTTAGAAAGGTGCTCTACAGAGGACAAATTTGCATTGCGGGTAGTCAGGAGGTTTAAGTTAAGTTACACACTTTACTTTAAAGGTTTTCTTATATTTTACAGGTCAGAGAAATACAACTCAAATCTGTCTCTATTGCAAGAAACAGTGAAGGAAATTGAGGTCTGTCAAATCGCTTTAGGCTGCATTAAAAATGGAGAGAGCCCTGTGATGAATGGTAAATACATCTTATATTTCCTGAATATGTTGGCTCCAGCCAGTAATAGTAAATGAATTCATATAGTCACATCACATACATTCTTCACTTCTTTTATATAACAAAAATGTACATCTCATTGTCATAATATATTAGTAACTAGTAGTAAGTAATTAGTCTTTTACATATCACTCTTTTATTTTCCATCTCCACTCAGACTGTGCAGTTTCAGAACTGGAGGATATCCTGGGTCAGGAGGCAAGCCAAACCACGGGTGGAGTTAAGAGTGCCGGTCAGCAGCTTCTATTGCTGCAGGATCAGGTTAGTTTTTTACCACATCAGGTCAGATCTGTCCACCCAAACACTACAGAAACCACAGACAGAGGCATTAATCTGTCCACAGTGAGCTTTTACAGATACATGCTACTCATTAGGTATCACTTATATTATAAATCAACAGTCCAACAGGGTACCAAAGCAGCCCCATTGTTATTCTAAACATTGATTATAGAATATTTTAGCACAAAGTGCTGTAAATACTTGATTTTATGTAAAGCATTCCTCACTATGATAACTCTTCCCTTATCATCATGGTTTTTTTTTCAAGCTGAAGCAAGAAAAAGAAGAGAAAAAGAAAATAATTGAGAACTACACTTCAGAAAGGACCCTGAGGAAAAAATATTACAATATGGTTGAAGATATGAAAGGTATGCATGTGTGTCTGTACTGCATGTAGCGCATTTTAGTTTCGACCTAAACTAAAAAGAAAAACATGTTTCTTCAGGTAAAATTAGAGTGTTTTGTCGGATTCGCCCTGCGAGCCGAGCCGAAGCTGCGCAGGGTGGCGCCATCGTTGTGGAAAAAATAGATGAATACTCTGTCACCGTAGAAACCCCTCGTGGACCAAGGGAGTTTCAGTTTGACAAGGTGTTCAGTGCTGAAGCCTCTCAGGAAGACTTGTTTCATGACACCAGCAGGTGAGGGGCCCGGCCCCGTTTATTCAATGTGACATAACAGACACAGGGAGTCCCAGATTTGTATCATAGCAACCTCTGTGAATCTAAAAAGTAGCTTCTACTATTTTAAGGTACCAGCTCAGGCTAACCAAAGCTACAGTTACCTAACATGTGCTGCATGGAGGCACTCAAGCTTGGGTTAAATTGGGATTTGTGATGAGTGGGAGCTCTTATGCGTTAGACAAAATAAAATTCCTTCATTGCCAGTACACAGACGACAGCTGATGCTGCATTTGCTCATGCTGCTGTGCCACCTCTGTAGACTGTTTCGCTCAGTTTGGGATTCTGCTGCTGTGTAATGTTATGGCTATTTAGTAGCATTGAAAGGGAGCAAATTATGTTCAAAAACAGATTTCAAGAGTTGATGGAAAAGTAGAAACAGTGAGGTAGCTCCTGAGGTAACTTGACATCAAGCCTTCCATATATTTTGATGCTTTCAGCTGAAGAAAATGTTTTTCCCACAGGCTGATCCAGTTAGCTATCGACGGTTACAACGTTTGTGTCTTTGCATATGGCCAGACGGGCTCAGGGAAGACCTTCACTATGGTTGGGGACAAGGAACAGAAGAATCCCGGGATCATCCCGAGAGCTTTCAATGCCATGTTTGATATCATGCGCGAGAACAGCTCTAAATTCAGTTTTAAGGTAGCAGACATTATTTCACCAGCATATAAACAAACCATGTTTGGGAGAGAAAAGACGTTGCTTCCCTTTGTTCCTCTCTTCCTGGTTACTGTGCTTCCTTTTAGGTTTCAGCCTATATGCTGGAGCTCTACAATGACAGGCTGCAGGACCTCTTTGCGAGCCAGGCTGGTGAGGCCCACGTACACACTCAATCCCATGGCCAGGCCAGGCGGGTGGAGATCAAGAGGAACAGAAAGGGAGTTGTGTTCGCCCAAGGAGCAGAGACAAAAGAGGCTTCCAGTGCCCAGGAGCTCTACGCTCTGTTCCAGCAGGCCTGCGCAAACCGACACATCTCTGCCACCAGTGAGCTCTTGATGCCGTGCAAAAGCCTCAAATAGGGTCCTGCTAATTGGTTTGGATTAATCGTGTTAGTTACAGTTATAGCAGTGGGGTGGCATTTAGGTACATCATTACAGATCTGGAAAGCAGCAGAGCAACAATATGCTGATGCTAAACCTTTTATATATATGTATATATATGTATATATATATATATATATATATATATATATATATATATATATATATGTATATATATATATATGTATATATATATATATGTATATATATATATATATATATATATATATATATATATAGAGAGAGAGAGAGAGAGAGAGAGAGAGGGAGAGAGAGAGAATCTGAGGACTGATTATTAATCAGCATCTTCTGAAGTCGCACTTCTTAAAATACCAGAAATATATAAAAATCCATCTTTCTTTGTCCTGTTGTATTTTTGTCATTTTTTAAGAGATGAACGTGGAGAGTTCCCGCTCTCATCTTATTGTTGGCATCATGTTGGAGAGCAGGAATCTGACAAATGGGAGTGTAAGCAGTGGGAAGCTGAGCCTTGTAGACCTGGCAGGCAGTGAGCGAGCAGCCAAAACAGGTGCCAAGGACCACCAGCTGAAGGTCTGCTCCTATCTTGTTTCATGGGTCAGTGAGTGGTTGAAAGATTTGTCATGACTTCTTTAAATTCTTCCATGTTCTCCTCTGTGCAGGAGGCAAACTCCATTAACAAGTCTTTGAGTGCACTGGGTGATGTGATCTCAGCTTTATCTGCTGAACTGCCCCATGTGCCATACAGGAATAGCAAGCTAACACAGGTAATAAATTAAAAAGGCAGTATTCTAGTTTTTCAATTCTGAACTCCAACGTAGACAAGCAGTTCAACCAAAATGTGTTTCATCTCTCTCAGGTGATGCAAGACTCTTTGGGTGGAAATGCTAAAACTCTGATGATCGTCAACACCTCTCCTACAGAATACAATCTTGACGAGACGCTCACATCTCTTATGTAACAGAGAGAGAAAAAACAGTGTTTTATTGTATTTTAGCACTAAAAAACTCAACAGAATAACACTTGAACTCTCTGAACTTTGCAGTTATGCAACAAGAGTGAAGGCCATAACCAACAACGCTCAGAGAAATGTGGAAAGCAAAGAGATTGCCCAGCTGAAAGAGGTGCATGCCACTTTCACAGTCAGCTATTCAAATATGTACATTTCTATTTAGAATTAAACCATAAAATAATGTGAATGTATTTTTTTCCAGGTGATCATGAAACTGAGATCTGGGCAGAGCGTGGAAGAGGAAGATGTTTGAACCGTTCTGCGTCGTAATAGTGAATAAAGTTATGAGTAAAGATTGTTAGAGATGTTCACATATTAATTTAGCCATAATTAGTTGGACAGACATCACAGTGCAGTTACTGACAGTTGCTGTGAGGATTGCGTGTGGTTTCTTAATGAATGTATAGAAACGGGCCCCCACAATAAAAGGCTCCATGTGTAAATGAAGATGTGAATAGAAATCAGTAGGTCATTCAGTTTGCACGTGTTTGTGTGTGGCCAGTGAGTTCAGTGGCTGTGAATAGACATGCAATAGCACGCAATGTTACACTGTTGTTGACAAGAGTTATACCGATGAGTTTGTAAAATTAAAGCTTTAGTTCAAAGGTCAGGGGAATTGTAGGAAATGTTAAAATCTGTTAATGTATCAAAGAAAATTTGTCCACTTGTACACAAAAATCTACGGAATATAAAAATACGGCACTGTGACACAGATCTCGTGACGAAAACAATATTTATTATTTAATATGTATCCTTAGTTAATATTTATTATTAAAATAATCTATTAAAAAATTAAAATAGGGTTAAAATGCTTGCATTCTACTTTACTTAATACATTTCCATAGCTTGGTTTTCTGTACTTAACATATCTATCTAGGTAGATAAGATTGTTTTTTTCGTTTTTGTGTTTTGGAGGCAGCCTTCTGAGCTAGTACTCAAGGAACTGTAGTGGTTTCTTCCCCCAAAACTGCAAGTCATTGCTATACTGAAGCCACGAGTTGGTGATTGCCAGATCAAAAAGTAGAGAACTGCACATACTGTCAATTTCTGAGTGCGAGAGACCATCCTGTAGAAACTCAACATTCTGCAACAAGGTCCACGTCACCTATATTGGTAGTATAGCCTACTCAGCAATTGCCAGTGGCCTTGGCACATGGACAAACCTTTTGCTTTTCTTAGACCATCTGGTGCGTCTGTCCTGAGGTTGATTGCCATAGGCAGAGGATGCCATGACAACTGTCTTGTTGTCCAACCACTTAATGACAGCAAGTTCAGGTCTGAGTACCATCCCTGATGCTCCTCCATCTTTCTTCTTCAAGGGCTTATTCCCTATGATCTTCTTCACCAGACAACTCAAGATCTGGGTTTCCCTCATCAAACTGCAATAAATTTCTTTCTGCTTCTAAAAAGGACTCCTTTTCTGGTCATTTAGTCAGTTTTAAGGTAGCAGGCATTATTTCACCAGCATATAAACAAACCATGTTTGGGAGAGAAAAGACGTTGCTTCCCTTTGTTCCTCTCTTCCTGGTTACTGTGCTTCCTTTTAGGTTTCAGCCTATATGCTGGAGCTCTACAATGACAGGCTGCAGGACCTCTTTGCGAGCCAGGCTGGTGAGGCCCACGTACACACTCAATCCCATGGCCAGGCCAGGCGGGTGGAGATCAAGAGGAACAGAAAGGGAGTTGTGTTCGCCCAAGGAGCAGAGACAAAAGAGGCTTCCAGTGCCCAGGAGCTCTACGCTCTGTTCCAGCAGGCCTGCGCAAACCGACACATCTCTGCCACCAGTGAGCTCTTGATGCCGTGCAAAAGCCTCAAATAGGGTCCTGCTAATTGGTTTGGATTAATCGTGTTAGTTACAGTTATAGCAGTGGGGTGGCATTTAGGTACATCATTACAGATCTGGAAAGCAGCAGAGCAACAATATGCTGATGCTAAACCTTTTATATATATGTATATATATATATATATATATATATATATATATATATATATTGTTAAGGTTCAAAATATTGGGGATGGAGACAAGAGAAAAAACCACAATAACAACACTGGTCCGGCCGGGTTGAGTCAAACGATGATTTAATGATCACACACGTGGGAGATGGACACTGATGCAGACAGCCTCAAAATCTCAAAATGGTGGAGCATTGCTCAAACTTTTATAACCTCTGGTGCCTCCACCTTATCATAAAAAGCCTAAACATTCACATGCTCTCTCTCACACAGCGCCTAAGCTACGACCTTGGCTCCCTGTTTATCTGCTCCTGCTGAAATGGGGCAGAAAACTCCAGCACACTCTGTTCTCTTCTACTCAGACAAATTAGACAATAACCTTCTGCGAACAGTATTTCTTATAACTCAGCAATATAATGCATCATAAAACAATATCATTCATTCACAACAAGTCAGCAATTTAATGTAATGCAAATCAGTTTAACTAATGCAATAGTTATCAGCTTCTTCTAATTCAGGAGAATAATGCAAACTAAAACTACATAATAATTCACAATCTTTAATTAGGGGTATAACATGGCATAAAATAATATCATAATTTTACAATTCCCCCTGATGAGGTCATTAGAATAATGACCTCACAAACACCCTGTAGCCCAGTGTGGCCGGGTTCATCTCTTCTCACTCCTGAGGTCCTTTGTCCCCCTGAGGGGCAAACCATATGTAAGATGACCTCTGTGTTTGCGCAAGTCAGGTGCAAGACAAACTATTACTACAAGGATAGCAGGTCCAGATGACACTCCCCTGTTCTCCCACAGCTTTATTTGGTGTTCCCTTATACCATTCAGACGTAGACTAGAACCTCTGTCCGAAGAGCTCTTAACCTTTATTTTATTGCTGCAGCTACCAGTGTCGTCCAGTTGGGTGATCCTCTGCTCTTAATTCTTCAACCTTAGGGGTTAGACAACCCTTCAGTCGTAACACAGATCAGGGGATTATTCTGCTCCGATTTCAAACAACGATCTGTGTATTCTCCAGAAAAAGGAACAGGAAGGTGTCCCCTTTTTGCCCAAAAGCCTCTCGAACTTCGTTGGTCTGGTGTTCCCGGATTTCCGCCAACCCCTTCATGGTTATTGCTGTGTTTATGGGATCCATCCTTTTGTGGTGGCTAGCTGGAGCCCAAACGCCATGACCCTTGGACCCAGTTGATGTCTCGGCAGTCACTGTGTCTGACTCTGCTACGGAGGATCCTCGCATCTCTGTGACCTCGTCTGGTGTCTGTTCCTTTCTCTGTAAGAGACAGAAAACCAAAACACCTCTCTTCCTAACCCTAATAATCTAATGTTATTATCTACTGACCTTCTAGTGATTCAGAATTGGTCTAAAACATTCAGAATGTCCCAGGGACTTATTCTAATCATATCTTATGTGTGTGTAAGCATGTTTGCATTTAGCCCTCCGCACTCAAGGCATTTCTTACACTTTATCAGTCCGGACAGTCACGCCGAACGAAGCTTCTGACCTTCAAAAGGCCGAGTGCCAACTCGTTATAAGCACATTTGCAAGGTGTGTCTGAAAATTATTGAAACCCCTCTTTTTAACAAAAGACAAAAAATTAACAAATCTTCTAAACGCTATTCAGTTCATTTCAATGAGTAATGATTAAACATGAAAGTGATAGTTTATGCTTTTTCACTGATTCTCTAAAAGGTCCGTCTTCTCGGACCGCTATTAGCTTAAGCTTTACCATTCCTAAATTATTAAAGACACAAATGAAGTTATAAAATGTTCAAATAATCCTGGTTTGATGTTAAAGCTCAACCTTCCCCCCCTTTTTTGACACATTCCAATGTGTCAAATCAACGGAGCTAGAACATTCAAAAAAAAAGTTAGGCAGCTACAAAGTTTCCCAGACTCTTAAGGTGATCCGCGTGTAACGTTCTGACTCAGGTATTTAATATTTTAATAAATCTCGTTTAATTAACTGCCACTATTTAAACTAACCTTAAAGACATAATTTAAGAAAAGATCACAAAGAATAACATGATATCAGTGTTTTGTAAGCGCGTGCGGCCTTCTATGCTCGAAGCCTTTCCCCTCAATAGATCAGTCAGACATTCGCGCTGACTGTAGCTTTTAACCCTTATTAACTTGAGCACAACTCTACAATGAGCAACAAGTTGCAATATGTATAAAAATGATCATGGTTACACCTGCAATGAAAAATTATATCATTATCCTAACACCTGTAAATGGAAGATTCATCAGAAGTTATAACAATCACAGGAACACAGATGTTAGTATAAGGTCAAAAGCTTCAATAAATGATCATCGATGCAATGCTTGTTGCATGATTCTCATACAATAATAATGCTGACATTGAAAATAACAGTATAACACCCCCTTTTGTCCCGTTTCACTTGACACCTAAACGTTTATAAATGCCTCTTTAATTCTTGATTTTATTTCCCCCTTTTCTCCCCTTACTGACCACAGCAGGGGGATCTTAGTTTTGAATCAGCCATGAATCCAGCTCACCTGATTCATCAGTGAGCTCCACCATCACTGGCGTCTGACAGGGTGGCGCTGCATACTCTTCCTTTAATGTCACTATTTTCAACCTGTTAATGAGAGTGTTTAAACCTGAAGTCGACTACGTCCACAACAAGTCAATACAGCTGTAAATGTGGCCAATTATCAATCTATTACCAATCAATAACAACAGATAACTTCTATTTTATGCATGCTTTTAATCAACCACTCACCCAGAGGATCTCCAATCCCAGGAAATGCCTTCTCCTCCTTTAATGAGTCTGTCCTCCTTCCATGCCCTGGTAACTGGTCCATCCAGAGCCATATGATCTCCAATATACATACGACAAGCCAAACCACACCTTGGTCACACCAACCCCCTTTCCACCCCCAAGATGTCCAATGCCATCCTAGTATGGACTGTCAAAAGTGGCTTTAATGCTGACTGTTCTGACAATCCATTTTATAACGTTCCTGGTCAGATTTGCCAATCTCTGCACCAGAGTTTTAAACGTTTCGCCATTTTCATTAGGTTTTATCTTTTATTTAGTTTCGACTCCAGATTTTCAATTTTTTGCCAGTTGTAATTAGTTTTTACCAATTCTTTGCTAGTTTAGTCTAGTTTTTATTTTCTGAAAATCCTTAGTTTCAATTTAGTTCTATTTGTGTTTTGCAAAAGTTAAGTGTAACAAAATCTCAGTTCCATCATATCAGTCATGCTCTTCTAATTATCCTTGGGTGTTGAGACTAATAACTATTAACTCTTGCCGCACCGAGTGTTCCTAATTTTGGTTGAAGTCAATTGATAACCTTTTGAAGGCGATTGTTTCACACCTTTATTTAGATGTCCCAGTCCTGTTATCTCGGGATACATCACGCTGCCTTATCTGGGGTTAGCTATTTTCTTGGGATGCGAGTTAAGTGGGTGAGCTCTTCAACGAGGGGGAGCGTGCTCCCCCTGATGAGGTCTTCTAGGTAAGCTAGGTTAACCTTCTTGTGTGAGCTTTTCAAGTGCACTTTTAAGGTTTGTGGGATTTTTTGTTTTATAAATGTCCCTCAAGACCCCCTGATGACCCAGTAATTCATTTTTTGCACACTGTAGTACACATTTAGTTTTTTGCTTGTAGCTCTCATACTCTACTTGCCACTCCTCTAAGTCCTGATGTTTCTTAGAGAGGACAACAGTACCTTTAAAATTATGTCACATGTGTGGGGGTGTGGCCTTGCCAATTGTTTTTCCCACCTTTTCAAAATGGCTGGCGTGCCCACAAGCACATTTTATGGAAGAGAGAAAGGTAAGCTTGATATTTACATTTAAAATGTTTTGTTAAACTCAGATTTTTATTTTATTCAAAAAATAAACATCTGGTAAATAATTTCAGGGGTCTTTAAGAATTAGGCTCATTTGCTTTCACAGGGAACATGACTAATTTATTAATGTGTGCTCTACACATTGGGACTTTATATTTATATTTATTTCACTTTTTCCTAATACCCAACTTTTGACAAAGGCGGAGAGAATTCTTAACACAATTATTAAGGGAGATTCAAACATAGATTTTTCAAAATATGAGAGGGTCAGGACCCACTAAAAGCCACAGAGAAGATTATCGAGATGCAGTGGCAGATGTAATAGAGAAAGACACAGGGCCACCTGAAATCTGTCGTCCTATCTGGTGCAAAACCAACATGTAGTAGAATCTGGAATTTTGATTTTGAGTTAAAAATAAAATATGGGTAAAATGCAGAAATCTTTTCCAGTAAAGTAAAAAAAAAATAAGTGTCGCAATTATAGTTGAATCCATAACACCTAATTGTTTCTACGAGATCACGTCGTTGCTAAAAGTTATCAGTGATCTCAATGTGTGAAAAGAACTCACAGTATCTGGGGTTTAAGCTCCTCTTGGCTGAGAAACCTGGGACAAACATGTGAACAAGACCTGAATAATACCAGTAATGAAGACTTCTCTCCAAAGATCAATAAAAGGAAGCCCCAATCTGATGAGAGTCTAGCAAAATATGGTTCACTCCACTTGCCTGAAATGGTTAGCAGTCCAAGGCATTTCAGTTGTAGAATGATTGGGTACAACAATGAAACAGATGTGAGATGAGGGAAGTGCCAAATGTTCCTTTGTGTCTCCAAATAAAATCAGTACTTCCTCAGATATCCTAAATAAATTGACTTTTGTGAAATAGACAGTTCAGTGCCATCACTTATTCCTAAACCAATAGTTTACAGCTAGTGAAGTGTCAGTGACTTCTGGGTTGGTCCCTGATCTTCATCTTATGAGATTGTTATTTTAATAACACTTGATTCATTTAAAAGAAAAAAGAAAAAAAAGAAAAAAGAAAAAACGAAAATATTTTCTCCCTGTTTTTTCTTGTTCTCTGGGTCTCAGGAGGACATTACGTCCCTCTCCACTACAAGACTCTTGTTATGTCTACAAAACAGTCATATTAAAATCATCCTCAATTCTATTCTGGCGCTGTCTCCCGACTTTTCCTGACCTGATTCTGCGCGTGAACGGAGCAGCAACACAGACGACTCGACTAACGTACTACCTTAATTTCACTATAGCAGGGCACGCACACATCAATGCAACCAAACACATTTTGCTATAAATCTAGTTAATTTTAGTTAGTTTTGTGAACATTCAGTACAGTTTTAGTTAGTATTTCTTTTTTTTTTTTGATTTTATTACCGTTAACGCAAATTTTTCCACTTCTACTTTTCGTTATTTCATTTGTTGTCTTTAATAATAATAATCTCCTCTGCACCCTTGAATAAACACCATTAACATGATCAACCTTTTGCTGCTTGTTATTTCACCATGTTATTGAATCAAATACTTCATGCTTATGTGGTTTACGACATTATATGTATCTAAATCTCCACTTTGTGTCTAAATGTTTGAAGAGTTTTTGAGGGTCAAATTTTGAGAATTGGACCATAGTGAAAGTTATGGCATTATCACCCCCTTTGGGGATTACCTGTTTCCAGTTTTGATGATATTCCTCCCCGTTCTTTATTTTTGCAAGTACCCCTCTTCGGTGGCGAGAAATTGTTGGTGTGATCAAGAGGGTGCTGTAAAAACAAAAGCTCAGGACAGAACAGTCACCAGTCATGTACTTCATTCAAAATTAACAAATATCAAGCTTCATATTGATCCTCTGAGTGTAATGGTACATTTTAATTTGCACTTCTAAAAACAATATTTTCTTTATTTTACTCTTGTTCTTGTGCAGCACCACCCCTCAGCACATGCCCCTGTTATTTTATCTTACTTTTAAATTGTTGACTACTTCAAGAGAGCGCCCAAAAGACGGGGACCAGTGTTTATCATTACATATCTCCATTTTGAGTGTGGCTGTCTATCATTCCCCTCTTATTCATAGACCTCGGTGGAGGGTTTTTTGTTTGTTTGTTTTTTTTTTTTTAATTAATTGACTCTCTATAGTGACCCACTATGGTTAATAATAACATGCTCAGTCATGAGTGGGATCAAACCTTTTCTTCACTTTAGCATTTAATATTCCCAACAATATAATGTAATACCTTAATTAAAACACAGCTACTAAAACACAATTTCCTTAATGCAAACATCAGTAGCTCAAAATTAGCAACCAAAGGGTTCAGTCTGCAGTTCACACTGCTGTGAAGCTACAGCTCTTTAGTCTCTGTCATTCTTCTGTTCTTGCAGACAAAACAAAGCAAAACAAAACATCCACCCTTCTTTTACAGGCTGGGTGAATTGTCTGTGGACATTCAATAATCCTAAAGTCAGCACCGTTTTTGTCTCAGTATCAAGTCAGTTAAACTTTTAGTCGTCAGTCCATGACTATTAGTCGTCAGTCATATGCATACATCCACACACATTCATACCAAAAGTTGCTGATAATGGAGTCTCACACGCAGCCTATTCGAGGCTCCATCACCAGCAAGATGACGTCATCATTTTAAAGGAAACAGCTCCTTGTTTGTTTTTCCTTCTTTGGACTGGATTGACTCACTGCAATCCTTTTAGGCTTCAGGATCAGTGTCCCATATAAGTCAATTTTCTCCCAAGCTCATTATAATCATGGAGAAAAAATACTTTGCGACTGTTTTCAATAAGAATATTTTATAGCGCTTTAAAGTTCAATCTCTCAGGCCTGGATTAAAGAGCTGATTTGTTAAATCAGGAACTCACAAAATACCAAAATATCACCACCGGTGGATCACACCTCTCAGATGTTCTTATCTCAGTGCACTGTAACAAAAGCAAAAACAAACGTAAACAATAAAACACTCAAATAATAACAGATACTGGGGCCCATTGCAAACATGTCCAAAGTTCAAACCATCTTTCTCTCTTTTAGAGAAAGAGAACAATCCAAACCTCACTGATAGAATCAACCTAGTGTCAAACAAAACCCAAAGATCAACCAAAACTCCTTTTTGCACCAACAAAACATGTTGGATTTACTTGACTCAATAGTAGACACTATTTACACACCAACTCTTTACCTTGGCAAAAACGTAAACAACTAAGTTGAATCAACACAACCTTTTCATAATCTCTTCGAAATAAAACTCACACCATTCATTCATCATTTTCGCTCTGTACCACTGCTCCTTGTTAGACTGTGTGAAGCACAGTAAACAATTCAGTGGAGGCTTTGAGCCATAAACAGACATCACGCACAGACATTGTTTTCATTATCAAAGTGCTTCAGACCATGTCCTCTAAATCTACACAAATGCCCTCTGCGTGGCATGAAATACATTTAAGCAATAAATAATCAATCAGTTCTTGCTGTTGTAACCAACTCCGTATTTGGATGTTTGTGTGCAGCATTTGTTAGTAAAGCATTCTTCATTGCATCAGCGTGTGTGTATGTGGATCACTTCTCAGTTCATTGAATCAACATTTTAATTTGTGTGTGTGTGTGTGTCATTTCTCCCTCAATCAACGAGTGCATATGTTCATATGTATGTTTCTTTTCACTCTGAGTCGGTGCATGTAGATGTGTGTGTTTGTGTGGGTGTTTGTGTTCATCACTTTCCTGTTGTAGTGTTCTGGGTAAACCACGGCCTGAAGCGTGCCCTGGGTCCTGCCCTCCTCCTTTTCAGTCTGTTTGCATCCATTGGTGCTGCTGCTCAGAGTTCTGTCCATACTGGTTCTGGCCCCAATTGAGGCAGTCCTTTTCTCCAGTGTCCAGCATCTTCTCCTTATTTCGCTCCTCCTTAACTTGACCCTTTTGCTTCGGTCTTCCTTCAGGGTTTTGATACGCAGCTCAATTGTCTGGATGTCCGTTTGTTGCTTGCAGAAGTGCGACTGCTGTCCGTTTGTTTGCAGGTGGAACGGCTGACATCCAGAAGGTGTATAGGAGAGTCTGCAGCTTCCACCTCCCCAGTGGAAGACCTCAATCTTTGTTCTGTTAGTTTTACACAGGCCTCAAGGCTCTCTGGGATCCCTTCTTGCACTCTCAAGCCCACGGCTGAGGTCGTAGTCGTGGTCCCATTCCACGGGAATGGAGTCCATGGTTGTTTGGGTGTCTCGGCCCGAGCGTTCAGTCCAGAGCTGGGCAGCCCAGGACGCTGAGCGATCGGAGGACGGCAGAGGCGACAGGAAGCCATCCCCCTAACGTTCGCTCCATAGCAGACCGGACAAATCACACTGCTCATCTAGCTCCAGGATGCTCCGGCCTGATTTCAAGTCCGGTGTCTTGGACTCCAAGCCTGATGGGTTCGATTTTCAGCTAGCTCCTCCTGGGCCATGCTCAGTTTCTGCTCTGATGCCTCGAGGTCTTATTGAGGGCAGAAACCTCAGAGTCTTTTCCGTAGAAATCAGATTTAAGTCCATTGATGTTTTCCATGCTTTGCTCCACGGCCTTTTGCGGCTCTGCTGTTCGGCTCTTCTCAGAGGTCAGCTCCTGGCCGAGCCCCGACACCTGTGCCTTCAGCTTATTTTCTCCTGGTGTTTTGTCCATTCTGAGGTGACCTCAGTTACTCCTCCTGTCCCTGGCACGCCCTTTTTGCTGCCCGATGGTCATTGTTGGTCCGTCACTGTCCTGCACAGTTTTAATGCAGAGTGGTTAAGGTCAGCATGGTTTTGCTCGGCCTCACTTTTCATCTGGGCTTGATGGGCGTCTCGTCACAGCTCTGTCAGCTGAAGCTGTCTTTTTCCATATGGCAAGAATGTAAAGAGTGTGTGAGAGGGGTGTGTCCAATCAGGCACAATGCTGGTGGCTTTGCGAGTGCCTCGTTTTCCAAATCCAGATGTTTCTTTGTCACGTACACAGCAACAGAGAGAACAGTCTGTTGTTGGGATGGCTGAGGTCTTTCACGATCTTCCTGGTCTTGGTCCAGCACCGCCTGCTGTAGATTGAGTGCAGGTCAGGGAGCTCGGAGCGGATGGTGCGCTCAGCTGATTGCACAACCCTCTGTAGTGCTTGTCTGTCCGGCATGGTGCTGTTCCCGAACCAGACAGTGATATAGCTGCTCAGGATGCTCTCAATAGTTCCTTTATATAAGGTGGTCAGAATCGGTGGTGGGAGCCGGGCCTTTCTCAATCTTCTCAGAAAGAAAAGACGCTGACAGAAATCTCCCCGTGTAGTGAAACGGGCCTTGGATTACCGCTCTCCGTCTCTGCTGCATGAGATCATTTTCCTGCAGCACTGTTGACATTTTCAAGTTGTTGTTGCGGGTTCAGCTGCTTTAGCATTTAGTCAGGGTCACATCAAAGATGGTAGAGGGGAGAGCAGGAGTCCAGGGTCAGCCTCAGCTTTTCCGGGCCGACAAAGCAGCCTGTAATCAAGCATAAAGAGAAAAAACAAAACAAAACAAAAACAAAAACAAACGAACAGGAAAATCATGTTGTATTGGCTGTGTTACTCAGAGAGGGGAAAAACAACGGGACCAGGCCCTGTGTCAGCCTTCTCTCCCCCTTTTTTTTTTTTTTGTTTTTTCTCACCATATAATCCTCTCATAACTCACCAAGCTGACAGGACAACACAGGTACATGTTAAAATTCTTAAGATCATGTTTAAAGCACAAAAATGGAATTTTCTTTCATTCAGTAATCACTTGTATTAATCAATCAGAAGAAAACATGTCACAGTTTGACTTTTATTAACCACTAAATTTGTCGTGTTATCACTGGTTGTGATTTTTTTTTTTTTTTGAAGTTAAGTTGTTGTCCTGCAACCCAGAGGGTTTATTTGTTAGTAGTGGATAAACTTTATTGTGTAACGGCGGGTGTATGTTAAGTTTCACTGCTTTAAACTTGCTGGAAAATCTTCACGTGTTCATGGGTGTAAGCTGTTTCTTCATTGCGTGTATGTGCGTTTGTACATGGGCTAATTTAATGTTTTTTCTCAAACGAGGCATTTCTCTAGCACGTGCCTCTCTCTCACATTTCTCTGCTTGTGTGTGTTTTTGTTTCACCTTCTTGTTGTGATGCTCCAGGCGCCTTCCCAACCTCCACAAGTCTGTTGGCCGCAATTTTATGTGTAAAACTTCTCTTAATTTCTCCTTTAATTCTCTGCTAGCTGCTGTCTTTTCCACAGCTGCTGATTCTTGCTGATTTTGTGTCCATTACTATAATTTTGCTTCGGCCGCCGTGCTTGTGGGGGCAGTTGGTCCAGCCCCATAGCCACCTGTATCAACACACTGAGAGATTTATTTAATATCATTTTCATCACTGTTAAATAGACTAGCAGGCAAGACGCCCACCTTTGCACTGCAGACTACATGCCAGTCTCCCAACACACTCCTCTCTGAGTTTCCGCTTTAAACTCCAACATCATTCACACCCTAGTCATTCAACACCTTATTTGTAGTATCATAATCAGCAAAATCAGCGTTTTACTTACAGGCATGTATCATTGTTTGCAAATCAAAATTATAAAACTCAAAAACACGCTAAACAGGAAGCAAAGTCCTCTGTGCGCGTCACAGCTCATTTGCATGTTCACACACCGTCTAAAAATAGCTCGCAGCGCTGCAGTGCGCTGTCGTCACACACAGGGTCACACAAAGCTCAAACAAAACTCTTCTATTTTATATTACAAAGACGTCTTATATTTACAATCACTGACAGGCCTGACAGATTCAGCACCTAACAAATTTCGACAAATTTAAGTTAACGGGTCCAACCGAAGAAAGCTTCACTTTTTTGTAATCAATTAACCAGTATCTGTTTCCTCCAGAACAGCCTATGGCCTGATTTCTAAAATCCCTAACTCAATTTAACTGTGTCCAAAAAAGCACATCACACCATTTAAACGGTGAGGAGATTCTAACTCCTAGCTTATTTCGGGATGCCCTGTACCCCACAGTTAAAGCCAAACTGAACTACCCCTGTTCGCCGACAGGTCAAGACCGCGCGTCCACGGCCAGGAGGGAGCGTAACCTCCGGGCTATGTGCTTCTTAGCATCTTCCAGTGCCGTCCTATAACAATTTTCACCTAAACAATTTTGACAAATTTTAACATATCAATTAAACAGTATCTGTTACCTCCAGAACAGTTTCTGACCTAATTTGTAAAACTATTAACCAGTCTCTGTTTCCTCCAGAACAGTTTCTGTCCTAATTTCCCTACCAAACTACCTGAGCCTTCAGCTCAATATCCAGGGACTCAAACCCAACATTATATCTGTTACCTCCAGAACAGTTTCATATTTCTTCAACTTCATTAAACATTCTTAAGCAACTTTAACTGCATAACACACGGTGATTCTCATCAAAATCAAAACAGACACTCTACCAGTAATTTCAGTGAGTAGACTTTAATTTAGTCATATCCAATTTGGCACATTTTGGAAATAATTCAACAGGTAGTGCCTTACCTTTAGATAAGCCGGCTTTTGTCCACTCAAATCAGACCACTGGCTCGTGCCTGTCCGTTCGACAACCTCGGACCGTCCAAACTTTTAAATTCCACCCCAATACCACAGGACGAGCCCCCAAGCTGTTAAGGTTCAAAATATTGGGGATGGAGACAAGAGAAAAAACCACAATAACAACACTGGTCCGGCCGGGTTGAGTCAAACGATGATTTAATGATCACACACGTGGGAGATGGACACTGATGCAGACAGCCTCAAAATCTCAAAATGGTGGAGCATTGCTCAAACTTTTATAACCTCTGGTGCCTCCACCTTATCATAAAAAGCTTAAACATTCACATGCTTTCTCTCACACAGCGCCTAAGCTACGACCTTGGCTCCCTGTTTATCTGCTCCTGCTGAAATGGGGCAGAAAACTCCAGCACACTCTGTTCTCTTCTACTCAGACAAATTAGACAATAACCTTCTGCGAACAGTATTTCTTATAACTCAGCAATATAATGCATCATAAAACAATATCATTCATTCACAACAAGTCAGCAATTTAATGTAATGCAAATCAGTTTAACTAATGCAATAGTTATCAGCTTCTTCTAATTCAGGAGAATAATGCAAACTAAAACTACATAATAATTCACAATCTTTAATTAGGGGTATAACATGGCATAAAATAATATCATAATTTTACAATATATATATATATATATATGTATATATATATATATATATATATATATATATATATATATATATATATATATATATATATATATATATATATATATATATAGAGAGAGAGAGAGAGAGAGAGAGAGAGAGAGAGAGAGGGAGAGAGAGAGAGAATCTGAGGACTGATTATTAATCAGCATCTTCTGAAGTCGCACTTCTTAAAATACCAGAAATATATAAAAATCCATCTTTCTTTGTCCTGTTGTATTTTTGTCATTTTTTTAAGAGATGAACGTGGAGAGTTCCCGCTCTCATCTTATTGTTGGCATCATGTTGGAGAGCAGGAATCTGACAAATGGGAGTGTAAGCAGTGGGAAGCTGAGCCTTGTAGACCTGGCAGGCAGTGAGCGAGCAGCCAAAACAGGTGCCAAGGACCACCAGCTGAAGGTCTGCTCCTATCTTGTTTCATGGGTCAGTGAGTGGTTGAAAGATTTGTCATGACTTCTTTAAATTCTTCCATGTTCTCCTCTGTGCAGGAGGCAAACTCCATTAACAAGTCTTTGAGTGCACTGGGTGATGTGATCTCAGCTTTATCTGCTGAACTGCCCCATGTGCCATACAGGAATAGCAAGCTAACACAGGTAATAAATTAAAAAGGCAGTATTCTAGTTTTTCAATTCTGAACTCCAACGTAGACAAGCAGTTCAACCAAAATGTGTTTCATCTCTCTCAGGTGATGCAAGACTCTTTGGGTGGAAATGCTAAAACTCTGATGATCGTCAACACCTCTCCTACAGAATACAATCTTGACGAGACGCTCACATCTCTTATGTAACAGAGAGAGAAAAAACAGTGTTTTATTGTATTTTAGCACTAAAAAACTCAACAGAATAACACTTGAACTCTCTGAACTTTGCAGTTATGCAACAAGAGTGAAGGCCATAACCAACAACGCTCAGAGAAATGTGGAAAGCAAAGAGATTGCCCAGCTGAAAGAGGTGCATGCCACTTTCACAGTCAGCTATTCAAATATGTACATTTCTATTTAGAATTAAACCATAAAATAATGTGAATGTATTTTTTTCCAGGTGATCATGAAACTGAGATCTGGGCAGAGCGTGGAAGAGGAAGATGTTTGAACCGTTCTGCGTCGTAATAGTGAATAAAGTTATGAGTAAAGATTGTTAGAGATGTTCACATATTAATTTAGCCATAATTAGTTGGACAGACATCACAGTGCAGTTACTGACAGTTGCTGTGAGGATTGCGTGTGGTTTCTTAATGAATGTATAGAAACGGGCCCCCACAATAAAAGGCTCCATGTGTAAATGAAGATGTGAATAGAAATCAGTAGGTCATTCAGTTTGCACGTGTTTGTGTGTGGCCAGTGAGTTCAGTGGCTGTGAATAGACATGCAATAGCACGCAATGTTACACTGTTGTTGACAAGAGTTATACCGATGAGTTTGTAAAATTAAAGCTTTAGTTCAAAGGTCAGGGGAATTGTAGGAAATGTTAAAATCTGTTAATGTATCAAAGAAAATTTGTCCACTTGTACACAAAAATCTACGGAATATAAAAATACGGCACTGTGACACAGATCTCGTGACGAAAACAATATTTATTATTTAATATGTATCCTTAGTTAATATTTATTATTAAAATAATCTATTAAAAAATTAAAATAGGGTTAAAATGCTTGCATTCTACTTTACTTAATACATTTCCATAGCTTGGTTTTCTGTACTTAACATATCTATCTAGGTAGATAAGATTGTTTTTTTCGTTTTTGTGTTTTGGAGGCAGCCTTCTGAGCTAGTACTCAAGGAACTGTAGTGGTTTCTTCCCCCAAAACTGCAAGTCATTGCTATACTGAAGCCACGAGTTGGTGATTGCCAGATCAAAAAGTAGAGAACTGCACATACTGTCAATTTCTGAGTGCGAGAGACCATCCTGTAGAAACTCAACATTCTGCAACAAGGTCCACGTCACCTATATTGGTAGTATAGCCTACTCAGCAATTGCCAGTGGCCTTGGCACATGGACAAACCTTTTGCTTTTCTTAGACCATCTGGTGCGTCTGTCCTGAGGTTGATTGCCATAGGCAGAGGATGCCATGACAACTGTCTTGTTGTCCAACCACTTAATGACAGCAAGTTCAGGTCTGAGTACCATCCCTGATGCTCCTCCATCTTTCTTCTTCAAGGGCTTATTCCCTATGATCTTCTTCACCAGACAACTCAAGATCTGGGTTTCCCTCATCAAACTGCAATAAATTTCTTTCTGCTTCTAAAAAGGACTCCTTTTCTGGTCATTTAGTCAGTTTTAAGGTAGCAGGCATTATTTCACCAGCATATAAACAAACCATGTTTGGGAGAGAAAAGACGTTGCTTCCCTTTGTTCCTCTCTTCCTGGTTACTGTGCTTCCTTTTAGGTTTCAGCCTATATGCTGGAGCTCTACAATGACAGGCTGCAGGACCTCTTTGCGAGCCAGGCTGGTGAGGCCCACGTACACACTCAATCCCATGGCCAGGCCAGGCGGGTGGAGATCAAGAGGAACAGAAAGGGAGTTGTGTTCGCCCAAGGAGCAGAGACAAAAGAGGCTTCCAGTGCCCAGGAGCTCTACGCTCTGTTCCAGCAGGCCTGCGCAAACCGACACATCTCTGCCACCAGTGAGCTCTTGATGCCGTGCAAAAGCCTCAAATAGGGTCCTGCTAATTGGTTTGGATTAATCGTGTTAGTTACAGTTATAGCAGTGGGGTGGCATTTAGGTACATCATTACAGATCTGGAAAGCAGCAGAGCAACAATATGCTGATGCTAAACCTTTTATATATATGTATATATATATATATATATATATATATATATATATATATATATTGTTAAGGTTCAAAATATTGGGGATGGAGACAAGAGAAAAAACCACAATAACAACACTGGTCCGGCCGGGTTGAGTCAAACGATGATTTAATGATCACACACGTGGGAGATGGACACTGATGCAGACAGCCTCAAAATCTCAAAATGGTGGAGCATTGCTCAAACTTTTATAACCTCTGGTGCCTCCACCTTATCATAAAAAGCCTAAACATTCACATGCTCTCTCTCACACAGCGCCTAAGCTACGACCTTGGCTCCCTGTTTATCTGCTCCTGCTGAAATGGGGCAGAAAACTCCAGCACACTCTGTTCTCTTCTACTCAGACAAATTAGACAATAACCTTCTGCGAACAGTATTTCTTATAACTCAGCAATATAATGCATCATAAAACAATATCATTCATTCACAACAAGTCAGCAATTTAATGTAATGCAAATCAGTTTAACTAATGCAATAGTTATCAGCTTCTTCTAATTCAGGAGAATAATGCAAACTAAAACTACATAATAATTCACAATCTTTAATTAGGGGTATAACATGGCATAAAATAATATCATAATTTTACAATTCCCCCTGATGAGGTCATTAGAATAATGACCTCACAAACACCCTGTAGCCCAGTGTGGCCGGGTTCATCTCTTCTCACTCCTGAGGTCCTTTGTCCCCCTGAGGGGCAAACCATATGTAAGATGACCTCTGTGTTTGCGCAAGTCAGGTGCAAGACAAACTATTACTACAAGGATAGCAGGTCCAGATGACACTCCCCTGTTCTCCCACAGCTTTATTTGGTGTTCCCTTATACCATTCAGACGTAGACTAGA
Organism: Copadichromis virginalis; assembly: GCF_057382275.1. Lineage (NCBI taxonomy): Eukaryota > Metazoa > Chordata > Actinopteri > Cichliformes > Cichlidae > Copadichromis > Copadichromis virginalis. The sequence goes on from NC_140629.1 coordinate 15,661,909, forward strand.
ACCTCTGTCCGAAGAGCTCTTAACCTTTATTTTATTGCTGCAGCTACCAGTGTCGTCCAGTTGGGTGATCCTCTGCTCTTAATTCTTCAACCTTAGGGGTTAGACAACCCTTCAGTCGTAACACAGATCAGGGGATTATTCTGCTCCGATTTCAAACAACGATCTGTGTATTCTCCAGAAAAAGGAACAGGAAGGTGTCCCCTTTTTGCCCAAAAGCCTCTCGAACTTCGTTGGTCTGGTGTTCCCGGATTTCCGCCAACCCCTTCATGGTTATTGCTGTGTTTATGGGATCCATCCTTTTGTGGTGGCTAGCTGGAGCCCAAACGCCATGACCCTTGGACCCAGTTGATGTCTCGGCAGTCACTGTGTCTGACTCTGCTACGGAGGATCCTCGCATCTCTGTGACCTCGTCTGGTGTCTGTTCCTTTCTCTGTAAGAGACAGAAAACCAAAACACCTCTCTTCCTAACCCTAATAATCTAATGTTATTATCTACTGACCTTCTAGTGATTCAGAATTGGTCTAAAACATTCAGAATGTCCCAGGGACTTATTCTAATCATATCTTATGTGTGTGTAAGCATGTTTGCATTTAGCCCTCCGCACTCAAGGCATTTCTTACACTTTATCAGTCCGGACAGTCACGCCGAACGAAGCTTCTGACCTTCAAAAGGCCGAGTGCCAACTCGTTATAAGCACATTTGCAAGGTGTGTCTGAAAATTATTGAAACCCCTCTTTTTAACAAAAGACAAAAAATTAACAAATCTTCTAAACGCTATTCAGTTCATTTCAATGAGTAATGATTAAACATGAAAGTGATAGTTTATGCTTTTTCACTGATTCTCTAAAAGGTCCGTCTTCTCGGACCGCTATTAGCTTAAGCTTTACCATTCCTAAATTATTAAAGACACAAATGAAGTTATAAAATGTTCAAATAATCCTGGTTTGATGTTAAAGCTCAACCTTCCCCCCCTTTTTTGACACATTCCAATGTGTCAAATCAACGGAGCTAGAACATTCAAAAAAAAAGTTAGGCAGCTACAAAGTTTCCCAGACTCTTAAGGTGATCCGCGTGTAACGTTCTGACTCAGGTATTTAATATTTTAATAAATCTCGTTTAATTAACTGCCACTATTTAAACTAACCTTAAAGACATAATTTAAGAAAAGATCACAAAGAATAACATGATATCAGTGTTTTGTAAGCGCGTGCGGCCTTCTATGCTCGAAGCCTTTCCCCTCAATAGATCAGTCAGACATTCGCGCTGACTGTAGCTTTTAACCCTTATTAACTTGAGCACAACTCTACAATGAGCAACAAGTTGCAATATGTATAAAAATGATCATGGTTACACCTGCAATGAAAAATTATATCATTATCCTAACACCTGTAAATGGAAGATTCATCAGAAGTTATAACAATCACAGGAACACAGATGTTAGTATAAGGTCAAAAGCTTCAATAAATGATCATCGATGCAATGCTTGTTGCATGATTCTCATACAATAATAATGCTGACATTGAAAATAACAGTATAACACCCCCTTTTGTCCCGTTTCACTTGACACCTAAACGTTTATAAATGCCTCTTTAATTCTTGATTTTATTTCCCCCTTTTCTCCCCTTACTGACCACAGCAGGGGGATCTTAGTTTTGAATCAGCCATGAATCCAGCTCACCTGATTCATCAGTGAGCTCCACCATCACTGGCGTCTGACAGGGTGGCGCTGCATACTCTTCCTTTAATGTCACTATTTTCAACCTGTTAATGAGAGTGTTTAAACCTGAAGTCGACTACGTCCACAACAAGTCAATACAGCTGTAAATGTGGCCAATTATCAATCTATTACCAATCAATAACAACAGATAACTTCTATTTTATGCATGCTTTTAATCAACCACTCACCCAGAGGATCTCCAATCCCAGGAAATGCCTTCTCCTCCTTTAATGAGTCTGTCCTCCTTCCATGCCCTGGTAACTGGTCCATCCAGAGCCATATGATCTCCAATATACATACGACAAGCCAAACCACACCTTGGTCACACCAACCCCCTTTCCACCCCCAAGATGTCCAATGCCATCCTAGTATGGACTGTCAAAAGTGGCTTTAATGCTGACTGTTCTGACAATCCATTTTATAACGTTCCTGGTCAGATTTGCCAATCTCTGCACCAGAGTTTTAAACGTTTCGCCATTTTCATTAGGTTTTATCTTTTATTTAGTTTCGACTCCAGATTTTCAATTTTTTGCCAGTTGTAATTAGTTTTTACCAATTCTTTGCTAGTTTAGTCTAGTTTTTATTTTCTGAAAATCCTTAGTTTCAATTTAGTTCTATTTGTGTTTTGCAAAAGTTAAGTGTAACAAAATCTCAGTTCCATCATATCAGTCATGCTCTTCTAATTATCCTTGGGTGTTGAGACTAATAACTATTAACTCTTGCCGCACCGAGTGTTCCTAATTTTGGTTGAAGTCAATTGATAACCTTTTGAAGGCGATTGTTTCACACCTTTATTTAGATGTCCCAGTCCTGTTATCTCGGGATACATCACGCTGCCTTATCTGGGGTTAGCTATTTTCTTGGGATGCGAGTTAAGTGGGTGAGCTCTTCAACGAGGGGGAGCGTGCTCCCCCTGATGAGGTCTTCTAGGTAAGCTAGGTTAACCTTCTTGTGTGAGCTTTTCAAGTGCACTTTTAAGGTTTGTGGGATTTTTTGTTTTATAAATGTCCCTCAAGACCCCCTGATGACCCAGTAATTCATTTTTTGCACACTGTAGTACACATTTAGTTTTTTGCTTGTAGCTCTCATACTCTACTTGCCACTCCTCTAAGTCCTGATGTTTCTTAGAGAGGACAACAGTACCTTTAAAATTATGTCACATGTGTGGGGGTGTGGCCTTGCCAATTGTTTTTCCCACCTTTTCAAAATGGCTGGCGTGCCCACAAGCACATTTTATGGAAGAGAGAAAGGTAAGCTTGATATTTACATTTAAAATGTTTTGTTAAACTCAGATTTTTATTTTATTCAAAAAATAAACATCTGGTAAATAATTTCAGGGGTCTTTAAGAATTAGGCTCATTTGCTTTCACAGGGAACATGACTAATTTATTAATGTGTGCTCTACACATTGGGACTTTATATTTATATTTATTTCACTTTTTCCTAATACCCAACTTTTGACAAAGGCGGAGAGAATTCTTAACACAATTATTAAGGGAGATTCAAACATAGATTTTTCAAAATATGAGAGGGTCAGGACCCACTAAAAGCCACACAAAGATTATCGAGATGCAGTGGCAGATGTAATAGAGAAAGACACAGGGCCACCTGAAATCTGTCGTCCTATCTGGTGCAAAACCAACATGTAGTAGAATCTGGAATTTTGATTTTGAGTTAAAAATAAAATATGGGTAAAATGCAGAAATCTTTTCCAGTAAAGTAAAAAAAAAATAAGTGTCGCAATTATAGTTGAATCCATAACACCTAATTGTTTCTACGAGATCACGTCGTTGCTGAGAGTTATCAGTGATCTCAATGTGTGAAAAGAACTCACAGTATCTGGGGTTTAAGCTCCTCTTGGCTGAGAAACCTGGGACAAACATGTGAACAAGACCTGAATAATACCAGTAATGAAGACTTCTCTCCAAAGATCAATAAAAGGAAGCCCCAATCTGATGAGAGTCTAGCAAAATATGGTTCACTCCACTTGCCTGAAATGGTTAGCAGTCCAAGGCATTTCAGTTGTAGAATGATTGGGTACAACAATGAAACAGATGTGAGATGAGGGAAGTGCCAAATGTTCCTTTGTGTCGCCAAATAAAATCAGTACTTCCTCAGATATCCTAAATAAATTGACTTTTGTGAAATAGAAAGTTCAGTGCCATCACTTATTCCTAAACCAATAGTTTACAGCTAGTGAAGTGTCAGTGACTTCTGGGTTGGTCCCTGATCTTCATCTTATGAGATTGTTATTTTAATAACACTTGATTCATTTAAAAGAAAAAAGAAAAAAAAGAAAAAAGAAAAAACGAAAATATTTTCTCCCTGTTTTTTCTTGTTCTCTGGGTCTCAGGAGGACATTACGTCCCTCTCCACTACAAGACTCTTGTTATGTCTACAAAACAGTCATATTAAAATCATCCTCAATTCTATTCTGGCGCTGTCTCCCGACTTTTCCTGACCTGATTCTGCGCGTGAACGGAGCAGCAACACAGACTCGACTAACGTACTACCTTAATTTCACTATAGCAGGGCACGCACACATCAATGCAACCAAACACATTTTGCTATAAATCTAGTTAATTTTAGTTAGTTTTGTGAACATTCAGTACAGTTTTAGTTAGTATTTCTTTTTTTTTTTTTGATTTTATTACCGTTAACGCAAATTTTTCCACTTCTACTTTTCGTTATTTCATTTGTTGTCTTTAATAATAATAATCTCCTCTGCACCCTTGAATAAACACCATTAACATGATCAACCTTTTGCTGCTTGTTATTTCACCATGTTATTGAATCAAATACTTCATGCTTATGTGGTTTACGACATTATATGTATCTAAATCTCCACTTTGTGTCTAAATGTTTGAAGAGTTTTTGAGGGTCAAATTTTGAGAATTGGACCATAGTGAAAGTTATGGCATTATCACCCCCTTTGGGGATTACCTGTTTCCAGTTTTGATGATATTCCTCCCCGTTCTTTATTTTTGCAAGTACCCCTCTTCGGTGGCGAGAAACTGTTGGTGTGATCAAGAGGGTGCTGTAAAAACAAAAGCTCAGGACAGAACAGTCACCAGTCATGTACTTCATTCAAAATTAACAAATATCAAGCTTCATATTGATCCTCTGAGTGTAATGGTACATTTTAATTTGCACTTCTAAAAACAATATTTTCTTTATTTTACTCTTGTTCTTGTGCAGCACCACCCCTCAGCACATGCCCCTGTTATTTTATCTTACTTTTAAATTGTTGACTACTTCAAGAGAGCGCCCAAAAGACGGGGACCAGTGTTTATCATTACATATCTCCATTTTGAGTGTGGCTGTCTATCATTCCCCTCTTATTCATAGACCTCGGTGGAGGGTTTTTTGTTTGTTTGTTTTTTTTTTTTAAATTAATTGACTCTCTATAGTGACCCACTATGGTTAATAATAACATGCTCAGTCATGAGTGGGATCAAACCTTTTCTTCACTTTAGCATTTAATATTCCCAACAATATAATGTAATACCTTAATTAAAACACAGCTACTAAAACACAATTTCCTTAATGCAAACATCAGTAGCTCAAAATTAGCAACCAAAGGGTTCAGTCTGCAGTTCACACTGCTGTGAAGCTACAGCTCTTTAGTCTCTGTCATTCTTCTGTTCTTGCAGACAAAACAAAGCAAAACAAAACATCCACCCTTCTTTTACAGGCTGGGTGAATTGTCTGTGGACATTCAATAATCCTAAAGTCAGCACCGTTTTTGTCTCAGTATCAAGTCAGTTAAACTTTTAGTCGTCAGTCCATGACTATTAGTCGTCAGTCATATGCATACATCCACACACATTCATACCAAAAGTTGCTGATAATGGAGTCTCACGCGCAGCCTATTCGAGGCTCCATCACCAGCAAGATGACGTCATCATTTTAAAGGAAACAGCTCCTTGTTTGTTTTTCCTTCTTTGGACTGGATTGACTCGCTGCAATCCTTTTAGGCTTCAGGATCAGTGTCCCATATAAGTCAATTTTCTCCCAAGCTCATTATAATCATGGAGAAAAAATACTTTGCGACTGTTTTCAATAAGAATATTTTATAGCGCTTTAAAGTTCAATCTCCCAGGCCTGGATTAAAGAGCTGATTTGTTAAATCAGGAACTCACAAAATACCAAAATATCACCACCGGTGGATCACACCTCTCAGATGTTCTTATCTCAGTGTACTGTAACAAAAGCAAAAACAAACGTAAACAATAAAACACTCAAATAATAACAGATACTGGGGCCCATTGCAAACATGTCCAAAGTTCAAACCATCTTTCTCTCTTTTAGAGAAAGAGAACAATCCAAACCTCACTGATAGAATCAACCTAGTGTCAAACAAAACCCAAAGATCAACCAAAACTCCTTTTTGCACCAACAAAACATGTTGGATTTACTGGACTCAATAGTGGACACTAGTTACACACCAACTCTTTACCTTGGCAAAAACGTAAACAACTAAGTTGAATCAACACAACCTTTTCATAATCTCTTCGAAATAAAACTCACACCATTCATTCATCATTTTCGCTCTGTACCACTGCTCCTTGTTAGACTGTGTGAAGCACAGTAAACAATTCAGTGGAGGCTTTGAGCCATAAACAGACATCACGCACAGACATTGTTTTCATTATCAAAGTGCTTCAGACCATGTCCTCTAAATCTACACAAATGCCCTCTGCGTGGCATGAAATACATTTAAGCAATAAATAATCAATCAGTTCTTGCTGTTGTAACCAACTCCGTATTTGGATGTTTGTGTGCAGCATTTGTTAGTAAAGCATTCTTCATTGCATCAGCGTGTGTGTATGTGGATCACTTCTCAGTTCATTGAATCAACATTTTAATTTGTGTGTGTGTGTGTGTCATTTCTCCCTCAATCAACGAGTGCATATGTTCATATGTATGTTTCTTTTCACTCTGAGTCGGTGCATGTAGATGTGTGTGTTTGTGTGGGTGTTTGTGTTCATCACTTTCCTGTTGTAGTGTTCTGGGTAAACCACGGCCTGAAGCGTGCCCTGGGTCCTGCCCTCCTCCTTTTCAGTCTGTTTGCATCCATTGGTGCTGCTGCTCAGAGTTCTGTCCATACTGGTTCTGGCCCCAATTGAGGCAGTCCTTTTCTCCAGTGTCCAGCATCTTCTCCTTATTTCGCTCCTCCTTAACTTGACCCTTTTGCTTCGGTCTTCCTTCAGGGTTTTGATACGCAGCTCAATTGTCTGGATGTCCGTTTGTTGCTTGCAGAAGTGCGACTGCTGTCCGTTTGTTTGCAGGTGGAACGGCTGACATCCAGAAGGTGTATAGGAGAGTCTGCAGCTTCCACCTCCCCAGTGGAAGACCTCAATCTTTGTTCTGTTAGTTTTACACAGGCCTCAAGGCTCTCTGGGATCCCTTCTTGCACTCTCAAGCCCACGGCTGAGGTCGTAGTCGTGGTCCCATTCCACGGGAATGGAGTCCATGGTTGTTTGGGTGTCTCGGCCCGAGCGTTCAGTCCAGAGCTGGGCAGCCCAGGACGCTGAGCGATCGGAGGACGGCAGAGGCGACAGGAAGCCATCCCCCTAACGTTCGCGCCATAGCAGACCGGACAAATCACACTGCTCATCTAGCTCCGGGATGCTCCGGCCTGATTTCAAGTCCGGTGTCTTGGACTCCAAGCCTGATGGGTTCGATTTTCAGCTAGCTCCTCCTGGGCCATGCTCAGTTTCTGCTCTGATGCCTCGAGGTCTTATTGAGGGCAGAAACCTCAGAGTCTTTTCCGTAGAAATCAGATTTAAGTCCATTGATGTTTTCCTTGCTTTGCTCCACGGCCTTTTGCGGCTCTGCTGTTCGGCTCTTCTCAGAGGTCAGCTCCTGGCCGAGCCCCGACACCTGTGCCTTCAGCTTATTTTCTCCTGGTGTTTTGTCCATTCTGAGGTGACCTCAGTTACTCCTCCTGTCCCTGGCACGCCCTTTTTGCTGCCCGATGGTCATTGTTGGTCCGTCACTGTCCTGCACAGTTTTAATGCAGAGTGGTTAAGGTCAGCATGGTTTTGCTCGGCCTCACTTTTCATCTGGGCTTGATGGGCGTCTCGTCACAGCTCTGTCAGCTGAAGCTGTCTTTTTCCATATGGCAAGAATGTAAAGAGTGTGTGAGAGGGGTGTGTCCAATCAGGCACAATGCTGGTGGCTTTGCGAGTGCCTCGTTTTCCAAATCCAGATGTTTCTTTGTCACGTACACAGCAACAGAGAGAACAGTCTGTTGTTGGGATGGCTGAGGTCTTTCACGATCTTCCTGGTCTTGGTCCAGCACCGCCTGCTGTAGATTGAGTGCAGGTCAGGGTGCTCGGAGCGGATGGTGCGCTCAGCTGATTGCACAACCCTCTGTAGTGCTTGTCTGTCCGGCATGGTGCTGTTCCCGAACCAGACAGTGATATAGCTGCTCAGGATGCTCTCAATAGTTCCTTTATATAAGGTGGTCAGAATCGGTGGTGGGAGCCGGGCCTTTCTCAATCTTCTCAGAAAGAAAAGACGCTGACAGAAATCTCCCCGTGTAGTGAAACGGGCCTTGGATTACCGCTCTCCGTCTCTGCTGCATGAGATCATTTTCCTGCAGCACTGTTGACATTTTCAAGTTGTTGTTGCGGGTTCAGCTGCTTTAGCATTTAGTCAGGGTCACATCAAAGATGGTAGAGGGGAGAGCAGGAGTCCAGGGTCAGCCTCGGCTTTTCCGGGCCGACAAAGCAGCCTGTAATCAAGCATAAAGAGAAAAAACAAAACAAAACAAAAACAAAAACAAACGAACAGGAAAATCATGTTGTATTGGCTGTGTTACTCAGAGAGGGGAAAAACAACGGGACCAGGCCCTGTGTCAGCCTTCTCTCCCCCTTTTTTTTTTTTTTGTTTTTTCTCACCATATAATCCTCTCATAACTCACCAAGCTGACAGGACAACACAGGTACATGTTAAAATTCTTAAGATCATGTTTAAAGCACAAAAATGGAATTTTCTTTCATTCAGTAATCACTTGTATTAATCAATCAGAAGAAAACATGTCACAGTTTGACTTTTATTAACCACTAAATTTGTCGTGTTATCACTGGTTGTGATTTTTTTTTTTTTTTTTGAAGTTAAGTTGTTGTCCTGCAACCCAGAGGGTTTATTTGTTAGTAGTGGATAAACTTTATTGTGTAACGGCGGGTGTATGTTAAGTTTCACTGCTTTAAACTTGCTGGAAAATCTTCACGTGTTCATGGGTGTAAGCTGTTTCTTCATTGCGTGTATGTGCGTTTGTACATGGGCTAATTTAACGTTTTTTCTCAAACGAGGCATTTCTCTAGCACGTGCCTCTCTCTCACATTTCTCTGCTTGTGTGTGTTTTTGTTTCACCTTCTTGTTGTGATGCTCCAGGCGCCTTCCCAACCTCCACAAGTCTGTTGGCCGCAATTTTATGTGTAAAACTTCTCTTAATTTCTCCTTTAATTCTCTGCTAGCTGCTGTCTTTTCCACAGCTGCTGATTCTTGCTGATTTTGTGTCCATTACTATAATTTTGCTTCGGCCGCCGTGCTTGTGGGGGCAGTTGGTCCAGCCCCATAGCCACCTGTATCAACACACTGAGAGATTTATTTAATATCATTTTCATCACTGTTAAATAGACTAGCAGGCAAGACGCCCACCTTTGCACTGCAGACTACATGCCAGTCTCTCAACACACTCCTCTCTGAGTTTCCGCTTTAAACTCCAACATCATTCACACCCTAGTCATTCAACACCTTATTTGTAGTATCATAATCAGCAAAATCAGCGTTTTACTTACAGGCATGTATCATTGTTTGCAAATCAAAATTATAAAACTCAAAAACACGCTAAACAGGAAGCAAAGTCCTCTGTGCGCGTCACAGCTCATTTGCATGTTCACACACCGTCTAAAAATAGCTCGCAGCGCTGCAGTGCGCTGTCGTCACACACAGGGTCACACAAAGCTCAAACAAAACTCTTCTATTTTATATTACAAAGACGTCTTATATTTACAATCACTGACAGGCCTGACAGATTCAGCACCTAACAAATTTCGACAAATTTAAGTTAACGGGTCCAACCGAAGAAAGCTTCACTTTTTTGTAATCAATTAACCAGTATCTGTTTCCTCCAGAACAGCCTATGGCCTGATTTCTAAAATCCCTAACTCAATTTAACTGTGTCCAAAAAAGCACATCACACCATTTAAACGGTGAGGAGATTCTAACTCCTAGCTTATTTCGGGATGCCCTGTACCCCACAGTTAAAGCCAAACTGAACTACCCCTGTTCGCCGACAGGTCAAGACCGCGCGTCCACGGCCAGGAGGGAGCGTAACCTCCGGGCTATGTGCTTCTTAGCATCTTCCAGTGCCGTCCTATAACAATTTTCACCTAAACAATTTTGACAAATTTTAACATATCAATTAAACAGTATCTGTTACCTCCAGAACAGTTTCTGACCTAATTTGTAAAACTATTAACCAGTCTCTGTTTCCTCCAGAACAGTTTCTGTCCTAATTTCCCTACCAAACTACCTGAGCCTTCAGCTCAATATCCAGGGACTCAAACCCAACATTATATCTGTTACCTCCAGAACAGTTTCATATTTCTTCAACTTCATTAAACATTCTTAAGCAACTTTAACTGCATAACACACGGTGATTCTCATCAAAATCAAAACAGACACTCTACCAGTAATTTCAGTGAGTAGACTTTAATTTAGTCATATCCAATTTGGCACATTTTGGAAATAATTCAACAGGTAGTGCCTTACCTTTAGATAAGCCGGCTTTTGTCCACTCAAATCAGACCACTGGCTCGTGCCTGTCCGTTCGACAACCTCGGACCGTCCAAACTTTTAAATTCCACCCCAATACCACAGGACGAGCCCCCAAGCTGTTAAGGTTCAAAATATTGGGGATGGAGACAAGAGAAAAAACCACAATAACAACACTGGTCCGGCCGGGTTGAGTCAAACGATGATTTAATGATCACACACGTGGGAGATGGACACTGATGCAGACAGCCTCAAAATCTCAAAATGGTGGAGCATTGCTCAAACTTTTATAACCTCTGGTGCCTCCACCTTATCATAAAAAGCCTAAACATTCACATGCTCTCTCTCACACAGCGCCTAAGCTACGACCTTGGCTCCCTGTTTATCTGCTCCTGCTGAAATGGGGCAGAAAACTCCAGCACACTCTGTTCTCTTCTACTCAGACAAATTAGACAATAACCTTCTGCGAACAGTATTTCTTATAACTCAGCAATATAATGCATCATAAAACAATATCATTCATTCACAACAAGTCAGCAATTTAATGTAATGCAAATCAGTTTAACTAATGCAATAGTTATCAGCTTCTTCTAATTCAGGAGAATAATGCAAACTAAAACTACATAATAATTCACAATCTTTAATTAGGGGTATAACATGGCATAAAATAATATCATAATTTTACAATATATATATATATATATATATATATATATAGAGAGAGAGAGAGAGAGAGAGAGAGAGAGAGAGAGAGAGAGGGAGAGAGAGAGAGAATCTGAGGACTGATTATTAATCAGCATCTTCTGAAGTCGCACTTCTTAAAATACCAGAAATATATAAAAATCCATCTTTCTTTGTCCTGTTGTATTTTTGTCATTTTTTTAAGAGATGAACGTGGAGAGTTCCCGCTCTCATCTTATTGTTGGCATCATGTTGGAGAGCAGGAATCTGACAAATGGGAGTGTAAGCAGTGGGAAGCTGAGCCTTGTAGACCTGGCAGGCAGTGAGCGAGCAGCCAAAACAGGTGCCAAGGACCACCAGCTGAAGGTCTGCTCCTATCTTGTTTCATGGGTCAGTGAGTGGTTGAAAGATTTGTCATGACTTCTTTAAATTCTTCCATGTTCTCCTCTGTGCAGGAGGCAAACTCCATTAACAAGTCTTTGAGTGCACTGGGTGATGTGATCTCAGCTTTATCTGCTGAACTGCCCCATGTGCCATACAGGAATAGCAAGCTAACACAGGTAATAAATTAAAAAGGCAGTATTCTAGTTTTTCAATTCTGAACTCCAACGTAGACAAGCAGTTCAACCAAAATGTGTTTCATCTCTCTCAGGTGATGCAAGACTCTTTGGGTGGAAATGCTAAAACTCTGATGATCGTCAACACCTCTCCTACAGAATACAATCTTGACGAGACGCTCACATCTCTTATGTAACAGAGAGAGAAAAAACAGTGTTTTATTGTATTTTAGCACTAAAAAACTCAACAGAATAACACTTGAACTCTCTGAACTTTGCAGTTATGCAACAAGAGTGAAGGCCATAACCAACAACGCTCAGAGAAATGTGGAAAGCAAAGAGATTGCCCAGCTGAAAGAGGTGCATGCCACTTTCACAGTCAGCTATTCAAATATGTACATTTCTATTTAGAATTAAACCATAAAATAATGTGAATGTATTTTTTTCCAGGTGATCATGAAACTGAGATCTGGGCAGAGCGTGGAAGAGGAAGATGTTTGAACCGTTCTGCGTCGTAATAGTGAATAAAGTTATGAGTAAAGATTGTTAGAGATGTTCACATATTAATTTAGCCATAATTAGTTGGACAGACATCACAGTGCAGTTACTGACAGTTGCTGTGAGGATTGCGTGTGGTTTCTTAATGAATGTATAGAAACGGGCCCCCACAATAAAAGGCTCCATGTGTAAATGAAGATGTGAATAGAAATCAGTAGGTCATTCAGTTTGCACGTGTTTGTGTGTGGCCAGTGAGTTCAGTGGCTGTGAATAGACATGCAATAGCACGCAATGTTACACTGTTGTTGACAAGAGTTATACCGATGAGTTTGTAAAATTAAAGCTTTAGTTCAAAGGTCAGGGGAATTGTAGGAAATGTTAAAATCTGTTAATGTATCAAAGAAAATTTGTCCACTTGTACACAAAAATCTACGGAATATAAAAATACGGCACTGTGACACAGATCTCGTGACGAAAACAATATTTATTATTTAATATGTATCCTTAGTTAATATTTATTATTAAAATAATCTATTAAAAAATTAAAATAGGGTTAAAATGCTTGCATTCTACTTTACTTAATACATTTCCATAGCTTGGTTTTCTGTACTTAACATATCTATCTAGGTAGATAAGATTGTTTTTTTCGTTTTTGTGTTTTGGAGGCACCCTTCTGAGCTAGTCCTCCCCTACTCACTTCAGAGTCAGCCTCACTGCCATCATCATCCATGAGTCACTCAGAACAGTGTGAAGGTACAGACAGAAAGCCAGTAAACATTACCACACAAGCACAGGCACATTATTGTTTTCAGATTGCATGTTTTATACAAAGCCACTGTCTGCAGCTGTTTTATGTGACTCAGTTTTACTCTTTCTATAATTACTATAGAAAGAGGCTAACTGTAGGCTGTATATGCTTTAAAAAAAAAAACAATTTCCAACATCAGCTCTACTTTTTCTTTCAAAAATAGTCCAAAAGTTAACATTTTATGCATACATTATAAACAATAACTGCCTTAAACCTAGTGGTATTAGTGCTTTGAGATAATTTGAATATTTGTTAGTATGTTTGTAGTTTATATAGCACACTTTTTTTATGTGATATTATTTTACCTCAACATGACGTATAGAGGTCAGGTATTTACAATAAGAATAAGTTATTCAACTTGTAATATTCAGGTGAAACAGTTCATTAAGAGCTATCAGCTGAAGTCTGTCCTTCATAGTTTCCAAAAGAAGGCACTCATCAAATGTTCACAAACAAAAGTTTAACAACAGCTAAAAGTGTCTATTCTATTTCTATTTACAAAACTATTAATGAAGTCATTGTGGCTTACCCTGCTGCCAGTGACACTCATCCTCATTCCTCCATTTTAAACTGTGACCAGTCACTTAAGATACTAATGTAGCAGGCAGATGGACTGAATGCTGTAAAATGACCTCATGTTCGCTTTGTGTATATTTATCTTTGTGTCTGTGCTTTGACCACATTTGCCAAACTGAGCACAAAATAGTAATAACTACAATTAATTTCCACTGTGACATTCCAAAACATCCGAAAGATCATCATTTGAGTTTTCAGACGGTCTAAAATCTCTGGGAAATGGTAATCCTATATGGACGTGGTTTCATAGTTAGACCAAAATCAGTGCTGAGATCCAGCTCCTGCCCTGGAACATTTTCAATACGTAGCCCATGAAGAAGCGTGGTAAGAAACACAAACATCTCCAAACGTGCAAATTCATCGCCAAGACAGCGTCTTTTTCCCATGCCGAAGATCTGGACTTTCTCTGTCAGCTCTTTGTTCAGGAGTCCACATGGATTCAAGAAACGCTGTGGACGAAATGTCTCAGGATCGCCCCAAAGATCACTGGGAAAGAATGAACATTTTAACAAATAAACAAAAATGTTAAAAAAAATCCATAGTCTTAAAAGATAAAAAGAACGAGACAAAGTAGATTTTTACTGCTTTCGGCTACTCACGTATCATGGTTGACTTGATATTGATTAATGAAGACGCATGTGTCTTTGGGAATGAAATACCCATTAAATGTGATGTCTCTCGTGGTGCTGGAGAGGAAAAATATAATCAGAGGAAAGTGATAAAAAAAACAATCTACATGCTGAAAAAACAAATTTACTGCTGTCAAAACTTTAGGTCTTACCAGTGTGGTATGGTAAAAGGGACATATGAAGCATGACGAAACACTTCATATATGAAGGCCTCTGTGAAAGGCATCTTGGCTTTGTTGGAAAACCTGGGCAGCTGGAGTTTGCCGATATGCTCATCTTAAAAAAATAATGATAAATAATAAAACATAATCTGTATCTCATCTTTTGGGTCTAAAAAAATGTGACATAAGTTGTGATAAACTTGCAATTTTGTTAACGTTATTTACATTTTTATTTTCATTTTTATTCTTGTATTCTAATAATATGTCTTTTTTTTTTTTTTTTTTTAATTTAAACTTAACATAAACTGATTTCCAGGCTGTGGTTTGCTTTCTTTCAGTTTGTAAAAACTTTATGCACATGTGCATCATAAAAAATTACAATTTAAAATATGCTGATCCTTTAGATTACTTTACAAATATTGCTCCACTAATAAGGCTTTCGGTACTGTAAACAACAGAATTAAAGCCTCTTAATTAAATGAAATGTAAGAGATGAAAAAGGGAATAATGTCAGACTATGTCTGTTCACTGCCTTGCGTGTCAGCGCCTTTGTGTCTCCGGGGAACCCTCTAACCCCTCTCCTGTTCTGATTCATCCTGCCTCCTCTTAGTTCTCTCTGTCTCTCTCTCTCTCTCGCTTCATCTCGCCCTCTGTGAAAATACAACGTGCCTCAGAACAGACAGCACCAGTTCTCTGAGCCCACTTCAAAAAGCGTCAGCAAATTGGACTGATCTTTTGTGAGTTTCTCTGGTCTGATTCTGTCTCTCCAAAAAGCGTGCTCGGTTGGCCGTTGTTCAGTCTTTTTAATAAGGATTCTCCCTGATACTGCAGACATCACAGACGGCTGCATGCTCATGTATGGCCTGTGCATAGCTGCTAATGAGAGGTGCATTTCCACCCGTTTCTTGTAAACTGTGTGAATCCCATTTGTGGTGAATATTTTAATAGATAAGAACTACATTTACTACTGACTTATGCTCATCAGTGATGTGGGACTTAAAACGATTAAGGAGCAACCTCCTATTTTTGGTCTATGAGAAACAGAATGATTATGAGTCCGTCATCAGAGCAGGAACAAGAGAGGACTTTCCTATTTAGCATACCCTGAATTCTCTGTAAGCCGTGTATTTACCAGTTTCTAACAATGGGTGACTTTGGTGAAGAGCCGAGCACACTGTACAGCATATGAGTTTGTTTTATTGGAGCATAAGGCATCACCTATTTCCTGGTTTATTTTATCCTGGATGTCAGGAAACTTGATGAGGTACAACAGGCTCCACTGCAAACCAGCGATGATGGTGTCGAATCCTTTGGAAAACCACAAAAAAGGGGGAAAATTCATTATCACCATTAGGATTTATTACTGGCATAATACAAGCGTAAAAGCATCATAATGTGAAATTTGTAGTTTGCCTAACCTGCTCCAAAGATGTCTATGACAGTGTGAATGATCTGGTCGTTAGAGAGCATCGAAGTATCCTTGCTTTCTTCTCTTTCTTCACAAAGTGCAATTAGAGCGTCTGTAATGTCCCGGATACGGTTCTGCGAACACAGATAACTTTACTCCTTCCAACATCAAGCAGCTGTCACTGCTCAAATATAAAGTTATCTACTTTAACTGCCAGCTTGCTTTAAACCTTAAAAGTAATTAGGGAAGGGACAGTAATCAATTGTGGTAAGACGCGTGTCTTCCAGTAGAGTTGCTAATTCCTAATTAGAGTGCGTGCGAACATTTTAGCCATCTCTGCACAAGTTCCATCACATGGAACTTGTTAGTTATTTTTTTGGCTACAGTTACGATCATAGCTACCAATGTATGAGTTCAATGTCATATTAAAGAGCCGGGATGCAAATTAGTGGCACAGATCTAAAGAAAACAACACCAATAGACACATTATTTACAACATAAGGCTGTGGCGACATCTATTAAAGGTCACTGTGCAAAAGATCAGCTAAAGTTAAGATAATATAAAAAAAATATAAATAAAATGCAATATTCACAAATCATTAAGAAGCCTAGTTGCTGATTATTATGAAACTGAAGTTTATGTCAGTAAGTCATGTGCAAAAATGAAATAAATAGAACTTAAGCAAACAGTGATTATATGGCATAGATTGTACTGTCATTTTCCCCCATTTAAACTAAATTCTTGCCTACATGTAAGTCTGCATACTTAATTACCTTATCAAAGGTGTCAATGTGTTCCTCAATGTTCCGCTCCATGAATCTGTTCATCCTGCGAACGTACTGGACTATCTTTCTCAGAGATGGACTCGGAAAGTAGCGAAACACAGGGAAAAAATCAGCCAGGTTCCCCGCTGCAAAGAGCTTCAGGACCTCGTTGTTGACATCAACAATAGTGAGAAACTCCTTATCACTGTAGTCATACCGTTTCCCAAAACAAAGCGCACAAATGACATTTGCCACTGAGGTTACCAAGGTCGTTGCTGGGTCTATACCCTCTGTTTCTTCTTTTGCAGCTTTTTCTCGAATCACCTGCACCATCCCTGCAGCCTCTGCACATATGTGCTCCTCTAAGAGGCAGGTGGCACCAAAACCCCTTGGCTCAGCCTGGGAGAAAGACCTGAGGGCATTCTTACACAGCTTCTTATGGAGCAGCCACACAGGTCCGTAGTTCTCATTGAAAGTCATGCTGGTCCCATTGGCTATAGCAGAGAAGATGAAAAGGTTAGGTCGCCCCGCAAAAGCTTCCCTGTGTCGAACCAGAGCCTGCCTGATGGTGTTGTACCCACTCAGAACGACAACAGTCAAAGAGCCAAGGCGGAGCTGGATTCATGACACAAACAAATAAATTAACTCATGCTCACTCTGTTGATCTGAAACTAATAATACAAAAACTATATATAACTATATGTACCTTGAAGATGTCTCCATACTGAAGCCTCAACCCAGTTAGAGAGAGATGAATCTGATCCCCGACCTGGAGCAGATTCCCGACAAGGGGCCACGGTTTGGGGCCAGGAGGTGGGGGATATTTTGTGTGGTCCAGCTGGGAGTCAAGATGGAAGTGGAAGAAGGATCTCTTACTCTTTTGACCCCAGATAACCATCAGGAGGAGGGTTAAAAGACAGAGTGCAACAGTTACACTAGATAGAGAGCCAAAAGAGTTCTCCTTGATTGGCAGAATCCCAAACAGCAGCGGCCTCATGTTGCAAGTAGAAATACTGAGAGATAAGAGAGAGAAAGTTGAAAGTGAAGAAACAAAAAAAACAGATTTATCCTTGAAAGGGAGAAAACAGATCAGATCCTCGTTAAAAGAAAAGAAAATGTGCCTCATACTGTGTCCTGTAAAAACCAAACAAGGAAAGAATATTAAAAAATAAAGAAATGATAAGAAAGCCATACAGTAAGATAAACTCACCATACAGGGCCCTCGGAAACTTGGCGGAGAAAAAAATTTCCAACTCAATTTAGACAGCAAAGAGCAGACACCAAAATATTAGGTAGTCAGAGGTTTGAGGTCTGACCCTTGGGAACTTGTGATGAGAGTGGCTTGCATTACGGGATGTCCCATGCAGCAACAGCAGCCAGGCCCCCTGCAGAGGGAGCTGCCGCCCATTCACAAAAGAGAGGCACACATAGTGAGAAACTTGGCTCAGGGTTTTGGATGAGTCCGACTGAGCCAGCCAGAGGACTGCATCAGCCAATTTAACTACAGACTGGAATCTTACACAGCACGGGCTCCTCCTCGCCAGTTCTTACCTTGACTAGCAAAGGTAAATTGTAAATGGTTTTTATATAGCGCATTTCCTACTCCACTGGAGCAACCAAAGCACTTCATACATGGAGACTGTGTGATGCAGTGCAAAGGCTAAAAATGTTTTTCAAACTCATTATGTGGTATCATTACCAGCTTCCTGGCCCTGACCACCAGAGATGTTTTTAAATAAAAACTTAACACTTATACAAACAATGTTAGTTGTTAGTTGGATGATTTGTTTATAATTTAATACTGCACTGCCTCTTCAGCTAAAATCTGACTACTTATGTCTTCACTGTGCATGATTCAGTTCTCTCTTGATGTTTTAGGCTGTAGACTGGAAAATAAACTGCCAGACTGCCCCACTGCCTGTGGACCGATTATCTAGACATAACAGGATTTCATCATCACCAAGGAGCCACCAGGTTGAGGATCACTGCTCTTCAGAACCAGTAGTATCAGAGTGAAATGAAATGTATGGAGTGTATTAGGAAATCCATGTGCAACTGCATGTATTCCAATCCTCTGTCGAAGAAACAAGACGCGGTGTAATGGGTGATTGCCCTGAAAGCAAAGAGATGGATTTCAACCCTGCCAAAAGGATCTGATACCTGACCCACGCCAACAGTTCTTCATTCACTTATAAGTGGAGAAAATGTGAGATTTAGGCTACCCTGCATGTTCCTGTCTGATAGGCAGGAAATGAAGACTGCAACACAGCAGCATTGAGCGAAACAGCTTAACAATGGGAAATGACTGTGTCCCACCCTGCCTGTTTATGTGCTGCCTGGTCAGAACATGCTGGACCACCCAAAAAAAAAAACTATTTTGAGCTAGGAAAGTATTTAGCAACTCCAAATGGCTTCCAGAAGTCTAGCCCTCCCCACTCACTGCCACACCATCATACAGGCGCTTCAGCCTTCAATCCAGTCAGTCCCCATACAGTCCAGTGTAAAAATGTTAACTTTATATCATTAAAAAGCTTGTTTACAGTCTAGTGCAAAAAAATGGTTTGGCCCTCTATGGATAGTTTCCCCCTTCATAATAATTATCCACTGTGTACTCAAGCCATAGTGGATACGCTATGGCTTAACGTTATAGACATAAGTGACAGATTTCCCAACACAGGAAGCTGCAGCTAGTCGCTACATGCCAGTCCTAATCTCTGCTAATTTGAATCACTGAAATGGACCACATGTTTGAGCTGCCAGTTTCTTTTCAACGATTTTGATTTAAAGTAGTCCATAGCACACAATAAATACCGGATATGTGGGTCTCTGTATTTATTCAGCCTGCTAAGTTTGCTGATAACATCAATTCCTGGTTAAATTCCCTCTAAATGTTGAGGAAAGCCACTTCAGTGTTCCCTTTATCACTTTCTCTCACATAGGATACACTGGACCATCATTTCTTGTCTCACGATATAAAGAAAAAAAGCAGCCGACCATTAACAAAAACAAATGACGAACACAACTGACGACAAGTGACGTCAGTCATCAGAAACTACTGCTTTTCCATCTTTGCCATAATTTTGTATGTTTTAACCTTTTAAAATGCGTTAAACTAATGGCTGATGCCTAAACACAACACTGCTTTATTCAAATATACTTTTTATGAAGCTGTAAAACAATTTGCAACTTTGGGAAAGCGCCTTAGAAAAGGGTGTTCATATTTAAGTAGATTTCATAATTCAGTTCAAAACAATTTCTTTTTTTTAATATATATATATTAGGGGTGCAACGATACACAAAATTCACGGTTCGGTTCGGTTCGATACTTTGGTGTCACGGTTCGATATTTTTTCGATACAAAAAAATGTTCATGCATTTTTAATTTGTCATTTATTAAAATTATAAATATATATTTTAACTCAAAAGTACAGTTTTTAAATTTAACCCTCACCCTTGTGCGTGTTTTTTATTTTGACAGCGAATGCGCACCTGCGGACCACTTATGTGCAGCCCTGGTTATTTAGCTCATCATATTGCAGCCACAGAAATTCTTTTGTCCATGAAACCATAAAGCTGCACTTTCTTTTTGCCTTATAGTCTGATTTGTCATAACTTCTCCGTTTTGTGGTAAGCTTTTCTTTGGCTGTCACTTCTTCACCATGACCTGTCTTATTTGGCTCAGCAGAACTGAAATGCTTTTACACACGCACTCACATAAGCTCAGCGATTCTCTGCGCGATCAACCTCTCACATGTGTAAGCTGCGGGAGATTTCACTTGTCATGTTTGCATAGTAAGCTAACGATTAATAAGACGATGTCAGAGGAATTGGTGCACAAATTATCATCACTCACAGATCAGTGCTGTCGCTCTCTATACACAGTTCGCACGATTGCAAAGTGAAAGCATATGTCACATATTGACAGTGGCTCACCGATGCCAATGACATAATTACCCAGCTACATTTCCGAAAGAATGCAAAAGCATTGACATATATTTTTCCTTCCTACAATAGCCCGACGGGCAGGGAAGAGAAAGATTTTGGTAGCCCGACTGAAAAAAATCGCTAGCTCCGGGACGTCGGGCTAGCGATATTGCGAGCCCTGTATCTGATTGAGGAATCACTCATCTTTGGAAAAGAGAGTTTATTACAGAGAAATGGCTCTTTCCAAAATAAAAGCGATACTATCCGCTTCTTCTGGGCTATATTCTCAGCAGCATAAGGAGAATCATGTGCTAACAGCTGTCTAAATGACTCGGCTAAAGTTAGTAGCATGCTTGCTTTTTTTTTTCTGCTTCCACTTGTCTTTGCACTAGGATGATGTCGGCATAAATGTGCAGTCATATTCGTTGTGTTCCCACTAGTGCTTTCAGGTTAATCTCGTTGAAATGACCTTAACGCCACAACACGGCAAATCTCCGTTAACGAGCTACCGCCGATCGCTCCGTGCATGGGGCTAGACGGCCAACACGTTAACGAGCTAACTGCGCTAACACACTAGTTCACACCAATGTAATTGAGCATTGCATGGCACATCCAACATACTGTTTTACTTTAGTCCATGACTCGCTTACCTTCAGGGTCATACGTCACATGAAAACCAAAATAATTCCAAACGCCAGATCTGAATGAGAGTGGGGGAGGTCCATCTTGCAAGGAGAGCTTAACTTCTGTCTCGCTAGCTTGCCCTGCGCTCTTCCTTCTGACTATGCTGTCTGTGTTGAGCGCTCAGTGGATCTGCGCTCGACAGTGCAGCCTAGGCGGAGTAGTCGAACACAGATTCACTGAGCGCTCAACACAGACAGCATCGTCAGAAGGAAAATTGATAAAATAAATTACAAATGTTGTATTGTTCGATACATATGCGTACCGAACCGAAAGCACTGTATCGAACGGTTCAATATCGATACGAATATCGTTGCACCCCTAATATATTGTAACGATGGTTAAGTGTTACTGGACAGTGACATGTTGGTTTTCTCTGCACACTGTTGTTGTTCCTTTAAGATTCATGTTTGGTTGGGCTGCAGGAAGTAGTGAGGGTGGTGTACAGGAAGGGGTGGGGGGACCTGGTTGTTCTGTGTGGGTGCCAGGCTGAAGAGAGGTGTAGTTCGAGAGCGCTTCCCCCTGAGTTAACAACCCGCTGGCTTATGTGCCGAATAAACGGACAAACTGAGACCCCAACCGTCTGGTTCTTGTGAACGTTACATTGGTGTCAGAAGTGAAGAAAGAAAAAAGAACCCCAGAACGCCCGAGACCCTGTTGCCGGCGACGCTTGCCGTTACGAGACGAGGATGTTGCCGGGCAGGATTAAGAAGGAGACGGAGGAGAGGGAGGAGAGGGAGGTTCGTCCGCGCTCGCCCGCCCATGGAGTGAGGGAAACGGCGCTGCGGCTGTCTGCCGAGGCTGGATTTTCTCCAGGTTTGACTAGGCTCGGGAACTGTTCGCACAGCGGCCGCGATTCCGGCGGGAAGGAGTCGACCTCGCTTGGCGCGCCGTCACGTGATGTAAACAAACATGGCGGCGCCCAGCAAGCTGCAGCGAATATGAAAACGCCTAAGTTCAGCGGCAAGACGCCATGGGAAGTGTTTATCGCACAGTTCGAGCTGTTAGCTGTTGCAGCTGGCTGGTCTGAGGAACATAAAGCTCTCCAATTGGCTTTGTGCCTGTGTGAGGATGCAGCTGCATGCCTGCTGCTGCTGACCGAGGAGCAGAGGGGAGATTATAATGCTCTGGTCGGAGCACTTCAGAGGCGCTTCGGGCAGTATAACCAACCAGTGCTGCTGAGGTCGGAGTTCCACAACAGACGCAGATTGCCAGGTGAGCCCCTCCGCATTTTGGCCCATGAAGTCGAGTGCCTTTGCCGGAGGGCGTATGACAGCATGCCACCATCAGTGCAGGCGGAGTTAGCTCGGGACCAGTTCCTGCAGGCCCTGAGCCCTAAAGAGCTCCGCATGCAAACTCAGCTTGCTCGGCCGGCCACACTCAGTGCAGCCCTGGAGCTAGCGTTGGAGAGGGAGATGCTTGCAGGATCCTCTGGGGGCGCTGACGACGCACACGTGGTGAGGGCTGTGTCAGCACCTGTGGAACAGATGGAGACGCCAGCGGGCCTGTGCAGTTTGGTGCAGACAGCTTCGCTGCAGTCGCCTTCCCCTCGGGCTGGCCCACACCGCCGACCTCAGAGCTGCTGGGGATGTGGACAAGTCGGACACCTCATCAGGCAGTGCCCCAAGCTTGCAGCGGTTCAGGGAAACGCCCACGGGCCCGTGTAGGCAGGAGTACACGGGCCTGGGAGAACGACATCCCCACACCACCGCCACCTCCACCCGGTGCGGCCATCACTGTGGGCTGGACCCAGGTTGGCGGCTTTTGCCATGTTCCAGTGACGATTGCGGGGGTGTCCTGTACGGCCCTGCTGGACACGGGATCCAATGCAACGCTGGTCCGACCCGATATTGTCCCAACCGGAGCTGCTGTACAACCGACTAACGTGCAACTTAAGACTGTGACCGGTGATCTGGCCCCAATGAGAGGGAAGGGAGTGTTCCAGTTCAAGGTGGGGGACCTCGGTGTGTCTTATGCTGCCTGGGTGGCTGACGTGCAGGACGCCTGCATCCTTGGGCTGGATTTTTTACGAGCCATTGGTGGTGTACTGGACTTAGGCAAAGGCCTCCTCGTACTCTCTGATGGGAAGAAGGTGCCGCTTATTCCTCCCCCGGTCTGCACAGCATCTGCCGCGGCGTCCACCTCCACCGCAGAGACCCCTGCAGACCCGCCAGCAGAACAGCGAGCGGAGGAGGAGGAGGAGGAGGAGAGGCTCTCAGCAGTGAGGAGTATCTGGTCAAAGAACTGTGAGGGGCTGACTCCACAGCAGCAAGAGAGTCTATGGCAGGTACTAAAAGAGTTTAGTGACATTTTTGCCCTGAAAGAAAGTGATGTTGGCTTGACACACTTGGTAGAGCACGTCATTGAGACCGGGGATGCCCAGCCTATTAAAGTGCGCCCCCGCCGCCTGCCCCTGGCTCATCAGGAGGCTGCAGACAGGGAGCTGTGTGAAATGATGAAGGCGGGCATCATAGAACCATCTGATAGCCCGTGGGCCTCCGCGGTGGTGATGGTGCCTAAGAAAAAAAGTCCTAGGATGCGTTTCTGTGTGGACTACAGACCACTCAACAAAGTGACGAAGAAAGACTCTTACCCCCTTCCCAGGATTGATGAGTCCCTCGACTTAGTAGCCGGGTCCTCCTGGTTTTCCACCCTGGACCTGCGGAGTGGCTACTGGCAGGTGCCACTGTCCCCGGAATCCAGACCGAAGACAGCCTTCTGCACTAACAGGGGACTATGGCAGTTCAAAGTCCTG
This sequence comes from Copadichromis virginalis, assembly GCF_057382275.1. NCBI lineage: Eukaryota > Metazoa > Chordata > Actinopteri > Cichliformes > Cichlidae > Copadichromis > Copadichromis virginalis. Next base: position 15,685,859 of record NC_140629.1, read on the forward strand.
AGTTTTGGCCTTTGCAACGCTCCTGCGACCTTCGAGAGGCTCATGGACAGTGTGCTGGCTGGCGTCCCACGGCAACGGTGTCTGGTTTACCTGGATGATCTTCTAGTGCACGGGAGCTCCTTTGATGCTGCCCTGGATGCCCTGAGACAAGTGTTGGAGAGGGTGGCGGCTGCAGGCCTGAAGCTGCATCCCGACAAGTGCCACTTCATGAGGAGGGAGGTGGAGTTTCTGGGCCACAAGCTGGGTCGTGAGGGCATCAGCACTTTGGAGGAAAAAATTCACACCATTACCGAGTGGCCCACACCAGCAGACCAGAAACAGCTCAAAAGCTTCCTAGGACTGGCGTCTTATTACAGGAGGTTTGTGAAGGGCTTTTCCTCCATAGCCGCACCACTCTTCCACCTGCTGCAGAAGGACCGTGACTTCATCTGGACCCAGGACTGTCAGCAGGCGTTCGACACCCTCCGCAGATTGCTGACAGAGTCTCCAGTCCTTGCCCCCCCTGACCCCGCCCTGCCTTTTGTCCTGGACACTGACGCAAGTAATGTGGGGCTGGGAGCGGTGTTGTCGCAGGTTGGACCGGAAGGGGAGAAGGTGGTGGCGTACTTCAGCCGGGTCCTGAACAGGAGCGAGCGGCGCTACTGTGTCACACGACGAGAGCTGTTGGCTGTGGTGGCGGGGGTGAGACACTTTAAATACTACCTGTGCGGCACAGCATTTGTTGTCAGAACTGATCATGCTGCCCTTCAGTGGCTGATGTCTTTCAGGGAGCCAGAGGGACAGGTGGCTCGCTGGCTGGAGGAGCTCCAAGCCTTCAATTTCACCGTGGAGCACAGAGCAGGGACGCACCATTCTAACGCAGACGCCCTCTCTCGCCGCCCATGTGCTGCAGCTGGCTGCCGTTACTGTGAGAAGCGAGAGGAAATAGAGCGGGAACTCACGACAATAGACGGAGCAGCACAGCTCGCCTGCAGGGTTCTTCTGGTGGTGGATGCAGCGGAGTGGAGGGCACGGCAGGAACAAGACACAGACCTGCTGCCGGTCCTGCAGTGGCTGGAGAAGGGGGAGCAACCCCTTTGGGATGAGGTCACTGGGTTTTCCATCTGTACCAGGGGGCTGTGGGCCAAGTTTGCAGCTCTCAGGCTGAAGGAGGGGGTGTTGGAGCGTGCCTGGAAGGATCCTGCCACGGGGGAGGAGAGGTGGCAGGTTGTGGTGCCAAGGTCGCTGAGGTCAGCTGTGCTGGGAGCCTGCCATGGGAGCACTGGCTCTGGCCACTTTGGGGTCTCCAAGACTCTTCGCCGCCTCCGCCAGGGCTATTACTGGGGTCAACAGCGGAGGGATGTGGAGGACTTTTGCCGCAGCTGTGATGCATGTTCCTCACACAAAGGGCCACAAGACCAGTCCCGGGCTCAGCTTCAGCAGCAACCAGCAGGAGTCCCAATGGAGCGAGTAGCTGTGGACGTCATGGGCCCATTTCCTCGCACAGACAGAGGAAACCGCTATGTTCTTGTGGCCATGGACTATTTTACCAAGTGGCCGGAAGCATACGCCATCCCAGATCAGGAGGCTGAGACGGTCGCTGATGTATTAGTGGAGGGGATGTTCAGCCGCTTTGGAACAGCAGAGACCCTCCACAGTGACCAGGGGCGTAACTTTGAGTCCAAGGTATTTGCTGCCATGTGTGAACGCCTTGGGACTAAGAAAACCCGCACCACCCCACTTCACCCCCAAAGCGATGGGCTGGTGGAAAGGTTTAACAGGACGCTGGCCCAGCAGCTAGCCATCCTTACCTCAGAACACCAACGGGACTGGGATTACCATCTTCCCCTTACCCTCATGGCCTACAGGTCGGCAGTGCAGGACTCCACCCAATGTACGCCTGCCCTGCTCATGTTAGGGAGAGAGCTGAGAACTCCTGCAGAGTTGGCTTTTGGGAAACCCCCGGACGCGCCAGAGGCACCACCGGGCCGGGACTACGCAAGGAAGCTGCAGGACCGGCTGGATTCTGCACATTCCTACGCCCGAGAGTAGCTGGCGAAGGCAGGCCTGCGCCAAAAGAGGAATTACGACATCACCACTAAAGGGAGGCACTTCCGTGCTGGGGAGCTGGTGTGGGTCTACAGCCCAAAGAGGAAGAAGGGACGGTGTCCTAAACTGGATAGCAGCTGGGTGGGGCCTTGCAGCGTCCTAGAGCGAGTGGGGGAGGTTGTTTACAGGGTGCAGTTGCCTCCTAGGGGGAGGATAGTAGCGCTGCACAGAGACCGGATGGCCCCCTACAGAGGACAGTCCCTCCCCTCCTTTCCAGAGGGACGTGTACAGAGCGTCCATGACCCTGCTCAGAGGGGCCCCCGACCGGGGCTGCGTTCCCCCCCCTCGGACTCTTCACCCCAAAGCCCCGAAGCTCCGCGTCCTCCTCAGGGGCTCAGGAGGTCAAGGAGGGAACGTAGGCTACCGCCCCGCCTCAGAGACTGTGTCGTTCCCTCGGGGACGAGGAACTTATTGCTGGGGGGGCAGTGTAACGATGGTTAAGTGTTACTGGACAGTGACATGTTGGTTTTCTCTGCACACTGTTGTTGTTCCTTTAAGATTCATGTTTGGTTGGGCTGCAGGAAGTAGTGAGGGTGGTGTACAGGAAGGGGTGGGGGGACCTGGTTGTTCTGTGTGGGTGCCAGGCTGAAGAGAGGTGTAGTTCGAGAGCGCTTCCCCCTGAGTTAACAACCCGCTGGCTTATGTGCCGAATAAACGGACAAACTGAGACCCCAACCGTCTGGTTCTTGTGAACGTTACAATATATATAGCACCAAAATCCCAAAATCTCAAAGCAGTTTATTATTTAAAGTTAAAGACCCCACAATAATGGAGAGAAACCCCGAACCTGAACATAGAACAACACAGTGGCAAAGAATCTAAAACAAGCTTCTTCTTTTTTTTTCTTTCTTTTTCTTTTTTTTTAAAATTACTATTGTTTCCATAAGGAATGAGTGACAGCACAGTGGCTACGTCCATGTTTTATATAGAGTCAGTGGAGCCACTAATAATTGCCATCCACTTCTTGAAAGGACAAGAAGCACTGTGTCGGTGAGAGCAGACTGCTGGAGGCCACTGTGGGGATAGTTTAGGCTCTCGTAAATTAAATTAGCTCCTCGTTGAAATTGAGAAACTCAGTGACGAACAGCGACCAACCTCTGCTGGGAGTTATTCATTTATTTATTTACTTATTCCTGAAAATTCACTCAGAAGCCCGGGGCTTGATTATGTGACATCAGTACTTCTATCAAAGCCGGAGCGTCCTGATAGGCTACAGAGTGGACGCCCCTCTCTGGGAGGGGAGCTTTGGAGCACTCGGTGAAGGTGCTTGTTGGTGGTCACAGGGCGGAAAGTACGTACAGGCTACCCTCAAATGTAAGCTTGACTGTGGTGCGCATACGCATATATAGCTAACGACCTTGCGCATCTTTGAGAGCGGTTGCTATTAACCGGTCTGTGCGTTCAGAAGCTGCAAGAGTGTTTGAGCATTTTGAATCTATACGTTCACCTTTCTTTTATATCCTCAGGTCCAAAATTGGACAAGGCCCACCCCTCTCCCCCCTGTACTTCTTGGAAGCAACGGCTGTACCAACCTTTATTTGTCTCCGATGCACGGGCCACCGGGACTGCTCTCGCTCTGCAGTTTATTTACAGTGTTTCCTCAAGCAGCTGCTGCAGATTTACTCAGAGAAGCGTCCCCCTCCTCATCTCTCAGTTTGTACATCCTACTTTCTTTTGCGTTTTAATCCCTCCCACAATAGATACAGGCCGAGGAGCAGACGAAGAGGCTTGCAGTGAAAGGAGTGTGTGTGTGTGGGGGGGGCGGTAACAGATATTTTTGCTTAAAGTATAAGAATTATGGTTTGCTATAACCGCCTGCTACTGAATTTGATGACCTCAGATGTCAGATAAATATAACAGTTTGATGAAATACAAAACTGATATGATCAGACAGCTGAACATTGAACACAGCTGAACTAAAATAATCTACAAACATAAAGGATCTTAAGACTTGTTGATCCTGTTAATCTTTTCTGCAAAGTATGCATTACAGCTCCCCTACCTCCACTCTCCCCCTCCACTGTCCTCCAGATACATTTTAGTAACGGACCTGCTGGTGCACTTAGATTGATTTCCAGGTTACAGGCAGGAGGATGGATGGCACAAAATTGTAAAATTACACTAATAAGATGGATAAGCTGCATCACTCATCAGTTATACTCATTTATTTTTCTCTTTCCCTTTCACAAAGGATAGTCCAGTTCTGTTGCTGAAGGAAGTAATAAAGGAGGTGCTGGAGCAGCTTTTTGAGAATTTGAACAGCTGCAGAAGCTTCCAGGTTACTACGCAAAGGTGACTGAACACAAGCAAGAGAGAAGTGAGTCCAAAGTTCTGCTAAAAGGAAATGACCTTGTTTGACCTGGAACCACAACTGATGGGAATGCCCCTTGTCTTTCCTGTTCTCTTTGATTTTATTATATACCATTTCTTGACGCAACACTCCCAGGGATGCGTGTCTCTACCCAAGGTCTCAGATCTGTTTTGAGTTAGGCAAATGCAGGATGCTTTCTTTAATGTATGCAAGTTGCATACATTAAAGAATGTTAATGTTGCATAATGCAACATTAACATTTACCCAGTGACCATGAACCACCTTTGTTTGGGCACTGAAGTGACAAAACCTGAACAGTTGCTGCAGTTACCTAAGAAATATTTAACACACATTCTCTCCAGAGGCCTGGAGGTGAGTGAGCCAACTAGTTTCTCTGACTGAGAGATTGGTTCCTGTCTCACAAGAGAGCAGTGTCATCTCCCCACATCTCCCCAGTGGCAGATGACACTGCCCTCTTGAGGGAAAATAATGTTACTCCAGGCCAACAAAAAGTTTTTTTCAGTGGCAGAAGCAAGCTTCAATAAAACATACAGTGCTGTGCACACCTTGTGCTAGATAAGCTACCATGGATGGCTCCAGAGTCAGTAAATTACTCAAGCCAGACTTTTCAGTGGTGTCAGGTCCAAGTACTATCCACCATCCAGAAAGCTTATAAACTGTAACAAAAAAAACAAAAAAACTCAAAATTTGGGCCTCACAGACAGCATATTCATCACCTACAGTCTTATAACTGACAACAACAGGGTCATATAAGCTAACTTTAAGCTGGTAGACAACACAGCTAACTAGCAACAGCTCACAAGCCCGACTTAGCTGAGGTGTTCTTGATGAGGGGAAGACCTTAAAACATGGGAGCAGATTGTGAAGGTCATGTGCTGACGTGGACTCACATGTAAGAACGTATTTGCATAGCACATTTTTACACAAAAACTACAGAATTCTTTATAACAAAATACCAGAGAATAGAAATAAAGGTTAACCAAATGCAAGTGTGAAAACATGAGGTTTTAGCTGTTTTATGAAGGCGATCACAGAGTCCACAGATTTCAAGTTCAGTAATTCATTGTTCACTTGCTCTGACAAGCAAACACTGAATTACAATATTTTATACATGATGAAATAAATGCATGAATAACAGTTTCCAGTTCAGAGTGTGACACAATGAGACTTTACTTGGAAATATTTCTTAAGTAACACAAGCAAGCGATTTGACATGAACGTCGAAACATGCAAAGGTTACGCCAAGGTTATCATGGCCCTGAGTCTGTGGACTCAGTGGTTTTGATTATTATCTTATGTTTCAGGTTAATTCTTGTTAAGATTTTCTTGTTCTTATGGTTTGGTTTCTGTTTTGTATTCTTAGCTCCTCCTGTTCTGTGTCTCTGTGCCTGCCCTGGTCCTACGTCTCTGTGTTCCCTCCCTGTTGCCATGTCCGTGTCATATCACGTGTCATCCCATGTTTCGCACTGTGTGTTATCCTGCATATCATTCTGCGTGACTTTCTGCATTTTCTTCTGCGAGTCATGGTTTCAGGTTTGTTTAGTAAGTTTTTCCCAGTTTAGGTTTATCTTAGTTTCTGTTGTTCCCATGTCCACTCAGTCTGTATTCTCACCATTTTGAAAATAAAGTTCACTCACATCAAAGCCAGTGCCTGGCTTTTGGGTCTCTCGTTCACGACTCCACATGGCTGCCGCTGCAACCGTGACAAAAGTTCCAGAGAGAAGATTTAGCAAATGTGGCACAAGGACCGAGTTTCCATTATCTTAGACTTAAATCTGTCAGGGGACAAATAAGGACTTCTGCTTTTTCTTTATTAAGTCAGAGCACCTACAGTGGGGCAAAAAAGTATTTAGTCAGCCACCGATTGTGCAAGTTCCCCCACTTAAAATGATGACAGAGGTCAGTAATTTGCACCAGAGGTACACTTCAACTGTGAGAGACAGAATGTGAAAAAAAATCCATGAATACACATGGTAGGATTTGTAAAGAATTTATTCGTAAATTAGGGTGGAAAATAAGTATTTGGTCACCTCAAACATGGAAAATCTCTGGCTCTCACAGACCTGTAACGTCTTCTGTAAGACGCTTTTCTGTCCCCCACTCGTTACCTGTATGAATGGCACCTGTTTGAACTCATCATCTGTATAAAAGACACCTGTCCACAGCCTCAAACAGTCAGACTCCAAACTCCGCCATGGCCAAGACCAAAGAGCTTTCGAAGGACACCAGGAAAAGTATTGTAGACCTGCACCAGACTGGGAAGAGTGAATCTACAATAGGCAAGCAGCTTGGTGTGAAAAAATCAACTGTGGGAGCAATCATCAGAAAATGGAAAACATACAAGACCACTGATAATCTCCCTCGATCTGGGGCTCCACGCAAGATCTCATCCCGTGGGGTCAAAATGATCATGAGAACGGTGAGCAAAGATCCCAGAACCACACGGGGGGACCTGGTGAATGACCTGCAGAGAGCTGGGACCAAAGTAACAAAGGTCACCATCAGTAACACACTACAACGGCAGGGAATCAAATCCCGCAGTGCCAGACGTGTTCTGCTGCTGAAGCCAGTGCATGTCCAGGCCCGTCTGAAGTTTGTCAGAGAGCACATGGATGATACAGCAGAGGATTGGGAGAATGTCATGTGGTCAGATGAAACCAAAGTAGAACTTTTTGGTATAAACTCAGCTCGTCGTGTTTGGAGGAAGAAGAATACTGAGTTGCATCCCAAGAACACCATACCTACTGTGAAGCATGGGGGTGGAAACATCATGCTATGGGGCTGTTTTTCTGCCAAGGGGACAGGATGACTGATCCGTGTTAAGGACAGAATGAATGGGGCCATGTATCGTGAGATTTTGAGCCAAAACCTCCTTCCATCAGTGAGAACTTTGAAGATGAAACGAGGCTGGGTCTTCCAACATGACAATGATCCAAAACACACCGCCCAGGCAACAAAGGAGTGGCTCCGTAAGAAGCATTTGAAAATCCTGGAGTGGCCTAGCCAGTCTCCAGACCTCAACCCCATAGAAAATCTGTGGCGGGAGTTGAAAGTCCGTGTTGCTCGGCGACAGCCCCAAAACATCACTGCTCTCGAGAAGATCTGCATGGAGGAATGGGCCAAAATACCAGCTACTGTGTGTGCAAACCTGGTAAAGACCTATAGTAAACGTTTGACCTCTGTTATTGCCAACAAAGGTTATGTTACAAAGTAGCCTATTGAGTTGTATTTGTGTTATTGACCAAATACTTATTTTCCACCCTAATTTACGAATAAATTCTTTACAAATCCTACCATGTGTATTCATGGATTTTTTTTTTTTCACATTCTGTCTCTCACAGTTGAAGTGTACCTCTGGTGCAAATTACTGACCTCTGTCATCATTTTAAGTGGGGGAACTTGCACAATCGGTGGCTGACTAAATACTTTTTTGCCCCACTGTATGTAGGATCTGTAGCTAAGAATTATCTTGGGACTAAAAAGAGATATATAACTGAATGTCATCTGAATGTAGCAGTGATTAAAAAAATGTTCAAAACGTGCTGAAGAGCCATCAGATATAACAGAAAGGGCCCTAAAACAGAACCTTGTGGCACGCCATAGGTAATAGAAATAGAAGAGGACATGTACTTCACTGTGTTTATGTCATCACTGGTCATCTGCATTATTAAAGGAGTGAGAAGTGTCTTCACCTAGGCCATGTGGGGGTTGCAATATCCCATACGACATGTGTTGTTTTTATACACTGACGTGAGCAGTAAAACCTTTGAAGTGCAAATTCCTGAGAATTTTACTGAGAATGAATTATGACACCTTGTGATCTGCCTGTACTGGACCCCTGGTATGAACAATGTAATTTCTGTAATGTGTCACAAGGGAGTGCTCTTCATCTGATTGTCCACTGACATGCATTCCCAAATCATTGCTGCTTACTACATGTAGCTGCATATATTTAGGCTGTGAATTAAATCATTAGTGCTTCATGTTGGGAATATTTACTAATCCTAAGAGAATGACATATTCACCTAATTTCAGAACAATGCAGTAAATTACAAACACAAGTCTTTGCATTCCTCTACCTCTCATTTTTTTCATTTCTACTCCTTTTTCTAATAAATTTGACTAATAAATAGCCCTAACTAATTCCAGTGTCTGCTCACTCACCTTTTCTCTCATTCTCATGGTAAAAATGTAAATGGCCTGCATTTGTATAGCGCTGTACTCAGTCCCTAAGGACCCCAAAGCACTTTACACTACATTCAGTCATTCCCCATTCACACACTGGCAATGGCAAGCTACATTGTAGCCACAGGTGCCCTGGGGCTCACTGACAGAGGCGAGGCTGCCAGACACTGGTGCCACCGGGCCCTATGACCACCACCAGTAGGCAAACATGGAGTTAGTATTTTGCCCAAGGATATTTAGCATGCAGCCAGGAGGCAGCCTGGGATCGAACCACCGACCTTCTGATTAGTGGCTGACCTGCTCTGCCACCTGAGCTACAGCCACCCCATGCATGATTGCACTGTCTCCAGTTCTTTCACCATCTCCTACTTTCCATTTTTTATTCCCTTTCTTTTTTCTTGCCCTCTATCAAACTGTCAATTTAGGTCAAGTTCAGAGGCCGACCGACAGCTCCTTTGACCTGGTGGTCCACATCCTATGTAGACAGAGGCAGTCCAGTTTTGTCCTTAACTCTGGCAGACACACACTGACTCTCTGGATGGTAGAATTTCTATGAAGCAATTGTGCTCCATATGTTCGAACATTAAAACAAGGCCAGAGTTACAGATTTAATACTCCATTCAAAACGTCTGAATGAGTTTGTGTACATGCTCAATGTATAGCTAACCTACGCAGACCCCACCTGACACTAGGATCGAGTATGTGTTGATCAACATTGACTATGTGCTTCCCTAATGAGGAACAAACCCTTTGGAGATAAGTAGACCCAAAGAATCTAGGTTACTTATTTATAGTGTGCTGTAGTTCCAGTCCAAACTCTTTCATAGAAAAAGGCTTCAAGTCAAGTGTGTGACAAATAAGAGGTGAACGCATTAGTATGGGAGGATGGTTTTCACTATGTTTTCAACACTCCCTAGATGCAGCTCTACAAATCTTCTCTTTGTTTAATGAGGGTTAAATCAGGTTGTGTTGTCAAAGGGGATAATTCTCAAAAGGATGTGTGTATATCGAGACAGAAAATGGGCACACCAGACAAAATTATGTGATCACATTGTTCCTGGGAGACAGTGAAACAGCAGGAGGCCCCTTATCAAAGCAAACATCTTCCCAATTATGCTTGTTGACTTGGAGGTGGGTCTAACCAGGCAACTGGGCTGAACTGATTCATAGAAGACAGAAGTAAAAATGATGGCAAATTCAAGATTTTCAAGATTTTCGGGCTTGGTTCTTCCTCTTCAACATCTAAAAAGTTTATTGTATTGTAAAATTATCTTGGTAAATGTTTAGAAGTGTGCTTAACTTAAGGCGATTTTGAAATGGAAGATTTATGCACAGAAAGATTTAACAAAGATTTAACAAGGTAAGATAACATCTAATAATCTTAGCTTAGCAGAAAAATGTAACTCAGGGGTGTTAAAATTATCCACAGAGTCCCTTTATATTACCACCAATCAGTATTCTGATATAGATGGTGCTAATTATTTATTTATTATTTATTGCCAGTGTACTAGAAGCTTTCTGAGTAAAATATTAATAAGCAGTAATAGTAAATCTGCAGGATTCAAATTGTAGTGAAGGAATAAAAATAGTGAAGTAGAAGAATTATTTAAACACTGTCAAGTTGATAAATTCCCGCTGATTGCAAAAATGGCTAATAATTAAAAATGTGTCTAACCATACTGTACTTCCATTGTCACGTCAGATGATTAGTGAGCTTGCCGCCTCCCGGGACACATGAGGTAAACTGGGATTGGGTCCATCTTAATGGTTATTTGCACGTGCAGGCAGACCCTCAAATGACCCAGGAGAAATCCTTCTGTGACAGCGCGCAATCCTGCGCATTTCTGCTTTCTGACGCTGAGAGCTGAAAGTATATAAAGAAGCTCGGAGACTCTCCGGTCAGCTGACACCGAGAGGAAGGAGAGAGCAGCTGCAACATGCCTGTGATCGGAGTGGGAATACACCAGTCGGGGGGAACTGCATCAGCATCACCCACAGGTAGAACAATTTTTTATGTTTACGTAATGTAATTCCACAACCATTTTCTAATGTTTGTCGAAAGACCAGATAAAAGTGCTTTTATAATAATAAAAATAAAAATAATTATTATCATTATTTTTATTATTGTGACAGACATAAATGTTCAAAAGTAATAGGCTTAATTTGCCAGATTTAAAAGTCTGTAAGTGCTGTATTGACACATAGTTATGTATACATAATCTATTGTCTGGCTTCTCTACAAAATTATACAAGTGATATAGTAACATATTCAAACTGTCTTTTATCTGACACAGAAATCCACAATGCCTTAATTAAACTTGTTTCTTCCATATGAGCCCATGCATGATCAGGTTTTTCAGCAATTACAGTGAAATGCACCTCTGCTCATATTTTGCCCTGGCACAGCACTTGATGTTCTCAGATTCTCTCAGTTTAATTAAGGTCTAGTCCATTCTTCTGAGCTAGCAAACCATGTCAGTGCGTGGTCATGACCCTTGACCATCCGGTTTAAAAAAGCTGACAATGCCAATAACTAATTTGGCACAGTTTCTATTTACTCCACTGGGTTGGGATAGCATCGTGTGCACAGGGTTACTATCCTCACTCAGTGACCCAAATGTTAGCTTTCGCAATCACGTGTGTGTGTGTGTATGTATCTGTGTATTCACACACCTAATCAGACAAAGAGACTTGAACAACATTGTGTTCCATTTCTGTTTTTTGTTTTTTCAGAAAGAAAAAATTACAGCCTGAGCTCCCAGCCAGCCAATGGTTATGAACATCAGTCTGGAAATGGGTTCAACCACCAGGACCACAATTCCCAGAATGCAGATGGATTGGAGACAAATGCACTGCCCACTCCAATTGCAAACCCCCAAATTGTTTACACTAAGGTAAGCTGCAAGCCAAGAAGCAAAGCATATTTATAAGATGAAATAATTTGAATATAGGAAATATTTACCAGTCCTTTATCAGTTAGGATGCAGTAATTACCTGGAACAGCATTCAGAGATGATACCCCACACTGTGTGCTTATCACTGTAAAGTCAAAGAGTGAGGGGGATATATCACACAATCTTTGTCTCTATCTTTCACCATCAGGTGTTCATCGGTAACGAGTGGCATGAGTCATGCAGTGGCAGAAAGATTCCTGTGTATAATCCCACCACCGAGAAGCTGCTGTGTGAAGTGGAGGAGGCCGACTCAGTGAGTATTTTACACGTCGCTAGTAAGTTAGATGAGCTTTACAAGAAAAACTTTTGAATGTTTATGGAGCATTATTATGACTTACATTGTGAGCACTTTTTTGTACAACGTCTAACGTGTTGTATGCTGTGTAGATTGGGAATCTCCTTAAAGCAAATTTTTCAAGTAAACACATAAACTTGATCTGGCGTGATTGTGGTGGAAACCTCCTTAACTTGTGCTAATAACAGGACGATGTAGACAAGGCAGTGAGGAGTGCCAGAGCTGCTTTCCAGATGGGATCACCGTGGAGATCCATGGATGCCTCAGACCGAGGCCATTTACTTAACAGACTTGCTGACTTGGTGGAGCGAGACCGGCTCTTGCTAGCGGTGAGAAACACACATACACGTACCTGAAGTAAATCATCAGTAAATGTTGCTCCACAAAACATCACGACTGGATTATAATGACGCTGTGTGTGCTTTTTTTCTTGTTTTCCAGACACTAGAAGCTCTAAACTGTGGCAAAGTTTTCCTCGTGGCATATTTTGTAGATCTGATGGCTACAATCAAGACCTTGAGATATTACAGCGGCTGGGCAGACAAGATTCACGGAAAAACCATCCCCGTAGGTGAGTTAAATTCGTTTTTTTTTATTTAGATCAGAGGTTACACGTGTTTCCATATTTAAAACCATCAGCACAACAAAAACTGGATGCATTCAGTGCTATAATAAATGAACTGTGTGTGTTTTTTCTTTTTTTGTTTTTTAGATGGAGAATATTTTACCTACACACGGCATGAGCCCATTGGAGTATGTGGTCAGATCATTCCTGTAAGTGAAATAAACACTAAAGGATGGCAAACATTCAACTGTTATGTTACCAAGTTTTTGTGTTTTTTCAGTGTTTACATTCAGCCAGCTGTGAGTAAAGTAATGGTCCTGAATGTGGTGAAAAAAATTTTAACCTGTTTTTTAGCTGAACCTGAGATAATTTGTTGATTGGTTCTGATTGTGTCACATTCATTATCACATAAATCTTTTAAGCCAAAAAGTCTTATGAAGCGAAAACTGAAAATTGAGTTTGCACTTTGGCATTCAGTGGAACTTCCCACTGATGATGTTCGTGTGGAAGATTGCTCCTGCTCTGTGCTGTGGGAACACTGTAGTCATCAAGCCAGCTGAACAGACCCCTTTATCAGCTCTGCATATGGCTGCACTCATCAAAGAGGTAGTTAGATTCAAATTACTAATCACCCACAACAATCTTATGCAATTATATAAGTGCAAAAACTGGCGCAAGTCCATTTCTTACTGAAAGAAGATGACTGAGTGGCTCTCTTTTCAACTCTCTGTGTTCAGGCTGGGTTTCCTCCTGGAGTGGTTAATGTGTTGCCTGGTTATGGTCAGACAGCAGGCTGTGCCATTTCTCACCACATGGATATAGACAAAGTAGCCTTTACCGGATCTACTGCTGTTAGTATAAATCTCAGCACAGTGTGTCTGTGTGAACAGCTTGCTCTCTTCTGGTTTTGTGCATTTCACTCATGTACAAATGAACTCCTTTACTGTAACCATGCAGCTCACATGGTTGTCACTGGTTACCAGGTTGGAAAACTCATCCAGAAGGCTGCAGGTGAAAGCAACCTGAAGAGAGTCACACTGGAACTTGGTGGAAAAAATCCTAATATTGTCTTTGCAGACTGTGACTGTGAGTGGGACCTTTTTTCACTTGATTACGTCACATTTCTCTCTTTAAATGTCATATTCTTTTATACCTTTACCATGTCTAACCATTTCTGAATTGAACAAATAAAGTGCAGCACCATATTAAGTCACACTTGTGGTGTATAAATCTTTCTTTTAGATTTGATATCTTTATATGATATATCTTGTAGTAGTATTATCTTACTGTAGTGGTTTTCCCTAACAAGTGAATGATCCCTCGTTTGAACCTGGGAGTAGAAGAATCCCTTTGGGGTCGTGTCACAAAGGGCATCTGTTGTTAAAAAGAAATCTGCCAACTACCAGCAGTTAAAGGTGGCTTTTCTGTGTATATGTCTTGCAGTAGAGTACGCAGTGGAGCAGGCACACAGTGGTCTGTTCTTCAATCAGGGCCAGTGCTGTCTGGCAGGATCCAGGGTGTTTGTAGAGGAACCAATCTACGAGGAATTTGTCCGCCGCAGTGTAGAGAAAGCCAGATCCAAAGTCCTGGGAAACCCACTCTTGCCAGGCGTGGACCAGGGACCACAGGTATACTGTGGCCTGAATACTGTTACACCAACTAACAAGTCAGACAGGTCAGAATAATATGAGCTTTGTTTATTTTTTCCTCAGATCAACCAGAAGCAGTTTAATAAGATAATGGAGCTAATAGAAAGCGGGAAGAGAGAAGGTGCAACTCTGGAGTGCGGTGGCTCTCCAGGGGGTCAGCAGGGACTTTTCATCCAACCCACCGTGTTCTCAAATGTCAGAGACCATATGCGTATCGCTAAAGAAGAGGTACTCACACCCCCAACGGTGGAGCACATATTAAAATACGTAGTCTAATTCTACTGCTCATTTTTTTGCTTTTGTAAGATTTCTCTACCATCCTCTTGCAGATATTTGGCCCGGTGCAGCAGATTATGTGTTTCCGCAGCATAAGTGAAGTCATCGAGAGAGCCAATGCCACACAATACGGGTTGGCAGCAGGAGTCTTCACTAATGACATCAACAAAGCCCTTACAGTCTCCTCTGCTCTGCAAGCCGGCATGGTCTGGTATGGATCACATCCTTTGCACAGAGCATGATAACTGAAGCCTCTCTTAAAGTCCCATTAGACTTTGGAATAGTGCAGCTACTACTATTGTATGCCTGTTTTTAAGGAATAAGGTGAAACTAATGCTGCTTTAATTCTAGGGTGAACTGCTACAATGCCATGAGTATTCAGTGTCCATTTGGTGGCTTCAAGATGTCTGGGAATGGGAGAGAACTGTGAGTGTTGCCATTTTGAAATCTAAGGAAATTAACCTTTACATTTGCTGCATTAATGTCCATCAAACAACTACGTAATCGTTGCTTTGAGACTTTGTAACAATGCACTGCAACTTGACTAGTAAACTCTTTCTCTTTTTAATCAGTAGTGCTTGTTTTTCTTATTTCAGGGGGGAATATGCACTGCAGGAGTACACTGAAATCAAGGCAGTCACAATCAGAATATCACAGAAGAGCTCATGATACTGCCAGTCTACATTTCTCCTGTTTAAACCATCAGCCAGAGTCAGATCATTAGATCATGCTGCACCTGCATGTTTTGTAGCCACTTTGTGAATATTTATTCCATTTTCTGCACAGACTTTCTTTATTTTTGTCATATACCGCCAGGGTTACATGACTTTTATCTATGGTGGTCCTCTAGTGTACAGGTTTGTAAACAGATTGTTCTTTGAAGTTTTGCTTCTCGTGTGTTTGATAGTTTAGTTACACCGTAAATGGCAATTTTTCATAAATAGAACATTTTAATAGATGTCATGCAAAAAATTAGAAAGTCACTTTAAAAACTATGTACAGGGATTTCCACATGAAATCAGTCGTCTGTATAGATAAGCAGTAAACTGTAGACTGATTCCACTGTAGTAAACAGGAAAAAAAGCCGAGTCCTTGGTAGAAGTTGCTGAGACATAGAGTTTGTTGACATTTTTGCAATTGTAATACTACTGACACAGATAACACACCATTTCTGTATCTTTTAACTGAGTCGCTGCAGTAACTACAGACTTTTTCCAGTGTTAGGTATGACTGATGTCTCATCTACCATGTTGAAAATACTAATTGAATGCTTTTCATTCATATAATAAAATTCCAATAAGAAATGATGTTATGAAATTTGTGTTCATTTGCATCATTGCAGTAAACCCCAAATTGATTCCTCCTCCATATGCAGCTGGAGCCATCCTAGCAGATATCTGTAACTGTGAATCATGCTTCTTATGTCCTCGGAGGAGCGCCCCGACCTCTCCCTCTGCCAGGCCCAGGTAGAGGGCCCCTGAGATGTCCAGGAGGCCCTCCCCGTGCCCGAGGAGGATGGGCTACTGGCCCTCTGGGGTTTGTGGCAGCCAGTGACACCTCCTTTTGCAGGTTGACCCCTTTCCCCGCTGATCCTGGCTTCATTTTGGTAGACTTGCTTCCCTTCTCAATTACAATATCTAAAAAGACAGATTGAGAGTTGGAAAACGTGGTCAGGTCAGTGGGGTGTTAATTATCCTACAGTATATGCAGCTGAAGCCTGTATATGAGTGTACCATGAGGCGGCTCTTCCTCAGTGGGAGGCGGTATTAGAGATTTATTTGGCAGAAGGTCCTCCAAGTCTTTCATTACTTGATTAGTGCTGTCCTTGTTGTTCCTGCGGTTCTTCTCCTCGTCTCGGGCCTGAAGTGATGACCAACAAACCCGACAGTCATTTGATTTGAATCTAATCTTGAACTTTTGCTTAAATATGGGAAATTAAGAGAAATTCATACTGACCATTTTCATCTTCTTTTTAAGGTCCAGGTTTGCCTGTTGGTATCCCTTTGACACTGTGTTAAGGTAGTAGATGGCCAACCTGTTACACAGTATAAGTCTTTTACTGTGCCACTGCAGATGGATTAGATTACAGTCAGGCTTTGCACACAGTGCTAGATCATATTGTTCTGTCATTTTGTTCTGTGTTTATGTACATGCACTGATCATGGAAATTTTAGGCAAATTTATATTTTGTCTGGGTGCCATGACGTGTGTTACTTCGCCTCATCAGTTACAAGTTTAAAAGAACTGTTGTTAAATTCATAAGCTGCACAGGTAGCTTATCTGCTCTTTGTTATCTACCCAAACGTAATGTGATAATGTCAGAGTGGAAACAAAACACTGTTCGCAAACACTGGTTTTCTTGCCAGAAAGCTTAGGGTGAGCAAATAAAATGCCACTACACTGAAAAGCAGGTAATGAATAGCCTCCTGAAACTTAAGCTGCCTGCTTAGATATACCACTCCAGGGCTCAGGCCAGCTACATGCATATGAGAAAGACAGCACAAAAAGTATCCACTGTAGCCACCTGCCACGGGGTAGGCCACAAAAACAAATGGAAGAATGGAAAATTCAAAATACTGAGCCAGGTGTAAAAAGCAAGAAAGCTAGGTTGGGTTTGTCTGCAGGGAAACTTGTTGCTTGTGAGAAGAGATGACAGAGATGTTTGTACGGCAACTACCACAAAAATATTCACAAGCATGCGTTTTCCCCATTAAGAGCCATAACAAGGATAAAGACTAACAAAAAAAATCCACAGGACAGCACACATGTTTTATTTGTGGATTTAAATTTAAATGGAGGATTAAAGCTGGTCCTTTCTTTAGGAGCACCTGTACAGAAACTAGACCTGCCAGCTGACCACAGTAATTAAATTTATTAAGAAAAGAGATTGTTTGTTAACTGTAAAATGTGTTTGCTTACTTGACCACATCTTCACCACAACTATAGATGCCACTGGTACTGCTTTTGTCCTCTTTCCCTGCCCTCATCCCCAGTCGGTTGCGGCAGATGGCCGCCCCTCATTAAGTCTGGTTCTGCCCAAGGTTTCTTCCTGTTATAAGGGAGTTTTTCCTGTCCATTGCCTGTTCATAAGGGGTCATCTGATTGTTGGGATTTTCTCTGTATTATCGTAGGGTTTTTACCTTCCAATATAAAGCACCTTGAGGGGACGCTTGTTGTGATGTGGGGCTAAAGTGAATTCCTCAAAATCAGTGCCACTCAGTTAGGACAATGTGATCCGCCACACCACAAAATCAGGAACAGATGGACACCTTAAAATCTCTCTACTCTCTGAATTCTTCAGATCCTAATCTGGGTGAGTATCTGACAAACACATTCCATAGAGACCAACCAAGACTACCCTCCGATTATCACGGCCCACATTTTCACTGTACTCCTCCAAGAAAGGCTGACTTTTGCTGCCACTGTGTGGTAGTGTCAAAAAAGACAGTGTAAGGGTAACATCACCACATTATCAGTATTCACTAAGATAGAGACAACTGAAATGCACACAATTTGTTTTTCTAAATAAATAATAAGATTGTGTAGGCAACCTTAAATATATTAGCAGTGCACAAAAGGTTTCATTTGTTTTCTTACATTTATCATGCACGCTTAAAAACACACAAAATGTAAAAATGTATCTTCATTTAGCAGGTACAGAAGCCATGTTTGACTTATTATTTTAATTATACTTACACCATGAGGAGGACGACAGGCATGATGAGTCCAGGATTGGTGGCATATGTAAAAATGGTCCCTATGAAAGCTGGTAAATCCTGTGTTATAGTCTCCATAACCACATCGTACATCCTGTCCTGACCACTGGGGGGATATTGTTGCTGTTATCATTATTGTTACTAACCCTTGGATTTAAAAAAACACAAAAACAAAAAAAACATGTGCATGCAGAAGTATGCTTGAGAAACCTGCCAAGACGCTGCAGATTAAAAAATTTTATTATGTTCATTCTTTAAGTTGACTCTAATAATTATGTTAATGATCATCTAGTGAATCTGAATAAGCTTGTTCATGCAGATTATTAACCGAATAAAAAATGTAAATCTGCAGAAAAAGAAAAAAGATATTCATGCACCACCTTAGATCTCTTATTTTAACCTCATACTGACCTGAATGGACCACAGTCGAAGGACGGGGGCAGGGTCATTATCGTGTAAACGACAGGAAGCAAGCTAAGGAAGAGCACGAGGAGCAGCAGGCCCATGTAGAAGTTGTTGGACCTCGATGCCTTGAAAACTCGCTCGTGAGGAACATTACAGGCCATCACTGCCCAGCACTGGAAGTACATCGACGTCAGGAGACGCAGCACATTCAGACCCACCAGACCTGGAGCGTAAAATGCTCCCATCCTAAGAAAAACAACATATTAAGCAACACTGTTCAAAAAGGAAAAAGATCACGATGCAATTTCAAACTAATCAGCCACTGAATAGTGTAATTAGTGTTATTAGAGATTTTGTGATTGCTGCATTAATGATAGGCGGATCAAAGAAACGTGAGCTGTGTTTCAGCAGAGGGAAGCTTATTAGTGAGCTATTCATCTCATTAGAGAATCTCCAGTGAAGCAGAAAGGAGTCAGAAAATAAAATCATCGATGGAGTAATTCACCATATCATTCCTTGATTGAAGATAAGCCCCAGCACATTCCCACTGATGTCAAACTCTGCATATGATGGCTGGAATAAACACACAAACAACATGATTTGTATGTACTCCTGAATTAATAAACAGCAGGTCAATACACTTTGCATTTGTTGCTCTCTCTCTTTCACTCTGTAATTAAGTTCTCATTGTAGTGTCCTGTTTCATTCTATGTTCAGGATCACCTGTCTTGCCAGATGTCATTGCAAAGTATCAGGTTGATGTAGATGCATTACGAACTGCGGTGGTAAACCCTTGAATTAAAGCAGAAAGTCTGCACCTCCTCCTCTGTTCATGTGTTCAGTAATACCTGAATGATAATGACATAACCACTACTTAAACTGACACAATCACCTTAAATTCCCATGCAGGACTTGAGACAAGTGGTGCAAGTGCAGACTTAAACGTTTTATTTATTTATTTATTTTAATTGTGTTAACGGCAATTGAGCAACAATCAGTTTTGAGGCCTGCTGAGGCCTGTTCCCTGCAAACATTGCTGATGAGCACGACATTATTTCAGTCAAACAAACTAAGATGGACATATGTTAAGGGCACGGGACACTGTGACCCACTGACACACAATTAGGAGTACTCACGAATCCGGCCTCCAGGTCCCAGCACCAGCAGTAGTTGAGGAAGCGAACAATGATAGCTCGCGCAAAGTCACCGATCAAGATAGTCAAAAAGGTTACCTGCATGTCTGATACGATAAGTTTCACAAATTCCTGCAAGGTAAAAGTAAAGACATAAAGAAAAGAAAGAATTGTGATGTTGTCCCCAAATACTTAAAATCAAATGTTTATTTATTCAAATACTTAATTTTTAAGGGAATATGCTTGGTATGAACTAAATATATACCAATCAAATAAGTTTTGTTTGATCAGAAAATTCACATTTTATAATGTACCTATGTAACAAGATTACATGGAACATTTACATGTAATGAAATTAGTCAGCATCATGGGCAGAACATATGTAGAGTCTATGACCCCTACCAAATTGAAACAATGTTGCACTGATCACTGCACTAGCATAGATAAATAGACCAGTTTGGAGATTTATTTTTTTAACTATGCAGGTTATTAATGAACTTGTGCAACACAAATTGTGACCGGTGATTCTATGAGTAACTGTGATGTGATTATTGTGTTACAGACAATTTAGTGTAATTACAGTAATGCAGTACTTTGTAATGTGTTTCCCTCAGCACTGTTATACATAAAGCTTCTACTAACTATTCCCACTGCAGTCTCCCAACAAGGTCCTCTGACAGCATCTGCAGGATTCACGACCAGTGGAGGCACATCCGTCGTGTTGTAGTAGGAGCTGTAGTTGGCATTGTACTCATGTATAGCCCATTCAGTGGCATTCTTGAGCTCCTGCTCCGTTTCCAGCTGAAAAACATTTAATGCATCAAAGAAAAATTAAGGTGTCAGTGTTCATGTAGCATATTTCATACACACATAAATGTAGTTTCCAGGTTTTAAAAAATAACTGATTATTGGGAATTTGGGAAGGACTGTTTATTTTCTGCTTAAGATGTGAGTTAAAGGTCCGATACCACTGTCGCTTAATTTAGCACAAACACAGGAACAGTAGCCAGGATCTGACTGAGGAAAACAAAACCTGCATAACCGGCTATGAGGTTTAGGGGGCAATATTTCACACACATACACACAAACACACACACTCATTTTCATATCTTAGCAAGGATATCTAATTGACATAATGCTTTCCCTAGCCGCTTACCCTAACCGTCATCATCAATAAATGAATGCCTAACCTTAATCCTCAGCCTAAACCTAACCATGACCTAATTGTAACCCTGACACTAAAACCACATTTCGAGCATCAAAAGTGCCTTCAACGTTGTGGGGACGCACATTTTGTCCCCAAGTGACTGTTGGTCAACACACGTATAGTGGCATGTCAATTTTCTGTCCTCATAAATGTGTCTAAACATGTGTGACAAATATGCAAAAAAACCAAGACTTCTGCAGTGTACATTACTTTTCACATCAGTGTATAAATGCAACTGTAACTAATGCATGAAGGCACATCAGCCATACCTTGTCATTAACTTCATCAAAGAGAGCAAAGAGGAAGGTGTAAAGATTTCCCAGGAAGAGGGCGAAAATTCTCCCCAGCTGCCACTTAAGGGCAATACGGGGATGATAAGCTTCCAACTCTGCAATGGTTTCAAACAGTGGAGGACACACTAGTCCCAATAGAGACATCACAAACTCCACCTGATACAAAAGACAAGAGAGAATGTAAACATTTATTTTTTCAAGCCTCAACTATCCCAACTTTTCATCGCTCCTTGTGTCGGAAAAGAACACCATGTGCTCAGTGTAAACCTACCTCGTTCTTTTGAAACCACGTGAGAGACGCTGGATCCATCTTAGCAAAATCCTGAGAACGTTTCACCACAAAGTAGATGAGATAACCACTGCCACCGAGACAGCACAGGATCATAATATTTGCCAGAATCCTGAGGAAACGTTGGAGATGGATGTTTTCATCCTTCTGGTTCTCCTTTTCATCTACAATGGACTCCTGCATTACAAATAAAGAAGCACTTAAGATCTCTTTCAGTTTCAAGTTACACAATTTAGCACCTTCACATTTCAGAAGTTTAAATCTCCCTGCAAATGGCGCCAGGACAGTTTTCCCCACTTTCCTTATTAAGTAGATTTTTATGATTAACCATCTTAAATTGGGGCTCAGCATATGAAAATGTTGACGTGGAGTACATTATGCTCGCACCTCTCTCTTCGCTGTAACACTATAGGGGATGGAGAAATCAGTGGCAAATTAACAAGTGGGATGTGTTTGCTGGCAGCAGGAATGACATGCCCAACATGGACCTATTTTATTTACACCACATATGAAAACTTCCTTCTGAAAATCCTCCAACATGCACACACACACGCTAACCTTAAAGCTGGTGGTTATGGAGGCGTACTTATTATCTGCAGTTTCGGGGTTTCCTATGAGGTAGTCCCAGCTGGTGAACATCTTCCAGCTGAAGGTGAACTCTCCTTCATCACCCCCATCTCCTCCCTCATTTGCATTACGAGCCATCCTGAAGAGACAAACAAAAAGAAATGATAAAGAAACCCTAAAAAAAAAAAAAAAAACTTCTACATGATTTTCATCTGAATGCCCGCATATGTCTTGCCTACATTCTAATGACAACCATTAGGCTGTATCCAAATATTCCAACACCAGTGAGCAGGTATGACAGAGGGAGTCTGAACTTCAGCACGCCAATGTTTCGTTCGTTGTTGTAGTAGCCATAAAACAAAATAGAGTACTTGCAGTATCCCTGTTGATGAGAAACAGAAAGGTATAGTCACGCATACATGCAAATACAGTCTGTACTCAAGGTAAGTTTCTCACCACACCAATGTATAAATAACATTAGAAAATATCAAAATGGTGACTGAAACAGCCATGCTATCATCTCTGAGGGTGTAAAGGCTGCTATCTATATTGCTAACATGCGAATGTTCATTCTCTTCTGCTTATCAGGGTCACAGGGGGCTGGAGCCTATCCCAGCTAAAATAGGGCAACAGGCAGGGTACACCCTGAGCAAGCTGCCACCCTGACACAGGGCTAACACAGAGCGACAGACAACCATTCAGACTTACACATTTGGGCAATTAAGAAGCACTAATTAACCCAACCCCACCCAGATGATGTAGTCAAACTCATGACTGTTCTTGCCTTGAGGTATCAGTGCTAAGCACCATTGTCCATCCATCCATCCATCTTCACCTGCTTTATCCGAGGCTGGGTCGCGGGGGCAGCAGCCTAAGCAAAGAGGCCCAGACCTTCCTCTCCCCAGCCACCTCTTCCAGTTTATCCGGGGGAATACCAAGGCGTTCCCAGGCCAGCCGAGAGATATAATCTCTCCAGCGTGTCCTGGGTCTGCCCCGGGGCCTCCTCCCGGTGGGACATGCCTGGAACACCTCACCCAGGAGGCGCCCAGGGGGCATCCTTGTCAGATGCCCGAACCACCTCAGCTGGCTCCTTTCGATGTGGAGCAGCAGCGGCTCTACTCTGAGCCCCTCCCGGATGGCCGAACTTCTTACCCTATCTCTAAGGGAGAGGCCAGCCACCCTTCGGAGGAAGCTCATTTCTGCCGCCTGTATCCGCGATCTCGTTCTTTCGGTCACTACCCACAGCTCGTGGCCATAGGTGAGGGTAGGGACGTAGATTGACCGGTAAATTGAGAGCTTCGCTTTTACACTCAGCTCCCTCTTCACCACGACGGACCGGTGCGGCGTCCGCATTACTGCAGCTGCAGCCCCAATCCGTCTGTCGATCTCCGGCTCCCTTCTCCCATCACTTGCGAACAAGACCCCGAGATACTTGAACTCCTCCACTTGGGGCAGGAACTCATCCCCGACCCGGAGTGGGCACTCCACCCTTTTCCGGCTGAGAACCATGGCCTCAGATTTGGAGGTGCTGATCCTCATAACCACCATTGTGCTGCCATGAAGTTCAAATTGAGTACCAGAATTCAGAAGAAAGTGATTTAAGTGATCCAGGAATTCTTGTTGGTGCCAGCAGGCCGGTCTGAGTAGTTCAGAAACTGCTGATCAACTTGTGCCTTCCTACACAACCATCTCTAGAGTTTATAGAGAATGGTCCAAAAAAGAGAAAATATCCAGTGAGCTGTAATTTTCTGGGATAAAATGCTGTTTCAATGCCAGAGGTCAGAGGAGAATGGCAAGAAGCCTTTAAGCTGATAGAAAGGGAACTAAAACCAAGATATGCAGAAAGCCTCTCTAAACATCTTAAACCTTGAAGCAGGTGAGCTACAACAGCAGGTGATGCTCCCCTCATCTAAGAACAAGAAACTCAGGCTGGCTACTTGAACTTGACACTGAGTTAACTGAACTCTTATGGCATCCACAGTCACCAGATCTTACCAAAACATTATCAAAAGTTAAAAAAAAAAAAAAAAAAACAAGTATTAGAAATTTTAAAAAAAATGTATTTTTCTTTTCTTTGGTATAAGGGCAAAAACTACTGTTAGCCAGTCTGGGGAAAAAAGAGAGCTCGTGTGTGAGGAAAAAATGAATTAAGGGATGCATGAAGCTAGGATCCTCACACCAAAGTCAAAGAGCACTGAGAAGTCCATGGCTGTGTCCTGTTCAGATCGTGGCACAGTTTTCCGGGGAATGGAGCCATAGGGGAGACCCATGAGAACCTAAATGCAGAGAAGAAGGATGGAGAGATGGATGGAGAGAGCTCAGCATTTGCCACATTAGCTATTGGCTGCTAGCATACATATAGACAAAGCCTACCTCTGGCAGCACCACCAGACCAAACATGAACCCGAACAGGATCAGGTTCAGGCCATACATCCACCTCAGAAAAATGAAGTAAGATGCCACCGATGATCCAAAATGACCTGGGGGGAAGGGGGTGGGGTGAAAATACATAATTGTGAGGACAGCTTATTAGCAAATGTAAGATTATAGCTTAGTGATTATTTGGTTTTGTGGTACCAACTTTCTACTTCCTTTATCTTCCTCTCCCAGGGTATACAAGCTGTTTTGAAGTTCTCAAAGTCCCGATTAAACTTGATAAGTTTCTAGGGGAGAGTGCAGAGAAGCAAACTTAAACAATATTACTCAAATTATAAATCAATGCATTTTGCACAGTGAGGACATTACCTTGGTCATCATGACTTTAAACGCATACAACTTCTTGCCTTTTCCTTTCCCGAGAGCACCTTCGAATTTTTCAACAAACTCCTGGGCCTCCCTGTTTCAGGCAGTACACAAATGTTCAGCAATGAAATACCATCCATGCCCACATCCAACTGAAAATCATGATCTACTCAGTGAATTAATTATTTAGTTAGTGAACAGGATGTACAAACAACAGGTTTGGAATGATTTACTGACTGATGACACGCTGCATATGTTAAGAGCACTGGCAGGAAGACACAGCAAGCAGGAGGTCAGCTCACCACAACAACATGCATTAAACAGTGTCAAGCTCATGAAAAGTTAAGGCAACTTGGCTATCATGTTCCCTTTCCAGAAACTTGCCTACATACATAACAAACATACATACTTACCTCACAAACACACACTGACTTACACAAGCCTTACCCCTGGCTAGGAAGCCAGAACAGTTTGCTGTCTTCTAACATATCTAACAGGCTGAGATACAGCCAGCTTGGCTTGTGCTGAGATTTTATAGGACCCTGTTGTCATGTATACAAATTCCACAAAGGGCAGAATTTCCATACAGTGCATCCAGAAAGTGTTCAGACCACTTCACTTGTTTCACATTTTGTCATGTTACAGCCTTGTTCCAAAATGGATTAAGTTCATTTTGTTCTGCATTCAATATGTCCATTGTGATGTTGAGTAAACAAAATTTTCCTCGAAATTCTTGCAAAAATCACATACATGTACTGTAAGTATTCTCACACTTTGCTCAATACTTTAGCAATGATTGTAGCCTCAAGTCTTTATGATTATGATGCTACAAGCTTGAAACACCTATTTCTGGGCAGTTTCTCCCATTCTTCTTTTCAGAACCCTTCCATCAGATTGGATGGAGAGCACAGCCATATTCAGATGACTGTGCTTCAAGTCTGGGCTCAGAGTTGGCCACTCAAGGACATTCACAGAGCGGTCACAAAGCCACTCTTGTCATCCTGGCTGTGCGTTTAGGGTCGCAGTCTTGCTGGAACATAAACCAGACCAGTCTGAGGTCCATAAAGCATCTAGTTCCTGCTGCTGAAAAACATCGCCACAGCATGATGATGCCACCACCATGCTTCACTGTAGGAATGGTATTGGCCAGGTGATGAGAGGTGTCTGCATGATGATGCAGACATGACGGGCCAACGAGTTGGCATTCAGGTGGCTTCTGTCTGGCCATTCTGCCACATGGGCCTGATTGGTGGTGTGCTGCAGAAATGGATGTCCTTGTGAAAGGTTCTCCTTTCTCCACAGAACAATACTGGAACTCTGTCAAAATGACCATCAGGTTCTCAGTCACCTCCCTGTCTAAGGCCCTTCTACCCGATCACTCAGATTGGCCATGCGGTCAGCTCTAGGAAGAGTCCTGGTGGTCCCAAACTTCTTCCATTTACAGATTATGTTGGAATATTGGAATAAGGCTGTAAAACAATGTGGAACAAGTGAAGTGCTGTGAATACTTTCCAGATGCACTGTAGATGAATAAAAGCCTAGATCTAAACATTTGCATAGGTTGCAGGACTCAAAAGAAGAAACATGCTTTGCCCTGTCTAAAAACACATTTTTTTAAAGTAGTTTTGTCTGTTTGTATAGTTGAGCATTGATGAGTGGAAGTACCAAAGAGGTAAAGTAGCAGTGAGCAAGATTTAATAATAAATGTCCAACTTCACATGGTATTAAAAGAAAATGTGCACCAGCAAAAATGGAGTAATAAGCAATTTTAAAAAGGCACTCAAAATGAACAACATCTTTAATGAACAGAAGTTACGGTTGTAACAAAAAGCAGGCCAAAGAAGAGGATTAAGAGTTGGCCACAGTTTTTTGTTTTCATTTTTACTTTAGCAGTACGAGCCTCCTCTTCATCCGCCAAGGTTTGTTCCTTAATGTAGCAATCAGCTTCTTCTTTTCTTCTACTTGTTCTTTCAGGGCAGCGATCTCTCCCTCTGACATCGACTCTTCATCAGACTCGTCTTCAGACTCGTCTTCAGAGGAAGAAGCTGGAGAGCTGCCAAAGGGAAGCAACCGTCACTCGCAATGACTTTGAGAAGGCATAATTCTCACACGATTCATCACCTCAAGAAAAGCTTTCCTGGTGGTTTTAATTAGTAGATTTATATCTAACTGCACACGGTGCAGTGTTCACTTAATAACCCCAGTTCCAAAAAAGCTGGGATTCTGTGTAAAATGTAAATAAAAACACAATGCATTGAGTAGCAAATCTCATAAACACATATTTTATTCACAATGGAACAAAGACAACAGATGTGTAAATGTGAAGATGTACCATTTTGAAGCACGTTTTGAATTTGATAACAGCAATCCCGTCCCAGCAATGCGGTCAAATTGATTGGCATTTGATAGTACAGATGGACAATAACCCAAAACATACAGCCGCTGCATTAAAGGCCTGACAGAGCATTTAAAAGGAAATAAAACAGCATCTGGTGATGTCCATGAGCTCAAGACTTCATGCCATCATTGTCAGCAAAAGGTTTTCAACCAAGTATTAGAAATGAACATTTTATTTTCAGTTATTTAATTTGTCCAATTACTTTTGAGCCCCTGAAATGAAGGGATTGTGTTTAAAGAAATTGCTTTAGTCCCTCAAATTTTTATGCAATTTATTTTGGACAACCCACTGAATTAAGGCTGAAAGTCTGCACTTCAACTGCATCTGAGTTGTTTGAATTAAATTTCATAGTGGTAATTTACAGAGCCAAGAAAAAAACTACACCTATATCTGTAAATATTTATGGACGAAACCGTAGGTACAGCTCTCAGAGAATACTGCACCTGCTCTGCTTTCCATTCTTCTTTTTCTTGTCCTTCTCACTGCCTTTATTTGTCTCGTCTTTGCCTTTAACATTTCCCTTCTTCTCCTTATTCTGATCCTCTTTCTCCTGTTTGGAAGGCGCTCTTCCTCCTTTCTTCCTTTTACCCTGATCTTCTTCGCTCTCCTCATCACGCTCCTCATTTGCAGCTTTCCTCCTGGGAGCTTTGGCTCCTTTCTGTCTCACCCTTCGTTTGTCTTCCTCATCGTCTTGGTCACTGTCTTGGGGCTTGGTCCTCTTCCTTCGTCCCCTTTTCCTCGGTGCCTCATCTTCATCTTCTTCATCATCCTCATCATCACTGACCTGTTTGGTTTTACGCTGTGCTTTGGCTCTTCTGTTTTTGCTTCTCCTTCTGGTCTCATCTAAGACACACACACACACACACATACAAATATATATTATTTTTTTACACAAGGTTTGATATTGAAAATGCAATAACATGTCCCTGAACAAATACAACCATCAACAATAAGAACTGACAAAAAGGGCCGAAAATGCCTTAAAAGCTATAAACATTTTCAAAACGTTTTCTTTAAATTAAACTAAAGACAGAAAAATTGTCCCATATGACTTACCTTCACTCCCACTGTCCAACGCAGCATCCACCTCCATCCCAACTGAACAGATGCATGAATACAACCATTTAGATTCAAATGTTTAAATAAATATAGCAATGAATGAATGAGTCAGTTTTCCCTATAATAGCATTAAAACATCTTCTCACCATCTTCAGCCTGAATTACAGCATCGTTTTTCCTTTTTGGAGGCATCCTTCTGATCTTTTAGTTATTTATATATTCTTTTTGTCCCCTACTCACTTCCGACTCAGTCTCATCTTCATCCATGAGTCACTCAGTTCACTGACACAGTACACTGTGAAGGTACAGAAAGAAAGTCAGTATACATAACCACATAAGCACACACACACACCACACACACACGCACACACACACCTCTGTTTGTGCTGCTCAAAGGCTGGGCTCCATGACAACAGCCAAAGAAACCCAGCCCTTAGATGATAATCAGGAGCCAGAGAGAATCTGAGAGACAATGGACTTGTCTATCAAAATGTTAACTGATATTATACAGGGGAGAGATATAAGAAGATATAAATTTTTGGTGATTTAACACTCAAGTTTATTTGAATTGGATAATGACCAATATCTTGAGTCACTGTCATATACAACATCTAGCAATGCAACAAAACCGTTTTGAAAAGGAAAACTGATGGTCGCCTTCACTTACTTGCCACCCCGTTAGGAGACACCCAAGCAAATGCAGAAATAAAGGTTGGGCCACATTAAAGTTGGATGAAAGCTTAAGTAATCCTGAGTGAAACAAGTCGCTGTATTTAAATACTATACACAACGTCTTCTAGGGTGTAGAACGAGCAAACTAGTGGAGTAAAAATCAGTTATGTTACTTTAAAGGCAAGACACAAGCTGTTGATTCAATAATGGGTCCTGATTTTTAGGTTAAAGTACAGGGTGGACCATTTATATGGATACACCGTAATAAAATGGGAATGGTTGGCGATATTAAAGTCCTGTTTGTAGCACATCAGTATATGTGAGGGGGCAAACTCCTCACGATGGGTGGTGACCATGATGGCCATTTAGAAGTCGGCCATTTTGGATGCAACTTTTGTTTTTTCAATAGGAAGAGGACCATGTGACACATCAAACTTATTGGTAATATCACAAGAAAAACAATGCTGTGCTTGGTTTCAATGTAACTTTATTCTTTCATGAGTTATTTACAAGTTTCTCTTTGTTCACAGCCATTGACATGTCAAAGAGGTTAACACGTGAGGAGCGAATCGAAATCGTGTTGATATCTGGTGAACGCAGTAACCGGGTCATTGCAGCAGATTGTGCTGCCCATTGTGTTGGATTGTCAATGCAACCCTCTTCTCCCACTCTTCACACACTGATAGCAACACCGCAGGAGAAATGCCATCACAGGCATCCAGTATCCGTAGTTTCAGGTGCTGCACATCTCATATATTCACACCATAGACAATTGCCTTCAGATGACCCCAAAGATAAAAGTCTAAGGGGGTCAGATCGGGAGACCTTGGGGGCCATTCAACTGGCCCACGACGACCAATCCACTTTCCAGGAAACTGTTCATCTAGGAATGCTCGGACCTGGCACCCATAATGAGGTGGTGCTGTCACGGTTCTGGGTCAGTATTTTGAGTTTTATTATGTTTGGGTTTTAGTTTGCATCGGGGATTGTTTTCTTGTTCTCTTGTTGTGTTTATGATGATGATTATGATGTTTATTATTAGAGTTCCATGTTTCTGTTTATCTGGGTTTAAGATGCGGGTTTAGTTTCTTATGTCATTTCCTGTCTGTCTCTCGATGTCGAGCCTGCGTGTGATGTTTTATTGTGAAGGTCTGTGTCATATGTGAGTGTGCTCAGTTTACGTTTCCCCTGTCCCGTCAGCTCAGATTCCTCCCAGCTGTGTTGCCCTCCTGTCTCTCATCCCCTGATTACTGGTGTGTGTATTTAAGCCCAGTGTGTTCTTCTGCCTGTTGCCGGTTCGTCTGTGTTCCTCCGTGCCAGTCTGTGTTACTCGGTGTCCTGCTCGTCGGCTGCCTCTCTGCCCTTTGTCGTATGCTCCTAGGTCTGTTATTTTTTAGTTCTCCCAGTTTAGGTGTTTTCAGTTATTTGTTATGCTCCACTGTCTGTTTGCCACTACACCTCTGTTAATAAACTCAACGGCATCTCATCCACTGCATGCATCTTGGGTCCTTCTTCTAACTCCACACGGCTCGCCTCGGCAGCCATGACAGGTTGCACCATCTTGCTGGAAAAACTCAGGGAACGTGCCAGCTTCAGTGAATAAAGAGGGAAACACATCATCATGTAGCAATTTCAAGTATCCAGTGGCCGTGAGGTTTCCATTGATGAAGAATGGACCCACTATCGTTGTACCCCATATACCACACCAAACCATCACTTCTGTTATTCCAACAGTCTTGGAGGGATCGATCCAATGTGGGTTAGCGAGTGCTACGCTGTGGGCTCTTGCTGAAAGAAGCTAGGACAGCCACTGATGTTTCTTCATTAGTGACAGTTTTCTTGCGTCCACATTTTGGCAAATCCAACACTAAACCAGTTTCACGAAACTTAGCAAGAAGTTTGCTAACTGTAGCATGGGAGATGGGTGGTCTCGTAGGGTGTCTTGCATTGAAATCTGCTGCAATGACCCGGTTACTGCGTTCACCAGATATCAACACGATTTCGATTCGCTCCTCACGTGTTAACCTCTTTGACATGTCAATGGCTGTGAACAAAGAGAAACTTGTAAATAACTCATGAAAGAATAAAGTTACATTGAAACCAAGCACACCATTGTTTTTCTTGTGATATTACCAATAAGTTTGATGTGTCACATGGTCCTCTTCCTATTGAAAAAACAAAAGTTGCATCCAAAATGGCCGACTTCTAAATGGCCATCATGGTCACCACCCATCGTGAGGAGTTTGCCCCCTCACATATACTAATGTGCCACAAACAGGACTTTAATATCACCAACCATTCACATTTTATTACGGTGTATCCATATAAATGGTTCACCCTGTAGAATAATAAGAGAAGGTGATAGCTGCTGTCATTTCTTCTGTTAAAGTGAAACAAAACTGCAAATAAATTCAGTTTAAATTAACAGGAAGCAGCAATTTTTGATTGGTCAAATTCATTCAGTGTTTTGACAAGTTGTTTGTGATAAAACTGCCTGGAAGAATTCCTTAAACTAACACAGCTGAATGCTGCTAAACATGAGGTTGTCCACTGGACGGACAGACAGATAGAGATAGATAGCCTAGATTTGATACATATGGATAAAACTTAAATCAAGAAATGTTTCACCATTTTGTAAAGGTCTCTGCAAAGCACAATTCTCCACAATTACAGGTATATGTAACCGGGTTCAGGTTCTGCGGCAGCATCTACAAGTAAAGAACTGCCCAAGCTCAAAGTCCAGGCTATCACCCAAAGCAATCATAGAATAGATCATTTAATTAAATGCTCCAAAAGGCACTGATACCAAAAACACAGTCAGCAGGTCCATTTAGTGAAGCTGAAGTGAGCTTCCACTTCCTGTGTAAACATTTCTGTACACATGCTTATTTCTAGTGAAATGCTGCTCATTATCAGGGCCCGACTTTGTTTAAAAGGCTGGTCTCAAGTAGCTCCTTTAAGAAGTGCAGTTTTTGGCACTTGAGCATTGCCTGTGCTTGGTCTCAACAATTTCACATGTTTCTGTGAAGCATGTTGAGTCTTCTGTGAAAACTCAGGCAGGGCTAGAGAGACAACCGTACTGACCTTTGCTCTCAAACCCAAAACTGGACACCCTCCAAGGAATCAAATCAGTGCTTATACTACCACAATGCCTCACTTCTTCCTTCTCTGTTATTAGTGAATAAAAGATGCCCATTGCAATCACCTGACGTTGAGATATCCGGTAATGTGCAACCTGTCATGGCTCAGTTTTCTGCCACATTGAAGAGAGGGACACCAGAAGAGAGGGACACTGGGGGACAGAGCCAAAACACAACTCCAGAAGGAGGGTGAAACAGGGGTCATCAGAGGACTGAAATTACCTGGACAAATAGAGTGTGGGGCAGATTATGACTGAGTCTTGGTGTACAGAGAGGATGCAGATTCTTTATTGCTTATCAAAGTTGCGTCAGCTTTCACTAAATATTGTGATTGACAGCCCCTTGGCTGCCGGTGAAAGAACAAAGCATAGAGACTTACTCAATTCTCAGGATCTCAAATAACTGCAGAATTAATACTTAATGCTTACTCGCCATGAATTGATCATGAGCATCAGTAGAAGTGGATTTGACTGACACTGAAGGTCTGTCGCATTATGAGCTTGCTAGCCTGTTGTCATAAATAATGTAGAAACAACAGTTATTCCTCAGCAGCCACCTGGAAATTGTACAGATCTAAAACTTCATCAAATCAAATCTGCACAAAACTGAGATGAAAGAAGTGTAAATATAGACTGTCATGTTACTAAAGTTCAATTAATGTTAGTTTTGGCTAACGGTGTTACGTCATTGATTTAAATGTCAGGTTGACTGACAGGACTGTTCAGTGTCCAGCAAGTGCAGAGTGCAATTAGCTGTAGGGACACTTGATAAGGCCGCTCATTTATCAGATGATACGAGTCAGATATCTCTGCTACATGATGCGGGTCAAATCTGAATTTTTGGCACAGTTTTGTTCATTTTGCTTTGGCAAAAATTAATAACCTGGCTTCTGATGTGGCACTTAAAACTCATGGATTGTATCATATTTACCACATGTAGATAAAAAATTAGAGTCAAGCTGAGCATCTAGTCCAGCAAGAGGTGAATGATTCATTTAAACCTTGGTAGTTAGGTTAAATGGCCTCCGTGTCTAATGAATTGTTTAATACTTTGGCCCGGTCACAGTTCTAAGAAACTACCAGGCTGGTTACTTTGAAGGCTGAAGAAGTGAAGGAAGACCCCATTATATTTTGGTGTCATAGCACCAGTAAAGGGTTGAGTTTTATTCATATATGTCCAAATGAGGCATTGCTGGATTCCACAGTTCAAGATCATTTCAAAGCAAGACATCTGAAATTGTATTTTTTTTAAAAAGGCTTAAGAGGGTTTTTTTCACAATCTAGTTTTTCCCCACATTCAATATAATCAATCCAGAGGAATACAGTCAAATTTGGCTTAACCTGCAACACAGAAAGTACGGTTTTATCTTGACCGATCAAAAAAAAAAAAGCTAGGTTACTGGACTCTGGAGCCATTCTTAGGAAATACAGATATTTATATTCTTAGAAATACAGATGAAATACAGATATTTGCGGTATTTGAAATTTCCAGGCTAAAAACATGGTTCTACACATCATAGAGAAGTGGACTGTTAACCTTGTTGGAAGTCTGCAGATCCAGAGGGTGCTTTTAGTTGGTTAATAGCTTTAAGACAAGGACTACATGAGAACTTTAATGTAAAATTAAAAAGAAAACAAAGCACTGATTTTGTTAACATTATTTAGTAAACAAAGGAGTGACAGTACAGTTCATCTATCTTTTCATCATATACACAGACTGTAAAGGAGAAAAAAAACGTATTCATAAGAAGCGATTAATGTGCACTAACTACTATCAGTCCAGCATGAATTTCTCAGTAAAGTGCTTTATTTTCCCATATTTGTTTTGTGTTGTTGTGTCAGTGTCTCTGCAGGCTCGGCACCCTGTACATCCTGGGCTCAGTTTGCCGAGCAAAACCAGGCAGGTATCCAGAAGGCCCGTGGTTGCCACGGTCGTGGGTCCTTGAGCCTGAGTCTCTGCTGGACGGCATCTGGCTTCCTCTGCCGCCAACAGGAGGAGGGTTCTGACCGCTGACGTGGATATCTGTATCATCTGCAATCAAAATAAGAGGAATCTATGATTTCAGGTGTGGGGACAAAACAATGACACTGCTAACCGCCATCAACACAGAGTATAATCCAGTGGGGAAAATAACATTTGACAGTTCACACTGTAAACCTTTACTGCTAATATTACGAAGACTAATACTGCTTCTGTGTTCCAGATTAATCTCTATTCTTGAAAAAAAAAAATCTCATTAGCTAATTCAGCAAAAGTTGTCATGCTATGTAAAATCTAAATAAAAACAGACTGCAATGATTTGCAAGCTCACTCAACTTTACAAATCATATTTTATTCACAATAGAAGAAAGAAAATATATCATATGTTTAAACTGAGAAGATGTACAATTTTAAGAAAAATACTGACTTATTTTGAATTTATGATAGGAAAATATCTCAGAAGGTTAACATGCAATAGGTCAGTAACATTGATTGGGTTCTTTCTAAGAGTGTCTTGGAGAGGTAGAGTTTCTCAGAAGCAAAGATAAGCAGAGGCTCATCCATCTGCAAAAAACTTGTGTTTCCAAATTTGTCGCATGAAACTGCAAGCACTTTTCATGTGTATCTTTTACTGTTTAGAAGCAACGTCAACCTCTATTATGTATGCAACAGAAAATAGGATAAATGTAGATATATCTATATGTTATATATACTATATAAATAGAGTTATAGTTTGTATTCACATCTACTGACATTATTTTATCATTATTTTAATATAACACAAGGTTCAGTTAGCTTTGCACAAAAAAATAGAAACCTCCTCCAAAGAGCTGCTTTTCACTTTCTTGGTTTGACTATATTTCAGAGCCAGTACTTTTTTACTTTTACTTGAATAAATTAGTTGAATTAGTACTTCAGTTTTTCTGGAGTATTTTTAACAGTAGTATTTGTACTTCTACTTAAGCACAGAATGTCTGTACTTTTGCCAACACTCCTGAGCACCTACAAATGGACATTAAAGCACATGCAAAGAAGACATGCTGTCTTCTCTGGGTCAACACTCATTCAAAACCAACTGAGCCAAAGTGGAAAACAGCATTATGCTTAGATGAATTGAAATTTCAAACTCTTTTTGGAAAACATGGATGCTATAGCCTCTGCAAAGGCAAGTTTAGACCTTTGAGGGTTCTCCAGCACCCCCAAATTTAGAGCACTGGAAATTCAGAGCACCCCTAAAAGTAACTAAAATAATAATTGTGATGACAGCATATCTTAGTACTCTTCATTCATCCTCATTATCTTCAGATGTTATATTTTCCTAAGTTTTCTATTGACAGAAGTACAGGATAGAATGAAAACAGGTTTAATATCCAGTGTTGTTGATGTCATGATGTTACAGCGCGCTCCTACAGAGGTGTTGATGTTTCAGCAGTGTGGCTTGTCATCAATACACTAAATAAGTCTTAATATTGGTATAAACTGATGTGGATCAGTTTATGTCTTTCATTCACATTTAACTTTTCGGTGACGGCACAAAGACTGAGAGAAGAGGATAGAGAGGGCTGATGACAGCAAAGAGAGAGAGAGAGAGAGCAAAAAGAGGCAGGTCAAAGAGAACATGTGGTCAAATTTATCAAAAATGATAAAGGCGCAACTTCTGTTTTACCCATAGTCAATAATGATAATTTCACAGCTGTGTGTTGCTCTTATAATAATTATTATGAGATTATATTTTTGGTATTTTCTAGTTAAGTGTAGAGGGTGGAAAGAGCGAGAGACAAGACAGAGATTCTAAAAAGAGTATATTGGTATGAATGGCAGCATTTTACAGGATTAACTCCACTCTAAACATGGCAGGATGACTCCCACTACATTGATGTGATGGAATACAAATATGTTATCCACTCGTGAAATTGGGGTACATGTTGCTCTGTGCTGAGGTTGCATAACAAAGGGAGTATTTATATGAATTCAAAAACTTTAATATAAAACAACTATTACAGTTTGCTTCATGTACAAGTCTATGGAGTGGCAGGGTGATTTTCCAGTGTCTATACTGAATAATGCTACTTTAAGTGCTTGATGATTTGGTGGACTGCCTCTATGTAATTAGAGACTGACATAATGTTGTGCATGTTTTTCATCTTACTTCTTAAACTCCTTTAATAACTGAGCCTTTGCCGCAGGTTTGATCACTTTAAGGCTCCATTTTAAAATGGGTGGATTAGACTGAAATCTCTGATTATTCACTCTGAATTATTCTGAAACACTACAATAGATCATCCAACTAATTGGGTAACTTGGGGTTGAAAAGGTGAAAAGGGTTGTAAACAGCATAAAAGAAGAGGGGACGTGCCCCTGCCCCAAGGTTTTTGAGATGTGTTGCTGTCATCAAATTCAAAATAAGCTGATATTTTTCTCAAATGGTAAAAAGTAAATAAATACTTTTTTTTTTTTAATTCAGTATTTGATATTAATATAACACTGATGGTGCTGTTAATATTTCTCTTTCATTTTACAGCATCCCAACTTTTACTTTTATGTTTGTTAATTTCACAACAAAGTCAAATTTCCTAAAACAATAAGATGAATCTTGAAGTTGTGAATTATCTTAAATCATCTTAAATCTTCAGGTTTACCTTCTTTATTAATATTTGAAATCAAAAGACTCACCTTCTTGATCCTGTACTGAAGCATTGTTGTTCCTTTGTTGCTCTTGTGCAGTCTTTCTGGCCTCCTCCAAATCCATTTGAGCTTTCAGTGCTGCTCGTTTGTTCTTCCTCTTGTTCTCCTCATTTTGCTTAAAAAAAATCACCAAGAGACAAAAACAAAACAAAAACAAAAGATACCCACACGTGTTATTTTTCAGATCACTCAGAGCAAGCACGTACATTTACCCAGCATCTCTTCTGCAGATTTGTTATTGGTGGAACCTGTAGTGGGTTTTTGGATAGATCTGAACTGTCAGGCTTTGCTGCTCTCTGCTGGAGAGATAACACTAATACAATTGCGTGACAGCAGTCATGCATCACAGTGGCCTCGGGCGGTCTCTTTGTGAACTTCAGTGCTGTTTGAAAGCATACCAACTGCTAAAATTAACTATGAAAACAAACCTAGAGAAGATCCAACTTAGATACATGAAATTTCTTGGGATATTTTTTACTCTCAAAACTCGTCACTTGATTCTGAATGCTATTCAGGTGCAATTTCTGGTCAGAGAAACCACAAAACAGCTACAGCAGTACGTGCTACATTAGAGGAAAAGCAAAACTGAAATTACCATTTGTAGCTTTTTCTTCAGCTCCACATTTGCTTCTCTGTAGCTTTTGGATGTAGATTGCAAGTAATAAATGGCCAGTCTGAAAGATAAAATAACACATGATTACCACCAAAGTTCTTACCACTTTAACACTGAAAGAAAATGATGACAGCATTGTGAAATATACTTATTTATGGATTTACATAGTCTGCTGTTAACTCACACCATAAGAAGTATGAAGGGTAGCACCAATCCAGGGTTAGAGGCATAGCTGAAAACTTTGCTAAACCATGGAGGAAAGTCAGACTCCAGAGTCTCGTGGATCACATCAAACATGCGGTTCTTACCACTGTCAAAAAGATGGTAGTGGTTATAAAAACCCAAGTCATTTTTATTTTAAAGCTAGATACCCTGAACTAGTGTCATTACCTGAAAGGTCCACAGTCAAATGAAGGGGGAATGGAGACAATGGTGTAGATGGCAGGCAGTGTGGACAGAAAGAGGATGACCAGCAACATGGCCATGTAGAAGTTGTTGGAACCAGAGGCTTTGAAGACCCTTTCTTGTGGCACATTACAGCACATAACAGCCCAGCACTGCAGGTACATGGAGACATGGAGCCGGATGACGTTTAAGGCAGGCAGACAGGGCGCATAGAAGGAACCCATCCTGAAAGCAAAGATTAGAAAAAGCAGGACAGATGCTGAGCTAGTAAGAGGCTTTTATCAATATGAAAACCATGATGAACCTAGCTGAAAGTAAAACACCATCCTGAAATAAGAATCTTCTGAGTGAAACAATTGCTGCTTTCCTACCATATCATTCCTTGATTGAAGATCAGGCCCAAAACGTTCCCACTGACGTCAAACTCAGAGTAGGATGGCTTTTACAAATGAGAAATTAAAGGCAACTATTACTTTTGCCACACTTTTTTTTTCTCCAAAGAGTGACATTTTTAAATTCGAGTAACAAATAAGTGATAGAAAAGATGACTCACAAAGCCAGCCTCTAGGTCCCAACACCAGCAGTAGTTGAGAAAACGAACAAGAACTGCTCTCAGGAAATCACCAATCAGCAGTGTGATGTAAGTTGTCATTGTGTCAGATATGATCAAGCGAACAAACTCCTACAAATTAAGAAATCATTTAGCATTAATTTCTTGTCAACATCAAAATTAACATCATCACCCACTCTGAAAACAACAGTTTTATTTCAACATAAAAGCCCCTGAACATTTGTAATGTTTATCGCTTTTAACAATAAGATCAGAGTATGTTTCCTTAGTTAATGCAACAGAAATCCATTAATACAAAGTTAACTAAAGTACAAACTGCAACTACAATGTTTACTTTGATTTTCAACTAAAGCATTATAATAATGGGGGAAATAATTATTTGAATTTGTAAGTTAGTTCATTTCAGCTCAGAAGTATTAATTTATTTGCATGTCATTGAGTGAAATAATGATTTGACCTCCAAACAAAACATGGCTAAATACTTCATGGCCTCGTCCAGTGGCCCCTCATTGCAGTTAAATTATTTTACCCACTATATTCATGTGATTGTTTCATATTGTCATTAATTTTATCATTTCCTTATTTATTGGTATCCACAGCCTAATGCCATAACAACAATTACATCACTTAGTTACATAATAGTACAGACGCACACATGCACACTGACCTGGCCTACCATTGTCTCCCAGCAAGGCCCTCTGGGCACATCAGCAGGGTGGATTGTGACGGGTGGAGCAGTACTGTTTTCTAAAACGGTGCCATTGTAAAGACTGGCCTCCCACATGGTTATATTAAACTTCACTACCTTTTCCTCTTTCCTCTGAGACAAACACTTTGGATTAATCATCCTATAAAATTACAATCTCATAAATCGATACACAATGACTTCTCACTTTAAGGTTGATCTCATCCATGAGTGCAATAATGAAGGTGTAGAGATTTCCCAAGAAGAGGGCAAAGATGCGACCGAGCTGCCACTGCAGGGCAACCCGCGGGTGGTAGTTCTCCAGGGTGCTGATTACATCAAACAGCATCGGACAGAACATCCCCAGTAATGACATGACCATGTTCACCTGAGAAATACGTCAGAAAACTAATGTAATTACTCTGAGGACAACTTGGGAGTGCATGGGTTTTTTATTTAGTGTGTAACTTTGTATAACGCCTTACAAAAATGACATTTGATGCAACTGAATAGCTGGTGGCTGTGATCGCTGTAAATCTGGGCAGAATATTACCATTGACATGAACGGTGTGCACTCCTGTGAAAACTAAGTACATGCCATGATTGCAGAGTTGTAGCTCATAGGCAGGTCTTTAGCTTTCAGACAGATTTTCAGACAGATGTCCTTTGATGAACATTTGACTCTAGAATACTTTAGTATGCATTTATTCAGTTCAATATCTGCAAGGTCCTAGTTCCTGTGGCTGTGAAATAACCCTAAATCATCAGCCCTCCACTACCATGCTTAATAGTTGGTATGAGGCAGTTTTGCTGATATTCTGTGTTTGGTTTTTACTGTGTTTTTCACAAACATGGTGCTAATGGCGAAACATCTCCACTTTGGTCTTGTCAGTTCAGAGGACATTGGTCCAGATGTCTTGTGGTTTTTTCAGGTGAAATTTACAAACGTAAACTGTGTTGCTGTCTTCAACATGGTCTACATAAAGTCTTGTGAAAACTTTATTTTTCACATGACTCAAAATGTCAGTTTAAAATTTCTTCCTCAGTGTAATTCACAGAGCAAACTGAGAATATTTTAACAACTCACCTCAAACAGCTTTATGTAGAACACGTGGTATGTGCTACAGCTAACGAACTTCAACATTTAGATCTGGGTCTAGGTGAGTTTGCTCAGGTATGGAACTTGTTACTTATCTGCTTCATCATCAGCCAATATTTAAGAAACATCTCCAACATCCAGGCAGATTACGCGTTTCTCCTGACTGCTAAGCAGGCTTCTTTATGCTCTCCTGTAAACTTTAAAGTCTAACGCCTTTATTTCGATGCTTTCCAGTGTCCCCCAGTTCCCATAGAGAAGTTCACTTCTCAGATTTACTTACCCGTCACAGTCAAACTGGTCCATTCCTCCAGAAATACTCACAGCACTCTCACCTGCTCTCACCTTGTGTAAAGAATCTTATCTGGACTCACCCACCACACCCCCTCTCCAAATGACCTGATCACTTTCCCAAAATGCTCCTTAGTGACTATGTTAAACTATAAAACTCCTTTCTTTGGGTTTGGATTGCACTTTTTATTGTCACTATTTTGGCCTTGGACAAGAACTGCAGGACAAATTCTAAATATTATTTAATTAAACCTCAGCAAGTTTTGCTTGCAGCCAAAATTATTCATAAACTTCCTTTTGTAAATGTTATTTCTCATTAATTCCCCCTCTCTCTTTCTCTCATGTCTACCTCATTCCTTTCCCACCACGTGTGATTCTCCAGTCCATCTAAGGCAAATTTCTGAGAACGCCGCACTACAAAGTAGATGAGGTATCCACTTCCTGCTAAGCAGCACAAGACCAGGAAGTTGGCCAGCACACGCAAGAATCGAGTCAGATGGATGTTGTCATCCTTGTGGCTCTCTTGCTCCTCTAAGATTGCCTCCTATAGTGGTAGAAGAAGTGGTAGAGTGTAATGTACTGTATGATACTTGGCTTGCATTAATCAGCATACTGGAAAGCAGACAGTGAGCTGCCCTAACCTTGAAGCTGGTGGTGATGGAAGCAAACTTATTGTCTGCTGTTTCAGCATTTCCTATCAGGTAGTCCCAGCTGGTGAACATTTTCCAGCTGAAATTGAAGCTGTTATCATCGCCGACCCCTGATTCATTTGCATTACGTGCCATCCTTTAATTTAAAAGTAAGTACATGATTCACTAAAACACTGTGGATAGAATAGATTTGTCTTTTGTATATAGACATAGCAAACATACGTTCTGATGACCACCATGTAGCTATAGGCCACTGTACCGACACCAACCAGGAAGTAAGACAGAGGCATGCGAAACTTGAGCCAGCCCACCGTACGTTGATTGTTGTAGTAGCCATAGAAGAGGACTGAGTACTGTGCGTAACCCTGTGGATACAGTACTTTAATTGGGGGTGACTATTTATTACTACATCAGAGGAGAAATTGCCAACAAAGACAAATAAAATAATACCCACTGACCCCAAAGTCCCAAAGAACAGCAAAGTCCATCGCACTGGCCTCCTCAGCTCTGGGGACAGTCTTTCTTGGCATGCTCCCATAAGGTCGCCCCATTAATGCCTGTAAGCAAAATGCACAGAGAAGGATTACATCGTTTTTGGGGGGAAATGCAAAAGACATAATTCAGGTGCGGTGCATGAAAAAAAAGACAGCATACCTCCGGTACCATAACCAGGCCAAAGGTCAGACCAAACAAGATCATATTGATGCCATACATCCACCTCAGAAAGATAAAGTATGAGGCAACTGAGGAGCCAAAATGACCTGCAGAGCAGAGTACAAAATAACATATGAACAAATGAATATGTGCATCTGCTATAAAACCACAATGTAAGCTATCCTGCTTCTCACAGAAAAGATAAGGCCTTGGAAATTAGAAATGATAAATGTGACTATTGAGCAGCCCTTTGTATTTAAAAAATAAAAGCACACCTACTTTCAATCTCCTTTATTTTCATCTCCCATGGGATGCATGCAGTTTTGAAGTTTTCAAAGTCCCGTTGGAATTTCATCCATTTCTAATGATATGAATAATTTTTTTAATGAATCGTGTATTTGTTTATGTTATTTAATGATTACATAAAGAAGTAAAAGTAAGTCCTCACCTTGGTCATCAGGACTTTGTATGCATAGAGCTTCCTGCCTTTTCCCTTTCCCAAGGCACCTTCATATTTTTCCACAAACTCCTGAGACTCCCTGAAATAAAAAAGCAAATATTAGAGTTCAAAATACTTCTGGTATTTTGAATTACAGCAGAACAAATCAGAATGATTTATCCATATGAAGTACCTTAAAGTGACAAGTTTCTTTTTCATTGGCCAGGGTTTTCCCCTTAGACTTTGGATCAGTTTCTTCCTCTCATCCACTGCCTCCTTCAGCTTCTCCAGCTCCTCTGGAGAGAGACACTCCGGCCTCACCACATCCTTGTCATTGTCCTCTTCTTCATCATCATCCTCTTCGCTTGTCTCTGGCTCTGAACTGAAGCATTAATGTCTTTTAGGGCCCTTTTTTTGTCTAACTGACAGAGTTTTCCATAGATAAGGTGAAATTATAAGATGATACACTACCTTGTTTCAGCCTTCTTGTGCTTTTTTTTTTTTATGTCCCGGGCTTTTTCCTTTACCAGCTGTTTACCTCCATCTTCTTTCTTCTCTCCCTTTTTGGTACTTCCCTGTTTCTTTTTTCCCTTATCAACATTTTCATCAACTTCTCGCACTTCCTCCTTCTCCATTCTGCGTGTTTTTTCATTTCTGATATCCTTTCTTGCTTTTGTTCCCTTGCCACCTGTCAGTTGAGCTTCTTCCTCTTCGTTGCTCTCTCTTCTGCTTGTTTCTTGTTTACTCTTAGCTCTTTTTCGCTTGCTTCTTTCTCTTTTCTCAGATACGGCCTGTAAATCCTCTTCCCCTTCTCCCGCTCTTGTTCCTCCTTTTCTTCTCTCATTTCTCCTCTTCTTTTTCTGCCTGTCACCATCTCTTCTTTTTGTTCTGTGTGTTTTACTCTCATGTTCCTCTTGCAAGGACAAATCTGCATCTTGTTCACCTGCAGTTGACATTAAAACATTACTTTTTGTTAACTTCTTACTATTTATACTCACATAACACTGTCAATCTGTCAGTACTGTTGCTTTCTTTTCACTGCGATGCTCACAGAAAGTTATCTTTTGATACTGTGAAGTTGGCTCGTGCTAAATTAAATATTTTCCTTTCCTCTCTCATGCTATCACATGTTTTAAGGCATGATAGTACTGTGATGACTGAGGAAAATCAAAAGAACTTCAAATGATTTTCAAAGTGTGTTGGTGGCAACAGTAGTGGAGCATCTGTGTGAAGAAACGAAACACGAGCATGGAATTATTTTTCTGCCAAAAGTCAAACATAAATAAAGTCTAATAAAGTTTTTTTGTTTTGTTTTGTTTTTTCTAGTAATTTTGCTTATTTAAAGTATTTTTAATAAACAAGCTGAAGACTAACCTTCATCTGCATAAGTACCTGCAAAATCCAGTCCAGTGTGAACAATGGGAGACAGATATTTTATCAATGAAAATTAATTAAAGAATTGAGTATACCTTGTTTTTTTCATCTTAGCCATAATAACTGCATTTGCCTCATAATCGTTTTATCTTATGCTTCATTTTTAAATTCGATAATCTGTGGTATCATGTCTTTTAAAAATTATGTTCTCACACAAACTAAACTTTGTTTTAATCATCAGGGCAAGTTTGATATGAGCACACTACAAATAGATGAGTGTTCATCACATTGGAACCCATTAAGTCTTTGCAATTTTCATGACCTTGAGGCTCCCCTCTATTTTCTGTTACCAGAGTCCCAGCTTAATACAGTCAGTGGCTACTTCATTAGTTACACTTGTTCAGCTGTCTTTTAAAATCAATATTTAATCAGCAAATCATATGGCACCAACTCAATGCATTTAGACGCATAGACGAGGTCAAGATGACCTGCTGAAGCTTAAACTGAGCATCAGAATGGGGAAGAAAGCTGCTCTAAGTGACTTTGAATGTGTCATCGTCATTGGTGCCAGATGGTCTGAGTGTTTCAGAGATGCTTTAGTGTTTACAGAGAATGGTTTGAAAATGTCCAGTGAGCAGCAGTTCTCAAGGCTTTTTCTCTGGGTGATTTCTGCTGTGATGTTTGGATTGTAGAGTCAAAATTTCTGATTCCAGTAGGATAAGTTTCCATAAAATGTCCATTGAGTATATATGAATTTAAAAATTAAGACTGTAGTTTAGTTGTATGGGAGCATATTTGTAGCAAAGAATGTGCCTTTTAAAGTGATGCCTTTAATTTAAGGGTCCACAGAAAAGACAAACTTAGGTCTTAGACAACTTTTTTAAGTTACTCAGCATGAGTGATGATCATAATTAGATTACTGGAAAGTTTAAGATCTCCTGGTTAAAAACTGACAAATGTGTGTCATTATTGATCATGTTAAGTCCTAATTGATACAGTATAATGATGTTTTAAAGTGCAGATTTAGTATAAAGTACATATTGCAAACACAGAAACTACAAAAATAATAAGAAAGGAAAGATTTGCTGAAAGCAAGACATGTAGGCTTCCTGCTATTTCACAGACCAGATGTTGTTTTAAGAGCTTTTTTAGGTTTGCAGCGAGATGAGTAGTATTAATTCTTTCTCTTTCTGAATATTGTATTCCATGATATAAAACATTTTTAACATTATCGTGCTGTGTTTTTCCTGCAACTTTACATTTGTTATTTTTAAGATAAATACATCTGACTTCTTTACAACATAACTAAACCTTTTAGATAACCTCTTTATAAATCCAGCCC
Organism: Copadichromis virginalis; assembly: GCF_057382275.1. NCBI lineage: Eukaryota > Metazoa > Chordata > Actinopteri > Cichliformes > Cichlidae > Copadichromis > Copadichromis virginalis. The sequence continues at coordinate 15,730,609 of NC_140629.1, forward strand.
TTCTGTTTTTTTGTTTTTTTTTCACATCTCCAATACCACAGTGAACCCTTTCACTGGTGGAGCTTAACCTACCTCATTATGCACCTCGAACTATTGTGCACTAAAGGGGGATGAAGAGGAAAACAAAGAGGACCACTGACAGACTGAACAGATATTTATGTAGTCGGCCTTTTGATGTGTGTCCTTAGTGTAACCGGAGTGGCCATCACATGGGTCATTATGGCTGGGTGCAGCAGAAGGGCACAAAAGAGGCAAACAATGGCTTAATGAAGGGAGACGGGATGACTAAGCCCACAAGGATGGGGGAGACAGCCAAGGGCAAGAGGCCAGCTCCCAAATATGCAGCAAAGTGAACAGGAGGCAAGAACTGGGTGATTAAACATCTTTGTGCTGGGCAATAGCTGGCGTTTTAATGATTTTATTAATTAGAGGCAGACATCAAGTAACTGTACTTCATCTTACTGAACATTAACCTCAATAAATTAGGATGTTTTGTCAGAAAAATACACTCAAATCAGTTATCATAGCTACAACTACCACAAAGACCAAAAGCTCTTCCTCTATTTAACTAATGAGTATTTACCAATATCAACATTTTCCCTAATAAACATGTTGATATTTGTGTAGAAATTAGATTTTTTTTCCAGTAAAGGCCTGTAAATCTAATCGACTTGTATCATCCCAGCCACAAAGAATTAATGTGTTGCCGTCATAAAAACTCTGAAGAATATGTAAAAGCATGCTAATGGGCTTACTGTCATTCTCAGAGGTGATCAGACTGTCCCGAGGCATCTTCCTCTCATGGTCTTGGAAGAATTTCTCCACCATCCAGAGGTCATGTAAGCTAGAAAAAGAGTAAAGCTACAGTGTTTCAGTGGTCTTACGCTGGTCTCCCTCCTTTTACATCTTCTGCATCTCAGGTGAGGATGCAACTTATCCAAATGTGTGTGGGGGTGGGGGTGAGTGTTTAGGGCTGGTACATGATGAGTAATTCGCATGAGAAGTTTACTTTTTCCTCGCCACCCACTGACCCGAAACAGGGACATTGATAGCCTGGAAACCCTAGAGCCACACAATTTCACTAGCAATCAATTATTCAAAACAGTTATGACTTTCTTTATGTGGCTGTGTGTGAATGTTTATGAGCGAGTGTGTACTTGTAACTATGCAGGTGGAAAGACCAAAGCAGAGGGGGTTAATTGAGCAGCCAGCCAAAGTGAAGGTCAGTACTGTTTGACATATGGCTTTGTGTAATTTCATTGTGATTGAGTTGCTGGGGTTCAGTGAGAAATGGAAAAGTGACGTTTAAAAAGTTGCATTCACCTTACAATACCTGAAATACCTAAAAATACTACCAATACCAATATCTATCAGTGTCCTGAAAGCATTCAATCCATCCATCCATTTTCTACCACTTACCTGTGTTTATGTCGTGGAGGCAGCTTCAGCAGAGAAGCCCAGACTTGCCTCACCCCAGCCACCTTTTTCACCTCATCTGGGAGGACGATGAGTCATTCTCAAGCCAGCTGAGAGATAAAATTTCTCAAGTGAGTCCGAGGGCTGCCCCAGGACATCTTCCCAGTACGACAAAAAACCTTGCCCAGGAGGTATCCTAGCCAGATGCCTGAACCACCTACTCTCTACTCCAAGTCCCTGTCAGATAACTGAGCTCCTAATTCTATCTCTAAAGAAGAACCAAGCCACCTATTGAAGGAAACTAATTTCAACCACTTTTAGCAGCACTTTGAAGTGCATGTCTCTCTTTTCACGCTCCACTCTCCCCTCACTCATGGACAATACCCAGACATACTCAATTGGTGATTTCAATTTCTGTCACTGTAGACTGGATGGGCAAACTTCAAAGCACCTTTAAATATCCTCAAGACGATAAAGACCTGGTCCAGTGTTCCTCATCCAGGGCGCAAACCGAATTGCTCCTCCTGAGTCTCCCCTGCAGTACCTTGGGTACCTTGGTATCGACTTCCTTGGAAAAAATGATGAGTGTGAGCCCCCTATATTTGGGGGTCCCACTCTGGTCCCCCAGGGCAACAATCACCCCATTCTCCCAATCCAGAATCACCACCTCAGTTCATCAGGCAATGTTGCAGAGACGTGAGTCTTGTCTTGCAAGTCTTGCTCCTTTGTCTTACTGAATTCCTCATGCACCTGAATTTTCACCCCAGCTACGACTAAAGGTGCACTCCACTGGTGGTGCCAGTACCTGTCAGCTGCCCCTGGGGTTCAATAAGCCCAATAAGCCTGACAGCTCCCTTCACCTCCGATGTCCGCAGTCTGGTTGTGGGATTACCGCCACTACCTAAACCAACTCCAGAGTGGAACAGAATTCAGCCCCTCTACAGGAAACTGGTTCCAGAGCCCAAGCTTTACACTGAGGTGAGGACAGTTATATTTAGCCACTATTTCTCAACCTCATGCACCAGCTCCGGATCCTTGCCCACCCGAGAAGTAAACTGGACCCTTGATTCAAGGAGGGTAAAGGGTTCCGATTTTCTTTATTTACATACCCAGCAGTTCAATGAAACTGTTTTCCCACACACTTTCTTCAACATATATCCCCGTCATTTCTGAATAAATAGTAATATGTGCCACGTAGTATGTGTTTGAAATAAATAAATTTGGATTTAATTGTGTTTTGATGCAAACTGTTGAAGAACATACTGTAAAAGTGGTCTTGTCTGACTCCAGTATGTCTGGTTTTGAGCCTAATTCAGAGCCATTAAGTCTGTTTTGAGTCTGCTCTGTGGCTACACAAAAGTATGAATGTTTTTAAAACTTACATTTGAGCTTAAATATCCTTTTTTTTGTTGGTTGGTTAGTTAGACCTTAGTTTCTTCTTTGGATTTAGAGAGAAGGTGAAAATATTTACATTTTAGAAAGTGGCTCATACACAACAAACCATGTGATCATTAAATCAGATGTAGAAAGATTTTTTTTTCAGTTAAAGAAATCACATTAATATATAATAACAACAGAATAAATGATGGATATTAGACTCAGACGATTAAAAGAATTGGATGAACTTATAGCTCATAAAAATGTAACTCTTAGATACGGAGAGATGAAATCAAGGTTAAAGAACCTGTAGAGGGTGGTGTTGCTCTACACTGAGTCCAAAGTGGATTCCAAACAACAGGAAGAGACAGGATGACACATCAACCTTCTTAAAGTTATGTTTTATAGTCACGTGACTTGTTTTCTGCATGACTGTCTGTAACCTTGTGCAGGAAAGCCCAGAGTTTCAGAGACATGACACCATGTTTGTGTGCATGTGTACAAGAAAAAAATGGGAAGGGTATCGGCTTTCTAAAGCTAAAGTGAGATGCAGCTATGAGAGTGTCAGTGAAGTGGCAAGATGAGGAAGGTTGACAAGGCTACTAGAGCAGAGAGTGACGTTTTTTTTTTTTTTTTAAAAAAGAAGCAAAATTTGTATTCTGCTGCTTTGTAGCCAGAGGTTTTTGCCACACAAGGCTCCAAACAAATGAACCGACAGTCTAAACCTGTGTTACATGAGACCTCTTGGATGATGTGGCCAAAAGCTTGGCAGCAGAATTTGGACAAAGCATTGCCAAGGCAGAGGACAGGGTATTGCAAATTTGGAGTAAAACTTGTCTAAAACAGGCCTCTATTGTAAATGAGACATTGAGTCTCAATGGAATTGCCTGTATAAGAATAGGTTAAACAATACAATAAAAACAAAGTTATCTCACCTGAGTGTGAATATAGCAATATCCCTTTCCTGGCAATCTTAAAGACATAAAGACCTGGATGGCCGCTAACTTTCTGCTTCTTAATTCAGATAAAACTGAGGTTATTGTACTCGGCCCTGAAAAGCCTAGAAATATGGTATCTAACCAGATTCTTACTCTGGATGGCGTTACCTTGGCCTCCAGTAACACTGTGAGGAACCTTGGAGTCATTTTTGACCAGGACATGTCCTTCAACGCACATATTAAACAAATATGTAAGACTGCGTTCTTCCATTTGTGCAACATCTCTAAAATTAGAAATATCATGTCTCAGAGTGACGCTGAAAAACTAGTTCATGCATTTATTACTTCCAGGCTGGACTAATGTAATTCATTATTATCAGGATGTCCAAAAACTCACTGAAAAGCCTTCAGCTAATCCAAAATGCTGCAGCAAGAGTCCTGACAGGGACTAGAAAGAGAGAGCATATTTCTCCTGTTTTGGCTTCCCTTCATTGGCTTCCTGTTAAATCCAGAATTGAATTCAAAATCCTGCTCCTCACATACAAGGTCTTAAATAATCAGGCCCCATCTTATCTCAATGACCTTGTAGTACCATATCGCCCTATTAGAGCACTTCGCTCAGACCTACCATTTATCAGTTCAAACATCCAACGACATGAATGCTTTAAAAGCATCAACATCAGCTCTTCTCTGACAGCATGGTGGGAGTTTCTAAAATTGACGGCGTCTTCATTAATCCCATGCAAACGTACACCTATCTGGAACAACCCTGACATATTACAAAACAATAATATGATAAACTTTTCAGATTGGAGTGGTAAAGGAATCAAATATTTAGAACATATACTAGAAGGAACAGAATTTATTTCATTTGATGGACTAGTTACACAATATGGGATCAACAAGAAAAGATTTTTAGAATATCAACAAATTAAATCCATAGTAAAAAAGAAATTTAAACCGGGTCAAGTTGAACTACAAACACCACCAAGTGTGGTTCAATTTCTTACTCTTAAAACCCCCAAATTACTATCCAAAATATACAGAATGCTTTCTAAAACAGATGAATCAATATCACTTCCTATTGCAAAATGGGAAGCGGATTTATCAGTTAACTTAGACCTAAACTTCTGGTCTCAGATTTGCTTAAAAACCTTTCATCTAATTAGAAATCCCAGTCTTCAATTAATTCAATACAAAATATTACATAGAGTGCACTATACAGGTCATCGGATGTTCAAGATGGGCTTTACGTCTACCAACAACTGCTCACACTGCCAAACCAATTCACCGGACAATTATATCCACGCTCTTTGGTTCTGTCCACCAGTTCAGAAGTTTTGGCGCGAGATATGTGAAGACTTATCGAAGTGTCTGAAATGTAACATCCCAACTTCCCCCTTAGTGTGTTTGTTGGGCAGCTTAGATAATGTCACTTCAGAAAAGAATATCGCCCATATGGTTTTCACTGCCCTATGCATAGCCAAGAAAACAGTCCTCATGAACTGGAAAAATAAAAATAATCTTAATTCTAACCAATATAGAAATTATCTATTAGATTACATTAGTCTTGATACAGCCTCTGCCACCACATTAGATCAATTGCTCTGGGCCCCTTTTATCAGCTCCATCACCTAGTGGGGGTGGGGGGTCATAGTTTGGTCCCGCCTTCACTGTTGTGATTGGTGTGGGGGTAGGGACAGGCTTAGGGCGTCGGGGGGTTCCCCGGAGGCATCTTCCTTGGGGGGCTCAACCCGGGGTAGCGGTCATGTCCGGTTAGGGGCTCTGTTGGCCCTCAGGTGACTGTTTCCTCGCAGCTGCGTGCAGCGGGGCTAGGGGAGGGTCTGTGCTGACGGACGTGGGTTACTGACCTGGTAGCCTGGCTGCCCCTGGGTGGGTCCGGGATGGGCGTGAGGTTCTGGGGGCGCTCCGTCTCTGGGCTGGGACCCGGACCGGGCCTCGGGGGCTTGGGTCCTGGTTGGTGTGTTGCCGGGGTTGTGGGCGGGTGGGTGCATGGGGGCCCAGCCCTGGAGCAGGGTGCCGCCGGTGCATCGAGCCACCTGGGGGGCTCTTCAACTGGTGGGGGAGATTGTCACATCTTGCAGGAGCTTTCCTCTCCTCAGGAGCTCCCTCTGCAGGAGGGGGAGATACAGGAGAGGTGGAGGAAGATCTCAGCCTGGGTGTTTATTGTCTTATGTAGTCTGGAAGATGAGTGGATGGTGGGGTGGGTGCAGTTTTCTCTGTGGTGCGGTTGGGTGGACTGTCCCGGGCTCTGTGGGGCCGGGAGGCGCTGCTGCACTGGGCCCCGGTCTGGATGGGCCTGGGCCCCCTTTCCCTGGCGGGTCGCGGAGTATGGGGGTGCCTACTGGGGTCAGCGGGGGAGCTGGCCCCAGGGAGGGGTCACTTGCCCCTCCCTTCCTTCCCTCCCCATCTCCAGCTGCCTCCCTCTTCCCGCTCCACCACAACCACCCACATATGCAGGACCTTGGAGTAGGGGTATGTCACCAGGGTGCAGAGGAGGCTACCCCCCCCCCCCCCCCCCCCGTCCCCTTCTGGCTGCCTCTGCCTCAATTTTATCCCACAACTTAGACATTCACATTACTCACACTCTCATTACACATACATATAGGATCTTGGGGGTGGGCACGATACACGGAATCCAAAGTACCATCAGGGTGTACACCCCACCCCTGGCGTCGTTGCCCACCTCTCAATTTTAAATACACGTAGACATTGAGGGCTAGCAGGAGGGACCATGCGCTTACCTGCTGCTCTCTGGCAGGTAGCTCCAAGCCCTCCTGGGTTTTAAATGCACCTTAAAACACACATGCATCAACACTACAATGAGCGGGTGGAGGGAGGTTTGGAGTCTTCTCTCACCCCCATTCTCTGCGACCTGCTGGAGCGGGGGGGCTAGTAGGAGGAGTTGGCCGTCCGACTGCGGTCTGGAGTGTGGGGCCTTCCTGCTGCTGCGGAGTCGGGGCGGTCTGCCTCCCCCCACCGCAGGGAAAAGGGTAACACCACCTGGGTCTGGGTGCAGTTCCCCCCTCCAGGGGCAAGGGTACCTAGACCCGGTTTGTAGAGTACGCTTGGGGAGTGTGATCGTGTGTACAGTGTCTCTTTATGTCTGTCTCCACGTTGGTTGAGTGTGGAGTAAGTGCATATGAGAGCATGAGGGTGGGAATGGATGTTTGTATATGTGTGTGCCTGTATGTCTGTGTCTATATGTCAGGTTGGGTATCAGACGCCACCTCTCTGGGGACATCTCAGGCCCTCCAAGGCTTGGAGGCCTATCTCCCCCTACCACTACCTCCCCTGCCAGTGGCGGACTCCCTCAGACATCGGTGCGTTGGTGGTTCTTTGTGTCCGGGGATGGGCGTCCAGGTACACACCGGCTCACTCCTTGGCGGCCGCTTATCGGGGCCTGGAGCCTGGGGCTCGCTCGGGCCACTTCGGAGGTGGGGTGCCCCCGGCCTCTCGGCCTGGGGCTTGGTCACTCAGGCGCGGCTGGCTGCCGGCGGAGCTCACGGGCGCGTCACTGCAACTCCCCCTGGCTTCTGCTCCGCGGCTGCTGAGTGAGCCCTCATCTGGGACTCTCCTCAGCTCTCTCTGGGACAGTGGCGCGGCTGCCCCTCTGTTGGTCTTCCTTGGTCTCCTGTGTTCTGGGGGCCTATGGATGTCTGGAGTTTTGATCTCCTCCATACCTGCTTCATGCCCTGTGGCCCCCCCACACCCTCTAGCAGATCATTACATGAAGGAACCTTTTAAAAAACAAAAAACAAGCGCATCCATGCTCACAGGTGTACACACGGGTGATCACACCCACAAACTACACCCTTTTTGGCTCCTACCTCAAAGCACACTGTGTTCTGTTGATCTTATGTGCTGCACAATAATGTTTAATATTTAGTATTTACTGTCATATTCCCATATATCATTGTGATGTTGTTTATTCTATTACTCTTGTTCTCTTCTGCTTGTTTTCTTTTTTCTTTCTCAGCAGGTGATCCAGGTGATTGATATATGCATTTTTTTTCTCTGCCCGTTCTGTTGGTTTTTGTTTTTTGCCCTTCTCCCCCGTCCCTCTTCTCAGCTGTTTCTCTTTCCCTCTTTCTTTCTCCCCTTCTTTCCCCCAGTCAAGTCTGTCCCGTATTCAGTAAGTGAAAATAAAATAAACAATAAAAGGTGAATCAAATGGACCATTACGGCAAGGCTGGGATGGTCAATTTGGTAAAGTAAATCCGTTGGGCATCTTTGTTTGCCTTTAGACAACAATTCTGATGGCAAAAGAGCCAAACGGGACAGGCAAAAAAAAAAAAAAAGAGCACTTCGCTCTGCAGGCCTACTTGTTGTTCCTAGAGTATTTAAAAGTAGAATGGGAGGGCGAGCCTTCAGTTTTCAGGCCCCTCTTCTGTGGAACCAGCTTCCAGTTTGGATTCGGGAGACAGACACTATCTCTACTTTTAAGATTAGGCTTAAAACTTTCCTTTTTGCTAAAGCATATAGTTAGGGCTGGACCAGGTGACCGTGAATCCTCCCTTAGTTATGCTGCAATAGACATAGGCTGCCGGGGGATTCCCATGATGCATTGAGTTTTTCCTTTCCAGTCACCTTTCTCACTCACTATGTGTTAATAGACCTCTCTGCATTGAATCATATCTGTTATTAATCTCTGTCTCTCTTCCACAGCATGTCTTTTATCCTGTCTTCCTTCTCTCACCCCAACCGGTCGCAGCAGATGGCCGCCCCTCCCTGAGCCTGGTTCTGCCGGAGGTTTCTTCCTGTTAAAAGGGAGTTTTTCCTTCCCACTGTTGCCAAAGTGCTTGCTCATAGGGGGTCATATGATTGTTGGTTTTTTTTCTCTGTATCTATGAAGCGCCTTGAGGCGACTTATGTTGTGATTTGGCGCTATATAAATAAAATTGAATTGAATTGAATTGAATTGAATTGAATTGGCAGAAACATAAGGGAATAAGCAATTCACAAGATTGTTGAACTTCAAAGCCTGGTGTGTTGAGATACCTACATTAAGCAGGATAAGTTTAATGAAAGAAGATAAAGAGATAGTAGTTTACATCACGTTTAAAACAATGTCTTGAAAATTTTTAGGTGTAAGAAAAGTATGTATCATCTTATATAGAGTTAATACAGATCATCAGAGGCGTGTCTGAGGTGTGCAATTAAATATTTTCTGCATAACAAAGGTAGGAGATACCTGTTAAGAATATCTATTTTTTGCACAAAAGGAAGCACAATGCATACAGCCAGAGGCACATGACAGATCACAAGACAGAGATTCAGTTACGAAGGTGTGATACGGTAAGCAAGAAAGTCCTGTCTGACAGATACAAAAGCTGTTCTAGAGATACTTCCCTGCCTGAACCTCACAGCCAACATACAGGTATACATATTAGGTTGTAAGTACTTGGAGAATGGCACAATTTTTGCAATTTTGTAACCACAGTGGATTCAATTTTCAGATATGAGGATTGCTTTTAATACTCGGTCAATGACTGCCTGAAGTCTAGAATCTGCGCACTTCACCAAATATGTTCTGCTAGGGCTTTACTACAGCAACCATCAGTTGCTGCTCGCTTGTGGGTCTCTACCGCCCACCTTTAATTTTTGTCTTCAGTAATTGCAAAGCATGCTCTGTTGGGTTGCAGTCAGGTGACTGTGTTGACCATTGAATAATATCCAATTTCTTTACCTTGAGAAACTCATCGGTTGCTTTTGGAGTTTGCTTTGGCTCATTATTGATTTGCCCAGTGAAGTGTTAGCTAATCAGTTTTTGGAGCATTTAGCTAAATCTGAGCAGAGAGTATAACCCTGTACACTTCAGAATTGTATCTTTCTATTTCTATTAGCAGTCACATAAAAATAGTAAATACCTGAGATCCTGTTCTACTGGCAGCCGCACATACCAATGCTGTAACGCTTCCTAAAACATGTTTGATAATGTGGTTAATCTTTCTTCTGTCCAAAGAAGAACCAGTGCAGCTTCGTTTAGATTTGTTCTGGCAAAGTCTAATCTGGTCTTTCTGTACTTGAATTCAACCATTGGTTTGGACCTTGTTGTAAACCAAATATTCTATAAACTTGTATTTCAATTAATGAAGGTCTCTCTTCATTGTAGACTTTGACAATAATAGTTCAATGAGACTGTCCTCAACTTGTTGGATATTGTAAAGTGGTTTTCTTAAAGAACGAATTTGGCAATCATTCACTTTAGTTGTCTTCCTTTTTCTTCCAGGACTTTTGGTCTAACTGATCTTACTTGTGTCCTAAAATTTTGCTGTATATTCGTTTGGATTACTCAGTCTAAATACAGATTCCATCATTTGCGTCAACATCTCTTTGAGCCTCATATGAGCATTCCAAGAATTGAACTTGCTCCCAAATGCAAGTTCAACACTCACTGGGAATCACTGACTGCAAAGTTTGTTATGGAATAATCAGGGAATAAAGTTACCTTGCTATGAAACTGCTTGTTACTCATTACTTGTAGATTTAAAGCATATTCAAAAGCAACACATTCACATTTATTCCAGTACAAAAATGATTGTGAAACAAAATTTAAACAATTTAAAGGACTCTGAGAGCAGCAGTTGCTACTGAATGCAACCAATAGAGACCAAAATGAAACTTATTAAAAACTTGGAATTTGTAAGACACAAGTGAGCTGATGACTGGTCATTTTCTCTTAGATTTTACTCATCCAGCAAAACTTGAGAAGCTGCTTAAAAGACAATTTTGCCAAATGGCCAAATGCAGTTAAGATTTTGTTAAAAATAAAAGATGAAATGTTTCAGGTCGATGAAAAAGAAAAAAGACTCGGAAAAACAGAAAAACATGCCCACTTTGTTTGGGGGAAAGGTGAAAGCACACTTTTCGTCCTCAGCACTACTGCAAATTCCTCAGACAACCCACGCCTTTCTTGCTATGAGTTGGCATTGTTTACCGCTGCACCACCATGCTTTCTTAGCATGTGGGAGCAACAAGCCTTAACGGTTCAGAAGCCTGTACAAACAAGCCCACCTTTCATCTTTTTTTAGCTTCACACTGTCTAAAATATAGTATAGATGACATTTAAGAATAAAAAAAATGGTTGGTTGCTGGAAAATATTATATATATAAAAAATATTTGTAAAAGTATACAAAACAAAACCCAAAAGAGGCGTATTTACTGGGAATAATAATAATAATAGAAATTATACAGAAATATACATAAACTCATACATGTCTAAGAGACTGAGCGAGTGAGCATGAAATGATAGGAGCATGTTGAAGTGCATGCAACGCAGAGTTTATCTGTGCATTTCTGTTGCTCTTTAGTTAAACAGCCAATGTAGATATCAGTGTGCAGGCGTTAAACAGTGATTCATCATTTGATAAAAGACTACTGAGACCTGCAAACTGCCTGCATGTACTGTATGAGTCAAATAGCATTTCTGTAACAGAATATGTCTGTAGCCAAGCCCCCTGTCCCCTAATGCAGGCCAGAGAAAAGCAGCATAGACTTAGAGGAAGGATGTCTAGTGAGGGTTACAGGCACTGTACTGTACTATGCCAAAATAAATATGTGGAGTTTTTGTGTTTGTGCGTGTGTGTGCGTGTGTGTGTGGGGGGGGGGGGGGGGGGGGTCTACTTTAGAGAAGCATCACCAAAACCAGTTCTTTTCCAGCTGTACTGGGTAATAAACACAAATTCGTAAACACTTTCTGCAGAAAGCCTGCCTGTGTTTCCCTGATAACAACAATCTACCAGTGAACTTTGTATAGCATTTATTTTGCCTGAGTTGCACGACTGTTGACACTAAATGTAAAGCAGCAGGAGGTTTTGGCCCTAAGGGTAAAACTTGGCTGTTTTTGTCAGGGAGAAAGAAGAGAGCTGAGAGGACAGTGCAAGCTAATCCAGGTGTGACTCAGACTATAGACATTTGCCAGGGGGGACTAAAAATGACGTAATCATTGTAAACAGAGACCTGGCATATAAGGATGTCTAAGGCACAATGTTTGATGTGCACTTTCAATAGATTATTTACCCCAAAGACTATCTGGGATGAGTGACTGCACCTGAGCAAAGATTAGACCCATTTATCAATAGTACAGACTGTAGAAAAACAGGCGTCTTTAAGTGTTGCTGTTGGCATTTTGCCAGGATTAATAGCAAGTCTTTACTACTTGCCCATCTAGATGTTTCCCTGTCTTGTGTTTTTTTCCCTCAAGAAATTCCTTCTTCCTGTTTCTGGGTGTTTCTGAGGAGGGGATTTGACTATTTCTCCAACACGGAAATAAATGCTTAAAAAAATACCTTCACACTGCAATATATCAAAAGCAGGCAGAGGGGGAAAGGGGAAAATAAACGGTTTACATGGATGAAGAGAAAGTGAGCTGCTCAAATTTGCACACCATGTTCACGGGCCAGCAACAGATGTGTGTAGGTGTGAGCGAGAGACAAACAGAGAGCATGGTAAGTATGCGTGAGTAAAGCAGCGTCATCGAGCAGGCAAGCAGGCCTTGGCAGACTGTGGGTGTTTTTATGGGTGGGACTTGGCTGCTGCAATTGACAGATTACAGTGGTGGAGGCGTGGCTTGCCCTTGCAGTCAGAGGAGCACGTGGCTAGGCCCGTCTGCACGAGGGAGCAGCAACAAAGACCAGCCAGTCTGGGCCACAGGACATCTGCTGCACACCAACACACACACACGCACACATGCAGGGGTTCACATTTGATCACCACATGCAGACATGTGGTCAGGTCATACATAGAGTGTCTTATATCAGCTGTGAAGGGCAAACCCACACAGAGCCTGTAAATGGAAACTGATTTTTTTTTTAAATGCATATGCATCACCTCTTCATTGGCCTTTTACATGAACCATGTGTGCACAAGTCTATACACACACTCCATATTAATCCAACAATTACCCAGATACCCGTGTACAGTGAGGCCTGTGTGTGAAGAGGAAAGAAGGAGGAGGAGGGACTTTAGATAGAGACTGTGGTGGGAAACTTTTGGGGAACTCCTCCCTGCTCACAAATAACAAGAAGCACATTCACGAGAGGTTCAGGGGAGGTGTGCAGTACCAGAACAAGCAACAGACTCAGTGGTCCTTAATTTGAGCCTGTTGTGCTGCTCATTCTTCCCCTTTAATGGTTTGAGTCTCTTTAATTTTCTGTCTGCCTATCTCTTGGAAGCATTCTCTAATTCCAAAGTGCTTCACTGAATGTTTCCTGAACATTTTCAGCAACAGGAATTTTCAGCAAATCTCTCCCTGATCTCCCACCACATCAGATAGACACAGTCTGTTCATGAAAAATGCTTCTCTTTTTTTTACTGTAGACCACACAAACATCTACACACAAACAGTACCACCCCCTTCTTTATGGGGGCTGCGCATGAAGCCGAGCGTAGACAGAGCAGGGTAGGGAGATCAAGTTTAGAACGGTTAGTTATGTCTATAACTTCTGTTCCCTGAAGGAGAGGAACGAGGTACAACACATAAGTATGGGATATCACGCCCTCGCGTGTCCTGGCTGAAGAAACCTTTATTCACGCCTTTACGGCAGATGACGTGTGATGACACGCGCAAGGCCCCGCCCGCACATATAGCCGCTGCCATCACCGTCATCCCTCAGTTCGATAGCCGCTCTTCACCGAGCCAACTGCTCAGTGGGGCCACCCTGTGTTGTACCTCGTTCCTCTCCTTCAGGGAACAGAAGTTATAGACATAACTAACCGTTCCCTTTCAGTCGATTCACTCGGTACAACACATAAGTATGGGACCTATATACACGCCCCGCAGAGCAGCCACCGAACCGGAACGGGACCACCACATCCTTAGTGAGTGGTAGACCCAGCAGAAAGGACAGCATGAGCCACCGAAGGGGCTGTAACGTCCAACCGATAAAACCGCACAAAAGTGTGCGGCGACGCCCAATTAGCCGCTGCACAAATATCAGCCACAGGCACCCCTCTAAAAAGAGCCCATGAGGTCGCCATCCCCCTGGTGGAATGAGCTCCCACCCCGTGGGGCAACGCAAAACCTCCGGTGCTGTATGCCAGCGAGATAGCTTCTACAATCCAGTGGGACAGCCTCTGTCTGGACAGAGCTCTACCTCTATTCGGATTAGCGAAGCAGACAAACAACTGGTCACACAAACGCACATCCCGAGTGCGCTCAATGTAGGTGCGTAGCGCACGCACCGGACAAAGAGAATGCACCCTCCTCTGCTCCTCAGATTCAAAAGGAGGGGAGCAAAAGCTCAGCAACTCAAACTCCATTGAACTATAAGATGCAGGCATGACCTTGGGAAGATAGGCGGCATTCGGACGCAATACGACCTTGCGGCCATCAGGAGAAAACTGTGTGCAGGCAGGATGCACAGACAGCGCATGAAGGTCCCCCACTCGCTTCGCCGAGGCCAAAGCGAGAAGTAATGCGGTCTTATACGAAAGAAGTTTCATATCTACCGACTCAACGGGTTCAAACGGAGGGCCACAAAGGGCCTCCAGCACCAAAGACAAGTCCCAAGCCGGGACACTGGACTTAAGCACGGGCCTCAGCCGGCGAACCCCTTTCAGAAAACGCACGGCGAGGGGATGCGCACCTGGTGTCACCCCGTCAAAACCGATATGACAAGCAGATATAGCCGCTAAATAAACCTTGATCGTCGAAAACGAAAGGCCTTTATCCAACAGCTCCTGCAGGAATGTCAAAACATCCACAATAGAGCACTGAAATGGGAGAGTGTGGCGGTCCTGGCACCATCGCTCGAAGGCTCGCCATTTGTAAGCGTACAAGCCTCTAGTAGACGAGGCCCTGGCGCTCTGAATCGTCGCTACCACACTAGGTGGCAGACCCTTAGCAACCAAGTTTAACCTCTCAGCAGGTAAGCATGAAGGTGCCACAGATCCGGGCGCGGATGAAACACTTCCCCCCCCGCCTGAGAGAGGAGATCCCTGCGGAGAGGAAGCTGCCAAGGACTTGCTGCAAGCAGGCTGATTATTTCTGCATACCACGACTTCGCGGGCCACCAAGGGGCCACCAGGATCAGAGAGAGGGAATGCCGACGCACCCTCTCCAGAATTGGAGATATCATTTCCACTGGGGGAAATGCATACAGGAGCACGTCTGGCCATTGGTGCGCTAGCGCGTCCAAGCCCAAGGGTGCATCGTGGTCGATTATGGAGAAGTACAGGGGGCAGTGAGCATTCACCCTGGAAGCAAAAAGATCTATTTGCGCCTCGCCAAATAGATCCCAAATCTGAGCCACTATTGAAGGGTGTAACCTCCATTCTCTCACCAGAGGACCCCCCCTGGAGAGAAGGTCCGGCCCCAGGTTCAGGTGGCCCGGGACATGGGTGGCTCTTAGAGTCAGAAAATGAACACTGCACCATAACAGCAGAGAGCGAGACAGCTGCAACAGGGGAAGAGAGCGTGTTCCTCCCTGCCTGTTTATATAAGACACCACTGTTGAATTGTCCGTCCTGACTAAGACATGCTGGCCCTGCAGGACTGGACGGAAACGCTTTAGAGCTAAGAACACTGCTAACAGCTCTAAGTGGTTGATGTGCAGCTGGCGCTGAGCCGCGGACCAGATCCCTCTCACTGACGCACCCTCGCACAGCGCTCCCCACCCACTTAGGGAAGCATCTGTGGACACCACCTTGCGAAACAACACCCTCCCAATCCGAGAGCCCTGGTGCAGTAGCCCGGGCTCCCTCCAAGGACGGAGAGCTAGCATGCAAGACGCAGTTACCGGCAGCCTCCTCCGGAGGTGACGCGAAGCACACAAACGGTGAGAGAGAGTCCAGCGTTGAAACGCTCTCATTTTCAACAGCCCAAGCGGCACTACGGCGATCATAGATGCCATCATGCCCAACAAGCGCAATATCGTCTGGAAACGCAGTCTGCGTCCCAGCTGAAATTGAGCGAGGCAGCGATGAAACGCGGCCACTCTGTGCTCTGACAACCGTGCGCGGCTGGAAAGAGAGCATATTTCCAGACCGAGAAAAGCGATCTGTTGACCTGGGATTAGCGAGCTCTTCTGAAAGTTCACAGAGAACCCCAGTGTCTGAATGTGTGACAGAACCCGCGACAGCTGCGTCTCCGCCTGTTCTCTGGAGCAAGCCACGAGAGCCCAGTCGTCCAGGTAGGCCAAGATGCGGATGCCCCTCTTCCTGAGGGGCGCTAGCGCTGCCTCGGCACATTTCGTAAAGGTGCGGGGAGCGAGCGACAGCCCGAACGGCAGCACTAGGTATTCGTAGGCTACGCCCTCGAATGCAAACCTCAGAAACTGCCTGTGTTTCGGGTGTATAGCGACATGAAAATAAGCATCTGTTAGATCGATTGTCGCAAACCAATCTCCCGGGCCGACTGCACTCAGGAGCTGTCTGAGTGTTAGCATCTTGAACCTGTACGTTCGTAGGTACGTGTTCAAGACTCGCAGGTCGAGGATGGGACGAAGCCCTCCCCCTTTCTTCGGAATGACAAAATAACGGCTGTACCAACCTTTGTCCGTCTCCGAAGCGGGGACCACCCGTATTGCTCTCTTCTGTAATAGCGCCTGTATTTCCTCTCTGAGTACCAAGGCTGCCTCGGGGTTGACAATCGTGTTCACGACTCTTTGGAAACGAGGCGGCTTGACCCGGAACTGCAACCGGTAACCCATGGCAACGGTTTGCAGCACCCACGGAGAGGGGGCGCAAGCGCGCCACTGAGGGAAGTGAGCAGCCAGCCGGCTGGCCTGCAGCACTGACGGCGGGGCGCCGTCGCCCCCCAGTGTGTCTGCAGGGGACTGCATCCCCTGCCTGACCTGGCTCATTTCGCCTGCAGGTTGAGCATTTGAGATTGTTTGAGAGTAAACAACACTCTTTATTGATTGCAACATGGGAACATGTACATTTATACATTTTGTTGGGTGCACCTTTTCCGGGGCATAACAATGAAAAACAGCGGGAACACTCGATGTGGTCGCTTGAACATTCAACACATCTGAACCGTGTGCAGGGGTTATGTGCTTGGGAGACCGCGATAGGGAAGTGCAGCGCCTTCTGGGGCTGACAACCTGAACAGAACTTAAGCGGCACCTCTTGTGCGGCAACAGAGGGGTAAGAGCAGCGTCTCCCTGCTGCCGGATCCCTTCCCCACTCGCAATCACAGCTAGGAGGGCTGAGGCTTCTTCCTCCTGGGCGTCGGGTCCCGTCGGGGGCCCGGGGGAGGGCCTTTGCCCCAGGCCGACTGGCGTGGAGCTCGGGCCGGAGTACGTGCTCTCGCCGGCGGCCCTCCCACTCCAGCAGTGGGCGCCGGTCTCTTGCCAGCTGTCAGAGGAGCGGCGGGCCTGTGAGAGCTAGCAGTGGGCTTGGGCTGGGGCTGGCGTCTGGGGATGATGTCGCGCAGAGCTTCCGTCTGCTTCTTCCTCAGATCGAATCTAGCCTGAATGGCTTCAAGTGAATGTCCGAATAACCCAGCCGCAGACACTGGTGCGTCCAGATACACAGCTCTGTCTCTATCAGGGACGTCGGAGAGGGTCAGCCACAGGTGCCTCTGCGCCACCACTGTCGAAGCCATCCCTCTGCCCAGGGAGAGCGCTGCACAGCGAGACGCACGGAGGATGTAATCCGTGGTGACTCTAACCTCGTTAAGAAGAGGTGACAGCGGGCTGTCCTCCGGAACCAGCGATCCAAGCTCCGCCAGGCACATTGCTTGGTACGTCTGGAGCATGGTGACGGAGCTCATGGCTCGAGCGGTGCCGGCCTGAGCCCGATAAATCTTCTCCAGCTGCGAGGCCGAGAATCTGCAGTGCTTGGACGGCAGAGTTGCGGGGCCACCGACACCATGGTTATGGGACGGGGCCAGATAAGCAGCCAGAGACGGCTCCGTAGGGGGTGGGTTAGCTAAACCAGCTCCCTCGGCGCCGTCCAATTCCATGTACTGTCCATAGCCGGGCACAATGACGCGGGTAGACAGAGGTTTGTCCCATGACGCTGTTAGCTCGCAGAGAAAGTCTGGGAACATGGGGAGGCAGTTTTTGGCCGTTGCGGGCTCCGGTGGAAGGAAAAAACCCGCAAACCGCGACGGCTTCCGAGCTGGTGGAGGAGAGGGCCAGTCCACCTGCAGCTTCTCAGCGGCACGGCGAAACAGGGAGAAAAGAGAGGTGTCATCGTGGCCGACCGGCGCAGCAGCGGCGGCATATTGGGTCGACAATGAGCTCTCCTGCTCATCCTCCGACAAACCATGGATGTCCAGGCCGATGTCCAGCACGTCATCGTCTTCCTGGGGAGCGCTGGCGGGCTTCAACCCAGGCTGAAGCCCGTCAGCGCTCCTGCATGGTTCCGGTCCGTCATCGGCTAACCCGTCAACGTATTCCATGTGGTCAGCCCAGCTAATCGCGGGGACATCGACCTGAAAATTTTCGTCTTCGGACTCGGACGAAGCCGGGGCTCCAGACTCGGAAAGAAGAGGGTCATGCCGTGCGACAGCCGAGCGTCCCAGCACTCTTTCCACAAACGTCACCCGTCTTTCCAGGGTCGAGCGTCGGAGCTGGCGACAAAACGCACAAGCTTCGGGCTCCGTCAACGCTCTCCTAGCGTGGACGATCCCCAGGCAGACAGGGCAGGCATCGTGCTGGTCGCTGTCGTGCAAAGAGAAACCACATCCCTGAGGACAGGGGCGAACAGAAGATTTCTGCTTTGCTCGCTTCGGTTTGGAGTCCATTCCCAAAACGCAAAGCGAAACGCTGCACAAGAAAAACTTGAAAATAGCGCTCCGCGGGCAGCCTACGCACCAGCTGGGCGGTGGAGGCTAACACCAACAGGGGCAGTTAAGCTAGGTTCAAGTTGGCAGACAACGGAGCTAACTAGCAGTAGCTAGCTAGCCCAACTCAGCAGAGGTGTTCTCAGCGAGGTGAAGAGCGTAAGAACTGAGGGATGACGGTGATGGCAGCGGCTATATGTGCGGGCGGGGCCTTGCGCGTGTCATCACACGTCATCTGCCGTAAAGGCGTGAATAAAGGTTTCTTCAGCCAGGACACGCGAGGGCGTGATATCCCATACTTATGTGTTGTACCGAGTGAATCGACTGAAAGGGAACCGATGGTTTTAGTCAGAGCTTATCAAGCCCCACACACAGCTTATGTAAATGGATAAGCTGCCATCTCCACCACTAGCCCCTTTATCGACAGTGTCTCACCACACCGACGCCAGACACAGGCAAGCTGTGCCTCTGTGTGTGTTTGCACATGCATGTGTGTGTGTGTGTTTGTGTTGGGTCGACCAATATCTGCCTAGTAACTACAGACAGACTGCTCCAGATTCACATAAGTAATCCTCACACCCTTACACAAACACACACACGCACAAGAAAACACACAACAAAAGAAAACAAAAGAAATTGTAGGCATCTGTTGCCACGGCAGCATTGTTACTCAGCCCCTCACGTGTATGACATGTTAATGTATAAAAAAGGGACATACTGCTTCAACAAACAGATACAAAAGCCTAGCTATGACAGCGAGGGGGATGGGTAACGATACTCAACACCTCCCACTCTCTCCTCGGCTGCCCCCTCCTCTCACTGAAAACCGTGAACCTTCACATACTGAACAGATATACGTTTCAACACATGCTCCTTCTCGTCTGCTCCCTGCAGGGCTGTGTATTAACACAACACATGCGCACAAAGACCTCAGTGTAATCCCAGTCTTCCATCCACCCTTCTTCATTCACATATGAAAAGCTTTCGGGCTAATGTCAACAGAGGGATAGTGCTACACGCATGTATGTACACACAGAAGACCATTAGCATGAAACTGCAGCGTGGTGGGTTGCCACAAGCACTGTTTTGAGCCTGTGTTGTAATATGTGAGCTGTGAGTTAAACTGTAACTGGAATCTTTTTACTGAGGTTTGATTAGAGAAGAAAGACCGGGTTATAAAGGCTATATAAAAGAAGTCATGGTCATCAAAGCTTGTCTTTCTGAAAATCTCAAAAGATAATAAAACTGTGATGCCACGTGATATTAACTTGTACAAAAAACACGCTGTTTTATGATAATGTAAGGAGTCTTCCTTAGGGTTTGTTGGCATGCATGCACTATGTTCCTTTAGTTATGTTGCTTATTGGAGATCAGTTGCTTTATTAACTCTCCAAATCACCCAGTCAAACACAAAGCATTTCAGTCGCTTCATGATTTTTACCTTTCTTCTTTTAAAATACTTTACTCTTAAAATATACCATAAAAATAACGAGTAAATATGCAATCAAGTAAACCTGTCCAAATGGACACAGCACAGGAAGCTAATAAAAGACAAGTAGGTCAGACCACAAGCTGTCCTCTGTTCATCTGTGTATGATGAAACCAGTTTTAGCAGCAATGTTTCCGCGTGTGTGTGTGTGTGTGTGTGTGTGTGTGTGTGTGTGTGTGTGTGTGGGTGTGTGTGTGTGTGTGTGTGTGTGTGTGTATAAGAAGGAAAGAGAAGGACTTCCCCTTGAAAAAGTCAGCTGAAGATCAGCAGTCACTTTTGCTTTCACTTAGCTACCACCATTTTTCAGTTTCCATATAAAGCTAGTTTGAACCGGATCAAACACACTGAGAAATCTCAGTGATTTCCAGACTTCTGTAAGCTTCTAGATTTCCACGAATCGACACACAGAGAGATGACAACATCCCCCCGCCCCAAACACAAGCTCACACCACCCGACTTCAACACTTTTTTGTTTTTTTCAGCTCTGACCTGTAGTGCCTGGGGATTTGTGTGATGTTATGCTGACAAGGTGGGAGGGGATATGTAGAGACTTGTTAGACCTTAAGGCACAGTACCCTATGTATGTACTTAATTATGTAGTATGACGCATTTGCAAGTGAGTGGAGAGTACAGGTGTATTTTGTATCATAAAAACAAATCCAGTGGATGTAATGCTCTGGTGGCTGTTGATGTAAAAACAATGGGTTAAGTCAATTAAAGCGACCCCTCAAACTTTGTGTCAACTATTTTGTTTCACTATAAACATTTTTTACCACAAGGAAAGACTTTATTTTAGAAATACTGAGGGCCAAAGTGCCTTTGCTGCCAATTTGACATTTGACAAGCCACCAAAAATAATTTATAAGATGTTTTCTACTTTTAGTAAATTAATTTAACTGGAATATTTAACACAGCTACTTTGGTAATATAGCCTTACCCATAATGGCACAATTTGGACTACTACTTGTATTTGTGCAGAATAAGATATTTTGCTGTTCTAAAAGCTCACTTTGAGTAATGTTTTGTGACTAAAATCTCTTTTCAGTTTCTTTTATAAATTCCCAGAAATCCCACTAAGCTCTTTCAGTGGTCACAGTCCAGTAACTAGCGCCAGCCTTTATTATTTCCTCAAGGCATTATTCTAACAGATGTACACCTTTAAAAAAATTCCAATCTTATGGTGCTGCTCACGTGTTTTTCTTGAAAACTTCCCCAACATCAACACAGGTGCTCGGGTGTTTTTCTCTTATACAGCTATCTTTGTGAAGACTAGTTTGACTCGACAAAATAGTTACAATGTCTGAACATTTTTAACTTCATCCACAATTTGTAAGAGCTGTTTGATGTTAGCAGTTTTGATTTGAAATAGGGTTAAAATCAGGGCCTAACGACTGACTGGGCCCTCACTGGGCCTAACAGTATTGATAATGTCAAGGTCACTATTTAGTATCAGTAACTGGGACATTAGCAGTTTGTAGCCAAATGTTGTGAAATGAGTCCGCTTGGCTTGTCTCCTGGAAAACATGTTTACAACCTGTACTTGCTTTGTTCTTCTGACAGAAATAATCATAGGCCATGTGAGTAGCAGGAGGGGCGAGGCTGTCACATTAATAGTGCCATCTCACAGATAAGTGTGTAGAATCTTCTACAAAGAGGCATCACGGATCACGGACCTGCATTCTTCTTGTTTTAATTCACTCATTGTCAGCACCATTATTCATTCATCCTATCATTTAGGTGGAT
The DNA here is from genome assembly GCF_057382275.1 of Copadichromis virginalis. Lineage (NCBI taxonomy): Eukaryota > Metazoa > Chordata > Actinopteri > Cichliformes > Cichlidae > Copadichromis > Copadichromis virginalis. The sequence continues at coordinate 15,752,331 of NC_140629.1, forward strand.
TACTCAATATGGTCGTCCTTGTAGGAGGATGACGAATAGATGTGTAATAACGCAATCACGAAGTGGCGCAAGCGCAGACTGAGTTTCAGCGCCCTCCCTTTCTGGCAGAGCTGTACACAGAGCTCGAGGGCTCCGCGGGTAGCCAATGGGGACACGTTGTTTTACCCGTGACATCACCGCCACTCCTCTGACTAAAGAGGGAAACAAACATCCATACAGAAGGAACGGGAGAGGAAGAGAGAGAGGAAGGAAGGTAGGAGGCCGAGGAAGGGAGACTTAAAACCCCTCTAAACCTGTCTGGCACCGAGGACGACGGCACATAACCGAAGCAAGAAAGAGAAAAGGACCTCACCGGGACCTGAAATCAATCGACATTTTCCAGCTGCCCACACTAACGGCCACTTTTCCCCGTCGTCTCGCGAGAAACTTCATCGATTTTTAGCAGGTGATGATCTTGGATTATTGTTTTTTGGGATTTTTTTCTGAATATGGATGATTTTGGAAGTGAGCTCGGCTTATCGAGGTAATCAGCCAAACGATGGGTGTTTGCAGAGGTGGCGGTCGGTGATGGCGACCTTTAACGGTGGATTGAAAGGTCAGGCGGTGCGTTGCGTGATGGCTGAGTGTGATAAACAAGCTTTTTCCACCCCCCATTTCTTTAGCTTGTTAAAGTTGCCATCACCACCATCTCCTCCTCCTGAGTAGAAATGTCAAAAGCCCTCGAACGTGATTCCGTCTCTTTCAAGGAGGTGAAAATAACAAGGGAGGGAGCGAGCTAGTTGGTTGCTGTGCCTATTTTTCTGTTTGTCCCGAGAGCTGGGGGATGGGGCACCAAAGCCAGCTAATTCCTGTCTAGAAATAGAAAATTCATAAGCTGAATAGGCAAGCAGGGCGAGAGAGTTGCTTTCAAAATTGCTACAGAACATTTTCTTGAATATAAGTTCTCGCACGGCTTCGGCCGATGGAGGAAGTAGTTTCAGCTTTGGCTCAGACGAGCTTTGCTCGATGTGTAGAACTATGTGGCATCACCAAGTCTCTTTCTAAGTGCCTTAGTGTGATTATATAACCGTGGTTGTCCGCATAGCTTCGCTTAAATCACGCAGAACACCGCATTTCAGTACAAATAAAGTGATTAAAGCGAACTACAAAACGATGTCTAAACAGGAAGCAGGGAGATTGCAGACAAAGGAAGAAAGAAGAAACAAAGGGAGCCGATACCTCACTGTCTAGACAGTGGGTTTTCAGAAAACATTAGTGCCGTTATCTTCCCGTAGGCTTCTCGTGGTTTGTTTTCAACACTGTCCATTTTTAAAGAGCAAATTTTACAGCATGTGACAAGCCCAAATGTTTTGTTTTTTTTCTTCTCTCCCCTGCCCTTCAGTGTGACTCAGGACTTTTTAAGCCCAGCAGGGCCTGAAATATGAGCTTGGCTTGCGCCTGATAAAGAAGCACAGTTTCCCCCTTTTGTTTGCTGGAGATTATCACACGTACGTTTTTTGTTTCCGCAGTAGTTCTTGTTGTCCGCAGAAATCAAATGGCATAGTTTCTAGTCAGACCAGTTTTCACATTTGGTTATAGTGAAGGGTTTGGATCCTTTGTGAAAGGAAGTTGGGTTTATTGGTCGTGACTGATGATCTGCTCTGTGCTGGAAAGCCCCCGACTTCCTTTTGTTTGGGGTATTTTACAATTTCACATCTGTAGTGTTTCATAGGATTGTCTGGAATAATTCACAAGTGCATGTTTTGTTATAGGTAGGGACTGATTGAGGTGAATGTGTAATGACCCTCAGTATGCTTTATGTATCTCTGGAAGATCCCCCTTTGTTTCGAAAAACATGCAAGTCTTTTGAAGTATTCAGCGTGGCCATGTCTTTTTTACCTTATCGCTGTGCTTATAAGGTCTTGGTAAATATTAGGTTACCATGCCTGCTGTTTATCAAACACCTGGACCCATTGTTCCTTTGTGTCATAAAGTTAATGTGTTAACTGCTATGGGCCTCTTTTGTAATATGTTTTTGCATCGTCAGATGTGATTTAGTCGCAATTTAAATCAATACCTTTTCTTTTATTGAAGTGTTTCTGCGTAACGTGGAGCTAAAATCGTCCAGTCTACATCTAGTCAACACGATAAACTGATAAGTCAGTCAGCTTTAAAAGGAAATTACTGATGATCCATATAAAGGGGGTTGAAATGAAAAGCATTTTGAGCTACGCATTAGTTACTAGCTTTTAGCTGAGTCCCCCTGTCTGGTATTTTTCAGCAGTCAGCAGTTGGACACGTGACACAAATGAAAGGGAAAAAAAGGTCTTTGTGGGCTTTTCCAAGGAGACCCTTTATTGACATACTGGTGAAAACATCCAGGTGAAGAGAATCGAGGAAGTGGTAGGAAGACAGGTTTGGGTGGGGGTCTGATAGCTAATGGTGCTTGTTATTTAGGACACCTCGGGTGGACTGACAGGACGTTCTAAACCAACTGCCAGAACATTGAGCTCGCCTGCCCTGTTTGTGTCCGTGACCAGAATATAGACGAGCTTCACACCAACGCAAGCAGCTGCTGTGTTGCACCAGAACAGGGCAAAGGTTGTCCACAGAGGAAATATGAGCCCGTTGCTGTGTGTGGATTTTATATTTTATTTTTATTTATTTTCTGTGTGTGGGGGGCGGGGAGAAGAATCATAGGTGATCGGCTGAGTTGTAAAATGGCCCGGACAGGGCTGGCAGGCACAGCTCTTCTTTCCTATCTAATCCAGGCCTTCCATGTGTATCTTTCCTTTCATGTGGCTGTTTTTGATCAATCACCTCAAAGTCACCGTCTCCCATTACACAACTTCCTGCGCTGTTGCACAAAGACGGGTAGCAAACGTCACAGGACTACTTGTTTTGCCAAGTTACGCACATGCACGCTCATTTTCTGGGCGTATGCGTGGTGAGAAATGACTAGGGAGGTTTTGAAATGCCTTGTAAGGCAAGAGGCAAGGGTAGGGAGGGGAACACTTTGTGAAACAGCTGACCTACTTTGTTTATCGCTTATAGCCTTGTGCCATTTAGCAAAAACAGAATCTTATTTAATCTGAAGTGTTTCGTGTGTTCTTTTGCGATCATGATACCGCGAGTGAGTCAGAGCTTTTGTTTTTAATTAGATGGAGGAAGTAAGGGCCTGAATTTGGTATGAGGAAGAAGAACAGCTGACACTAAAGCCTACAAAAAGCAGAGGATGGGGGGGATAATGGGAATACCTCTCAGTTTTTCTCAGAACCACCAAAAGAGCCGGCAGGAGGGAAGAGGTGACACTGCAGTGAACAAAGCTGTAGAACAGAGCACATACGAGCCTTTGCCAAAGGTGTTGAACAGAGAACAGTGAGTGTTGTTTGTTCTGTGGGATTCCTGCGGAGACACATTCATTACTGTATTCAGGCTAAAGGGCAAGTCAAAACAGAAAGCTGAATTTACATAAAATGACAGCCGTGTTATCAGTCAGCTATGTTGATACTGCAACCAGTTTCTCTGGAACCAGACTAACAGGAAGAGCGGTAGGGGTGGAAATGCGTCCAGGAAAACATTTCAGTTCTTTTTTTTTTTTTTTTCTTTCTTCCATGCACGTGTCAGATCGAGGTGTTGGTGTTGCAAACTGCACGTCGGTCTAAGAAGCATTCTCACTCTGTCTCCCTCGTTCTTTCAGCAATGGCTCAAGAGACGAACCAGAGTCCAGTGCCCATGCTTTGTGCCACAGGTTGCGGTTTCTATGGCAACCCAAGAACCAATGGTATGTGCTCCGTATGCTACAAGGAACACCTGACACGGCAGCAGAGCAGCGACCGCATGAGCCCCCTCGGCCCAATGGGTAAGACCGCACACACAAATTTGATTTGTCTTCTCCTTCAGAGTTACTGCAGCTCAGACTGATTACATCAGTTTCTATGTAAACAAATACATGAACTTTAATCAGTATATTTAAAGCTTTTACTCCACTGTGGATAATAACAGACAGGGTCAGGGTGATGGGGTGCTCCTTTAAGCACTTCTGTGATCCAACATTAAAGTTTTTCACGATGCAAAACACTATCAGTACTTTGAAACAAGGAACAAGGGAGAATATGTCCCAAAAGAGAAGTGACGTTGAATACATTTTTAGATAGGCCTGAAACTGCTGAAAACAGTTTCTATTATTCAGCTCACTTGTTGGCATGCAAACCCACATCACTTGGATTGTATTTATTTGGATTTTTAAATTTATTATCATTGTCATCATACAGGCTCAACTGCTAGTCCTACCTCAGAGGCTTCTGCCATCCAGAGACTAGAAGCCAGTCTAGCAAAGGTTGATGCCTCCCCTGCCCCTTCACCAGACATGTCTAGGTCAGTATCCGCTGCCATTAGCTCTCGTGATGTTTGCTGGTTACTTTTCTTGAAATTGAATGAGCAATGTGATGACTGACTCACCTCGCTCCCCGCTGGTTAAACCTGCAGAACCATTCAAGGATCTCTTCCTGTGACTCAGCAAATGACCGAGATGAGCATCTCCAGAGAGGACAAACCTGAACCCCTAGAGCCTGGTAAAAACATGCTTTCATTCCTATTGGTTGCTGGCAACATTGCAGGCATTTTACACATACCTAGTTGACAGCTAAAAAACACACTTCTCGAGGCAAACACTGCTACATAGTTCTTTCTGTAGCCTCAGTTTTATTTTTGATGCTTCGCTGCATACCTTAAGCTCCGCTGTTGGTTTTCACTTACAGCCTCCAAGAAAGAGAGGCTGTCTAAAAATAAACCTGTTTAAAAATACCTCCACTCTCAGGACACTCAGATTTAACGTTGCCTGCCAGAGGCTTGCTCAGAATAGTGTATTCTTTGCTGCCAAGAACAAGAGGGGCAATTTAGAGATAAGGAAAATACTAATTACTATTATCTTTGACAACAATGCAACATTTTAGAGGCCACTGGCTTTCATTGTCTTGTAAAAGTATGACAAACAGCCTTGTTTGCTGCTCTGGGAATTAAAGGGATAATGACACATTAAAGGCTTCCGTGACTTATGACTTTTTTTTTTTTTCCCTCCCGTTGTCTTTCTTTCTGCGTAGTTGTAAGCCAGCCTGCTGCTTCTAGCCCTACTCCTGTAGCCTCTTCTAGCAGTGAGGAAAGTAAGAGTGACACCCCCAAACCTAAGAAGAACAGGTGCTTCATGTGCCGCAAGAGAGTGGGCCTCACAGGTGAGTGAGCAGGTCGCAGTTCAGCATGAATTTCTGTCAGTGCACTTGTGAAACGCTCCCATTCCAGCTTTTAACCCTTGATTTTTGCGCCTCCAGGTTTCGACTGTCGCTGTGGCAACCTGTTCTGCAGCATCCACCGGTACTCTGACAAGCACAACTGTCCCTATGATTACAAGGCCGAGGCTGCCGCCAAGATCCGCAAAGAGAACCCCGTGGTGGTGGCTGACAAGATCCAGAGAATATAATAGATGAGACAGAGCAGCAGTGGCAGCAACAATGAAACGCCATTGACAAAAGACTGGAGTATGAGTGCGAACCTTTGAAATGAGCATAAATGAGAATGGAACAGACTTGATTTACAAAATTACAACCTCAAGAAGATCATGGAGAGGAAAAAAAGAAAAACGTAAAAGATCCTGTCTGAGGAAGATGCATGAATGATCACTTTTCTCCCTCTTTTTTTTTTTTTGATTAACTCATTAGTTTTTATCCTGTTTTCTGTGGTGTGGTTTTTTGTTTTGTTTTTCTCGTTTTTTGCCGCCGTTCAGTCCGACGTTTTGTTTTGTTTTTTCTAAGAATATGTATTGTCTTACTAAGAGCAGACCAGGCTACATGTCCAGGATAAGCTGTGCTCCTCTCACCCATACCAGGCGCCATTATTGTGCCAAACCGTAGACGGCCATTTAACACGCGCCGCCACGTGTCAAGACACTGGCTGGTCTCTCAAAAGCATTCAGACTACACAGAAACAGTCCATACAAGTTGTGTCCCTCAACCTTTGAACTTCTCGCTCTGTGCTCCGTCGGCGCTGGAGTCGGTCAGCGTCTCCTGCCTCGCACGAGGAGGGGGGGATTTGTTGCGATGTCTTTTCCTAGCTTTACCTACCTCACGGCTGCCGCGTTAAGCTACGTTGTCTTCCCTTTTACTTTTTTCGTCAGCTTCGACCCCATCAGAGCAGTTGATCATCGTGACAGTCGGCGTCGGTGAATTCCCCTAACCCCTCCAATCGGCACACCTTGCTTTCACTTTGATGGGTTTTGATTGAGGCTGTTTGGAGGTATCATGCTAGACGGGGACACACAAATTACTCGCTGAAGGAGTTCCACCAACTGTTGCCGGACTGTGTGTATGTGTGTGTGAGCCGACGTGTGGCCTGAGGGGAAGGATGGCACCCTTCCCCCATGGGTCTGGTAGGGTCAATGTAGGCTTCAATATTGTAGGGGCATGAATGAATGGGATAAATGCATGAGTCACTCTTCATCTGTGTTTAGTGTTTCACAAATATCATTCAACTTAGGGTTTCAGATGTTTTATTTGCTGAAAGACAATTATCTGTTATGTTTTATTAGCTTATTTTTCTCTTCCATTGTACTGATGTTAGCACATGTATTCAGTGCATTGATGGAGTTAGGGTATGTGAACCATGATTTCTTTTTTTTTAAATGCGCTAACAAAACATTCGTGTGAGCACAGTGTGTGTGTGTGTGTGTGTTGGGCTGTGTGCATGTGTTCTGTCCTCACCTCTTCCTTATCCCTTTTGACTGTAGAGCTACCCAGTTTATCAGCACATGTTTACAGAACTACAGGAGCATGCCAGAGCTAGATTTATGAAAAATAATAGATACCAAGATTAGATGTAACTTCTCATCTGTCTAACAGCTATTGGTCTCTGTGTCTCTGCTATAGAGCACTGTAAGGGGGGAAAAAAGGGAGGGGAAAAAAGTGTGCGTGTGTTTTTGTGTGAGTGCACGTGCACATACCTGTGCGACAGTGTGTTTTCATGGCTGCCTGACACATTGAAACCGATGTATGTTTGTGACTTGTTTCTCCCCCGTATGGATGTGTTTTTTGTTTTGTTTTTTCATTTAAAGTTAACTGTATGTATCCGTTTGAGTTTTTCCTTTCTGATTCTTAGTTATATGCAAATTTGTACAAAAAAGAAAAAACAAAACTGTGTTGATATTTATGTATTACATATAATCTTGCTATCCAGCATTACAACAGAATAGTATCATGTAAATAAAACTGTACAGAGAGACATTACAAAAGGCTGAGTGTGTGCTGATTCAGTGTCCCATTTTGCTTATTGTTTTTGGGGGTTTTTTTTATTGCCGGTTTGATTAAACGTTAAGATAGAAAATGTGGCCAAAACAAGCAGGTTTTGGATGACTGTGCACAGGACAACTTGACTGAACGTGGCTGGATTATTTTCAGTCAGGACAAGACTAGAGTAGGAGCACCATTTCCCCCGTCATTAATTCCTAAACCAGGCTAACCTGACCTCAGGCCGAGGTCTGGGTCACACAGGAAGTATTAATCCCCAGATTGCGGAACACCGTGTAGGTAGGATGCTTATGAGCGTGTTTCAGGGACACTTCTCACACTCCTGTTTGGAGCCCCAGGGCGAAGGCAGTTCGCAGATGGCGTTAACGGGAGCAGCTGCTCAGACAGCTGAGGTGTCCTCATGTGGTGTTGCTGTGACAGAGGACCACAAAGATCACATTGTCTGGACACACAGCTAAAATGCGATGGATTTCCAACCTGAATCTTATGCCAGTGACAAAGCATTATTAATCACTGACCACATCTTCTGAACCCGATATGACAGAAGAGTGAGTACACCATGTAACTGATGCAGTGGAATCACACTACATTGCTAACGGTCTCTTTCCACTATCACACAGACTTAACCTATAATTTGTTTCACTGATGGATGCAGAACCTTATCTGTGTCATCCTCTCCCTATTTGTCTGTCATTGGGTGTGACCGAGGCCTCGGTGGCCTCAGAGACTCCGACTAGTGGAAAGTGACAGATGCTGTAGCCAGATGTGCAAAGGCGATGGAAGTTATATGGGGCCACAAACAGGAACATACAGTACTCTCCTCTTTAAAGACAACAATCCAACCTTATAGAGCACTTTAAAAACAACATGGTTGACCAAAGTACTTTCCGGGAAAAAAAACAACAGTGAAACTTAGGTTAAGTTCATCTTATTCCTTTTCTTTTCACACACTTTCTACATTAAATCCTGACTGATTCTTGCAGCTCATAGTTGGGTCAAGATAACCTACATTAAACATGCACTCACTATCCGTTTTACATCCATCCACAGCAAAATGATATACATATATTGGGAACTTAGGAGTTTGAGGGGACTATGATAGAGTTGTCTGACAAGTCAGTGTCCCGGAGAAAGACAACTGCTCTCAGTGCTGCCACCTGGATGTGAGAGCTGTATAAGTGCAACCCACTTACCACACATTTTCAAAGCACTTGTGTATCCAATATGAATCACACAGCATCATTACATCATACCAAAACACATGTTTATGACTAACATGTACATAACAGTTGAATAAATGCCTTTATCGGCAAATGAGTCAAGTGCTTCAGGGAAAAGTAGTGAAATAAGCAAAAAAAGAGAGAGAGGGAATCTTTTGAAAACCAGCATATCTTTTCATCAAAAACTCAACAGTGTGTTTAAAAAAATTGTATTAGGGCACTAAAAGCTTTACAAATATGTGGCTGTACAGTTAAAATGTATGTATGTCATTTTAGAAGAATATTGGTGGTTGATGGAAAGAAATGTTATGTGGGATGATAACAACCTCAGAGGTACCTGAAAATCCAACCTGGACAGCTCTTCATTAATCATTGTCATACCTACACAGAATTGTAATTTTTTTATATTTTGAAATATTACATTTTGGATGTTGTAGCTCACAGACTGTGGCCCACGCCGCTAATCATAGAGTTCACAGTGCAGCTGTACTTGTAATTATATTGTCCACAATGAGGCTCATCTTTCTCATTTAGCAATTTTAATTTAGATCAAAATGACAGTCAAAGACTAACAGATGAGTTCCTGAAGATCAGTTCTTGTACATGCTTCTTTTTGCACTTCATAAATCTGACGTTTATTTACACCAAGAAAACGTTTTGGATCTTGACCTCACACTGTTGAAGGTGCTGAACAATTACTCTTTAGAGTGGAGTGAACCGAAAGGACATCTACACTTTAACTCCACTCTTTACAGTGGACTCTCCTGTGTGGGGCTCAAAGCTTTATCTTGCATCAGCTCGTCATGCAGCTTAGAAGATAATGTACATGGGGGAAATAATTATTTGATCCTCACTTGAAATTGTAAGTTTGCTCATATGAACAGTCTCTAATTTTTATTGTAGCTCCGTTTTCAATTTTTTTAGATGAGAAGTATAGACACAAATCCCAAATCAAACATGGACTTATCCATTGTGAAATTGTTCACAAACTTGCTCTCTGATGGATGCATAAGGGGCAAGTCAGGGTTCAGTATCTTGCCCAAGGATGCTTTGACATGCAGACTGGAGGAGCCAGGGAATCGATCCTGCAGTTGACCTGCTCTAATTCCTGAACCACAGCCACCCTCACCTGCCCCCTATTTGTGGAGCTACCCGCTAACACACAGGACTAGAGATGTCCCAATCCTGGATCTATAATGTATGTAATCTATAATGTTTAAAGAAACATTTTAGTGAAAGCAAAGACTGATATGAATCACATTTTTTAATAATTTCTTTTTCCCTATTTTGTGCCAGGGATACAAAGAAGTTTTCATTTAATAAAACTGCCTGGTCTATTTAAAAGTCTGTCGGTTCCTTGTCACGCTGTCACTGAACACTTAGCCACTGCCAAACTGATGTGACCAAACAAATAAACATCAGCCAGTGCCACAGGAAAGTGTCTCATCTGCAGATTGGTCTACAGCTAAGTTTGGCTGGTATAGTGATTCCACAGATAACTTTATGCAGAGATTCAGCATGAAAAGGGAGTGCAGAATTATTAGGCAAGTTGTATTTTTGAGGAATAATGTTATTATTGAACAACAACCATGTTCTCAATGAACCCAAAAAAACTTAGTAATATCAAAGCTGAATGTTTTTGGAAATAGTTTTTAGTTTTAGCTATTTTAGGGGGATATCTGTGTGTGCAGGTGACTATTACTGTGCATAATTATTAGGCAACTTAACAAAAAACAAATATATACCCATTTCAATTATTTATTTTTACCAGTGAAACCAATATAACATCTCCACATTCACAAATATACATTTCTGACATTCACAAACAAAACAAAAACAAATCAGCGACCAATATAGCCACCTTTCTTTGCAAGGACACTCAAAAGCCTGCCATCCATGGATTCTGTCAGTGTTTGGATCTGTTCACCATCAACATTGCGTGCAGCAGCAACCACAGCCTCCCAGACACTGTTCAGAGAGGTGTACTGTTTTCCCTCGCAAATCTCACATTTGATGATGGACCACAGGTTCTCAATGGGGTTCAGATCAGGTGAACAAGGAGGCCATGTCATTAGTTTTTCTTCTTTTATACCCTTTCTTGCCAGCCACGCTGTGGAGTACTTGGATGCGTGTGATGGAGCATTGTCCTGCATGAAAATCATGTTTTTCTTGAAGGATGCAGACTTCTTCCTGTACCACTGCTTGAAGAAGGTGTCTTCCAGAAACTGGCAGTAGGACTGGGAGTTGAGCTTGACTCCATCCTCAACCCGAAAAGGCCCCACAAGCTCATCTTTGATGATACCAGCCCAAACCAGTACTCCACCTCCACTTGCTGGCGTCTGAGTCGGACTGGAGCTCTCTGCCCTTTACCAATCCAGCCACGGGCCCATCCATCTGGCCCATCAAGACTCACTCTCATTTCATCAGTCCATAAAACCTTAGAAAAACCAGTCTTGAGATATTTCTTGGCCCAGTCTTGACGTTTCAGCTTGTGTGTCTTGTTCAGTGGTGGTCGTCTTTCAGCCTTTCTTACCTTGGCCATGTCTCTGAGTATTGCACACCTTGTGCTTTTGGGCACTCCAGTGATGTTGCAGCTCTGAAATATAGCCAAACTGGTGGCAAGTGGCATCTTGGCAGCTGCACGCTTGACTTTTCTCAGTTCATGGGCAGTTATTTTGCGCCTTGGTTTTTCCACACGTTTCTTGCGACCCTGTTGACTATTTTGAATGAAACACTTGATTGTTCGATGATCACGCTTCAGAAGCTTTGCAATTTTGAGACTGCTGCATCCCTCTGCAAGATATCTCACTATTTTTGACTTTTCTGAGCCTGTCAAGTCCTTCTTTTGACCCATTTTGCCAAAGGAAAGGACGTTGCCTAATAATTATGCACACCTGATATAGGGTGTTGATGTCATTAGACCACACCCCTTCTCATTACAGAGATGCACATCACCTAATATGCTTAATTGGTAGTAGGCTTTCGAGCCTATACAGCTTGGAGTAAGACAACATGCATGAAGAGGATGATGTAGACAAAATACTCATTTGCCTAATAATTCTGCACTCCCTGTACAGTAGTATGGTATTTATCAATGGGCTATCACATTAAGTAGTACTATACTGTGCAAGTGGTGGTACAGATGTCTACTATGGTAAATCAGTATCTGATACACAATAGCAGTAATAATAATAATAATTACTAGTAGTTTTAGTAGTGATAGTGAGAAGGACATTATTTTAGTAGTATTAACACTACATGACTCTTATGAAATGATTCCAGTTTTACAGGATGTAAGCATGATAGACAATATAATGAAGTTAGCGCAAAAAGTGTGTTTGTCTCTTTGTTGTTAAAATGAGTCTTAGCAATAAGTCTTATATCAATAGAAGGCCTGTTTATTTCTCCTTAAATGGTGTCACATTTGCAAGGAAAATGTATTTGTGGGTTGAGGATCAGAGTTGAGCATGTGGGTTCCACCCATGAAAAACTTGCCAAATCATCTCCGCCAGTGCCAAACAATGTACTCTGTTGTGGGATGGTGTCTCATTCTTCAACCAGCATTTGTTGCAAGTTAGGCATTTGTGGTTGTGTTGGTCATTTTGGCATGAAGAGAGCACCCAAAGCTGATCCCACAAGTGTTCAATGGGGCTGATCTCAGGACTGCAGGCAGGCCATTCCATCCTTTCCACTCCCAAATTCTCGAGGCAATCTCTGATAATGGCAAGGGTTGTCATCTTGGAGTTTGATCCCAGACTGTGGAGATATACTGGTTACATAATCTCATCTTAATATCTCTATGATGATTGCCTTTATGATGATAGGTCTGTTACGCTATCCTGCAGAAATGAGCATAGCAGTCACTTTAAATCTATGAAGTGGCACTGGCAGAATCTGGACTCATCGCTGAACAGAACATTCCTGCACGTGTCGCTGACATCAGCGCAAACAGGCCTAATGGTGAAGGGCAGTCATGGGATCCTCCCGGCAGCACTATGAGACCAGAGATTGCCTGTCTTCTGATTTTCTGAGTAAAGTGCTGTCGGCCATATTCTCCTGCAAACCATGACGGCAAATCTAAAGAATAGCGCCAACAGTTCCTAAGTGCTACAACAAAATTGTCTTGTGCCGTCGTCTTCTTCAGATGCCCACTTCTTTGCCTGTTTCTGACATCCTCCATTATATGGAACTTGGCCTTCAATTTGGAGATGGTACAAGAACTCACTCCAGATAATGCTACAACTAGGACACCAGCTTAAAGTTGCCCTATGGCACAGGCCCTATCCAGATCAGTCAAATGTGCCATGCTTGGAGCAGACACCAACTGAAACTGACTGCTGTAACAGGGTCCATGCTCACAGGTGGTGCTAATCAGCGTCTGACTGTCAACACCTGATTCTGGGGTACCAGATGCTAAAGCTAAAAAAGCTAAAGAAAGAAAGAAAGAAAGAAAGAAAAAAGCTGTTAGCAGAGGAGATTTGGCAAGTTTACATAAGTTTATATACCTATGAATACACCAAACAATAGGACATCGAAACGAAATAAACTTAGCCTGCAGGGGGCGCTGCTCCTTTGCCTCGCTGATCCTGCGCTGACCTTTGACAGCGGAAGAGGAAGAGCGCGGCTTGTTGTGCGCTCGTGTTAGCGGTGCTATTGTAACGTATGGGAAACGCATTTTGTTGTATGAAACTCGGACTTTTCAAAAACTGGCTAATGCTACAAGTTTAATCAGTGCACTCATGTTCACAGCGTCTCTTTAAGCAGGCAGAGTGAGGTCGACTCTGTGGATAATAACAGTCAGTTAGCCGTTTCACAAAGTGCGCTAAAACCTGAGGGAAAACCAGCACCATGGCGGATGTTACTGCTCGAAGCTTGCAGTACGAGTACAAAGCGGTGAGTGTATTTAGAGTGAGACAAAAAAATAAAAACAAAATCACAGGCAGCGGTCGATATTCTGTAAAGTTATCAGGAAAGGTGTTTGGATTGTACTGTTTTTAATTGATATTTCTCCTTGTTTAGCTAGCCGTAGTGCTAACTAGCACTTACTTTAGCCTGTTGCAGCGCAGACTGATGTGTCTCATAATCACACTGTTTTTATGCCGAACTCTTAGAACTCTAACTTGGTGCTTCAAGCCGATCGCTCTCTGATCGACCGCACCCGGAGAGATGAGCCCACCGGTGAGGTGCTGTCCTTGGTCGGGAAGCTGGAGGGGACCAAGATGGGTGACAAGGCCCAGAGGACCAAACCTCAGAGGCTGGAGGAGAGACGAGAAAAGTCAGTGCATACAGCTACATATATTGTTCATGTGAAGTTAAAGCAATACATAATTTATATACACTACCGGCCACTTTGAAGTTCCTTTTCCCATTGTCATTAATGCTAATGTGCAATAGCTAATTACATGCCAGCATTTAAGCAATAAGGCATAGTCAACCTGCATATCAGAATGAAGAAGAAAGGTGGGGTGACTTTGAACATGTCTGAGTATGCAGAAAAGCATCTCTGAATGCACAACATATATGGATGGTATTATTTGGGATAAACAACATGAAAGCAAGACTGCTGATGGTCTAATAGTGTAGGGAATCTTTTTGTTTAAGTATCCCATTATAATTGCAGTGTACCTTAATCTGACAGCTGTTTATAGCAGGATAACGCACTATGTCACAAAGCTCAAATAGTCTTAAACTGGTTTCTTAAACATGTCAGTCCAATAGAGCACCTCTGGGATGTGGAGGAACAGGAGATTTGCATTATGGATGATGTATAGTTGTCCAATCTGCAGCTACTGTGCGATGCTGTCATGTCAGTGTGGCCCCAACTCTCTGAGAAATATTGGCTTTAACTTGTTGAATCTATAGTTTGAAGGCAAAACTGGTTGATTTAAAACAAAACAAAACAATCCAGTATTAAAAATCACTTCATTAGTTCCACGTGACAACTTAAGCATGGGGAAGAATAGCTGTCAAGTTTGATGTGTCTTCAAGGCCATTCTCAAGAAAAAAGAGAAAAAGTGAACATATGTGACATGCCTTGGAAGATGTTTGCCACTCAAATGGCCAAACATGGCTCTGCTGTTAACATATGATCTTTTTTTTTTTTGTTAATCTTTTTTTTAAATTATTATTATTTTTATCCAGGAGAAGAAAAAGAGATGAAGACAGACACGACATTAACAAAATGAAGGGCTTTACCCTTCTATCTGAAGGCATTGATGAGATGGTGGGCATTGTGTACAAACCAAAAACCAAAGAGACCAGAGAAACATATGAAGTGTTACTGAGCTTCATCCATGCTGCTTTGGGAGATCAGGTCAGCGAACGCCACAACTGCTTTCTTGAAATATTCTGTTTCTGTTACATCTTGCGTGTTTTACTCACTATCTCATTACATTTTTACAGCCGCGTGATATTCTCTGTGGAGCAGCTGATGAAGTTCTGGCTGTGCTCAAGAATGACAAAATGAGGGACAAAGAGAGGCGACGGGAAGTAGAGCAGCTTCTCGGACCTGCTGATGACACGCGCTACCACGTCTTAGTCAATCTGGGCAAAAAGATCACAGACTACGGGGGGGACAAAGACTTGCAGAATATGGGTAAGCACGTTCAAAGTAACTGTGAAATGAAAACTGTACAAGATCCATCAGTTTTCCCTAAAAATATTCATTATGTGCGGTATTTTCTATCCACAGATGACAACATTGACGAGACATATGGTGTCAATGTTCAGTTTGAATCTGATGAGGAGGTGAGGCTTGCGGCTCTTAAGATTTACAGCTGAGCACATTGATGAGTTTGTGTCACTGACTTTTCCTGTCTTAACATACAGGAAGTTGATGAAGACCAGTATGGCGAGGTACGAGATGAACACTCAGATGAAGACAGTGAAGGAGTGGAGGCAGCTGTGGATTCCACTCTCTCAGCTAATGTAAGTTTCCATTAATGGCATTACTGTATTAAGCCCATGTTTGTATTTAGTCTTTGTGAGATATTGCAACTATGCTGCACAGTAACTAATAAATTACCTTTCACTTAGCTCGGTGGTGCGGGTGACGTGATGACAGTGAAGAAGAAAGATTTACATCCTCGAGACATCGACGCCTTTTGGCTCCAGCGTCAGCTCAGCCGGTTCTACGATGACGCCATTGTCTCACAAAAAAAGGCAGATGAGGTCTTAGAAATCCTCAAGGTAGGTTTGTGACGTTCCCTGTGCTTTTGTTTGTTTAGAGCAGGTAAGTTTGTATTTGTCAACATCATTCTTTCGTCTCTTATTTTACAGACCGCCAGTGACGACAGAGAATGTGAAAACCAGCTGGTGTTGCTGCTCGGCTTCAACACCTTTGATTTCATTAAAATCCTGCGTCAGCATCGTCGCATGAGTAAGTCTGCTTTGTTGAGTGAAACTGTTACAGAGCTAATGTCTTTGAAAATGTACTGATTTCTTTCTCTTCCCCCTTGACACACAGTCCAGTACTGTACCATGCTGGCAAGTGCTCAGAGTGAGGCAGAAAAGGAGCGCATCATAGGAAAGATGGAGTCTGATCAGGAGCTGTCAAAGATTCTCTACCAGCTGCAAGAGACGGAGAAGGAGGATATTATTCGAGTAAGGAGGCTTGATTGTGAGATTATGTGAACTCTTTGTGAGTCTCAGTTTGTCACATTATTTATTTTTGTGTCCTTTAGGAAGAGCGGTCTCGCAGAGAGAGAGTGAGGAAGTCCCGTGTTGATGACTTGGAAGCAATGGACATAGACCATGGAGAGGTATATAACACTTTCAGTATATTAAGTACAAATCATCCTGTCAGGAACATTACTTGTTGTCAGTTTTCTTTTAGACATTTCTAAACGGCATAGGAAAATTGTCCTTTCTGTCCTACAGTCAGTGGCCCCTCGACAGCTGCTAGACCTTGACGACCTGACTTTCAGTCAGGGGAGCCATTTCATGGCCAACAAGCGTTGCCAGCTGCCAGATGGCTCTTTTCGTAAACAGCGCAAGGGCTATGAAGAAGTCCACGTACCTGCCCTCAAACCTAAACCCTTTGCTGAAGATGAGGTTTGTCAGTTATGTTTCTTCATGGGAGCATTTTAATTGTCCAACTGAGCAGCAGCTGAGGAAAAATAATAGTAATAAGTAGCATATAACTGTGTTAGGATCCTACAGTCAGCACTGTTTTTGTGTCATCAGGTACTTGTTCCCATTGAGAAGTTGCCCAAGTATGCCCAGGCTGGATTTGAAGGCTTTAAAACCCTGAATCGCATTCAGAGCAAGCTGTTCAAGACCACCATGGAGACAGATGAGAACCTGCTAGTCTGTGCTCCAACGGTGAGCACGCTTTGTTAAAGCCAAAAGTGTGTCAGTACTTTGCCCCAGCTGGATTTTGTCTAATGAGTTTGTGTTGTGCACACAGGGAGCCGGTAAGACCAATGTCGCCCTGATGGCAATGCTGAGAGAAATTGGAAAGCACATCAACATTGATGGAACAATTAATGTGGACGACTTCAAAATCATCTACATAGCCCCCATGCGCTCTCTAGTACAGGAGATGGTGGGAAGTTTTAGTAAGGTGAGCCTTGTCTGTCCTGCGCGGCTTTCTTTGCATACTTGACCATCATCAGGGAGCACAAATCTGAAAACCTTTTCCATCCTTTTCCCAGCGTTTGGCAAGTTATGGCATCATAGTGTCCGAGCTGACGGGAGACCACCAGCTCTGTAAAGAGGAGATTAATGCCACTCAGATCATTGTCTGCACTCCAGAGAAATGGGACATCATCACTCGTAAAGGTGGTGAACGTACCTACACCCAGCTAGTGCGCCTCATTATCATAGTAAGTGAACAGTTTTGTCACTAAAAAGAGCAAATGTGCTAGTTGACTTGACTTTTAATGATGAACAATTTAATGTGGGTGTTCAGGATGAAATCCATCTGCTGCACGATGACCGTGGACCTGTGCTGGAATCTTTGGTGGCGAGGACCATCCGCAACGTGGAGCTGACCCAGGAGGATGTGCGTCTGCTGGGCCTCAGCGCCACACTGCCAAACTATGAAGACGTGGCTACCTGCCTGCGTGTCGATCCTGCCAAAGGGCTCTTCTACTTTGACAACAGGTGTGGTGCTTAAGCAAAAAAAAAAGTTTTTATGATGATTTCTATGAACAGCTGTTTGTTTTCTCTTCCTTATTGCTTATTACTGTACCGCTTTTCTCTGTAGTTTCCGTCCCGTGCCCCTGGAGCAGACTTATGTTGGTATCACCGAGAAGAAGGCCATCAAGCGTTTCCAGATCATGAATGAGATTGTCTATGAAAAGATAATGGAGCATGCTGGAAAGAACCAAGTGAGTCCTGTTTGACTTGTTCTTCCAAAGTGATATAATTCGGTGACCTGAATTAGCCAAGCGTCATCTCAGATGTGTCTGCTAAAATATGTTTTACTGCCAACTGAGCTTTGTAAATGCTACTGACCTCATTTTAATTAGACACCTCTTTATTTTTTTCCTATTCATTTATTTATTTTTGCTGGATAAGCACAAACTTAGATTTTTGAAACCGGGGACTCCTAACACTGTCTTCTCAGTCACAGTCTGCACTTCGCCTCTATCGTATAAACCTCTTCTGCAAGAAAACCACAACTCCTGTTTTTGTTTTTTATCATTTTTGCCCTCCAGTGAAAAACAAGACATTTGACATTGTGCTGCTTTCATTGTTGTTACTATGTGGCTTATGTTATAAATTGATCCCACACTCATGTTTCCATATCCATGCATTTTACATCTGCCCTAAAAAGCGACAGTTCACTCACTGTTAAGTGATCAGTATATCAAGATAAAGGAAAGAGGTGAAGCCCAACAAAATATCAAGAGGAAGTAGATTTCCATAGATAAACCTGCAGGTTACTACTCTCTGTAACTCTCCTCTCTGGCTCCCAGAGGTGGAGGGTCGAGGTCCCTCTAAACCCGGGCCTCCTTTCAGCCCTGTGTCCACACAGACCTTTCCAGTGTGTAGGTGCTCTTGTGTGTTTACACACAGGGAACTCACAGGTTTTGAATGCAACTTCTTACTTCAGTGTTGTTTCTCTAAAAAATCTACAGCACTGCGTTACCAAATCTGAAAGCCTTACTTTTTTCCTCCCATCAGGTTCTAGTGTTTGTCCATTCCAGGAAGGAGACAGGGAAAACTGCCAGGGCCATAAGGGACATGTGCCTGGAGAAGGACACTCTGGGTCTTTTCCTCCGAGAGGGTTCTGCATCTACTGAAGTGTTGAGAACTGAGGCGGAGCAGTGCAAGGTGAGCAAATGTCATTAACTGGAAACGTTTTTTTAAAACTCTTGTGTGGTAAATGCTTTTAATACCAGAACTGAGTGCTAAATTTAACCTTCTTATGCAGAACCTAGAGCTGAAGGATTTGCTCCCATACGGCTTTGCAATCCACCACGCTGGTATGACCAGAGTCGACCGTACGCTGGTGGAGGATTTGTTTGCCGATCGACATATCCAGGTTCTGGTGTCTACAGCTACTTTGGCTTGGGGTGTCAATCTGCCTGCACATACTGTCATCATCAAAGGGACCCAAGTGTACAGCCCAGAGAAAGGCAGATGGACTGAACTGGGTGCCCTGGACATTTTACAGGTCAGCCCATCCTTTCTTGTTATCAAACATAGTAACGGCTGCTTTAGTTTGCAGCTTCACTAACTCTATTTATCGAAAATGTGTTTGATTCCAGATGCTTGGTCGAGCTGGCCGTCCTCAGTATGACACCAAAGGAGAGGGAATCCTGATCACGTCTCACGGAGAGCTGCAGTATTATCTGTCCCTGCTGAACCAGCAGCTGCCCATTGAGAGTCAGATGGTGGGCAAGCTGGCTGACATGCTCAATGCAGAGATAGTACTGGGAAATGTGCAGAATGTAAAGGTGAGTGTCCTGAAATGTACATGTAGCTATTTAAGACAGAAGGATCTAATTTTCCTCATTGCTTTAAGTTTCAATTTCTCAAATTTGTTATTAGGATGCTGTGAACTGGCTTGGCTACACGTATCTCTATGTGCGCATGCTTCGCAACCCCACCCTGTATGGTGTTTCTCACGACGACCGGAGTACAGACCCCCTGCTGGAGAGGCGCAGGATGGACTTGGTGCACACAGCAGCCAACATCCTGGACAAGAACAGTCTCATCAAATATGACAAGAGGACCGGCAGCTTCCAGGTATGCACATCTCAGCTGAGTGTTGGTCATTTTATTCTTGGTTGTAGATATACTGATTAGAAGCTTCACTTTTTTGTCTCTTCACCCAAAGGTTACAGACCTGGGCCGCATTGCCAGTCACTTCTACATCACCCACGACTCAATCCAAACCTACAACCAGCTGCTGAAACCGACGCTCAGCGAGATCGAACTCTTCCGAGTGTTCTCACTGTCCTCAGAGTTCAGGAACATCACAGTGAGAGAGGTATGCTGACCCCCCACACAGCAACGATGGTTTAAATATTAGATCTAAAATGAAGAAAAGCAACATACAGCTTTATCTTGTAGGAAGAAAAACTGGAGCTTCAAAAGTTACTGGAAAGAGTTCCTATCCCTGTGAAGGAAAGCATTGAGGAGCCCAGTGCGAAGGTAAAGACAACCAGTGATGGTGTTTATGAAACGCAAAATATGATCTGCTTGGTTTCCAGAAAATGCACACTGTGCTTTTATAAAGAGAAACATTACTTAACATTTGGAGTGGTTTGCAAATTGCAGTAAATAATATTTCGTGTGCTTTGTGTTCTCATTTCAGATCAACGTGCTGCTCCAGGCATACATCTCTCAGCTGAAGCTCGAAGGCTTTGCTCTCATGGCTGATATGGTGTATGTAACACAGGTACAGAACCGGCGTACTTCCGTTATTGATTTACTTTTCCATGTTTCCCTATATGCTTATTTAAAATTTTTATTTCATTTTAGCTTGAAGGAAAAGTCCCAGGCTTGATATAATTCATAGAAATTTCCTTGTATATTCTTCCTGCAGAGTGCTGGGCGATTGATGCGGGCCATATTTGAGATTGTGCTAAGCAGAGGCTGGGCTCAGCTCACAGACAAGACCTTGAATCTCTGCAAGATGATCGATAAGAGAATGTAAGCTCTTTCTTCACTCCTAGATTAACACTGCCTTTGCTTGGTCAAAGCTACAGGCATCTGATACTCTGTCCTCTGTGCAGGTGGCAGTCCATGTCTCCTCTGCGTCAGTTCAAGAAGCTGCCAGAGGAAGTGATCAAGAAGATTGAGAAGAAAAACTTCCCATTTGAGCGACTCTACGACCTGAACCACAACGAGATTGGTGAGTTTCCTTCCTCTGTGTTACGGTTTCTGAATTTTTTCCTCAGCCTGGAGAGTAATTAAAAACCTCCTGGATGTTTGGTTTCTAGGTGAACTGATCCGAATGCCAAAGATGGGGAAGACTATTCACAAATATGTCCACCAGTTCCCCAAGCTGGACTTGGCCGTTCATGTGCAGCCCATCACTCGCTCCACACTCAAAGTGGAGCTTACAGTCACACCCGACTTCCAGTGGGATGACAAGGTCAGGACTTAGATCTATAATGGGATGCTAATCAGACAGTTTTTCCAATACTGTTGTACTCCGGGGGGGGGGCAAAATCAGGGTATTGGTCCCAGTATGTTGACTGCACCCTTAATCCCTGAAAAAAATGATCAGCCCAGAGAACACACTGAACTCTCTTTTTTCTATACTCCTGACTTACTTTCGTTTTCCTGTTTAGATTCACGGGTCGTCTGAGGCTTTCTGGATCCTTGTTGAGGACGTGGACAGTGAGGTCATCCTCCACCATGAGTATTTCCTCCTCAAAGCCAAGTACGCCCAGGACGAGCATCTTGTGACTTTCTTTGTCCCGGTGTTCGAGCCTCTTCCACCGCAGTACTTCATCCGTGTGGTGTCAGACCGCTGGCTGTGTAAGTGCTTTGATTAAAAAGTGTCATAGCTTCACATCACAATCATGTCAGCATTTTAATTCATGTTTGTTTCTTTTGTTTTTCCTCAAGCCTGCGAGACTCAACTCCCAGTATCTTTCCGTCACCTTATCCTACCAGAGAAGTACCCCCCACCCACTGAGCTGCTGGACCTGCAGCCTCTTCCTGTCACTGCCCTCAGGAACTCTGCCTTTGAGGCGCTCTACCAGAACAAGTTCCCCTTCTTCAACCCCATTCAGACACAAGGTAGAGACTACATGCTGTTCTCCTTAATCCAATTTCATCGTCATTTAAAAGTTGCTTCCCCGTTAGGAACAGTGGTCTGTTTTCACAAAATTTTCTTCACTCATTTTTTTTACTTTTACTCCCGCAGTCTTCAATGCTGTGTACAACAGTGATGATAACGTGTTTGTGGGAGCTCCCACCGGCAGTGGAAAGACCATCTGTGCAGAGTTTGCCATTCTGAGAATGCTGCTGCACAATGCAGAAGGTCGCTGTGTCTACATCACCCCAATGGAAGCACTGGCTGAACAGGTCTGAATTAAATTAGATTTTGGAGCGCACCTATGAAAACTGGCAAACTGTTTTTCTTCCAGCTTGATTCTGTTAGATCTAAAACTGACATGAGTGTGGTTATCCTTGTCTCAGGTGTTTATTGACTGGCACCAGAAGTTCCAGGACATCCTGGACAAGAAAGTTGTGTTGCTGACAGGAGAGACTAGTACTGATCTGAAGCTCCTGGGAAAAGGTGACATTATTATCAGTACCCCTGATAAATGGGACATCCTGTCTCGTCGTTGGAAGCAGAGGAAGAACGTCCAGAACGTCAGCCTTTTCATTGTGGATGAGACGCACCTTATCGGAGGCGAAAATGGAGTAAGAACAGAATACTACTTGCTGCTGCGTGTGTGTGTGTGTGTGTGCGTGCGTGCGTGCGTGTGCGTGCGTGCGTGTGTGTGTGTGTTGTGTTGTGTTAATGGATTTTGTTTCTTGTCATCAGCCTGTGTTGGAGGTCATCTGCTCCAGGATGAGATACATCTCTTCCCAGATTGAGCGTCCCATCCGTATCGTGGCCCTCAGCTCATCTTTGTCCAACGCCAAAGATGTGGCCCACTGGCTGGGCTGCAGCACCACAGCCACATTCAACTTCCATCCCAATGTCAGACCCGTGCCTCTGGAGCTGCACATCCAGGTCTGTAAACAGCATGTTAGTCAACAAAAAGAGAAATGTATTTCTTAAATTGATCAGTGCTCACAGCCAAGAAAGTACCTGTCAGGTTTCTGATTGGCTGTCAATCTTTTACTGTTTTTCTAGGGTTTCAATGTGAGTCATACTCAGACTCGCCTGCTGTCCATGGCGAAGCCGGTCTATCACGCCATCATGAAGCACTCTCCCTCGAAGCCAGCCGTGGTTTTCGTCCCATCCCGCAGGCAGACTCGCCTCACAGCGATTGACATTCTCACTTTCTGTGCTGCTGATGTGGTTCCTCAGAGGTCAGTCAGCACGTCGAGATTTTCACCTTAGACAAATTCATGGAAATGATGCCAGCATCACATCTTCACACTGTGGTCAAAGAGTAAATGTCTGTCTCTGCAGGTTCCTGCATTGTGCTGAGAAAGACCTGGCTCCATTCCTGGAGAAAATAAATGATTCTACTCTGAAAGAGACTCTGGCCAACGGCGTGGGATACTTGCACGAGGGCCTCTCTGCAACTGAACGCAGAATAGTGGAGCAGCTCTTCAACTCAGGTATGACTCACTTCTGCTGCACTTTGTGCTGGACAGGTAGGTGGTTTTTAGAAAAGGGGAAAAAACAAAATTGAGACTAATTTTTTATTCATTTTTTCCTTCTCTTCTTCTGCTTTGACAGGTGCTGTTCAGGTCGTCGTGTCCTCTCGTTCACTGTGCTGGGGCATCAACATCTCAGCACACCTTGTCATCGTCATGGACACCCAGTACTACAATGGCAAAATTCACGCGTAAGGCATCTTCTGTTTATACTGGCTTTTTTTTTGTTATATGAAACATATTTAATGAAGGTTAGTATGTACTCTGCTGGTGATATTGACTTTTTGCTTTCTTCTATCAGATATGTGGATTATCCCATATATGATGTCCTCCAGATGGTGGGCAAGGCAAACAGGCCAATGCTGGATGATGAGGGGCGCTGTGTAATCATGTGTCAAGGCTCTAAGAAGGTAGACAGACCTCAGTCACTTCTGGCTTTGAAACAATGACTGTACAACAGAACAAACCACTTTGTTTTTTCTTGATAGGATTTCTTCAAGAAGTTCCTGTACGAGCCGCTGCCGGTGGAGTCTCACTTGGATCATTGTCTCCACGACCATTTCAATGCTGAGATCGTCACCAAGACAATAGAGAACAAGCAGGATGCTGTCGACTACCTGACATGGACATTCCTTTACCGCCGTATGACCCAGAACCCCAACTACTACAACCTGCAAGGTGAGTCCCGTCCTTCAAAGGGAATAACCGACTTATACTTCGGATGTTGGGACCATGTTGAGCTGTGGCTTCTGTCCTCCTGACAGGCATGTCACATCGCCACCTGTCTGACCACCTGTCTGAGCTGGTGGAGAACACATTACACGACCTGGAGCAGTCCAAGTGCATCAGCATCGAGGATGAGCTGGATGTAGCACCACTCAATTTGGGCATGATTGCTGCCTACTATTACATCAACTACACCACCATCGGTTTGTGCTTGCACTTCCTGGATTTTTTGTATTTGTGTCATCATTCCTTCACGTATGTGTTCAACTCAAGCCTAACTGTGGTGCTTTGCTCTTGTGTCGTACAGAGCTCTTCAGCATGTCACTGAACGCCAAGACAAAGATCCGCGGCTTAATTGAGATCATCTCCAATGCTGCCGAGTATAAGAACATTCCCATCAGACACCACGAGGATGCACTTCTCCGACAGGTAAAGAAAGTGACGAGACTCAAAGAGAGCAGCATTAACACATCTGCAAAAAGACACCAAGATGAAATAACACACTTTTATGTGCTCTTTGCATTTCAGCTTGCACAGAAAGTGCCCCACAAGCTGAACAACCCGAAGTTCAATGACCCCCACGTGAAGACTAACCTGCTGCTGCAAGCCCATCTCTCCAGGATGCAGCTGAGCGCTGAGCTCCAGTCAGACACCGAGGAGATCCTCAGCAAGGTCCAGTTTTTTCTCTGTAAAGCCTAACAGTTATGTTTCTGGATTTTTATCCATCTATATGTTTTTGAACAAGCTATTACTTGCACAAAAAGCACACATATAAACAAAATGTGTCTTAAAAAGAATGAACAAAATCGCCAGACCAGTTACACACATCCAAAAAGACAACAAACAAACAAGGAAATGAGCAAGCTTCCATATTTGATACATAGGAAAGAAATTGCTGCCAGGTTTCAAAAAACAGTTAGGCTGATGTTTTAGTAAAACAGTTGTAAAACATACATGATGTCCTAAATCCACTGTACATGTGATGGAGGTGAGGAGTCCTCTTACTGTAGGATGAGCCTTCTTATCACATGAACAAAAGACGGCTTGTACCCTGTTCAGATTCACATTTCAAGGGCTTACACCAAAACATTGCTGTAATAGATTTTAGAAAGCATTTAAAAATTAGACAGGTAAATTTGTTAATTTTGGATTTGACTGAAATATATGACAAAGGCCCAAAAAGACTTTAGAATGATCCCATAGGGAGTGGGTTAGATCATGAGATCACTGTAAATCAGTGATTCCCAAAGTGAGTGCCGTGAGTGAAATTCAGTTTTAATTCATTTCAATTTTACTTACATAAATGCCAAATCACAACAGCAGTCGCCTCAAGATGCTTTATATTGGAAGGTATATTTGTACACTTAAAGAATATGTGTGTGTGTTGTCTTTTTTGTAGGCTGTCCGACTGATTCAGGCGTGCGTTGATGTGCTGTCCAGCAACGGTTGGCTGAGTCCTGCACTGGCTGCTATGGAGCTGGCTCAGATGGTCACTCAGGCCATGTGGTCCAAGGACTCGTACCTCAAACAGCTGCCATTCTTCACCTCGGAGCACATCAAGCGCTGCACAGAAAAGGTAAAATGATCCTAGGAAAGTCTGACTCTCACTTTAGTGTAGATGAATCTCATGCTGATTGAACGTGCTTCCGTTTCCTTTGCTCATAAGGGAGTGGAGAGCATCTTTGACATAATGGAAATGGAGGATGAAGACAGAAGCGCGTTGCTGCAGCTCTCGGATGCCCAGATGGCCGACGTGGCTCGCTTCTGTAACCGCTACCCCAACATCGAGCTGTCGTACGAAGTGGCAGAGAAGGACAGTGTCAAGAGGTACGTGTACAGTCTGGCAGCAGCACTTTTCGCTGCGTTTCCTGGAAATGAAAAATTACATTACAAAATTGCACAGATGGGTGGGAAATTGATCTCTTTCCATATTTATTCACAGTGGCAGTCCAGTTCTGGTTCAGGTTCAGCTGGAGAGAGAGGAGGAGGTAACGGGTCCAGTCATTGCACCGCTCTTTCCCCAGGTTAGTACTTTTCAAACATCTTCATGACGTATATATTTCTTTAATTTTCACCTTAATGACCAACTCTTGTGGAAATACTTGTCATTGTTATAGAAACGTGAGGAGGGCTGGTGGGTGGTGATCGGAGACCCCAAGTCTAACAGCCTGATCTCTATCAAGAGGCTGACTCTTCAGCAGAAAGCAAAGGTCAGTGAGTCATCTTGTAATAGCCAGAAATTATGTTTTAACCACCAGAGGCCTCACTTAGTTTATGTCCCTCCACCGCAGGTCAAGCTGGACTTTGTTGCCCCAGCGATGGGCATCCACAACTACACCTTGTACTTCATGAGTGACGCATATATGGGCTGTGACCAGGAGTACAAGTTCAGCATAGATGTAAAGGAGGCTGACAGTGATGGAGACAGCGACTCGGACTAATCAGAGACTTGATTATTTTCTTCAGCGGTTCTCTGATAGATTGGGATCAGTAGTTTTCTTTTTTTGCTGTAGATATCCAACCTGATTGACATTTCTTTACTTTGACTCTGCCATTACCATCTCTGCTCTTGTGAAAATAATGTTTGTTTTCAGTTGCTTCTTAGTTAAGTCCTCTAAATGATGCCAGTCCAAGAATATAGTGTACAGGATCTGTTTGTCCACATGTAGTACAGATACATGGCTACCCAAGCCCCAGTCTGTTTTCAGTATAAGAAGTTTAACACTTTGTACTTTTGTGTCAGTTTTGGGATCTGACAAAAATTTAATTGGCCATTGTGGATTAAAGAAACACAAATCCTGGGGATGGTGCATCCTTAAACCAGGTAGGGTGTTTAAAAACAACTGTCCGGTTATATTTTGGATTGAAATCATTTTATTATGAAATTTAATCCTTGGACTGGTTGAAGTGTTTTACTATGATGTGCTGTCTGAAATGCTTTTGCAATAAAAAGGAGAGGAAACATTTTTCACTTTATTTTATAGTTAAACATGTTATTTCTATTAATTCTCAGTGGCGCTGCTACTCAAAGCACATGAAGCAGTATTCTCAGCATGGACACAGATGAGCGCTGATGTCAAGCAGAATCCTGATGAGCTATAAAATAATGATCTGTGGTGAATGCTGCAGAAAGTTCCCAATTTAACACACAACTATGCACTCCAGGGATGTTCATTCCTCTTCTTGGAACTTCCAAATGGCGATTTCTCCGTTATCGCTGCACGAAGCCAGGAATCCCGCCTCCTTTGGGTTCCAGGACACACAGTTAACATCTTGGTTGTGAGCTCTGGCCACCTGAGCAGCCAGTGAGAATACCGGCTCCTCGGGATTGGCCGTCTCATCCTCCTTGAAAACTCGCACTGCGTCATCACCAGAGGCAGTTGCTAAAGCGCCAGTCAGCCGACACCTGCAGAAAGATTTGGGTTCACTGTGACGTCTAACAATGACAAATGCACATGGAGACCACATCTTTGGGATTTCTGGTGATCAATTAACCTCCACTTTATGTTTGCGCATAATTTCTGGACACAGAGCAACATATATTCCTCAAATGTAACCATACTGCATTGTTATGGAGAAATTACAAGTTGTGGAACAATTACCCCGTTGCTATTGCAAGTTGATCTTAAATGTGACAACCAGACTAAAGGTCAGTAAATTCAAGAACACATTCAGCTGAATTCTGTTTTCTTACACCCACCAATTCAAGTGCATAATCCTAACTACAGTTTTTGCCTCAAAAACTGCCATTAATCTGTAGCTACTGTACACAGATAGCAAAAGTTGGATCCATCCAAGTCTTTTTCTTATCTGGGTATGCTGCTGATTGTCAGGTGAGATGTGTGCTAATTTTTGTCTTATTGCACCCATCTGCTGGTAGCCCGCGTTTGTGAAAGGTTATAAAACATGTATGATCCTTTATATCTTTAGTCTGAAGGTGAAAACACAAATTGCCTCCACACCACATGAATGCCCCGTCCTTTAGCATACTATATATCTAGTTTAGAAGTTTATGAGAATGCATCAATTCGTTGGAAGATGTAATTACACACTAATAAATGTATATTTATCAGCACAATGGGGATTTTTTTTTCCATTAAATGACTTCAAACAATGACTGATTGCACCTTTAATGATTGACTGAAGCATTCCTACAAGAGTCTATTACAAATTTGTCTTACCAGGAGACATCATACACCGCTCGTCCATGGTACCCAGACAGAGTGCAAACACACTTCCACGACAAATCTTAAACAGGAGACCAGAAAAAACATACACATTACTGTCGATATTTTTATTACCACATTGATTTATGATAAAACTAATGCTGACTCACCCTGTCCACTTTCAGCTGGATACTCTCTCCAGATCTTCACAGTGCGGTCATCGCTGCACGAAGCCAGCCTCTGACCATCTGCATCAAAACACAAACTCCACACTGTGGACGTGTGTCCCTGTAAGGTGGCCCGGCACTCCCAGTCATCATCCTCTTCTTTGTAAAGGCAAATGTTGTTGTCATAGCTGGCTGAGGCCAGGAGCTGTACAATCACACGGTGAGTGCAGGGTCACGTGGTGTTACAACAGGAGATGGAAAAAAAAACATTCATGTGGACAGATCCGAATGAGACCTACCTCCTGGGTCGGGTGCCAGACAACGTGCTTGACATCTTGCGTGTGAGAGTTCACAACTGTAACACATTCATACTCGTCTTCTTCATCCACTGCAGAGCAGGAAGAGACATGGTCAAGTTTAGAAACAGGCAATGGTGCAGATCAGTATGTGCAATTTAGGCGCTCTTTAACACAAACCTTCCCAAATCCAGACGCTCTTGTCTCGGCTACATGTGGCTAGAAGATTCCCTGAAGGGGCCCACGCCACGCACTTGGCCTCGTTTTCGTGTCCTTCCAGCACAGTCAAACTCTAGGAGACAAAGCGTGGGTAACAATCTGCAGAGATGCAGCATTTCTAAGGCATGCCATTTAACACACTGAACAGGAGACCTGTCATCTGACCTCAAAGTCATCGTTCTTCTTTTTCCAGATGCAAATGGTAGCATCAAAGCTGGCAGAGGCCAGATAATTCCCACATGGAGACCAAGCCACTTTCCTCACAGTGCGCTGGTGTCCATCCTGCAACACGTTCTTACATATCCAGGAGTCACCTGAAAAATGAGAGCCAGGTAGAGGGGTGAAGGATGTCAACTACTGTACTATAATGCTTATGCGACTGAGGCTGGGGGTGTCTGTGGTTCAGTTCACGGAGAGCTCACCTTCTTTCCCCCATATCCGGATGGTCTTGTCGCCCCCACATGAGGCCAGAAGCGTCCCGTTGGGGCTCCAGCTGACGAACCAGCAGCGGGAGTCCGGGTGTGCGCTCAACCTCTGAACCAGGGACAGAGCCTCCGTCATGGTCGAATTGGGGAAATACTTCCGAGTCGTTGTCACTGACACTTAGCCGAGAAACGAGACAGGAAATGGCCCGAAACACCAAAAGCAGACAGAGAGCAGCAGCAGCACTACGTAAACCCTAAACCACAGTCAACACCCAGGGCACGGATACAAAGAATTGCCGTATCTGCGCTAAACACAGCCTGTAACTAGCACCAAACAACAAAGTGCATAAGTTCACAACATCAGCGGTGACCAAAATGCCGCCATCTTTGCTTATATAGTCCCCGCGCTGCATTGTGGGTTGCAGTTTCGTGGTCTTTTTTTTTTTTTTTTTTTTTTTTTACCGTCGGCAAATTTCACGAAAAAAAACAATTACGTGAAATTTACGGTGCTTTATTTTATGTTGTATTTTATTGTATGTATTCTATTGATCTGAGGTTTTATCTTGTTTGTTCTTACCTAGCTTGCAAAGCACTTTGGTCAGACTTGTTTCTTTTAATTGTGCTATACATTTTTTGTCATCTCTTTTTATGATTTCCTATGAACTATTCACGCGAGCACGTTTATTTTGTTAATGTACAATGAGTGAGTTTAATAAAATAAAGACGAGAATTTTGTTTTTGTATGATGACTTTCACTCCCATAGAAGGAGTCGCCAGTAGGTGGGAGTACTGACTTTCACAGCTATCGAGACCGCGAAGAAGAAGAATGGTATGAACAAGGAAGTCAAGTGTTTTCGAGGAAGCCAGCGGACGTTTCCTTTTGTTTTGTCTTTGTTTTTTGTGTACCAAATCGATCGTTAATTTATTAGTGTTGTTAGCTATATTACTTTATAGACGTATGACTGTCGTGTCGGTCGCTGTTAAAGTTATTTTTTGTAACAAAGAAAAACTTGACGAAATTTTACGTTTACGAGAAGTTAGCTTTTCAGGCTAACAACAGAGCTAGCAGGCCTGAACGCCATCTGTCCATTGTGTTGCCGTCAGTCAGACACCTGCACTGCTTTTGATTAAACAGCTAGTTTTATGGTCTATTTTAATTTGGAAACTGAGTGAACAAAGGAGCCGAGCCGCTGTCATCAGTCCAGAATTAGCTTTACTGGTTGTCGGTTTTGTGGCTTACTTGCTCGTTACTAGCGCAGTGCTGTCAGGTACACTGACAATAAAGGGAAAGCAACACTATACAACAGAGGACGAGGAAATCGGATTAGGATGTATGCCCCGCCGGGTTCTACTGTCCCTGGAGGCCGAAGGAGGAGAGGGGGCACCTCGTTGCCCAAGCAGCCGGAGCGGAGCCTTGTGTCGGCTCTTCCCGGAGCTCTGTCCATTACAGCGCTTTGTACAGCTCTGGCTGAGCCGGCTTGGCTCCGCGTCCACGGAGGAACCTGTCCGAGACAAGAGCTGGGGGTGTCAGATGTCCTGGGATACATCGACCCCAAGCTTCTGGATGGTGAGGCCCACACACAAGCTCCGTTAAAAACCCACAGTAGCAATTAATCCCAGAGCTCACGTGTAATGTTCTGTGATGTGGCCGTCTGTTCCCATCAGATTACTGCGTGAACCCGCAGACCATCTTGCTGCTGAGAGTAATCGCTGGCTTTTGTTTCCTGGGAATCCTCTGCAGTCTGACTGCTTTTCTCTTGGATGTGTTTGGTCCCAAGCACCCTGCCCTGAAAATAACCCGCAGATATGCTTTTGCACATATTCTCACAGGTAATAATCTTTTTTCCCCTCATGCTGTCTAGAAAAAGACAGACAATGTGTAAATTCAATGGTTTGTAACCGTTTCTTTCTGTCTCCCACCAGTGCTGCAGTGTGCCACAGTCATAGGTTTTTGCTACTGGGCCTCAGAGCTGATCTTGTCCCTACAGCAGCAGCACAAAAAGTACCACGGCTCTCTCATATACGTCACTTTTGCTATCAGCTTCTACCTGGTGGCGGGCGCGGGCGGAGCATCCATCCTCGCCACAGCTGCAAATCTCCTTCGTCACTACCCCACTGAGGAGGAAGAGCAGGCTTTAGAGCTGCTCTCGGAGATGGAGGACAGCAGTGAAACATTTCCTGCCGATTATGACATTGCCAATCAATTTCAACCGCCACCCGCATACACACCCTAATGCCACCAGACTCGCCTTGCTAACACCTTTCTCTCTCAGCACAGCTACTTAGCTTGATGGGCAAAGCCCCGCTCTTTATCAAATGGATATCTTTGCAAAAATACTGAGTGAACACAGCGTGTCAGTGCGCAGGTTCCTTGAATGACGGTGCTTGGGTGCATGAAAGCTTTCTTTAGTGGTGACAGAAATGTAGAAGCTAATTCTTACTTTCACCACTGGAGTTGTTGGTGAATTGCATGTAAATGGCTTTTAGGGATTTGGTTCTTACATGTAAAGAAAACTAAACTTGCTGGAAGTGCTCAACACGGCTCATGACAATTAATTGATGGAACAACCAGAGCTGGATTGTTTTTGTAGGATTTAGTTGAATGAGCGCTGTCGGCAGTTGTTTTGCTTTTGACCGGATGTGAGTGGAGCTTTGTTTGCGTTATGGTTTTAGTTTGACGTGCTTGCCATTTGTGTGAATTTCATTTTACCGACACCTTACAGATGCAGAAATACACTGACGAGATTCTTTGAACATCTTTATTTTATATAAGATATCAAATTGGACCTCATTTATTGTCTGTGCTGTCTTTTTGTAGTTTTTGCTTTGTTCTTCTTTTCACTAGTTAAGTCTTCGTTGTTCCCTTCTGTACTTGACATAAGAAAACTGTCAGAAATTGTGAGCCAGGTCTTTGGTGTTTTAAAACGAATCATTGTGTGTGTGTGTGTGTGTGTGTGTGTGTGTGTGTGTGTGTGTGTGTGTGTGTGTGTGTGTGTGTGTGTGTCTTCGCGCCGCGTGTAAGAGAGAGTGAGTGAGTGTGTGTGGCAATTGAGAGAAAGTGAGAAACATGTTTGTATTATTTCACAGTAAGGGTGACATTTAGTTTAAAAAACACCTCACAGCATCAGAAGTTGTTCATTATATTTCTTGTGTTTGCTTTTGAAAAAAAAAAAAAAAAAATTATTTGCACTTTGTGATTCCCACATGTGACCGTTTCAGTATGCATTTCCAGTGCATGAGTTCATTTGTGTGAAGACTTTAAACTTTGAGTCACAATCTCAACAAGAACATCTCCCACAGACAGAGGCTTGGACTTGTGACTGATGTTGTGATTCTTGTTGGTTGTGTATTGTTCTGTTGATTCCATAATTTTCTGCATTTGTCCCTCAAACTGTCACTATAACCCCCCTCCCTTCCTCAATTTGTAAATAATGATCATTTATACATTTAAAAAAGAAGTGATCATAATAAAGGAAACCTCATACTTTTGCCTCTCGCTCGTCATCTGTGAATTAACATTGTTTTAATGGGATTTCAGCAAATGCAGTCTGAAGGATCTGCATTGATCTAACAGTGTTGTGACTTTAACGTTCACGTCTGCCTGGGGTATTTCTGGTCTCGTAGTCTAGAGACTGTAGACACAACATGGCATTAAAGAGAGTAAGAGTCTTAAGGTCTAATGGACTTTAGAGGGCGTATGGTACGCCTTTTACTGTGAAGAGTTCAGAAGTATGAAGCAGTTTAAAAGCTTGATCCATCCGTTTTCTTAACCACTTATCCATTTGAGGGTCGCAGTGAGACTGGAGCCTAGCAGAGAGAGGCAGGGTACGTCTAAGACGTGTCGCAAGTCTGTTGTAGGGCTAACACAAAAAGACAGAAAGCCAATCACATTCACACAAATGAGTGATTCTGAATCACCATTCACCCTACCAAGAACAGAGAAACCCCATAGAAAAGCCCAATCCGACCGGGGGACTTGAACCCAGGATCTTTTTGCTGCAAAAAGAAAAAAAGTCTTACTGGCAAAGACTGCAAGGCTTTTCCTGGATGCACAATGTGATCAATAAACAGTCTTTAAATAATGAGCTAGTGTAGAATAACGTATGTCATGAGGTTAAATTACAGACTGTTAAGTTCTGCCACACTTCATAAATCAGATTACCTTAGATTACTTTGAACTAGCTAAACGCAAAAGATTTAAACAATCCCTGTAATTGAATTGGGACAAAGGAGTAACTATAGAAAGCAGGAAAAAAGGGCTCACTCAGGCATCACTTCGATTGTTGCCTTATATAAAAGACACTGTGACTGTTCTGCCAAAGTATATGTTAGCTACTCTAACATTTTTAGCGTCTGTTCTGCAAGTTCGCTCGTCTGCATCTGTCACCAAGAGTTAAACTATTAAAAGGTCAAGATACCGTTTGGGTTGAAGCACTACATGTTTACATTGCTCTTCAAAGCTGAAGTGTCACTCTGTGGCCAAATGACTTAATCAGATAAATAAACAAGGTATTAATAGGAAAGAGTGTTCATGAGGAGGAGAGTAAGTCAGTCAAGGCGAACAAGAGACGACTCTTCTCAGAAGACAGAGCTTACGTGGCAACGTCACTTAGCCCCACTCTACAGGTATATATACGGACAACCTCGTTGACATCAACACCACGACCATTAAAAGTCTCTACGTGGCTCGGTGGTAAAACTGTGAAGTCTTTTTTATTTTTCTTCTACAACAGTGAGATTGAAGCTAAATCATGCTGGCAACCAGGGCTTTGCTGTCAAAACAAACGCTGGCTGTTCTTTCTCGCCAGCCTGCCTGCTTTGTGCACCAGGGTGACTACGGCAACTGGGGAAATACTAACGTTGCAGTGGTAAGTGATGCAGATCAGTCTGGGAGAAAGGAGCAGATCCAGTGTGGGTGTAGTTGTGATTTGGTGAGTCCATGTGTTTCAGGTTTTCTCAGGATGTGGATGGTGGGACGGTACTGATGTCCATGAAGGGGTTTAGTGAGTATCACTCCTGCTGAGGTCAGGAAATGCACATGACTGAATTAACACAGGCAGATGGTAATGCACCCCTCTCGTCTTCAGCACCATGTACCACCTGAGCCGTAACGGCGCCCGCTTCCAGATGTTTGCTCCAAATCAACAGCAGATGCACGTGATTGACCACATGAGAAAGCAACCTGCCTCTGGAGAGAACCGGTGGGCCTCGAAGATGGGCGCAGTGGGCGTTTTGACTTTGTCTATGGTTACGTGGGTGCACTTTGTGATGAATTCTGTCCATCCCCGCAGGAACATGATGATGGAGGCAGCCCGCTTCAGTCACGGACAGGGAATGACACAAATGCAGGACCTGTCCAAGCTGGACGTCAACAGCTTCGATGCCGTCATCTTTCCAGGAGGCCATGGAATCACCAAGAATCTGTGAGGAGTGCTGACATGTGAAGAAATCACTCTGAGACCGGCTGGTGTAAAACAGAGTTAGGATTAGATACAACACAAGTTTGTATTACATTAAAAATGAACCACTAATTATTAGTTTTTACTCTTCAGATCATCTTTTATGAAGGACGGCAAAGACTGCAAGCTGCACGGCGACGTGGAAAGGGTGCTTAAGGATTTCCATCGTTCACGCAAGCCTATCGGGTGCGTATGATCCGAGCAATATTCACTACTGCAGTACTGATGGAGAATTTGATAAATCATGAGGCCACTTTAAAGACCGCCAGTGAGTTCTGGCACGCTTTAAATCAGATTATGTTAGATTACTTTAAACTATTTAAAGATTTAAACAATCCCCGTAATGGAATTGGGACAATGGAGAGGCTGTAAAAAGGAAAACAGTCAGGCAGTGAATGCTGAGCTGCTGACTGAGAGACTTCATATTTATAGTGTGATTCTGTTAGTAGTTACTAATATGATGTTATTAGGTAAAAATGATCACATCGCATCCTTAAAATTTGTTAGTCATTTCATTTCCTGCGAGTAAAGATTTGCACATGGAAATCTGACTTCTACTGTGGAACAGTGAAACTACTGAGAATAGTCAGTGTGTTAAAATAACAAACCCAGTCGAGAAGAAAAGCTGCATATAATTAAATAAGTGATTGAGAAGATTTACAAATCGTGTGCTAAAAGTTTCCTTATTGGCTCTCACTGATCAGAGCAGACAGCAGGACAAGCAGAGTCCTAAGCTGACATCGAGGAA
The DNA here is from genome assembly GCF_057382275.1 of Copadichromis virginalis. Taxonomy (NCBI): domain Eukaryota; kingdom Metazoa; phylum Chordata; class Actinopteri; order Cichliformes; family Cichlidae; genus Copadichromis; species Copadichromis virginalis. The sequence goes on from NC_140629.1 coordinate 15,787,779, forward strand.
CACGAGGGCAGGCAGACCACACAAATCCTACAGTTCAAAGCAGACAGGACAGTCTTGGTACTGACACTCCGGTGTTGTTCAAAAATAGTTTGTTTGTTTTTTTAAAAAAAGGAAAAAGAAAGAAAAAAAAATCAGGATCACAATAATCTATGAAAATCTCCAGGTTCATGTAACCCCTCTTACTTTAGTGCTTTTTTTCACTTAATCCAATGCTAATTTTTTAAATTAGCATTGGATTAACTTCATCCTGATCCGGATTCAAACTGTATGAGACGACCAAATCCCGATTGCGCCTGTTCTAAATGGGACTACATACATTATGACAGTGCAGGGTGCTGGCTGTGGCTTCTGGGTATTCTGAACCCACGTTTTAAATCATAAGATCATAATGAGCCTCATTTATGGAGAGAACAGATTTTTAAAGCTGGCTTTCCTACATGAATGTGTACTTACACTTTTTTTGACTGCAGCACCTCAGATGATTGTGTCATTGCAGGCAGTCCTGATGTATGACAGGGCTGATTTTCTGGTTAGAGAAACCTTTTTTCCCACTTTACTGCAGTAAAACGTCTATACATAGCCTAATGTTTACCTCATCTACATGATCTCTCCAACTGTTGGTTTATTTGATCAATTTTAAACTTTTATTACATTTTCTTCACAAAATCCCCCTAAATTCACTCTTCTGTTGGGATTAGGATAATCCAGATTTTTTTTTTTTCTTTTTTGGATCAGTAACCCAATCGCACTAAAAAGTTTTGAACGAGGCTAGATTACGTAATGTAATCTGATTACAGAATGCCTTTTTGTCTTTTGAAAACATCCGTTCAGACTGCTTCTGACCGGTTTGGCCTTGGTGACTGCGTTGGCACAAGGGCACTGATGAGGTGATGAGCAGTGGCTGCGCAGACAGGGAACAGGGTGCAGAAGGCCTGGTCAAAGGTCAAAGGAGATGCGGGATTACAGGAATTAAAGAGTGGAGTTGGAGGCTGAGTAGGGTTAAAAAGTGCTCTTGACCGCAACCCAAAGAGGACTAATCCTTTCCTACTGCCATTAATGCGTACAGAGGAGTCGGAGCCATTCCAGATTATTTAAAGACTAAAACAGCCATCATTTGTAGCCATTCTACCATCAAGAGCAAAGGCCTTCAAATGTTTTGCAAGCTGTGTAATTTGGGAGTGAGTATCACTGTCAAAGTGATGACATGTTTCTATTGCAGACGGGAGCCCTGCTGCCTCCATATAACACCCCCTCCATTGTTCTGTTTTGTCAGAGCTGTAATTGAGTCTTTAAATCTGAAAACGATCTGCCAACAAAACAAGCAAACCTATATTTAGAATCACGCCACCTTTCTTAAACCGAGAATTTAGTGCCTGGGGGGCATAATGAGTACTCTGCAATGCGCATCTCCATCCATGGCACAAACCCTCCAGCTGCAGCTTCATGCAGAAAAAAAAAAAACCTTAGCTTTTCAGTGCCACGATGTCTGACAGGCAGATCAAAAGGTGCAAAGAGGGGCGAGGAAATGTTCAATGTCTGTGAAGACTGCGGCTCGCAGGCAGCACTCTTAAAACTCAAATACCTGCGCAGTGCATTAGAAACTGCTCTCATTTCTCCTGAGAAATAACTGAACAGTGCTTCATGCATGTCTGTATTTAGCTTTGTTAACAGTATTTAAAAATGTGGGTAGAATAGAGAATGACGTATCCTGTCTGTTAGAGGTGGGTGGATCAATCGAAGTATCGATAGTATTGATACCAATGCTGGTATTGGAATCAGATTGAGTCTGGTAATAGGAACGATACTTTATTTCTGCCCTCTAAGTTTAGTATGTAGCCCAATGAATTGGATTGATGCATTATTAATGAAAACATATATTAAATTAAAGAAAGGTTTATAAAAAATCTACACAAAATAAAAAACTTTTGGTTGTCATGGTTATTTTATTTATAGCCTTTAGCACATTTAAACAACTGAAGCTGATCCGAAGACAGGCACATTTACATCCCAGCTCTGAAACAAACCCAGTTTCAAAATACATGAGTTTTTTTGTCTTGACTAATAATTGTAGAAAGTAAAAATGACTGTGACTGTGTTTAGAATTTGCAAACTGATGATGTTTTATCTCATAAATCATGACACACTGCTCTCCCAAACATAAGCTGTCTTTATAAGTTCTCAGTATCAGTACTGCTGTCTGCAATGCTGGCCTTGTATTTTCCTGGCATCGGATGGATGTCAACATTTGTAGTATCACAAGGTACAGCTGCCTGTCATCGATTAAGAGTATGGGTATAAATTGCAGATTAAGTGATGGCAAACGTCCACTGAGCTTCTATTCCCTTTTTCCAAATTAAAACTTTGTTTTTGGGGGGATTTAATTTGCTGTTAAATGATCATATTAATCCTAATCTAGCCACCAGTTTTGTGGTGTCACACCAAATCAGTGCTGCTCTGGGAGAGACTTTCTTTTCTCAGGACTCAGTCCCACCTGTCTGGCTTACACCGGTAAGTCTCCGACCTCAGACAACTGTCCTCTCCTGCTCCTGTTTCAGACTCGCCAGCATGGCTCCTGTGCTGGCCTGCCGTGTGCTGCCGAGCATTGAGGTAACCATGGGTTACGAGCGAGACGACAACACCCGCTGGGGAAACTGGCCAAACACAAACATGGTGCAGGCTGTGAAGGGCATGGGTGCTCGCCACAACGTCCGTGAGCCATATATATCCTTTCCAAGGTTTCTGTTCAGTATTAATATCAGTGAAAAATATTCTCTTTGTCATTATCCTGAAATAACCTCTGATTTGACCTTAACCCTTTCCTTTACGAAGCCTATGTGGATGAGAAGAACAAAGTGGTTAGCACTCCATCCTTCATGTGGGAGACTGATTATCACTATCACTATATATTTGATGGTATTGGAAATATGGTCAAGCATGTCATGCGCATGTCAACCAAGTGAGGTGACATCTGGAGAAGAAATAGTGCTACTGCAAAATATACACCTGTGTACTGTGATGAATTCTTACCTGAAACAATAAAAAAAATAGTTTAGTAAAACAGCAAATGCTGTGTGTTGTGTAATCTTGTTTGGTCAATATGAGAGCTAAGGATGGGGTTAAAGACAGCGACTGAGAAATCCACTGCGCTTCCTCAAAATAACAAGTCAGAGTTTTAATAGCAAGTGTCCTCTTTTGGTACATTTGTGCTCTTAACTGCTGATTTGGGAGCATGAGAAAGCACCATCACAGCTACTTCCACCAACTTAACAGATAAACATCACATGGAGAAAATATTTAATGGTTTTAATCCCAAAAAGTGTAGACAAAGTCTAATATTGCACAAATACCCCGACATTTTAAGTCCTTAAATCAAACTGTGATTCAGCTTTCTGCAGAACACTGCCTGCACTCACAATAGTTAGTCATGTAAAGAAAAGTAATCTTGGGAAAAACTGGGAACAAAGGTAAGTGGCAGTTAGTGTCTGTCAATCAAAGCACTTAGTTAACTGATCAGCAAGTGTGAGCTTCTCTGTAAATGCAGACATTTTGTCAGTTTGCTGGTTTGGAGTATTCGGGTGTGTGTTAAAATAATCCCACAGTGTTCCCAGGAGTGACATCCCAGCAAATTCACCCCAAGGTCAGACCACGCAATGCTGAGAAAAACTGGGAAAAACCCAACAGCTACATCAGACTCTAGAGACCTCAGTTAGCTGATCTTAGTCAGTCGTTAATGTTAAAGCTTATAACAGTATAATTAGAAAAAGACTGAACAAGTAGTGGAGATGCCTGGCCATGTTTGTTAAAGAAAAAAACAGACATCAGCACAAACACCTCACACCGTCTGTCAGGCACGGTGGGGAAGCGATAATGATTTGGCCACAGGACCTGGGCACTTTCTGTAAGACCTCCACAAAGTCATGCAGAAAACAATTACTTCATGCCATTGCTGCTTAAGATGGTTCTGCAAGCTGCAAGTAAGTAGAATCTAACAGAGCCTCTGAAATACTTTTAATATGAAAGATAAAGCTGACTTGACTTTGTGTCATTTTGAAAGCAATGGCAGCCTCATACCTACAGGTTTGCTATAAACAAGCTTTGGTAACACTTTATAACATGGCCCATGACTAAAGGTGTAATTCCTCCGCATTTAAACAGAATATGAATTTATTTTACTTGTGTACTTATTTTACTAGTGTACTTATAATATAGATGAGGAAATATAGTTTTTCTGCAAAATTGCCAAAAACTTGTACACAGTACTTAAAATGACTTACAATACAACTTGTGCCTCTTTTCCTGTCAAATATCCAAAATTTTAGATACACCTTTTAGATCACTTGTGCACTATTTAAATTCACTTACAATATAATCATTTTCTCTTTGCTGAAGGTGTTTTCCGTTATTGTAGTCTGTTTTTTACAACAACTTCCTGCTGATCTACAACTCTGCACATATTCAAAAACAGACTCCAAACCTTTTTATTAACCCGGGTTTACACTGAATAGGTCCTGTTGATTTGTTTTGTTTTTGCTGTTTTCACTGTCTTTAAGGCATTGTAAACCTACACAGGGTTTTAATGCTGTTGTCTTATTAAGCACATTGATTTTACACATGTAATGTGCTATATCAATAAAATTGTTATTGCTATATAAATCTAAAATCTACTTAGATTATAATTATTTCTAATTTTTCTGTAAAAAAAAAAAGAACTCGTAGTGTACCTACCTTCAACTACTTGTAGATAAATATAATTACATAATAATAATAATAATAAAGAAATTCCATTTAATTACAGGGGAATTAGACTCTTTAGAAGCCTTATTTTAGAGGGTTACCCAAGCTTTAATGAGAGGGACTATTGTGTTAACAGTGATAGGTGTTAAGTGTTTAGAAAAGAAAATCAGTCAACACTCTTTCAGTCTGATGCATTCTGAATAAAACAATTTATTCATTACAAACATATAAAAATGACAAAAAACAGCCAGGTGGTAAGATATAAAAATTTCCAGTTTATACAGAGCTTCCAAAGCCATCGTCAGAAATGCATTTTCATCTGGGTTAGGAAAGTAAATATAGTACAAATCCCAAACTATAGCTACAAAGATATTCTTTAGATCTCTGTTTGTCAGGTGATGTACAAAAGCGTCTTCTGTTCGGTAAAAAAAAACCCCAAAACAAACAAAAAAACGGGCACAAAATTCATAACAGACTTCAAATACAGAATCAGAAGTCGATGAAATATTCACAGTGCTGCCTTCACATCGAGGATGTGAATTGTAAACATCGTTGCATATCGTAAGTCGCTTCAATAAATATACACAAATACTCATTGTGTGAGGAGAAGGTGTTCGATCAGTGTGAATCCTCCGGTTTTTGTTTGAATACATCCCGCCACTCGAAACCTCTCCACTGTCATTCAGGGTGATGTGAATAAAATAAGGCAAAAATAAATTTCCCTGTGTATCTTATCAAGTGTTACAGTATCTGTTATTCATAAATCGCAGAGGTAAAGTCTGACTGACTCAGGTGGAGTAAAGAAGCGTTTTTCTTTGAAGAGGACTGTACACAATACAACATTCAATCATTCACAATAAACTATATATAAACATTTATACATTTTTAACAAATACAGGGGCAAGATTTTAGGTGAACTGATTAATAAGAGCTCAATGGGAGGATGTTACTGGGACAGATAATATGTGGGACACATAATTTTAGGCAACCAAAGGGCGAGTCATAGCAGGAAGTGAGCAAATTCTTGTAAAGGATCAGTAACACAAATTGCAGGAAGCCTTAGCATTATTTAAACTGCAAGTACTATTATTATTGTTTAAGTACTTAGTCTCATTAAGTGGGAGTGGGAAGAAACTGTTTTTAGTGCTGTTTGATTGGTATCACAGGTAACTCAAACTTCCCCCTTTTTTTTTTTTTACTAAAGGAGCGTCTTAAACAGTCCAAATACGTAGCAGGCTGTTGCTTTTATAAAGCAGGTCTTTCTGAGCTGTGGACTGTAAAAAAAATTTTAAGCCTCCCTAAACTTTTCATTCCTTTGGGCCTGATTGTCAAGATTACAAAATAAAACCTCAAACACAGCTGCACGCACTTTGTAAGAAAAATAAATAATTCCTTTTCAGCTTCATTATGCAAAGCACAATGGAACAACAAGACAAGAAAAAGAATACGCAATCCAAAAACAACCGAAGAGTTGCTGTCTTACATTTGATGAGCAATGTCCATTTTAAAAGAGGATTCACATAACAAAGCTCCAGTGAGGTGTGACTGTGTGGTGACCACAGCGCTGTCGTTAATTCATTAAAACTGCTATTTGATATCTCCCTTAGAGGTACCTGTGAAAGACAAAAACACAGGAGTTTAGCATTACACGAACCTTGAAGGGCCAGGTTAAAGGAATTTAAATATAATCAGAACGTTTTAATCAAGCACAACTTCACTGCACATCAATGATATGAAAGCAGGCAAGAAGATGGTGCAAGCAAGGCGACCAGTGAGAGGTGGAGAAAGGAGGAAGAAGGCGAGAGGGCAGGCAGAATAACGGACCGAGTTAAGCTGCTAGAGCAGTGCTGAGCTGGAGTCAGAGTCTGAATCGTGGCCAGGGGTGACGCAGGGCTCGCGGGAACAGATGGATTCCTGAGCACGCCTGTACTCTTCGTACTCCAGGCGGAGAGCGTTGAAACGTGCTTCACTTAGAGAGCGGCTGAACTGGCATCGAGGTGGATTGAAAACTGGCGGGCTGACTGAGGGAGACGGGCCTGGGGGGGTGGGTGAGGTGAGGCACAGGAAATGCATGGATGGGCATGTCATGGGACAAGCTCACAATAATCACAGCACGAGGGCACAGGATGAACACATGCAGCCATCACTGTAAGGCAGGATTCACATGGATATGCTGCTTCAGTGCTTGACGGTGGTTGTTTCCCAGCTGGCTCTTATAAACTTTGTTCTATTCACTTTTATTTAGATAGTGCCAATTCACAACAATAATCGCCTTAAGACGTTTTATATTGTAAGATAAAAACACTATAATAATAGAGAGAAACCCCAAAAATCTCATGACCCCTGTGAAAAACTACTTGGTGACAGTGGGAAAGAAAAACTCCCTTTTAACAGGAAGAAACCTCCACCTGGCTGAGTCATCTGCCACAAGTGGTTGCAGGTGAGGTTAATTATTCAATACAATGATGGACTTCTTCTTTTTGTTGACGATGAACTGCACAAACGGGCACATCGCTCTCTCAGGATATTTTCCTAACACGATTTCTGGAAAATCGGAATAAATGTGATGTGACGCCTGCACTGGCATTTCAAAAGCAAAGCAATGGATCCATAATTAGTTTGGCAACATGTGATGTCACCAGATTTAATGTAACTAGCAAATTAGTCGGGGTAATATCAAAGTGCATGAAAAGTGAGAGCACCGAAGCATGAAACACATCCGTGTGAATCCTGCCTAAGCATTTCACTCATAAGGAAACATGCAACATAAAGAAGAAAAGTAACAGAAATAGTCACCTTTGAACCGCTGATCCTGGAGGCCACCGGCTTGATCCCGACTGCCTCTCTGTAAACCTGTTTGTGACTGATCAAACTTTGTGGCCTCCAGGACCTCAGAGTCCACACAGGCATCAGCAGAGTCCCACTCATAACTCTCATCTACTGATGTGTTCCTTCTAGACACACAAAACAAGGTGGTAAGAATAAAAGCAATTACCAACAAGTAAAATGACAATATTAATGTTATTTTGGCAACAGAAAGAAGTCCTTCAGCCGTGAGGACGCTCCAGTTTGTTTTGCTTTTTCAGGTGTGACGGTGTTTCACCTTTTCGCTCTCCTCTCAGGCAAATCCATGTCAGCTCTGTGACGCTCATTTTCCTCTGTGGTTTCTGGGGAGCTGAGCAGCGTGGGAGTGATGGACAGGGACTGCCGGAAGAGTCCAGCACTCCCTCTACCACTGCTCTGACTGGCATAACTGGCCCTGCCCCCCTCCCTGATTTCTCTGCCTTCCCGGATCTCGGTCTCCCCTCCCCTCCCCATCATCCTGTCAGGATGCCTGTAGATCTCTCCCTCTCGTGGTGGGAAAGGGGCGTAGTAAGGTGAGGGCCAGCTAATGCCCCTGGGCAGGTAGGACCTCGGAGGACCTCTCCTTGAGTCCATGGGTTTCAGGCCATCCCCTCTGGATCCTGCCCAGTGCTGGTGCTGGTAGTGGGGGATGGGGATAGAGGAGGGCATGGGGACATATTTATGTTGGACAGACCTCAGAGCTTCAGGATAAGTGGGGGACCATCTGGAGGATTCTGGGAAAACGGTAGCTTGCCGTCGTGGATCGGAGGGTTCCATCAGTGGGGAGACTGAGGTTTGTCTGGGTAGATACGCAGCAGGCGTGAGGTAGGAAGGACTAGCTAAAGATCTTTGTGCGTGATGAGGCCTCTCTAAGCTGCCCATGCTGGGGCGCCTGAACGGGACATACTCCCTCCAGGAGGGGCCTGGCCTGGGGAGGGAAGGCGGTGTGCGACCCAAACTATAGGACTTCACCCTGACGTCTGGGTTTGGGAATTCATCCCAGTAGCATCTCTCAGAAATATAAGTCCTTGGGCTCTCAAAGTGCTCCCACCTCTGTGGGCCCAGGCTGATAGATTTCTTTAGAAAAGGACGAGGCTGTCCCATACCTGAAAGAGTCCTGCAGGGACCTATGCTTAAGGATTTCTTTAGAAATGGCACAGGGGCTTGATTTATACGCGATACAATGTTATTAGTCCTGCTGCCCTGAGAAGCTTGTCTTTGGGATTGCTCTGATAAAGACTCACTACTGTCTACAAAACTCTGCGAGTGTTTTGACACTATATCCGCCATGCCTTTAGCTGCACTGTACAAGGTGTGAGCTGACCTGGACCCAAGTCTGGATTCGGGCCTGTATGTGCTCTTATTTCCAACCTGAATCTTTGTTTTCTCATCATAGAGCTGCTTGCTAGTTTTTTCTGGGCCGGGTGAGAATGGTTTTGGGTCATCAGGAAATCTTACTCTAGCTTCCCCATGGCGGGAACGTCCATAATCTTGTTTTTTACTAGTGTCAAAGCTGGCCTCAGCAGCGCCTGCAGAATGAGTTTGTTTAAAGCAAACCGCTTCTTGGTTTGAGCCAGTTTCACGGTTTTCCTGAACATGAACCTCCCAGTTTTTAGGAACTACATCAGGTTTAGCCACCACTGATTTTTCTGGCTTTAGTTCTGAGTTTTCCCCTTTGCTGTCTGTGACTTCTTCCACAGGCTCATCCACACTCATTTCAATAAAACCAGGAAGGCTCAGATACTCGAGAATTGCACTTGTCTGGAGTGGGGACATTTTGGGAGATTGAGCTGTGGGCTTGGCCTTGAAGGAGTCTGACATTCTGGGGACAGAAAATTGAGACTGGTCGCTCTCGGCTTCTTCCACGAGAGTTAAGGATGATATGGGGCTAGGGCTGTCAGAGAAAAGGCATCTGTCGCTCCTCCGGGAGCGTGCTCGGATTCCTTCTTTCTCTAAGTCAGAGTAAAATCCTGGACTTCGTCGGTCATCCTGGACTGGAGTCTCTCTCCCTTTAGCCTTTGGCCCCACTTTGTGATGCTCATAAGGCAAAGTAGAGTAACTGGAGGTACTGGGATCCCTTGTGGATGTGTAGTCTGTGTCTGCAGGTCTCTCAGGCTGATTACAAGGTGAAGAAGCTGAACTTTCAGGCCTCTCACTCATTAATGAAGGACTTTTGGCAGCTGTCTCCCAGAGATGAGTGCCTCCATAAGCATACGAATGCCTTGACCTCCGTCCTGCAATATCTTCATGCTGTGTCTTTTCCATTATGTCCTGCTCATTGATGGACTTCATGTATATATCAGGATTTCCCTGAGGACTCAGTGACCGCGCTCGATCTGGTTCATCGACACACATAGAAGGGGGTTCACTGGTAACATCAGGGGAGATTGTGGGGAGAGAGGTGTTCTGGGTGACCGGAGACCGTGATGAATCAACAGCAAGCGAGTCCTCGGTGGTTTCTCTACAGAGGCGAGGACGCCGTGGCCTGGGCGATGCGGTCTCCTGAGGAGTCTGTACAGGAATAAGGCTGGTCACAGATGTTACAGGGCTAATGTCCCACTGAATGCGAGACATGGGGAGCCGGTCCATGGGACTGCTTGTGTTGCCAAAGTAGCACGCTCTCCTATAGTCAGACACGCGACTTGTTTGACCCAAAGGCCTATGTTTCTGTCTGATACTAACATCTTGTGGTTTCCATACAGGTTCATCTTCTGACTCAGGCTCATCCCTCTGAGGACTTTCTGTTTTATTAGTCTGATGTTCATCTCTCCCACGATTTCGACTTCTTTGCTCAGCTGTATAGCTTTTTAGCTCTCTCTCCATTTCTTCCCTCTCTTTTGCCAGCTGGACACACTTGTTAATGTTATCCCTCTCCAGCTCACTGTCAAGTTGTGAGACTAAGGTGCTGTTATTAGTCAACTGACTCTCCATAGGCTCATAGCTTGAAGGCTGCGGCCTGTCTGTGTCTCTATCCAGAAGCTTTGTCCTCCTTCCAAAGGAGGGCAGCAGGTCTTCTGTGTGTCCTGTCATGCGATACCTCCTCAGAGGATCACTGGATTTCTTCTCACTGTTGTCTGAATAAAAGCTGGCTCTTTCTAAAAGAGCCTCTGAGCTTTGCTCGTCATCAGAATAAAAGCAGCCATGACGGGAGAAGTTTCTGGCCATGGCCCGTACTCTTCCAGGGGAGGAAGGAGGCCTGCTCAGCTCCGGGACATCCACCGTGAGAGGAGAATCCTTCCTCTCATCTTTCTCTGAGCTTAAAATGCTCGACTTTGCAGAGTCCCTAAAGGATGTCCTGCTGCTTCCTGAGCCACTTGCCCCACCAGCTCCACCATTACTTTGTAGGACAGTCTTCTTTAAATGTTTTCTATTCGAGGGACTAGAACCCTCTGGCAGTGGCTGGACAATGAAGCGTCCATCCGGACCTCTGGAAATGGACTCCAGAGCACTTGGTGAGGGCGCCTGAGACCCCAGGTGACTCTCAAAGAGTGTGTAATGAGGTGGCGGAGAAGAATTGGACAAGAGTTGCTTCCGTTGGTCGTGGTATTCGCCGTGACTTCCCCTGTCAAACGAGGATCGATCGGACTGTGAGCAGGACGAGTTGGGAAAGAAAGGAAGTGGTGGACACAGCTTCAGCTTCAGGACACTGTCTGGACTGCGAGGGGGTGAGCGAACTCTGAGAAAGTCAGACAGGAAATAAATTGCTGTTAAAGTTGATTAAAGCTGAAGATTGTGCTCAGCTTCTTCCGTGGTAACAGAGAATAAAAATAGCTGCCTTTACCGTTTTATCACATGCACATAATAATCATATATCAATTAGAAAATAAGCTTTACAACAGCACCATAAATAAATATTACTGCATGTGGTCTATTTCAAATACAATATAAATAGGGGGATTCCTACACTTACTCTTGAGATGTGCTCTTCTGAAGTGCAGATGGCAGATCTGCCAAAATGTAAGGAAAGGAAAAAATATCAGACACCAGCACGGATGAAACTCTCAAATCTTATAATTAACTTAAACTTGGGAAAAGTATACGTGCTCAAACTTTCAAATTTAAAACTTGTGTTTGTATGATTAAATCACACTTTACCTTGTCTTCTCTTCCTGCGCCGGCGCTGTCTCCTCTGACTCATGTAGCATGCTGTCACCAAAGACAGAACGATGGCCACAAACAGGAAGCACACTCCAGCTAACACACCAGCCAACAGCGGCTCAGGGATAACCTCCAAGAGACTTGGGCGCAGGGGGTAAACCTCCATCCCTGTAATCAGACCAGTCAGAGGCCACTAATTCCAGCAGTTATCAACTTGAGGGGTGTAATGCTTTTAGTAATTTGTACAAAGCCACATACCGATGGTGGATACATTGACAGACTCGCTGGGCTCACTGAGCACTTTATTGCAGCGAGACATAAGCCTCAGATCATAATTCGAGTCCTGAGAGAGACGGATCAGGATTTTTATTATAGACATAAACTAGCACTCATTTAAAGAGTGGCTTTTCATAAAAAATCAGTATAACTTTAATTTCATATAAAACAATTAAGTATAAGAACTTACCCTCAGCAGTCCCTGAACAAGCAGGTCACTCTGATTGGCGCTGATGTTGCTGGTGAGGATGACCCACTGCCCCTGATCCCTGCGGGCCTGCAGTACATAACCTGTCAGTGGAGAAAATGGAGCTTCGGGAGGAAACCATCGCAGCAGAACGCCTTGCTCGGTCCGGTTGGCTGACAGGAATATGGGAGGATCCAGAATTGGGAGAGTGGTGACAGCTGTAGGAGCTTCTGTTGGCACAGCTGGTAAGAAAGCAAAGTATTAATACTTATAAATACTCGTAGTAAAAAGTGTAAGAGGTAATCAAACCCAAAGCATAAGTTCAGTTGTACAAACCTTGAGTTCGCACAGTTATAATTTCGCTGAAAGGTCCAGAGCCGAGCTTATTCTGAGGTAGGACGCTGAACTGATAGCCAGTGGCGGCAAGTAGCCCAGTCACCAGCAGGTAGTTTTTAGATGTTGGCACTGGCAAAGACGCCCATTCATGTTTCCCCCTGGATGCCTGCTTGACCCTGGAAGAAAAACAAAACAGTCAAAAAAAAAAATGGATCTAACTATTGTGTGATATTTTATGTATTTTATGTCACTGACCAGACAGTGAATTTCTGGGTGAATCCACCATCAAAGCCTGGCACCCAGGACACGTTTGCCTGGTTCACCTCTGTGGTGACAAACACTGAGGACACAGCGTGAGGGCTGGTGCCTGAGGAGGAGAACGTCACTTTGAACTGCTGGCAGTACACTTGAATTCAGTGAATGCAGGAGTCACATATTTATTGCAGAGATGCGGTTGATCACTCACCCAGCACCATGACCACTGTGCCTGCACTGACAGTGGCTACACGATTAGTGGCCAGGCACTCCCAACCCCCGTGGTGATCTTTACTAACTGGCTGCAGCAGGAGGGAGCCGTTAGCCAACACAGTGTATGGGGAGCGAGGCGTAGGGCCAATCTGTGAGGGAGGACACAGATTAGTTAAAATAAGGAATTAATACGTACGCGTTGCTGCATCCGTGAGAATTTCCCGTACCTTGCTCCATGTCACGTTTGGAGCAGGGTCTCCACTGGCTTCACAGGGGATGATCAACTCCCGGCCCACCTCCTGGAAATACTCAGGTCGAGGAGGCACGCGGAACGATGGTGGGTCCTGGAGGACGGAAAGAGCCTTTTTACTTTTGCCCGTTAATTAGTGTGCATCATCTTCCTGATACTAAAGACTTGAGTTGAGAACAACAGCCTTACCTTTAAGATGACACGGGTGGGTTCAGACTGCCCCATGGTGCCATAGCTGTTATAAGGCGTACAGGTGTACATACCCACAGCATTGTCATTGGCTGTCGCTATAAATACTGAGCCCTCTGAGTTCACCATCCAACCTGGGTACTGGATAGGTACAAAGATTGATTCCAAACTCCCTTTGGTGAAAATCTCTACTCAGTGAAACATTTCAATTTCATGGCGCATGACTTACATTATCAGGATTTAAAACGTTCCCGTCTTTGGTCCAGTTGACGTACAGCACAGGGGGATCGGCTTGGACAGGACAGACAATGACCCCCTCCATGCCTACGGGCAAATATGTTTCCCGCAGCATTCGGCCTACACGCGCAGGATCTAAAATGACAGAAGAAAAATCACTCACAAAAAATTACTACAGTGCTCATTTCACAGGGAACGCTGGTAAGTGCAACCACAAAAATGCCAGCAGGATAGGAGACTAACGTTTAACTTTCAGATGGGCAGAGGCTGAGGGTGGGCTCAGTATCCCATTTGTTGGGATACAGGTGTAGTTTCCAGCATCTTCCGGGATGAGATTAGGGATAAGAAGTGTTCCATCCACCAAAACCTTCACTCGAGACTTAAGTGATCTGAAACCAAAAAGATAAACATTTGAAGAGGCGTTCAAAATAACTGACACAAAAACACTTTGCTGAAGCAACTAAAATATTATTAATTTTAAAAGGTTCTGCATTGAGACCCATCCATCCGTTTTCTTCTGCTTAACCAATTTAGGGTCACAGGGGGATGGCGCCTATCCAGCTGCCATAGGGCGAGAGGCGGGGAACACCGTAGACAGGTCGCCAATCTGTCCGAGGGCTGTTTTAAAAATATTAATGGATATTTTGAAATGATGGACTCACTCAATATGGTAAACATTCTGTCCTTGCTTCAACCATTCATATGTCAGGTTTGATGGGTAGGCATCAGCCTGACACTGCAGAACTGCATCCTGGGACATGTTGAGAGTGGTGTCCTCTGGGGAAATGAGGATGATTGGAGGGCCTGTACAAAGCACAAGACAGACGAGAATGACCAGAATTAATGGACAACTGATGATGGCGGGAGAACTTTTTTTTTTAATTGTTAAATTGCTGCAATGCAAGGAAAAGACTGTAGGTGGCACTATACACTATTATATTTATCCATGGTTTAAGCAGCATGTTTAAGTGTTGTAAAAAAATATACATTGACAATTTCACTAAACATGATTTGTGCTGTTGCTTATCGTGAGGTAGGCAGAGATTACACCTGTCTACAATGACTTATAGTTAAACACTGACCTTTGACCTGCAGCTGCGTGTAGTGGGTGAGGTTCCCCTCTGAGTTGGACACGTGACATTTATAAACTCCAGAAATATTTCGTGTGACAGAGGCCAAAGACAAGCTACCATTGAGCACCTGAAAAGAGGCCAAGGCAAAGACGATCAAAGACAAAGATGGAACGGGAGAGGAAGACTATGAGGCAGAGATGAAGAGAACAACAAAGCAGGTTGCTTCAAAGAAAAATCAAAGCTGCAACTCCTGCAGAAAATGCTAATTATTAAGTATTTAATTAGAATACTGAAAATGCCATCTGTTAATCCCCCTCACTTTTATTTTCTCATGTTTCTCAATTAGGCTCTCGTCTTTATGCCAGACGACAGTTGGTCGAGGGTTGCCATGGGCTCCACAGCTGAGAGTCAGCGAGTCACCGAGCAGAACCTCCACAAAAGTTGGCGGTGTCTTAATAAACACGGGTGGAGCTGAAACAAAGACAGATCAAATAGACCACTTATTTTCATCCACATACTCATAAAGGACACATAAAGGAACTTTAAAATGGAGAACTACTCCAACAGCTAATCCAAAGGAACAGATATGATTTGCTGTGGTTTAGAAGTACCACCTGTGGCTCCTCTAAAACTACATTAGAACTCAGTGGTAAGTCATTTCAGGCTCTGACAAGTGTGTGGAGACAGGCATGGATATGAAGTGGCGACAAGGAGAGATTTTCATAAGTTACTGTGAATATATTTAGCTAGACACGTTGTAATTGTAGCACAATAACTAGTAAGCGCCCAACTGGCAGACAGAGGCACATATGTCTACACAACACTGCCATGCTGAAAAATATATGCAATCTCTGCATTAAAAATATCATCACTGTCAGTGTCTAATACTCTAAACAGATTCCAATTTATGCACAATGCAACACTGTTGTGTTCCAAAAATAAGCCTTGACGTCGATCCTGATGTAGGCTTACAATCATATCTAATACTCACGTCACACTTTCATTTTAACTTCTAAGTATTCCACAACATAACCAGTGCAGGTGAGAGAGCCGGAGATGTACGTGGGTTAAAAGCTTTTTGCATGTAAAACACAAACCAAGGATACAGTGCCATTCTAAAAGCCAGCCTTACTTCACAGCAGGCTAGGCACAGACAGACATGATGTGATTACTGGGTGCAAGGTATGTCACTTAGAACCTCTTCATACACTGGAATAACACTATTCAGCTTGCCAGGGCCTTCAGAGTCCAAGCCAGGCCCCATGCTGTAGCTGTTCTAAATAAGGACAGTGCCAGTGATGAGCAACGAAAGGAGCAGCTCTCGAGTCCCCAAAACCCTGCGGTGCTGCACCTGTGATGGAGAGGAAGGTCCATGTGCCATTTCGAAAGTCGTCGGTTTTGCTCTCCAGGAGCAGGATGCGGCATTCGAACCAGCCTTCGTCCTCCAGGGTCAGCCGTTCTATCAGCAGAGAGGCGCCCCGGGTCAGAGACACACGGCCTGTGAGAGGAGGGGTGAGGGGGACAGAGAAAGAGTCAGCACATACACGCAAGCAGACAGGCAGAGTCAGCATATGCAGGAAAGGGCTTATCATGCTCAGGACCCAGTGTCACAATGGGCACGATCAAAGTCACAGACACACCCACGAACAGTGCGAAGAGCAACTGTAGCTCGAATGTTTGCAGCGAGTAACAAAACCAATAATTAAGAAAATTTGCAGCTCAAGTGATGAGAAGTCAGTGGCCCTGAGACAGAGTTGAAAGACACTAATCACTACAGTGATGATTATAACGATGTGCAAGATGACAGATTTTGTCCTGTCATTTAGGGTTTGGTTGGTGAAGTGGAGAGCTAAGATGAGTATGCCAGGAATACTTGAATGCAGTTTAAGCTTAAAGGAGAAACCCACCGCAGTGTGTGATAAAAATAAGCCGTTTTTTGTTAGGCGGGGGCAATGGACAGTAGTAAACAATGTAAGGGCCTGGCAGATGCACGCTCTGAACTCGTGTGTGAACGCCATTAAAAGGCAAATGGATCCACGCACAAGCACGCACACACATTTTCCTGTCACACACAGCCCCTGCTCTGCTCCCTCTCCTCTTCTCTGTACTTTTTACAACTCCTTGTCAGGCTTTGAAACTTGATCTGCTGGTTGCCTGGTGACTGCAGCCTGGTTTCAGGGTACACCCCCTCCTTTTATTCAGTCTCTCAATGAACTCTTTTCTTGCCCTTCAATCACAGAGTTTTAAAAGACAGGAGGATGCGTGCAGGAAGGAAACACACACGTTGCTCATACCAGGCCCTGCCAAAGCAGTTTGAAAGTAAACAGTGACCCATCAGTGTCCAGCGTCCTGTAATTCTTGCTTGCTCCTAACACGTTGCTTAGATAAAGTGTCATAATCAATCATCTCTGCAAAGTAATAATAGTAAAGCATTGCAAAAAAAAAAGAAAAGTAGCAGCCAGCATAGATATCATCTTCTCCAGCTCAACAGGACAGAATCGTTGAATGCCCTGCAACCCTGAAGCAACAATATCGCAAGAAATACAATATCGTCACTATTCACACCAGCTCTCTCCAGACAGCAGCGTCTGGAGAGAGCCTGGCAGCTATGAAAGTCATTTAACTCTGTATATGGCCTAAAGACTGGGTGAAACACACACTGAGAGTAAAGACAGGCAACAATGGCTAACAATTAACCCTGCATTCCTGACTGGGGCAGTTGCTGTGCTAAATAGCTAGGTTTAATGATTGACTGACCTCCCGGAAGACAGGCAAGTGTTACTTAGAGGCTCCATAAAATGAATACCTCTGATTTCAGCTCAGCATCTTTCAAACAACTGGGCAGGGCTAGATGATAACAGCTACAGGATAACTTTGGGTATTTTTTCTCCTATCCTGATCCTTAGGATCCTCTCCCGAGCTTCTTGTTTCCTTTTCCACTTTTTCTAATTAGACCTGCAATTAATCAGCAACTGCAGGACAAGAGAAGGCGCAGCATCATCCTCTTTTTGACTTCCACCTTATGGGATACTTAAAAAAATCCATCTGATTTGGTGCTATAACGTGTCCGTCTGCCCCGGGCACTGATCTTGCAGAAACACGTGGGTGTGTACACATGTTGATTTTCAAAATCTGAGTGCCCTGCCCCCTGAGTCTACACAGGGAAATTTGGGTTTCACTGCTGAACACTTAACCCTTTCCCGTAGCCTCCCTCTTATCCGTCACCACAAAGACATGGAAGCCCCCCCCCCCCCATTCTCTCAGGTTACCATAGAGACTAGACCAAGAAAAGCACGGGCTGTAGGTTTAGATTTGAATTCAGTTGCTGCAGAAACACGCCACGGCCAAACACGGGTCGATCATGCGAGCGGAGGGAGGGGGGATTGTACTGTCACAGATTTGAGAAATTACAATTGGAAGGGGGCGGGGGATCTTGTGTCACATCCAAGAGCAGAAGGAAGAGTGAGAGAAATGAATGAGAAGCACAAAAAGAGGCCGAGCACACACGGAGGCTGCGTGACAAATGTTGCTTTATTTAAATATGAATGTTGCATCTTCGGACGTGAACTGAAATCTCAGATGGCACTCGGCAGGTGCTCTACCCTAAGGATGTTCACTGAAAGGCTGATTTTCTCTCTCAGACACAATGCACATATTCTGCAACAGCTGAATACAAAACCTGGGAAAATTACAAACCACACCAGTGAAAAACACTTCCTGTTATTAAATCCAGAGGAACTGAGCAAGAGGTTACAGAGAGGTTAGTCGAATTTGGTTCATCAATAATCCACAGGCAACCAATGAGAGGTTGACCTTCCTGACCTCTGTGCTCCAACAGACGCCATTCATCACTCTCCCTGGTCCTACATCAGCGCAATGTCCGCGAGTCCTCGAGAGACAAACATGATTAGGCTCTATGGCACTCAGGGAGAGGATTGCTGAAACCATAACTGCTCCTCCATCTCATCTCAACCCTCCTCCTCCTCTTCCTCTTCCTCCTCACTGTTTTTGCTCCAGCAGCAATCGCATGACAGCTACAGTCTATCTTAAAATGAGCACTTGTTTCCAACAGGTTGAGCTGCTCTGCAGTGCAGCCAATGGGAAGAAAATGGAAACGCTAATCCAGCAGCGCTGTTTGAAGCTCCGAAACGCACCCTGCTCATATTAGCCTGTCAGGTTCTCGCCTAGTGGGTGGCAGGTTAGGCGCAACTGTTCTTTTATAGCCATGCCACTGGCCGGTAGCTGGCTTCACCTCACTGATCTGATCTCCTGTTTAGATTAATGCATCTTCTTCTGCAAGTGAAACCTCTGCAGTGCAACACATCATATTTCACACTTACATTTATGATGCACAGCACTTTCTTTGCCTATTGTTGTGACTACTGTAGCCTCGGCACAAGGTTTTAATTGTTCCGGCAGAATGAACCAACATGTGATTTTTAGCCTTTTGAGTTCCCACTGGAAGTTACTGACAAAGTAATGCATGGAGTACTGTGAATTTTATGCCAGACAATAGCGAGTGAGGAAGAAAGATTATTCTGTTTGGAGAAGCACCAGCGCTGCTTTTCTTTGTCTACTCGTATGTGCATAAGAGAGCCGGGCAGAAGTGCATTGTGGGACGTGTTTTGATTTGAATACAATCATAAGTCTGAGACCGACCCCCTGCCTCTGACAGCTCACCCCTCCCGTTCCCCCAAATTTCTCTCTTCAATCCTCCTGTCCCCCTAATCAGTTAAACCCTCTTATGAATAGCTCTTTGTCGTGAGATAGATTACAGTTAACTCTGTCCCTCTTGTTCTGCCCAACTCTGGCCGAGCGAGCACACACGGCTCACGTGCTGAATTTCACTACAATGGGAACTCAACTTATCACAGGCATTAGCTCTTACACATGATCGCAAAGAAAAAGTATTAGTTTTAATATTAAAATCTCTGAAATTAAAATCCGTAGGTCGGTGCTGTGAGATGTATTTGGGCTGTTTTCCAGTGCAGAAGTTGATCTTGAGCTGTTTTCGGTTCAGGAAGAGATAACGCTGATGTTAATAATTGCCAGTTGTTAAATTTTAAAGTTGTTCAGTTAGACATGCCATAATTTGTGAATATCAAACTTGTTGTAGGCAAAGTTGCAGGTAGAAAACCAGATTTTGCTGAAGTTTTTCCTTATAGTGAGCATTGGTTACTTGAGCTATTCCCCTACAAGTCTTTATGGAAGCTGTTTGAAGCCCTTGGACTGTATCTCACAGATTTAATATGTGCCTAGCTGCCTAACCTAAGGTATGAGGTAACAGGGCCTCTGTGGTGGCCTGCTGCTCTAAGCTCGTGAACATGAAATCCCCAAGTTGCAGCTATGTATTCTTCTTCTATTGTGCCATTGTTTGCTGTTCATCACGCTGGTCTAGTTATAGCAGAAAAACTGGTTGAAGATCATGGAGCCCTCAGTTTCACATTTCAGTGATCTATTTTCTGCTTTTGGAGTTCTCAAACAGAGCGTTGTTTGCTAAAGCTCAGTGAGTTAATATGAAATTCCATATAAGTTTATCAGGGGAAAGACTGTCTGTACATACTCGGGTATAAAAACTTGTCTCGTGTGTGTGTGTGACAAATGCAGGCTTTAACTTCTCCACTGTTCGAGGTCACACTGAGAGTGTGATGGAGGCCTGCTGAGATCTCGGGGTTTGCCTATTATCCTTCTAACCTCAGGTCAGAGTCCCCCCCCACGCTCACAATCGCCACTCATTTACTTCAGCACACAGGACGTATTTGATCTAGACTTGCAACGGTAAACCATCCTGACACCGCAAGACTCCAACATATTGTCTCAACAAATATAACAGCAGCGTGTCAGTCAGAGTTTATTTGGCTGTTTGCTCTTTGTTCTGAGCTGACTAATGTTCAGATCTCCATGGCATGCTGTGTGTGAAACAGAGAGGCAGAGGAGTGAGCGGCACGAACTGGATATTCTCTCGAGAGGACACGAGAGATGGTCTCTGAGACCTGGACAGGCTGGTGTCTAGTTGGGACACTCCTCAAATGCAGAGTGCAATCTTAGAGACACCCGATATCATTATCAAAAAGATGGTGGTTTAATGAGATGAAAAAGGAAATGGAGATACAACTTGCCCAGATTAAAATTGTTAATAGCCTCAGTGAGCTTGACACAAAGCAGCAGACAAAGGGCAGACAGCCCATTGGTAGTGCTTTTTCTTCACTAAATACTTATTTAGTATTACAAATTCAAGTCTGATACCTTACTTAGCTCTAATGGAAGTGGCCATTATGCTGCAAATACTGAACAACAATGTAATTCTTTCCCCATAATTCATTATCTTGATCTCTTAACCGTTTCTTGATCTTAAGCCTTAAAATTAAATCATCCTCATTCTCCTGTTCCTGTCCTCAAACAAGCCAAGACAAAGACCAGGAAATGGTGGCCGACTTCACCGTCTTGTGGTTAAAGCTGAAATCCCACAACATTTTTAATTTGAGAGTAGAATACATTAGACCCACAACACTGACACGCTTCACATGCTGCCATCTGCCTTCAGTGGGAGGGGAGGTATGAGGATCTAATGCAGACTGGGGAAAAGCCCGCACCAGACAAGTACACGCAACGGGTGAATTTGCCAGAAACACGGAGACACCCCCTAAACATTCTTGAACTCTGAGCTACGTCTCTGCTGCATTCTTTACTTCATTATGGCTGCATGTGTATCAGATGGCTGCTCCTAAACAATAATATGGTTAACGGCCTACAAGACCGCTAAACATATTTAGTCCAATTGCATGTTTTGGGGGTTGGGGGGTGGGAGCATGATTTGTGCTTCGACCGCTGTAAATGTTCAGTGGGGTTCTAGAGTCGTCCAAAGCTGAAAACATGTTTCTAAATCAGCAGCTTGATTCTCTGAGCACCTCCTGTATGTCCTCACATAACAAATCCAGCGAGGTTCTCTGTACATTTCTGTGACCTAGTTGGGACTGCATGGGATTTGGGGTGTCCTACTAGTCCTGTTGGCTTTGGCAAAGCAATGGGAGGTTGTGATACCCCTTTTTTGTCTTTTGTCCCCTGGTAGACAATGACAGGATTATAGGGCTCCAGCAAGAAAACTCCCATTATTCCGATTGCTTCATCCATCCTCCTTCCAGCACAACAATCTCCCCTTACTGGGTCACCTCTCAGCATACTAATAAAACACTGTCATCAGACCACCAAGCCCCCACCTACACTCCTAATCCCCTTGTGAGCAGCGTTACTGGTACCCCCCTTGTTATTGCTCAGCTGCCCCACCCCCCCACCCTTTACTGCCTCCACTAAAACACATCCATTCTCATCCTTCCCCTTTCCTCTGCAGTATAACTGCACTCTGGAAACACACAGACTGAACACCAGCTGTAATTACAGGGACCGTGCTCTGGACGGATTATCTTTTTAGGGTATTGTTTGATCCAAACTTCCCCTCCCCAGTAGTTCAAAAATACCACTGTAACCTCCTTATGTCTATCTTTGCCCACACAAGACAAATGTCTTCTGAAACACGACCTGAGCAATCTGTCCGCTGATCAGAGACTTTTACGTTGTTGGCTTTTTCTCTATTTCCTACTTGCTTTTAAAGCTCACTTATGGGAGTGGAACCACAAAAAGCAGGCGAAGAAAGATTTACACGACGTGAGGTCTTCAAGGGAATCTACCTCTACTTCAGGGGGTTGCGCTGTCAACCAAGTAATAAGTCTTTCATCAGTTTCCTGAAAGGAGTGCATGACTGAGCAGATCCGAATAAAGCTTACCCTTGTAGTTGGGATGAACACGAGGAGCATACACTCCAAATTTGATGAGGACAGGAACGCTGTAACCAAGGCGCACCCACTCCACCACATGTAGTGGAAAGAGGCTTGGGGTGGTGGCTTCACTGGATGTAGGAGCAAGGCTACAGCTTAACTCTGCGGAGCTCCCCTCTCGGGCACGAACCAACGATGCTGCACCTTGAGACACACCTGTAAAGACAACAGCATATCAGCGGGATAAAGCACTCGTTTCCCTGCAGACATTTTCTGACAGTGCAAAGTCCATAAAACAGCGCACATCTGAGTAAACACATAAATCATGCAGCTCAAGGCCTGTTGAAGTGAGTAATGGCTACCAAAGTAGCTAAATTAACATTCCTTGAAATCTTCTGGTCATTGGTTTCTGTGAAAATTGTTTGCTATGATAAGAAGTTGAGGGGAACTTGAGGGACGAGAAGACAAGAGTTTGTGACCACACAGGCAGCGAGAGGCCCTGACAGAGAAAACCTGGTGGAAAGAGTCATAACAGTGTCATGAATGCTCTTCTGAAGTGGACATTGCATATGACTTTCCCAGACTGTTAAAAGCCGGGCCATCTGAGGGCATGTAAAACATCCATGTGCCATTTGGTGACAAGATCGTATTGCTGCAAAGCCTGCAAACACAAAGCAATCCCATTAGTGACACCTGGAGCAGTCTCTCCTGTCTCTATCCCATCTCCCTTTGCTGCCATGTGCTCATGTGGGTGTGTGAGCGACTGGGTGCCAGTGTTTGCTCTGCTACTCATCTGGCCTGGTGATTACTTTAATCTCAGAGGGTGGGGGTTGGTGGCGATACTCTGATGCAGGGCAGCAGGACGCTCTGTGGCCGCTCCAGTCGACCTCCCACTACCCCCTGGGGTCCACACATGGTCTATGGGCCAGCACAATCAATCCCACCACCATCACTCCCCCTTGCAAACACAAGCACGCACACACAGAAGCGTGCTGAGGGTTGGGGGGTAGCATAAATCCAGGATTGATCTAAATCCACACCCAGAGATATTATTTAAGTTGGATTTTGTCCCCATCCTCTCTCGTCCACTCATGTCTGAGCTGTAACCCCTCCTCTTCACTCTCTCTAGCACAAGGGAATTGGATCAGTGCCATAGTCATCATGGTGTCATTCAAACTGCGTGCAGAAACAAAACATTAGCATATGCCAGCTGCTTTGCAAAGCATCCAAGCTTTGTTAGTGCAGGTAAAAGATTTGGCAACAACTTTGGTGAAAATATGTAAACAAACTGCAAAATGGAGCAAAACAACTGGTTGGCTTAATCCCCTTTCAGACAAGCACTCCTTTCCATTAATCTGCTGGCATATGAATGTATCAGCTTTATGTTTGAGTGTGCACCCTGGTCGCTTCCCATATAAGCCACAGCAGCAATCTCACAAGATCAGACTGAGTAACATTTAAGTATCACTTTCAGCATCAAGATTATGCCTTTGCATATCGCTTCTGTCCATTACTCAGCTCGCAAAAAAAGTGTTTGGTAAATGGTCTACACTTCAATAAATACATTCAATAAATACATACAAGCTCTCTCTCTGAGCCTGAGAGCAAAGGGCAGTGATAGCTACTACTTGCTGTAGTATTGTGAACCACACACAGACATGCACTCCTCTTACTACAAGACAAAAGTGTGGCAACACTTCACTTCAGTACCTCGTGTGCAACAAGCCCTGTACGTGCACATGCCAAGACTCAATCCATCAGTGTTGTGGGTGGGTCTGAATGAAGAAGTTAACATAAAGTGGCCTATTTTTTAACAAAGGAGGCAGTATTGACTGAAAATGTATTATCAAACTAAGCTTCACATTAGCAAATGTTAGGAAAAGTTACATTTGTTCCAAGACAGGACACAACTGTCCAAAGCAATGTGCAGCATATGCATATTTAAACATCTTATGATCACCTCTCCAATCTCATTTTCTCTGACAACCAGCTGTTATTTCCATTGCCCTGCCACAGAGTAAATATTCAAACATTTTACCACTTTCAACAAATTAAAATTGAAGCTGAAATTTAAAGTTGAAGGTAAAAGTGTTATTAAGAGTGTCGTGAAAGAGATTTCAGTCGCTAAAGATTGGCGATAAGGAGCAAAACGGTGAAGCACGATGAAGAAGCGTGATCCAATAAAGAAGACTGTTATCACTGTTAATCTGTACAGTAATACTACATAAGCCCTATGTGGACATGTTAAATAATGTTTCAATGTCATTGTTGCATAATCGGGCCTCATATTTTGGAATCAGTTTTATCACGTTAGCAGAAAAAAGATCTACAATTGTTTGCTTTTCCTGTGTTTGCTGAAAAATTGCTCAATTCATGACACGACAGTTCAGGTGTATTGGGGGGTTATTCTAAGAAATCCAAAGGCAAAAAATCTCTGAAAGCTCAACAAGGAGAAATAAAATACACAAATGCACTGTTAATATATGCAATGGCTCAGTATTTGCATTGGCATACTTACTTAGCAGACAAATGGCTACAGCAGTGGTGACAGCCTGAAGCCACTGTCTCTCCAGTCCCATGGCCGTCCGTCACACTCCTTCACACATCTCCCAACCTGAAAAGGAAGACCACACATACCGATTACTCCTCATCAGAATACTGCTGTACTGTTCACAGATCCCCCCGCTGCACAAGTACATCCCTCACATCCCCCCTCAGATAAATGTAATCCCCCAACCCCTCGAGTTAACATCAACTCATTAGCCAACAACTGCACTGCATTCCAGATGCTTCTTGGTTTATAAATAACCATATTCTTTCAAAACACATCGTCCTGGGGAAAATTGTACGTGTGCGCTGTGGTTGGATTAAGGTAAATAAGCTACTTCAACAAGTGCTACAAATAGACAGGGCAATTGCTTGGAGTCTGAATCTTGTAGATGTTTTATTGCACAGGCCAAAGTGTGTGTATGTGTGTGTTTATGTGTGGCCACAGAGAAGGACTTTACAAGACTCTAGGTGTACGTACAGATTAACCTGGTCCTTGTGATTGGTCCAGCTCATCCAGAAGGTCTCGTCAAATGCTAAATAGGCCAACAGCAATTGACAGGTTAGACGAGCAATATTGAAAGGTGCACCGCCCAGCTCCAGATGTTATATTGTTAACACTGTTTCATTTTCACAAGCCTCACAGACCGGACTTTTTCACGACTTGCCGACCTCCTTCCCAGTGAACAAAGAGAACAGCTGGAGCGAACCACAAGGCCCTCTACTTCAAATTGGATTGCAGGCACAAGTTTAAGTTGCTGACCTTCAAACATAACGGAAGCCTTCGCACACTTCCCTTAAGTCATTCAGTACTCCTAATACCAGCTTATTACTTTAAGTTCATTTAGGTAATATAAGGCGGAGAGTATTTTTAGAAAGCAGCGAGGTGTTGGATATTGGCCGCTGCTACAACCAGAGATTCACTGCAGAAACACAGGGCGTCTGACTCATTTGACTGAGACCTTTAGTCTCTTGGCGGCACATGAGCAAACAAACAGCCCAGAATAGAACAGCACAAAGATGCTTTTATCTCCTCGCACTTGACCAACACCAACAACGTTTCTGCTGAGCCGGGGGAGAGATGCGGTAGTAGTAATAACTTTTATGCTGCACCTTTCTAAAGCAAACAGAGAGGCAAGAATGTGGTTGCACAAGCAAAGAAGAGGAGGGTGGTCAGGGGCAAGTCTGGGAAATAGTCATTAGTTTTTGGATGACAAAATAATTTCAGTGCACTAAAAATAAGGGCGGATTACTCTGACTGTGGGAATAATGCTGGTCAGTAGGGGTGACGGATAAACAGCACTCTTACAATGGATTAAAGAAATAAAGACACTGATTTTGTTCTTTTTGTGTCACTTCTGACAGCCAACAAATGTGGGAAGTGTTTGTGCACCACTCGACTGTCTTATCTACCAGCTCCACAGTTACTTTGACAAAATAAAAAACTAATAAATACGTCCTAACTTGCATGTGCTCCTAGACCGGGATATAGGACTTTCATGTGGAAACAACCACATACAGGGGAAGCCTGTGGGGCAGATGGGTGGGGGCTTTGTCTGCAGGTGCAGGAGGACACCAGATTATTTCCTCAGGCAGTGGAGCAGAGGAAGGCCATTTAATTGGCATGTGAACAGAGAGGGCTTCAAAGGGAGCCCAGATGTTAAAATGAGTACACTTAAACTGAAACAAGCCACTAAACATTTAACCACAGGAACTTTTTCTATTTATCTCATTGGACTAAGCCAATTACTACCTTTAAGCAACCATGATTCACGTATATAACTAACGTGTGAAGAAAACAGCTCCTGTTCTACAGTAAAAGCACAGACATTAGTATACTTGCATGTAAAACGTCTTACACGCTAACTCATCATGAGAGTAGTGACCTCTCGGGGGATGAAAAGCCAGCTTGACTAAAGAAAAATACAACCTTTGTGTGTTTAGAAAAAGAAAACAGAGAAGACAAAACAAGAATAAAAATTAAAAAACCAAGCTTCAGCATAAGACTGTCGGCTCTGTAACGTGTATGCGTGTATGCTGGATTTCACTGACACAGATTGCTTTGGATCTAGTCATGACTTAGCCTTCTGGACAGGCCATTTGTAACACCCAGTCTAATCCCGCCCTGCTGCTTTGAGTGTTAATAGTGTAATTGAATTAGAGATCAAATTCGTGAGGCAAATCAAGGACAGTCTGTCATCTAGCTGTTCAGTGATCAATCACTGGTAAGCCAAGTCACACAAGTCTGCCGTCTGGGATTCTATAATTTCTTCTGGTGGAGAAAAAGTAGGCGCGTGATGCTTTGACAAACCCGGGTAACCTGGGGTTTATTTAAGGGGTTTTGCTCAAGGTCTTTCTGATCTCCACTAACTTTCAAAATTTTGCAAAACCTGTAGTAACAACTACAGCGCCGGTACTTGACTCAAAAAGTAAAATCAAAGACCCTCACACCCTCCAAATTCATATTTAATAATATAAGAAGCATTAAAAGGGTGCCATTTCTCACGGATGAACGAACATGTCTGAAATCTGACATGACATCAACAGTAAATGCAAGCTGATGTCAACCTGTCAACTGTAACAGCTGGTGGGCGTGAGCTCTTCCAATGGCTGTCATCTGTGTCACACTATTATGTTATTCAGACATGAGCTGAATAATGCACAAAAAGAAAGGTGCACTTTTAAACATGCAGGAGTAACCATGAGTAATGAAGTGATCTTTTCAGCTGTCTTTTTTCGGCCTATAAATGACGAGTAAATTATCATATTCTCTGATGTTTTCTGTGACGCTCGTGTTAAAACTTGTCACAAAAAGTGAACTCCTGACCTAATGGGTGTGAGAGCGTTATCCACCGGTACCTAAGCAGATCCATCAGTGATGCCAGTGACAGATACAGGCCTGATAAGCAGCAGCATTACTCTCTTAGTAATCCTTGTTAATCCTGACAGGTCGTGGCATCAGCACAAACCAGCCTGTAGCAGGAACTACAAGTGATGCTCAAGGAGAAACTTTAACAGGTACGCACAAGACTCTGATACAGATGTAAAAATAACACGCAGCCATCCAGAACAAAGATGTGAACCATCATTAACGCAGGAATGGGTTTGAAAAATCAGTAATCCAAAGCAGACTGGTTGGACAAGCACGCACGGCGTAGCGATCGATTCATGGATTTTGTCCCTGGCACTGTAACCAAGCTCAGAAATGGTATTGACATTAACTTTAACTAAAGGAAATGAGCTTAGCACACATTGGGCACGAGAGTAGAGTCCTGTGCTCTCGGGGAAAGCCTAGTTTATATGGATTAACATAGTAATCGTTAGTAACCTAACACCTAGCACAAAAACACTGATAACTGAACCAGGGTTTTTCCTGCACAGGGAGCTTTTTGTTGTTTTTATCCACAAGTTTTATCCAAATCCAAAGGAAACCCCCACTCCCAACACTGTAATATTTTTTTTCACTACTTTGTTTAAATAAGGGTTTCCTTTGCTAAACAAGGACATCTGTGTTTATCAAACGCTGGAAAATACCAAGAAAATTCTTAGATTTCTGTCAAATAAGGTAACACAAGCTCGTTCGTGCTTACATGCTTACTCTTCTCCCAAAGGTCCGTTCCGAGCCAGGAAAAACTTTGCTTGCCGTGGTTGAACGTTTTCAGTCGCACATCAAAACAGTATTACCTTTACTCTGCACTTTATCAGCAGCCAAATACTGCTGCAGATTACTGCTTCATGCATGAGTGGTTTAATTTCATGTTTTGTTTTATCCTAGGATAATACTCACTCAGACATCCCAGGGGAACGGTAAGTGCTGAGTAAAGCAAGGCATCTAACATCACTCTTGTAAGTCTCCCTGCCCCCCAACAAACTTTCAGGACCAGGTCAGTCCCATAAAGTTTCTTTCAAAACAAGACAGTGAAAGAAACCAATGGTCTAAAAGCAAAGGTCACAAACTCTGGGGTCCAGCCATGAAGCACACGCCTAACTTGGAGATCAATGAGACTCAAAGGACGTCCACAGAACTGGCCTTTTTCAGTATGTTAATGGCATGCTGCTCATTTCTCTGCTTAGAGGAAAAGCTGTCAAAATTGAGATCTATTACATGCAACAGCATCCAAATATGAAACACTGCAAAGCTTGAAATAGTTTATTAGACCCTCTCTTTAATCTTTATGCTTTACTACATGTACTTTCCTGTATATCCCTCAGTACTGTCACAGGCTTAAATTCACCATGGAGGAGCAGACGCTCCATCTTACACACAATAACAGAATCATTTTCAGTAACCACTTTCGACTCATGAATAATTTGCTCCTCGGTGCAATCAATTTCCTGCAGCCTGACAATCTGCCTACAGGGGACAGTTTGCCACATAGTGTTTTGAACAATGCAATATTCCAGTAAAATGTCAAGGCTTGCTGAATTATGGGGGGATATCCGTGTGTAAAATGACACCCGGGCTGGGATCTGACACACACAGACTTTGTTAAGCTGAGACTGCTGAACATAGACTTTAAGGATTCTAGCAGTAAAATGCAAAACTGCTTTTAGTGCTCCCTCAGTGTAAATAATGCAAAAGCAATTTAAAAACAAAACAAAAAAAACCTCGCTGTTGCAAACACTAGTGCATGTGAAAATAGCAGAGTAGTGTAGAGTAGTGTGCTTTTTGGGGGGAAATAGCACATATATTTCTTTCCAATTTGAAAGCAAGCATAATCTTTAAAGTGATTTTCTAACAGAGGGGACTACAAGGCATCAGTAGTGATCTGTACCGCTATGCACCTCCCTTTTTACCAATCAGCAAGCACAACAAAAACAAAGGAAGGGAAACAACAAAGCACACACTGTATATTATGTATAAAGCACAGGGCTGCTGCACTCTTTAGCACAAAACGACGAGGTTCTTTAGACAGAACTACTAGGTTCTGTCCCATAACATGCATCACCCTGATAAACTAGTCCAAAAATAAAACGGCAAACACCAAGCCATAAGCCACTGTACTGCTGCACCCTACAGTAAATTTTGATGCACAGCCCTTTATGTCAACACCCATCTTGCTATATGAAACAAAACAGGTACACCTTTTGTTTGACTCAGAAGAGCCGATGCCACCTAAGACGAGGGGGCCTAAATAAAGAACAAACCAAAAAAACGTATTTTGACTGGAACAGTGCTGATTTAAGGGTCATTACAACGTGTGAAACCTATTCATAATGCTTTAACATGAAGGAAACACTCATTCGGGGATTACAAGTGCTGCATGTGCTACCCAAAACATAAACAAATCCTGCACAAAGATGACTCTGTGCACAGTGTTATCGCAAAAGTATTTTTTAACTGGAAACTAGGCATTAACCATGGCAAAATTACTAGTTTAAAAAAAATTTACAATAATCATAACAAAAGGAACCAAATGGAGTACTTTAAACACCAACCAAAAGGCTCCTGTTATATGGCCTTAAGACGACAGAAATCTCACAGATATTCTTATTCAAGCTGTGCTGATTTAGTACAAAGAAACTTCTACAGGATGTTTGGTGTTGACTAGCCTGCGGAGGATGTTTTAGCTCTGCCCGCCCAGCTCCTTACCTTTGCTTGAGGCACTTTTCACTTGAAGCAGAAAGTGCAGTGTTTCAGTCCATTGATGCTCTTCTTTTAGACTCCTACTACAGACCCAGTTTATCCGTCTATTCCTTTCTCTTCAGAGAGATCAAACACCACAAACGCACACACACATACACGACTTAAAAGAAAAATAAGAAGGTGCTGGGAGAAGAAGGCAGGTGGTCACATTTTTTTTCCCTCTTTCAGTCCGAGCGTGGATCAAAAGAAAGTCTTGTTATTCCTCGACATCCATGGTGCTCAGACTTTCTAAAAAAAACTCTTCGCAGCTTCAATAAAATCCATTAACCCATGCCACCCTCATGACTCCGACATCAGTCCATTTAAAGTCCATTTAAACACTCCAAGCACTGGCTTTCTTTTTCTTTTTAAATGTGCGCAATCTTCTCAGTCCAAACTCCCTCAAAGTGCCTTTAATCGTGCGGGAGAGTTTATAACAGAGTTCAGAAAGAAGTTGAAAGGCTCTCGGTCGATTTGGAGCACATTGATCCTCAAACAGGTGCAAGATCCATCAGAAAGAGAGCATACTACACGTTTAGTTTGAGCCCTGCTGTTGATACTCTCCCCGCGGTGGCCCTCCTCCCGTTATTATCGTTCCCTCCTCCTCCCACCACAGCGACGTTTGAACGGCTGTCAACTCACACAGAGCACAACGATGAAGCTTCCTGGTAGAACTTTCAAATTAAATCTTTTACGTTTTAATTTTTTTTTTAAATTGATAACGAAAAAAAACAATCAGAACAGGAATTTAAAGATAAAAGATGTCAACTTGCTAATGTCACTGTGTAAATGCCAAAATGCTTAAGTCCATTGAGTTTCTTTCTTTTCAGCATCCAAGCACTACTGTGCATGTGTTTCCCTGTCACACTCAGCGTCTGTAAAACAGTATTTTATACTGTTTATGTTTACACTTATAACAAATCTAGCATTTAACAAGCCAGCTCAATGAATGCGTGAAAAACATTGAACATGATTCATAAGGTATTAGCAGTTTTGACCTACTATTCACAGCTACAATCAATTACAAATCTATAAATAACAACAACAACAATAATGCCAGCACTAAACAGTTCCTACAAAGGCATACCGGATCAAGTAATAATAGAAGTGTTTAACTCCAGTTTAGGAGGCTATCGCTTAACGTATCTTTAATTTTGAAGGTGAAATAATACACTTCCGTCACTTTACTGCCTGTGTCTGTGTTAGTTTATGAAATTGGTCCTTTAGCGCCCCAGACAAAAGCGCCTTTCCGTGGGAAAAACGGGTGATGGTCTTAACAAAAGGCAAACGCAAACCTTAAAGACACATTTTAGTCGGCTGTTAAATCACTTAACATTAAAAAAACATGCTGCGAGGAAGTAGCTCCAACTATCTGCAAAACTAACCTAAACGGACATGTTTGTAACAATATTCACCATTTCATGTTCGGGATTAGCTGTGATTTCTTTATAATACAAGCACACTAACCTAACCTTTTTAGTAAGATCACCTAAAATTTATCAGTGTTACACATAATTTATAGCCATCTTATAATAGCTTGTTACAAGCCTGCTGACTTTTTTTTTTTTTTACCAGAAAGAAATTTCTTAACAGTGGGATTTTAAAAAAAAGCTGCAATCGTTTGATAATCTGAATGCCAGTAAAAACTATGTTTTAGAAATCGATAAACATACATTTCTTTTTTAAAAATGCTAATTTAACCTCCAATAAAGAACACGAATTAGCTTTCCGCTAAACGTCATAGTAGCAAGAACCAGTTATTATTTTCACCATAAATCTCACATTAATTTTCCTAAAAGGCAACACACTAAAAAAAACCCTCAAAACTACAGTGTGTAAAATAAAATAAAAGGTGTATTAGCAGGGAACAAGATCTGTTAAACCAACTTAGCATTAGCTAAACAGTTTGCTGCGCTTTAGTCCGGCTAATGAACCACAAAGTCATTTAGTGTTCTTAAAACTATTTATTTTGATTTTTCTTGCTAAAAGAAAAGGCTAAAACGTTTCTATTTAAGTATGAGACGACTGTTACTTCTTTTAAGTTTCGAGTGAAGGCTTTGAGTAAGTTTCCTGCCAAATTATCTTACCTCAAAAACGCTTCCTGTGATCCTGCCTCCTAAAATGAGCCGAATACTCAAACCTGCTGTGTGACTGACAGTGACTGCAGCTGGTTAAAGATTATTGGGTATGCTTTATATTACTTTTTAAAATAGCCAATCCAGTGCCAGATCACGTGGTGTCACCGGATGGCTGTATTAACCGTCTAAGGTTTATGATTGTGTCCAAATATAGAATCTACTGCATGTACGTTCATGTATTATATATGTATAGTTTATAGTATAGTATTTAGTGTGTCCTTGGTTAATAGTAATGCTACAGTGGATCAGTTTGGTCAGACGGACGAGCTTATCTAATTTACCAAAATCACTTCTGTACTGTTCCTGGGTTCATCCACTCACCAGTCACTTTATTAGGCACACCATTTTAGTACCATTGTCTGCCAAAATATGATTGCAGGAATTTAAACTGCTAAAAATGACTTGTTGGATTATAATCGTTATATGTCATTTTTATGAATGAAAAACTGATTGTCATTAATATTATTTTTATAAGAGATCAGACTAAAAGGAGAGAAGAAATTGCAATAAATGATGCCAGAAGGCAGAGATGTAAAGCAGAAAAAAAAAGCAAAAGATGCCTGCAAAACAGGTCATTTCCTTATTTTATATAAAACCCCTTCATAAATTCTGTTCACTACATTTTTAAATAATATAAGTAAACGTTTTAGACATTAAAAAACACATAGGAACATTGGAAATCACTTTTGGCTACTTTCAGTACTGTCTTAATTCTTGAAGGAATAGATTCAACATTCAAAACGGTTCCTCAGAGATTTTGGTCCACATTAACATGATAACGTCACACAATTCCTGCAGACGACTGCACTCATGATGCGAAAGTCCTGTTCTACCATATCCCAAAGGAGCCCTAATGGATTGAGAACTGCTGACTGTGGAGGTCATTTGTGTACAATGAACTCATTGTCATGTCCAAGAAACCAGTTTGGGATGATCTGAGCTTTATGACGTGGTACGTTATTCTGCTGCAAGCAGCCATCAGACAATACACTGCGCTCAAAAAGGGATAGACATGATCAGCAGCAATACTAAGTTAGGCTGTGGCATTTAAATAATGCTGAGTTTGTACTAAGGGCCCCAAAGTGTGCCAGGAATTGTAGCCCAGCTTCCTGTTCTACCCTGACAGGAGTGACTCCTGTTGTGGTCTTTTCTACAGCCCAATTGCTTCTAGGTTCACTGTGTAAAGTATTCAGATGTGCTCTTCTGTATCACATGCTTGTAAAGAGCAGTTGATTGAGCTAGTGTCTGGCCATTCATCTCTGCCTCCTGGCATCAACAAGGGATTTTCACACAGAGAACTGCTGCTCACTAAATAATTGATCTTTTTATGATTATCCTCTATAAACCTTAGAGATGGCTGTGTGGGAAAATTCCTAGCCGATCAGCAGCTTCTGAAATACTCAGACAAGGCTGTCTGGCATTAACAACCATGTTAAACTTAAAGTCACTGAAATCACCTTTCAGTAATAAAGGTTAATGCCAGGTCCTTGTTTTTGGGTGATGCAACAGTGGATCAGCTGGGCCAGACAGTACACCTGACCCAGTTAAACACTTGTGTAATGATTCTGAGTAAAAATCAACAAGCCAATATAGTTGAGAAAACTTAGCTTTTTATTACTATTTTGCAGTGATGTTGCTTTGACAAGACTCAAGAGTAACACGGACTCATCTGTCCATATAAACAGTTAAAATTACTGAATATCCCTGCAATATTACTGTACACTTACTTTGTGTCTGTTATTATGTGTCTGCTCAACAACTCTATTGTCTCGTAACGCTCAACTTATGATATCACCATACTAGGTTTGACGGGTTTCATGTAAAAGCAGTAATTTTAAAAGACTCACCTCAGAGAGCATAAAAAACAATATGATAGAAAGCATTGAGAGTATAAAAAATGTTTGTTTCCGGGACAAACACAGTAAATCTCAGTCCTCTGTAAGACGTTTTGTGTGCGAATGCCTCCTGGAACCACAGGAAGCACTTAAAAAACAAAGAATCTGAGCTGATTTAAAGTGCATAATCTGATCTAAGGCCCGGCAGTTTGTGATCAGTGTACAGTTGGGTGGGCTCATTCGATAGCAAGGAAAGAGAAACAACGAGAACACAAGCAGCTACCCTCGAATTATCCCTTTGGCAAACAGCGGGTTACTAGGCTTCTGAAAGGATTATATAGACGTCCAACCTTTACTAGCAATGTGTTTTACATATGACATTATCTGGGGGGGGGGGGGGGGGGGTGGAGGAATCGAGGTGGCAGTCTTGGCTTTCACCAGCACACTTTCAAATTATGCTGAGAGTGATGAGTTGATGGCGCAGATTAGAGGGGCAAATGTCAGCAGAATGTCAGGCCTTAATTGCTTGTGTACTGTTTGACAGTGTTTACTCTCACAGGCCAGGTGCACCATATGGAGATCGAAGGATTGGAATTAATCACACAAAATCCTCGGGGAAAGAACAACTCAGAGCAGTGAGGAAGCATTAACTAGGGCGAAGCAATCTTCACTACACGGGATGTGAAGACACAACGCTAGCCTTTTATTAAATATCATTATTATGCCACAGAGGTGATATTGTGTATATAATAGGTATACCAGGTATTTGTTATGTTGGTTGCAGCTACTTTAGTTTTAAATTATTTATTCTCTCTGCCACTGAACTGATGGATCTACCTAAAGAATACACAAAATAAAAACTGGTTGTAGTGAAGCAGTTAAAAGACTCACTATATGTGGCCACATTGGTTGTACTACATAAGGTAAAATATTCTATAAACAAACTGAAATGGTTTTATATAAATCAAAAGAAATAATACAAATCTTTTTTATTCATTTATCAAGCTATAAAACAAATACAAAGATTAAAAAAAACAGTTG
This sequence comes from Copadichromis virginalis, assembly GCF_057382275.1. Classification (NCBI taxonomy): domain Eukaryota; kingdom Metazoa; phylum Chordata; class Actinopteri; order Cichliformes; family Cichlidae; genus Copadichromis; species Copadichromis virginalis. The sequence goes on from NC_140629.1 coordinate 15,823,430, forward strand.
CTATTAGCAACCTGGCATTAAGAACCTAGGTGGAAAAATCTATAGGAACAATATTGTAATTTAAAAACAATTATGAAAAACAAAAAAAGGGATCTCATTTTCTTTAAATATATCACGACCTTAAATTCACTACATGTAAGCACAGCAGGACTGGGGCTTTAGCAATTGTCAGTCATCAAAGTCTGGGATGTCATCATAAGAGTACCCCGGGTAGCCCTTTGATGCATAGTAAGCTATCCGTAGGTGGTAAAATCCAGGCAGGAAGACAAGGATCCCGATGATGAGGACAGGCACGGTCCGGTCTGTGTGCTAAAAGAAAGAAAACATTTATTCTCTTAACATGATGACATTGTATGGCCAGTAAAAGGATGTAACAAGAAAAAGTGTGACCTAGAAAATTACTTACAGTGACGCCAAAGTAGCCAGCCAAGAGAAGAGCACCGATGATGATCAACAGCGAGCCGATTAGGAAAAGGATCGTGGCTAGTGCGATGGCTTTATATGGGACCTTGGGTGGGCTCTTCTTGAACTGTAGAGGGGAAATATTTCATTTCAAAAACATTTCTGTGAAACACAAGGTTTCTTGGAAGTGTCCGTTTTTCCTCTTCTGTGTCAAAATCATCAGACTAGAGAGATGTTTTCCATCGAATCAGCTTTAAATAAATTGCCCTATTCTCATAAAAACATGGATGTATAGTACTGTGCAAACATCTCAAGCTAACCCTAATTTTTCTTTTAGTATTTTGCTAGGAAAATGGCAAATAGGTGCAGCAATTTATTGACAGATTCAAAAACACATGGAAATACAGTATATCCCACACTGCTTCAATAATGTTTATTTTCCTTCTCTGAGGAGGCCAATCCATGACTGACAGTGTTCTATTGTGTGTGTTTTTATCCAGGTATGCTTTGACTGCACTGGCAGTGTGTTTGGGATCTCTGCCCGACTGAAAAATGAAGCTGTTGCCAACGATTTCCAGAAGGTAGGGCTGTACCATATCGTGTTGTCTGCAATAATACGTCTATAATTTTTTACATGATATAAAAATGTCAAAATGCAATATCACTAGTGTAGCAAAAGCATGCATTTACATTACAGTAAATGTTCTTGCAATATTGTGCTGGTAATTTTGAAGCTGTCGCCTACCCCTACTAGAGGGCATCGCACGGTGGATCAAAATCTGATCATACTTTTCTGTGTTCATGATTTAATTGTGACAAGATTCCAAACACCATTGGCTGAAATGCAGGCCCTAAAAAACTATTTAGTGTCTGTCAAACTGTGTTATCTTTGGCATTTTCACAGATCCAACTAAAGACACAAAGTTAGGTGCTTTTTGTGACAGCCTGCTCATAACAAAGTACCCAAATACAAGATTTAAAATATGCTAAGTTGCCTGTTATGTGTAGACACAACACTGAGTTAGGTGCCATTTTTAATGCTTCCTTTATTCACAGCTGAAAGTAGCTGAAAAAACAAAAAGACATTTCTCACAAAATATTCCGGTACAAGGACTGGACCTTAAATGAGTAAAAACGCAGCCAGTTTCCAAAGAATGGTTTTGAAAGACCTTCAGAAAGCCTGGAGAACTACTGTTTGATTCAACTCAACTTTCTGAGAGTGAAATTCTTATAGTGTCAAATTAAAGCAACAGACGCTTCAAGGGGCTTTATATTTTAAGGTAAAGACCCTAGAATAATACAGAGAATACCCCAACAATTAAACGACCCCCTATGAGCAAGCACTTGGCAAAAATGGGAAGGAAAATCTCCCTATTAACAGGAAGAAACGTTGAAAGAATCAGGGTCAGGGAGGGGTAGCCATCTCCTATGACTGGTTGGGATTGAGGGGAGGAAGCCAGGACAAAAGATACAATAAACTGTGGAAGAGATCCGGACATTAATAATAATTCACGATTGAATAGAGTGGTGTACTAAACACATACTGAGTGAAAAGAGGGGGTCGTAACACAGGTGAGAGAACAAGAAATACTTCCAAACTGGGAGCTTGTTCCATAGAAGAGGGGCCTGAAACTGCAAGGCTCTGCCTCCCATTCTACTTTTAAACAGCAAAAGCAAATAAGCCAGCAGTCTTTTTGTTTCAGTCTATGTATTGCTTAGGACCACTTAAAAAATGCCAAGTCTGACTCCTTCAAAGTAGGGTGGCTCAAGACATTTGCACAGTCCTTTAAAAGTGTTGGTTATGCAGTACTTCTTGTGAACATTCACCAAACTTTGATGAGAACATCAAGAGGTTATAAGAATTAATATCACAGGACCCCCCCCAACAACCCCAATGACGTCAACAGGGCTACCTTAGCTCGGAAATGACAGCGGCCATCGGCGGCTGCAGTACCCCTTTATATTCATACTGTAGTGGTCGAAACCAGTGCACCAACTTTAGTCTATTATCTAAAAATAAAAGCAATGGTAACGTATCCTAGCGTTACACCTTCTGTTTTACCTGTAAATCAATGTAGCCGTCGTCGTCAGTGGCTAACCTGGAATACCTAACTTTGCTGTTAGGGATCCCGTTGGACACAACATTACGAGCGGGCATCTTCTTCAGCGGTTTGCTTTCAGATGAAGCAGAAAAGCAGAAAAGGCCCAACTACTCGACAGGCATCACTCTTAAACCGCAACTGCCAAAATAAAACAATACCGCACTTGGCTTATTCTAGGGCCGCTCCGACGACGTTTTATAAAGAGTTTACAGCGTAGAAGCCTCTGTTTGGGAATATGGTGTTGGACCTTCCGTGTTTTCAGTACGTATACACTCTGCGCCTGCGCAATCTGAAGCGTCATTATTAACTTCCAGAAACTTCGATTTAACGCGTAATTTTAACTTAAACGTTGCATGTGCTGTGCGAGATGAAAAAATAACGTTAAGCTAAATCACAAAAAAGAAAAGTTTTCAGATGTGCTTTAGCGCAATTAACTGTTTTACAATAAAAAGGAAGATTTGCACCACGCCATGTCTGCCACCAGAGGGCGCTGTTGAGTCTTATTAAAATGACCGGGTCACTGCGAGTCACAGACATGACCTTGCGGTGTCGAGATTCATCTCTTTGTGCGGATGTTCATTTCCTGGGATGTTCTGTTCTGTCTTTGTAATCACACTGTGCTTACAGAAGATAACGTTTCTGGCGAGACTGCAGATTTTGATACCATTTCACGTAACAGAAGAAGCTAAGACTAACCCACTCCCTCTGAAGGCCGTTTTAATCACTGAAATACAATCTCCTGTATTTATTTTCATAAATGTACATTAAAACAGGAAATAAATTGACAGTTACATGATGTCTAAAAACAATTAACCAGATCAACAGCTTCTCTTCAAAAAGGACACATTAACGAGTCTCTTAATCCTGAAGTGATAATTGGCACATTTTTGTCTGCTTCAGATGTGGATGAACTCCAGGTGTTTGTATACAAAGTCACCTCTGCCAGTTTATTGCCACCTCCCTGGTTACGCACATCAATAATCCAGTCTGTGAGTGACTGACCATGTAATAAGCAAAAACCCTCAATCCATCTGAAATGACTAATTAAAGCTTCTGTGGTTGTGTACTGTATTTTTATTTTAATTTGTGTTTTTCATACTAGCTCCTTGTATGAGACGGAAGTGCCATGCAGATTTAGGCGGAACTGAGATGCTACCTGACTCATCGGAGGTCTTGCTAGAGTCATGGGCTCTACAGTCAGTTATTAAATGTCTGCAGGATGACAAATAAATAAATAAATAAAGCTCTTTTATCATGAGCAGTAAATCAAATGCATATTCTTATCGCTCGCAGCATCAGTAATACTCTTTAAAGTAAGCCTACACTTTGGCAGAGGATGAGTTTCTGGTGATCATTAGTATGCTGAGTGACCTTGACTGTCTCATCGTTAAGGCCATAATGTTGATCTCTGGGGGTGATTGAAGCCCTAAAATCATTTGGATTTTTTCCTTTTCTTTCCATTGCACACAACACAAATTCTTCTACATCACAGAGCACAGTGCGTTCTCTTGTCTTAAGTTTGTCATTGATATTTACAGATTTCTCAGAGTTTCAGCGAGAAATGATCTTTTCAAATCCACCCCGCCTGCATTTCATCTTCGTTTTAGTGGGATTTAGCAAAATGTATTCTGTCCTCTGGAAACCACTTTAAAATTGCATTACTATTCCAAATTGCAGTGGGCGAATGCAGAGTCATATAAGCGGCCTTCGGAAATAACAGATTGTGCAGACGTTCTTTACTATACCTGTTACTGAGGGCAAACTTTGCCCTTTGCTTTATCACTCATTCCAGTTTCCTAACTCATACCTCACTGGGCTCTGTGATTGCATGTTGACTCTGCTCATCAGCTGACGCCACGGCTGCGTCACTGGATTGTCTTCCTTTGTGTGCCAAATAACGCCGCTCTTATCTGTTCGGTCTCCTTATTTGGAGGTTCAATAGCTACAATCAAGGTCACTGCACAAGCCGCTTAGCCTCCCCCTCAGTGTGAATTTAGAAACACGGCATTCAATTTATCTGCTCTGCAGCCTTGAGACAATCTACAAGACCAGATAAATCTGCAGTTATTTTACATTCATAAATTCAAAATAAATGGGCTCCAAATGGTACCACTGATGGAATAATCTATCTGTAAGTAACTCTGCTGCCCCTAACATTTGTGTTCAGACATTACTTCATCTATTGTCTTTTTTTTTCATCCCATGGGGGTTTAGAATTTCAATAGGATCTTCTTGTAAACTATTGGTGGCTGTGGCTACAATGTAGCTTGCTATCACCAGTGTGTGAATGTGTGCGTGAATGGGTGGATGACTGGATATGTAAAGCGCTTTGGGGTCCTTAGGGACTAGTAAAGCGCTATATAAATACAGGCCATTTACCATTTACCAAAGTGTTTGAGACCATAAATAAGAATTCTGGTCTAATGACACGTGGAGTTGTAATTAATTAATCAGATGACTGGGTAAGCTGTCACCAGTCAAAGACGGGAAGAGAGTGCGTTGTCATGTTAGATAATCCCTGCCACTACACCATGATGCCTGCACAGAAGCACATCAGAACAGCTGAGCACACTGAGCCCCCAAGGTGTGTGTGTGTGTGTGTGTGTGTGTGTGTGTGTGTGTGTGTGTGTGTGTGTGAAGACGGCCACAGCCAACTCTCTTATAACCCCCCGAGTACGACTCTGAACAGTATAAGAGAACAGCATTTAGGCCATAATTAGAGTCCTGTTCATAGTGGAGTTCTGTCTGCTGAGATAATTAGGTCTGTCTTCATTACAGCAATTGCAGATAGAACCACGAATGGAGCCCAATAAAAGCCTCGACCATTATACCACTTGAGCATCATGCAATCTGCCTGTGGCTTTGCCTTATTACTTTTAAACCCACCGGGTTTCAGAAATGATCAAATGCGCCATGTAGGTGGTGCACAGGTGCTGCTGAGCAACAAGCTTTTCAAAATTTAAAATAAGTTCTGCGACATGTAATATACTTTCCATGTTTTTGATCTGTGGGTTTGTTCTTTTGTGTGAGAGTGAGTGTGTGTGTGTGTGTGTGTGCGTGTGTGTGTGTGTGTGCCTGCTCAAATATTGAACATTGGATGAAAAGAAATATGTATCACATTAAAGTACGGCTAAAGGATGATACTGTCTGGGCCGTTTTTGGTCCAGGCTGAAATATTTGAGCAAATAGGAGCTGGATTACCATAGAAACATTCATTGCCCCCCACCCCCACCCCCATCTCTTTAATCCAGCTGTTTTTGCCCTGATTCTCCTTTTTTCCCTCCACCAGGTTGCAGTTTTCACTTATCTGGAGGAATCTCTCGAGAAGAGGAACGCCTCTTGTGAGCCCTTGACTTTTCCTTCAGTGCCACCACGACGTTACTGAAAAGCCATAAACTGTACAAACTTTAGTAACTCCTGAACTTTTTAAGAGTTTGCCCAATGATGTGGTTAACTTCTAAGACCTGTCACAACAACAAAGCAAGTCATGAAGGTGGTGACTATGTTAAATATTGAACTTAACATTGCAGTGCCTATAGCGGCTTGCTTCTGCTAGACAGCTTCAGCATTTCAATCAAAGTATAGTGAACAGCAGGCATGGCTTTAAACCTGTCTTTTTTTAATGCTCCTTGTGTGGATTGAGTAAAAGCCTTCTTTAAACAGACACCCCGAAGTCATTTAAAATTCCTGCAGCCACACTTCATCGTCCTAATTAGAATAACACTAAAAAAATCACTTTTTAATTACTTTCTTTTGTGCGTCACCGAGGAAAGATACTGCCTTATTCTGACGGCTGTGAATGCATTACTGTATCGGTTTCATGGAACTGATTGGGCACAATTAAATACAAAAGGATCTGTCAGCTTTGAGTGAATCACAGAATTGTCACTTGGCGCTGAACACTAGGAGCTCATGTAAAATTTATGCCAAGCGGTAATGAAGTGATGGATGCTTCCTTGCTCACATCATCGCAGGTGCTGTATGTCACACAGGATGGTTGCAGGAGGACGCAGTGATGACTCTTGTATTTCTGACCACAGCCACTGATGGGTTTTTTTCCTCCTTTTTTGCTCTTCAATCTGCATTTCAGGTGTGAGCCTGAGGTTAGTTGTGTGCGTGGGAGGACAGCAGACTACTGCAGCACACTTGGTATAAGGAGCTTCATCAGCCTGATGACAGAATCTATCACCTTTATTTCACATTGCCATCTCCCCTTTTTCCCCCCTTCAGCTTATAACAAAAAAAAGAACAGTTGCCTCGAGAACATGACACACGACACGCAAAGTAGCGGCTTCGATCTTCAAATTTGCCTGCTTTGCATGCCAAGCATTTCACATTAGTCACAGAGTAATGTCAGCAGTGTGCATTTAACAGCTTCGATGATTGAAATCCGGGAGCTGGTTTTGTCAAAGTCATAAGCACAGGAGAGAAAATCTCTTGATATGCAATTAAGGCGAATGTCACTGTAAATGCCAACATTAGTATGAATGCTAGAGTCAGGTTTCTTGCCTCCATGACAGGAAATGTGTCTTCCAGTGCAGAGATATTGATTTCAGTTTCTTTCAAACCCAGCAGCCCACCTCACTGCATGGGCGGCACAGACAGGTAATTACTTTTCCAGCAGATAGCACGATAGGGCCTAACAGGATGCAAATACACACACCTTTCGCTGATTTGAATGCACTCTTGGGGAGTTCAGAGGTCTGGTTGCGATTTTTGCTTTTGGCAAGATGAAGTAGACGTGCTCGCCGGATATACCGGCAGGTAAAAAAAAAAAGGAAAAAGAAAAGATGAGGCATTGTGAGCTGAAAGTCTCATCATTGATTGAACACACAAGCTGACTTTAACTGCCCAAATGTTTACTTCGGCTTAAAATCTCTCACTTAAAACAGGCAGCAGCCTCGGGTAAAGCCTTCATATCTGAAACCAGTTTGAAAAACAACAAATACTCCAACTGGCTAAACCTGGATTTGTCCACAGTGGGAAGAAAAGAATCAATCCCCCACCCCAACAAAAAAATCAATGTACCGTGTTTATCCATGTGTAGCTAAATGTGTGTATGTGTGTGCTTGTTTCTGTCTCATCTCTTCCTCATAGCTTAATTGAAAAAAGGGAAAAATGCACAGCCACTGAATAATCACAATCCCTGCTGAAATGGCAATGCTTTATAAATTACAATCATCTCTCGCTGCTCAGACATTAACAAATGAGTATCGACTGAGTGTGCAACAGATGGACCGAGGGTCTTATAGACTATACTGTATGCCGCAAATGTCAGCTATAGGTGCGTTTGTTGCTCATCACGCTTTCATAATGCAGTGTGTTGTGTTTAAACGCGCAGGAGGATTAGTCCTGTTAGTGGTAATGGTGTTAATATTTGAAGCCACAGCTTGGAGCAATTACAGTCTAATTATTTTTTAGGGGGTATCCGTAAAATTAGTGTGTAGTTAATGAGCAGCAAAGAAGAAGAAAAAAGAAAGCTGGAGCAGGGTGGGTAATAGCAGATATTTAGAAATAACTCACAGTGTAAATAAAGTACTTACTTAGTAACTACAGGCTACTGTGTTATTGCTGCAGATGTACTGTTACTGGATGTTAGGGTGTGATTCCTGCACCAAAGTTTTTAAATATAGAAGGCAGCTGCTTTCATTTTGCTGATGGGGAACAAAGTGTTATCAGGCAAAGCCCGTGAATAATTGTGTACCTTATTTACCACCCATAAAATGTAATTTATATTTTAAATCATGCTCTGCAAGAGACTGGTGACCTGTCCAGGGTGTACCCTTGTGCCCTATAATAGCCCGAGGTTCCCCGCAACCCTAAACTGGATAAGCAGAAGCGAATGTATGGATGGATGGAGTCATAAGAGAATGTATGTTTGGTTATATCAAATTACAAATAAATATAAAAGGAAGTTGGACTTAAAAAGAGAGTGTCATTCCAGATGTGATAATAACAAATGTGAGTTTAAGAAGGAGCTTGATACAAGTGTGTTTAAAATGTGTGTAAAAAAAACTCATTTATGATGGTGCAAGTCTTGGAGATGTGGAGATGTGTAAAAGAAGACGCCTTTTCATTAAGAACACAACTGTTTCTGGTCAGAAACATGAACATGTGTATTTTAGGCTATAGAGTTATTTCTTGGCTGTAATCAAAAGTGTTACACAGATTTTTAAATAAAACTAGACATCACCTTTACTTTTATCTCTGGGATCAAAAACACTTTAAACATCTGCAACACACGAACATTCCTTCACTGGGGGGGGGGGGGGAGTAAAAGTTTGGTACGGACTCCTGAAGACTGAAAGTACACTTACATAACCTTACAAAAATAGTAAATAGTAAAAGTCTTTGAGCATTTCCACACACACTGTATTCTCGTACAGTTTAACAGCTGGAAAGGTGGGTGACACCGGTTAATGAAAGATTTCTGAATGACACAGACCGGTTGTGATGACGCACAAAGAGTGATGCTGAGCCATAGTGAGGTGATGTGAGGATGGATGGCTGGGTGGTGGTAAGGAGGGGGTGGGGCTGGGAGGGTTGGGTTGAGGGGGGGTAGATACGGGCGACAGTGGTTTCGAAAAGAAAGCAGTGAGAGATTTGGTTGGCTACTCGTCATCATCTGAAGAGACTTGGAGCACCTGAAGCTTCGGGTGTCTGCTCCGGCAGATATGAGGGCTCTCCACGGCGAGCGCACTTGGCTCTCCCTTCGCCGCCTCCTAGCGCGTCTCGGCAATCACTGCCGTGCCCAAATGTGGCTCTGTCCAAGCATCGGGATGTGAAAAATCAAAGTTGGGTGAGTCCCAGAACAATTCATTTGAAGTATTTAACAGAAGCATTTTTGAATTGATAGTTTATTTTATTGATAAAAAACTATTTTTTCTTAATTGAATTTGCTGAAAGCGCTGATGCATAAGTGTGCATAAGTAGCCAAATAGCGTTGATTTATTCTTTGTGTTTAATGGGGCTAAATGTCTGGAGCAAACTGGTGAAGTGGTTAAAATACACATGATTTAAGACAACTGTATCCCTCCGAACAGCCATAAGGCACGATCGCGCTGTTATGCTTGATTTATGTAATGCTGTTTTTTGTTGTTTTTACACCCTCCCGTTTTTTTAAAACCTCAAATATGAAGGAAAACTGCGAACAGATCATTTGAATATGAAGAACTGTTTTAAATGTAGCTATAAGGTTTCGGAAGAAAAAGCCAGCCAGCTCCCATGCGTCTCAGGCATGTCTCTGTCAGTTTACTGAGGTGGATGTGACTTTATGTCAGGTGTAGTCCTGCACAGTGGCCTCATCTTATAGAGCTGGGAATTACTCCGCACACCGGTGAAGAGGTTGAGATTGCATCTGAGTCACAATCGCTGTTTACTCCTGGCCAATTAAAGTAACAGCAGACACAGAGAAGCCAGGGTTGCTCAAGCTTTCCTCAACAATATTGCGGATACCTCAGAAGCAGCTGCACATCAGCCATTGTTCTATGGACGCCAAGAAGACAAAGCCTATATTTGGAGCCTATTCTGCAGAGGAGAAAGATGCTTGTATCAGGAGGGACCTTCTGAAAAAGGCAGCTAACAAAATGTAACCGAGCAAGACAGGTAACTTCCAGCTACTTCAGTATGGAGCTGCACACTGTTTTCAGCCACCCTGCAGCATATGTCCTCTTTCACTTTGCAACTCCCTCCGTACAGAGGCATTATAATGAATATTAAACCAATCAGTGCTGGAAGAAAACCTCTCTGCTGGGTCTACAGAGCCAAACGAAATCCCATGGCGTAGTGAAATCAACAGGTCTTTTTAACAGAATCTAGAAGTAAGCATGTCACTTTTAATTTATCTTAGAAGGAGTTTTAATCATGAGTTTAAGTCTTGTGATTGTAATGTACGAGCCGGGTGGATTAATCAAATTAGGTTTGTTAGGGAGTTTGGCAATCCTTTCCATGCAATTTGGTCAGCTGTCAAGAAAAAGGTTTTTCTTCTCGTTGGAACAGATTTTCTTTGATATAAATGCACAGTGATTGGTAGCCTCTAAATCCTTAATGTGAGACACACTGAGCAGATACCGATACATCTGTTTTATTTATATAGTATAGAGTAAGCATTTGGCGACTGTGGGAAGGAAAAACTACCTTCTGACAGAAAGAAACTTCCAGCAGAACCAGGCGCAGGGAGGGGCAACTATCTGCCACGATCAGTTGGCGGTGAGAGGAGTGAGATAGGACAAAAGACACACTCTATAAGACAGGCAGCGATTAATGATAATGAATTAACTAAATGCAGAGAAGTGTTAAAAAACACACTGTCCCCTGAATCCAAACTGGGAGCTGGTTCCACAGAAGAGGGGTCTGAAGGCTCCGCCTCCCATTCTTTATTTAAATACTCAAGGAACAACAACTCTGAGAGCAAAGTGATCTATTGAGGTTATATGGTACTTTAAGTTCTTTTAAATGGTTCTGATTATTCAAGACTTTGTGTGTGAGGCAGAGAATTTAGAATTTGATACTGGATTAAACTGGGAGTCAATGTTGAGAACATAAACGGATAGAAGGAGCAGATCCTGACAGAGTGGATATATATAGCTGAAGGTGTGACACAGTAAATCATTCAACTTGTTCTCTCAATTGTAACACAGCATATTTATAATACAGTGACAGTATTAATGCAGCGGTTAATATTTTAAGCCGAGGTAACTTAATCTTTTCTACAGTGCGAAATGATGATGGTGTAATGAACTCCCGCATCTCTCCTATGAATACACATGTAGGCCTTTTATTCATAATTACTGTATTAGCATTATTTCCCACATGGGAGGGAGAAGCTCTCAGGTGCTGCCGCATGACGCTGTAATGGCGTACTGCATCATGCCAGCATCAGAGCTCAGCTGAGATATAAAACTTTAAGACAAACATAATAAACATTTGAACATGCAGTGTGGATCAGTTGGTTGTGGGGCCCAGAGGACAAGGCCAGCCACTGACTGACTGTTCGCATTGTTTTGAAACCTGTGGGGCACAGATAGATAGATAGATAGATAGATAGATAGATAGATAGATAGATAGATAGATAGATAGATAGATAGATAGATAGATAGATAGATAGATAGATAGATAGATAGATAGATAGATAGATAGATAGATAGATAGATAGATAGATAGATAGATAGATAGATAGATAGATAGATAGATAGATAGATAGAGACAATGTCAGTGGAAAAGAGGACAACTCAGATGAACTTTTAATTTGGTTTGAAATAAAGCAGCTTAACAAAATCCAAAATTCGTCAACATGGCCACTCTACTTTTACTAGTCTTATCTAATCTACATTTATATAATCTGCACTGACGAGATTAATTTCACATCTGTCAAAGTGGAGGAGTTCATGCGGCACTAAGACATTGTTTAAAAGTCAGAAGACATTCAAACATTCCAAATTAAGTTGTGCACGCATCAATCAGGCCCTCGTACCTCCATGCACGTTGGGCATGCTGTAGTGGAGTCATTGAACTTTATTGTCTCATGTGGCTGGCTTCCTTTATTCCAGCAGTGTCAAACATAAGGCTCGGGGGTCAGAATCGGCCCAGCAAAGACTCCTATCTCAGTCTCTGGATGGCCCAGATTCAAGGAGGGCATACATTTTTGGACTTAACTGTATTTTTACCACTATAAGTTTTACCACTTTTCCTGCTGATAAAGACATAGTCCATACCCATTCATACTATACCAAAGTAGTTGAGTAATAAATAAACAATTTGACAATAAATTCAAAATATCCAACTTCCTGTTGGGTTTAGGGAATGGATTGTAAAAGTTTTCATCCACATGTATCATATCCACATGGATTCTATACATTCGGATGAAACTTAAAGCAAAATATTCTTCACCACTATAAGCTGTGTTCAGGACCAGTGGCAGTAGTACAGCATTGTGTAGTCCTGACCTGAAGCCTTAGGTTTAGCTTTATATCCACTGCTATCAAATGACTATATGTAGATAAGAGGTCCAGGTGCTAAGTTATTAGCAAAATGTTTCCACAGATTATTTGTGCATGAGACAGATAGAGATACCAGATCACAAAATATTTTTAGTTTGAACTGGGAACTTACAACCAGCTCTGTATCTATTTTTTACTCTGTTCTCAGACATAAAATTTGATTTAAGGTTGCATCATTACATCAGTGACGTCACTGATGTAATGATGCAACGTCTGGAATTCTAGCTATTTCCCAACAATAATGTATTTAATCTGAAACCAAACCAGAAAACAATGCCAGAGATGCATGAAAGTGTATTTCTGTCAATTTAGCTCAAATTAAAGCAGGTCAAAATGTGCACATCTCTCTTTGCACGAACCAACAGTAGTCCCCCATAATGCTCTGGAGAAATTTTCCCTGATATTGGTTTTCCGTCACTTCTATATCTCAGTGAAATCTTTCCCCATACTTCTCACTGACATTGTGCAGGTTTGGTGGGAAAACAGTTGACATGAGAATGTAAAAAGTGCATCTTCAGTGATATTCTAGCACTCAGGAGCTGATATGCTTTCAGCATGTTTCCACAACCTCAGCATAATTCTCTGCTCCGTGATTTCCAAGAAATTTCTTTATTTTGCTGATTGAGCTGGCTTCAGTTTCCTTTTGCACTCATCGTCAAGCATCAGTTCACGGACTTCAGGACAAAAACACCTTCCTTAATTTAGATTTTCCTTTTCTTGAGATCCAAATTAGGTCTTAAATCCTGAAACGCTTCAGATTTCTGTTCGGTCATCCTAGTTGTAAAATACTTGGAACATCATAACTAAGACAAATAAATAAATAAACACATCTGCGAGACAAAAACAGTTTCAGATTTGGAGTCAGGAAGTAAAACTGGTTCAAAATGCTTACTGATCAGTGTGTCTGTGTGAAGATTTCTCTAAAAAGGCTTATTTCTACTAAAAAGCTGCTCATTTTTACATGCAAGTCTATAGGAACTGAGTTTTCTCAGGGAGTTAGCTTCAAGTGGACACATCAGGAAGTGTATTTTTTGGCACTTCAGTGTTGCCTTCATCTTCAGCCCAGGATGTTGCTGCTTGGTCTCAACTACTGCAGGATCAGAAACAACAGAGACTGTGGTCTAACAGTGAAGAAAAGGCCTCCTTGACTGAGAAACGCCCAGACTGTGTTCAGCAGAGACTGCTTCCCCAGTTCTGATGCATATGTTTTACAATATTCACAAGTTTTTTGAGAACTACCCCCCTTAAAAATGAGATGAATTTGAAACAAAGAGAAGAAAAAGAAGATGAATGATCTATCAAGATTCAAGTGGGCTTTCGCACTGCAGTGCTAAAGCCCACAAATCCTAATTAATCCAGTGCATCAAAGTCAGAGGGAGCAGTTTAAATTTGAACTGTGTGAGGATAAATTCCAAATAACAATCCGTGTAAATTTAACTTTGCAACTAAATTCCTCTTTTTTCTTATCTTATACAAACACATTGCCACAATGGGGGGGAAAAGAGATTGTAATTACCTTTCCTGACCAAAAATATGCAGAAGCCAAAAAATGGCTCTTCTGGGAATTACTTTGTTTAAGCCGTTATCTCAAGATTATGAATTATTTATATAAACTTGCTCTCTTCTGATAACAGATTGCTTCTTTTATACTCTCAATATATATCATACAAACCTGACTTTGTTTTCTCAATCACAAAGTAACTTGGCAGCCTTGGAGATGACCGATCCCCTCATCTGATTACTGAGGAGGAAGTGTGCTCAACTGTGGAGTTATAGATGGTCTAGTCTTCTCCTTAAATAAGGACCCATTTGAACGTTATTTGAATCTACTGCCATGTTAGACGCTGATTGAAGTACAGTGTGATGTGTTTTTAATAGTGTTGATCCACCATGTTGAGGAGATATTAGCTTCAGGAGAGTTAACTTTGTTTTTTCTTCATAGCCTTAAACAATTTATAAACCACTTTGCTTAGTTTTATTTATCATTCTGTGAATAAGAATAATAACGACTGACCAAAGCATCTAAAAATAGCCGCCGCGTGGAGAGCAGCGAGGAGAAAGAAGCCGTTCATTTCAGTAATAAGTTTACTTTATTGCTGATAAAGAGAGAGGGGGAGCGTTTACCAATCTACCTTCCTGTGTGAAATTAAGTGCGCCTTGGCTTTCCTGAGTGTTACGGTTCAATTTATTTTCTGCTTTACAAAGGTGGGAAGGGAAGCCAAGCTCGACAAGAATAGAACCTACGCTGGTGTCGTTATTAAAGTTAGTGATGAATCACCCTCATGCATGAATCACGCATTAGGAATATACTAATTTTATGCATGACGGGTGATTATGAAATGAAAAAGAAATAGAAATGCATAGGGAAAATAGCATATTGTCAATATTTTTGGGACCTCGGCTTCCCTCATAAATTTTGAAAAGCTTTTTTTTTTCTTTTCGGGGGTCTCCCCTGCCCTACTAACATTCCCCCTAGCTCCCCTGTAGTTTGACCGGGCTGGAACTGCACTTCTAATCCCCGATAAATGACAAGAAAACAAGCTTTTGTTTTTGTGTGATTTCTAAAGAAAATGAACTTCCTATCATGACAAAACAAGCACTGTTTTATCTCAGAATAATGGGATATGTCATGCCCTTATCGCGAGATAAAATCACCAAAAATAACTGCAAATGTTATGAGCTCCCATAAAGCAGAGGGGTCGATTCGGGAAATTGTGCTTCATTTTGTTAAATACATCTGTTATATTTTTCTTGCATGTGGAGCTAGTGCTAACAGACAATGCTCAACATTTAGGATGTTTGAGTCTGAAACTCCATGTTTGTTTGATATGATATTTACCAGGTGTGGTAAAAGGTGCTTGTATAAATGGGTGAATTAGGCATGTTATGTAAAGCTCTTTTGAGTGCTCAGCTATAGTAGAAAAGTGCTATATAAGATTATATGATGAAGCTGTGCTGGACTGATAACTTCCTGGTAGGCAGATTTATTTTTCTTGGGACTCTGCCATGTTATGACAGTGGTATCAATATTTTGATCTAGCTTGGCATATTTTCCCAAGATGTCAAACTAATGTGTTCTTTACAAACATAAGGAGCACAGACTGTGACAACCCTTAACAAATGGTGGAGCTGTAATAACGTGGGTTGTTTTGACCTGTGTCTGTATAAAGGTCGTGGTATGATATTGATTTAAAGGAGGGATCAAGAGCAAAGTCAAGCATATCCTGATGTATTATAGGTCACTTGAAGAACATATAATACACACCGAGCCTTCTGATTGCTGCATTGTTGAAACTTCAGCTATTGTGGTTTTGGCTCACTGTGTATTGTAATGATGAAGTGGTATTCCACATACTGGGAAAAAGAAAGTTTTCACAGGTATCTGTGCAGTCCTGTGAAAAACTAAGTACACCCTTACTGCTTCTATCCAAATTGTGAGGGTAAGTAGCATCTTGGTTATGGTAATCAATGCACTACATCAGGGGTGTCCAATTCCAGGCCTTACGGGCTGGTGTCCTGCAGGTTTTAGATGTGTCCTTGATCCAACACAGCTGATTTAAATGGCTAAATTACCTCTTCAACATGTCTTGAAGGGTGACATCTAAAATATGCAGGACACTGGCCCTTGAGGCCTGGAATTGGACACCCCTGCACTACATGATCAGGAAGCACGAGAAACTCTATAAAAGTAAATATTTTTGGCAGTTTCCTGGCCAAGAGCAGTCAGGTGTGTACTAACAAAATGCCACAATCCAAGAAAAATTCTCCACAAGTTCTCAGATGATCAGATGCTCGGAGAAATTGAAAAACAAAAAACAAAAACAAGAGCTACAACTCAGCCTTTACAGGCCCTAAGTTAGCATGTTCAACACTTAAGTTCATGACAGTACAATTAGACAAAGAATGAACAAGAATGGCTTGTTGTGAAGTGTTACCAGGAGAAAATAGCTCAGGTTTGCAAAGTAGCATATGAACAAACCACTTGAACAATGTGCTTTGGATAGAAGAGACCAAAGTGCAGCTGCTTGGCCAGAATCCACAGGACCACATTTGATGAAAACCAAACACAGCTTATCAACACCTCATAGAACTGTCAGCACGGTGTGGAGGGCTGATGATTGGGGCTTGTTCTGCAGACACAGGACTTAGGCACCTTGTAATCATTGAGCAATGAACACTACTGTATGCAAAAGTATTTTAGAGTCAAATGTGTGACCCAAACAGCACAATGGTGGCAAAAGCTGTTGCAATAATTCAGTCAAAGTCCAGACTCCTCCAATCTGGTGCTGTGGGGGAACCTTAAAGAGAGCTGTCTGCACACATAAATGAATGCACGCAAACAGAGTGGGCCAAAGGTCTTTGATAAAAATGTGAGAAACGGATGAAGTTGAACAGAAAAAAACTTTATTCTAGTTACTGCTGCTAAAAGCAGCTCCACAAGCTAATGAATGGGGTGTTTTTCACCAGCCTGTATAGTCCTGTGAAAAGTTTTCACAGAACTGTTAGTTTCTCAGTTTGTTAGCCTCACTTTGGGTTGATCCCATTATCAAGACGAGACAGTGGTGACATTGATTTGACAACAGCTGTGGCTCAGACATTGTCTCCCGCCCACCTTCTTGATAGAGCTGAGCAGCGGTATACAAAAAAAACAATGAGCTGAACAAGGATGAATGCTTTCATGTTTCACTGTATGTGACGGACGTGTCTTCTTCTGTTTCTCTTTTCAAAGGCGCTGGACGTTACTGAAGCTGAAGCTGCGTTCAACACACAAGCCTGGATGTTGATTTCTCACCTGCTGCTCCCAGGAAAACTGGTTTCAACAGACTTTCATTTTCAGTCCAAACAGTGATTTTTTTCATGTATTTTTTTGGTTCAGAGAACATTCAAAGACTTCCTAAATCGCTCACCTCCAATCTGTCTCTTGTATTTGTAATGCATTTTTAACAGTGGTTTGTACCAGCTGCATAAAAACAGTCAGTTTTAACATCATTAACATTTTCAAGATGGATTACTCGATTTTAGCTCAGTAGTTTTCGTTTGCATATATTATATTTCTCTTTCAGTGGTTCTGCATGCAACTTGTCCTTTTATTTTCCTTGATGCATTGCCAACGTAATGGCTCATTTGCTCGAGGCATCATCATTCAAATTATGTTTTGACAAGACAGACTTAATGTGATCATTACTCTAATGGCTTTTATGAGAATGGCCTGATGTCTACTCTCTCTAGTAGTGAACTTAAATAGGTGTGCGCTTCAGTCTACCACTTCTGCACGGGCCAGTTGTTGAGTACCAGCATTGTACTGGAACTAATGATTCCTGTGCTGGACAATATGACCCCAGCTCCCCTGACACAGAACTGTTCCAACTGCAGCCACGTTTTAGTCCCAGAGCTCAATGTGGTCAAGGCTGTGGTTTTGGGTCTGGTGCTTGGTCTCTTCATTGGGTTTGGAGTCGTGGGAAACATTCTGGTGATCCTCTCGGTGGTTTGCCATCGAAACTTGCGGACAGTCACGCATTATTTCATAGTTAATCTGGCAGTGGCAGATTTGCTGCTGAGCTCCACCGTACTGCCGTTCTCTGCCATTTTGGAAATCCTGGATCGATGGGTATTTGGACGGGTTTTTTGTAATGTTTGGGCAGCTGTGGATGTGCTCTGCTGCACGGCTTCTATCATGAGCCTCTGTGTAATATCTGTGGACCGCTACATTGGAGTAAGCTACCCCCTGCGTTACCCATCAATCGTTACAAAACGCAGGGCTTTCTTGGCACTGAT
The DNA here is from genome assembly GCF_057382275.1 of Copadichromis virginalis. Classification (NCBI taxonomy): domain Eukaryota; kingdom Metazoa; phylum Chordata; class Actinopteri; order Cichliformes; family Cichlidae; genus Copadichromis; species Copadichromis virginalis. The sequence goes on from NC_140629.1 coordinate 15,841,707, forward strand.
GCTGCTCTGGGTGCTGTCTGTCATCATATCTATTGGACCTTTGTTTGGCTGGAAAGAGGCGCCGCCCGAGGACGAGTCCATTTGTAAGATCACAGAGGAGCCGGGCTACGCGATCTTCTCTGCAGTGGGCTCCTTCTACCTTCCTCTGACCATCATACTGGTAATGTACTGTCGGGTCTATGTGGTAGCTCACAGAGAGAGCCAGGGCCTGAAAGAGGGCCACAAGACAGAGAAGTCCGATTCAGAGCAGGTGATTCTCAGGATACACCGAGGCAATGCAACTGTCTCAGATGACGAGGCCCTTCGCAATCGCACACATTTTGCTCTGAAGCTGCTGAAATTCTCTCGTGAGAAGAAGGCTGCCAAGACCTTGGGCATTGTGGTTGGCTGCTTCGTGTTGTGCTGGCTCCCCTTCTTCCTGGTGCTACCCATTGGTGAGTATTATCATGTTCATCTTGCATGTAATTCCTAATGTCAAGAGCCAGATTTCTCAGGGCAAATCAAATTTTAACCAGAGCAGAAAATATATTACTTACAAGACTGAAAGGGAATACCTCAACAGTTTGGAAAGGAAGGTTACTTTACTTCAGTGCAATTTTATTTTATTTATATAGCACCAAATCACAATGACAGTCACCTCAAGGCACTTTATAGAACAAGGTAATGACCCTACAGTAGTACAGAAAAAACCCCAACAATCAGACAATTCCTATGAGCAAGCACTTTGGCGACAGTGGGAAGGAAAAACTAGCAAAACCAGGCTCAGGGAGGGACAACTACTGCTGCAAATGGTTGGGGGGAGATGGGAGGAAGGCCAGGCAAAAGACACACTTTGGAAGAGAGACAGAGATAATTAATAACTAATGATTAAATGCAGAGTGCTATATAAGCACACAGGTATTGCAAAGAAGAGAGTGAAGAAGAAACACTCAGCAGCAGCTGAGGTCTATTGCAGCGTAACTAAGGTCAGGGTTCAGGGTCACCTGATCCAGCTCTATCAAAAAGGAAAGTTTTAAGTCTAATGCTAAAAGTAGAGAGGGTGTCTGTCTCAATCCAAACTGGGAGCTGGTTTCACAGAAGAGAGGCGTAAAAGCTGAAGGCGCTGCCTACCGTTCTACTTTTAAATACTCTAGGACAACAAGTAAGCCCGCAGTCAGAGAGTGAAGAGCTCCATTGGGGTGATACGGCACTATGAGGTCTTTAAGATAAGATGGGGCCTGATTATTAAAAAACCTTGTATGTGAGGAGAAGGATTGATTCTGGATTTAACAGGAAGCCAGGGGGGAAAAGCCAGTTAGGGAAAAATGTGCTCTCACTTTCTGGTCCCTGTCAGTTCTCTCTCTGCAGCATTTTGGATCAAATGAAGTCTTTTCAAGGAGTGAAATTTGAATCCTGACACCACTCGGGGGCAAATATGAATGAATAATATAGACAGACTGAAAAAAGTGGACAGCTAGCCAAGCGCTCTTCCAAGCTTATGAACTGACTCTTTAAACGTTTTTGTTTAATGGATTTGAGAACCCGGGTGTAAAAATGGGAAATTACGGTTTCATTGGATCTGGTGTTGTCACCTGCCTTAACTCCTGCCTCTGGTTTCCCATTGAATGGACAAATACTCTCATTTCATCTAACTCTCAGTATCAATGGGGGGAAAAAAAGCATATTTCTTAGAAATGTCACTGGAGCACAGACAGTCAATGATACCCTCTGCAACCATTTAATCAATAACGTTTCACAAATTAAAAATAGGTCCATATATGTGATTACCTACTCCTACGCATGAGTCAGACCACTTTCAGGAAGCAATTCAACATCTGAATTTATTCCCATTACATACTCATTGATCAATTTATTCTACGGTCATGTTTTTAAGTGCTGGCTAATTTCATAGTTAGATGATGTTAAGTGAATGCCTCCTTTGTGGGATGACATTGAGGTTACTCGCATTCAGATGAGCTTGTGGCCTCTGGAGTGCTGTAGTAAATGCTTTCGACTCGGCCAGGTAGTCGTTCTATAAATAGGCTCTATAAATCTTTCAGATCACTGTCATCCTCCACTGCTCCCCGTCTGTAAGGCAAGGCAAGGCAAGGCAAGTTTATTTGTATAGCACAATTCAACAACAAGGTGATTCAAAGTGCTTTACAGAGACATTAGAAACAAGAACAAATAAAAAGCATGATTTAAAATTGATTAAAACAAGCAAATAAACTAACTAACTAATTAACAAACAAACAAACAAACAAAACAGTATATAAAATCAAAACAGATAAAATCAGAACAGTAGATAAAATCAGTAGTTAAATGTAAGTTTTGAAATTTAAGCTTAAAGTGTGGATTTGGTGCTTTATTCAAATGCAGCTGAGAACAGGTGAGTCTTCAACCTGGATTTAAATAAACTGAGTGTTTCAGCTGATCTGAGGCTTTCTGGGAGTTTGTTCCAGATATAAGGAGCATAAAAGCTGAATGCAGCTTCTCCGTGTCTGGTTCTGACTCTGGGAACTGATAAAAGACCGGATCCAGATGACCTGAGGGATCTGGATGGTTCATACTGGGTCAGGAGGTCATTGATGTATTTTGGTCCTAAACCATTCAGAGCTTTATAGGCCAGCATCAGAACTTTAAAGTCTATCCTCTGACGGACAGGCAGCCAGTGTAAAGACCTCAGAGCTGGACTGATGTGGTCCACTTTTTTGGTCTTAGTGAGGACTCGAGCAGCAGAGTTCTGAATGAGCTGTAGTTGTCTGACTGATTTTTTAGGTAGACCTGTAAAGATGCTGTTACAGTAATCAAGCCTACTAAAGATGAATGCATGGACTAGTTTTTCCAGGTCCTGTTGAGACATCAGATCTTTTATCCTTGATATATTCTTGAGGTGATAGTAAGCTGACTTTGTTATTGTCTTAATGTGTTTTTCTAAGTTTAGGTCTGCATCCATCACTACACCCAAATTTCTCACCTGGTTTGTGGTTTTTAGATGTATAGATTGAAGTTCTCTGGTGACCTGTAATCGTTTTTCTTTGGCGCCAAAGACTATTACCTCAGTTTTGTTTTTGTTTAGCTGGAGAAAATTGTGGCACAACCAGTCATTGATTTCCTCAATGCATTTACCAAGAGCCTGTACAGGGCCTCGGTCTCCTGGTGACATTGTGATATATATTTGTGTGTCATCTGCATAGCTGTGATAGTTTATTTTGTTGTTGTTTATAATCTGTGCCAGTGGGAGCATGTAGATGTTAAACAGAAGGGGTCCCAAGATGGAACCTTGGGGAACTCCACATGTGATACTTGTCTGCTCAGATGTGAAGTTACCTATTGATACAAAGTATTTCCTGTTTTCTACGTATGTTTTGAACCAGTTTAGTACAGTTCCTGAAAGACCTGTCCAGTTCTCCAGTCGTTTGAGTAATATGTTGTGGTCAACTGTATCAAATGCTGCACTGAGATCCAGTAAAACTAGGACTGACATTTTTCCACTGTCTGTATTCAGACATATGTCATTAAACACTTTGGTCAGAGCGGTTTCAGTGCTGTGGTTCTGTCTAAAACCTGACTGGAAGGCATCGTAGCAATTATTCTGTTTTAAGAAGTAACTGAGCTGTTGAGAAACTGCTTTTTCAATGATCTTACTTAAAAACGGGAGATTTGAGATCGGCCTGTAGTTGTTCATTTGTGTCTTGTCAAGATTGTCCTTTTTCAGTATAGGTTTGATTACAGCAGTTTTTAGTGGTTCTGGAAACACACCTGACATTAAGGAAAAGTTGACGATCTGTAACAGGTCTGACTCTAAAGTCTTTGAGACCTTTTTGAAAAAACTTGTTGGCAGGACATCTAAACAGCAGGAGGAGGAGTTCAGTTGACCTAAGATGTCCTCCAGGTCTTTGCTGTTAATAGGTTGAAACTGTTTCATGGTGTTTAAACAGTTTTTTGGTGGACACAGTACATATCCTGGATCTGCTGTTGATGTACCAATTGCTTGTCTAATTTTTTGGATTTTTTCAGTGAAGAATTTGGCAAAGTCATTGCAGGCCATGGTCGAATGAAGTTCAGCTGCCACTGACACAGGAGGGTTTGTTAGCCTGTCAACTGTAGAAAATAAGACCCGAGCATTATGGCTGTTTTTAGTGATGATGTCAGAGAAGTAGGACCTCCTTGCACTCCTCAGTTGTAAATTATAATTGTGAAGTTTCTCTTTATAAATGTCATAATGAACCTGGAGGTTTGTTTTTCTCCATCTGCGCTCAGCTTTCCTACACTCTCTTTTTTCTTTTTTCACCAGTGTGGAGTTTCTCCATGGAGACTTTTTCCTTCCAGAGATAACCTTCACCTTAATGGGAGCAATAGTGTCCATTACATTTAACATGTTAGCATTGAAGCTATTGACGAGCTCATTGACTGACCCTCTGGGCAGGTCAGGTGTTAATGGGAAGACCTGGTTAAAAATTGCACTACTGTGTTCAGTTATACACCGTTTTGTGATCACTGTTGTTGATATATTTGTGTGGGCTGAGATTTTACTTTCAAAGAAAACACAGTAATGATCAGACAGGCCCACATCAGACACAGTAACCTTTGAAATGCTCAGGCCTTTGGAGATCAGTAGGTCAAGAGTGTGTCCTCTATTATGTGTGGCCTCTGTTACATGCTGAGTCAGCCCAAAGTTGCCCAGAGTGTTACTCAGGTCTTTAGTCCCTTTGTCCTGAGGGTTGTCCACATGAATGTTAAAATCCCCAGCAATAATTACACAGTCAAAATCAACACAGATCACAGACAGCAGTTCACTGAGGTCATTAAAAAAGTCTGTGCAGTATTTGGGAGGCCTGTAAACATTAAGAAACACAACTTTGGATGGGGCCTTCAGCTGTAAAGCCACATATTCAAAAGACTGAAAACTTCCAGGAGATAGTTGCTTACATTGAAATGATTCATTAAATAAGACAGCAACCCCTCCTCCTCTCCTGCTCGCCCTGACCTCACTGATAAAACTGTAGTTAGGAGGGGTCGTCTCGATGAGAACAGCTCCACTGTTACTTTGGTCCAACCAAGTTTCAGTTAAAAACATAAAATCAAGGCTGTGCTCAGTGATTAAATCATTAATTAAAAATGTTTTCCCAGCTAGAGATCTAATGTTTAATAAAGCCAACTTAAGTGTTTTAGAGGTATTACTTGTCCCCTCGTGTTTGGGAGCAGTCTGTGGCACACAAGGTATGTTTACTATGTTTAAAGATCTTTTAGAGTGCAGCTCTCTGTGTTTTGACCAGGCCACATGTCTCCTGTCACCTAAAAGTACAGAAATTTTAAAACCTTCTAGTAAACAGGGTCCCAGCTTCTCCTGGGAAAAGTCATCACTGCCATAATCCTCACAGCCCGGACCCTTCACACATCACGCATCAGACTGCGGAGACAGGGCATGGGACAGGGAACTAAGGGGGGCGAGGCTGGGCAATGTGACTTCGATTGCTCTGTTGAGGGTGGGGCTCGATGGCGAACCTTTGGCCGCTCTGGTGGGGGGTTTATGGGGGACAAAAAGGGATTGGGACGGGGGGTAGATCTGAGTCTGTAAACAAAAGGACTAAAATTGAGACCAAGATATATTTCAAACCAGACCCTTGAATGGCATGTCGAGCCATTTTTCTCCCTCGTGTTTGTGACTCCCTTCATCATGGGGGCAGATCTTTAGTGACAGATAAAGCCTTTCGGACTGAGGCCAGACTTCATATGATGGTCTTTAAGTCTTCAAGTGCGCCGGGTTCAATGAAGATGAGCTCAAAGGGAAATAATCAAACGACTTGTAGACCTGTGCGCTGCAAGTGCTGTTGTCAATCATGCAAAAAGGAAATCTGAACCAAGTAGATATGAGATACGGCAAAATCCTAACAAATCCTGCAGGGTTTGTATTTATTCCATGCTCTCATGCTTGTAAATATAGCTGCCACCATTTGGCTGAGTAGCTCCTGACTGGGAAATGAGGCAAAGCCTTGGCTCACGAATGCTCCCTTACTAATACTGGCGTCACAGTGCATACCGCTGCCACATAAGTCTGTGGACAATGATAGATTCAGCAATGAATCACAAAGCACTGGTGTAGTTCTGACGTGTACAGCTGGATAAGTCTTGATTGCATCATTTCGATTATGGAGTAGATATTATTTAAATTAATATCCATAATAACTGTGGGCTGAGAGGCAAGACTGAGATAGTCTGGACATGTGCAGAGGAGTGATAGTGGATACACTGGATAAAGAATGTTGAGGATGGAGCTGACAGGCAGGAGGAAAAGAGGAAGACCAAAGAGAAGATGTGAAGTGAAGCCAGGCATGCAGAGGGTCAGTGTGACAGAAGAGGATGCTAGGGTTAGGGGGAAGTGGAAGCAGATCCAATGTAATAATTACAAGACTTTAATTATGGAAGTAATTTAAATGGGTGTTAAAAGGCTCTGTATCTATCTGTGGATTGTCCTTGATATGTACCGAGTCCTTCTTTGGAACTACAACACGTGCAAAGCATCAATCAGTTTATTTTCTTTACCATTTAGCCAGTTCAGGGTCAGGTGGTGGGGGCTAGAGCCAATCTCAGCTGACAATGGATGAGAGGCAGAGGACACGCTAAACAGGTACCCAGTCCATCATGGGGATAACACAGAGAGACAGACAATCACTCACTCACTACCACACCCAAGGCCAATTTGGCATCAACAGTTAAGCTAACAACAATCTCTTTGGAAGGAAACAGGTGGCTGAGAGGCGACAGTGTCACCGTAGCGTGAAGCATGCCCTCGCTGACATAAAGAACAGCTTCACAGGGTGTCCTCGTGTTATCGTGATATGTTAAGAAACTGAAGATGAACTGAAATGTTTCCTGTCTCCAGCCCCAGCCAGGAGTCTTTATTCTTAAAAACCTCTGACTCAGAGTGTCAGTGGGTGTCGAGTGTCTTTTTAAACTAGAGATGATGAACCTTTTTTTCCCCCCTAAGAGTTATTTTTGGATGTATTGAGAAGAAAGACAGGAACTTTGGGAGAAAGAGCAGGGAATTACACACAGCCCTGTAGACACATGCTGATAAACATTTTTAAATGAACAATGGGTCAAATATCTATGTGTTAGGTGGTTCTTATTTTATTCATCTATCACACATACACTGATGGTTGCACTGGAGGCTATTTGGGGTTCGGTAACTTCCCCCGGGGACACTTCAGCATGCAGCCTGGAGGAGCTGTTGATTAAATTTTCCGGTTAGTAGACAACCCATTCATGTTCTATACTTAACTTAAATCAGAAAAAGACTTCAGTGGACTGAAGTCTGATAAAAGTGAAAGAATGATAAAAATGAGGCTTTAGGAAAAACATGCATCCTGCAGTTTGAAGTTAAAATATTTCCCTAATTAAAATATTTTGATTATATTCTACATGTTCCATTTGATTGCAGTGAAATAAACACACCTATTAATCCAGCCAAAATATTCTCAGCTTAATTAACTTAGTGTTGGGTCTTTATTTTTTTATTATTTTAGTTATAAAAAGAGAAGTTTATTGTTGGGGCTCTTTTACTTTGGACAAGCACATGTAATTTAACTTTAAATTCTCAAATTAAAAACTGAAAAAAAATGTTAGTTGAATACAGTCATCATTCATTACTCTCATCTTAAATGAAACATGTACAAAAAACATCAGCCAAACAGCCTGAAATTAACTTTCCCTTTTTAGCAGATTAAAGCAGATAAGCAGATTATGACCACCAGCGCGATAGTTAATAACCCAGCTACCAACTTGTGGTGTCGCAGATTTGCTTTTCTAACATGAAGGTAAATAAAACAGAAGCTGCACAATTTAACTGTGACAGAGCAAGGATAGTATTTTAGCAAATGTCTGTAATTTACTGCAAATATGGAACTTTTACCAACACGCCCACTCGGAACACTAAAATATTACTGAAGCATATGGACAAAAGTACTGGCCCACCTACACATTACACCTACAGGAGCTGCTTGACCATGGAAGACCATGCCACAACGCTCACGGCACACAGTTTTTATGCTAATGTTGATGCCAGAGGAGGTTTGGAGCTCTGCAGTCATGAAGTCAGAAGAGCGTCAGATACTTTTACGCACTTGGTGACCCCGCTACGTAACTTCACGTGGTCTGCCACTTCGTGACCGAGTTGCTGTGCCTCCTAAATGTTTCCACTTTGCACAAAATCACATGAAAGTGGCTGTGATATATCTAGGATGAAAGAAATTTCACAGACTGACTCGTTACAATACTACCATCTGTTACAGCACCATGCTCTTTAAAACATTAATTCTTTCAGTAGTTTTACAGGTAGACTGCATGGATAAATCTGTGGCAACAGGACTGAAAACACATGAATTCAAAGTTTAAGAGCTATGGCCTTTTTGTCCATACATCATACTCAAATATGTACTCAAATTTAAAATGGAGATGATGTAATCTGCAAAATAGCCAACACATTGTTCACAAAGTCACAGAAAGTTAAAAGTCTACTCTCAGTGTGCACACAGTACATTTAAAACACAGGAGTTGTGGCAACACAAGCACAATCTTTCCCTACAGCCTGCTCAGCTCCAGCATGTATCACGGATGGTTAAGTTAAGGTGGTCTGAACTGGACTTCTAGGGAGAGATGGAAAAAAATAACATTTGCACAGGAACCAGTCCAGAGTTACAAATGGAGATGACCCTGCAGGGGAGATGTCATGGAGCTTTTTAATCACACGTGAAGTGGTTTTGGCTGTAATGTGATTGGCTGCGGGGTACGAGCTAAAAGAGTGAGAGTAAGGTAACGGCTGCAGGGGACAAAGAAATCTTCAAACCTGTGTGAGAGAAGCTGTTTATGAATTTAGCCTCTGCAGACAATTAACAGCAGGAAGGGGTACAGACTTATCAAGGTTGCGTAATAGGCAGCGTTAGGTGATTGGGTATGCAGAGGCCATCTGGCTTGCTAGCCTAGCCCGCTAGGAGAAATAAGACATGCTTGCCAGGAGCAACACACTCAGCAACCAGACAGCAACGAGGAAAATGCCTGAAATTTCTTGTGAGACCGAAGCCAGTCACCTGCCTACACTTCACCCAACCTTGCTAGAGGCCTAGTGTCAGAACTCTGTGCTCAGTTTGGTTTGCTTCAAGTTAAACTCAAACCTTAAAAACCTCACTGCTGAGAAAACAACATAAACTAGAAAGTGCATTTTCTGAAGAAACTGCAGTGTGAATGCTTGAATCTGAATGTATGCACTGAAATGAATTAATTGCTGAATTTTGAGTTAAAAATATTGAATGAGATAAAAAAAAACAAAAAAAAAAAAAAACGAATTTAACCTGAAAACAAAGGTGCTGAACTGCTAAAAGCTGAAGGTTACACAGAAGGAGGAGTTGGAAAAAAACTGAAAATGTTTTAAATGTAAATTAGAAAACCCTAAGAAATGAGAAAAGAACATTTAGAGTCAGAAAACATCTGAATGAATATTAAAAGGTCATATTCTTTGAATCACTGAATGACTAAAATGTGATCCCTCCACTTTGATCCACACAGTTTAAAAAATTTAAATGCCTGAGCTTTGAAAGACACTGTGTTGGAAAGAGAACAATAATGGCGACAATTTGAGGGTAAAATGATGGCTGTAACACTGTGGACACAGCAGCAGTTGAAAGAGAAGTGTTTAAGATGAATTTTGGCAGAGTGGCAGGCAGAGCTCGTTAAGCAGGCAGGTGTGAGCCTGGTTGCTATAGTGACCGCACCCAATGGCTCCATACACACGTACACAGACATGCGCCTCACTTTTGCTGCTTAAAATGAACAGAAAAGTCAGGCCGAAACAAATCGCTCCCAAATGAAAAGTAAAAGTCGTATTGACAAAATTCTTTCACCGTGAGCGACAGCAATGTCTAGTCTACCTAATTCTCAGTTTTCATGCCTGTGGAGTTTATTATATGGACGTGGTGACAGTGTAAAGACACCATGCTCTTCTGATTTTCAAACGAACCTTCTGAGCCATTTTAACATTAGAGTCTATGGAAGAGTTGGAGGGAGGAGGCTGTGCATTGGTGACATTTATGAAATAACCATAACACCTAGTACAATAGTAAACACATTGGATGAAAGAGGACAGCCATGGCTACGTTTTGAGGGTAAAATCATACCTGTAGAGCAAACGCTGCGGACACAGCAGCAGTTTTAAAAAAGATTTTAAGATTAATTTTGTTGCTCCTCTCACTCTAGCAGTTGAGCTGCCTCACTCTAGCCCCAACATTCCGTCCCATACACACCCATTATAAACTCTGAAACGGGTGAAAAAACATCATGAAACTTAAACTGGAACTGAAGAAAAAGTATAATAGATATTGAAAAGATAAATACAAGTTGAATAGTTGAATGTCTTGTCTTCGTTTTAAAGTTTGAATGGTGGCTCTATGTCAATGTATGTGGAAGTAGATACAGTTTAAAGAGGAGGAAGTTGAATGAGAATTTGAAGGGTCTCCCCATTGAAATACATTATAAATTTTTGTTGAAAAAAGTTGAATAAAATTAAAAATATAAATGTTAAAAATGAGAAAAATAGAAGCAATGTTGTCCAAAAGAATAGGAATCTAACGGTGTTTGAATGGTTTTTCTAAGTTGAACGGTTTTGAAGGAGTAGGCTTTCAAAAAACGTACGGAATAGATAATAATAAAATAGAATAATAACTAGAAAGTGCATTTTCTGAAGAAACTGCAGTGTGAATGCTTGAATCTGAATGTATGCACTGAAATGAATTAATTGCTGAATTTTGAGTTAAAAATATTGAATGAAATTAAAAAAAAAATCAAAAAATCAAATTTAACCTGAAAACAAAGGTGCTGAACTGCTAAAAGCTGAAGGTTACACAGAAGAAGAAGTTGGAAAAAAGCTGAAAATGCTTTAAATGTAAATTAGAAAACCCTAAGAAATGAGAAAAGAACATTTAGAGTCAGAAAACATCTGAATGAATATTAAAAGGTCATATTCTTTGAATCACTGAATGAAGAAAATGTGATCCCTCCACTTTGATCCACACGGTTTAAAAAGTTTAAATGCCTGAGCTTTGAAAGACACGGTGTTGGAAAGAGAACAATAATGGCGACAATTTGAGGGTAAAATGATGGCTGTAACACTGTGGACACAGCAGCAGTTGAAAGAGAAGTGCTTAAGATGAATCTTGGTACAGTGGCAGGCAGAGCTCGTTAAGCAGGCAGGTGTGAGCCTGGTTGCTATAGTGACCGCACCCAATGGCTCCATACACACGTACACAGACATGCGCCTCACTTTTGCTGCTTAAAATGAACAGAAAAGTCAGGCCGAAACAAATCGTTCCCAAATGAAAAGTAAAAGTCGTATTGACAAAATTATTTCACCGTGAGCGACAGCAGCTTCTAGTCTACTGAATTCTCAGTTTTCATGCCTGTGGAGTTTATTATATGGACATGGTGACAGTGGAAAGACACCATGCTCTTCTGATTTTCAAACCAACCTTCTGAGCGATTTTAACATTAGAGTCTATGGAAGAGTTGGAGGGAGGAGGCTGTGCATTGGTGACATTTATGAAAGAACCATAACACCTAGTACAATAGTAAACACATTGGATGAAAGAGGACAGCGATGGCTACATTTTGAGGGTAAAATCATACCTGTAGAGCAAACGCTGCGGACACAGCAGCAGTTTTAAAAAAGATTTTAAGATTAATTTTTTTGCTCCTCTCACTCTAGCAGTTGAGCTGCCTCACTCTAGCCCCAACATTCCGTCCCATACACACCCATTATAAACTCTGAAACGGGTGAAAAAACATCATGAAACTTAAACTGGAACTGAAGAAAAAGTATAATAGATATTGAAAAGATAAATACAAGTTGAATAGTTGAATGTCTTGTCTTCGTTTTAAAGTTTGAATGGTGGCTCTATGTCAATGTATGTGGAAGTAGATACAGTTTAAAGAGGATGAAGTTGAATGAGAATTTGAAGGGTCTCCCCATTGAAATACATTATAAATTTTTGTTGAAAAAAGTTGAATAAAATTAAAAATATAAATGTTAAAAATGAGAAAAATAGAAGCAATGTTGTCCAAAAGAATAGGAATCTAACGGTGTTTGAATGGTTTTTCTAAGTTGAACGGTTTTGAAGGAGTTGGCTTTCAAAAAACGTACGGAATAGATAATAATAATAAAATATAATAATAAAGATTAGAAGAACAATACTGTGAATGCTTTTCAAGCATTCACACTAACTAGAAAGTGCATTTTCTGAAGAAACTGCAGTGTGAATGCTTGAATCTGAATGTATGCACTGAAATGAATTAATTGCTGAATTTTGAGTTAAAAATATTGAATGAGATTAAAAAAAAACAAAAAAAAAAAACGAATTTAACCTGAAAACAAAGGTGCTGAACTGCTAAAAGCTGAAGGTTACACAGAAGAAGGAGTTGGAAAAAAGCTGAAAATGTTTTAATTGTAAATTAGAAAAACCTAAGAAATGAGAAAAGAACATTTAGAGTCAGAAAACATCTGAAAGAATATTAAAAGGTCATATTCTTTGAATCACTGAATGACTCAAATGTGATCCCTCCACTTTGATCCACACAGTTTAAAAAGTTTAAATGCCTGAGCTTTGAAAGATACGGTGTTGGAAAGAGAACAATAATGGCGACAATTTGAGGGTAAAATGATGGCTGTGACACTGTGGACACAGCAGCAGTTGAAAGAGAAGTGCTTAAGATGAATCTTGGTACAGTGGCAGGCAGAGCTCGTTAAGCAGGCAGGTGTGAGCCTGGTTGCTATAGTGACCGCACCCAATGGCTCCATACACACGTACACAGACATGCGCCTCACTTTTGCTGCTTAAAATGAACAGAAAAGTCAGGCCGAAACAAATCGTTCCCAAATGAAAAGTAAAAGTCGTATTGACAAAATTCTTTCACCGTGAGCGACAGCAGCTTCTAGTCTACTGAATTCTCAGTTTTCATGCCTGTGGAGTTTATTATATGGACGTGGTGACAGTGGAAAGACACCATGCTCTTCTGATTTTCAAACGAACCTTCTGAGCCATTTTAACATTAGAGTCTATGGAAGAGTTGGAGGGAGGAGGCTGTGCATTGGTGACATTTATGAAAGAACCATAACACCTAGTACAATAGTAAACACATTGGATGAAAGAGGACAGCCATGGCTACGTTTTGAGGGTAAAATCATACCTGTACAGTAAACGCTGTGGACACAGCAGCAGTTTTAAAAAATATTTTAAGATTAATTTTTTTGCTCCTCTCACTCTAGCAGTTGAGCTGCCTCACTCTAGCCCCAACATTCCGTCCCATACACACCCATTATAAACTCTGAAACGGGTGAAAAAACATCATGAAACTTAAACTGGAACTGAAGAAAAAGTATAATAGATATTGAAAAGATAAATACAAGTTGAATAGTTGAATGTCTTGTCTTCGTTTTAAAGTTTGAATGGTGGCTCTATGTCAACGTATGTTGAAGTAGTAAGAGTTTAAAAATGAGTAAGTTGAATGAGAATTTGAAGGGTCTCCCCATTGAAATACATGGGAAATTTTTGTTGAATAAAGTTGAATAAAATTAAAAATATAAATGTTAAAAATGAGAAAAATAGAAGCAATGTTGTCCAAAATAATAGGAATCTAACGATGTTTGAATGGTTTTTCTAAGTTGAACGGTTTTGAAGGAGTAGGCTTTCAAAAAACGTACGGAAAAATAAAATATAATAATAATAAAGATTAGAAGAACAATACTGTGAATGCTTTTCAAGCATTCACACTAACTAGAAAGTGCATTTTCTGAAGAAACTGCAGTGTGAATGCTTGAATCTGAATGTATGCATTGAAATGAAATAATTACTGAATTTAAGTTAAAATTTTTGAATGAGATTAAAAAAAAACCCGAATTTAACCTGAAAACAAAAGTGCTGAACTGCTAAAAGCTGAAGGTTACACAGAAGAAGAAGTTGGAAAAAAGCTGAAAATGTTTTAATTGTAAATTAGAAAAACCTAAGAAATGAGAAAAGAACATTTAGAGTCAGAAAACATCTGAAAGAATATTAAAAGGTCATATTCTTTGAATCACTGAATGACTAAAATGTGATCCCTCCACTTGGATCCACACAGTTTAAAAAGTTTAAATGTCTGAGCTTTGAAAGACAAGATGTTGGAAAGAGAACAACGATGGCGACGTTTTGAGGGTAAAATGATGGCTTTAACACTGTGGACACAGCAGCAGTTGAAAGAGAAGTGTTTAAGATTAATCTTGGCAGAGTGGCAGGCAGAGCTCGTTAAGCAGGCAGGTGTGAGCCTGGTTGCTATAGTGACCGCACCCAATGGCTCCATACACACGGACACAGACATGCGCCTCACTTTTGCTGCTTAAAATGAACAGAAAAGTCAGGCCGAAACAAATCGTTCCCAAATGAAAAGTAAAAGTCGTACTGACAAAATTCTTTCACCGTGAGCGACAGCCATGTCTAGTCTACCAAATTCTCAGTTTTCATGCCTGTGGAGTTTATTATATGGACGTGGTGACAGTGTAAAGACACCATGCTCTTCTGATTTTCAAACGAACCTTCTGAGCCATTTTAACATTAGAGTCTATGGAAGAGTTGGAGGGAGGAGGCTGTGCATTGGTGACATTTATGAAAGAACCGTAACACCTAGGACAATAGTAAACACATTGGATGAAAGAGGACAGCCATGGCTACGTTTTGAGGGTAAAATCATACCTGTAGAGCAAACGCTGCGGACACAGCAGCAGTTTTAAAAAAGATTTTAAGATTAATTTTTTTGCTCCTCTCACTCTAGCAGTTGAGCTGTCTCACTCTAGCCCCAACATTCCGTCCCATACACACCAATTATAAATTTTGAAACGGGTGAAAAAACATCATGAAACTTAAACTGGAACTGAAGAAAAAGTATAATAGATATTGAAAAGATAAATACAAGTTGAATAGTTGAATGTCTTGTCTTCGTTTTAAAGTTTGAATGGTGGCTCTATGTCAATGTATGTGGAAGTAGTAAGAGTTTAAAAATGAGTAAGTTGAATGAGAATTTGAAGGGTCTCCCCATTGAAATACATGGGAAATTTTTGTTGAATAAAGTTGAATAAAATTAAAAATATAAATGTTAAAAATGAGAAAAATAGAAGCAATCATGTCCAAAATAATAGGAATCTAACGATGTTTGAATGGTTTTTCTAAGTTGAACGGTTTTGAAGGAGTAGGCTTTCAAAAAACGTACGGAATAGATAATAATAAAATAGAATAATAATAATAAAGATTAGAAGAACAATACTGTGAATGCTTTTCAAGCATTCACACTAATAATAAAGATTCGAATAACAATACTGTGAATGCTTTTCAAGCATTCACACTAATAAAAGGGAAAAGCAAAAGAAAAATAGCTAGCACAAAGACTGATAGAAAATCTGTTTAATTATATACCATGGCAATCCATTCATATTTCATTTAAAGGTCATCTGCAGCATTCATTTATTTTTTTTCCAGTTTTTCAAGTTAAGGGCACACAGAGTGCTACATAATATTAATAATAAAAAGAATATAAAACTGAAATACTATACAAGTAAATATAACCAAAATGATACTAAAACTGAAGATGATAAGAAAATGAATGAAAAGGATTTAAATAAAACTATAATATCTCAGACTGGTACTTGACCAAGTGACCAAGCAATCAAGCCTTACTACCTTTAAATGAATTTTACTAAACAATTTTCTAGCATATTTTAAGACTGAAAGCATTCCATAATATAGACTCACTGGCCACTTTCTTCAGTACACCTTGCTAGCATTGCCTTGGTCCCCTTTTTTCTTTACAACTGCTTTAATTCTTCATTGCAAAGATTCAACGAGGTGCTGGCGATGAGATGTGAATCTCCTGTTCGGCCACATCCCAGAGGTGCTCTATTGGATTGAGATCTTATGACTGTGGAGCCCATTAGAGTCCAGTGAACTCATTGTCATGTTCAAGAAACCAGTTTGAGATGATGTGCGCTTTGTGACATGGTGCGTTATCCTGCTGGAAGTAGTCACCAGAACATTGGCACACTATGGTCATAAAGGGATGATGTCCATCCCTATATGACCACATTACTCAGTCAGTGACAATACTCAGATATGCAGTGGTGTTTAAACGATGCTCATTTGGTAATAAGGGGCCCCAATATCCCCTACATCATTACACCACCAGCAGAAACAGCCTGAAACGTTGATACATGAAAGCACTGATCAGTGCTTTCATGTTGTTTATGTCAAAATCTAACCCTACTGTCTGATTGTTACAGCACAGGATTCTTCTTGTCTTCTCTATTTTCCCTTTTTCAGAGAAAATCTGAAAAAGTCAACTTCAGCCTGTCATCTCGACCATGCATATATATCTAAATTCATTGTGTTGCTGCCATGTGATTGGTTGACTTTTTTTTTTTTTTTGCATTAACAAGCAGTTGAACAGGTGTATCTAATGAAGTGGCCACGAGTGTATGGAAGTAATAGTCTTAATACAGATAGTACTGTCAAAATGAGCAACAAATAGACAACCTTTGTTTCCTTATTGCAGCTGAAGGCAACATAGCACGAATAAGAGTTATACAGGCACTGATTATATTTAAATTGAGCTTAAATATGATTAAAATCAGTTTGAAAAACAGGAAACAAATGGGTTAAACAAAATAACAATAAACATAATACATAAGCACCTAAATTAGATTAAAAATTTGGAAATGTTACAGTTTCAGAGATTTATGGAAGATTTTATTTTTATTTTTTTGGCCCTTGATGTAAATATATGGGGACATTTGCTTATTTTCTTTCCAATGATGGCAGCTTCCATGCTGGTCCCGTCTTCTCTATAGTTCTTGATATACTTTAATGCAGTCTTAAAACTCTTTGAGAAATTAAGAACAACAAAAACACGACATCTAGAGCTCTGAACACACAGCGTGCTGTATATCCACATTCAGGGAGCGCTGATCATGTGATCATATTCATCACTCTTACATATGTCGCACTGTTCAGATTAAAAGTGTCAGTGGATGCAGACGCTAAACCGGATTAATATCACATCCCATGCAAGCAGCTGGCTGGAAATTTTCAATCTGAATGAATTCAATCAGCAGAAAAACAAAAAACAAAAATGTGTGCATTCAGCAGCAGACACCGCTGCATCATTGAGTGCGTCAACACATTCACCCAACAGTTGCACTCCTCTTCTATTTTTATTCCAACAATGAATCTATCAAGGGGTACGGGCAATTATAGAATTGGGGGGTTTTGGCACAGCTGGGGATAAAATGCATTAGCTGCATAGCCAGGCACAAAATAATTTGCTCTCCAACTCTCTCCGCCTCTTCTTTCTATCCATCTCTATATCACAATCACATTTTTTTTTCTCCCGAGGCTTAACCCTCTCAGGAGCTTGGCCAATAAAACATTTCACAAGGCAGCTTCTCTCCTGCCTCTGAAAATAGATGGCAGATAGACAGATATAGTGCAGCCACACAAGAAGTCAGCCGTTTCATTATTTTAATGTTTCACTGCCAGCCACTGAATACAATGAGGACTAGGCCTGCATGTAATGCGTCCATTAAGCCATTACCTTTGCCACTTCATTAAAGATCCCACTCACATTCCCCGCTCGCTCTAATCAAAAGCAGCACAGTATCCGGGATCAATTTTAATAAAATCCTTAACCTTGGCGGCAAAGAGGAAGCTTCTATCAAGTGGAACTTGGATAAAACAATTAGAAATAAAGTGTGACACGTAGACGGGTGAAGTGGTGTGATTTCCAACAGCTTGGGATCATGTGTTCTTTTTTTTTTTCCATATATTTTTATTGAAATTTTTTATAGTACAATACAAACAAATGTGAACAACCTCACATTCACACATCCATCCATACATCAGACCTGCCTACATCACATTCAAATGTAGAAATGAGCATAGTTCTCACAGTAATACAAAAATACAATGGGTTAGGATAGACAAGATTTTCCCTTCCTTCCCTTCTTCTTTTCCTTCTTTTTCATAAATGTCCTTCACCTCCACTCCCTAAAATTTCCATATATGGCTTCCACATATTCACAAAGTGTCACGGTCTGGCTGGCAGACCGTGGGGATGCGGGGAAGGAGGAGGACCCAGGCGCGGTGCTCTATGTATAAACAGTGTGTTTATTTACAGAGTGGAACAAAAACAACAATAAATCCCTGTGTTCTCCCAGACTCCCGTGTCGTGTCTCTGCGTGAATAGTTCGTGTCTCTGTGCTCTCCGCTCCCGTGTCAGCACCCCCCGGTGCTCGCTGCTCTTCGTGCCTTCCACGCTCCTCCTGCGGGAAACAATAGACGCAGCCGTCAGGACACAAATAACCGCGGGCATACACTTACACACATTAACTCAATTCAATGGGACGACTAACGTGGAGTCTCAAGGAAATGATCCCGCGTCGGTGGGAGCTCCAACTCTCTCCTAAGTAGCTCCCCCGACGAGGCCTGATCAGCAGCAGGTGTGTGACTTCGGGTGTGGCCAGTCCTTCCGCAGGGCCACACCCCTCAGGCCTGCAGGTGGCTGAGCTCCATCCTCCAAGCATACCCGCAGACACACACACACACACACACTCAAATCTACAAGCATGGAGAAGAGCAGCAGCAACACCAAAATACATATAATAATAATCATATAATACATGACTGCTCAGGGATCCTGGGTCGCCCAGTCCCAGGACCCTGACACAAAGTCCCATTGTTTGCCCTTGGAGGGAGCATCCATACTCCTCCAACATAGCGCAATGGCTCTTCTGGCTTGAAGTAGTCCATAGTCCAGTAATTTAGTTTTTTTCCCCGATTGCTTAAATTCCCTTGGATATATTCCAAGTACACAGAGTTTTCCTTTTAAAGGGATTTTTACCTTAAACACTTCGGACAGATATTTGATAACATCTTTCCAAAAGTCCTGGATTTTAGGACACTCCCATAGACAATGAAGAAGAGTTCCTTTTTCAACTAAACATTTAGTACAGATGGCCGGAATATCATTGGACATATGATGAAGCTTGACAGGTGTTATATAGGTTCTCATGAGCCATTTATATTGCAGTAGTTTAAAGCGTGTGTTTATTGTTTGTTTTTGTGCTTTTAAGCAAGCCTGGTTCCAGTCATTTTCATCTATGTCCTCTTGGATCTCCCTTCTCCAAGCATCCAGTTTATCTGCTGCTGAGTCTTTGGAGGAAAGCATCAGTAAATTATAATATATAGAGAGAAAACCTTTCCCTTTTGTATTCTTAATGCATACCTCCTCTATTTTTGTCAATGGTGGAAGTTCAGCAATCCTTTGCAGTTTTGATGACAAATAGTTTTTCAATTGTAAATATTTAAAAAAGTGCTTTGGGGGTATTAAATATTTTTTACACAACTGATCAAATGTGAGCAGCATGCCATCTGCATATAGGTCTTTAATTTTTTTTAATGCCTTTATTTTTCCATATTTTAAATCCTCCATCACTTTTACCAGGCGTGAACTTTTCATTTCCTCAAATAGGGGTAAATTGCGAAAGCGATGGAGGATCGCCCACATATTTATGAGCTGCATGCCAAATTATAATTGTATTTTTCAAGAAAGGGTTCCTTGTATTTTTTTTAATGTCTTAGTGTCTGAAGAATATAGAGAAGTGTGTAAGGGAAGATCTGGAACAGATTTTTGCTCAGGGATCATGTGTTCTTTAAAAAAAACACAAATAGAGCACAGCATGTAATTGGAGCTCTGAAAACTGGCTCAAATTTGGTTTAGCCACAGTAACAGCACAGCTTGAGGCAGCGTTGGTCAGTTAACCACTTCAATCCAGACTGAAGCAGCTCAATAACTACTGGATGAACTGTTATGAATTGCATATCCGGAGGATGAGCGCTAGTGATTTGTCCCGAGAAAGGTGACTAGTAAAATGTCTTGAATGGCAGATTCTGTTTAGGTGTGCGAAACAAACATTGTGCGACAGAATGCTCCCACAGATTTATATACCTGAGGGCCACATCATCCCCGAGAGCTCCCAGTCATCTCTATCTTTTATTATGTCTCTGATGTGTGTCTGATGTCCCTGCAGGTTCAATCTTCCCTGCATACAGACCTTCAGACACCGTCTTCAAGATCACCTTCTGGCTCGGTTACTTCAACAGCTGCATCAACCCCATCATCTACCCATGCTCCAACCAGGAGTTTAAAAAAGCTTTCCAGAGTTTACTTGGAGTTCACTGTTTGAGGACGACTCCCAGACCACACCACCATCATCAGAGTCAGATGCAGGGTCACGGCCAGCCCCTCACCCTGGGCCTCGACAGCAGGGGGCCTCCTTCTCGGCTCAGCCCCTCCTCCTCCATGGCCCTCTCGAGAACTCCTTCCTCCAGGGACAGCCGGGAATGGAAGGTCTTTTCCGGAGCCCCCGCGGGCGATTCTGGACCAGCTGAAACGAGCAGAGCGAAAGTGGCCAAACTCTGCAATAAAAGCTTACATCGGACCTGCTGCTGCATCCTCAGGGCCAGGACTCCCACGCGGGAGTCCGGCTGCGCCCACCCCACCTCCACCAGAAACCTTCCCACCATTAAAATCCATCAGCTGTCCCTATCGGAAAAAGGAGAGCCAGTATAGCCACTGTATCGCTTCATCCATTTGTTATGAGTAGCCTTTCAAGGTCGCACATGAGAATAAATGCCCTTTTCCTCCGTTAACATCACAATGGAATGAGCTGGTGGTGAAATAATGGCTGCTTTTACATTTCAATTTCAAATTTCATCTCAGCTTTGAAAGCTTTCTGTGATTTTTTTTTAATCTTGATGTTATCACAAGAAAGCAGATTTTTAGCTTTGCACTGCAAGATACAGCTAATAAGGGAAACGATCAAATCTGGGAAGTGCTCGTATGAAGAAAAACCAAAAAGAGCAAAAGATTTTCTATATGTTTACACATTTTATATTCAAGAAAAGCAGTTGAAATGTCTAAAGCTGTGACGAGGGGGGCTCTTATATATTGCATGAGTTCGACAATAATTTCTGAAATGCTGATCAGTGGTGCTCCTGTTGTCTCCAGATTTTGCTTCCTGCTCCTGTGGTGAAATTGTTGCTTGTGTACTGCTCTGTACACAGTGGAAACCGAGAGACCTCACATACTTCTGTGTCACATACAATAAATTTGTAAGACATACTCCTAGCAAGGGATTCATGAGGACATTTTTGGACCTTTGTGTTATTTATTCTCTTTGTTTTCTTTTTCTTTTTAAAATGTTCTTTTTTCTGTCAAACTGGGTTTTATTTGCCTAATATATAGCCCCTCAGCATTTCTAGTTCATCTATTCACATTCCCACAATTACATGTACCTCTGAGCTGTGCCAGATGGATGTCTTAATATACTTGAGTGGAATTTTAACTGACCTTGTGGTTGCTGGCCTCAATCCTGACCGACTCCAAGCCTCTTAGAAAAATTTACCAGATTTAGCGATGTCATGATAAGTCACACACAGTCTCAGGCTTTCTTCTCTCAGTCTCTACTCTTTGTGTTTCTGTCCTTTTTTTTGGTTTTTGTTGGGGGGTTTTTTAGCCACATTTCACACAGAAAGAAAATCTTTGCTTTGGCCTTCGTCAGGTCTTCGGTGTGCGCTGTCTAGTGTACTTCTTCTTATGTGAGTGTTCAGTGGGAGTTCCAGACTGCAAAGTGTCTTTGTTTACGCAGAGGCATCAAAGGGCAAAGGACAACCTCTGCCAGCGCTATCGATTTGTTTTCTCCTGCTGCTCACTCTGTAGCACCATGGTGTACTCTCTTTGTGGGTGCGAGGAGGAAGAGATGCGCTCGGCATCTTTAAGCCAGTCTTCCTCTCTGTACGCTGGAGTTCAGTCGTAAAAGGGGAGTCGACAGCTTTCAACCCCAGGGGAGTGCAGCCGGAGTGCTCATCTGTGTCCGAGCTGTTATTGACTGTGAACCTGTAAATCACACGTCCCTGCGCAGATGCCATTAGGAGTAGAGCTGCCAGCTCCAGCAATAACGTACAGATGGTACAGACGACCTAATTCACATCTCCCTCTGTTATCTCTCCATAGAGCCCTGGGATTATAAAGAAAAATCTCAACCAGCAAAATACCTGTGTGCAGCGCTTTATAAAGTTATACCATCTTCCAAATGCAATAGCTGCAATGAATACTATAATTAGAACTTAGGGGTTGTGGGAGTCAGACGCAGAGTGGAGCAGATCAAGAGCGATTCTCCTCTGTTTCACCAGAAACACCCACTGTTTTTATCCAGCAGCCTAACACCGTGTATTTAGGGTTAAATTCCAGGGTATGCCATCTTCGCTATTCTTTATTGTGCGTTTGCTCTGATAAACTGAAAAAAAGTGCAGACAATCACTACAATCACTGAACCTGAAGAGGGAATAAATGTAAGGCTTACTGCCTTCACTTACTTGTGGATGATGTTGTGGTCATGACAAATCAATTCTGGGAGGGATTGTGGTCTTATAATAGCACTGTCTGTTTCACTGGATTGACAGCAAAGCAAGTGCTGCTGATGACTCATGGTTGCACTTCCCCAAGAGGGTTTAGCTTTGTAAACTCCCTGATGTGTTTTTTTCTTCTTCTTCTTCCTTTCTAAAGCTTTCATCAGTGGGTGAAGATGTTGACATAAAAGGATTCCCCTCTCCGGTTTAATCAGTGCGCTCATCGTGCGCACTGATTTGACAGTTGTCCATATATTGGACAACTGTCAAACAGCCAGGGGCTTCACTCTACATAATCACAGAAGTTTTTAACTGATGTGAGCATTCAGTGTGACGGAGATGTCATGTTCGGTTCATTTTTGCTGGAAGCATCCCTGTGGGAAGAAGCGACTGAGGAGCTGGAACATAAAAGGAGAGTGAGAACCACAACCCTGTGGCTCCACCTAGTGTCTCACTGCCTCTCTGCATGCACGTCCACATAGATCCTTTTGCAAAGGATTGTTACAGAGTTGCACATCCTTAAAAAAGTCCCCGGAAACGATGGTACAATATATAAAAGCACTAGTCCCAGTGAATCAATTACAGTTAATTTATTTCAGGATATTTTAATCAGGAGATTTACTTAAGTAAAAGTATACAAGATAAAAACAAGCTGAAGGAAAAACCATTTTTAATTATAATAGAGTGAGAAATATTCACGTTAATTACAAATCATTGTTATTAATATTAATTAATTATCTAGAAAATTTCACCCCTGTTATTAAAGAGCCCTCAAAGTCACATTCTAATAATATTCATATGAACAGAAGATGGATAGTGTTTATTTTCACACCAAATGTAAGGCAGGTTTGCCAACTCTCTCCGTGTCACAATCTTTTGTCTTCTTACACTGCTGAAATAAATCTCACACTGAGTTAAATAAATAAATAAATAAAAATAATATTAATAAATGATTAAAGCCAGTCCATAATGAATTAATGTTTGGGTCAAAAGGCATATTTTAGTCTTAGCATCAGACACAATAGACACCAGATAATAAAAAAAAACTCAACTAAACTAAAAAATTATTTTTAATTAAATGTAATTAATTAAATTAAAGACGCCTGATTTGCCAGTGCTGGCACAGCCCTGCCTGCGAAAGGCTGTTTAATGAGACTCACCAGTGACTGTAGCCTAATCCTAGTTTGACAAAATGTTACCCTGAGGTGTTTTTGTTGCATCCAGCTGTTTGACTTTATTAGAAGTCTTTATTAACACTCACACAGTTGGGACCCCTGCTGTTCGTCTGCAAAGGAAGGCAGTTGCAGCCATCTTTGCATGTGAAATACTCAATCGATTATTCCCCACACAACGAAATAGTGTCAGTCAGAACCCAGCGGTGACTCATAATCTAATTTCCTGCAGCAGAGACAGGTGAACCGTTGCACGCACTGTTTTTTGGCCTCAGCTTGAGTGCTAAGTCTAATCACAGTTTATTATTTAATCAGTTTTTCTGTCAAATTGCAAAGCAACTATTTGTTTGCAACAGTGCAAATGTTTTCCCATAACTATAGTGTGCTCTATAATCATTAGTATTTAAATTAAATGGTCTTTACTAGGCTTAAGGAAAATATAATATTATATAATTTGTATAATATATACAAATATGTAAGACAATGAAAACAATGAAAATACATTTTGTTATAATACAGGCTGCTGTAGTTGGATGAATTATAACACATGTACAGAATTCTTAGTGTAGCAAGTCATTAATTAACAATTTCAAGATCAACACAGGATACTTGAGGCATGGATAAACTGTTGGGGTGTTTAGTATTATTGTGGTGGGTGGATTGGATTCCACAGAGCTGTAGTAACTACAGAGGGATAAAGCTGATGAGCCGTACTGTGGAGATATGGGAAAAATGTGACAATTAGCGAGCAGCAGCATGGCTTCACGCTGAGAAAGAGCACTACAGAAGATTTGTGACAGAAGGATAGCAGAAAGAGTGAAAGGAAAGGTTTACAAGATGGTAGTGATGTATGGATTGGAGATGGTAACACTGACAAAAAGACATGAGGCAAAGTCAGAGCAACCAGGATGGTCGAGATTAGACAGAATATCTCAGAGGGACAACTCAGGTTGAGAAGTCTGGACATGCAGAGAGGCCGAATAGCATTGGACAAATGGGGGATGACATCATTTTTTATGATGTCATCACCCAGGGAAAATGGGTAAGTGAGGCAATGTTTTCATTACATCTTAAATAATAATAAGCGATGTGAAATTCCCTTTACTGGGACAGTGAAGGGAATTTTTGTCGTGTGGTTTCTAGTTTCATTTCATTTCATTTATTTATTCATTTTCAGGCACAACAAATACCTATATTGAACATAAAATACACAAAACAAAAAACAAAACTTGCCTGAAAAAGGAGTGGGACGAAGAAAACTTATTAAATCCCACCCCTATACTCACTCATCAACAAAAAAAAACAATAAACTTCCCGCAGCTACGCCCATCATTGCATACAGACCCATCAACAGCCCCGGGCAGATACAAGCATCTAAGCGGCAGCTCGCAACCAACAATTAGAGCCTTCATAACTGAATACAGAATATATAAATTATAAATTGCATTACCACAGGTAACAGGCAGTAATAACTACAAGTAACAGACACACATACATATACATACATATATATCTACACACACAAGTACATATATGTACATACATACGCACACTTTATTTTTTATTTTTTATTTTGGAATCCATACCAGCAATGGTAAGAGGACAGACATTACAGAGCACACTAAAACCCATCATTGAGTATACTGTGACCAGACCAACTGTTTGTAGAGAAATTTAAATCTATGAATATTTTTGCATTGTTTCAATTGTAAACTCAGACTGTTCCAGATTTTCACACCACATACAGACACACAAAAACCTTTACGGGTTGTTCGAGTTCTGGGTAATTTGAATTCTCCAAAGCCTCTCACATTATAAACCTTTTCTCGAATTTCAAATCTAGTTTGTAAATTTGCCGGTAAAAGTTTAGTAAAAGTTTTATACAAAATTATGGATGTATTGTAATTAACCAGATCCTGGAATTTAAGTAACTTTGCCTGAAGAAAGAATTTGTGAGTATGATCTAGATAACCAGCCTTGTGAATAATACGCATGCTCGTTTCTGTACTGTGACTAATGGATTAGTTGTATTTTTATATGTATTTCCCCACACTTCCACACAATATGTAAGATATGGAAGAACCAGGGTACAGTACAGAGTACGAAGTGCATCTTTATCAAGGAATTGTTTCACTTTGTTCAAAACTGCGAGGCTTCTGGAAATTTTGGTTTTTATGTGTCTGACGTGGGGTTTCCATGAAATTTTGTTATCAATTATAACTCCCAAAAATTTGTTTTCACTCACATTATCAATTGGTACACCTTCAATGATAATTGGTAATTCTATATTATATTTTAAATTACCAAAAAACATTGCTTTAGTTTTATTTATATTTAATGATAATTTATTTATGTCCATCCATTTTTTTATTAATTTTAGCTCCCTGTTTACAGTCATTACAAGATCAGTATAATCATCGCTACTGAAAAATATGTTGGTGTCATCTGCGAACAGTATGAGTTTAAGTACTTGAGAAACATCAAAAATATCATTTATGTATACATTGAAAAGTTTTGGTCCCAACACTGACCCTTGGGGAACACCACATCCAAGTTTCTCTGAATGGTAATGCCCTATGCTAACATATTGTTCCCGACCTGTTAGGTAACTTTTTAACCAGTTACCAGCTTTCCCTCGAATACCATATCTTTCCAATTTATCCAGTAAAATTGAGTGATTGATTGTGTCGAAGTTCATGGAACTGTTGGATTTTCCTGAACGCCATTTTCCTCTCATCTGAGGGGAATCCACACTTGACCCTGTGTGGATTAGAGAAAATCCAACTTGCACACCCAGTTCTTGTTTTAAACTAATTTCCCCTGGAAAAAGAACTGTTGAAAGAAATTATTAAAAGCTCCAAATTGCCACGACATTCATGCTCAACACGAGTGTATGTAAACTGCTGCTTGGGATTACTTTGGACCAAAGAAGATGAAATAACTTCATTTATTTTCAATAATATTTTATAGATGAGGTGACATAATGTGTTTCTCTTCGCCTTGTCAGAGTCCTTCCAAGTGGTGGTGAGAGGAAGTGGATTCCTTCCCGCCCGAAATGTTGACAAAGTGCTGTGCAGCTTTCGAATCAACGACACCCTAACTAAGAGTAAGTGAAGCATTGCTTATCAGGGTGTTACCCCTTATTCACTGCATGAGCTATTTTATTACCATATAACATCATATCTGATTATGCTGTTAAACTATGACAAAGATGGCTGGAAAACACAGATGAGTGTGTGAGACGTTGTGAAAGTCACCTAAATTACACCGGCCTGATTTTCCCAAAAGACAAACACTACGTGAGCCACACCGCTGGAGTCCTCGGTGATCAAACGAGCAGCCAGGTTTTATTTATGCTTTTTTTTTAAACACATGGTGTAATTTTATAGTCGGGAAAAAACATAAAAATTAAAACAGGAGATTAAGTTACTGTGAAACCTGAAAGTCTGTTTGCGATGAAGCGTAAATGCTGACAGAAAACCTCTTTTTTGTTTTCTTTTGAAGGCTTTGGGAGTTTGAATTAAAAGACTTTGAAGGAGACGACGCCAAACCTCTTCTGAAACTGGTAAGTCTAGAACACTCACAAGTAATTTGGAGATTTCTTTTTTTACATAACCTCTGAACAAAACTGCACTGTAAATGTGTTTTCTGTTTCAGGTATGGGCAGTGAACAATATTAATAAAATAAGGGACATAGCCCGGATGCTCCTTAAATTTCCAGAGGCTATACCTCCTTAATTTCAGTGGGTCACATCTGACATACAATTAACAGTCCAGCTACAGTCTTGAAATATTTCTGTGGTGCTTTAAATATGTTTAAAAGATATTTAAATAGCCTTATTCTACAGAACACTTAAACTCCTCAGCATGATGAACGATTCCGTTTAAATTCTTAAAGACAAGAACCAGGAAGTTCTACTTAACAACATTGCAAACTTTGCACCAGTGCTGCTCAAGACGATTGCTGGTGTAGCAAAGAATCACGTATCCAATATCTTTAAGCCCCCTTCAAGTCTTCCAATGTTTGATGTTCTTCCAAATGAAGAACCTCCTTCAGACAGTCCTTCAACGCCCGATGTTCCACCAGTTGATGAACTTCCCTCTGAAAATGTGCCAGTGTTGAATGTTCTTCCCAGTGAGGAACTCCTTTCTGAAAGTTTGCCAGTGCCTAATGGTCTCTGTGAGGAACTTTCTGCTGAAACTGCATCCATGTCTGAGACAGCTGAGACAGAGGAGTCTGAAGACCTTAAAATCAAACAGAAGACAAAAAAAGGCTTCTTCCAAAAATTAAAAATTCTGTGCAGTTGCTGTGTCAGACCGAAAGAAACTGACTGACAGAGAAACTGAAATCAAATTAAAAAATATAATTAATTAAAAATAATATTTTTTGCACAAGTCTCCATCTATGATTAAAGATGATTTTCTTTCAGATGTTTATAAGAGTCTCTTACGGTTCTCTAAATACCTTCACAAGTGTTGTTAACATAACATACTGATGTTAATATTTATAATAGAATTTCAACTTAACTCTTAACATGTCAACAACAGTAAGTGAAACTGGTAAATAACACTAGAGAATGCATTTCCTGTAGAAAATGCAGTGTAAATGCTAATAGCTGAATGGTTTGAGCTGAATTTTTATAATTGCTGAATCTTTGGAAAACAATGTTTAATGATGTGAAATACACCGAGTCATTCACCTGACAGCCAAAGTGCAGAACTGAAATTCACACAGAAGAACAAACTAGCTGAACATGTTGAAAATGTACATAAGAAAAACTGTCTAATGACAGAAGAAAATTAACCCCATTCTAGAAAACATCTGAATGAATATTGAAAGCTCATATTCTTTAAATCACTGGGAGAGTGGAATTAAATGTCTGAACTCAAGAATCTCAAATAATTCTTGGATAATTATCCAAGACTGTAACTATGATCAAAACACTTTTTGAACCATGAGGGTCCCAAGGACTTGGTCTACACAACAGTGTGTTTTGTATTTTCCTGGTGTCAAAACATCTTTTATTTATTAGAAAAAAGAAAGAAGTCAGTACCACAGGTTTTATTTTTATTATTTTAATCCACTGAAGTCAACACAACCAAATGCTGACAGGATCGATGATTTCCTCCCAAACTCTGGTATCCTACAAAACATACATGAGCAGTAGTATCACACTAGGTGGAGAAGGGCAAACAACAGTGCTCAACATTACAACCCAATGACCATTATCAAGAAAGTTTCCCAAATGTAAATCACTTCACATTATAGCTTGGCATACAAAACCTACACTTTGACAAGGCAATGAGGAGGGGGGAAAAATCCAGTGTTTACAGTATGGCTGCACAACGCTGTGTGACCGATACGGTTACTAGCTTGAGTGAATCTGGTGTTGACAACGTCAGGCAGATAGATAGAGAGGAAGGAAAACGATATACCCGGTAATTCATTCACAACACTAACACCGAGAACAGTGGACACATCATCAGCACACTGTGTGGGGGGTTTCATGTACATACAGAAGCATTTCTTTTTTTCATCAGGTCTCAAAAAACAACTCATCGTTTCACATCTTTAAAGAGCCTTCATAGATACAGTGTGCTATCAATATCTTTACAGAACAGGCAGGCAAGTATTTCAACACATATCCTAAAACATACAGACAAATCTGTTACAAATAAAAAGTTGCAAGCTCACATACAGTTTCAACCATTTGGATTGTTACAGGTGCAAAACGTGTTCTGTTAAAACTGGGTAACTGGTGACTCGACCCCGGCTGCTGTTATTACAAAGCTTACACGACTGCTGTGACATCATCTGCACATATACAGCAATGGTCATATATATTTTTATATATATATTTATAGCACCAGGTGCAGAGAGGTTGTGGGCAAACCTTCCAATCGAGCTTCTTCGACTGACTATATCCTTAACCACATCCAGTGTTGCTATTATTGGAAGCTTTTTGCCCAGACAACCTATCAACCAACATGAGGGGAAAAAACGTGAGGAAGAAATGAGGGAAGAGTGTGTTTCTCAGGCAGAACACTAGCAATTTCTCCCCCGGGGTGAAGCTAAATGAGTGGTTTAACCCTAAAAATACCCTTTTCTTTTCCTTTCAGTGCAGTCAGCGTTTTCCAAAATGACTTAAAAATGTTAAAACATAAAACATCAAAAAGACAATATTTTTTTAAAAAATGGAAACAGAGTGCAACTATATCACTAAAGGAAGACATAGGTGAATTGCTCAGCTCAATACATGGCTTAAACTTAAAACCAAGCATAAATTCAAATACTGCAGACTTGAGGTGTTATTGAAAAACAATATTCTACTATCTCATTTCTCATTTCTGAACAAACAGTCTCATAACAGTAGAAACAGCATTGTTAACGGTGGCAACAGAGGCTCTGCTTTCAGCTAAAGATGGCTGATGTCTGAGAACCACCAAAACATTCTAATACGTGGAAAACGAACAGCGCAAGAAGAACAACCGCCAAAGGTTCCTGTTGCTAAAATATTCCTTGGGGTGACTTTTGGGTCAGCTTATTGAGCCAAGAGGGCAAATAAACAATCACATGCAGCTGAAAATATACAAAAAAATATAAACAAATTAATTTCATCAATAATCAAACTGGCCGTGAAAACAGCATTAAAAAAAGAGCTGCTTCAATTCACTTGATCCTTCCTCGGTATTTAACTATCTCGAGACGGTGAAGCGAAATGGAATAGTGCTTTCTTTTTTCTTTGCATGAGGTGACGTGGTGGTATGTGTGAATATTAATAAATGGTGTGGGCTGCATAGGGGAGTCGGAGGTGATCAGCAAAGGGACGTGATGTGACATTTGTAAGAGCAGCCTCTGGTCCCGTGTGGCCCTGCGACCCCCCTCCCTGGCTATGTGGAGAAAAAGTGCTTAGCCGAGGCTGGTGATGTTAGCTTTTCCACCGGGAGGAGCCACGATGCGTTGAGTGGTGCGACGAGGAACGTTGTCATCAATTTGGGCGCCTAAAAATATTTTCGAATAAAATATTAGACAATCTAAATGGCCAGCTGTGAAAAAAGGCAAACTGGCAGGTGTTCTGACTCACCAGACAGACTGAAGCCAGACTGGTGAAGGTTGCGCACAGGCTGGTGAGTAAACTGCTGTTGTTGCTGCTGCTGCTTGGCAGGGGAAGTCTTCACCGAGGAAACTGTGGACATCACCTTGGGAGTCACAGTCACCTCACAAACTGGCCCGTCATACAGACCCCTCGGGACTCCTCGCAGCTCTGTGAGCTAAACATAATAACACGGTCATTCGTATTATAAGAATGAGGTCTCCGCAGCTGTGGCTGCTCCTTAGATACACGCACAGGACTCACCCTGCTGCGAGCTTTTATCCTCTTGTAAACGTGGTCCGGGAAGGGTTTACGGCCGATGTAGCGCCCACAGCCCTCCGTGGTGTGAAGGCTGCCCTCCTCCAACACAATCTTGCCCTGGCTGATCACCACCAGAGGACCTCCACGCACTTCTGTCCCCTCGAAGATGTTGTACTCCACAGCCTGGAACACGAAGAAGTTTTATGGTTTTACAAGATTAGCAGAAATCTCTTAAAAGTCCTAAATAAATATCTGAGGTACAGAAGCAAAAGTAAATTTCCCTGATATCTTATATTGCATCATATCGATTTTTTTTTTTTTTGCCTGCTTTAATCCTTTCCCTCAAAAAGGCGACCATTTGACGACCTCCTCTGTACCTTAATGATGAGTTAGAATAGAATAGAATAGAATTCAACTTTATTGTCATTGCACATGCACAGGTACAGGGCAACGAAATGCAGTTTGCATCCATCCAGAAGTGCTTAGTGATATAGATATATTACAATATATATTAGCAATAATATAGATATGTAAGTATATTACAGAAATGGGTCTATTATGTTATAATGTACACGGTATGAAGTATGTTGTGAATATTCTATAACTATAAGTATGTACAGGCTGTAGTGAGTACAAGCTATGTACAGGATATGGACAGGATATAAATATGAAAAACTATACAGAATATGAAATAAATAACTTTACAGGAATCTGAGATATACAGCTATACAGAAATGGGAACTATGCAAGTTGTAAACAGTTGTAGGGTTAAAAATTATCGTATGTACAGAATGATTGTTTACACAGAGCTATACAGTAGTGCAGTTAAGATAAGTGAGGGTGTAGATAGTTTCTACAGAGGCTATATAAAGTGCTAGTGGTTGTGAGTGGTGGTTCACTCCATGTTATTATTGTGTGTTTGAGGGTACAGTTGTCCATTGTGTGTGTGTGTGTGTGTATGTTCAGTCCATGAGTTAACGTGGGTCAGATGTCAGGAGGCAGAGTTCAGGAGTCTGACAGCTGTGGGGAAGAAGCTGTTCCGGTACCTGGTGGTCTTAGTCCGGAGGCTCCTGTAGCGCCTCCCAGAGGGCAGGAGGGTGAAGAGTCCATGTGATGGGTGACTGGGGTCTCTGATGATTTTCCCAGCCCTTTTCAGACACCGCTTCCTGTAGATGTCTTTTATGGCAGGAAGTGGTGCTCCGGCGATGCGCTGGGCAGTTTTCACGACCCTCTGCAACGCCTTCTGGTCCGAGGCAGAGCAGTTCCCGTACCAGACTGTTATACAGTTGGTCAGGATGCTCTCGATGGTGCAGCGATAGAAGTTCACCAGGATGTCTGAGGACAGGTGGTTCTTCCTCAGAGTCCTCAAGAAGAAGAGGCGCTGGTGAGCCTTCTTGACCAGCTTGGAGCAGTTGGTCGTCCAGGTGAGATCCTCGGAGATGTGGACTCCCAGGAACTTGAAGCTGCTCACACGCTCCACAGCCGTCCCCTTAATGTGGATGGGTGGATGTGGGTCAGCATTCCTCCTGTAGTCCACGATGAGCTCCTTGGTCTTCTCGGTGTTAAGCAGCAGGTTGTTTGTGTCGCACCACTCAGCCAGACGATCCACCTCCTCCCTGTAGGCGGCCTCATCGTTGTCACTGATGAGGCCAATCACCGTG
The DNA here is from genome assembly GCF_057382275.1 of Copadichromis virginalis. NCBI lineage: Eukaryota > Metazoa > Chordata > Actinopteri > Cichliformes > Cichlidae > Copadichromis > Copadichromis virginalis. Next base: position 15,874,406 of record NC_140629.1, read on the forward strand.
GTGTCATCTGCAAACTTAATGATGGTGTTGGAACCATCAGCAGGTCTGCAGTCGTGGGTGAAGAGGGAGTAGAGGAAAGGGCTCATCACACAGCCTTGTGGTACACCGGTGTTCATTGTGATGGTAGATGAGCAGCGGTTATCCAGCCGGACATGTTGGGGGCGGTTGGTCAGGAAGTCCAGTAACCATTTGCAGATGAGGGAACTGATGCCCAGGTCTGTCAGTTTCCTGATGAGTTGTGAGGGGTGGATTGTATTGAATGCTGAACTGAAGTCTATAAACAGCATTCTGGCGTAGGTGTTGTTGTTGTCCAGGTGTGAGAGGACAGAGTGCAGTGCGATGGAGACTGCATCCTCTGTGCTCCTGTTCTGGCGGTATGCGAATTGGTGGGGGTCCAGGGTGGGGGGGAGACAGGATTTGAAGTGTGCTAGGACCAGCTGCTCTAAGCACTTAGTGATGATGGGGGTGAGTGCTACTGGGCGGTAGTCATTGAGGCAAGATGGGTTGGAGTTTTTGGGTATCGGGACGATGGAGGTGGATTTGAAGCAGGCCGGTACCACAGCGTGGGCCAAGGACAGGTTGAATATGTCTGTCAGCACTCCTGCAAGCTCCTCAGAACACGCTCTGAGAACACGCCCGGGGATGCCATCGGGACCTGCAGCCTTGTGGACATTGATCCTGCTCAGCACCGCTCCTACATCGGTGGGGGAGAGAGTCAGAGGTTGGTGGTCTGGCGTCACGTCTGCTTTGGTTGTGGTTGTGGGGTTCCCTCGCTCAAAACGAGCATAAAAGTTGTTGAGCTCGTTGAGGAAGGAGACATCAGAGGATGCGGGGGAGGGTTTGGTGGTCCTGTAGTCTGTAATGGTCTGGAGTCCTTGCCACAGTTTTAGTATATATCAATAAAAATGTGGTTTCCGGGTTTTTCCAAGAGTTACTTCTGATGTACACCCAGTCTATAAGCACAACTGAAATATGACAGAAACCCCTCAGCTGAGAGCTTTAAGTCAAGTTGGCTTCAAGGGGTAAACAGTTAACAAGATGCCATTTAGTATAGTGAACAGTGCAACAAGTCATTTTTTAAATTTAAAATTTGCATAATAAAACAGAGGATATATTTGAAGCTTATTTTTCACTCAGATTCCTTGTTATTCTCTATCTTTTGTCACTCCTGCCTGTTAATACCATATTAGTACCTCACTTGCTAACACAGACCAGGCTCAGCATGCAAAGAGCATTTGAGCTTAAGAATTAGGTCACATTATGTATAAGACACACAAATGACTAAATATATTGGGAATCAAGAGTCGTAACAAGCTATGTAAATATCTGACCAGGTTGTGGCTCTTAGCTGAGATGATCTTAGTGACGTCTGGGTCCCACAACACAAGGTCGGCATCGGACCCCACGGCGATGCGGCCTTTGCGGGGGTACAGGTTGAAGATCTTGGCCGCGTTAGTGCTGGTCACTGCCACAAACTGGTTTTCATCCATCTTTCCGGTCACCTTTAGTGACACGACAACAGATCGCTTAATTTCAGTGAGTGTAAACATGCGGCGAGGTTTGCCGGGGATTTTGCTTTATGTTCCAAATTTTCTGGAATGCGTGAAAAGTGGGTCACATTAAGCTCACCACACATTTGTCCCAGATTAGGGACATCCTCTCCTCGGTGCCGTTGGTTCCCTCTGGGATGAGGGAGAAGTTATCTTTGCCTACCGCACGCTGAGAAGTTTGGAAAGTACAGTGAGCACTTCCGGTCACCTGCAAGTCCCCGCTACATAAGAAACAAAGCGAGATATCCTTCATGTGTGTGATGTGTAATGTGCCATTTTAGATTAATTCATCCGAAAATGTTTGAAATGTAACATTTTTATTAAGGCTGCTCATGGAAATGTTATGATTATCTGCTGTCATCAGGTGTTCGATAATAAATGTGATTACAGATACAGCTGAAAATTCAAATGCAGCACACAGCTGTAACATCTGTCAAATCACTGCGTTACAGCTGTTTATGTCCTAGCTTAAAGCACCTACCATGACAGCAGGGAGTTGAGGTAGTCGGGGGTGGTTGGATCAGGACTAAGTGGTGGAGAAGTGACAAAGGCTGCTGCCTTGGCCCAGTTCTTACTCCAGTAATGAGTACCATCTGTGCCCAAGCTAGCAGAGATGGGCTCTCCGTAAACCACAGCACCTGCAGGAGCAGACAGGATGATGTCAACGCTACGTGTCAGGAATACAAGCAGAGTAAAAAAAGAGAAAGTATTTTTATAAGTTTCTCTTCTTACCCCTTTTTCTAGCCAGAGCAATGACATCAGCAGCACTCTTGCTCATCACCTTGGTGATGTAGAGGGGACAGTTGGTCTGATTGGCGATGGTGACAGCACGATTGACCGCCTCGGCCTCTACCTGCGGATAATGAGGTGAGACACAGGTGATTCTTCTGTTCCACACTATATCCAGGCTGTCGCTTGTCACTCTTAGACATCATCAGTCTTACCTCCTCGGGGCGGCTGAGCACGTGACCTTCAGGTCCTGTGATCCCCAGCTCTAGAATACGTCTCTGCTCCTAAAACATCCACAAAAACATTATTATCAAATACTGAAGTATCTGGTTTGACATCACTGACTTTATAAGGGGCTACGTTACCTCTGCAATGATGTCTCCATTCTCAGCATGAACCTGGGCGATGGCTCCGAGATCTCTGATGACACTGAACACCTCGTAGATCTACAAGAACATGGAGAAAAGTGGTCGAGCTCATTGGGGGGGTTGGGGGTCATTTATACCAAAGACATCTAAAAGCCTACAAAACATGTGCTGTGACAGACGACTCAGCAGAGATCCCAGCAGCCAAGCATACCTGAGAGTCAGAAAGTTGGAAAACATCCTTATAAGCCAAATAGACCAGGAAAGAGTTGACACCTGAAGGAAGAAAACTTATGAGAGAAAACAGCCAAAAGGTGGAATAAAGAGAGCAAAAGAGGGAAAAACCCAAAGCGAAGGGAGGAAGTAAAAAAACCAAAAGGATAAAAAAAAAATTGCACAGCAAAAATTTTAGGTTATTGCAGGTTGATTTTCTTTCCTACGCAGTCAGAGAACCACTTTTTACAACAGGGAAATGGCAACATTTCACCACCCCAGTAAAAAGTCAGATAAGTCTAAGATTTTGAGCCGTACGTGGGAGACATGAGCTGAGTACAACTCCGACTACATACCATGGTCCTTCACTAAAGTCTCCATCTCTTCCTGGTTGCCTTTGTTCCACTCTGTGATGTCCACATGCAGAGAATAGTCACAGCAAGACTTGCTGTCAGCCCACTCTCTCCACTGTGTGAAGGCAGCAACCAGGCTGACGCCAGGCTCCGGCACCACATGGTCAACTATAGAATACAAACAAGCAGGTCTGATTTCATGTGCACAAGCAAACTGTTAAATTAAATCATACGCTTGATGGCATTCACATCTGCAATGTCATAATCCCCAAAACAACATCGCTGTATGTGTAAACTGGCTGAAAATACACGAGCAAGTCTGTCTGATGTGTCACATACTGATCATGGTTGTCCCCCCAGCCAGGGCCGCCCTGGTACCCTGGTAGAAATCATCCGCAGCCACCATGCCTCGGTCAGGCATCTGGAATCGGGTGTGCACGTCAATACCCCCGGGCATCACCATTCTTCCATGAGCCTCAATGATTTTAACTCCACCAGGAACAATAAGGTTGTCTCCAATTTGCCTCAATGAGACAAACAAAAAGAAAAAAATCAGGCATAAAGAAGTGAATGAAGTTACAAAAAGCAAAAGCAGAAAAAGAAGGACTTACTTGATGACTCCATCTTCCATGTAGATATCAGCCAAAAACGACTGATCATCGTTCACTATCTTCGCCCCTTTGATCAGAAGGCGGTCACTCTGAAAGGATGAGACAGCATTTTCTCAGCATTAGCTAAACCAAGCAATAAATATTTTATTTTAACTTCCAGCAGCCAGCAGTTTGATCCATGACTCAACAGAAAATCTTTTACCCACAAACACAGTTTTAGAAAAGAAGAGTGACCGAAGCTAAAGCTGTGAATATTTCCCAGATTGCTCAAAGTCTCATGCAAAGCATGGCTTGATCCATACCAATCCTCAACCTGTCTACATGATGACTAGGATTAATTTAGTAGACTTATTCATGCATAACAGACACATCATTTGAAGAGAGGGAAAGATTCTTAGCGCAGGCTCTTGAGTGACACAATTACCTCCACCTGAATGAGATGAAAGGAAAGCATAACAGGCTGGCCTACTTCTCCTAAAGGCTTTCTGGGGTCTCCGAAGATATAAAAAAACGTTTTGCAGCAAAACTCACAGCAGGAAACACTCAGTGTGTCCAGCTTTACAGACTGCAGGAAGCATTAAGTGTACAGGGCATGGCTGACATGATCTCACAAACCACTGCGCTGACATAAGTGGGTCATTTAACCTGTGTCCTTTCTGTGCCCGAGTGGTCAGCAGCTAGTGTACTGAGCTTGCGGTATACACATACAATATCAAATGTAGTCCTCAACTTCCAAAATGAATGTGCCAACATCTAAATCATATATCAGATGCTGATCATTACCATAAACTCCAAAATAAGAAAAAGCAACATCTTCATCTTTTATGCATCAATTATCAGACAATTACCACACAAATATATTGGGTAGCCAGAATCGAAACTATCGGAAATATTAGCTATTTGCTGATCCATCGTTTCAGCATTTAGAATCACGGATATGTTAAAGTTAAAAAGCAAAGAGGAGATGAAAGAAACACCCTTCAATTATTTGTTTGCATAGTTTGTCCAACAGATGGCGCTAAGGAACTTCCCTCCTGGCAACGCATCCTTAAAATGCACAAAAAGGGTACTCTGTTTCACCTTGGTGTGTCTGAAAGGAAAACTATATCAGAGGATATACCATAACTTTAAGTCATTGTTTTAAATAAAAAGCATTTGTTTGACCCTAATCTTAGTTTTGTGTTTTGTTTTTTAATTAAAGACAAAAGCCGTTGGCATGTCTCTTTTAATATTACTGTGTAATAACCATGAATCAACTATTAACAGACAAATTCTGGATATTGATGGATATGACACAGTTAGAGATTACAAAGAAAAATGAAAAAAGACCTATACAAGAGCCAAACTCTATAAAAGAACACACAGCCTCAATCAAAATCAAGCTGTGCGACAAACAACTGCACCTCAATATGGTGCTAGCAGAGGTTAAGTTGCTGTGAAACTCTTAAGGCACATTCTTCAAAGGACTGCTATTATTCCTGCTTTAGTGTGCTTTGAACAAATTCAGCTAGTGCTTTTCAGACTAACCTTGGCATTTTGTTTAAAGCTTTGCAGAGTGAAACTATCTAGTTCATTCACTCCAGACTAATAGGTGGTGTTGTACTGAGTGTGAAAGCCTGGGAAAGGCTGGCTGTAGAGTTGCTGCTGTCTGCATGGCGTGTCTGGGATGTCAGACTCGTGTGTTTATGACCCTGGATCGACCTGCGAAGGACCTGACAACCATCTGTATGAAACACAGCCAGTACATAAAAGATTTTGATGTGATTAAGTGATCAAACATAAAGCTGCTGAGTCTATATGCTGCAGAATCAGCCCTCTTGCTGCATGATGAAAGCATAGGGTTTGGATGGGAGCTGTGCAATGACCTACTTTGCGAGTGAGGTTTTACTTCTTTTAACTATCACAGCAAGCCTGCTGCATTCCCCCTAATGATTATGTGTGGTCTGGGTGAAGAGCTGCACCATAAATCAAAGCAAAATTAATGTATATTAGCAAATCAGGATCTGTAGCAATATTTGACTGAATATGAATCAGGATTTTTTTTAATCCATAAACAAGAAAGAAAGACAACAAAAAAACACATAGTCCACTGAAGAGGGCAGGCATGGTGGATGCTGGAGGATAGAAGGTGGAAGATGAAAAACGACACAGTGAGGGAATCTGTGTCTAAACCTGTTAACTACACCCTTCAGGCTGAGGATGCTCTGAGAGAATAAGGGCTAATAATGGCAGCTAAATGACCTGATCTGAGTATTCATTACAGAGAAAAAATTGTAAGACCCAGATTTCAAATGAGGAATTGTTAAAAGGCTTGCACACTAGCTGGTTACCATCCCAGGCTGTCGGTATGTGGAGCTGGGCTGCTGCTGCTGCTGCTGTTGACAGCGTCAGTGTAAATGGATGGATAAGCGCTGGCTAGCTTTTGGTCTAAACTGTGAAGCTCACCGTACCCTTTATACACCTCCACTGCAGGACAGATATGATAAAATAAAACAAAACTCACTGTAATTCGTGGGATGTTCTTCTTTCCTTGGTACCCCGACATTTTGAAGCTCTCTCCGACACGGGTGCCCCCTGCCTCTTGGCTAACGCTAGCTAGCGAGACTGGAAAACCTCAGCTACCAATGAAAGGATGAATGGATGCTCCGCTTGTTGGCCAGTCGACGCCCAGAGAGAACAATGCCTCTGTCTGAAAATGTCTCTATATATGAAGTCAAGTTCGCAGCGTGCGGCCTAAAAACAGCAGCCTAAAACGACAAGTTGTACCTCTGTCTCGCACTCGTAGACCTTGATTCACTCCTATAACGGGTCCCTGAAACCCAGACGAGCTCGAAGGAGAGGAGGGCCACAATGAGGAACGGCGCATGCGCACTGCCCCGCCCTGCTCTGCTTTAGCTCCATGTTTCTGTCCTGATGTGATACATGCAGTTTGGAGGCGAAATATGTTTTGCACAACCTGTTAGATCAGACGGACACGTCAGGGGATAAAAGGAGTACTTTAACAAAAAGATTAATCTCCTGATCTAGAAGTTGAACAGTTTATACAACTGCTCATATGAAAGGCTACTCTTCTCACAACAGCATTTTGGCACTGGATTTACAGTTTGTGACATACCATGCATTGATTGTTGTATGGATAAACTTTTGATAACTATAACCAGTAGAGCTACAGTGGGGGAAATAATTATTTGATCCCTTGCTATGTTTGTAAGTTTGTTTACTTGCAACAAATATGAAGAGTATCTCATTTTTATGTCCCCCTCCTTATGTCCCATGGCTCATGTACAGACTCGTCTGAAGTTCTCCAGTTTGTCAGCGAAAATTTGGGAGAAAGCGCTGTGGTCAGATGAAACCAAAATTCAGCATTTTGGCATGGTTGAGGAAGCAGAGTATGATCCAATGAACACCAACCCCACAGTCAAGTACAGGGGTGGGAACATTATGGTTTGGGGCTGTGTTTCTGCTGACAGTACAGGATTACTTTATCTCATTGAAGGGCCACTGGGGCCATGTACCATACCGTCTTGGACGACTACCTTGTTCCTTCCATTTCTATGTAAGTGAGCAAACTTACAAATTCAGGAAGGATTAAAATAATTATCATCTTTACAGTAAATCTACAGACCTTATACTGTATGACATCTTCCAAACTATGACAGTGTGTTTCTTCACCGCTGTTATTAACAGTGCACTAAAGAGTAGAAATGCTAATAAAAAGCACAACTATAACCCTATCTTTTATAAAAATTAAAACGTCCACATTCATGAAGATCATCTGAAACCTCTTTAAATGAACTACTAACAACAAATGAGGAAGCAACAGACATTTTATTTTGGATTCACACACATTCACTTTCATCCTTATTACGCTGAGTGCTTTGTTTAATGGTGATGAAATGTAAATGACTTCCAAAGACAGCAGCTGCATTTGTTTCAGCCTCTGTATTCAGTACAAAGTCCATTCAAGTTTTAACACACTGCTCACTATTCAGCTGTGCAGAAAGCCCATTATGATGATATGTGCCTTTTATACTTGAAAAATGAATTCAATTCTATGGATCTCTATTTACTTCCTTTGTATTTTTTTTTCACATCAGCCACTGTATACAGTACAAACTTTATATTCCAAAAATTCCAAGTATTGCACACTTATCAACTGTACATAAATCTGTTTTCACATGCACAGTTTAGGAATTAGTACGAGTGCTTCCAAACCAACACAGCCAACAGCCAATACTGTAAGTTATAGCCAATTTTTCCATATTGTTATGGTCTGATCCATTTACAGACACTGACAGAATAATCCAGTCAGCATATCAGCATCAATATACAGAAATGCATGCATTTTCTCCAGAAAATAATTTCTTTAAAAGGTACACAGACACTGTACGCTAGATGAAATTACTGTACAGTGAAATCCAGATTAAAATCTGATAACACTTTTAAACGAGAACCCCTAGAAACCCCTTCTTCCTCCTCCGTGGCGATCCTTTCTGCCACTGAAGCTTCAATTAAACGACAGCAAAAACACATTACTTACACTGCCACGATGCATGAGATATAATACGCATTAGTATCACTGTATAAACAGATTATACAATGTCGGAAAGTATCTATTACAAGGGGCAGATCACAGCTTAAATTAATTTTTCACATCTACATCTTTAAATACCTAAACATATAAGAAAATGTAAAAAAAAAAAAAAAAAAGTCTCAAGATAAATCACCGATGTGCAGTGGTGAAGCATACAAATTTGGCACTTTGCCACTGATGCTATATTATGTGTTAAAGAAGAAGATATGTAGGCAACAAAACAAATAAAAATAGCATATGGCCTGGTATACTGCGTTCCAGCCTTTAGGTTGCCACTATTATAGCATATTCCAACTATTTCTGTAAAATTCTGGAGCTACATACAAGATAAATGTTTACGCTTTCCAACCTTCAGAACAAAAAAGCTTTTAAACCCTCTGTGGTCAAAAAGATATAACTTCTATTATTAAAAATGTGTGGAATTTAAAAACTGATCCCACAGTGCAGTACCCCGTCCCCCTACTACAACCACGCTTTCACTGCACCTCTAATGTTAAGCTCAATAAGTTAAGGCGATTCAAGTCCCTTTTGTTCCCAGAGCCGATTAATTAGTTTCTTGCAGATATTAATTACGAAGGCAACAGAGGACAGACGCAGTCCAATTTCTTGTAACTTAACAACAAGGCAAGTAAAGAAACTAAAACCCTGAAGCAACTTCATCTGAAATCCTCTTGTCTCGTATTTTTTAGTCGAACAGACGACGAATACTTTTCAGGTGGAACAGACTTTGTTACCTACTGCATATATGCAAATTTGTGACAACTGTGTGTACAGTGTTGTCCTCGGTCAAAATCTGATGGAGCGCAACCACGGTTACATCATGTGTACGACTACATCTACGATGCAATATAATTTTTAATGGTGATCGGAAGGGAAGTGCGGGTGTACAACAGATGCAGAGAGAGAGCTTGACCACACGAGGATGGCTGAGTGACTTGGAGAAGGGAGAACATCTAGGCACTGCTTCATTTTCTACTCAGTAGGAGCTGGTGGCGGCTGTTGCAATTCTCTTCCCAATGTACACTCTGGGAAAGAGGAAAAAGGAAAAAAAAGGAACAAAACTGAGTCAGTTTGGAAAAAAGGAAAAGAACAATAATATTTTGCAACAGTACTAGATAAATCATGATGCTCATTTATAACAAGTGATAGATTAAAATTAAGGTATACACTTTATAAACATAACATGGAAGCTGTCTCTTTGAACGGCTATAACTTCTAGATATGATTGTTGCAGACAAACATATAATTAGGGCAACTTGAGAAAACTCCAGCTGGTGTAACAAAAAGCTCAGCAATGGTAGAGATGCGTGACTTTTGACTTACCCAAGCCCAAGAGCCAGGATGTGTGAGATGAGTAAGGAAGGGATAAAGACTTTGAGAAACTCGGCAGAGAAGATGCCGCCTTTCTTCATGACTCCACTCTTTCTCATACTTAGAGAAACGGAACGTCGGGGGTGCCTAAAGTGGAACTCTCTGATAGGAAAAATTAAATGACAGGTTATTAAAAAAAAGAAAAGAAGAAAAACACAGCTAAAGACAGTCTCCTGACATATCAGTAAGTAGCTCTGAAAGCCTGGTTACTTTGGTGGAATGTTTTCAGGTCTGCTCGACCAGTCAGCAACCCAGTCTACTTCTTTGTTCATCAAAATGTCTTCCTCTCTGTCCTTCTCTGCACAATCTTCCTCTGACTGCAAATATAAAAGATGAAGCGATTAGATCAATGAAAAAGACTTTAAAGGGTCTTAAACTTTAGAGCTGAATACATAGCTTTACCTGACTACCTCTTGGGCTGGACATTTCCACATCAAATGTAATCTGACCCTCATCCTGCTCTGGACTTGGTGGCCTGTGAGGGCTTAATCAACATGTTTGGAGTAAGAAAAAAAACTTCTCAATAACAAACACACATATAAGGCCTTGAAGACCAAAAAATGACTTTTCTTCCTACCTATCGCAGGAGGAGTTACTTGGGCTGGATTCGTGTTGTGCATCCAGGAGGATCTTTTCCATGTCCCCGTTGTGGATAGAGGAGGACGATGGCACATGCTCTAGTCCTCCAATTAGGGTCTCATCACTTTCAGGCACCACTTCCAAGGTCTGCAGAGTTTGACTCATACCAGTATTTGCGTTTATTTGGTCTGCAGCAGGTGGTGTTAGCAGGTTGGTCTGCCTCCCCTGGGCCCCTGTATTCCCATTTAGCTCCAGCTCCACCCAGGACCCTTTGTAAAATAAAGATCAAGAGGACACAAGGAAGGTAAGCTTGCTGTGATAAGGCACAAACCTCGCAGCTGATTACACAGCACATAGAGACACACCCTCAAATGGAAACAGCTGACCTACATTTTCTGCACCGCTGATTCTGCGAATTCAAATGAACCGCCTGTGCACCGCATCCATGATGGCACGCATTTCTTTGTACCACTGCCCCATAAACAGCCTGCACTCTTTTTTTTAATCAGCAGACGGAAGGGTGTTGCGTAATCTCTCGGAGCCTGCGGGTTTGTGTGAGCGCACAACGTGACAGCGTGAGACGCCCTTTCCCGAAAACAAAGCATGGTGTATTTGTTTGGTTCGCGGATGGACATAAAAATAATAGATTGCACATTTACAGAAGCATTTGCCATCAGTGTTGCTCCCATGCGAGGTCTTGCATAACTACAGAGCGCACGGTGAGACAGTTTGCCCAGACATGTCGCTGTTCCAGCTGTGGTGCTGCCACGCATGACGAAGAACATCCCGAGAGCTAATGTGATGGCGCTTTAGTCGCTTGAAGTGCGAGCACACCTTAAGTGTTGTTTTAAATGTTTTTAGCTGTTTGCCTGCATGCAGTTGGGTAAAAATTGCGACCACTGCCTTCGGTTAGATTTGATGTATAATCAAAAGTGCAAAGGGCTTTTGAGTAAAGAAGTAGCTTGCCCACACAAAAATATACGGCCCATTATAGGAAAATAATAATTTAACAAAAAGGAAGTCACAAAAATCCCCCAAAATATTCAGTGTTTTGCCTCAAAGTTGTTTTCGTTGCTATTGAAGCCCACCTAGCTTCAATCTTTGTACATGATTGGCCAGTAACGCGTCCATCAAAGCTTTTCTAAGACGCTATTGGCTCATTTGAGGTGACGTCAAACAACATACCCCCGCCCCTCCCAGTCGACGAGGAAATTCCACCCTCGATATAACTTTTACAATAAAACCTTCGCAGTAGCGGTATTTTTCACACACACAAGCGTCCATTACGAACATGTAAAGTAACGACTACGACGTGGAGCCGGGAAAACCCGAGGACGGTACGTACCCTGAAGCCCGGGCTCTTCGTTATTGTTTTGTTGAGCCGTCGCGGTGGACATGTTGACTATCCTGTTTTAGCATTCAACATGACACGCAGACAAACTTCCAAGTGCGCAGGCGCTAGATCTGTCCAGAGTCCAAACAGACAACAAAGGCTGGCTCTAGATCAGAGATGGCGTTTTACTTTTTCCCCCACCTTTTGGTTACGTTATTTAAAAGCTGATTTGAATAATGTACACAATTGCAAGATTTAAGAAAATAGAGATGTTTCTTTTTTCCTTTTTTGGGCGTGAGGGAAAGTAAAAAAATATTTCTACTAAAATGAAGTCCCACTGTATACACAGAAATCAGTTCTCTGATAGCATCCGGTGTATTTATAACCGATGTAAAATCATAAAGCACTGTGTTGGTTTTTGGGGTGTTTTTTCGTTTTTGTTTTGTTTTGTTCTGTGTTGGCCACTTGAGTCATTAGAAGGTTTGAGATGAGACTAACAACATTGATAAGGCTGGTCCTGTCGCCTCCAATTACAGGGTGGCATGGAAATAGCAATTTCTTTACACATATGCACATATGGCATATGCGGGTTTGGGTGCCTCTATAATATGTACAAAATATCGTTAAAATACATCAAATCCAGTAATTAAAGTCTCTAACTTTCTTATTGGTCAAATAATTAAACATTTCAGTTACATTTTATGCACTGTGTGGCATATATGACAAATAAGCATGTAGCCCAATAAATATAAAATCCAGAAAGCTACACAACATGAATTTGAAATACAAGTCTAACTTAAGATTCACTCTTTTCATTAGAAATAATAACATTTTACATGACTAAATTTACACAAAATGTCAGAAATCTGCACTGTCTGTTCCTACTGAAAACAAGAAACAAAGCTATTGATGCTATTACATGTTTTGATGTAATATTATGCAGTATATTTAGGTTTAGAATTTATATTCAAGGTTAAATGCGGCTAGGCTTAAAGTCTTAATCCTAGCTTATTTTAATAAACATCACTGCCATATGCAAAATTAGGGTGGCAGTAGGGGTGGCAAGAGTTTATTTTAGGGTGGCACATGCCACCACAGTAGATCTGCCCCTGACCACTGGTAAACCTTCAAATAACTGCTGGGTTACATGTCTGGAATATTAACGTGGGCAGAAAATAGGTCTGGTATTAATTAGAAAGGGATGAATCTATAGGACACATTGAGGATTGGGATTGGCGTGTTTTTATATACTTTTCAAACATAAGGCCCGGTAAAGACTAATTCGCCCGCTGGGCGGCCTTGGAACAAGGAGAACAAATATTAACTGTATTCACATTTAAGTTTTACAGCTTTTTCTATTTGTAAAGACCCATGGCCATTCATAACACACAAAGGTAATTACTAATATAGATGTTTGGGTTTGTTTTTTTTAAAAAATGCATTTTCAGTCCTTTTTCTTTGGTTTATAATTACGGGACAGTAATTCTATTATATACTACCTTGCAGAAAAAGTGGGATGTGCTGAAATTACCTGCCTTTTTCTTATATTAAGATATTTGGGGGATTAAATGTGTAGCTAGAGTTCTTTGAAACTTCCCTTTGTGTCAGTGTAAAGTGGAGTATACGTTGCCCATGATGTAAAAGGAGTTTGACATCGCTGAGGTAGAGAAAGCAGTTTCATGCTGTTTTCATTAAACTTCACACCAATAGAGAAAATAATATATAATACAATAGCAACTCATCAGAGGTGTGTAATCCTTAGATCAGGTATGCAGACATTCATCTCACATCTTTCCAATTGAAAAATGTTTTTTGAAGTAACAGCTTTGTTCTTAAAAGCTTTTTAAAAAAATTATTATTAAAAAGATAATTTATTTAAAATAAGAGGAAAGGTGTAGTCTTTTTTAAGACAACATGCAAAGCTTAGTTTAGCATTTAAAAGCCTTACAGAATCCTGAAATGCCCTCAGTGTCTAATCCAAAATAAAAAAAAAACGACAACAAAAAACAACAGTCATTACATTCAGAATTCAGGTTGAAAATTCTTTATTATTTTTCATCTAAATTGTACTTTATTCCATGTGACAAGGACATAGCTGTACACTGAACCCTTTGTAGCCCCCCCACCCCATAGATCACCAAACTCTTACAATCTTTATTCAAGAGGCCATTTTAAAGAAACAGAACATACAAATTAATGAAATTCACAAAGGTAAAAGTGCAATTTGTTTTAACTCCTGTAATATATCAGACATGTATAATACACTGCTGCAACTGAGAAAACCTTACAACTCCAGACAACAAGTAGGGAAGGTTTGGTTTCCCAGGGTGTTGTTCAAAAGCCATTACATATGTTTGATTTTATTTTTTAAAAAAAGAAAAAGTTATGAGCTACCTTTAAATAAGGCAGTTTTTGTCTTGAGTCCTGAAAAGCTGCTTTCTTGAAGGTACGTTTTGATCAAGAGCAGCGGTAAATTCCCCTGAGCAGTCACCTGTCTGGCACATCATAAATTTCAAGAAACATGACTTGATTATCTCATTTATTCTTAATGCTCTAAGAAAGGCAATAGGGTTCCTTTGAATATCATCATGATTTAAACCACAGTTATGAAAAATAGCTACTGTAATTATGTGTTAATTTATGGGATCCTTGACTTGGGAATGGGCACATTATGAAGGTTTATTCAAGTGACTGGAGCTGTATGACACAAATGACCCTCACACAGTGTGAGGGGAAAAAGAAAGATTAGTGAAATACCTCAGCACTAGTAGACATTACCCAGAGCCCTGAGTGAGACACACACACACACACACACACACACACACAAAACAGTAGTTTAACACCACCGTATGGACATGGGTGGTTATTTTGTTGTCATTCTAGCGATTGGATATCCGTTCTCTAAAATAAAAGTAACACACGAACTGAAACAAATACCATCCAGTGGACCAAGAAGCTTCATTCCCTGATTTAATGGCTTAAATCATGAAGCGGACAAATTGTGCTATAATCAAGTTGTTTGCACATCAACAGATTAAATCTTCTTCCTGATATGACATTTGACTTTCAATAGAAGAAAAACAACAGGACAAACAACTTAGTGACAGCTCAGCTTTCATTAGGTTTCCCAGTGCAGCTAATATTAACAACACTTACACCTGATGTCTCATTAACTACCCTGCCATATAACAATCATCGGCAAACTGAGTGCTTCACAATTTCTCCTTGATAAATAAACAAGCCTGTATAGCAAAGCGACACATGCTTCACAGGAGAGAGGAGACATTTTCATAAATCTAAATCAGTAACTTTAGAGAAGTTGACTAAACAGTTTTAAGCAATAAACATTGATTAAAATGCCTTTCAAATAGAGCCCCAGAAGGGCCTATTCTTTCACAGCCAAATAAAATAAAATAAATCAAAAACTATGGCACGTAAGTGGAATATTAAGATCCAAATTATTTTAGAAACCAACTCTGAGGCATCCAAATAAGCTCTACATGCACAGTGTGCCCCCCCCAAAAAGTTAGAATTATAATGCTTACAACTTCAAAAGATACTGAGACCTGAAAAAGCTTCTTTAAGTTTTCAAACTTCCAGGATGAGAAAAAATGTCCCCAAGTCGTATGTCAAAAAACAAAACAAAAACAAAAAAACAGCTACCCAACTGTCAAGGAACCTTCCATCTACAATCAGTCTGAGACAGACAGCTAAAGAAACTACAGTGATCAGACTGTAATCCTATTGCCTTAATTTATACAAAAATAAATCAACTATAGTGATTAATCTATTTTTAAACAGGTACAGTACAAAATGTCATTATATTAAAAAAAAAAGTGTACAAACAGAAAGTAGATACAGAGGGTAAAGCCATGGGTCAACCTGCAAACAAAATAGCGGGAGAGCTGGCAGCAGAACTTAGTTTTGTTGCCACAGGCCACATAATGCCATTATACACACACCCTTCCTAGTGTGAGTGTGTGTGTGAGTGTGTTACAGTTATATATGTCCTTTTGTCCTGAGCTATTGTTTGCAAGGGTGACGAGGTCAGACAAGGGGGCTTACTCTCTGCAAAACGGCTTCAATTGAGTGTAGCTTCAGAGTGAGTATAGGACTGGTTACTTTGGCATAATTAGCCATAATAAAACCACAATACCTGAAAAATGTGTGTGTGCATTTTGCACGACTGCGCCAGCATTTCTAAAGCCGTGGGCTATTAACTGGAATTATATTTTTTATTACTATAAACCATTGTCCACATCAATACAACATGAAAGTCAGCTTGTTGTTTAGAGAGTGGCTCGAGATTGGAACAGAATATATATTCAGGTTTCAGTACAGCTTGAAAAACCAGGTTCTTTGTTATTTCTTGTACTTGAAAAAAAAAAAAAAAAAAAAAAAAAAGAGACAGAATTTAGTCTCCATTGTTAAATGGTAAATGTTACAGTATGAAAACAGTTTTCCTGATTTAATCAACAGCAACAAGTTCACTATAAAGGTATAAATGAAGCAGACTTTGTTAATATTAATGACTGTAAACTAGTGGCTGTCTTAAAAGGTCAAAATCTGATCCAATATTAAATCTTGCACACTGTGGACAGATGTTTGCAGTAATGCAGGCTGTACGCTATAATCATAGAACCATAAAAAAGGTTAAAACACTAAACGAGTCCTTTAACTGCATAATCATACTGTATATTGGCAAGAAAGTGGTGAGTGAACTTGGCAAATGGACAAATACTGTGAAAATATGGAGTGTCGACAGTTTGCATTACCAGTGTTTCAGGCCAGTGGTGACTGAATGATATGAGAGCAACAGAAAACTAATGAGACACAATAGCTACAATAATCTAATAACTAGTGGCTATGAGACACAGATGAACCATGGCACAAAAGAAGAATCAAACAAACTAACCAAACATGTGTATGAACAGATTTCCCTTTGGTTTGGGATGTAGTGGAGTTGCAATTTGTAGCTTGATGACTGGAGTGCTCCAACCAGAGAAAACCCATGACACTAAATCCCACTGTATGACTCAGATCTTAAAAAACCAAACAAAAAAAACCAAACAAAAAAACCCCTACATGTTCATATTTGCAATACAAATAGAAAATGGGCTTGTGATGGCCTACTTGGGTGTACTGTGTTCATGCCACTGTTGACATAGCAGTTCTTGGCATATGCCAAGGGCAGCTCATCAAGAGGGATTTAGCCAAAAACAGACAGCTATTGTTCATATTTGTATATCAGAGCAGCGGCGCTCAAGCAGAAACTGGGACCTCAGTGCTTCAACAAATGCTAGTTCAGCTTGTCCTGGAATATGTACAGATTGTTGGTTGTGGCCACAGCAATGATGTTGTCCAGAGGATGCCAGGCAGTGTGGAGGATCTTCTTGTTAAAGTCCAGACTGTCTACACTGATCTCATCCTTTTTGCGCTTCCCACCTGTGCTTACTTTGCGAGGTTTCAAGACCGATCGCGGCTTGCTGTTTTCCCGCGACGCCTCTAGGGTCATGTCCTGCTGGTATCCTCGATCAAACATCCTGAAGAAGTTGTTGTAGGAACCCGTCATCACAACACTGTAGGTAAACAAGGTGTGAGTCAGCGAGTAGCCTTAACGTTACTGGCAAACACAATCCTTTTCAAGTATGGACATTAAATCCTGTCGTCTGTCGTGAGCCAATTATACCACTTCACCACCCACCCAAACCAAATTATGAGCCACATTATGATCTGCACCGAGCAGATAACTGCAGTAAGTGATAAGGCCTGCGTTTCTGGGTTCAGTGACGTCAGAAAAGGAGTATTCCCTAACGCTCTGCGTGCGTCATGCACGCATGTATTTTGTTTGTCCAGGACAGCTGCAGAAAAAAAAAAAAAAAAAAAAAAAGGAAGCCACGGAATGAGTGCTTACCTGTCGTTCCCATTCCAACAGCATTCAAACTTATCGAAGATGCAATCATTCTCATAGAGTGAACACAACTTGCTCCTGAGATATTCATGCACCTATTTAAAGAAAGCAATGAGGAAATATACAGAGTTTCCATCAACAACTGTGCAAAAGCAAAAACAACATTTACACTTTAATCACGTGGATGGACGGAACCTGCTAGAATCAATCTAGCCTTACAGGAAGAAAAGTAATACAGAAACTGGAACAGTATTTTTGTGTTGGCATAATTTACAGACCTGATATGTCTCTACTGGTCGCGACTCCATATTGAGATCCCAAATTTTGACAGACAGGTAGTCCCGGGTCATCATGTAGCGTCCACTATGGCTGAACTTTACATCAGAGATGGATGAGATGATTTCAGAAAAGAAGGAACGATTGTTTGGATCTTCAGGCTCTTCAAACACTTAAAAAATGAAGAACAAACACATGCATTTCAGCGTCAATGACTGGAAGAACAACAATAATTTTTACAGTGGTCGAGTTGTTTTAAAGTAAGCCCTGAAACTTTCTTTACATAACAACAACTTTGTAAAAGATACTGAATTTCAAATCTGGTTATATAAACACAGAAATAAAGCATAAAAGTAACAAAGCCTTTCCGCTTATCTTTTGATATGCGTTATGAATAAGGGTCACCATTCTGACTGTTCTGAACAATTTGGCTTAGCAGGTACCAATCTATACGTACGTGCGCTATGTTTTCTATGCTGTGAGCAGGAAGCAGAGTGTGTAAATCTTCTTTTATAGCCTCATGCACTAAGACCCACATGGCCTGGATACTTCATAATGTGGTAGATGGGAAACTAAGTAGGATCTTCTAAGGATCTTCTATTTCTTAGGTGAATTTGTGAATTTTATGTTACCATGTGAATTGTATAGAATTGGAGAAGCAATTTGTTGTTCAATTTCTTTTTTGTTATAAAATCAAAGAAAATATTTTCAGAAAACAACATGTAAGACGTCAGCTTTGTTTCATTTTAAGAAAAGGCTCTCACGACAGTGCAACTTTTCACTTGTCAAGTCTTCTTCTCAACAAACCGTCAGCTTTGTTCAAGCACACTGCACTAGTCCAGTCAGCCACCGTCCATAGCAAGAGTAACTTTATAACTGCAGCTGATTAATCGAGTGTTACACTGATAGGCTCAATAAGAGCCTCCCATCAATCTTTGAGGAGACACACAGTCAAAGAGCTACAGAAACACAAAAAGAGACCGCCTTACGTTTGGCGTGGCTGTCGCATAGCGCTGCTGCCCTCATGTCACACAGGCGGATCGTGCCCTTGCTGCTGCTGTAGACAAAAGTGTTGCATTGGTTGGGATGGAACTCGGCCGCTGTGATCACCTCTGTTAAATCCTCCATATTGGCCGGCTTAATGTCAACAATATCTGAAGAGGTGAGGTTAAGGTAAAAACAAACAAACAAACCCAAAAACCCCAACAAGCAAATAAAAAAACCTGAACAGACATTTCAGCAACTTAAAAATCTTTCAGAAATAAAATTAATTGGTAGTAGTATTATTATTATTCACAGAGTCATGTTCTCAGTTTGAAGAACCCATCTAAGCAGGCTTTACTGCTTGCAGGTAAACAGTCTGTGCGCAGAGGAAAATAAAAAACTGCTATTGCCACTATGAGACACTGAAATCACAGATCATCAAATTCACTATGATTTTTATTTTTTTAAAACAGTGACTGGCACATGGAAAAGGTTTTGCCACAGATATCTGCTCACTAGCACAAAAGTGCCCCAAATCATGTAGATGTTATTCACTTGTGAATACTTTCCATTTCATGCTCATGTGTTTTCAACTTTTAACAGCTACATTAATCTTACAGATGACCTCTGACCTCATGAGCCAACAGTGATAAAACCATTTAACATAATTTAGTTTGCATTAATTCTTTCTCCGGTTCAAGTGTTTTACATCAGTTGACGCAATCCTTAATAAAAGGCAGGGGTTGCACTGCATCAATCTTCCAGCATGAAGAGAAGATATGAGCGGCCCAAACGAGCAACTAATCTCAATTCAAGAAAAACATGATTCCACTTTGTATCTAACTCTGGTTCGTCTTTGTTTATACAGCCTTCATCAGCGGTCCCCAACCCCCGGGCCTCGGACCGGTACGTGAGTCGTTTGGTACCGGGCCACGAGAGTAGAGGCTCAGGTGTAAAATGTATGGTTTTCAGGGTTTTTATCGGTTTTCAGCATTATTTTGTTATCGTTTTTATCGTTAACTTGGTTTTCCTGGGTCTTTTCACATGTGTTATGAATAAATCTTTTTTTCGGTACCGGTACTACTTTTATTTTGTTGTATTTATCCGCGACACCTTAAAGGCCGGTCCGTGAAAATATTGTCAGGCATAAACCGGTCCGTGGCGCAAAAAAGGTTGGGGACCGCTGTCCTACATAGAACAACGCAGTAAGAACTCATGGGGTGAAATTATTAACATAGGATGTAGGAGGTGATTTTTTAGACCATGTTAGAGGCACCCAGTTAAACATCCCACGCTTTGGGGACATCTGGTGGTAGTATAAATAATGACACTGTGCTACAGATTAAATAGACACCAGTGAATATCATTTTTTGCTCTTGTCCAGTCTGCCTGTAAACACAGTATGTACATTTTTAAATATCAGGCAAAGAATTGTTTATATGCCCTATAAAAATACATGAATCATGTTTTATTTGTTGCTAAGTAAGACATAGTCTTTGTCTAATTTGACTGACACGGGGTGAGCAGGTGAACAGGATTAATAAATCAGGCATCTCTTCAAACAAAGGCTTAAAACTAACCACAACATATCATTCATTATTTCACATACCATTCACATACATTTTTTTTTTAAGTTCTCTCCCTGGCTTACGCTCCTTTGAAAAATGATAAAACTGGGAATAAATAAGACAAAACACTGACAAAATAATTTTATATTATTGCAGTACTTTATGGAATTAAAGAATGAAAGGATACTAAAGCTGCGATCAGTGATCTCCAGATGCCAGAGGTTAACGCGCAGGTCATCAGCAGACAAGTAGGTCTCACAATCG
This sequence comes from Copadichromis virginalis, assembly GCF_057382275.1. Lineage (NCBI taxonomy): Eukaryota > Metazoa > Chordata > Actinopteri > Cichliformes > Cichlidae > Copadichromis > Copadichromis virginalis. Next base: position 15,895,107 of record NC_140629.1, read on the forward strand.
CTGTTGACTGAGATGGAGTTGATGTGGTATGTGTGCGCGTTGGCGAACACTCGTCTAGGACTGGCTTCCACCATCAAGTCCATGGGCCTGAATACTGGTACCTGAAAACAAAAGTGGGGCTGTTTTTATATTTCTTTAATGGGAGATGCAGTAGATTTTATGACCTCTGTTTTACCTCTAATATATCCACACAGGCATGTTACAAAACAAATTTCACACTAGAAAAAGAAAAAAAAAACAAAAAAAAAAAAAAACATTAAAAAGTGTCCAAATTATTTTTCTTACCCTGGTAAAGAGGCACAAAGATGTAGGTGAAAATGTACATAGATTTTCCCATTTTTAAGATGGGGACAGTTACCTGCTCTTTAAACAAACAAATAAAAGGCCTTGCCTCAGTATAAAGGCAAACCTGTTGAACTGAGTCTATATTTGGAAACCATTCAGTAAGGACAAGGAGAAAAAAAAAGGGGGGGGGGGGGGGGTGTCTGTGAAAATTAAAGGTGAATAAAGCAGACATTACATCAACTGCAGCACTGCAGTAATTGCAGGAACAGATTGGTAATTTTATTAGTTCCATCTGTTTACTTGCTCATAAGATAAGTCAACGTCTCAATCAAAATAGAACGGACAGTTTTGTAATGAGTGGAAGGAAACACGGAAAAGAAATGATTAACATTTATTCCAATTAATTCAGATGTAAATTACTAACCAGACTCAACATATTTAATTTGTTGTTAATTTTCTTGATCTACTTATTATAAATGAATGGAAAGTAAGCAAAGGATCTCAGTTTTGGCTAACAATGTAACAAAAAGAAAAGATCTGGGCTGTAATAAAGCCAGTTATACACACCCGTAGTGTAGTGACAGTGTTGGGATCTCTGTATTGCCCATCTTCTTCCTTCAAATTGTAGCCCTCTGGTCTTTTGTCACGCTCACTAATTTTCCACAGCTTTATGGTTTTGTCTAACAATGAGAAAGAGCAAAGATCATGAGAGTCATTGAGTTATATTTACTCCCATATAAGGCAGTAGATGGCGTAACAAAAGTTCACATTTACTACAGCAAAAGAATTTACTCAAAAAGAAAGTAATTTACAAACCATTTGTTGACAAAAGAAAATGTGCTGCATTCTTCTGAGGCAACCATCGAATCTTGTTGATCTTCTCCTCAATCTCAAGACTTTTCAGGTAGTCAAACTCAGGCTCGTGGCTCTGGAAGGTGCTGTAAACATTGTACTCTCCTCGGCACTGAAGCTTATTCTTACTCTAAATACAAAACAGATCAAACAAAAGTTCAAGTGTTATGAAACCAAGATTCAATGTCTCGGGTCAAGATCACTAGAAACATTGTACCTGTACGCCTTTGTGTTATATAAACTGAGTTTGATGACCTACCTGCTTTGGAATATTATGAATCAAATGTTAAAAATAATTACTGTTCCTATGTGTCACTAAAACATACCTCTTGCTCCTGCTGAAAGATGACAACACGACCCCCCTTGTCCCCAGTTGCAAGTAGCTCTCCAGATTGGTTAAATTCAACAGTGGATATGATATCGGCTGTCAATAATAAAAATTGCAAAAATGAGACTAGCGTCAAATATAAATAACCACACATTTTCTGCCAGAGTTTCTGATGAACGCTATTGTCAATCTGAGACAGGTTTACTGCAATAACACTGAGTGTTTTACGAGGCTTTTGCTGTCTAAACGATTCATTGCCTTTCAATGGGAAGTGATTTACAAAATGCCTCAGCAGCCCACCTGTGAGGGGTGAAAATCATGTCAACCATGGTGAAAACACAACACAGCAATGACGCACACATATTTATACACACACACTCAACAATCTTAGGACACAAAGGAAAAAAGAACAGAAAAAAAGTTTCCATCTTCAGCTATTTAGCACTTTTCAAAGAGAACCATTCTCACAAAGTCCTACAATACAACAATCAATCCCCGCTTACACACTGGCACTATTCTGAGTTAGTGCAGTCGTTAACATCGACAGTGTGCGCCTGATACGACCCGACTCCATGCAACCCCATAAAACAATAGCAGACAGACTGAAGGCGAATCCTTTTTTACAGGAAACTAATAAAAACGTTACTGGAGTGTTGTGTTTTGAGCCCATGTACTCCTATGTATTGACACAAGGAGAGGCTCTCATTTATACATGTTCCCAGACAAAGCTTACTGTAAACAAATGTGTAGCCCTTAATGCATAAATACGGCCACCATGTACTGTAAACACACTTTTGGTGCTTTGAGTTTTCCTTTAGTTCGGAAATAATTAGCTGGTAAAGGTTTTCTTTTAACTTGGCCACTCAAACAGCTCTGTAATTAGTCAAACCTAAGTGCTACTTCTTTAACAAATATGAAACACCTATTAAAGATTCTTCTCTGGCAGAGGTAAAATCTTTTTCAATTCTAACATGCAGTTCTCTCCCAATTATGTAAACATTGTGTAATGCCCCACTAATACCCAGGGTGAACTGAGAAAATAGTGAATGCTGACATTTTGCAGCAATTATGCCAAAAATAGAAGATTGTTGTCAGTCTGTGAGAAACCAAATGGACTACAATACCACACCACTGATCCCTTATACCCATTATTACTGTAAAAAAAAAAAAAAAAAAGAAGAAAAAAAAAAGAAGGCATTACTTTTCATTGCATATTTAGAAATACCACAAATATAAAGTGTGGCAGCAGCGCTTTGAAGCAAAGCCTAAAACAAGCGTGCACAGGATGGTGATCCTGGCAGCTCAGGCTAGCAAGTGTTCAGTGACTATCACATGGACTTACCTTCAGCGACGTCGTCATCTATTGCTCCTTTGACTTGGGAGAAGCACCACTGCACATCATTGCTCCCACCACCGGGCCCTGCACACAACATGACCCCAAGATTGGACACACCACCATTAAAGAGAGACAACTTTACACGCGTTAGCCTGCAGCTAACTTAGCTAAAAACATCAATATGACAACGAGGCCTTAAGGAAATTCACAGTAACTGCGTTGCAACTGCTGCTATAAACTCATAGGCACAGATAACTACTTGACGTGTGTTTGTGGAGAATCTCGCTCACTTTAACACTAACACTGACTTACACTGGCATCTTTGAATTACCCTAGCTCGCTAGCTAGCTTGCGCTGGTTAAACATGACATTACAGAGAAACAGATCATCGTTGTCAAACAGGTCAGCACCTGTTAATTAATAACCCCAGGCACTGTGGTAGTCTTTTCCCCTGTGGCTTTACCTGCCATGGTGAGCGACTCGGAGAGGGGTATCTAAGCGGGCTCGGGCCCTGGACTGGAACAGTGCTGACCCGGGTCGGCTGGGAGGTTCTAGCGAGGAGCAGTGCAGGAATGAAGCCGGGAGTGCTGTTTGGTACTCTGAAGAACGTAAGCAAAAGTCTTCGGCCCTGCTATACAGCACGGAACTGTTTTCCACAAAGTAATTAATAATGCCCACTATTGGCTTGTAGACTTTGCACTCTACTTTGAGAGTTCCCTCGCCTCTGCCTCCTTACAGCACTTTCAAAATGGCGAAACGCGGGCGGCGTTCAGCAGTCACCAGAGAGCGGCGAGAGGGTGCGCCGCGAAATTTTAAACCTACCCCTCAGCGACGTTGGTCATCTTCCTATCTGCGGAGACCGCGAGGTCACTTGATTTACTGCGCTTTAAATTCATAAAAAGGGTAATAACCAGGTTTTTAAAATATAAAACCAAGTATAACTATTAGACCCCGCCCATGTGCATTGTTTCAGTGAGAAAAATCGAACTAACCTCGTTCGCATGCTGAATTTAGAAAGTGGAGTCCGAAAGCTCCAAGTTTCAAACAGAAATTCAGATTTCTTAATAAATTTTAGAGGGTTTTTTTTTATTTGTTTTAACGTCTACAAAAGTTATTCCACATTGGGTGCATTTTATGAGTTACTATCTTGTTTACTGCCTATTAAATGTAGTCATTGCATGATGACCCACTGATTCCACTGAGTTAAACTACAACTGAATGGGAAATAAACTGAGTAATAATTGCAATAGATGCATCTGACAGACATTTGTTCAGCAGGATGTCTCTGACAGTTCAGAACCTTATTCGTCAATGTAAGCGTAACTGGAAAAAACGTTTCTTCCAAGTAAAATTAATCACATCTACTAGGGCCCTGTGAGAAAGTTAGTTTTACAATTATTGTCAAAGGAAAAGCTCAGGTGTATGATGTTATCAATGCCTCCCTTCGTTTCCTGGTACTTTAAGGCACATGAACAGTTGAGAGTGTTTATACCAGAAAAAAAGTGATTTGTCATATCCAGAAAAACAAAGTTAAAAAAGATTTTCATTAACAATGACTCAGCTCTATCAACTGGCTATGCAATGAAGGTGATTCAGCGTGTTTACTGCAATGACTTTTATTCAAACCAGTTCACCCAGATGGAAGGCAGCCATCTAAATTACCAGTTACACCTGTGCTCTTTTCTGTGTGTGTGTATGACATATCGAAGAATACTTCCTAAAAAGAGGCCTGCTGCAACTTGTATGATATTCTCTCAACACTCTTTTGAATGTATATAGATCTAAGGCAAAGATTTAGGTCATAGCTTATGGTCGAAATCACAAACCTTAAGCCACAGTGACACCTTAGTACATTTGAGTAATCCAAAAGGAATAAATGCAGTAAGAACACATGCCCACTCAGTGTCAAAGATTGTCTGATACTGTTGTACCAAAGTATCATTCTTCAGTCTTACTGATATCTAAAGTGTCACAGATATAGTGCATGATGCATATGAATATAAATGTTTTTCAGATTTCCTGTTCACATTTGTTAAATCTGTGTCATATCTGGTAAATATCTATTAAATGAAATCAAATAAAACCAAACTACCAATCACACAAATGCTACTGAATGCTAACATGCTTGTTAGCTCTCTCCCTTTTGTCAGAATTTTCATGTTCAAACAACACAGGAGCTGACACTGCAGCAAAGCACATCAAAGAAGCCAGTGTGAAATTTTTTATGTATACACTGCCTGTAATAAGGCATACTGATTTATACTTCCCCAGCAACCATGTTAGGGACTTATTTCCTCAGTTAAAAAGCGGTCAGATGAATGTCCAACCAAACCAACTGTCAATCAACCACCCGGACAAACAGAGAAGAATCTCCACTCAACAGTCAGTGAGCCAAAGCAAACTTTTTAAATATATAACCATCTCTATCCAAAATGCATCAAATGTACAAAACAAGCATAGAAGAATTCAGATCATTTTCTTGGATTTCAACATTTGCGCTGAGCTGTTCAGTTTCAATTTGCAGTTTAGGAAGTGTGCAGATTAAAGAGACTCTTCTCTTTATAAGTATTTTTCTATTATATTATCAAATAAATATATCTGTTAGACTCTGACTTCCTATTCAGTGTTATTGTCATTCTCACACTCACACAAACCACTTGCTTCCTCTCTACTAATAAGATGATGTAAGTATGATAAAGAAAATAACCTTAAAGAAATGGGGAGGGGGAATTTGTGGTCAGAAAGGCGGGGAAAGTACATTTTTAGTAACATAAGATGGGATGGAAAAAAAATCAAGAATCACCAGAGCCCCACAGATAGGCAAGACAGGCTAACAAAAGCAAACTAACTGCAGGTTAATAATTTAGACTTAAAGATCTTAAAGAAGCGACTAAAACCAACATGATGACATCACTGCTACTACTCATCTTCTCAATGATGACAGGTAATAAGACTATGACCAACTCCTAATTGATATTATTCACTAATCATTATACTGTAATTAATGTTGAATATGATTAAAATAGGTATTGCACTATGTATTTTGCTTCTTTCTTCTTAAAATTGTACCTCTGCCACATCTTTGCTGTTACTGAATTCTCCCAGATTTTAAAAGCCAAGAGCCATTTTCACTCTTCTAATGTTGAATGTTACTACAATGTTACCCATGACTTTTCTTTCTTTTTTAAGAACATTACATTATGACAGATGATCATGATTATTCACATTACTTTAAAGTTTCACTAATGTGTTTATGGTAGAATTAAATCAAATGCCATGTCATATTTTCCACCATGACATCAGTGACCATGAAACGGGTCTAAAAAGTGACACAGGGATTAATAATGTCATTTAGAAGAGATAAGGACTGACAGCGTATAAGACCTAAGCTATATGGATAAAAAAAAAAAGCCACCCTCACATTACACCCACAGGAGCTGCTCTGCTATGGAAACCCATGCCACGAAGCTCCCAGTGCACAGTTTTTGTGCAGATGTTAATGCCAGAAGATGTCTGGAAGTCCTCACTTATTGAGTTAGTACAGTGTTGGAAACTTTCATTGACGTAGCGACGTAGTGACTCTGCTTCAAAACTTATGAGCAATCATACCATTTACAGTTGTTGTGAATATCTAAGAAGGAAAAAGTTTCATTAACTATGAAATTTCATAAACTTACAGTAGCATCCTATTACAGTGCCTCGTTTGAATTCAGTGACACATTCTTTTACAAACCTTTGTAGTCTGCATGCCTACATGCTTGATTTTGCGCAACTACAACAGTGGGACTTCCTTCTGACCGTATGCACGTATAACATGACTAAACCAATCCATGCAAAAACAAACAAAACAAAAACCTTAGAAATCTGGAAACATGCAAATGCTTTTTCACATGTACTGCATATTTTGTTAGCAACTGTGAAAAACAACTATAATAATGATAATAATTAATTGTAACATTATGTATTGAAGCAGAAGTTCGCTTTTGCAGTAGTGACACTTTGAATCATAACAAAAATACTAACTGGTCACAGCATCAAACCTATATAGTAAAAATAAAAACAGCAATGTTTTACAGCATGCTCTGCTAATAAAGTATCTGAAGGCTGTTGGATGAAGAACTGTGCTCCCAATTGATCGATTAATTTGCTTATTTGTTTTGTTAAATGACCTACATAATTTGAATTTTTGTCTTCAGGTTGTGAGATGATGTCAGATGGAAAGAACTGCACAGGAGGTTGGGTTGACATCCCCTTCAACAATACTGAAACAAAGGGAAACTGTCAAATGACTTATGGAAATCATACAAACTACATTCTCACAGTGATCACCAGGAAACCTATGAAGGAGAACAAAAACATAACGGAAAACCATTGTGATGAACTGAAACTTGGTAAGACATGTTTTTTGTTTGTTTTTTAATTTCTGAATTCATTTTGGTTTCATTTTGTTAGTTTTTGTTCTGACTTTTTGTGGCTTCAATCACGGTAAAAAAAAAAGAAAAGAAAAGAAGTTATATTCAGTATTTTCTATGCAGCATGGTGGTGCTGTGGTTAGCACTGTTACCCTAACGCAAAGGGGTCTTGGGTTTAAATCAGCAGCTGGGGGCTTGGATTCTCACCAAATAATCCAGCTTCCTCCCACTTGTCCCAAAGACATGCGTGTTAGGTTAACTGCCAATTTGTGAATGGTTGTCTGCCTCTCTGTGTTATCAGTGTGACGGCCTGACAGCTTGTCCACGGTGTACCACACCTCTGACAGCTGGGATGGGCTCCAGCCCGCCCATGACCTTGAATTAGCTAAGCTGTCCAGAAAATGGATAGATGACTTGGTAGATATTGTTTATGATCAGTCAGTAGAGTCATAAAGTTTGGTTCCAATTTTGCGCGTTATTTACTCTTATAGGCAGTTTTCCCTTTTAAGACTTTTAATAATCACAAAATGTTACTAATTTTACTAATTACAAATGTATTTTTTATTTAAGATGCAATTTTAAAAGAAAAATTTATGCAGTAATGATACACATACACACTCTACTGTAAAAATATTACACTGATTTTGTTTCATCTGTATATTTATTCGCAGTGAAATCAGACTGCATAAAACCATTTAATCGAACATTCACATTATGTGAATGTGAATGTGAATATAAACAATAGATTACAATCTAATTTCAATGTTGGCATCAACAATGAAATTAATTTCATTGTTGATGCCAACATTGATGCCAACATGCGTTTGCAAATAACAAAAAAGAAGTTGCAAGTTGCACTTAGTCAAAATTAGTGCTATCCATCGGTTATCAGACAAACTATTTGTTTCCAGAATGAAAAACAGACCGAGACCTGAAAGGATCAGAACTGGTTAATATGGAGGAGTTGAAGTCCATTTAGAGGATCAAATAGCTGGTCATTGAGATCGCTCTTGAAATTGGTTTGAAATTCATCTGAAACTTCATTGTTTTGTTGTGTTGTTATTTTTGTATGATTTGAACCTGTTAACTCATAATTGTACTGCAACTGTTTGAGATTTGTGTTTGTGCGCTGGCTTATTTTTAAATTTTTACAATCTCTGCTACCATTTTGGCCTCATAACTCTTGAAAGCGATTTTCAATCTCCCTGAGCTTTTAGCTTGATGAATAAAAAAAATAAACATACTGCATGACATAAACCATACAGAGGGGTTGTGATTGTGAGGCCTTCTACAGACACACTGCTGCTGGTTTGATATGAGAAAGAAAGTCACTTCTGGCATGAGAATTCCAGAATAATCCTATTCTTACACCAACACAAGATTTTGCATATTCTAAATTATTAAAACTCAGCTAAACAGGTAAAACAATATAAGGTCATAATATTCTTGGGGTTATTTTTTAGCTTCTTTATAGCTTTGCAAAATCTTATAAGCAGTTTATATGCGTGTAAAAATAGCTAAAAGCACACATTAGCTAACATAAATCAAGTAGGATGTCTAACAGCGTCTAAGAAAAGAAACATTAAAAACACTTCTTGATGTTGAGGCCCAACAGAGGGTCATCTTAGGCCCAATGGGCTATCAGAGTTGCAATACACTGGTGGAAACCATGCTCTGTTCAAATATGAATGCTAAGCAGCATTTTTTTTTAAGAAAATAAAATGTTTAATAGAATTACCAATTTCTATTGTAAATGGACAAGCATTTAGCTCTGTGATTACAGTCAACTGAAGCCGTTAACTTCAAACATCAATTCCCAGTCAGCAAAGCCTTTTGCAATGTGCACATAGAGAGGAGATAGAAATTACTGTCAAACATAAAGGTTTGCACCATGATAAATAATGTTTGGTGTTCTTCTGCACATTCTCAGGTCAGATGTTACACACAGATTTCAGGTTCATATGGTGGAATAGTTTGTAAAAATGTGGCTCTCCTCTGGATCAAACCTTCACACCACCTGTCTCAGTCCTCAGGACCTTCAAGCAGACGAGTTCACCTTTATAGAAAACCATACTGATTCTTCTTTAACCCCGTCTTACTTATTTTGAATGCCACACTGTTTTCAAAGGGAAACACCTGTGAAAACTGCATTCACACTGTTTTACTTTTGTTAATGTTGCCTTGCAACTTTCAGTCAGAAACTCATAATGCGCCTCTTGGCTAAAACGTGACAGCAGCTTTTTGTTGCTAACAGTTTTACGTCACTGCAGACTATTACTAAATAGCTGACTTCACCTCTGTTGGCACCACTGTCACACTTCCATGTCTTTCTGGGACATTTAAAACGACTCTCACGGTTATTTGTAAAATTGATGAAAATGTGAGATTATAGTTTTAAATAACTATAAAACGATCGCTCTGCTGTGGCTCTGCTTCCGACGTTGTGCCAAATAGTTATTTTTCTATGTGTGTTTTTATATGTACCCTAATATTTTTGGTTATAATATAAATGGGCTGTAGTCAACAGAATTTATGAAGGGGAAATGATGTGTTTTGCAAGTTTATCACTCTGGCTTATTGTTTCTGCTCTGTGTTCTACATTATAACTAATCCAGTCCGTTCTGGCTTCTTCAAGTATCTTTATGGAACTGTGATGTTATATTTACGGTATTACAAATTTTACTCCCCTATTAGCCAGATCTTTCTTTAAAAAGATTTTTTTAATATCAGTGAGACTTCTCACCTGCTGTAAATAAATAATATGTAAAAGTCCCTTTCGCCAAAAACTGACCACAGCTTCTATATTGTGACAGGAATATCCTTTCTGCTTCAGAATGACTCTGTATCACTCATGAGAGATATATTTGAGATACTTTTTGACAGATTATTGGCCAACAAATCATCTACAACAGCTTTAATACTGGAAAACCACCAGCAGGGCTACTGCTCTGTCCTTACCTGTCTATCTCTGAGACTTAAACCATTTCTGATTATATTGTGTTTTGGTGGTGAATACAGTCTTGCCAACCAAATTTGGTCTTCATCAAATTACCACAAATTTATTGTCATATAAACCTTGAGGCTTTAATCCCTTTCGGAGCAGTTACTTGCTGTGTCTGCCTACTGGTTCAGCTTTCTTAGACATATGAAAACCCATCAGAGGGGAAAGCTTTGCTTCCCTTCACTCAGTAGATATTAGCACTGGAACACAAAAATCAATACACATGAACATTATCAATACCGATGATAAGTAGTATTTACATAAACATTTTTACAATACATAAAATAGTTCAGTGTATACTACACCACCATACAAACATGTTTTATAGCTTCTCTGTGCTCATTTGTAACACGTACATTATTAATATACATTTAAAAACAAACACACTGGATTCCAACAGCGTTAAAATAAGTTTCACCGACGGGTTTCTCTAAACACTTTGTTTTGTTCACTGAGAAATGTCGTGTCAAGAAGCCACAAGCTCCACTATGTGAATCACATAAGAAAACATGATAAATCCAGCTCTTATTATCGTTTTATGGAAACTTCATAGGCCGCAAATCCCAAGGTCTGCCTGATAAACACCACTAATAAGTCCAAGATCTGGCTTATTCTCCAACAGGTGTTTTCACTTTATTTTCCTATCATAAAATAAGTGGTCCACCTGGCAAGGAGCAAAGCGCCAAACAGCACAGTGTAACTGAAGAGAACAAATTTGAGGATTTCCTTGAATGTCCGGAGGAAGCGGATAAACAAGGGGTCCACATCCTGGGGCTCCTGCTGTGTCATTTGCCTCCGACCAAGCTGGGTTAGGTGTCCCATGTTTTGGCCTCGCCCCATTCTTCAAACAAACACATTTGTTAGATTTCAGTACAAAAGAAAAGAATTAGAATCAAGACAGGTGGCTGAAAGTTCATTAAACATATATGTACTGCAAGCAACACCGGCAGTATGAATGATTTAAATTTAACGTATGGAAATTTAGACAAAAACACCAGGATGCATCTTCATATTAACTTGTATTATAAGCACAAAGTTATTTATTCCTGGCAATGTAAAAGCCGAGGAAAGACTGGCGTTAATAATTTATCCCCCAAGTTGCACAAATGGGTTCAGTATCGATCTGCTTTGTTTGCGAACAGTTGCAAATAATATACTGAACATCATTCGCCTTTACTGCTTTTGGATATGAAAAAAAGAACAATTCCTGCATGGTGAATCTGTTTTTTAAGGTCATTTTTTTCCACACTATTAAACAACAGCCACACCCATACAAGAACCGCGTTAGTCACAATAAATTTTGCTTATAAAAATGTATACTTTTATTATGTCTCCTCGTTAAAATAAAGAAAGTTGAGTGTCTGTTATCTTCTTAAAATTTTTATCTTGCTATCAAAAACAGACAAACTGTGCATAAAGTGACAAATGTAAACATGCATGAATGCCAGATAAGTCCACATGAGGTAAAGGCATAATTTCTTTTTTTATAAAAAAGGAAACACTTACACCTTTGTGTTGATGGAGCAGGACAGGAGCTGATCAGAAGGGCTCCTGTGCTTCTAGCCCTGAAGTCCAAGTTGATGTGTGCCGTCTTGAGCGTTTCAAGCCCTTGTGGGAGAGGAGGAGCCAAAAGGAAAAACTGATCACAAGGATCTGAATCCCCTGGGATTTATTTAATGGCAATAAAAGTGTTGTTGCACCTGCTCCTCAAGGAAACAGCAGGCCAAAATTTACAGATTTAAGTATTCTCTGAATAATTTACCAAAGTAGTTTCCAAGACTTTTACACAAGCAGCATGAAGGAAAAACTACAAAGATTAGCCAAACAGAGGTCACCAAAATATCTGAGTGCTGTCAGCAGGTCTCCCTATATATATAGCGTCAGGCACGGAGAAGGTATTGACTGATACAGAGATCAAACACCCTCCTGCCGCAGAGTTATCCTCTACCGGAACATGGAGCAAATGGCCTCCTAATTCAATCAGTGTCCTGTGCTGTCAAATCATGGGCTGCCGTGGGCTGAGCTCTCCAGACAGCACAGGGCCATTATCGGATGATCAGGAGGCCTGTTACTGCGCTAATTGCTCCTTCAGAGAACTGGAGCACTGCTGAGGAATACACTCTCATCCCTGCTTTTCATCCGCTTGCAATCAGCTTTCCTTACCAAAAAATTGCCCAATTTACAATAATCAAAATGGCGTATCACATGACCAAGTAATGTGACACTAATTATAGTTTAAGACTTTATTTAGTCATTTTTAATCCAAGCAAAGGAAAACAAACAAAAGACAACTACAAAAGCTTTCAAAAATGCAAATCAAATGCATCATTACTCTTCTATGGCATCACAAATATGTTTTAATTCTATATACAGTATATATACAGTAGCAGAAAAGCAATAGCTGCAATGACAGAAACACAACCAAAGGACAAAGTTCATTAGACATCAATAAACCTTTAAATTGCACGATACGGGTGCAACTCAAAGGGAGGACAGTAAAGATTATGGAATGTATATAAAAGACAGATGTAGCCTCCGGCTGCCCTAAACCTGCTTTTTCTCTAATGTCCAGCAGGGGGAAGAGTCCTCTGAAAAAAAATAAAATAAAATAAAAATCACCAGATTGTCTCCATTGCTTGTTCAGCCTTTTTTTTTTCTTTTAGAAAAGAAAAAATGTGTAATTTTGTAAATTCTAATTAAACTCTTGATTAGGGCAAAACAGATGATAAAGCAAGCTATGCTTCAGAGCTACGTTTTGCTGTACTATGAGCATTTCTCAGTCAGACCAACCCACGGTAAACACATCAAGAAAAGAAAACGGCCGACACAAACATCCGACTTTGCAAACAGGACTTTGCAAAACAAAGGGTGGCATCACTCAGGCGATTAGAAAGTGGAAATGCCTAAGGCTGCAGTGCCATAGTAGGTAACAGTTACCTTGACATAAAGATATTTTCACAGGGCAACTTTGAAAGAGCCGGTCTCTCTTTAAACCGGAAGAGACATCAATGAAACACCTGCAGGACAGTGATGTGGACATAAAAAAAACAGTAGCTGAGCTTTTCTGGTAGATGGGCTTTTTGATGTGGCCAGGTGTACGTGCAGGTGACTCATTGTGTTGGGGATTCAGGGCGGTCCATGAGGGATTTGATCCAAGTTGTGCCATTTATGAGTTTTGTGGTGGCTATAACATACTCCATCCCGCTGTCTTCCACTTGAGAGAGGAAACGGAGAGCAGCTATTTCTGCATACGTCACACCACCGAGGAAGAACACCAGCGTTGTCCGATTCTCTCCCTGCTGGCCTGTTGGACATTGAGAGGAGATGCAAGTCACTAAAATGCAACATAAAAACTAAATATATTAACAATAGCAAAGGATATTTTATTGTTTTTCCTTAATTCCACTCTGACCTGGTAAATCCTTTAAATACTACCAAATATAAATGTTAATAAAACACAGCTCAATGTAAAGCAAATAGCAATCCACCCTCTGTTAAAGCACAATTTTTTAAAAAAATGTGAAAACCCTTATTTAGCCATACACTCCCCCCAGATTAGAGTCCTCTATTATCACCTTTAAAAACTAATGCAAGGCAGGCATGTAGCAACAAGTCAACTGTCTAATGCCCAAACACAGTTCTAATTAGCACATTTCAAACAGAGTGTATAATTAAATTCATTATTCACATCAGTGCAACACCTACTACTGCCAAAATGAAAAGATGGAGGAAAACAAAAGGAAAACACTGGCTGTCACTCACAAATCAAGCACAGAGTGGTTTTTCAGCCTTTCTATCAAGAAAGGCACACAAAAAAACGACAAGCTAACAGTGGCTATGTGGCACCATTGGCTACATGCCATAAATCTGCCGCTATTCAGCATCTGACATAAACAAATCCTGTGTCTTATCTACACAGAGCAGGAGGGCGGCTGTTTTTGTTCTGTTGTGAGCAGCAGGGCAAAGAGCAGTCCTAGCTTCTCTTAGTCCTTACGTTTCTTATGGAGCCCAGAGGGAAGCTGTTGTCTCTCCTCAAAGTGTGGGCCGGGAAGCATTTTCAGCACCTCTTCGATGCTGCGCCACCCAGGCCGTGCCAAGATCTGAGTCAGTCGGATGCTAAGAGGAGAATAGCCACTGTACACATATGAGATGTCGTTGGGATTCTGAAAGAACAGAAAAACTCACAAACGTCAGCCCTTGCTTTTTCATGAGTTTAATCCATTAACTGCTTTCCTTTTTTTGTATATTGAGTACCTGCTCATTGGCGTCCTCCATCCACAGTTTAAGAGTTTTTCTAATAGTGGGGTAGTTATTCCGTGAGCCTGTCTGTGGCTTTAAAAGACCAGCCTTCTCTAGGTTGTTCAGCGTGAGTATGTGTTCATAACCATAGGTCTTCACACAGGGGGAGGAAAAAAGTTCAAAACCATCCAGTTTTAATTATGACACAGCAAATAATCATTTTTTGATTCAGCCAAGGGTGCAGAGAAAGCTTCTTTATGTCTTTACCTGGAGAATCTCCCTCTTGTAGTAGTCCATCACCTTGTGTTTGAGGCCATTGTTGCAGACTGACTGCATACACACCAGACGCAGGATCTTGATCAGGGGATCCTTCTGGGCAATGCAGTCTTCTATATACGTGTTCACCTGCATAGTCACATAATTTTAGGGTGTTTAGTGAACTTTTACTAAAAATCCTGTGAAACAGCACCTATAAAAACACACCTTGCAACTACTGGATTGGACTCCCTTTTGCCTACAGAACTGCCTTAATTCTTCATGGTATAGATTCAACAAGGTGCTGGAAACCCTGTTGGATCTATACCATGAAGAAACATTCCTCAAAGATTTTAGTTTGTATTTAAATGAAAGCATCGCAAACTTGCTGCAGATTTGCTGGGTGTACATCAAGGATGCAAATAGGGTTGTGTAGGGAAACTCCCAGGAGATCAGCAGTTGTGAAATTCTCATACCAGCTCATCTGGCATCAACAACCATGTCATGTTCAAAGCCACTTACATCACCTTTCCTCCCATTCAGATGCTCAGTTTGTTTAGTATCTAAGGCTACGTTCACACTGCAGGTCTTAATGCTCAATTCCAATTTTTTGATCAAATCCAATTTTTTTTGTCTGCTTGTTCACACTACAAATAAAATGTGACAGCAAACGCTCTCTAGTGTGAACCCTCAAAGCGGCCCGCATCTGCAAAAGAAGACGTCACACACAACGCGCTCTGTTTAGACCCAGAGCAAACAGTATTGTTTGACTGATGGCCCTTAATATAAAGACTTGTTTTGGACTTTACCTCTCCCGATTTTTGCTTTAAGTTATTTTGTTATTTACATAATAATGTAAATAACCTAATAATTATCCTTATTGCTGTTTTAGAGAGAAGCGGTGCTTTAAAGGATAGTTGCAGATTTCTGTCAGAATCTGCAGATTATACAGTACAAATAACATGTTCACATTTCTCCAACGTTGTCTTCCCAGCAGTTTCACTAACATCTACATGTGATGGCCAGGAGGCGTTCGCGATGTCTTCTCCGGAGCTGATAATTGGCATCTGTCTTGTGTCAGTGACGTAAAAGACGGATTAAATGCGACCTGACCGTTCAAACAGCAGTCACTTTCTAAAACATCAGATATCTATCGGATTCAGTACCACATACGAAAGTGACCCAGATCAGATTTGAAAATATCGGATTTGTGCTGTTCACACTGTCATGCCATGATCAGATATGGGTCGCATAGGGTCAAAAAAAATCGGATTTGATGCGCTTTCGCCTGCAGTGTGAACGTAGCCTAAATACATGGAGCTGCAGGCCGTGTGAGAATGGTTGAACAGGTTTATCTAATATATACGTGTTTTTGATAACGTGTAACAACTTATCTTAGGGAGGAAAATAGGTAACTAGATGAAAAATACCTTGTCTGTGTCAACACCAGTCATAAATTCCTGCTCCACTGTTAGATTATCAAAGAAGGCCTCGGATGCTGAAACATGAGATGATAGATGATTTACTACATAGTAATGGATATTGATGGAAATAGTTGTCTTTAAAGACTTTAAAGCCAAAAACTGAGCGAGATGTATGCTAAAAAACATAATGTGATTTGATGGGAAAGCATTGGATTATATACGCACTTGTGATGTCTTTGATCAGCTCGGCAATAGAAGTGTGGTTAGCCAGTGAGCTTCGGGCTGCCTGCATGTGAGGCAGCTGGGAGACAAACTGCTTAATTTCTCCCACCGTTTTGGCATTATGGCGCTCCTGAGAGACAAGAAGAGATGAAACAAGCATGATGCAGCATCCAAATAATCTTTAACCACTATCACACAAAACACCTCAGTAATAAAATTCAAGGCTTTGACATGCTACAGTTATAATGCACTGGACCATAGCACTCCTTTACTTGTTGTTTGGCCTAGCAAGAATATCTGAAACTGATCTCATGTTGCTCCCCGAAAGTACCCGGATTGGAATGAAGGAAATTTCACACTATGATCACCACATGTAAGCAAAGAAGGAAAAAAAAGCAAAAATGTATCCAAAACAAGGCTAACCTCAAAGGCGGCAGATATTATTTTAGCTTTTTTGCTTAGTGCTGCTCCAACAGCATTGAAATTTTTGTCCCGGATTTCCGCATACAGCTCCTCTGCTGAGTTGAGCTGTAACTTCTTGGGCTCGGTCGGCAAATCTTTACTCCCTTCACCTTGCTTCTTCTGTGCAAACTTCTCAGGAGGCAGCTTGACATAACCTGGAGTGAAAGCATAGAATTTAAAAAAAAAAAATACTAAAAATAAAATAATCCCTGAAAAACTTATGGCTCAGGATAGTAACACTACTTGCATGAAAAGCTACCACACAGAAATGTCTGCAGGCAAGCATCCAAACAAGGATCACTAGACTGCAGACATCATCAAACTGCTGGAGAAACTAACCTCCACCTCAACACTACAATATGTCAAATATTGGAGAAAAAAAGAAGATTAATTTTAATGTTCAAGCGTAATCCTGCTTTGCTTTTTGATTAAAAATAAAGTTGCAAAAGAAACAGCGGGATATGCAGATGTCAGATACAATAAATATTACTGAGGCTCAACATGCAAACATAAGAATAAGAACTCTAATTGATTTATTCATACCATTACTGATCCCGTAAATCTCGTCAATGAGACCCTCATAGGTGAGCTGTGTGGCCAGAGGGGTGAGCAGGTCAACGTTACGATCAAGGAGAAGAAGGGTATCGAACACGGGCAGAATCTGATTCTGACTGCCAGCAAACTCCCTCTTCATCCTCAACATCATGTTGGCAACGAGCTGATAACAAGCAGAGCATTTGTTTATCAGAAAACTGTATTCACCTCGCTGCTGCAGAGCCTCTGCTTTCATATAAAACAGAAATTATTGCAGGTTACACCATGCTCACCCGTGCACATTCTCCTTTCCCATATATCTGTGGAATGGTGCCATACAGAGCCTGCAAGGTCATGAGGCCTTTGGCTGTGTGGTACAGACTTGTTTGGTCATTTTCCAGGTAGCACTCCTGAGTGAGACAAAGGGGAGTAATTTATGTGTATATGAGAGATTCCACCAAAGCAAGTATATGATATATATTTGTACTCTGCAACCTGAACACACCCTGAAAGCACTTTCATACTCCATGGACAGCAGGTCCCCATCGTAGGGAATCAGGTCCAGGATATACTCATCGATGTTGATGAAAGAGGCCAGCACGCCCTGCTCCTTCAGCCGCTGTTCGCACAGCATGCTCCGCCGAGGCACGAACAAAATATGAAAGTCTCGGGATGAATGGTGTCTATCCTCACTAAAGAGTAGCACAATTGATGTTGCAAAGTGTGGATAGCTATGCAAAGTGAGAGAAAGGACAAGAAAACAAAACCTTGTCTTTATCGCAGATTGAAGTTGAGACACATACACTCACCTAGTTATATTGTCTGCAATGATGTCCATAAGTTCCAGTCTGGGCCGGACAAAAAAGATGATATTTTTGACATCAGCAGGGGGAAGCCTCCCATTCTTGAGGGTGAACATCTTTTCCACTTCATGTTCCTGAACACACCATAATAAACGACAAGTTAAAACAACACCCTCAGCAACATTAGACACATGACATTAGTGTTAAAAGAAACTAGATAATAAGACGTGGGCCTTGTCTGTTGTCTGAGTTAATTTAGACATAAATTGTGCAAACACTTCCAAAAAATAATGTGCAAATAAATACAGAATTCCAAGATTTGAAAATCCCATGAACACATATTTCTTTTACACTAAAAAAAATAACAGAAAACATAAAAGATTTAAAATAAGAAAATGGACCAAGAAAAATATTTGATTATTTTTAATTTGGCGACACCAGTACATCTCAAAAAAGGGCATGGGTATCTTTACCACAAACTGAGGAGACTAGCGGCTGGACTTTTAGGAGAGGAACACTGTACCTTTCTTGTCTGATATACAATTCTAGCTGCTCTACAGTTTCGAGTCTAATTTGTTGTATTTTTGATTTCACGATGTGCCAAATGCTTTCAGCTGGTGAAAAGTCTAGAATGTAGGCAGGATAGTTCAGTAGACTCTTCAACTATGAATGCATGCTGTTGTAATAGATGCTTAATGCGGTTTAGCAGTCTTTTGCTGAAATGTGCAAAAAGACTGCTGTCCTATCCAGTCTGGATAGGAGCATATGTCAAACCTGTTTTCAGCATTGCTAGATATGTAGACTACCAATTCCACAGGCATGAATGCAGCTCCATCAAAGGTGCAGGTTTTTGAACTCAGTGCTGATAATAAGTCAGATGCTGCCTTTCCTGTTTAGTCCTGAGGACACAACATCCACGTTTTGCAAAAATAATTTAAAGTCTTAATTCATCTGACCACAGAATAGTTTTCCACTTTGCATTTTACATTAGCAGACAGTAGCATTTCTGGATCACGTTCAACTATGGCTGATATGTACAAATCATGTTACTGACCTGTTACCAAATGTTCCTCAAGCTATTTCATTTTAGTACCAATTACTTTTCCAGACTGTTCTTCGTGTACCAACGTTTTCAGTTGTCTTGTTGCCATCACATTCAAAAGGGCCTAATATTTTTTCATTAAACAATATAAAGCTCTGACGTTTTCTATTTATATATTGGTTTAGGAGATTTGCAAATCATTGCATTCCCACAAAGCACAGCTTCTTAACATTTTTAGAAATGGGTTTGTAAACAGAAAGCACTTACCTTCAACAGAGAGTACTGAGCTATTAGTCCAAACGGTCCCGTCAGATATTCGTCCCAAACAATGGCCTAAAGTAAGAGAGTAAGAACAAACAAAGCTTTGAATCGTGAGTAAGCAGAACTGAAGATGTTCTGTCAGGCGATACTTGCTAACTTTTACTTAGCTATTAGCTCGAATATTTTATAATACGACGCACCTATACAGATATATGTCTGCGTTATCTGTACTGTTTTACACATTCAAAATAAAACTATGACTATAATGTTAACTGACAGTCTCATGGTAACGCTGAGGCTCAGAGACCACATTGAGTACCACTACCAGTGTTTGGACCACATTTCACAGGCGTATGCGGGTTTGTCACCTTGCTTCCTGCGCATTTGTCCAAAAACTCTCGAAGCTCTTTTCGTGCTGCTTCTCTCAATATGTTTAAATTCACTCTACCGTACGACAAGTGAGCAGCCATTTTTTCCTTACTAGCAGCACAACAAATCAGGTGACTTCTGCGGAGTCGCATCATGTGACCAAAGAAAGTCAAGCTAGTTCATGCCAGTGATTGTAGAAAACACCACAATTGTACCAAACACTTCCACTTCACTAATGCACCGACAAATCCAGGTCGACACTATCTGTTTGCAGTCTACGGTAATAATAAATAAAAGTTAAATGCAAAACCTAAAATAGCATAACGTGCAATACGGGTTTCACGCATGCGTAGATGTTGCTCAGTATGAAAAACAGCTTAAGAGAAATACTCATGTCTCATACCGAGTCTCAGCGTCGTTTAAATTATACTTATTAAGCGCAGACATCCACAGAATAACATCGGAAACGTTTTCTATGGGCTCAAAATGTGGTCATAAATATTTTGTACTTGTAAATCGGTTTTGTACTTGTAAAAAAGATTTGTATGTGTAAAAAAAATTTGTTCATGCGCAAAAAAGATTTGTATGTGTAAAAAAGATTTGTGCGTGCGTAAAAAAGATTTGTATGTGTAAAAAAGATTTGTGCGTGCGTAAAAAAGATTTGTATGTGTAAAAAAGATTTGTGCGTGCGTAAAAAAGATTTGTATGTGTAAAAAAGATTTGTGCGTGCGTAAAAAAGATTTGTATGTGTAAAAAAGATTTGTGCGTGTGTAAAAAAGATTTGAGTGTGGACTTAGCCCAAAAAACCCCTGCAAGTTACAAATACGAATTTTGACCCTATTTTTCTTCCTTTAAACTGATTGGTCAATGTCATGTCAATCACAAATTAAACAATCCAATCAGAGAACAGATGGGTTTGGCTATCGGAGGGGCACTTTTTTGAACTGCAGGTCCTTGAAGGGTAATCTCTATCCGGTTGTTCAGTGATGACGCGACGAATCCTACTTCCGGGCCTAAAGTAGTCTGCGTTTAATATGGCTTTTGTGTTGTTAACATGTTTAATGTTATGTATTTTCTTCTATTTGATCTCAAAAAGCTCCTAAAACAGTCAGTGATCACTGTTGACCTCCCTCGGCTTTTATTACCACTAATCATTTATTTAAGCTCAGTTTTTAAAACCTTAGGATGTAACTACAGCCCAGCCCATGCAGCAGTATATGAATGACTAACCTCGTATTGTGGATGGATTATCTCAGTTGTTCTCCTGGCTGAAGTTTGGTCCTTTTACAGCATCCTGCCATGCGATTACATTTGTTTCTGACCACTGAGAACACTCACGTTAACTTTTATCGAGTGGAAAAAAAGTTAGCTTGTTTATATTATGCTAACATAGCTGTGTCGCTAGCGGTCACGTAGCACATCATTATATACCAGCTAGCCCAACTTCAGTAACCCTACAAACGTCACTGCTGTTTAGTTTTCTGTCTTCATTTATGCTGGAAGTAATAACAGAGCTGTACGTTTTAATTTGTTTCCAAAACCCCGCAGTCAGGACATGCTATATTGTATTTAGATAGAAGCTAGCGAGCTAACTCCCTGCTAACTTCTAACTCCGTTAAATGTCATAAATTCCGTTTTCATGGATGCCTGGATGTTAAACTCAATTGTTACACCTGGTAGAGCAGAACGCTGATCATTTTATTAAAGATGAAAGACTTTAGACAGTTTTTCAACTCTCAGTAATGCCACAGTGATCGTTTGATATATGGAGCTGCAGCGGAGTTTAGACCCAGACGCGGCTAGTGACGTCAGACTGAACAACCGGATAGGGCTTTGGAGTTGACGTCACGCCGCAATGCATTGTGGGAGCGCAGCGCCATTTTCGGGGTCTATGAATCAAAACAAACACACTGTGTTGGAACGACGACTACAAGAAAGATGCTTAAAAGCAGCTCAAAAGAGAATGAACTGTATAGAGACCGATTGCGTAAAGAGGCGAAGCAGCGGTACTTGCAGAAAATAGCGTGCATTAGAAATGTGGACCCGTATGACATATGGCCGTGGAGTAGAAACCCCGAACACCTAGCGCTATTGACGTAGCCTGACATATTTTCGTACCTTGTCTGTGGAGTCAGCGCCGTACAAGTTGTCATTCAAACAAAGGTAAGTCAGCTCGAGTACAGCGAGTGAAATGCGTTTGATTTCCCTCCAAACATTCAGATTAGTGCAGCATAAATTCATTCATGAGGGGAAATTACAGTGAGAACATGTGGAGGCTGTTAGGTGGATAACATAGTGAGTTCAGTGCATTGATGTGACATTGTCCTGAAGGATTTAGTTATTCTTTATGGTTAAAGAAATTGCACTAATTTATTCATATTTATTATAAATAATCCTAATTACACATCTTGCTTCCATGTTTGTATCCTGTGTCACTAAAAATACATTTTATTTTAGTTTTATACATTGATTAATGACCTGCAGAATATCCTTATCATATTAAGTGATTCATAATTGTCACTTTATGCTTTCTCCATCTCTAAAGTGATGACATCCTTGCATTACATACTTTAGGTTCATTTTCTGCAGGCAGGTTTCTGAAAGAGAACAGGCAGATTTACACTATAACATGCAGCGTTCTATAGATGGACACATAAAGAAATGAAAAATGACATGTATGTGCTAACTTTCTAAACACTTTGTTACATTTATGATAAAGTAGATTAAACACATTTACGTCGGCCTTGGCTCATAGTTCTTGTCTTTAAATGAACTTTGTGTGTGTTTCAGGTCCTGCACTCTCAAAGACTGAATGAACCAGCATTGCAGCCATGGGTCACTGTGAGCATCACAGGGAAGGTTGAAGCCGCCCACTGCACCTGTATGGCCGGAGTCGCAGAGACCTGCAGCCATGTCGCTGCTCTTCTGTTTAATGTAGAAGCAGCAGTGTTGATCTGTGGCACAAGGACTGTTACAGATGAACCTGCATACTGGGTTTTGCTGGGTAATGTGACCAAGATACAGCCAGAGGTTGGCCATAAGATGGACTTCTCCTCTTCAGCTGCCTAAAAAAAGGCTCTTGATCAAAACATAAACAGACCATCTGTAGTGACAGGTTAAAGGAGCCGTCCTCAAAAAAGAAAACTCCCACCTGCTACTGTGGAGGAGTTGTCACTGCTATAATGCCATAATGTTTTATCTAGGGGTCTAGATTTATGCCTGAAGTGCACTGCCGTGTAAATAATTTGCATTTACTGAATATGTACTGACTGAGTCACACTGTTCAAATGTTGAATAAAGAAACAAACTAATTTTTGCCTCTTTTTTTATTTTCTTAAAACCACTTTATAGAACATCACATCAGTAACAGTGTAAAATCCATGTCATTTATAGTTTACAAATGACAAAATGTTTACACAAAACCATGAGTGTTTACATGATATCACCCACTACTAACATTACTTTATTTACTGTATCTTTTGAAAAAATAACAGCACAAGACTTAAGAACATTTATCAGAAGCAGGTTTCATTCTTCCCTGGTTTTATTATCACACTGTTCACCAAATGCAGCAAACCTTCACCATCTTATCCAGGAGGGTCAACTCTTCACCCTCACATGGAAGAAGTAATCTGATTGGCATGGTGATGTTTGAAGCAGGTCCCTTGTGTAGCGCTGGGACCCAGTCATGATGTTTCATCCATTTCATCGGCTGGTTTGCTGCAATAATGCCAAATAATTAGCAACTCTATAAATAGAAGGTAGTTCTGAAAAAATCACTCAGTAGGATGTTTGTTCTAATTTGCTATGACCTCAGAGTGCATTGAAAATGAAACTAATAGGCTATAAAGAGTGATATGAACATATTTAGAACTTACCGGAATGAAAATGTCTGGAGCACCAACAGATATTTGGAGATGGAAGAGAACTGCACGTCAGCTCGTCTCACAGCTGCTATCCAGGCTAGACTCCTTCGTTTGGTAACATCGATACACGAGCTGCCTCATGTTGCTTCCAGGTTGGGAAAGAATGAAAAGATAAACCCTTTTCAAGCTTATTCTCTTGCCGGTGTTGTGCAATCGAACATTGCAGCCGACCACACAGCAAATACGAACCATGGCTGTTGTGTGTGCCTTCGCTCCCTTTTCACTTGCGCTAGACCCCCAAAATGGCGGATTGGGCCAAAATCCTTTCCACGCCCACCCCCGTGACATCACGCTCCAAAGCCCTATATAAATATCCGATAGCAGTTAGGTCCCCTTACTTTCAGCAGCTGTTGAAAGGATAAAGTTGTGGTATGTCAGTGGTTAGAAATACCATTATTACTTTAGGATTAGTTTAACACAATGTCAGGGCTGACCCGGGACCATTGCTGTGAGTCACAGCGCGCAGCATAAAAGTCCCTTCACATCGGATGCAGGATGTGCTGCTAATGCTAATTGCTAACTAAAAGCAAAGGATCCAGAATTTGTTGCTGGCTGCTGAGCTCTGTGGGTTTTTGCAGCAGCTCTACCTGTACTAGATGCACCTGCTCCTTGTTGTTTTTATCGCTGACTTTATGTGAACTACAAGAGTTTCTGTTTTTTTTGCTAGTTCTTCAAATGTTCAATAAAAACATGTATGCTAATTCATAACGAAGAAAGCTTTGTAATGAAGACTGTCATTTCCAAAACACTGCCCCCCCCCCTGCCTCCGCAGCACTGTTGAAAAGGCTGCGGAAGTCCCTGTATTAAACACGTAGTCCTGTGACACAAAAATCACCAAACTCGGACGACCACAGACTGTTTTCCTTCGTGGTGATGAAGGAAAACGCTGGGTTGGCATGTAAAAGGGCATTTATTCCCTTCAAAGACCTGCAGTTCAAAAAAAGCGCCCCTCCGACAGCCAAACCCATCTGTTCTCTGATTGGATTGTTACATTTGTGATTGACGACATTCACCAATCAGATGAAAGGAAGAAAAATGGGGTCAAAATTCGTAGTTGTAACTTGCAGGGTTTTTTTGGCTAAGTCCACACACAAATCTTTTTTACGCACACACAAATCTTTTTTACACACACAAATCTTTTTTACAAGTACAAAACCGATTTACAAGTACAAAATATTTATGACCGCATTTTGAGCCCATAGTTTTCCGTTCAAGTATGCTTTTTAATACGATGAAGGAAGCGCAGAGAAGGTACTATTTTAGTCCTCCTGTACTCTTTTTGCGAGTAGGTGTGACAACCAATGACAGTTTTCTACTGTCATTGGCAATAACACGTACTTTTATTTTTGGGGGGAGGAGGGGGTGACAGAGATTGAAACTTTACTGATAAATTCTCCAAGTAAAAAAATACCATCCATCCATCCATTCGCTTTCGCTTATCCTTTTCAGGGTCGCGGGGGGCGCTGGAGCCTATCCCAGCTGTCATAGGGCGAGAGGCAGGGTACACCCTGGAAAAAAATACCAGCGTCCACAAATGTCACCTTTTTTTTTTTAAATATTAAACTTTATTAAGAAACAGTATACAGAACATGTATACAATTAGTACAAAATTAACATATGCCAGGGGGTGTGATACAAAGAATAACAAACATTCAAATAATTTGTAATTACTACAAATAGTAATAGTTTTCATAGCCTTTTTGTTAAGTGATCCACTAATCAATTTTATGTAACATAAAACATCATTATAGTAATGTTTAAAATTAGGTTTTTTGTTACTGTATTTGCATTTGTGAAAATAAAATTTAGCTAAGATAACTAACAAGTTTATTATAAAGTAAACATCTTCTTTTTTTTTTGCCTTCGAAAGAAACAAAATACAACATTTTCCCATTTCACAGTAAAGTCTTTATATAGATGTCCAGCAATGAATCTACTGAAGTCTTTCCAAAATGTTCTAGCATATGAACAGATCCAGAAGAGGTGTTGCACAGTCTCAGGATGGCTTCCACAAAATCCACAGTTCACATTTATGTCCCTTTTGAACTTTGTCATGTAATGATTAGCAGGATACAATTTATGCAGTATTTTAAATGAAACTTCCTTCACTTTATTCGTTACCAGATACTTGTTAGGAATTGTCCATACTCTTTTCCAGTTAATGTCACTGACAAAGAAATTCCAATAAGAGACCACATGTGGGATACCACAAATGTCACATGACAACCTTTAGGGCATTAGAGTTGACGTCACGCCGCAATGCATTATGGGAGAGCAGCACCATTTTAGCAGGCCATGAATCACAACAAACACACTGTGTTGGAAGGAAGATTGCTACAAATCATACTTATATATATATATATATATATATATATATATATATATATATATATATATATATATATATATATATATATAAAACACCCAATACATGAGCGGGACACAGAAAGGAATTGGCAAGAATACCAGAGGCGCAAAACACCAGCTACTGGTAGACAGAACAATCAGCCGAGACTGCAAGACCAGACTGACAAACCTGTGCACTGCCTGGATTGATTACAAGAAGGCCTATGACTCAATGCCCCACAGCTGGATACTGGAATGCCCAGAATTGTACAAGATCAATGGGACCCTAAGAGCCTTCATCAGGAACTCAATGGGGATGTGGCGTACAACACTAGAGGCCAACTCCAAGCCCATAGCACAAGTCACCATCAAGTGCGGGATCTACCAAGGAGATGCTCTGTCCCCACTGCTGTTCTGCATAGGCCTGAACCCCCTCAGTGAGATCATTAACAAGACTGGCTACGGATACCGACTATGGAACGGAGCAGTTGTCAGCCACCTCCTGTACATGGATGACATCAAGCTGTATGCCAAGAGTGAACGAGACATCGATTCACTGATCCACACTACCAGGCTATACAGCAATGACATTGGAATGTCGTTCGGACTGGAGAAGTGTAGTCGGATGGTATCAAAGAGAGGGAAGGTAGTCAGAACTGAGGGGATTGAACTACCAGAAGGCAACATTGCAGACATAGAGGACAGTTACAAGTACCTGGGGATCCCGCAGGCAAATGGGAACCATGAAGAGGCCGCTAGAAAGGCTGCAACCACCAAGTACCTGCAGAGGGTCAGCCAAGTCCTGAGGAGTCAGCTGAATGGTAAGAACAAGATCCGGGCCATCAACACGTACGCCCTGCCCGTGATCAGGTACCCTGCTGGGGTAATAGGCTGGCCAAAGGAGGAGATAGAAGCCACTGACATAAAGACAAGAAAGCTCCTTACCATGCATGGAGGGTTTCACCCCAAGTCCAGCACCCTGAGGCTGTACGCTAAGCGGAAGGAAGGGGGCCGGGGACTGGTGAGTGTCAGCACCACAGTCCAGGATGAGACAAGGTACATCCAAGAATACATTGGGAAGATGGCCCCAACTGACCGAGTGCTCAGTGAATACCTCAGGCAGCAGAAACCCAAGAAAGAGGAGGGAGACGAGGAACCATCATGGAAGGACAGGCCCCTGCACGGTATGTACCACCGGCAGATAGAGGAGGTGGCTGATATCCAGAAATCCTACCAGTGGCTGGACAAAGCTGGACTGA
The DNA here is from genome assembly GCF_057382275.1 of Copadichromis virginalis. NCBI lineage: Eukaryota > Metazoa > Chordata > Actinopteri > Cichliformes > Cichlidae > Copadichromis > Copadichromis virginalis. The sequence goes on from NC_140629.1 coordinate 15,922,463, forward strand.
AAGACAGCACAGAGGCACTAATCATGGCAGCACAAGAACAAGCTCTGAGTACAAGATCCATAGAGGCTGGGGTCTATCACACCAGGCAAGACCCCAGGTGCAGGCTGTGTAAAGATGCCCCAGAGACAATCCAGCACATAACAGCAGGGTGCAAGATGCTAGCAGGCAAGGCATACATGGAACGCCATAACCAAGTGGCCGGCATAGTGTACAGGAACATCTGTGCCGAGTATAACCTGGAAGTCCCGAGGTCAAAATGGGAGATGCCCCCAAGGGTGGTGGAGAATGACCGAGCTAAGATCCTGTGGGACTTCCAGATACAGACGGACAAAATGGTGGTGGCTAACCAACCGGACATAGTGGTGGTAGACAAACAGAAGAAGACGGCCGTAGTGATCGATGTAGCGGTTCCGAATGACAGCAATATCAGGAAGAAGGAACACGAGAAGCTGGAGAAATACCAAGGGCTCAGAGAAGAGCTCGAGAGGATGTGGAGGGTGAAGGTAACGGTGGTCCCCGTGGTAATCGGAGCACTAGGTGCGGTGACTCCCAAGCTAGGCGAGTGGCTCCAGCAGATCCCGGGAATAACATCGGAGATCTCTGTCCAGAGAGCGCAGTCCTGGGAACAGCTAAGATACTGCGCAGGACCCTCAAGCTCCCAGGCCTCTGGTAGAGGACCCGAGCTTGAAGGATAAACCGCCCGCAGGGGCGTGCTGGGTGTTTTTATATATGTATATATATATATATATATATATATATATATATATATATATAATATATATATTGTGGCGAGCTCAGACAAGGAGGAGACGGAGGTATCGTTTGGTCTTGCTTCCCGTGAGCTAGCCAGGGAGCACAGCCGTTTATTGACATCTGCAGAAGAACACTGCCGCTAGCTAACTGCTCAGCGCGGCAACAGCACAGCAACAACAACAACAACACACAGGGCGCCCTCTGACCCCGGAAGGACACACTGTCGCAGTGAGAGGGCGTCACCCGTCACTATAGCAACATAAACAAAACATAACTGTACAAACAGAACCCCAAACAGCCCTGACCCGCTACATAGCCCCCACCTAAGGGGTCAGTCGTCCCCGACGACCCCATTACCCCACACAAAGTCCTGCAAATGTCCAGGTGCCTTCTGTTGGCGCACCGGCCGGTCACGACCGGCGGGGGAAAAGTCACTCGGGTCAGAACATGGGGTGCCACCACCATCCCCTGCCCCGGCGTCTGCCGGAGCGAGCGATCGGTATGGTGAGAGCCTGTCCCGGTGCAACACCACCATGGGCCCGCTCCTCCTGTCGCAGGCAGTAGCGGCACTCAACGACTACGCAGGGCCGTCTGGAGAGGGCATCAGCATTGCCATGCTGTCGACCTGCCCGATGCTGGATCTCGAAGTCATAGGACTCCAGCCAGCGGGCCACCTGCCCTTCTGGGTGTTTGAAGTTCAGGAGCCAAGTCAGAGATGCATGGTCAGTGCGCAGGAGGAACCGGCAGCCGTGCAGATATGGCTGGAAGTGCCGCACCGCTAGCACTACGGCCAGCAGCTCCCGCCGCGTCACGCAGTAGTTCCTCTCGGCTCGCCCCAAGGCACGACTGAAGTACGCCACCACCCGTTCTCCAGCCTCGTCCTGCTGGGAAAGGACCGCCCTGACTCCTACATTGCTAGCATCAGTGTCTACAATGAAAGGTTGCCGGGCATCGGGGTAGGCCAGGACTGGGGCTCTGGTGAGGGCCTCCTTCAGCTGTGCAAAAGCAGCAGCACAGGCCTCCCCCCAGCCAAACAGCTGTCCCTTGTCAGTCAGGCGGTGGAGGGGGCTGGCCATCGTCACGAACCCCTTGATGAACCAACGGTAGTAGGAGGCTAGGCCCAGGAAGCTCCGCAGTTCTTGGACGTTCGAGGGAGTTGGCCAGTCCCGGACCGCAGCCACTTTTGCGGGGTCAGTGGCGACACCTCGAGCGCTGATCACATGGCCCAAGAACGTGGTCTCTCTCGCCAACAGCCGGCATTTTGCGGGGTTGAGCCGCAGCCCAGCTCGTCGGATGGCACTCAAGACCTCGCTCAGATGAGACAGTGCACTGTCGAAGTCGCCACCGTGCACCAACAGGTCATCCAGGTACACAACGCAGCGGCTACGAGGGATATCCACGAGCACCCTCTCCATCAGCCTCTCAAACGTCGCTGGTGCATTGCAGAGCCCAAATGGCATGACCCTGAACTGCCACAGCCCCTGTCCAATGGTGAATGCAGTCTTAGGTCTTGCGTCAGGGGCTAGCTCCACCTGCCAGTAACCGCTGCGTAGGTCGAGGGAGCTGAACCAACTAGAGCCGGTAACGTAATCTAGGGCGTCGTCGATCTGCGGCAGCGGGTACGAGTCCTTCTTGGTGACTGCATTGAGACGGCGAAAGTCCACGCAGAACCTCGGGCTGCCATCCTTCTTCCCCACCAGAACCACGGGTGCCGCCCATGGGCTATTGGACGGCTCGATCACCCCAGCCGCAGCCATCTCACGGATCTTCTCTTCCGCTACCTGCCGTTTTGAGAGGGGCAGCCGGTGTGGGCGCAGACGGATGGGCTGAGCAGAGCCGGTGTCGATGGTGTGCTGGACCAGACTCGTCTGCCTACAGGGAGTGCAGAATTATTAGGCAAATGAGTATTTTGTCCATATCATCCTCTTCATGCATGTTGTCTTACTCCAAGCTGTATAGGCTGGAAAGCCTACTACCAATTAAGCATATTAGGTGATGTGCATCTCTGTAATGAGAAGGGGTGTGGTCTAATGACATCAACACCCTATATCAGGTGTGTATAATTATTAGGCAACGTCCTTTCCTTTGGCAAAATGGGTCAAAAGAAGGACTTGACAGGCTCAGAAAAGTCAGAAATAGTGCGATATCGTGCAGAGGGATGCAGCAGTCTCAAAATTGCAAAGCTTCTGAAGCGTGATCATCGAGCAATCAAGCGTTTCATTCAAAATAGTCAACAGGGTCGCAAGAAGCGTGTGGAAAAACCAAGGAGCAAAATAACTGCCCATGAACTGAGAAAAGTAAAGCGTGCAGCTGCCAAGATGCCACTTGCCACCAGTTTGGCTATATTTCAGAGCTGCAACATCACTGGAGTGCCCAAAAGCACAAGGTGTGCAATACTCAGAGACATGGCCAAGGTAAGAAATGCTGAAAGACGACCACCACTGAACAAGACACACAAGCTGAAACGTCAAGACTGGGCAAAGAAATATCTCAAGACTAATTTTTCTAAGGTTTTATGGACTGATGAGTGTGAGTCTTGATGGGCCAGATGGATGGGCCCGTGGCTGGATTGGTAAAGGGCAGAGAGCTCCAGTCCGACTCAGACGCCAGCAAGGTGGAGGTGGAGTACTGGTTTGGGCTGGTATCATCAAAGATGAGCTTGTGGGGCCTTTTCGGGTTGAGGATGGAGTCAAGCTCAACTCCCAGTCCTACTGCCAGTTTCTGGAAGACACCTTCTTCAAGCAGTGGTACAGGAAGAAGTCTGCATCCTTTAAGAAAAACATGATTTTCATGCAGGACAATGCTCCATCACACGCGTCCAAGTACTCCACAGCGTGGCTAGCAAGAAAGGGTATAAAAGAAGAAAAACTAATGACATGGCCACCTTGTTCAGCGGATCTGAACCCCATTGAGAACCTGTGGTCCATCATCAAATGTGAGATTTACAAGGAGGGAAAACAGTACACCTCTCTGAACAGTGTCTGGGAGGCTGTGGTTGCTGCTGCACGCAATGTTGATGGTGAACAGATCAAAACACTGACAGAATCCATGGATGGCAGGCTTTTGAGTGTCCTTGCAAAGAAAGGTGGCTATATTGGTCGCTGATTTGTTTTTGTTTTGTTTTTGAATGTCAGAAATGTATATTTGTGAATGTGGAGATGTTATATTGGTTTCACTGGTAAAAATAAATAATTGAAATGGGTATATATTTGTTTTTTGTTAAGTTGCCTAATAATTATGCACAGTAATAGTCACCTGCACACACAGATATCCCCCTAAAATAGCTAAAACTAAAAACAAACTAAAAACTACTTCCAAAACCATTCAGCTTTGATATTACTGAGTTTTTTGGGTTCACTGAGAACATGGTTGTTGTTCAATAATAACATTATTCCTCAAAAATAGAACTTGCCTAATAATTCTGCACTCCCTGTACAGTCTTTGTCACTGGCGGCAAAGATGTCCACATTCTCGTGCAGGTAATATATATATATATATATATATATATATATATATATATATATATATATATATATACATATACATATATTAGGGGTGCAACGATACACAAAATTCACGGTTCGGTTCGGTTCGATACTTTGGTGTCACGGTTCGATATTTTTTCGATACAAAAAAAATGTTCATGCCTTTTTAATTTGTCATTTATTAAAATTATAAATATATATTTTAACTCAAAAGTACAGTTTTTAAATTTAATGTTGCTGAAACAAAAGTAATTAAAAAAATTAATATATCTCAGGGCTCTCAAAATTTCAAAATCCCTGGTAGCCCTTCGGGCAGGGACTCTTCAGTTTTTGGTAGCCCAAAATAAATGTAAGTAGCCCGAATAAAAAAGAGAGCAATTTTTTGATTGATGTTTTGTTTCCTTTACAATATTATACTTTAATGTATAATATTGTAAAGGGAACAAAACATTAATCAAAAAATTGTTGAAAAACAAATTACAACATTGTATAAAAATTACAATCATCAACTCAAATACTTGGTTCTAATTGAACAGAAATTTCTATGAACTTGTAAGAACTGTGTAGGACATGAATCAGTCTGTGTCAGATCCTGAATTTGAAATTTCCGCTGAAGTCACGGGTAAGAAACAAGTGGAACCAAGATCTAGGCCATTTGCTTTTTGAAGTTTGCAAAGACTGCTAAATTTTGCCAGTGGTAGTTCACTCTTTGCAACATAGTACGCTGTTATAAACAGATTTTTCAGGTTTATTTTTAGTATGTTATTTGCAATTGGTGTTTGTTCTGGGAAAGATATTGCAGACTGAGCAATAATGCATTTCTTGCATTTCTCATGGCTTCTAATGGGGGCCTTTCTTAAAATGACTGGTCCCAGTAACAAAGGCGCTTGTCGACTCAGAAATCGAGAGAAAACCAACAACACACCCGGCAGAACATTATGTTATTTACACGGGTGCACATAAGTGGTCCGCATGTGCGCATTCGCTGTCAAAATAAAAGACGCGCACCAGATAAGAAGTTGCAACGCGCGTTTGCGTCCATATAAAAAGCACTGTTTTTGAGTGCTTTTTATATGAGTGGGATTTTCACGGCACATTCTGCACCACATCTCTGTGCGTTCATCATTTGTTTGAAGCCAGCTCACCTCCTGCAACCACTTTTCCGAGAATACGCGCTTCTTTTGTGGTTCGGACTCCTTCTGACATTTCTTTGGAGGTGGAGGAACACCAAAGTAATTGCTTAAAGGAGCTTCTTCGACATCTTTAAGAGTTTTAAACAAATGTCTGTCCTCCTCCAGAAAATCTTATGTATGCAAACACGCGTTGCAACTTCATATCTTGTGCGCGTTTTTGGGGGTTTTTTTGACAGCGAATGCGCACCTGCAGACCACTTATGTGCAGCCCCAGTTATATAGCTTGTCATATTGCAGCCACAGAAATTCTTTTGTCCATGAAACCATAAAGCTGCACTTTCTTTTTGCCTTATAGTCTGATTTGTCATAACTTTTCCGTTTTGTGGTAAGCTTTTCTTTGGCTGTCACTTCTTCACCCTGACTTGTCTTATTTGGCTCAGCAGAACTAAAATATATATCCTGCTGCTTTTACACATACACACATAACGGTCAGCGATTCTCTGCGCGATCAACCTCTCATATGTTTAAGCTTGCTGCGGGAGATTTCACTTGTCATGTTTGCATAGTAAGCTAACGATTGATAAGACGATGTCAGAGGAATTGGTGCGCAAATTATCATCACTCACCAATCAGTGCTGTCGCTCTCTATACACAGTTCGCGCGATTGCAAAGTGAAAGCAAAAAACAAGCGCAAATTCAAATGCGATTTCAATATGTCACATATTGACAGTGGCTCACTGATGCCAATGACATAATTACCCAGCTACATTTCTGAAAGAATGCAAAAGCATTGACATATATTTTTCCTTCCTACAATAGCCCGACGGGCAGGGCAGAGATAGATTTTGGTAGCCCGACTGGAAAAATCGTTAGCCCCGGGACATCGGGCTAGCGATTTTGCAAGCCCTGTATCTGATTGAGGAATCACTCATCTTTGGAAAAGAGAGTTTATTACAGAGAAATGTCTCTTTCCAAAATAAAAGCTATACTATACGCTTCTTCTGGGCTATATTCTCAGCAGCATATTGTAGCGGGTCAGGGCTGTTCGGGGTTCTGTTTGTACAGTTATGTTTTGTTTATGTTGCCATAGTGACGGGTGACGCCCTCTCGCTGCGACGGTGTGTCCTTCTGGGGTCAGAGGGCGCCTTGTGTGTTGTTGTTGTTGTTGCTGTGCGGTTGCCGCGCTGAGCAGTTAGCTAGCGGCAGTGTTCTTCTGCAGATGTCAATAAACGGCTGTGCTCCCTGGCTAGCTCACGGGAAGCAAGACCAAACGACACCTCCGTCTCCTCGTTGTCTGAGCTCGCCACATTGGTGTCAGAAGTGGGATGATGGTGGCACCCCATGTTCTGACCCGAGTGACTTTTCCCCCGCCGGTCGTGACCGGCCGGTGCGCCAAAAGAAGGCACCTGGACATTTGCAGGACTTTGTGTGGGGCAATGGGGTCGTCGGGGACGACTGACCCCTTAGGTGGGGGCTGTGTAGCGGGTCAGGGCTGTTCGGGGTTCTGTTTGTACAGTTATGTTTTGTTTATGTTGCCATAGTAACGGGTGACGCCTTCTCGCTGCGACGGTGTGTCCTTCCGGGGTCAGAGGGCGCCCTGTATGTTGTTGTTGCTGTGCGGTTGCTGCGCTGAGCAGTTAGCTAGCGGCAGTGTTCTTCTGCAGATGTCAATAAACGGCTGTGCTCCCTGGCTAGCTCACGGGAAGCAAGACCAAACGATACCTCCGTCTCCTCCTTGTCTGAGCTCGCCACAATATTAAACATATCAGGTCCCCATAAGGAGAATCATGTGCTAACGGCTGTCTAAATGACTCGGGTAAAGTTTGTAGCATGCATGCTTGTTGTTTTTTGTGCTTCCACTTGTCTTTGCACTAGGATGATGTCGGCGTAAATGTGCAGTCATATTCGTTGTGTTCCCACTAGTGCTGTCAGCGTTAATCTCGTTGAAATGACGTTAACGCCACAACACGGCAAATCTCCGTTAACGAGCTACCCCTGCGTGGGGCTAGACGGCCAACACGTTAACGAGCTAACTGTGCTAACACACTAGTTCCCACCCATGTAATTGAGCATTGCGTGGCACATCCAACATACTGTTTTACTTTAGTCCATGACGCGCTTACCTTCAGGGTCATACCTCACATGAAAACCAAAATAATTCCAAACGCCAGATCTGAATGAGGGTGGGGGAGGTTCAATTTGCCATGTTGCAAGGAGAGCTTAACTTCTGTCTCGCTAGCTTGCCCTGCGCTCTTCCTTCTGACTATGCTGTCTGTGTTGAGTGCTCAGTGGATCTGCGCTCGACAGTGCAGCCTAGGCGGAGTAGTCGAACGCAGATTCACTGAGCGCTCAACACAGACAGCATCGTCAGAAGGAAAGTTGATAAAATAAATTACAAATTTTGTATTGTTCATACATATGCGTACCGAACCGAAAGCACTGTATCGAACGGTTCAATATCGATACGAGTATCGTTGCACCCCTAATATGTATATGTGTATATATATATATATATATATATATATATATATATATATACATATATATATATATATATATATGTGTGTGTGTGTGTGTATAAACTTTGTATTTCAGTTTGTGATGATTGTGTTCTCTTTGTGATTACAGGAGCTGTCCTCACATACCCAGGATCTGAAGCAGACAGATCATCCAACATCTTCACATGTTAACTGCAAAATTAACTGATGAAAACAGTACAAAGGTTAAAGTACCACATGTGCTGTCAGTGAAAGCTGCAGCTCTTTTATTGATAAAGTTAAAGACAAAAAGTCAAAAGGATTAATCACCCCTATAACTGTGTCACTATATATCAGCATTAACAGGACCTCAGTTTGGTGTTTCAGAGAGCTGCTCATCTCAGACCTGCACATCTTCCGTTTTAAACACTCGATGTACTCAGCTGCATGATGAGCACATTTGATTTTCTCTGACACAATTAAATAAAACCTGATGAAGGTCAAAGGTCGTCACTTGTGATCAAACTTGTGATCTGGAATTTTTCACAGTTTTTTGAAGATAGTGTGTTATTTACTATAAAGTAATTCAGAGTTATTCATACCATAGTAACCAGAGAGGATCATATATTTTTAAATATATAACTTTCTACAGGACTGAATATAATATCTTTATGTAAAAGTCCGGAGCCTCTGGGGAGTAACTGAGTATTTATAACATTACACAAACCAAAGGTCTCCATCACAGTGTTCATGAAATGCTGGGTGTATCCATGTCCTGGGGCAGGCCTACGGAGGAGTGCTGAAGATTTCCCTGTGAGTGAGCTGCTTGTGAAGATCATGAGTCCTGCTTGATCAATGCGATGAGCGTCAGTCTTCCTGGTGTTTCTCAAATGAAGCCTCTCTCAGTGGGTCAACAGAACTTCTGGCACAGGACAGCTGTGATGAAAGAAAGGGAAGAAGTTTCTCCAAACCTCTGGACCCCAGAAACCCAGCTTAGTCCTCATGGTCTCCCTCACTAGTTTCTCCCCAGGGTGAATGTAGCTGTTGATATAATATGGACTCTCTGTAAATCGCCTGTATTTGTATAGCGCTTTACTAGTCCCTAAAGACCCCAAAACACTTTACACAACCAGTCATCCACCCATTCACACACTGGTGATGGCAAGCTACATTGTAGCCACAGCCACCCTGGGGCGCACTGACAAAGGCGAGGCTGCCGGACACTAGCGCCACCGGGCCCTCTGACCACCACCAGTAGGCAATGGGTGAAGGGTTTTGCCCAAGGACACAACGACCGAGACTGTCCAAGCTGGGGCTCCTCTCTGTCCAAAATGTGAACATTGGCATCCTCGAAAGAGTGTCCTCCAAGCGCATGGCACAACATAGAAGAGCCACCTCCACAGGACAAGACTCAGCAGTCCATCTGCATCTTAAGGATAAAGGACACTCTTTCGAGGATGCCAATGTTCACATTTTGGACAGAGAGGACAGATGGTTTGAAAGAGGAGTGAAAGAAGCCATCTATGTCCACTGTGAGCGACCTTCTTTGAACAGAGGCGGTGGTTTACGACACCAACTCTCTGCCATCTATAATCCAGTTTTGAGATCCCTTCCCAGACGCCTTAACGCCCACTCACATCCTGGGCCATCTGATCTCAGGAATTCGCATGATAAGGTGGGGCCAGGTTTCACAATGAACTCACCCGAAACTCTGGCTGATTGGGACCCACACCCAGTTTCACACCTTGGCTCAGGCGATTAGAGGATCATCAGGGGATCCTTTTGTCCCTCTGTGGGGGGAAACTCCCACTAGGTTTATATCTGGGACTCTCCACCATTTGACCTTAGAACTGAAGAAGCTTCTCGGATGAGAGGTGAAACGTCTTCAAGTAACTTAAAGAAGTCCAGACACTTTTCTTTGCAAGCTCCTTTGACTACGATGACCTGGATGACTGAGAACCTTCACAGACAAAGGACAGCATTACATTTTTAATATTAACAGTAACTCTGGGCCTCTGTGGAGTATATAGCTGATCTTATCGCTTTCTAAAAATGGATAACAAAACGTAAGGAGTGCTGAATCCTTCAATAATACAGAGTATTAGAGTATGCTAGCGGCTAATCTAGCAAACGAATTAACAACAGAGTGATTTTAGATGTTGTAGAACTATAAGATGTTAAGCTGTGTGTCTTTTTCATAACAGTGACATGGTTGTATTTACCTTAATCGAACGAGTAGTCAGTCGCGGCAAACCCATCAGCAAATAAACTGGAGCAGACGGGCTACGTAAAAAGTGTAGGGGGGCGTGGTTGAGGTCAGGTCCAGCGGGTGTGTGGGCGGGAGCGTGACACAGTCGCTCCACCTCAAGTCACTACTGCGCAGACTCTGGCTCCAAAAATGCAAGATGGCAGCCTCCATATGCGGGGTATTTTGGCTTCATTTTTGCACAATGGGAGGAGGCGCTGTCGCGTCGTCCATGTTTTCTACAGTCATTGGCGGCAACTCTACACTGTAACAACCATAAAGTGCAGGCCATAACCACTGTGCCAACGGTTATTTATGACCGTGACGATTGTTGATTTCATTCACGTTACAAATAACTTATTAGAATAATTAAAAAAAAAAGAATCCTTTTAGATTAATTCAAAACCTTCAACTAAAGAAATGCATTCATCCTTTTCCTCGCGCAATTATTTTTCGATCCATTAGATGGCGCAGTATCTTCACAGTAGGATTCAATCGCCGGCAAACTCCGGTAATTGAGTCACTGATGTTGGAACTTTACTGTTTTTTTTCTTGAAAATTACATAGTTAAAACTATCTTTTAAAAAGGAGAAAAAGAAGAAGATGCGTCAGGGGAAATAAAAGTTTCTGCTAATTTTATCTTACAGAAAACAAAGGTTCTTGTAGGCACATACATATGAAGAATAAAAACAAACCCCATGGTTGTTTAATATAATTTTTAAAAAGTGACTCAAATAAAAAACGGCTTAAAAAAACAACCTTTAAAGCTATAATCCACGTTTACGCGCCATAAAGACAGACTGCTGGATGACGAGACAAATTTAGACAATGTGTTATGGAGACAATTGGATCAGGTGATGACTGCCTACTTGAGCATCAGTGTTATCACTTCACATCCAGGGGTTTCCTGCCCAGGGTACCAAGGGCTTTCCATCCTCCGCACAGGATAGAAGACCAGTTCCCACGCACTGGGGTGATCCACTGTGCATTTCAGCAACAGATTACTCTTCCAGGCAAAATAAATAAATAAAACCACAGGCTTTTGTGACGAGCACCATGCGCAATGACTAACTCCGTGGTCGGATCCGAGCGCTGCACAGAAATTTAGTCCGCATCATTCCCTGACAGCTCCCTGAGAGAGGCAGGGCTGGATTCACAGGTAGGCTGTGCGATCTCCTTCGAAGGATTTTCAAACATTACATCCTCACCCGAAACATTTCTGTGAGATTATTGCGTTTGGACAGCCCATTGTAATTTCTCTTTAGCCTGTGCAAGTTGAATGGATGCAGCATTTCATTCAGAAGACACGGGGAATAGAAATCGCTTACTAGGGAGCTCGTTTTATTGCCTGTTTTTATTAATTTGCTGGAACACATATCATGGGTTTTTATTAGCCTGTTATTTACTGAGTCGTTTGAATGAAGGGGAGGATTGTGAGGGAGTGTGCAGTGCACTCAGTATGCGTGCTGATAATTAACCTATAGCTTTCAATTATAACAATGAACATTTCAGTGAATCCTTTGTGTTTTGGGGGGTACATCATTCTGAAGACGTGATCCTGCTGCAGAATTTTATTTATTTATTTTATTTTATTTTTTGCTGTCATTCATGCAGAGCTGGTGTTGCACTGATTTACTACTACCTACTTTGGTGTTATGATTATGGACTAAGTTTATTCATGAATGGCTACACTCTAGGTGTACCTCAGTAGGTTCAGCCCCCCATCTCCCTTTATAAAAAAGATTTAATAAAACAAGACTAGAGCCCGGCTCCTCCTGCAAATGAAGTGCTTTGTTGTTGTAGATCTGATGTAAGAAAACAGACCTGGTAAGTCATGTGGGAGACTGTGTGGTTGCAGTCCCTGGGCGTTGCTGCAGGGTTTTTTAGGAGCGCACGCTGGAGGCTTGCAGACTATAGAGGAAAAACATCAAGCTGATCACTGATGTGGGGAGGGCTGCTTCTCAACTCCAGCTGTGACACAGAGCAGGTGAATCAGTTGACTACTTATTGTGATGTTATCTTTTACTGCACCCTAGGGCTCTTATTATTATTAAACCTGGAATGTCCAAGCAGTGTGTGTGTGTGTGTGTGTGTGTGTGTGCGTGTGTGTGCGCGCGCGCGCGCACGCGCGCTGTAATGGGTTGGACTAGTTCATTCTTATTCTGACATTAATATGGAAAGAGGACAGAGAAAGGAAGCTGGGCTCTGCCTTCCAGTTCCACCATCTCCCAACTCCTCCTACAGACCTGAAAGCATGTGGATTAAATGGGGGAAGGGAGAAAAGACTGAATGAATGGTCTGAGCGATATCTGCAGTTGCATCCTTGCACATAAGCAGCCCCAGTAGTGATTGAACGACACCTTCATCCTGATGTCCCCTGTCTTTGTATTTTTCTCCCTGCCTGCTAGCCTATTGTTGTTTTCGAAAGAAGGAATGAAATTAAGAAAAGATATAGGAGGAGATCAGTTGTTTTCACATCTGGTCACATAAAACAAGAGTAAAAGAGCAAGAATGATGGGTATTTATAGAAAAGGTGGGGGGGGGGGGTGAAAGATGGAGGAATGAAGTGCTTTGCATGCTGCATGCATTATTTAACACACAAGCATACAAGGCAGCCATACCCTTCTTCTTTAACCACGTTACTTTACAACATTTGTAACAATGACCTGGTCCGCATGGGTCTGAAAATTTAGCGCACACACACACACACACACACACACACACACACACACACACACACACACACACACATGGAGTTTAATCACTCTCATTCTCATCTTCTGATCTTGCTGTTACCATGGCCACAGTTGGTAAAGGTGCATGACTCCATGTTTTTCTGTGCTCGTCACCATCTATGCATGCAGCTTCGGGCCTAAATCACACAGTTTTTACTGTAAATCTACGCAGATTTTGTGTTCTGTGTTTAAATTCTGTTAGAGGAGATTTTATTCTGCCATTTGTGTCCAAGCTCCAGAGGGGAGTGGCTTCATCTTCTTATTCTCATCAGCGGTGGATAAGCATTGATTCACTTACTTATCCAAATGTGGTGATTCGAGCTGCCTAAATGGTGTGGCATATTGGAGAAAGCAGAAGTAATGAATGTGGCCTTTTAACAAAGTTCCCCCAGCAGAGTGAGGAGTTAAACATCCAAAATAGAATTAACACTAGTTTATCTCGAAAACCCCTTTTCCACCTTTCCACTACCCTTTCCAATCCCTGACCCTTATTTTACACTCATTCTAATCAGCGCTTTACATATGTTGCAGCTGCAATGATGGTCTTCAGAGTAACGCCTACAGGAAGCCTCCCGACAAAGGTTTTTCTCTCAAAAGTTGCAAAGAAGCTTGCTGTTAGTGTTGCAGCTTCCAGGCCAGAACAGTTTGCCAACACAGATTTGTTAAAAACACCCAGGGGCATTGTACCTGCTAGTTTGCTAGTGGGACAAGAGGGAGAGTCAGATATCCCACAGCTGAACCACATCTTCACAGGGGAGAGAGTAACGGCAGTAAGACTAAGAGAGACCTGACGTGTTTTCTTTCATCTTATGAACCATGTAGTTTTGTCTCATAAGACTACAAACAGACATTTAATACCCCTATCTGTTACCTCTGACATAAGATTTGAAGAAACCGAGGGAACGTAATCAGCCGGTGCATCAGCAGCCAGTCCCACCTCTTGCTTCTGGGGCATACAAGGATGAATCACCATCAGCCAAGCAAATCTGAAACTCACTGCAGGCTCTTGCTAGAGTGCCGGTAATCGAGTGTTCCCTCGTCCTGTAGCTGTTGACTGACTTAGCTTTAAAAGGAGGCTCGGATAAAAGCATTCTCTGCTATATTAGGAGACTTGTGATGTAACAGAGTTGGTGATAACTGTGATATTTAAAATATGAAATATTTAAAGAATATTAATAATGCACACAAAAAAATAGTGCAGCACCAGTAACTATCACGTTGACACTTAAGCATAGTGGGTGGCAGTATTGCACTTTAACTGATGGCAGATGTTATGCCATGTGGAGTTTTGTTGTTGATTAAGCAACTGTTCTTTTTCTCTGTTTTTTTATGGTTAAGGTTTCAGACTTTCTCTTCAGCTCCCTTTGAGTCTAAAAGTTGAATCTGAATTATATGTAAATCAATATGCTGGTCAGATGGCGTTTTCAGCTAAATCTGAGGATTGCTAGGATCTGTTGGATGTCGACTGCAAATTCAGCCTTGTTGTGATTTCTGAATAAAAGAAAAAAAAATCTGCACCAGCCAGATTTAGGTTGACTGGATGGAGCCAACAATTATAGCAGGGTATCAGCATGATAGCTTGTTTGGTCACTGGATGGTTTTTCCTGTTTGTTCTCCAACGATGCGGGACCTGGATCCATGCCTGCCGAGAGGATGTAGTTGTGTGTATTTAAAATGGTACAACGCTCTCACATTTGAGAGGTGAAGAGTCCTCGCAGATGGTTCTGCAGATGGTCCCTGTCAGCGCCATTGTCTGAGTGAAAGCATGGATAATTTGTCAATGCGACAGACCTAAAAGACTAACATCCACACTGTTGCCCTAAACAGAGTTTCTCAATCTGTTCCACCCGATGTGATCTGTTCCTCCCCAAATCCTTGTTTGATAGTGGTCAGAGCATAAAGCGTACACTAATGCCTTAAGGAGAGGGTTTACACAGAGTGAATGGCAACGAGGGTGGGAGCTGTAAATAATTAAGAAATGCTGAGTGATGTGTTCCTCTTGCAGCAGAACATTTCACGGTGCAGTGCTTTATAGTGTTGCCCAGGTCCAACTTTCAGTGTGTTGCTATGCTGCCGTCTCACAGTCCTCTATGGAGGATGGATGGTTTTGTCATGCTACTGGGAGTGGGTGGCTACCTTTTGGTGGCTCCTACCCTCTCCCCACTCACTCTGAGACATTGTGAGAATTTGACATCAAGATCTGTTAAGCTACTTAGTTTATAAATCCAAATGATCATAAATTAAATTCTGCGATTTAGATTTAATTTATTTAAATTTGGCGTCGCTGTTTATTTAATGTCAAGTCATGATATGTTTCCTTTGATAAAATCTGAGAAATCAGATGTTTTAATTGCGTTAAGAACTGCCAAATATACATTACAGATGAATGGGATGCTTGCTTTGAAGTAAAAGAGTATACACTTACACAATATAATCATGCAATACCGTGCAATCAAAATAATGTGTCAGCTTTGCAATCCATTGAACAGATGTTGGGAAATTTCCCGTGATAAGTCAGCTCCTTAAACTGCAGATAAAAATGAGTTGGTTATCAAATTACTGGACTCATCCTGTTGAAATCAGGAGCTTTTGTTTATCCCCACACATTTAATAGTTGTTGAGAACAAATATGGGCTAAAGTGGTTATCCTGTCTTCCAAACTACAACATGCAGAGATGTGATTTTATGATGCGAATGACTGGAGCACATTTGACTCTTCCTTTTTACTTTGTGGTTGCAGGCGTTCCTGTTTCAGTTTTTTTTTCTTTTTTTACTGCTAAAGGTGGCAAGTCAATTACCATTCATGACCCTTACTGCACAGTGTACTCCAATCTTGTGTTTATAGCCTAATCAAAAATATAACACAGAACATTTTACAGCCTATAAAAAAAGACCTTCAGTTTCTACCTCACACGTCACCGCTGACTGCGAAGGAGCAGCTGGTTGTACTTTTCTGATCACATGTAGCTTACAAGTGAGTCAAAATGCTGTTGAGTAGTTCGTGTTTTGAAGAGAACTTGAGTGGTCTATAGACAGCTCACATATAGGCTTGTTTTTACAGACCATCCATCATTTTCCAAAAGTAGATCGTTTTCAACATTAAATTGTTTTCTCCATCATTCTAATCTCGTACTCAAATTCATCGAGTAGTGGTTAATTCTCAGGATGTGATAGTAGTTCATCCATATGCCGGCAATGCTGCTCGCTTGCGCCTTCCGTCTGCCCAGAATGTTTTACTTTGCTGTATTTAATTAGCATTTGGCAAAAAAGTCAGTGTGTGAGGAAGTGAATTAAAAAAGAAGGCATGATGTTCCAGATCACCACAGGACTTGAGCTAAAACTTTAGGCCAACCAAGACCTGTTTGTGTTCTCTTTCATAATACATAACACAATCTGACTTACTGCCAGACCAGATGGTAGAGGAGGAAAAATCAGGATGAAGTAAAATATGTTTCGTCACTTCTTAAACCCTCCTTTAAGTCCTTCTTTTTTCTTTATGATTTTATCATAAAACTTGAAAGTGATTTGTTGTATTTTGCATTGCACCATGTTTTTTAGCGATGACGTTGCCGTTCACCTTTCACAATAATCTTTGTTTCTTTGTTTGATGGTTTTGCGTGTTGAGTATGTTAGATTGTTAATAGAACCTCCATTATGCATTCAAAAGTTTTTGAACACATGAAATATAAATCAAAGGGAAACCAATTGTGTAAATCTGCATTGATCTCTGATTCTCATTAACCCATTTTACAAATATCCTTTGTGGAGGATGGCGAGGGAATTGTTGCCCTGGAATTCAAGTGTAGTACCTTGTAGTGTTTCAGTGTCATTATATTTAATACATTTATAAGTAGGACATGTAGCGGGGTGTCAGGCGATTGATAAAGCCCTTGGTTACGCTGCAGACAGTTGTCCTCTATCAAATTCGGAATAAGATAATACGTTTAGCATTTGGCAGTAATTTTGATTATTTAGTTTGTCTGCTTCATCAAAATAGATTTGCGAACCGTTCATGTTTCTTTCATAAATAATGATCAATGCCAATTTAAAAATTGCAGTATTGTTAGAGCACAAAGTGCTTGTATATTATTTGAGTAAATCCTTGCTTTTGTTTGCAGATTTCAGTACAGGAGGTAGCTTCGCTCTATCCTTACATCCCACTTACAGTGGCCCATGGTGAATCATTCCAAAGAAGCCCCACTGACTTGTTGTCACTGCCTGCTTTCCTCAGCTCTCCCTTCCGCAAGTACTGAAAACTCAAGACATTACTGTAAAAAGGTGCTTTTTCCCAGTCTGTTGGTTTTCCAGTCATATATTCTGCAGTAATGAGTCATACTCCTACTATTGAAAGATATACAACAACATTAATCTGTGAAAGTGCCTGACTGGACTCGAAATGGGTTACTCTTGCTGATGATTTTCTTGAACTGAAGAATGGATAGCTGTGTTTGCTAAAAGCTGATGCAAAACATCCAGGCTGTGCTCAGGGAGTTGTGTGTACGTAGACCCCTGAAGATGCACAGATGCAGATTTGTATTGACTAGTCTCTCAGGCCCTGAGGAGGAGACACAGGTTTCTAAATCGGTCCTCTCCACCCCCATATGAAATTCTCTCTATAGAGAGATCCCGCTGCATCCATGACTTATGGTGATCAGTCTTGAGTCGATGCTCTCCCTCTGGTCTTTCCTGCTGTCATCTCACACATGATCTGTTACTAGCTACTCCTGGCGGTATGGTGTGGCCATTTGCACAGTTCCCATTGTAAAGGTTTCATAACATTTTTGCAGAAGAATAAACAACAAATTAATAAATAACAGAGAATATGTGCTTCTCCTCAGAGAGGAATCCACCACCTGACTGAGTCATTTTTACCAGTTAAGCTGAGAAGTATAGAGGATGGAGTCTGAGGGTTAAAATTATGTCAGAAACAAGGCCCAGTATGACATTTTGGGCAAGACAGTTCATTATAATTGGTCTTGGATACAATTTTCAAAGTTACAGTACATTTAAAACCTTTTGAGAGAATTTAAACTACAACCAATGAAACCAGCACTACTTTCCAAAAGCTAAAGCATAACATCCTATAGTGACAGCTCTTTATGTGTATGTGATCCTTCAGACTATCTCCTGAATATTAATTGGTTTGTCACTTCAGCAAAGAACCCACTACTGTGATGCATTAATATCTATCCCGAGCAGGGAGCTCGGGCTAGTCTGAGTCAGTCGTTACCTTGCCCAAGTCTTAACGTAGCCTCCCATCTGTCTCTCTCCATCCACCTCTGCAGGACAATAATGTTCGACAAAAGTGCCGTAATTTATTTTGGCAAGTGAAGGAGGGCCGCACTTGAGAGTGTCAGTGCATAAAATACACGGTGTGGTCAGAGTTATGTCTGATCTGTCAGTCTGCTGCTGAAAAAGTGGAAAAAGACCAGGCTCCCTGAGGACTGTGCTGCTAGTGTTGGCTAGATGCAGGCGCTGCATCAGAAGGAAAAGCCCACACCCAGAGTGCCTATTGATAGCACAGCGAATTTCTTGAATCCTGCAGGCAGACGTACAACAGATTAGACCTCAAAAGGTATGGAGCCCGACGTTACGGAGTATAATATGAGCAGCTGAATGAGTGGTGCATCCCTCCCTTTTGCTACTGCTTTTACTCTCTCCAAGTTTCTACAATGCTGGATTTTCCTGCTTTGAAATGCTGAAGACAAGTACCACAGTGACTTCTCACTTTTCCTTTTTTGTCATTAACATTGTGCATTTTTGGCTAAATCCCGCCCCCAACATATTAAACCTCATAATCCAAAGAGCGGCAATGATGCATAAAGTATAGATAAAAACAGAATGCAACAATTTACAAATCATTTAATAGGCTTTATTTAAGTTTTTATAGTTAAAAGACAACATACCAAAGCTTCAAAGTGACAAAAATGATGATTTTTGTAATAATATATGGACATTTTGATTTTGATATACCAGCAAAACACTGCAAAAAAAGAGAGGCAACATCAACACTGTTTTGCATCACCTCATGCTTTAAAACACTCAACAACTTGGGAACCATGATGAATGATCGTTGTAATTTTAAGAGCAGAGTACTTTTCAGGTCTTCCCTGATATAGATCTTAGGTGCTTGAAAGTTTTACATCTCATAAAGCACCAACTGTTTTCAATGGGCAGGACTGCAGGCAGGCCAGTGTAGCACTTACACTCTTATTAAGATGACATGTTGTTAGAAAGCATGCACACTTTGGTTTGGTATTCTTTTGCTTAAATGAGCAAGCTTTTCTCTGACTACTCCCAGATGGGCTAATTACCCATGCTGTGCCCACCGATTCGCCCCTTTCCCATCACAGATGTAGCCCCTACAAATGGTCTCCACATCTTTCATTCTGAAACATTTGACCTGCTCGCTCTTTCTTAAACAATAATGCTTCTTATTTTACCTAATTAGTTGCCAGATTTCCACCAGGTGGTTTTATGTTATACACCACCTCAGTTTTGAAAAATTAAATGAAAATGTATTTAAATAGCCCAAAAGCTTCAAGGCTTTACATTGTAAAGACAAAACCCTAAAATAATACAGGCAAAAAACCCTCAATAATCAAACGACTCCCTATGAGCAAAACGAAAAACGTCCTTTTACCGGAAGAAACCTCTGGCAGAACCAGGCTCAGAAATGGGTAGCCATCTGCTTGACCAGTTGGGGATGAAGCAAGACAAGACAAAAGACACACAGTGGAAGAGAGCAGATCACCATAACAATTCCTGGTATCTAAAGCACAAGAAAGGTTCTTAGTTTGTCTGGTTGCTTCAGTTTCGAACCTGCCAGTCTTCTCTGAATGCAGGTACTTTCCTTCATGACATACACTGTGGATCCAATCGCTCCATGTACTGTCTGGCAGAGGATTGATACAACCCTCTGTCAGTCGCAGGAGTGCCTACAGACACACACACACACACACACACATACACACACACTCAGAAAGCAGTCTTACTCGTAGGCAATTGCCTCAGTGAATTCTGTCGACGGTGTCGTATTATCTTTACCATGTCAGTCTGAGATTAAATTACATTGCTAGTGTATCATATGGATGGATGAACCACTCACTCTTTCTCACTGTCATTATTAGTACTCACTCTGTTCTCTGTCTATTTTTTTTGTTTTGTTTTGTTATGGGGTTTATTTTGCATCATGTACTGCAGTGACCGCAAAAGCTGACATTTACTTTAAATACTCTGATGACACAGCCATCCTTAGCATCCTCCTCGGCAACAGTGACTCTCTCCTTGTCTGTAAACAGTCCAGTTCAGATTCTTCATGGAGCGTGAATAAGTTCCAAGTGAAGTCTTATAAATAGTCTTATAAACATTAGTCTCCCCTGCCCCCATAGCACCCACCTCCATACCCAGCTTCACCAACATCCCTGGGGCCAAACGAGTTGATAACTTGATGGCATTTAAAAAAAAAGGCGTTAACACACTATGACCAATCAGAAATGCTGTAAAAAGACTCTTAGTCATAGCTGTGGTGTCATTGCATAATTGAGCGACTCCTGCTGCACGTAACCATCTGTTTCTTTGATTTGTGCAGATTCACAAACGGGAAGCGATTCTTATGGCTTCACTAACAGCTGCTCAAATAACTGACCTTGCCACCCCCAATTTGCACAACTTTATCTCCACAGGCCTGACAGTGAAGGCGCATCTAAATTCAAACAAACTAGACCACTCACTTCACTTCATATTGCATCATTTCACTCTGCACCATCATGAACAAGAAGGCTCGTTTTGTCATGAGCGTCGTTCCCATTGTTGTATGCCCAGTAAGCGTCTCTCCCCCTACAGGAAACGCTTATGTCGCTGTAGCTCTGTCGTGTATTTTACAGATCAGTTTGTGGTGTTTCTGAAATGTTTTCTTGCATCCATTCACTGCTTGAATATTTTCCTGGAACTATATATTGAAACAGGCTTGGCAAGAGGACACGATACTGATTAGGCGGTAAATCTGGCAATGCAAGCCTCTTTGAAAGTTGGTGTATTTCTCATGCTTATGCAAATTCATTGGAAGCAAAGTGGATGAAGAAGCTAAAAGTTACTTTTCTGGGAATGATATTTGATTTTTGTAGATTCTACTTTTTTTTTTGGCTTCTGATGGACATTTTAATTAACCCTGCGCTGTGACATTAAAAGGAAGTGTAGCTGGTGACTTTTCAATTTGATGTTGGCTCTGTCCTGGCTCACACATTTGTAGGAAATGACTTTTTTGATGAGAGAGCAATCCGGTGGCAATTAAGTTGGTGCTGCATAAGCACGAGATAAGGGTGCAGGAAAGGTAAAAGTGTGGCTCTGAGATATAGCTAGAGAGTTTTTATGACATCAGTTAAAGCTTGTTTGACTACCTCATGCTGAATTTATCCATGCCTTCTGTCTCTCTGTCTATCCCACAGACTGCAACAGAGCAGCATGACAGACACAGTGATGAGCAGCAGCTCAGATCGCTGGGTGTCCAATGACAGGCAGAGGAACATGCACGCTAGGTAAGCCTGATGCTCAGAACAATTTTTCTTCTAGTAAACCTTTCATATGGCCACATCAACACCTAACTGTGCCTTCCTCTTTTCACCTGCATCTGTCTGATATGTGATTTGTGACATAGTGATAAAGAACAGTAAGTAGATAAACTCCTATCTTATTGCATTAGGCAGCAATGTGCTGATGCAGTAAATGCATGCTCATTCATTCATTGCTCAATGCCTGCATGTAAATGTGTGATTGGTATAGTTAAATCATATAGTGCACCTTCAACTGCAGAGTATGCTTGGCTTACAGGGGCAACTGGACCATGCAGCCAGGCCCCGGTCCCGGTCCAGACCTCACCGATGAAGAGAAGGAGATTATAAACAGCGTGATCGCCCGTGCTGAGAAAATGGAGGCCATGGAGCAGGAGAGAATTGGGTAAGACCTGCAGTAGTTTCTCTTCTGAGACTGATTGCACACATATATTTTGACTTGGGATAATAATTGTTGACATTTTAAGTGAGATTTCACTCTGTGCTGCTGCAGGCGTTTGATAAACCGCCTGGACGACATGAAAAAGACTGTGTGTGGGGATGGAGTGTCCCGCTGTTTGCTGTGTGGAGAGCAGCTGGGCTCACCTGGGGTCAGCTCAGTGGTGTGCGAGGACTGCAAAAAGGTTGGTAATAAGTCAGCTCTTCTGCTACGATTCAGGCTAAAGGTTAAGAAAATCCAATAGGTCAGCCGTATATTTGTAATAACATTGAAAATGGCAAGCAGCTAGTAATCTTTATTCTAATCTGTTGTGTAGAACATGTGTACCAAGTGTGGCACACAGTGTGGCAGTCGGCCACGCGCTGTGTGGCTGTGCAAGATCTGCAGAGAGCAGCGAGAGGTGAGCGCTTTAAAACGAGAGATAAAATTACAATTAAAACAATAATCCATTGAAAAAGACGATAAAACATATGCTTTTCCTCTTTTCTCAGGTGTGGAAGAGATCTGGTGCCTGGTTTTTCAAAGGTTTCCCGAAGCATTTCCTGCCATCACCGATGCCATTATCTAAAGCAAAAGAGACAGGTGCCCAGGAGGCAGCAGAGCCCCAGAGGCCAAAAGCCTCTGGGCCGAGGGAGACAGTAACCCAACAACAAGCACCAGGTAGACACAGCTAGCTTCAACTTTAATCTATCTATCTATCTATCTATCTATCTATCTATCTATCTATCTATCTATCTATCTATCTATCTATCTATCTATCTATCTATCTATCTATCTATCTATCTATCTATCTATCTATCTATCTATCTATCTATCTATCTATCTATCTATCTATCTATAACATAACAGTTGGTCTATGTTATGTCTTAGGTCAGAATCAAAATGAGGCTCTTGCCTCTGAACAACAGGTTTCAGGCAAGTTCAATATCTATAACCCTTTTAAGATAGATCTGCTATATGAATGCGCTTTCCTCTTGCTTCCTGGCATCTGACAGTGTTCTGTTAAGTATTCTGTTTTTATGATGTGCTAGTGGTTCATTTCCTCCCCTTCGTCACCACCCTGGCTATTTTATGGTGGCCAGGTGTGAAGCTACCAAAGCAGGCTAACTAGCTTCCGCTCAGAAAGTGAAAAGTTGCACTTTTTGGAAAATTAATATTTCTAATTTTCAGTGTGACTTTTTCAAACACCACCTCTTCAGTCTCTTCAGATCAGCCTTTCTGATAATGCAGTCCCACCTCTCATTGCTCTTTTCCCTGCCATCAAACCTTTTATCTCCTACCCAAATTTGGCTGTGCCGCCCACTGTCACAGAGGAGGGGGGCATGAAGAGCTCAATTAAACTGTCGGAAGTCCCATGCTGTGGCGTGGAATGAGCCTCCAGGTGGTGCTGGCATGATGGGTCGCACAGCATCATTTCACACTTTCAGCGTGATTACCTGTGCAGTGTGAGTTCCCCGTACAAGAGAAGCAGTCTGCATAGCTGCTGCATGTATGGTTGCTGGCTGCCACAGCTTGTTGTAGCGTATGTAGGTCAATGCCTGTGCTACAAAAAAGCTACAACATCAAAAGTATCTGGAGAGACCGCGGAGTATTACAGAATCCACTGCAGTAGCAGCCTGAAGTGGTCTTATTATGCACTTTTCCCCTATGCGCAGTACGCAAGTTCTGAATAATGTGATTCATGCTTATTTTTAGGGCCCGAGCCACAGGGCCGTCCTGGTTACCCACCTGTGGCGCCTAAACCAGTTATGCGCATGGCCTCAGGCGGGGCTGGCCCAGAAGAGGCCGGGCAGGGCAGCCCAGTGGTGATGAAGAAGATGGTGCCTGTCCAGAGCACCAGACCACAGCCTTGTGCATCCACCAACGTGACGCAGCAGGGTGAGAAACAGCTCTTTGTGTTTAGAGAGAGAGAGAAATCCTCAGTTGTGTCATTTCTTGCTGTCTGAGACAACTGAATGTGGTTGTAGGTTCAATGGTCGGAGATGGAGGTGCTTACTCTTCTGGTGCAGTTCCTCCAGAGCAGAGAGCGCCTCCTGCAGTGAGAGAGGACAGGAGGCAGCCGACTGCCTACGGTGCCCCTCCTGCCCGACAGCAACCTCCCCCAGCTGACGAGGAGGAGGAAGTCAATGACTATGACTCGGATGAAGCCAGTGAGTACACCATCTGCTCACCCTTCTCATGGAGTGACATGACTGATGTGTATTGTTTTAAATTCCCTTTCTGTACAGTTTGATTTCTCTCCACTGATTTCAAGAAAATAACAAAAGATAAGGGTTTGGTTTTGGGGTTTTCTTTAAATCAGGAAGAACTTATTTCTGTAAGGCGTACAGTATTGGGGGTTGATTCCCTTAATTTGGCAAAATCTGTTTCCCTCGGGCATACTGAATCACATCTTTGGCTTCATTTCTGCAATTTAGTTCGCTCCTACTAAAATAATTCATGTGCACTTCATTTAATAAATTGCCCAGTAGTCCAAGCAAACGGTAAATATCATTCTGGCAGTGCCTGTCG
Source organism: Copadichromis virginalis (assembly GCF_057382275.1). Lineage (NCBI taxonomy): Eukaryota > Metazoa > Chordata > Actinopteri > Cichliformes > Cichlidae > Copadichromis > Copadichromis virginalis. Next base: position 15,946,811 of record NC_140629.1, read on the forward strand.
AGCTGAGTTAAAAATGACAAATAAACACCGTATGTGACCAGAATATAAAAAAATCGTTATCAGAGGAAGTAAAGCAGAGAAACATGTAGAGCTACATAAGTAGCGATGCATCTAGTCACTGTTTTCATGTATCCCATTTTAATGATGAGGATGATAACCCGCCAGTCATGATTTTGGCCTCCGGCGTCAAACAGCCCTCATTCTGTCTCAGGGGAATTGGGTTTTAATTTATTTTATTGAGGTCCAGGACAATTAAGCTGTGCAAAAAAAAATTTAAGATACAGGAGGCGGAACATGTTATAGATCCCTTGTGTGGGATTTAGTCCCCAGTGTAAGCAGGGAACATGTCAGAAATAGCAGTGATTTTATGTGTCTGTTCTCTATGGGGATGTGATGTAGCCCAGTTGGATACGACTTCTTTACTTAACAAGTAACAGCAATTTCGGCATATCTTAACTTAATATCTGCATGTTTTGATTTTTAGTGATTTGTTACCAGTATAAATAATATGCATATTTAATCTTTTAATAAATTATAATCCAGTAGTGCTTATTTTCATCTATAAAAGTGATACGATCATATAGGAATATTGACCTTGGTCCAGACTAAAATACCATACTAGCACCATTTAAGGACTGAAAATTACATCCAGACATTCATATGCTTTTGCTTATGCTTGGCAATAAAACTCATGTAAAGAAAGTCTGAGTGGGCAGCATGCTGGTCTTTATTTTTTCCCTCCCTTATCCTTTGAGACTTGATTTCTTTTATATTATATTTCCCTGTTTTTAATAAGATTGTCCTGCTGTTTACATAAGGTAAATAGAAGCCTGAGAATGTTTCATGATGAAGGTCAAGTCCTTTTGTCCATCCCTTCAGTCCATTCTGGGCTGGTTTCCAATTCTCATTTTAATTTACAAGATGAGCGTTGTTTAATTACAAGACAATCTTTCTATATTTACACTCTTAATTGTTCAAGAGCAGACTTGCTGTCTCCCTGTACCTTCGTGTAATGATTGGTCCGGGATCTCTTTCAGCCACTCTGGGCTCTCTAGAGTTCAGTCTTCACTATGAACAGGAAAGCAACAGCCTCCACTGTACCATCCTCAAAGCAAAGGTACCACTATTCAGCTCATTCTCCCACACAAAGAGGCAATTTCAATCAAGTGGGTCATGTTAAAAAGGCCCTGAATGGCACTATAGCTTAATTGCTGTCTGTCGTTTGTGATGTGGTGAACACCCTGCCCTGTTTCTCCTCAGGGACTGAAACCCATGGACTCAAATGGACTGGCAGATCCTTATGTCAAGCTTCATCTGCTGCCAGGGGCTAGTAAGGTAAAATGCGTACTTTCCTACATTAAACTTTCACTTATTTTAAAAGATCTCCTGCTATGCAATAAAGGAAGGATGGCAATTTCAGGCCGTTTGATTTGATGAGAAACCTTTCTCCTAGCTCAAGCCTGACATCTTGTGGTTTAGTCTTACAAGTATGACTTGGAGGTTTAACTTTATCTAGAAAATTATATTTCCTTTCCTGATCCACCTTGAATCCAACAGTCGAACAAGCTGCGCACAAAGACACTGAGAAACACCCGCAACCCTGTGTGGAATGAGGCGCTCACCTACCATGGCCTGACAGATGAGGACATGCAGCGTAAGACCCTCAGGTGAACACTAAACTTCAGACTGTTTCACTTAAAGCTTTACTTTGCATCAACAGCCATGTGGTCACATGTCAAACTGAATCTGTCCTTGCATTTAAAGACATACCGGTCTGTATAATTAAGAGTTACTTAAAATTTTCTCAGGGTCTCTGTCTGTGACGAAGACAAGTTTGGGCATAATGAGTTTATCGGGGAAACCCGAGTGGCACTGAAGAAACTGAAGATGAATCAGAAGAAAAACTTCAACGTGTGTCTAGAGAGAGTTGTGCCTGTGAGTGAAACTCACACATAGTCAAAGAGGCCTTTGTTCCATTTGTCACAGACTCTTTTTGACCTGCTCTAATCTCGCTCCCCCTCGCAGACAAAGAAAACCGCAACAGCCGGCACAGCCAGAGGGATCGCTCTCTACGAGGATGAGGCAATGCTATTTCCACACATGTCTAAACATGATGGATTCCCCCACAAGTTTATGCAAATTTTTATCATGAATCCTACTGAACTATTTACCTCCTCTCTCTGTCATAGCCGGGGAAAGACGGCACAGAGGTAGAAGAGCGTGGTCGGATTCTGATATCCCTGATGTACAGCACCCAGCAGAACCGCCTCATTATAGGCGTTGTGCGCTGCGTCCATCTGGCGGCCATGGATGCGAATGGTTACTCGGACCCATATGTCAAAATGTAGGTAGAGCAAACAATAAGTACACTTCACTGCTAATGCATGCCGTTAGATTCAATTTTGCACATGTGCAATTTACAGATGTCTGAAGCCTGACATGGGGAAGAAGGGAAAGTGCAAAACACAAATCAAGAAGAGGACTCTGAACCCAGAGTTTAACGAGGTTTGTAAGAGAGCTCAAAGGGAAACTCTGCAGTTAATATAAATGAGCTCCTCCACAAGTTACCAACACATTACTGTGGTCTTACTCTGAGCAACCATAGACTGTATATAAAAGATTGATGTAGACACTATGACTTCACTCGTTGGTTTGTGAAGTCGGATAGAACTAAATCCAGGTTTGTTTCTGAGCATCACATGCTACCAGGCATACATCTGGCTCAGAAACCAAGGACAATGCTCATTTGAACTATAGCAACATGTCAATCTCAAAGTTACTACGTCCTCCATCATATCCTGCTTTATGCCTCATTTAATCATTGTACTCTGATTACGATCATAATTTACCTGAGGTTGGTAATAGGTACAAAGTAGGGTCATTTTCTCAGCTTTTCTTCTTTTTACACCACCTTCTAACTGTGGAAAGCCTGCTGGCCATTAGAAAGACTCCAGGCTCAAAGCTCTTTTGCACTGGCAAACCTGGAGGCTACATCCATCTTTTATATCAGGTCTATCAGAAATGAAAAAGGCTAAAGGCTGTCTCATTGTCCCTATCAAACTTCAGGAATTCAGTTTCGACATCAAACACAGTGAACTGGCCAAGAAGACGCTAGATATATCAGTGTGGGATTACGATATTGGGAAGTCCAATGACTACATAGGTAAACATTTGATCTGTTTTGATGCAATAAACGTGATATTCTCACAGGTTCTCCACCTGCCTTTCACACCTCCTCCCACTTCTCTTCTCACAGGTGGATGTCAGTTGGGTATCACTGCCAAGGGAGAGAGGCTGAAGCACTGGTATGAGTGTTTGAAGAACAAAGACAAGAAGATTGAGCGCTGGCACACCTTGTTAAATGAGAATCACGTTGCTAGTGATTAACCACTTGCCCCATCGCACCATACAGCATGTGCTCATACTATCCTTCCTAGCTGGCTTGCATTTATCTCCTGATCAACTTTTTTTTAACCATGTTCTTGTTTATTACTTAATCTTCTGTATTCACTGCTCCCGTTTGCCCTCTTCCCCGAGTTAGTATACTGTTCTGTCCCGTTTCCTTATAAACGATTCCTCTGCCTACACTGATACTTAATCTGCCTCTGGTACAAATCATGGCGCAAATGAATTAGAAATTTTTGTTAATGTAGCTGAGACATCTATCAGCAAGGCCATCACGCCTGTCAGCGATGTTACACGTTGTGCCGAACTTGACACGTTCTTCGCAAAGGAAAATGATGTTTGACTTGCACAGAACAAGAAAAGCAATATGCTACGGCATCTGTCACAACCTTTGCTCAAGCTTAAAAAAAGGCTCGACGGAGCTCACGCTTAAAATTTATTAGACTGTAAAGGTATTATCTTTGTTTTCTCACGTGATGACATCACGCTATAGTGTAACACTTGACCTGTATAAGCATGTCACGCCACACACAACACTACATGCAGCTGCACCTTCAGATACTTCAACTTTCTCAGCATATTGTATATTACCATGAAGAAATGTTTACATAATGATACATTGCTCAGGTTAGTATAGACATCTGATTACAACAGATGATTCATAAGTCAGTGGACCATGAGCTAGATCAATCTTCAATCAGTTGCTGTTAATTTGTGATTTAAAATTAGAGCACTTAGTTTAAACCAGGAGGTTTTTTTCTGTATGGTAATTTAAACTGTGAACTCTGAGTTTGTGGAAAGTATTAACTATGTGTTTAGAGAAACTGAAAAATGAACCGTGATGTTTACTTTCCAGTTGATTTCTTTGTCGCGGTGAGAACTGGCAGGAAACAAACAAACAAACAAAAAGAACTTCATCCTGCTACCTCTACTCCTCTGAAGCTAGCGGTTCACCCTGACACCTCAGAGGTTTTCTACTGCAGTGTTTACATGGAATGCACAGAGTCAGGTTTCTTACAGCTTTCCCTAACAAATTTGGCTGCTCCGCTTAACAAGCAGAGAAGGCTGGACAGGTTATGTCATTAGTATGTGCAGCTTTACCTGCATGCACTGTGCTTGTGACTCTTGTGTGCCTGGGGCAGTCATGGCCCGCTTTTACCCCGATGTACCCTTTGCACAAAACAGCCTCCCCCACCCTCCTCGGTCTGCCACACCCCAATCATTCAAGGCTTTAGTGTGCGTTTGTTCAATGATTACAAAAAACCAAGGAAAACACACCTTACAAAGTGGATCGACCTCAATTTATACAGCTGTCTGCAAGTTATTCCAATGTCATAACAAAGACGAAAACAAAAAGATTCTATGCATGAAATGTCTTGTTGTTCAAGATACAGATACATATATATATGTACTTTGTAAGAAATCAATGCTATTGTAATTCCATCAATGTTTACACTTCTCCCCCACAACATTCCTGTTAATACTTTATATACAACAGGGCATATTCTGCATGACTATAACGACTATGGTGTAATCTGAATAAACTGGTTTGTTAGCATCCACAGGATAGACTAATAATCAGCTGAGCACACCATAATATGACCATGTCCAACTCTATCGGTAGCAGACTATGACATTAATCTTATACTTTGAACGAGAGGTCCTGTACATAAAATCTTTCCAGCGTCTTGTTTTCTCTGTAAAACCACTCTGCCCCCTCGTGGCAGTTATTCAGACGCCCTCCAGTCCCGCATTTGTGCTATTTCAGCCACAGTGATCGTCAAATGATGATCGGCATTTTGCTGTTTCAAAAAGCAAAACGAGCAGAAAACAAAAGCAGGCTTTCTCCTGAGCTACACCCACACCTGTCTTCTTCTTGTTTCAGCCAGTTCAGTGGAATGTTTCTTCTTTAATCTCTGTATTTGTACATAGATAGTGCATGCAACGGAAAGATGTATGTTTGCAAATAACTTTGCATGTAAAGATTTTGCAGAGAGTTTACACAGATCAATAAAGTCTAAGGAAAAAAACAACAAGCTTCTTGATGTGGAAAAGCCTTTCTGATATTAGGAGGAAAGATGCTCTCATCATATGGTGGTAATAAATGGAACAAACATGAAATTTGAAAGGATAAAAACTGAGGTGGACGATTGGACAGTTTATAACCACTTCAACTGTGCTTTATTGATGGAAAAGTATTGTTGGTTTTTCACGTCTAGTTTTATTTAACTATGATAAACTTGCTTCTAAGCGCTTTCTCTTTGAAGGGATCATTTTACCAACGTGTCCTCATCTGGTCTTCACTAGGATAGGTGTACAAGTACACACCCTCAAACGCAAGCACGAAATTGAGTATCAAGTTTCTCAGCATCGGAGGGGCATTATAAAGACCCTATGAACTTCAACCTTACTTCTCGAATGTTTCTTCAGGGACAGATGCCTTTAAGCTGACTGGACTACAAATACACTGTCATCATTTTTAACTTCAGTATCTTAAACCGGACCGACTATAGACCCAATACTTTGAGATGAAAAGCAGATGTGTACTTCAGTTTTTTTACTTCTTATCAGCAATCATTTTATCAAAAGCACAAGATATGGTCGGACCGGGTCTCTACTGTTTTACATCGATTCGTGGTAACGTACAGACGCGTATTTCCTTTCTGCACGAAGACACAGTCGGCGTGCGCTCCTTGTACCTCACCATCTGGTCCCAAGATATGAGACTGGTAACATGCACAGTAAACCTCAGTCCACAGATGACAGAAAGATATCACAGTCTCTGCAAGACAAGCAACACACGTGGTCAAGAGGTAAGCTATGGGTTTAATATCAGCAGCATATTATTGGCGCTGCAGAAAGCCGACTGCGCTCACCTCGAAGCTTCCAGTGCGTCACAGCTCACCATACGCACAAGAACAGATGAGACAGAGAGAAAAGCTCGGAGAAAACGCGCCTGGATCTTCCCGGGCACGTTGTGGTGCGGCAGTGGAAGTACGGCGGACGGATATGAAGAATTAGGTGAGACTGCTGAATTCTGGTTTTCTGACTTTGTGATTAAAACATATTTGGCCTGTTTGAGGTTTTCGAGGACTTTGGCGATAAGAGGAGACAAGTGAGTTGTAGTTCCCTGGTGTTTGTAATCTCCAGCAGTGCTTACAGAAAGCCTCGTGAAAGAACATTTAAAATCCAAACCTCTCAAGCTGCTTGTCGCTAAAAGCACCTCAATTAAAAGAACTAATATCCCTGTCATTTTCTAGACATACCAGAAAGTGTTCTCACTGATAGCAATAAGGATTTAAATTGAAATGAGAATAAAATGAAACTCACTTCGGCTTATATTACTGACCACTATGTCCCAATTAAAGCTACTTCTGGCTTCTCCCTTATTCAAAAGGGGAAACCTATTTCTTTTGCAGAACACAATACAGTCCAAAAATGCTTGTAGTAATTCAGAAATAATGCCATTTCCTAGTTTGTCCAGCAGGGCAGCTCCACAGTGCTGGACCCTGGCAACTTTTAGCTAGGCTGAGATCATTACAGTTTTTCTCAGTTGCTTTGGTGCATTTCTCACAACAGAATTGATCTCTGCACCACTACTAAGGCTCTTCTCAAAACAATTAGTGCAAACCGCAAAACATGGTGGATAACTTGCAAAAGTGAGTCACTTCATCAAAAAGAAAAGTCAGTTGTTCAAAAGCAAGTCAGTAGCTCAAAATAAGTAGTCAATGCTTCAAAAGCAAGTCCCTTAATCAAAACAGATAATATATTCATCAAAAGCAAGTACTTATATCAAAGTGTCAGGGCTGTCACAATTACAAGTCATTACACCAGCACCTTTGGTCACAAAATCAAATGGTTTGAACATGTTCTCATTGTGACGGATTTCTTTGTAGGTGCTTCCCAATGACATGTCAAGTCTGGACAGCATGCATGGCATGTTGAAAACCATAAATTGTAAAGGAAAATTACAGTTTTTCTCAGTCGCTTTGGTGCGTTCCTCAGAACACCATTAACATTTGCACAGCAGTTAGTGCATTTCCCAAAACAATTAGTGCAAACTGCAAAACCTAGTGGATAGCCTGCAAAAGCACGTCACATGCACAGAATTGATTATCCATACCTCAAAAGCAAGTATCCATGTCAATGAAACTGTCAGTGCCATCAAAATGAAAAGTCTTGACACCATCTTTATGAACAAGATAGTCAAATGGCATTGTCATGTTTCCACTATGACAGTTTATAATTTCAGTGTTTCCCATTGCAAAAACAATTGGTGACATCTGAAAATGCTGACGACAGCACTATGGCCTACCTGTACAGCCATCTGAAATGTGCAGTAAAGTCACTGTAGATGTTATGGGAGTCTTGGGAGTAACTGAGACACTGAATACGTACGTTTCACATTTCCATTGTGTAGAAGTGTTTGTAATTACTTTTACAGCTTAACCAGGACAAGACTGAAGTTTTAATTGTCGGTCCTGAGGCTCAGAGAGAGAAACTCTTGTCTAAATTAGAGGCATTTTCACTATGTCCTTCGCTACAAGTGAAAAACCTGGGTGTTATTTTTGACTCTGAGCTTGGTTTTATCCCACATGTTAAACATGTAACCAAAATTGGATTTTATCATCTAAAAAATATAGCCAGAGTCCGCCCTATGCTCTCTCGGGCCAACACGGAGATGCTGATGCATGCTTTTATTACCAGTCGCATTGATTACTGTAATGCCCTGCTCTCTGGTCTTCCTAAGAAGAATATTTCAACTTTACAACTCTTGCAAAACTCGGCAGCTCGTGTGCTGACGAAGACCAGAGGGCGGGCCCACATTACACCGGTTTTAGAATCGCTGCACTGGCTCCCCGTGTGTTTCAGGATCGATTTTAAAGTTCTTTTATTGGTTTTTAAATGTCTTAATGGTCTTGGGCCTTCTTATCTCTCAGATCTGCTTTTACCATATGAACCCTCGCGGACCCTGAGGTCCTCTGGTACTGGCCTATTGATTGTCCCTAAAGTCAGGACACATACTCACGGAGAGGCAGCTTTTCAGTGGTATGGTCCTCGTCTGTGGAACAGCCTGCCGGAGGAGCTCAGGGCCGCAGAGAACGTACATGTTTTTAAGAACAGGCTCAAGACCCACCTTTTTAATTTAGCTTTTACTTAGCGTTTATTTATTTTTTATGCTTATTTATTCTATCCTGTTATTCTATTATTAATTTAGGATTTACCTAATTAGGGCCCGAGCACCGAGAGTGCGAAGGCCCTATTGTATCTGCTCCGTTTCTTATTATTATTATTATTAGGGCCCGAGCACTGATAGTGCGAAGGCCCTATTGTAATTGCTCTGTTTATTATTATTATTAGGGCCCGAGCACTGACAGTGCGAAGGCCCTATTGTAATTGCTCTGTTTATTATTAGGGCCCGAGCACTGAGAGTGCGAAGGCCCTATTGTATCTGCTCCGTTTCTTATTATTATTATTATTATTATTATTATTATTATTATTATTATTATTATTATTCACCCCAAACAAGGGCCTTTTTGAGGGCCTAAACATGCTCAAAAACTCATGAAATTTTGCACACATGCCAGGTCTGGTGAAAAATTTTGTATTTTAATGGTTTTACATATGAGCACTGGGAAATGGCTCTACAGCGCCACCTATGCCTTGTTAAATGCAGCCCTACGACCACATCGTTTGAGCTACATGTATGAAATTTGGCACACATGTGTATCATGCCAAGACGAACAAAAAAGTCTGTGGGCCCATTGACGCAAACCCAACAGGAAGTCCGCCATTTGGAAGAGAAGGTGACATTTTGGCTCTAATTTTGCCATTTCCATGCCTCGAACTTTTGCGAACTCCTCCTTGGGGTTTCATTTCATAACCTTCAAATTTGGACAGTGTCAACTACACCCTTGTGCCATGTTAAATTGCGGAGCTTTTGAGTTTTCACAATACTATGAGGCCGTGGCGCCATGGCGAATTTCGATGACTCGCCATGAAAATCTTATTGCCTCTCATTTTGTCATACATTTTCTGATCTTGACCAAAGTGAACACATATGATAAGGCTCCACCCCTGAACATATTTCAACTGCCATATTTGACACCAGGGACAGCGCCACCTAGTGGGAACAGGAAATGTCATGTTTTACACTTTGGGGTACAGTATAGTGATGGGTGACATCTGCAGCCTCAAATTTCTCCAGGAAAGCCTTAAGGAGTTGGTCTTGGGTTACAGTGAAAACTGTGACTTTTCGCAAAAGGGTGTGACCCCAGCAGCATGGCGAACTTTGATGTCACGCCATGAAGAAACAAATTAGTATAACTCAATGAAATCCAGTCTGTTCAGTACCAGACTTTACAGGCATGATGTCAGACCCGCCCTGAACAGATTGATGTGCCCATTGTCGGGAATACGTACAGCGCCACCTAGTGGCAACAGGAAATGTCATGGCTTTAATTTTGTTGTACTGATTTTCACAGGTTCATCGTGGCCACCTGAAAAGCAGTGAATATCAACATCAGTCCCTCGTGATGCTTCAGTGCAAAAATTGTGACTTTAAACTGAACGGCGCACCCTGGTGGCAACGCGGTCCACCAGGAAAGATGAAGTGGCTTTTGAGGGGCTTGGAAAGTATATAGAGGCTTCAAATTTAGCACACCCCTCCAAATGGATGAAGGCTTTGTTGTCATGTGATCATTTTTATTGAATAGCGCGAAATGGCTCCACAGTGCCCCCTACAATATTTCAAAACATCAGCCCCTGCTCTGTGTTTCATCTATGAGTCTGACACTTGGTAAGCTTGTGTAAGATATCAAGATGTACAAAAAAGTCTCTTGGAGCAATATCCCAAATCCAACAGGAAGTCAGCCATTTTAAAATTAATGTGTAATTTTGATGACATTTTCCCCCCTTTTCAGGCCTCATACTTTGACGAACTCCTCCAAGGGATTTCATCATATTGAAGCATTCTTCAGTGTGTAGAATCTAAAGACCTTTGTGATGTTAAATTGCGAAGCTTTTTCCGTTCAGGGAAACGGGGTGGTCATGGCGGCACGTAGAGTTTCAATCACTCGCAAAAAGCAGTAATCTGCTGTCACTAAAAAACACAATGTCCAATCTCTCCCAAAGGTTGCAGGTGTGATGAGACTCGAGCTTGGAAATGTTTGTTATGCTATTTGTCAATAATGGTTAGAGCGCCACCTAGTGGCATGACTATAATCCTGGTTGAATAAGATGAAATGTTAGCTGGTGATTAAAAGCATGAAATCCATCAATGTGACATCACATCGGACGTGCCGGTTTGAGGTGTTGGCAGTGGCTCGACGTGCCGGGGGTGCGAGGGCCCTCATAACGCTGCTTGCAGCTTTAATTATTATTATTATTATTATTATTCACCCCAAACAAGGGCCTTTTTGAGGGCCTAAACATGCTCAAAAACTCATGAAATTTTGCACACATGCCAGGTCTGGTGAAAAATTTTGTATTTTAATGGTTTTACATATGAGCACTGGGAAATGGCTCTAGAGCGCCACCTATGCCTTGTTAAATGCAGCCCTACGACCACAGGGTTTGAGCTACATGTATGAAATTTGGCACACATGTGTATCATGCCAAGACGAACAAAAAAGTCTGTGGGCCCATTGACGCAAACCCAACAGGAAGTCCGCCATTTGGAAGAGAAGGTGACATTTTGGCTCTAATTTTGCCATTTCCATGCCTCGAACTTTTGCGAACTCCTCCTTGGGGTTTCATTTCATAACCTTCAAATTTGGACAGTGTCAACTACACCCTTGTGCCATGTTAAATTGCGGAGCTTTTGAGTTTTCACAATACTATGAGGCCGTGGCGCCATGGCGAATTTCGATGACTCGCCATGAAAATCTTATTGCCTCTCATTTTGTCATACATTTTCTGACCTTGACCAAAGTGAACACATATGATAAGGCTCCACCCCTGAACATATTTCAACTGCCATATTTGACATCAAGGACAGCGCCACCTAGTGGGAACAGGAAATGTCATGTTTTACACTTTGGGGTACAGTATAGTGATGGGTGACATCTGCAGCCTCAAATTTCTCCAGGAAACCCTTAAGGAGTTGGTCTTGGGTTACAATGAAAACTGTGACTTTTCACAAAAGGGTGTGACCCCAGCAGCATGGCGAACTTTGATGTCACGCCATGAAGAAAGAAATTAGTATAACTCAATGAAATCCAGTCTGATCAGTACCAGACTTTACAGGCATGATGTCAGACCCACCCTGAACAGATTGATGTGTCCATTGTCGGAAATACGGACAGCGCCACCTAGTGGCAACAGGAAATGTCATGGCTTTAATTTTGTTGTACTGATTTTCACAGGTTCATCGTGGCCACCTCAAAAGCGGTGAATATCAACATCAGTCCCTCGTGATGCTTCAGTGCAAAAATTGTGACTTTAAACTGAACGGCGCACCCTGGTGGCAACGCGGTTCACCATGAAAGATGAAGTGGCTTTTGAGGGGCTTGGAAAGTTTATAGAGGCTTGAAATTTGGCACACACCTCCAAATGGATGTAGGCTTTGTTGTCATGTGATCATTTTCATTGAATAGCGCGAAATTGCTCCACAGCGCCCCCTACAAAATTTCAAAACAACAGCCCCTGCTCTGTGTTTCATCTATGAGTCTGAAACCTGGTAAGCTTATGGAAAATATCAAGATGTACAAAAAAGTCTCTTGGAGCAATATCCCAAATCCAACAGGAAGTCAGCCATTTTAAAATTAATGTGCAATTTTGGCAACATTTTCCCCTCTTTTCAGGCTTCATACTTTGACGAACTCCTCCAAGGGATTTCATCATATTGAACCATTCTCCAGTGTGTGGAATCTAAAGACCTTTGTGATGTTAAATTGCGAAGCTTTTTACGTTCAAGGAAACGGGGTGGTCATGGCGGCACGTGGAGTTTCAATCACTGGCCAAAAAGCAGTAATATGCTGTCACTCAAAGACACAATGTCCAATCTCTCCCAAAGGTCGCAGGCGTGATGAGACTCGAGCTCGGAAATGTTTGTTATGCCCTTTGTCTATAATGGTTAGAACGCCACCTAGTGGGACGACTATACTCATGGTTGAACCAAATGAAATGTTAACTGGTGGTTAAATGCATGAATTCCATCAATGTGACATCAGATCGGACGTGCTGGTTTCAGGTGTTGGGCATGGCTCGACACGCCGGGGGTGCGAGGGCCCTCATAACGCTGCTTGCAGCTTTAATTATTATTATTATTATTATTCCGGCAAATGAATTGGCCTTTTTAGGGCCTAAACATGCTCGAAAACTCATGAAATTTTGCACACGCGTCAGGTCTGGTGAAAATTTACGTATTTTAATGTTCTCAGACATGGCCAGGGAAAATTAGCTCAGTAGCGCCACCTAGAAAAATGAAAAACGCGAGCCCCCGGTATGGGTATGGCCTACAAGTTTGAAAGTCAGTACACCTATATAACGTTCGGAGTCGAACAAAAAAGTCTATTATGGCAATGTCCTAAACCCAACAGGAATTCCGCCATTTTGGATTGAAGGTGACATTTTGGCTCTGATTTTACCGTTTCCATGCCTTGTACTTTAACGAACTCCTCCTTGGGATTTGGTCCTATAAACTTCAAATTTGGACAGTGCCAACTACACCCTTGTGCCATGTTAAATTGCGGAGCTTTTGAGTTTTCACAATACTATGAGGCCGTGGCGCCATGGCGAATTTCGATGACTCGCCATGAAAATCTTATTGCCTCTCATTTTGTCATACATTTTCTGACCTTGACCAAAGTGAACACATATGATAAGGCTCCACCCCTGAACATATTTCAACTGCCATATTTTACATCAAGGACAGCGCCACCTAGTGGGAACAGGAAATGTCATGTTTTACACTTTGGGGTACAGTATAGTGATGGGTGACATCTGCAGCCTCAAATTTCTCCAGGAAAGCCTTAAGGAGTTGGTCTTGGGTTACAGTGAAAACTGTGAGTTTTCGCGAAAGGGTGTGACCCCAGCAGCATGGCGAACTTTGATGTCACGCCATGAAGAAACAAATTAGTATAACTCAATGAAATCCAGTCTGATCAGTACCAGACTTTACAGGCATGATGTCAGACCCGCCCTGAACAGATTGATGTGCCCATTGTCGGAAATACGGACAGCGCCACCTAGTGGCAACAGGAAATGTCATGGCTTAAATTTTGTTGTACTGATTTTCACAGGTTCATCGTGGCCACCTCAAAAGCGGTGAATATCACCATCAGTCCCTCGTGATGCTTCAGTGCAAAAATTGTGACTTTAAACTGAACGGCGCACCCTGGTGGCAACGCGGTTCACCATGAAAGATGAAGTTGCTTTTGAGGGGCTTGGAAAGTTTATAGAGGCTTGAAATTTTGCACACACCTCCAAATGGATGAAGGCTTTGTTGTCATGTGATCATTTTCATTGAATAGCGCGAAATTGCTCCACAGCGCCCCCTACGAAATTTAAAAACCACAGCCCCTGCTCTGTGTTCTATGTATGAGTCTGAAACCTGGTAAGCTTATAGGAGATATCAAGATGTACAAAAAAGTCTCCTGGTGCAATATCCCAAATCCAACAGGAAGTCAGCCATTTTAAAATGAATGTGTAATTTTGGCGACATTTTCCCCTCTTTTCAGGCACCGTTCTTTGACGTACTCCTCCAAGGGATTTCATCAGATTGATGCAATCTCCTGTGTGTGGAATCTAAAGACCTTTGTGATGTTAAATTGCGAAGCTTTTTACATTCAGGGAAACGGGGTGGTCATGGCGGCACGTAGAGTTTCAATCACTCGCCAAAAAGCAGAAATCTGCTGTCACTCCAAAACACAATGTCCAATCTCTCCCAAACATCGCAGGCATGAGTCGAGAGTCAAGCTCAGAAATATTTGATATGCCATTTGCCAGTAATGTTAGAGCGCCACCTAGTGGGACAAAAATAATGATTGTTGAATGAGATTAAATGTTAGCTAGTGGTTTGGCCATGGTGCCACAGTGAGTTTTGATATATTGCCATACAAATGATCTGTTTTCCTATTTTATTCATCTTTTATGGTTAATGTCAGGGATCAATGCAAACATTTTTGCATGTTTTTGACTTTAAAATGTGATTCTTTCAGCATTCTGTTTCACATTTTAGGCCTTGTAATTTCCCTCATGTAACATCCTAACACACACAAAATTGTGTTAGAAATGTGCCCTCAACCAGAATTTAGTGTTCCATTTGGAATTTTTTTGGTCATTATGACACATTTTTGCAATTTCCAGGTTGTATACTTTTGTACTCATTGTAGAGGTCTGCGAGTCACATGGAGTTCCTTTCCCTTTCAGCTGTGGCTTCTACAAGAATTGGGTGAAAAACATAAAAACAAATAAAAAACAAATAAAAAACAAATTAATTAATAGCCTTGAAACATAATATAATCTGTGCCACAGATTCAATGTGGTAGAGAAGACAAGGACAACCTCTCTTTGTGTGGTGTTTGCACATTAGCGAGTGAGAGTTTGCAGTTAAAGTTTACAGAGAGTGACAAAAAGAAAAGTTACTGTAGAGTTTCTCAAGAGCCCGTTTTGGGTGAAATATTAGTGTTCAGCTGTATATTGTGTTCACTGCCTCAAAAGGAATAAAGTTCTGCTGGTGCATTCTTACGTCATTCCTCTCCATCTGTCTGCTAAGGTTTTGCAATTTGATGATATGGGCGATTTATTTATTTGCCCATAAGTAAGTTTGCTAATAATGATGGAGCTAATAGAAGCAGTTAACAGGATAGAAATTACAGCACTGTTTGAACACCACCTTTTTTGCACTCTCCTCAGAGTGTGCCGAAGTGCAGTGATTTAATTACTGAAATTCAAAACAGACACAAAGAAAGGCACGAGCCTATGTTAGAAAAAATGTTTGGATGGTGGACACATACATGCTCATGCAAGTTAGTCGTGTTTGATTCCTTTGCTTGCATTATACATCTGCACAAGTAGCACACTGTTTTGGTAGTCAAATAAAATCCTAAATTGGTGACTTTATTTTTTATGGCAATTAGTTTGGACTTCTTTGTTGTAAACGTTCAAATCAGTCTGTGCATGATTACATTGCCCCGCCCATCAAAAAGTATGCACATGCATGTATATATATCTTATATTGTTGATTGTTGGACTTAAAATTGTTGGTTGGCAAATTTTTACATATCACTTAACCCTACTTTACACTTTGCTATTAGACTTTATTTGCCCAGACCAGAAAGCTAATTACAAGCTACAAACCAAACTCGAAGCACTAATCATCAATCAGAAGCACCCTCGATATAGATGTAACTGGATCGACATGGTTGTTTATTACTTTAATGTAAATGTAATGGTCAATAGCATGTATTAGTCCGTTATAGCCATAAGCAAGGACACCACAGGGAGTCGAACCCTATCCCAGTAAACCAGGAGTACCATTACCAGTGTCTTTTTGCTTTTTAAGGCTAAGTGGATAAAGCAAAACCTGCATTAACAACATGTGAGCATGACTACTCTGTTTGATAGCACAACTGTACTATGTGCTATTTAAAAGTGAATACTTACTGCTATCTTTAGCAAATTGTACATTTTATTTTTCTATGTGTGATGCATACGTTGTATCTGAAAGATGAATGAAAAAACAGTTACAGTAATTTAGAAGTCTATGGACAGAATTTCCTCATGTGCACAAGAACCCAGTAAATTATTGTGAAATACCCAAAGATATCTACAAAAAACTTTAAAATATTGCGTTTATTAATTAATGGTAAAGTCACTTAATGCAGGAAAAAAAAACCACTGTAATAGCAATTGGCTGAGGTTAGTCATTAAGAATGAGTGTGCACAGAATTGGGCTGACTAACATATAAAGCATAGCTAGAAGTGAGGTGTAACCTTTCCACTTCCCTCCCTTACTCAGCCATTGTGATTCAGTTAAAGGACTAGATATTACAGTCCCTGATAATGCATTGCTTTAGGATAGGAGAGAGCAGAGAGGAGAGCTAGAAGGGGGGCTGCACCAAGACACCAGACGTTCAACCTCCCTCCTGTAGGCAGACTCGTCCCCGTCCGAGATGAGTCCAATAACGGTGGTGTCATCTGCAAACTTGATTAGCTTGACAGACTGGTGGGTGGTGGTGTCATCTGCAAACTTGATTAGCTTGACAGACTGGTGGGTGGAGGTGCAGCAGTTGGTGTACAGGGAGAAGAGCAGAGGAGAAAGAACACAGCCCTGAGGGGAGCCGGTGCTGATGGTCCGGGAGTCCGAGACATTCTTTCCCAGCCTCACATGCTGCTTCCTGTCCGTCAGGAAGTCAGTGATCCACCGGCAGATGGGATCAGGCACATTCATCTGGGAAAGCTTGTCTCGGAGATGGTCTGGAAGGATGGTGTTGAAGGCAGAGCTGAAGTCCACAAACAGGATCCTGGCGTAGGTTCCTGGGGAGTCCAGATGCTGCAGGATGAAGTGTAGGGCCATGTTGATGGCGTCGTCTACAGACCTGTTGGCTCTATATGCAAACTGCAGGGGGTCCAGGAGGGGGGCGTCCGAGATGAGTCCAATAACGGTGGTGTCATCTGCAAACTTGATTAGCTTGACAGACTGGTGGGTGGTGGTGTCATCTGCAAACTTGATTAGCTTGACAGACTGGTGGGTGGAGGTGCAGCAGTTGGTGTACAGGGAGAAGAGCAGAGGAGAAAGAACACAGCCCTGAGGGGAGCCGGTGCTGATGGTCCGGGAGTCCGAGACATTCTTTCCCAGCCTCACATGCTGCTTCCTGTCCGTCAGGAAGTCAGTGATCCACCGGCAGATGGGATCAGGCACATTCATCTGGGAAAGCTTGTCTCGGAGATGGTCTGGAAGGATGGTGTTGAAGGCAGAGCTGAAGTCCACAAACAGGATCCTGGCGTAGGTTCCTGGGGAGTCCAGATGCTGCAGGATGAAGTGTAGGGCCATGTTGATGGCGTCGTCTACAGACCTGTTGGCTCTATATGCAAACTGCAGGGGGTCCAGGAGGGGGGCGTCCGAGATGAGTCCAATAACGGTGGTGTCATCTGCAAACTTGATTAGCTTGACAGACTGGTGGGTGGTGGTGTCATCTGCAAACTTGATTAGCTTGACAGACTGGTGGGTGGAGGTGCAGCAGTTGGTGTACAGGGAGAAGAGCAGAGGAGAAAGAACACAGCCCTGAGGGGAGCCGGTGCTGATGGTCCGGGAGTCCGAGACATTCTTTCCCAGCCTCACATGCTGCTTCCTGTCCGTCAGGAAGTCAGTGATCCACCGGCAGATGGGATCAGGCACATTCATCTGGGAAAGCTTGTCTCGGAGATGGTCTGGAAGGATGGTGTTGAAGGCAGAGCTGAAGTCCACAAACAGGATCCTGGCGTAGGTTCCTGGGGAGTCCAGATGCTGCAGGATGAAGTGTAGGGCCATGTTGATGGCGTCGTCTACAGACCTGTTGGCTCTATATGCAAACTGCAGGGGGTCCAGGAGGGGGGCGTCCGAGATGAGTCCAATAACGGTGGTGTCATCTGCAAACTTGATTAGCTTGACAGACTGGTGGGTGGTGGTGTCATCTGCAAACTTGATTAGCTTGACAGACTGGTGGGTGGAGGTGCAGCAGTTGGTGTACAGGGAGAAGAGCAGAGGAGAAAGAACACAGCCCTGAGGGGAGCCGGTGCTGATGGTCCGGGAGTCCGAGACATTCTTTCCCAGCCTCACATGCTGCTTCCTGTCCGTCAGGAAGTCAGTGATCCACCGGCAGATGGGATCAGGCACATTCATCTGGGAAAGCTTGTCTCGGAGATGGTCTGGAAGGATGGTGTTGAAGGCAGAGCTGAAGTCCACAAACAGGATCCTGGCGTAGGTTCCTGGGGAGTCCAGATGCTGCAGGATGAAGTGTAGGGCCATGTTGATGGCGTCGTCTACAGACCTGTTGGCTCTATATGCAAACTGCAGGGGGTCCAGGAGGGGGGCGTCCGAGATGAGTCCAATAACGGTGGTGTCATCTGCAAACTTGATTAGCTTGACAGACTGGTGGGTGGTGGTGTCATCTGCAAACTTGATTAGCTTGACAGACTGGTGGGTGGAGGTGCAGCAGTTGGTGTACAGGGAGAAGAGCAGAGGAGAAAGAACACAGCCCTGAGGGGAGCCGGTGCTGATGGTCCGGGAGTCCGAGACATTCTTTCCCAGCCTCACATGCTGCTTCCTGTCCGTCAGGAAGTCAGTGATCCACCGGCAGATGGGATCAGGCACATTCATCTGGGAAAGCTTGTCTCGGAGATGGTCTGGAAGGATGGTGTTGAAGGCAGAGCTGAAGTCCACAAACAGGATCCTGGCGTAGGTTCCTGGGGAGTCCAGATGCTGCAGGATGAAGTGTAGGGCCATGTTGATGGCGTCGTCTACAGACCTGTTGGCTCTATATGCAAACTGCAGGGGGTCCAGGAGGGGGGGCGTGAGGGTCTTGAGATGGGAGAGAACTAGGCGCTCAAATGACTTCATGACCACAGATGTCAGAGCCACGGGTCTGTAGTCATTTAGTCCAGTGATCCTAGGTTTCTTGGGGACAGGGATTATGGTAGAGGACTTGAAGCAGGCAGGCACATGACATGCCTGCAGTGAGGAGTTGAAGATGCCAGAAAACACTGGGGCCAGCTCGTTTGCACAGTGTCTGAGGGTGGCAGGAGACACACCGTCTGGGCCGGGAGCTTTCCGAGCATTCAGACTCTTAAACTGCTTCCTCACATCTGCTTCATGATTTACGGAGGATTTACGGAGGATAACTTCTTCAACGGGATAGAATAGGTGATAGAGAGAAGTAAGACAAAAGGGACAAGATAGGAGAGAGCAGAGAGGAGAGCTAGAAGGGGGGCGCCTGGTCTGGCTTCCCACACCTCCCCGCCGGTTTAGGCTGTACGCTCTACCTCCCCACTGCGTTCCAGAAAAGGGAAGAAGAGTAGAGGGGAGAAGAGCGGAATATTTCTTTTCTCTTTAGCATTTACGGAGGATAACTTCTTCAACGGGATAGAATAGGTGATAGAGAGAAGTAAGTCAAAAGGGACAAGATAGGAGAGAGCACAGAGGAGAGCTAGAAGGGGGGCGCCTGGTCTGGCTTCCCACACCTCCCCGCCGGTTTAGGCTGTACGCTCTACCTCCCCACTGCGTTCCAGAAAAGGGAAGAAGAGAAGAGAGGAGAAGAGCGGAATATTTCTTTTCTCTCATGGTTAGCTGTGCTTTTTGTACTTTTAGGTCATTATTTACATAAATTTACACACACACACACACACACACACACTGCTGCTCACTGCCCTTTTGTCATGTAGGAGTCTTGGATTTAAACGTACACAAAATCCCTTCATGGTCACTAAAATATGTTGGAAAGACTACAGCTTTTACATTATAATGTGTTGTTTTAACATACACATGATCAATTAATGTGCCCTTCTCTGTGGTGGGCTGTGTTACATGTTGAATGAATCCTTTGTCTGTGACAAACTTGCAAATACTTGAAGATTTTAGAACATTGTCATTAAAATCTCCCATTACTACTACTGTATTACTTTTTTTATCTAGCCAATCAAGTAACTTTCCTAGGTTTTGTTTAAACAGTGCCATGGTATAAGAAGGAGGCCGATAAATAACTGCTATTAAAATGTTCAATGTACAATAGTTGCAAAGTAAACATTCTAAATTGGCATCTGGTATAGCTATAATTTCAGATGTCAAACTGTCTGCAGTATACATGCCAACGCCACCATGCTGTTGGCTTTGTATTTCAATAAATGTTGGGTTACTTCTAGTGTAAGATGCACTTCGTGGATTATGCTGAAACCCATAACCGTCAATTTTTACAGTGTCTAATGAAGAATCGGCAGACATCCATGTCTCTGTAACAGCAATACAGTTAGGCTGCAAATGCTGTGTGCACAATACCAGATCAGCTACATGTAGAGTTAAATTCTGCACATTCATTAACACTACTGTGAAATCACGTGTCTTAGTACATGCTGTATTTTCAGACAAAAATTGGGGCATTCTTTCGATTACATCCTTTACACCACCTTTAGAGTAAATAGCTTTTTCATTGAAATCTTGAATTATTAAACCTGACAGACTCCTAACACGACTTAAGGCAACATATGCCTGTCCTGGAGCAAACACATTTTTAAGAGACACTACTGCATCATCAACAGTAACTCCTTGTACCTTATGTACTGTACAAGCCCATGCAAGTTTCAGTGGAAACTGCCGTCGCAATCCACCTTTCTCAGTTACCTTTTCTTCTTCTGCTTCAATACCTGTAGAGCCTATTTCAACTGCTGGGTAATACACACAGTTTTTCCTCCTTTGTGCACCTATATGATTGTCATCGAATTTTACATAAATGGTTTTGGGAAGCTTCTTGTCCTCAGTAACATAAACTATGTGTGTTACCGTACCACATACACCATTAACAAGACCATCCATTACATCTACATTTTTACACAACATTACGCGGGCACCTTTCCCCAAGAGAAGCTTTTCATTCAAACACGTGTTATATGTTTTGGCATGATGTCCAGTTTTTAACTCCAGTTTCCCTGTTTTCTTACTATTGACAAAATCCTGAGCAGGTATCTCAACATAATCAGGACACATCTTAAACAACTGCTGCATATTATGCTCATTTACTTGTTTGTTTGTTGGAAAAATGTGTAAAGCTGAGCTAACTTCACCAGTTTCACAATGCTTCAAGCTTTTAATGTCCTTTTCTAATAATGGAGCCCCTTTAATGTGAGTTCTTAACCTGTTTAATAATTCTGCAAACCCAACATCGCTCTGCCTTACTATTTTATTTAGTTCAACAACCCTAAATAGACTAGACCACAAGTTCATACCAACATCCTCAACATACAGGGGTTTTCCTTTTACTGGAGGCAACTGAAAAAAGTCTCCAACAGTAATAACACTAACATTTCCAAAAGGCGAAAAATCTCCAATTTGTTTAATCTGTCTTAATCTACCATGGATGTAAGCCATTAGTCTCTGATCAACCATGGAGATTTCATCAATTATCAGGATCTGCAGATCACAATATTTAGCACGTAGGCAATTTAACTTTTCTTCACCCAGAGGGGTGTAAGGTAAGCGGACATCTTTACCAATGCTAAATGTGTTGTGGATTGTTGTTGCATGTAAGTTATATGCAGCAATCCCAGTAGGCGCAGTTAATAAAACACAAACATTTTCAGGATGACGACACATTGGTGACAATAACCTTGCTGCTTCATAGTGAATTGCTTTAATCAAATGGCTTTTCCCTGTTCCTGCACCTCCAGTAATAAATACATGCAATGGATCTGGGTTTTTGCCTACTGTCTTATCCAAGCACCACTGCCTAATCTGATAAAAGACTGAAAGCTGTGTCTCATTTAGAGATCTAATTAAAGCCAAACCGTCTCTTCTGGGCATAATGTCATTTCTCTTTTCTAAATGTGAAACCTGTTGGCTGCACACAGCTAAATCTGGAATATTCTCATTGTCTTCTTCCCCTATTTGCTCTTTATCTTTCCATTCCTGCTCACACTCTAAACGCTCCAACTCCTGTTCTGGACAAAGCTCACACCAGGCATCTTCTGTTACACCATCCAAATCAATTGTATTTTGAATGTTATCCAGTTTATCTGCGTTTATTTCAAACTTACGTCTATTTGCATCAACAACTGATTTCACTGAATGCAGAAATCCATCGCTAAACTTCACAACGCCATTCTTGTAAAACTGTTCAAATGTTGTATAGTTTGAAGGCTTTAGTTCCTGATCTACACGATATGGCAAAAACAACTGCATGATACTATGATAAAACAATTCAGCATTTTTAGTCTCTGAAAATCGTGCATAACGAACAACTGCAGGTTGTGACCGTGTTCTCTTAGTAACAAAACCACATCTATTGTTCAACTGTATTGGCTTAGTGGATTTTTCACTTTTACTCAAAACACGATATTCGGAGGCAAATGTGGCCATACACATATCATTAAAATCAATGTTTTTTGGTCTATTCTTATACCGGTCTACAATACTAGTCATCCACATGTCCTCTGCTGTTAAATCCTGTGATGTTGCTTTTTGTCTTAACACTTTTAAGGGCAAACTCATTTTAACTACACTGTCCCCTGTTGGCACAAACACAACTTTCCTAGAACATTCTTTTAGATGCATATTTGTTAATCTATACACAGCCTCCTGAGCACTAACATCTCTGTTATGAAGGTATACACTGCCTAATGACTTCAAAGCCTCCCTTGCACTAACATTTCCATCTTTATATGCTTCCTTCTGAGTATTACTTAACAACAAACCCATCTCTTTTTCAGATTTTGACATGTAAGAAATTATATAAACACAGCAGGCATAAGCATCAATTACAAATTGAATATCCAAATTAGCATTGTAACATTTCAACAGTGGCTTATTATATTGATTTATCCAAACCTCGTTTAACTTCCTTTTCAACACAACATGTGTATTTCGACTAAAGCATTTGTATGCCTCCTCAAAAGTTGCCTGATTCATACCTAAACTCTGAAACAAATGCTCCACACTTTCAAAACTCCTACTCTCATCTGAAAGAGCCTTCTTGATTGTTGTTAAGATATCACTTGCCTGCTTTCTTCTCATCTTAATAGAGTCTTGCTGACGCTGACTTTCACAGGCACATTGTTGTAAATCATCTTCTCTCTTATCGACTTGACACTTGCATTTTTGCTCGGAAACATCACTTTTCCTACGACATATAAATGTTCGACTAGATGGTGGCCTGGGAAAATTAAACCGGCAAACTGTGTTCTTTTTTTTGCAAGTTTTAGAATGCCGCTTTGAATGCTGTTGTACAGATGAGACAATGTCCAATAAAGTCTCATCTTGTGAAGGCAATTCACATGTTACATATTCATCTATAAACTGAATCACCTCTTCATCTGTATTTTTATCAATCTGCGGAGCATTCTCTATCCAAAACAGACAGTGCACATGTGGTGAACCTCGCTGTTGAAATTCCACTCTGTAAAAGTAATCCTTAATCTTACCAATCGGATGCAATGGAGACATGAGTACCTCCTTCAGAAAACAATGCCACCGAAAGTCAAACATCCTTGCTGCAGTCACAGGATTTCGACGCAGCAAATCACACCTGTCTGCCCACTCTAACTGTTCAACTGTTTCTGTTCTACCTTGCTGATTCAAAATACTATAAAGAAGATTTGTCCATCGCATGTCAGCTGACGAAAATGAACAAAACCAAGTGGGGATACCAAGCTGACGAACACAAGCTAAGAGGTCACGCTGTGCTGCCTGCCAAAAAGCTGGAGTACCTCTAATAGGCTTAAGAAAACGGTACCCATCATCAAACTCCAACAACTTCTTCAAAGACTCTTCATCTTTCAACAACTCATGGCTAACATTCTGATATGTACAATCACCTTTTCCTTTTCGCAATGCTATTGAAACATTTGAGATAACCTGTTCAATCTCAGACATATACTGAGCAAAAAAGATATATTCGACATTTTGTGCAAACCTACCATCAGCGTGTAAAATCCGGTTATTAAAATAACGGGACAATGTCAAACGCTTCTCTCTGTTTTCATGATACGTATTCAACCCATTTGGAAACAACACTGGGAAACATTTGGCTTCATTTGCATGATCTGAAAGTAATTTTACAGGATTATTCCCTTCTGCTGGAGCTAGATTTAATATGTTAGTAAAATATTGATCTAGTGCTTCCTGTCCAATATCAACAGGCATGAGACATGTGTCCTGAAACATACAGTGCTGCTGTCTGTCATGCAAAAGCTCATCATCAACATTTGAAGATGCAACACCGCTTACTGCATTTTTATCACTCTCCTCTTCCACAGCTTCCTCTTGCTGCATACAAAACTGATTTTGCCAACTTTTATTGAACTCTACATCTTTATAATGCACATTTGACCCTTTTAAATATTGCAAAGCCTGTCTTATGTGGATAGTGTCAACAAACTGGTATTGATAGTGGCCTTTATAAGTTAACTTGCGCTTCAGTTTTACTGGTAATAAAGAGCCTTCCATGCTAGAACGGGGTAAGACATTGGTGGTTTCTACAATGTTTGCTGGAACACATGTCACTGGTCCATGTACTCCATTTTGTCCACCCTTAGGTAAGGCTAGCATTTTCATAAATGGTATATGTAAAGCTATTAAATGTTGTTCTAAGCTATTTAAACATGCCAATTCAGGTGGAATTGGATGCACTTCTAAATTATTTTTTACAGACTCTGGAGGCACTTCATTTTTATTAATTTTATAATGGCATGTATAACAGATCCACAGTTTAGCTTTAGCTGTGTCCAACCAGTGACATGGATTTATACAATCTTTATTACATTTGTGTAAATAGTCTTCAGTTATACATTTTTCTGCAATCAGTGCTGCAGTTTTAGTTTTGTTATAATAGTTTTTTTGACAATGTAACACCTGATGTCTAAATAACAACCTATGGCAGACACAGCAAACAAAATCTGGTCCATCTTTTACTTTATCTAAAAAAAATTCCATCACAAAATCAAACTGCTCTGCCTTTTCTTTCATTTGCTGCCTTTTTAATTTGACACCAGCAATAACACGCATCTTATGTTCTGGATTTCCATGATACTTTCTAGCTGCCATTGCATTTATTTTTTTCCTGTGCAACTCATTTGATCTGTATTTACTAATGCTCATTTGTTTTACCTTTTCTTTATGCGACACATTTTGTTGATATTTACTAATGCTCATTTGCCTTACCTTTTCTTTATGTGACATGTTTTGTTTATATTTACTAATGCTCATTTGTTTGACCTTTTCTTTATGCGACATGTTTTGTTGATATTTACTAATGCTCATTTGTTTGACCTTTTCTTTATGCGACATGTTTTGTTGATATTTACTAATGCTCATTTGTTTTACCTTTTCTTTATGTGACATGTTTTGTTTATATTTACTAATGCTCATTTGTTTTACCTTTTCTTTATGCGACATGTTTTGTTTATATTTACTAATGCTTTTTTGTTTTGATCTTGCTTTACACATGACATGTTCATTGTAGGTCAGTTGACTGTGTAAACATCGTTTAGTTTTTAAATACTTTGAAAAACAATAGTTAGTATTTGAACTAAAGGTATCTGAATTATCCTTTGCTTGTTCTTTTGTTTTTATTCTACACATATTCTGTTGTGCAGATGAATTAGTCTTGCTACATAAACCAAAACAAACAGCCTTATGAACATCTTGCACACAAATTACTGGCTCAAAATGACCATTTTGACACGTTAAATATATCCCTTCATTTATGACAACAGGAGTCGTGCAGCTGTACTTTTTCCATTTGTCACCATTATATATTAATATGTCCAATCCACAAGCATTTGCTGCAGCCTGAAATTCTGTGTCAGTAGCAGAATGTCCAACATACTTTATCTTTGACTTTAAAACATACTCTGATATTGAAGCATAATCTTTTCCCACAAACTTCATGTACTTTTCACCATTATTCTCTATATACTTTACAACAGCAAGCCTTATCTTCCTATGACTCTTCTGAGAACCACTGATTATATGAGACAGAGCCCTGAAGAAACTATTTCCATCCTTTACAACCTTATCTGTTTCACAAACAACACCTAAAGGACCATACACAGAATGAACATTTTTATCCTGCTTCTCAAATTCAACATTAAATTTGCAGCATAAAGTATGTGCAACTCCATTAGAAAGAGGACTAAAGCTAATCTTTTTCTGACCTTCATCATTCAAAACCTCAACATCAGCATCTGTATCTAGTACTACTGCATCTGCACAAAATGTGTGATCCTGTGTTTTCTCAAAAGTACTTTTATCCTTACTGTGAGACCTAGTGCTGTATCTTCCGATAACAGATGGACTGGTTTTGCAGTAGCCATAACAGGTCTGCTCTTCGGGCTTAAGAACACAAACCACCGTCTCATAATGATTCCCATGACGATTTTCTAAATAGATTCCCTTTTCTGACAAAAGCTTGCCATTACAGCCATATTTTAGCCAACGCTCATCATGAAATGTAAATACATCAACTCCTAAACAATTAGCAGTTGCTTGGATTTCAACTTCTGTAGCCCAGCTGTTAACATTTCTCATTTTAGATTTCTGAATGTAGTCTGCAACTGTTGAATACTCTGATCTTAAAATATTTCTATATATTGCAGCATTCCTCTCCAACTCTTTCACAATGGCAAGTCTTATCTTGCGATGGTGCTTTTGTGTGCCAGTCACAACCTGAGAAATAGCTCTGAAGAAACAGTTCCCATCAGCCACTATACTTTCATTTTTGCATGGAACACCTAACAAACCAACACATGTAGACGCTGGTACACTAATTTTTTCAAACTCCACATTTAACTGTGTGCACAAAGCCTGACAAACCCACTCAGAAATGGGACTAAACACCAGCTTGTTGTTTGTCACTTCACTAACAAATTCAACATCTGAATTCACCTGAGACACATCATACTGTTTTAACTTCTTAGCTTCACTGTGACCCACTGAAATCTTGCGCTTTCTTGTTGCATCATTACATAATAACCCCAAATTATACTCAGAACAACTCAAGGTCTTTCCAGACATTTTGCAACTCTCTGCCTCTATTAAAGACTCCACGATGATAACATCTCTGATGTTTGGTTCATTCTGGATTGAATCACAACTTGATTCTGGTGTAAAGGTTTTGCACGTTTTTTCACAACTGTCTTTGGGTGTGGCACTATCAGACACCATAAGGTACCTAACACAAACACCAGCTACTTCAAAAGGCTTTTGCTTCTGACTCAGGCCCGTTGCCAGCTGGCAGATGTGTCTGACCACATCTTCAAGTGACCTGAAGCACAAAACAACACTTCTTCCCTGCTCACTGACCAAACCCACAGCACTGCGTGCATGAGAATCAACTAGTGCATATTGTCCATTCTCAGAAATGACTGCACATGTACTGCCACACAATGTCAGAAGACATGTATTATACATGGCACAGATCTTTTGCAGCCCAGTCTGCAGGGTAGTGTAGACACCACTCTCAATGAGTTCCCCTTCAAGCACATCAATATCCCCACTGACAAAATCTCCATACTCAAACTCAAAGTTTTGCCCATCAATACAATACTTTTTAGGCAAATCAGGGACACACAACACACTGGATGAGTTGCTTATCATGTTGCAGTCTCTCAAATTGGTGTACAAAAGGTCACCTAAAACTACAACTCTGTCAAGAACTTTTGTCTCCCATGAAAAGACGCTATCAACTTTATGTTTTGCCAGGCTAACCAGACCTATAGCCATACACTGAACTCCTCCATATTTAAATCGATCATCAGCCTGGTGAAATGATCCTCTCACACTCTTTATAATGCAACAGCTATCCTCTGCTCCAACTCCTGTGACAGCATTAACAGTTTCAAGGTTGACAGAAGTGTTATCAACTTTAGCTGTAAGATTCGTGTCAACATCCCTGTCCACAAACACTGCACTGCTCTCCACGTCAACATCAACTTGACCTGCCTGCACAGAAATGCTGCTAACAGCATACCATTGTGCATCTAAAGACGTCTGTAAATTTCTGATGTGAAGCATCAGGTCGTCAAGGCATGTGTTAAAAACAGCCACAGCTGTGCCAATCTCAGATGCCAGCCCAGCTGCATTACGTGTGCCACAATCAACAACAACAAAATAATTCTTGTGATGAATGATGACACTAACTGCAGTGTGAAGATCCAACAGACACATGCCATCCCTCAACAGATGTTCCTGCAGCTTTTCATACAACACAGCCTCCCCTTCCGACAGCCCAAAATCTATGTAAACTGGCGGGCCAATATCAACTTTCCATTTTTGGCCAAACACAGTGTGCTGTCCAATCAGCCTGCAAACGCTATGCTTGCTGCCAATGTCCTGTCTTGCCTTAGCTATATACCTAACTAATTGGCACCCCTCTACACATATATCATCAACATCCTCCGGTTTCCATGTACACACTGGAGCTATCATATGCTTGATTGCAGCCACAACACTGCAGGCAATTAAGGCATTCACATCTGAAGTGGATGGTGCACATTGAACAGCAGTCCCAGCAACAATGGATGCTTGCAACTTCTCTGCACAAATGCAAACATTTGGGTTAGCATTGGACTTACCAGAGGGGATTCTTGGTGTGCGCCGCATGCGAAAACCCTTTTTTCTTGGCATCTACAATAAAAAGAGAAAAAAAATATATTAAACAAACATCCACACTCCAGCTCACATGTTAGTTTGCTCCAAGCATTTACACAAAGGTCAGTGTTTTGTAGTAGCTAATATGTCATTCTTCATAACAGAATTGTTGATATAGGTTACAAGCAAGTCTGGCGCTGAACAGAAATTGTCGCGCTATGCGCCTGTGTTTATTGTGCATAAATACTGAATTGTCCTGACACAATATTGCGTTTCGTTTCTTTTATTACCATGGTACATTAACAAAAACATATACTTTTATTCACAGGATAAAACTTTTTTTTTGTATCACTAATTGCCCAGTACGATTACAGCATACAATATTATTGTCACTGCTACATTTCTGTAATGAACCAGAAAATATTTCCACTACTAATTAATTACCGTTGAGCTTAAAGGTCCTATTAATAAATGGTTAACGAATGTGTATTTATGAAGACGATTTGTGAGACTGGTAAACTTATGATAGGTACGATGGTCTTTCATTCTACACGGTGCATTTCAAGGTCCTGTACCCATCTGTCGGTAAACTAGACCTGGGCTTGTTAAAGTGACCTGAAGTTACTAAAAACTTCATGAGTGTATGCACTCACTCCAAGAACCGTATGATTATCAATTTGAGCGTGGTGAAAGTTGGGCTCTCGCTAACTCTTTTGTCCACTCTGTGTGCTCGTAAGGGTCTAACCCTTTCACTCTTTTGATTTTTTTCCTCGTATCTTTTCTTTGACTTTTCATCAAGTTTGTCTTTGTACGGAGCGGTATTGTTCTCCTTCGTTTTTGTACATACCTCTTTTGGGGGGCAAAGTAAAAGCAAGAAGGTATTAGAACCGGAGAATGAACGTTTTGCGGTGCTGCAAATGCTTGCATTTGATGCATTGCTTTAATTGTTTTGCCACTAGTGCCCGGCATGCAATGCATGAAAGTCATGTGGTCTGTCAATCTCTATTATGACTACGAACACTAAAGTAAGGGGGTGGAACATGACCTTCCAGTCATGTTCAAATCAAACCTGACCATTTTAAAACTTAAGACACTCATAAATATTGTCATTTACATTTGATTGCCTAAAGGCTTTATGAGATTCTCCACACTATTAACTTATACAAGTGATGTGGGGGGGGGGGGGGGGGGTGAGTGCATTGAGATTAGAATCTCACCCCCCCTGCCATTGACTGAACAAACGACTGAATAGCCCACTGAACGACTACTTAACGACCCACTGAACAATACTGGAGAACATTTTTTAAACCTTCTCTTTCCACTTTTTGCTCTTAACAGGAAGCATCAAAAAACGTCAAAAAACCCTTGTTAAAACCTCAAGCATGTAAGGCTATAGTCAGCATTTTTAATAACTTACCTTGGTTCACACCAAATCCAGCTGTTCTGCTGAAAGTTCACAGCAAGCCTTCTGAAGTATCTGTACGTGATGTCCCTTAGGAAGTTTGATCTCCTAATACAAAAAAGATATTGTACAATTAAACATTATTGACATAAGATCAGAAAAAGGTCATTTTCAGACTGAAACAGAAATAAAGAAACCTTAACCCTAGCAATTAAAATTGTGACAAAGACAAAACCCCACCCATAAATGGCATGGTTTTTTTAATGACCAGTTATGCTCAGGTTAAAATCTATACCTGTGCACCTACCAAAAATAATTAAACATCAGATTCACAAGGCTAAAATAAATGTGAGACAATAACAAAATTTTCTCAATACCTGCATAATTAGCATGATGCAAATTTAACAACTCACAATGAACGCACAACAAATCACAGCTATGTGAAAAATTACAATTATCCTCTTACGCTCTATAGCCACCAGTACTGTGGCTCAAGAGTTATGCAAAAACCTCCATGTATCACACCTTTCATGCAAATATCACGTAGTATCCACAGAAGCCTTATAATTTTAGCTAAATGGTCATATAAACCATTTCTAAAACTACCAAAGACAGCAGAAACAAGCATGATTGAAATAGCAGTTACTAAATTGCTTAAAATCTGCTAAACACACATAAACCAGCCAAAAATGTTCCACACTTCATGTATTTCATTATATTCATGTTGTGCTTTACTTGAAATAAGAAATCAGTGGCTAATTACCCGGCCTAGCTTTCACAGATTTCAGTCTTTCAAAAAAGACCACAAAATGGCTTAATGGCCCAAATTCACTAAAACAGAAAACCAAACCAAAGACTTTTCACCGGTAACCCTCCCACAAACAATAAAAAAATAACTTAAATACAAAGTAAATTCTGTTACTGAAATTTAAAATGTGGTTTTACACCAAAAATAAAATTCAATTTACAACAAATAAAACTTACCAAGAATTGCACAAGGGCAGGGTTTTTCAAAAATAATCTCTTGTGATGTTTGTTATAGTGGTCTAAAATGATGTCCTCGAATCCTCAGAATGTTAAAATCCAAAGCTCTCCTCTTCTCGTTTGCTAAAAGCAAAGTGGCTTACAAACCAGTGGCACAGGTATTTATTGAAATCATGAGGGACATTCAAAAAACTTCAAATGATCCAATCACAGAAGCCAACAGGGGAGGGACTGTCACAAAGTAACCAGTGAAGTTACAATGCAATAAACAGTACTCAACACCTTTTTTCCCTTGAGTAGTTAAAACCTTTATTCAGCAGTACACTAATTTCCATAGCTGTTGTCCACACCCTTGGCCTTGCCAAAAGACACAATCCAATCTTTTGTCTCAAACTCAGTCTCACCTTCGTTTCACAGCCTTACAACTTATTCATTTCAACAGTGTGACCTCAAGTTTGCCCCCCGCTTCCCCTTCACACATGAAAACAAAAGACAGCCATTGATAGTCTCTACCACTAACTGTCTCACCACACCTATTTCTGAATTAAAAATTACCCAAAGTGACCTAAAACATGCCACTTTGGGTCAAATGTGAAAAAATATATTAATCTAAGAAAACTTAGCATTATTATAAAACATCTGTCACAAGTCTTCGTCTGTCTGAGTGGTGGCCTCTGTCACATCTGAACAAAACAAAAACAAAGGGGGAAAGGTGAGGGGTTATACTTTTCTACATCACTGGTTGTTTGTTGTTGGCTTTAAACAAAATAACCAATAATTATTACAACAATTAAGCAGCATTACTCAATTTCTTCCTATTATATAAAAATGAAGCCAATATCTGGATGAGCTCTAATTACATGAATTAGCCGTGATATATGCCAATATGTCAATATGTATGAGAAATACAATATGTCAACATAATTTAAAAAACACAATCAATGAAGATTATTCCAGAGTCTCGGGCATGCCAGGGCATGTCAGGGTAAACTTCATTCAACTACAGAGGATACTTGCAGTCAAACTAAAAGAAGCTGTCAAAATGGACAGCAAAGTTGCTTTCATGTTTTAATTAAAAACAGTCTGGAAACACAACAAACAGTAGTCAAGACCTTTTTTCCCCTTTAGTAGTTAAAAGCTTTAATCGGCAGGGCACTAATTTCCACATCTGTAGTCCACATCTTGACCTTCTCAATAGACAGTTTTAACAGCTTCTCCCCCCCCCCCCGCTTCCCCTTCACACATGAAAACAAAAGACAGCCATTGATAGTCTCTACCACTAACTGTCTCACCACACCTATTTCTGAATTAAAAATTACCCAAAGTGACCTAAAACATGCCACTTTGGGTCAAATGTGAAAAAATATATTAATCTAAGAAAACTTAGCATTATTATAAAAAATCTGTCACAAGTCTTCGTCTGTCTGAGTGGTGGCCTCTGTCACATCTGAACAAAACAAAAACAAATAATATTTTTTGACAGTTAGTATTTATAAACAACTTTAACAAATATACATGGGTAAAACAGACATTTGCATATATCTAATCCTTATAAAATCACAAATGAAGAAAACAAAACATGATACTAATCATGGATTTAATATTTTCTCCAAATGATTTATCATAAACTAAAATAAATAATTCGCATTTATGTTTATTTGTATGTAGACAGTCGTTCAATAGTAATTCATAGAGTATTTTTTCTAAGTCCCATTTCTTAAAATAAGACACTGAAGCCAACATTCACTGTTTATACCATCCAAACAATACATTAAGACTTACCATCACGTGCGAATGTAATCGAAGCTTGCAATGCATCCAGCTCCTGGGCAGTGTTATTCAGCATTTCTTTTTCAGCATCCAGCTGTTCTTTTAAAACAGAAATCTTTCTTTCGGCTGCACGCCTGAGCCGCACCTGCCGAACCAAGAGGTCCATTGCCTTGGCATGAAGTTGCAAGCACCTTGTATATAGATCCTCTCTGCTGACCCCTGGGTCCAAGCAGGCATACTGAAATTACAAAATATTTTGGATCATAACAAAATTAGAAAACAGTTATTCGCTTCAATCTATGCTGCCGCTACAATGTAATGTTTGTAGTGCCAGATCACAACAACAGCTGTATAAAAGTCTCAGCTTAACCTTGTGCCATCCTTTAAAAAACTTACGTTGATCACCCTGGGGACCCAAAAAGGCCCCAGTATGGCACAAGGGTTAACAGTGACTTATATGAAAGAGCAAACAAACAAACAAACAAACAAACACAAGAAACACTAAACACAGCATCCTGCCCAGCTCTGTAACAGGTAATGTAGCGTAAAAACAAATTTTTCTACACTATAAATAAAATTTAAGAAATATTTGTTACTTACAGTTGATAGTTGAAATTCTTGACGCAATGATTCAACTTCAGGATCATTAATCCCAGCAAACTTCGTTGGGGAAGCATATGCCATTCTCTATTTATGATAAAGTATGAGGTTAATTAGTTACATTTTACACAACATTCAAACAATATACAAACATGAGAGCATCAAAGAGACTTTACTTACACATAAACATGTAGTTAGTTCACAATAATGATCAGTAATGCAATTACATTCATTCAAAAAACACAAAACATATATATAAATGGTAAATGGCCTGTATTTGTATAGCGCTTTACTAATCCCTAAGGACCCCAAAGCGCTTTACACATCCAGAATGAAGGTGTAAATTAGTCAATGTATGACATTAAGATAATGCTCACCAACTCTTGCTGTCTGCTGCTCAAATTTGCTTAAAGAAAAGGATTGAACGCACAACAAATCACAGCTATGTGAAAAATTACAATTATCCTCTTACGCTCTATAGCCACCAGTACTGTGGCTCAAGAGGTATTTATTGAAATCATGAGGGACATTCAAAAAACTTCAAATGATCCAATCACAGAAGCCAACAGGGGAGGGACTGTCACAAAGTAACCAGTGAAGTTACAATACAATAAACAGTACTCAACACCTTTTTTCCCTTGAGTAGTTAAAACCTTTATTCAGCAGTACACTAATTTTCATAGCTGTTGTCCACACCCTTGGCTTTGCCAAAAGACACAATTCAATCTTTTGTCTCAAACTCAGTCTCACCTTCGTTTCACAGCCTTACAACTTATTCATTTCAACAGTGTGACCTCAAGTTTGCCCCCCGCTTCCCCTTCACACATGAAAACAAAAGACAGCCATTGATAGTCTCTACCACTAACTGTCTCACCACACCTATTTCTGAATTAAAAATTACCCAAAGTGACCTAAAACATGCCACTTTGGGTCAAATGTGAAAAAATATATTAATCTAAGAAAACTTAGCATTATTATAAAACATCTGTCACAAGTCTTCGTCTGTCTGAGTGGTGACCTCTGTCACATCTGAACAACACAAAAACAAAGGGGGAAAGGTGAGGGGTTATACTTTTCTACATCACTGGTTGTTTGTTGTTGGCTTTAAACAAAATAACCAATAATTATTACAACAATTAAGCAGCATTACTCAATTTCTTCCTATTATATAAAAATGAAGCCAATATCTGGATGAGCTCTAATTACATGAATTAGCCGTGATATATGCCAATATGTCAATATGTATGAGAAATACAATATGTCAACATAATTTAAAAAACACAATCAATGAAGATTATTCCAGAGTCTCGGGCATGCCAGGGCATGTCAGGGTAAACTTCATTCAACTACAGAGGATACTTGCAGTCAAACTAAAAGAAGCTGTCAAAATGGACAGCAAAGTTGCTTTCATGTTTTAATTAAAAACAGTCTGGAAACACAACAAACAGTAGTCAAGACCTTTTTTCCCCTTTAGTAGTTAAAAGCTTTAATCGGCAGGGCACTAATTTCCACATCTGTAGTCCACATCTTGACCTTCTCAATAGACAGTTTTAACAGCTTCTCCCCCCCCCCCCCCCCCCCCCGCTTCCCCTTCACACATGAAAACAAAAGACAGCCATTGATAGTCTCTACCACTAACTGTCTCACCACACCTATTTCTGAATTAAAAATTACCCAAAGTGACCTAAAACATGCCACTTTGGGTCAAATGTGAAAAAATATATTAATCTAAGAAAACTTAGCATTATTATAAAACATCTGTCACAAGTCTTCGTCTGTCTGAGTGGTGGCCTCTGTCACATCTGAACAAAACAAAAACAAATAATATTTTTTGACAGTTAGTATTTATAAACAACTTTAACAAATATACATGGGTAAAACAGACATTTGCATATATCTAATCCTTATAAAATCACAAATGAAGAAAACAAAACATGATACTAATCATGGATTTAATATTTTCTCCAAATGATTTATCATAAACTAAAATAAATAATTCGCATTTATGTTTATTTGTATGTAGACAGTCGTTCAATAGTAATTCATAGAGTATTTTTTCTAAGTCCCATTTCTTAAAATAAGACACTGAAGCCAACATTCACTGTTTATACCATCCAAACAATACATTAAGACTTACCATCACGTGCGAATGTAATCGAAGCTTGCAATGCATCCAGCTCCTGGGCAGTGTTATTCAGCATTTCTTTTTCAGCATCCAGCTGTTCTTTTAAAACAGAAATCTTTCTTTCGGCTGCACGCCTGAGCCGCACCTGCCGAACCAAGAGGTCCATTGCCTTGGCATGAAGTTGCAAGCACCTTGTATATAGATCCTCTCTGCTGACCCCTGGGTCCAAGCAGGCATACTGAAATTACAAAATATTTTGGATCATAACAAAATTAGAAAACAGTTATTCGCTTCAATCTATGCTGCCGCTACAATGTAATGTTTGTAGTGCCAGATCACAACAACAGCTGTATAAAAGTCTCAGCTTAACCTTGTGCCATCCTTTAAAAAACTTACGTTGATCACCCTGGGGACCCAAAAAGGCCCCAGTATGGCACAAGGGTTAACAGTGACTTATATGAAAGAGCAAACAAACAAACAAACAAACAAACAAACACAAGAAACACTAAACACAGCATCCTGCCCAGCTCTGTAACAGGTAATGTAGCGTAAAAACAAATTTTTCTACACTATAAATACAATTTAAGAAATATTTGTTACTTACAGTTGATAGTTGAAATTCTTGACGCAATGATTCAACTTCAGGATCATTAATCCCAGCAAACTTCGTTGGGGAAGCATATGCCATTCTCTATTTATGATAAAGTATGAGGTTAATTAGTTACATTTTACACAACATTCAAACAATATACAAACATGAGAGCATCAAAGAGACTTTACTTACACATAAACATGTAGTTAGTTCACAATAATGATCAGTAATGCAATTACATTCATTCAAAAAACACAAAACATATATATAAATGGTAAATGGCCTGTATTTCTATATCGCTTTACTAGTCCCTAAGGACCCCAAAGCGCTTTACACATCCAGAATGAAGGTGTAAATTAGT
Source organism: Copadichromis virginalis (assembly GCF_057382275.1). Taxonomy (NCBI): domain Eukaryota; kingdom Metazoa; phylum Chordata; class Actinopteri; order Cichliformes; family Cichlidae; genus Copadichromis; species Copadichromis virginalis. The sequence continues at coordinate 15,983,326 of NC_140629.1, forward strand.
CAATGTATGACATTAAGATAATGCTCACCAACTCTTGCTGTCTGCTGCTCAAATTTGCTTAAAGAAAAGGATTGAACGCACAACAAATCACAGCTATGTGAAAAATTACAATTATCCTCTTACGCTCTATAGCCACCAGTACTGTGGCTCAAGAGTTATGCAAAAACCTCCATGCAAATATCACGTAGTATCCACAGAAGCCTTATAATTTTAGCTAAATGGTCATATAAACCATTTCTAAAACTACCAAAGACAGCAGAAACAAGCATGATTGAAATAGCAGTTACTAAACTGCTTAAAATCTGCTAAACACACATAAACCAGCCAAAAATGTTCCACACTTCATGTATTTCATTATATTCATGTTGTGCTTTACTTGTAATAAGAAATCAGTGGCTAATTACCCGGCCTAGCTTTCACAGATTTCAGTCTTTCAAAAAAGACCACAAAATGGCTTAATGGCCCAAATTCACTAAAACAGAAAACCAAACCAAAGACTTTTCACCGGTACCCCTCCCACAAACAATAAAAAAATAACTTAAATACAAAGTAAATTCTGTTACTGAAATTTAAAATGTGGTTTTACACCAAAAATAAAATTCAATTTACAACAAATAAAACTTACCAAGAATTGCACAAGGGCAGGGTTTTTCAAAAATAATCTCTTGTGATGTTTGTTATAGTGGTCTAAAATAATGTCCTCGAATCCTCAGAATGTTAAAATCCAAAGCTCTCCTCTTCTCGTTTGCTAAAAGCAAAGTGGCTTAAAAACCAGTGGCTTAAAAACCAGTGGCACAGATATTTATTGAAATCATGAGGGACATTCAAAAAACTTCAAATGATCTTTTGTCTCAGTCTAACCTTTTCAACAGTGTCACTTGCCCCCCCCCCCCCCCCCCCTTGCTTGCCCTTCACACATGAAAACAAAAGACAGCCATTGATAGTCTCTGCCACCAACTGTCTCACCACACCTAATTCTGAATTAACAATTACCCAAAGTGACCTAAAACATGCCACTTTTGGGTCACTTTAGGTCACAGTCCCAGTGGGTGACAGCATATAAAAGTAAGAAAGCTTAGCAAGTACCTGATGCTGTCAAATCATAAGAAATTAGCAGAAATATCGTAAAACCAAAACAGTCAAATGAAAAAGCAGCATAAGCCAAAGTTCCTTCAGAAGTACAGTATCAGAGAATGGTGAAAGACTGTTGGAATAATTGGCAGTGGATTTTATCGTGTGGTCTCTGTGTTTTTCTGTCAGTTAATCAGGCTGAATCTGCCAAACTGCGAGATCATTGAAAGGCCCACAACGAATAGACACAACGAAGGTTAAATCAATTTGGTAGCAAAAGACTGTTATTTAGCATCTTCATTGATGTCAATGACAAACAAAGAAGAATAGTTCATTCTGGTGAAAAACCAGCACGAGTTATCTACACAAATCTTCCATAGCTCTAAGGATTAACGGCAAGTCTTGTTCCTTACTGTTCATATTGAGCTTCTGTTTAATACATTGGCAGTGCAATAGCATAGTGTTTAGGTTTATATCAACAAAATACAGGAATCTTAATAGAACAACTAGAGAATGAGAAGAATACATAAATATGAAAAAATATATTTCAGCTTCTCCTCTCTGTTGTGTTGCAACATAGCCATTCGACATGGAAAATGAAGTAGCTTTCAAGAAAGAGAAAGCTTGAAAAACTTACAAACACTGACAATCAACTAGTGTACAGCTTTCAAGTGTAATTTATACATTTTAATAGTAATGTCTTTAAAACTATCAGTGACATTGAAAGGAGTTATTAGTTATTATCAAAACATCAAATTGTTCATAAAACATAAGTTCGCTTTTTTTTATTTTAAAGCCAAAATGACACCAGTGACACCACTAGTGTTTTATAAATCTTGATTCATAAACAATTATGTTAGAAACTTATTTCCTATTCACAATACTTGTTATTATTAAACATTTAATGTGAAAAAGTTTCATCCTCCTCTTAGTCTTCATACATCTCTTTTTTTAAACTTGTAGAGTTGTAGAATTTAAACTAATAACACATATACCATAAGGATGAATAAACAGTCAAAGAAAACCAAAATTTAAAACAGGAACATTTATTATAAAATATTTACACATCTGTCACAACTCTTTGTCTGTCTGACTGGAGTCCTCTGTCACATATGTACAAAACAAACCAAAACAATATTTTTCACAGTTGAGTATTCACAGTATTTATAAAGCAATTGTAAAAAAATTGAGTAGTTAAAATCTTTATTCAGCAGTACACTAATTTCCATAGCTGTTGTCACCTTGGTTTCACAGCCTTACAACTTATTCATTCAACAGTGTGACCTCAAGTTTGCCCCCCGCTTCCCCTTCACACATGAAAACAAAAGACAGCCATTGATAGTCTCTACCACTAACTGTCTCACCACACCTATTTCTGAATTAAAAATTACCCAAAGTGACCTAAAACATGCCACTTTGGGTCAAATGTGAAAAAATATATTAATCTAAGAAAACTTAGCATTATTATAAAACATCTGTCACAAGTCTTCGTCTGTCTGAGTGGTGGCCTCTGTCACATCTGAACAAAACAAAAACAAATAATATTTTTTGACAGTTAGTATTTATAAACAACTTTAACAAATATACATGGGTAAAACAGACATTTGCATATATCTAATCCTTATAAAATCACAAATGAAGAAAACAAAACATGATACTAATCATGGATTTAATATTTTCTCCAAATGATTTATCATAAACTAAAATAAATAATTCGCATTCATGTTTATTTGTATGTAGACAGTCGTTCAATAGTAATTCATAGAGTATTTTTTCTAAGTCCCATTTCTTAAAATAAGACACTGAAGCCAACATTCACTGTTTATACCATCCAAACAATACATTAAGACTTACCATCACGTGCGAATGTAATCGAAGCTTGCAATGCATCCAGCTCCTGGGCAGTGTTATTCAGCATTTCTTTTTCAGCATCCAGCTGTTCTTTTAAAACAGAAATCTTTCTTTCGGCTGCACGCCTGAGCCGCACCTGCCGAACCAAGAGGTCCATTGCCTTGGCATGAAGTTGCAAGCACCTTGTATATAGATCCTCTCTGCTGACCCCTGGGTCCAAGCAGGCATACTGAAATTACAAAATATTTTGGATCATAACAAAATTAGAAAACAGTTATTCGCTTCAATCTATGCTGCCGCTACAATGTAATGTTTGTAGTGCCAGATCACAACAACAGCTGTATAAAAGTCTCAGCTTAACCTTGTGCCATCCTTTAAAAAACTTACGTTGATCACCCTGGGGACCCAAAAAGGCCCCAGTATGGCACAAGGGTTAACAGTGACTTATATGAAAGAGCAAACAAACAAACAAACAAACACAAGAAACACTAAACACAGCATCCTGCCCAGCTCTGTAACAGGTAATGTAGCGTAAAAACAAATTTTTCTACACTATAAATAAAATTTAAGAAATATTTGTTACTTACAGTTGATAGTTGAAATTCTTGACGCAATGATTCAACTTCAGGATCATTAATCCCAGCAAACTTCGTTGGGGAAGCATATGCCATTCTCTATTTATGATAAAGTATGAGGTTAATTAGTTACATTTTACACAACATTCAAACAATATACAAACATGAGAGCATCAAAGAGACTTTACTTACACATAAACATGTAGTTAGTTCACAATAATGATCAGTAATGCAATTACATTCATTCAAAAAACACAAAACATATATATAAATGGTAAATGGCCTGTATTTGTATAGCGCTTTACTAGTCCCTAAGGACCCCAAAGCGCTTTACACATCCAGAATGAAGGTGTAAATTAGTCAATGTATGACATTAAGATAATGCTCACCAACTCTTGCTGTCTGCTGCTCAAATTTGCTTAAAGAAAAGGATTGAACGCACAACAAATCACAGCTATGTGAAAAATTACAATTATCCTCTTACGCTCTATAGCCACCAGTACTGTGGCTCAAGAGTTATGCAAAAACCTCCATGCAAATATCACGTAGTATCCACAGAAGCCTTATAATTTTAGCTAAATGGTCATGTAAACCATTTCTAAAACTACCAAAGACAGCAGAAACAAGCATGATTGAAATAGCAGTTACTAAACTGCTTAAAATCTGCTAAACACACATAAACCAGCCAAAAATGTTCCACACTTCATGTATTTCATTATATTCATGTTGTGCTTTACTTGTAATAAGAAATCAGTGGCTAATTACCCGGCCTAGCTTTCACAGATTTCAGTCTTTCAAAAAAGACCACAAAATGGCTTAATGGCCCAAATTCACTAAAACAGAAAACCAAACCAAAGACTTTTCACCGGTAACCCTCCCACAAACAATAAAAAAATAACTTAAATACAAAGTAAATTCTGTTACTGAAATTTAAAATGTGGTTTTACACCAAAAATAAAATTCAATTTACAACAAATAAAACTTACCAAGAATTGCACAAGGGCAGGGTTTTTCAAAAATAATCTCTTGTGATGTTTGTTATAGTGGTCTAAAATAATGTCCTCGAATCCTCAGAATGTTAAAATCCAAAGCTCTCCTCTTCTCGTTTGCTAAAAGCAAAGTGGCTTACAAACCAGTGGCACAGGTATTTATTGAAATCATGAGGGACATTCAAAAAACTTCAAATGATCCAATCACAGAAGCCAACAGGGGAGGGACTGTCACAAAGTAACCAGTGAAGTTACAATACAATAAACAGTACTCAACACCTTTTTTCCCTTGAGTAGTTAAAACCTTTATTCAGCAGTACACTAATTTTCATAGCTGTTGTCCACACCCTTGGCTTTGCCAAAAGACACAATTCAATCTTTTGTCTCAAACTCAGTCTCACCTTCGTTTCACAGCCTTACAACTTATTCATTTCAACAGTGTGACCTCAAGTTTGCCCCCCGCTTCCCCTTCACACATGAAAACAAAAGACAGCCATTGATAGTCTCTACCACTAACTGTCTCACCACACCTATTTCTGAATTAAAAATTACCCAAAGTGACCTAAAACATGCCACTTTGGGTCAAATGTGAAAAAATATATTAATCTAAGAAAACTTAGCATTATTATAAAACATCTGTCACAAGTCTTCGTCTGTCTGAGTGGTGACCTCTGTCACATCTGAACAACACAAAAACAAAGGGGGAAAGGTGAGGGGTTATACTTTTCTACATCACTGGTTGTTTGTTGTTGGCTTTAAACAAAATAACCAATAATTATTACAACAATTAAGCAGCATTACTCAATTTCTTCCTATTATATAAAAATGAAGCCAATATCTGGATGAGCTCTAATTACATGAATTAGCCGTGATATATGCCAATATGTCAATATGTATGAGAAATACAATATGTCAACATAATTTAAAAAACACAATCAATGAAGATTATTCCAGAGTCTCGGGCATGCCAGGGCATGTCAGGGTAAACTTCATTCAACTACAGAGGATACTTGCAGTCAAACTAAAAGAAGCTGTCAAAATGGACAGCAAAGTTGCTTTCATGTTTTAATTAAAAACAGTCTGGAAACACAACAAACAGTAGTCAAGACCTTTTTTCCCCTTTAGTAGTTAAAAGCTTTAATCGGCAGGGCACTAATTTCCACATCTGTAGTCCACATCTTGACCTTCTCAATAGACAGTTTTAACAGCTTCTCCCCCCCCCCCCCCCCCCCCCCCCCGCTTCCCCTTCACACATGAAAACAAAAGACAGCCATTGATAGTCTCTACCACTAACTGTCTCACCACACCTATTTCTGAATTAAAAATTACCCAAAGTGACCTAAAACATGCCACTTTGGGTCAAATGTGAAAAAATATATTAATCTAAGAAAACTTAGCATTATTATAAAACATCTGTCACAAGTCTTCGTCTGTCTGAGTGGTGGCCTCTGTCACATCTGAACAAAACAAAAACAAATAATATTTTTTGACAGTTAGTATTTATAAACAACTTTAACAAATATACATGGGTAAAACAGACATTTGCATATATCTAATCCTTATAAAATCACAAATGAAGAAAACAAAACATGATACTAATCATGGATTTAATATTTTCTCCAAATGATTTATCATAAACTAAAATAAATAATTCGCATTCATGTTTATTTGTATGTAGACAGTCGTTCAATAGTAATTCATAGAGTATTTTTTCTAAGTCCCATTTCTTAAAATAAGACACTGAAGCCAACATTCACTGTTTATACCATCCAAACAATACATTAAGACTTACCATCACGTGCGAATGTAATCGAAGCTTGCAATGCATCCAGCTCCTGGGCAGTGTTATTCAGCATTTCTTTTTCAGCATCCAGCTGTTCTTTTAAAACAGAAATCTTTCTTTCGGCTGCACGCCTGAGCCGCACCTGCCGAACCAAGAGGTCCATTGCCTTGGCATGAAGTTGCAAGCACCTTGTATATAGATCCTCTCTGCTGACCCCTGGGTCCAAGCAGGCATACTGAAATTACAAAATATTTTGGATCATAACAAAATTAGAAAACAGTTATTCGCTTCAATCTATGCTGCCGCTACAATGTAATGTTTGTAGTGCCAGATCACAACAACAGCTGTATAAAAGTCTCAGCTTAACCTTGTGCCATCCTTTAAAAAACTTACGTTGATCACCCTGGGGACCCAAAAAGGCCCCAGTATGGCACAAGGGTTAACAGTGACTTATATGAAAGAGCAAACAAACAAACAAACAAACAAACACAAGAAACACTAAACACAGCATCCTGCCCAGCTCTGTAACAGGTAATGTAGCGTAAAAACAAATTTTTCTACACTATAAATAAAATTTAAGAAATATTTGTTACTTACAGTTGATAGTTGAAATTCTTGACGCAATGATTCAACTTCAGGATCATTAATCCCAGCAAACTTCGTTGGGGAAGCATATGCCATTCTCTATTTATGATAAAGTATGAGGTTAATTAGTTACATTTTACACAACATTCAAACAATATACAAACATGAGAGCATCAAAGAGACTTTACTTACACATAAACATGTAGTTAGTTCACAATAATGATCAGTAATGCAATTACATTCATTCAAAAAACACAAAACATATATATAAATGGTAAATGGCCTGTATTTGTATAGCGCTTTACTAATCCCTAAGGACCCCAAAGCGCTTTACACATCCAGAATGAAGGTGTAAATTAGTCAATGTATGACATTAAGATAATGCTCACCAACTCTTGCTGTCTGCTGCTCAAATTTGCTTAAAGAAAAGGATTGAACGCACAACAAATCACAGCTATGTGAAAAATTACAATTATCCTCTTACGCTCTATAGCCACCAGTACTGTGGCTCAAGAGTTATGCAAAAACCTCCATGCAAATATCACGTAGTATCCACAGAAGCCTTATAATATTAGCTAAATGGTCATATAAACCATTTCTAAAACTACCAAAGACAGCAGAAACAAGCATGATTGAAATAGCAGTTACTAAACTGCTTAAAATCTGCTAAACACACATAAACCAGCCAAAAATGTTCCACACTTCATGTATTTCATTATATTCATGTTGTGCTTTACTTGTAATAAGAAATCAGTGGCTAATTACCCGGCCTAGCTTTCACAGATTTCAGTCTTTCAAAAAAGACCACAAAATGGCTTAATGGCCCAAATTCACTAAAACAGAAAACCAAACCAAAGACTTTTCACCGGTACCCCTCCCACAAACAATAAAAAAATAACTTAAATACAAAGTAAATTCTGTTACTGAAATTTAAAATGTGGTTTTACACCAAAAATAAAATTCAATTTACAACAAATAAAACTTACCAAGAATTGCACAAGGGCAGGGTTTTTCAAAAATAATCTCTTGTGATGTTTGTTATAGTGGTCTAAAATAATGTCCTCGAATCCTCAGAATGTTAAAATCCAAAGCTCTCCTCTTCTCGTTTGCTAAAAGCAAAGTGGCTTAAAAACCAGTGGCACAGGTATTTATTGAAATCATGAGGGACATTCAAAAAACTTCAAATGATCTTTTGTCTCAGTCTAACCTTTTCAACAGTGTCACTTGCCCCCCCCCCCCCCCCCCCCGTTCAGGGAAACGGGGTTGTCATGGTGGCACGTGGAGTTTCAGTCACTCGCCAAAAAGCAGTAATCTGCTGTCACTCAAAATCAAAATGTCCAATATGTCCCAAAGCTCGCAGGCGTGATGAGACTCGAGCTCGGAAATGTTTGTTATGCCATTTGTCAGTAATGGTTAGAGCGCCACCTAGTGGGACGACTATAATCATGGTTCAATGAGATGAAATGTTAGCTGGTGGTTAAATGCATGAATTCCATCAATGTGACATCACATCGGACGTGCTGGTTTTAGGTGTTGGGCGTGGCTCGACACGCCGGGGTGCGAGGGCCCTCATAACGCTGCTTGCAGCTTTAATTATTATTATTATTATTATTATTATTAGGGCCCGAGCACCGAGAGTGCGAAGGCCCTATTGTATCTGCTCCGTTTCTTATTATTATTATTATTATTATTATTATTATTATTATTATTATTATTATTATTATTATTATTCACCCCAAACAAGGGCCTTTTTGAGGGCCTAAACATGCTCAAAAACTCATGAAATTTTGCACACATGCCAGGTCTGGTGAAAAATTTTGTATTTTAATGGTTTTACATATGAGCACTGGGAAATGGCTCTACAGCGCCACCTATGCCTTGTTAAATGCAGCCCTACGACCACATGGTTTGAGCTACATGTATGAAATTTGGCACACATGTGTATCATGCCAAGACGAACAAAAAAGTCTGTGGGCCCATTGACGCAAACCCAACAGGAAGTCCGCCATTTGGAAGAGAAGGTGACATTTTGGCTCTAATTTTGCCATTTCCATGCCTCGAACTTTTGCGAACTCCTCCTTGGGGTTTGATTTCATAACCTTCAAATTTGGACAGTGTCAACTACACCCTTGTGCCATGTTAAATTGCGGAGCTTTTGAGTTTTCACAATACTATGAGGCCGTGGCGCCATGGCGAATTTCGATGACTCGCCATCAAAATCTTATTGCCTCTCATTTTGTCATACATTTTCTGACCTTGACCAAAGTGAACACATATGATAAGGCTCCACCCCTGAACATATTTCAACTGCCATATTTGACGTCAGCGACAGCGCCACCTAGTGGGAACAGGAAATGTCATGTTTTACACTTTGGGGTACAGTATTGTGATGGGTGACATCTGCAGCCTCAAATTTCTCCAGGAAAGGCGTAAGGAGTTGGTCTTGGGGTACAGTGAAAACTGTGACTTTTCACGAAAGGGTGTGACCTCAGCAGCATGGCGAACTTTGATATCTCGCCATGAAGAAACAAATTAGTATAACTCCATGAAATCCAGTCTGATTAGTACCAGACTTTACAGGCATGATATCAGACCCGCCCTGAACAAATTGATGTGCCCATTGTCAGGAATATGAAGAGCGCCACCTAGTGGGAACAGGAAATGTCAAGTCTTACACTTTGTTGTACTGATTTTCACAGGTTCATTGTGGATACCTCAAAAGCGGTGAATGTCACCGTCAGTCCTTCATGATGCTGCAGTGCGAAAATTGTGACTTTATACTGAACGGTGCACCCTGGTGGCAACGCTGTTCACCATGAAAAATGAAGTGGTTTTTGAGGGGCTTGGAAAGTTTAAAAAGTCTTGAAATTTGGCCCACACCTCCAATGTGCTTAAGGCTTTGTTGTTATGTGATCATTTTCATTGAATATCCCAAAATGGCTCCACAGCGCCCCCTACAAAATTTCAAAACCACAGCCCCAGCTCTGTGTTTTATGTATGAGTCTGAAACCTGGTAAGCTTATAGGAGATATCAAGATGTACAAAAAAGTCTCTTGGAGCAATATCCCAAATACAACAGGAAGTCAGCCATTTTAAAATTAATGTGCAATTTTGGCAACATTTTCCCCTCTTTCCAGGCACCGTTCTTTGACGAACTCCTCCAAGGGATTTCATCATATTGAACCAATCTCCAGTGTGTGGAATCTAAAGACCTTTGTGATGTTAAATTGCGAAGCTTTTTACGTTCAGGGAAACGGGGTTGTCATGGCGGCACGTGGAGTTTCAATCACTCGCCAAAAAGCAGTAATCTGCTGTCACTCAAAATCAAAATGTCCAAACTCTCCCAAAGGTCGCAGGCGTGATGAGACACGAGCTAGGAAATGTTTGTTATGCCATTTGTCAGTAATGGTTAGAGCGCCACCTAGTGGGACGACTATAATGATGATTGAATGAGATGAAATGTTAGCTGGTGGTTAAATGCATGAATTCCATCAATGTGACATCAGATCGGAGGTGCTGGTTGTAGGTGTTGGGCGTGGCTCGACGCGATGGGGTGCGAGGGCCCTCATAACGCTGCTTGCAGCTTTAATTATTATTATTATTATTATTTCGGCAAATGAATTGGCCGTTTGAGGGCCTAAACATGCTCGAAAACTCATGAAATTTTGCACACGCATCAGGTCTGGTGAAAATTTACGTATTTTAATGTTCTCAGACATGGCCAGGGAAAATTAGCTCAGTAGCGCCACCTAGAAAAATGAAAAACGCGAGCCCCCGGTATGGGTATGACCTACATGTTTGAAAGTCGGTACACCTATATAACGTTCAGAGTCGAACAAAAAAGTCTATTATGGCAATGTCCTAAACCCAACAGGAAGTCCGCCATTTTGGATTGAAGGTGACATTTTGGCTCTGATTTTACCATTTCCATGCCTCGAACTTTGACGAACTCCTCCTTGGGGTTTGATTTCATAACCTTCATATTTGGTCAGTGCAGACTACACCCTTATGCCATGTTAAATTGCGGAGCTTTTGAGTTTTCACAATACTATGAGGCCGTGGCGCCATGGCGAATTTCGATGACTCGCCATGAAAATCTTATTGCCTCTCATTCTGTCATAGATTTTCTGACCTTGACCAAAGTGAACACATATGATAAGGCTCCATCCCTGAACATATTTCAACTGCCATATTTTACATCAGGGACAGCGCCACCTAGTGGGAACAGGAAATGTCATGTTTTACACTTTGGGGTACAGTATTGTGATGGGTGACATCTGCAGCCTCAAATTTCTCCAGGAAAGCCTTAAGGAGTTGGTCTTGGGTTACAGTGAAAACTGTGACTTTTCGCAAAAGGGTGTGACACCAGCGGCATGGCGAACTTTGATGTCACGCCATGAAGAAACAAATTAGTATAACTCAATGAAATCCAGTCTGATCAGGACCAGACTTTACAGGCATGATGTCAGACCCGCCCTGAACAGATTGATGTGCCCATTGTCGGAAATACGGACAGCGCCACCTAGTGGCAACAGGAAATGTCATGGCTTTAATTTTGTTGTACTGATTTTCACAGGTTCATCTTGGCCACCTCAAAAGCGGTGAATATCACCATCAGTCCCTCGTGATGCTTCAGTGCAAAAATTGTGAGTTTAAACTGAACAGCGCACCCTGGTGGCAATGCTGTTCAACATGAAAGATGAAGTGGCTTTTGAGGGTCTTGGCAAGTTTATAGAGGCTTGAAATTTGGCACACACCTCCAAATGGATGAACGCTTTGTTGGCATGTGATCATTTTCATTGAATAGCGCGAAGTGGCTCCACAGCGCCCCCTACAAAATTTCAAAACCACAGCCCCTGCTCTGTGTTTCATCTATGAGTCTGACACTTGGTAAGCTTGTGTAAGATATCAAGATGTACAAAAAAGTCTCTTGGAGCAATATCCCAAATCCAACAGGAAGTCAGCCATTTTAAAATTAATGTGTAATTTTGATGACATTTTCCCCCCTTTTCAGGCCTCATACTTTGACGAACTCCTCCAAGGGATTTCATCATATTGAAGCATTCTTCGGTGTGTAGAATCCAAAGACCTTTGTGTTGTTAAATTGCGAAGCTTTTTCCGTTCAGGGAAACGGGGTGATCATGGCGGCACGTAGAGTTTCAATCACTCGCAAAAAGCAGTAATCTGCTGTCACTAAAAAACACAATGTCCAATCTCTCCCAAAGGTCGCAGGTGTGATGAGACTCGAGCTTGGAAATGTTTGTTATGCTATTTGTCAATAATGGTTAGAGCGCCACCTAGTGGCATGACTATAATCCTGGTTGAATAAGATGAAATGTTAGCTGGTGATTAAAAGCATGAAATCCATCAATGTGACATCACATCGGACGTGCCGGTTTGAGGTGTTGGCAGTGGCTCGACGTGCCGGGGGTGCGAGGGCCCTCATAACGCTGCTTGCAGCTTTAATTATTATTATTATTATTATTATTCACCCCAAACAAGGGCCTTTTTGAGGGCCTAAACATGCTCAAAAACTCATGAAATTTTGCACACATGCCAGGTCTGGTGAAAAATTTTGTATTTTAATGGTTTTACTTATGAGCACTGGGAAATGGCTCTAGAGCGCCACCTATGCCTTGTTAAATGCAGCCCTACGACCACATGGTTTGAGCTACATGTATGAAATTTGGCACACATGTGTATCATTCCAAGACGAACAAAAAAGTCTGTGGGCCCATTGACGCAAACCCAACAGGAAGTCCGCCATTTGGAAGAGAAGGTGACATTTTGGCTCTAATTTTGCCATTTCCATGCCTCGAACTTTAACGAACTCCTCCTTGGGATTTGGTCCTATAAGCTTCAAATTTGGACAGTGTCAACTACACCCTTGTGCCATGTTAAATTGCGGAGCTTTTGAGTTTTCACAATAGTATGAGGCCGTGGCGCCATGGCGAATTTTGATGACTCGCCATGAAAATCTTATTGCCTCTCATTTTGTCATACATTTTCTGACCTTGACCAAAGTGAACACATATGATAAGGCTCCACCCCTGAACATATTTCAACTGCCATATTTGACACCAGGGACAGCGCCACCTAGTGGGAACAGGAAATGTCATGTTTTACACTTTGGGGTACAGTATAGTGATGGGTGACACCTGCAGCCTCAAATTTCTCCAGGAAAGCCTTAAGGAGTTGGTCTTGGGTTACAGTGAAAACTGTGACTTTTCGCAAAAGGGTGTGACCCCAGCAGCATGGCGAACTTTGATGTCACGCCATGAAGAAACAAATTAGTATAACTCAATGAAATCCAGTCTGATCAGTACCAGACTTTACAGGCATGATGTCAGACCCGCCCTGAACAGATTGACGTGCCCATTGTCGGAAATACGGACAGCGCCACCTAGTGGCCACAGGAAATGTCATGGCTTTAATTTTGTTGTACTGATTTTCACAGGTTCATCGTGGCCACCTCAAAAGCGGTGAATATCACCATCAGTCCCTCGTGATGCTTCAGTGCAAAAATTGTGACTTTACACTGAACGGCGCACCCTGGTGGCAACGCGGTTCAACATGAAAGATGAAGTGGCTTTTGAGGGGCTTGGAAAGTTTATAGAGGCTTTAAATTTGGCACACACCTCCAAATTTATGAAGGCTTTGTTGTCATGTGATCATTTTCATTGAATAGCGCGAAATTGCTCCACAGCGCCCCCTACAAAGATTCAAAATATCAGCCCCTGCTCTGTTTTTTATCTATGAGTCTGAAACTTGGTAAGCTCATGGAAGATATTAAGATGTACAAAAAAGTCTCTTGGAGCAATATCCCAAATCCAACAGGAAGTCAGCCATTTTAAAATTAATGTGTAATTTTGGCGACATTTTCCCCTCTTTTCAGGCTTCATACTTTGACGAACTCCTCCAAGGGATTTCATCAGATTGGACCGATCTGAAGTGTGTGGAATCTAAAGACCTTTGTGATGTTAAATTGCGAAGCTTTTTACGTTCAGGGAAACGGGGTGGTCATGGCGGCACTTAGAGTTTCAATCACTCGCCAAAAAGCAGTAATCTGCTGTCACTCAAAAACACAATATCCAATCTCTCCCAAACGTCGCAGGTGTGATGAGACTCGAGCTCGGAAATGTTTGTTATGCCATTTGTCAGTAATAGTTAGAGCGCCACCTAGTGGGACGACTATAATCATGGTTCAATGAGATGAAATGTTAGCTGGTGGTTAAATGCATGAATTCCATCAATGTGACATCAGATCGGACGTGCTGGTTTTAGGTGTTGGGCGTGGCTCGACACGCCAGGGTGCGAGGGCCCTCATAACGCTGCTTGCAGCTTTAATTATTATTATTATTATTATTATTATTATTATTCACCCCAAACAAGGGCCTTTTTGAGGGCCTAAACATGCTCAAAAACTCATGAAATTTTGCACACATGCCAGGTCTGGTGAAAAATTTTGTATTTTAATGGTTTTACATATGAGCACTGGGAAATGGCTCTACAGCGCCACCTATGCCTTGTTAAATGCAGCCCTACGACCACATCGTTTCAGCTACATGTATGAAATTTGGCACACATGTGTATCATGCCGAGTCGAACAAAAAAGTCTGTGGGCCCATTGATGCAAACCCAACAGGAAGTCCGCCATTTGGAAGAGAAGGTGACATTTTGGCTCTAATTTTGCCATTTCCATGCCTCGAACTTTTGCGAACTCCTCCTTGGGATTTGGTTGTATAAGCTTCATCTTTGGTCAGTGTCAACTACACACCTGGGCCATGTTAAATTGCGGAGCTTTTGAGTTTTCACAATACTATGAGGCCGTGGCGCCATGGCGAATTTCGATGACTCGCCATGAAAATCTTATTGCCTCTCATTTTGTCATACATTTTCTGACCTTGACCAAAGTGAACACATATGATAAGGCTCCACCCCTGAACATATTTCAACTGCCATATTTGACACCAGGGACAGCGCCACCTAGTGGGAACAGGAAATGTCATGTTTTACACTTTGGGGTACAGTATAGTGATGGGTGACACCTGCAGCCTCAAATTTCTCCAGGAAAGCCTTAAGGAGTTGGTCTTGGGTTACAGTGAAAACTGTGACTTTTCGCAAAAGGGTGTGACCCCAGCAGCATGG
Organism: Copadichromis virginalis; assembly: GCF_057382275.1. NCBI lineage: Eukaryota > Metazoa > Chordata > Actinopteri > Cichliformes > Cichlidae > Copadichromis > Copadichromis virginalis. The sequence goes on from NC_140629.1 coordinate 15,998,328, forward strand.
CGAACTTTGATGTCACGCCATGAAGAAACAAATTAGTATAACTCAATGAAATCCAGTCTGATCAGTACCAAACTTTACAGGCATGATGTCAGACCCGCCCTGAACAGATTGACGTGCCCATTGTCGGAAATACGGACAGCGCCACCTAGTGGCCACAGGAAATGTCATGGCTTTAATTTTGTTGTACTGATTTTCACAGGTTCATCGTGGCCACCTCAAAAGCGGTGAATATCACCATCAGTCCCTCGTGATGCTTCAGTGCAAAAATTGTGACTTTAAACTGAACGGCGCACCCTGGTGGCAACGCGGTTCAACATGAAAGATGAAGTGGCTTTTGAGGGGCTTGGAAAGTTTATAGAGGCTTGAAATTTGGCACACACCCCCAAATGGATGAAGGCTTTGTTGTCATATGATCATTTTCATTGAATAGCGCGAAATTGCTCCACAGCGCCCCCTACAAAGTTTCAAAATATCAGCCCCTGCTCTGTGTTTTATCTATGAGTCTGAAACTTGGTAAGCTCATGGAAGATATTAAGATGTACAAAAAAGTCTCTTGGAGCAATATCCCAAATCCAACAGGAAGTCAGCCATTTTAAAATTCATGTGTAATTTTGGCGACATTTTCCCCTCTTTTCAGGCTTCATACTTTGACGAACTCCTCCAAGGGATTTCATCAGATTGGACCGATCTGAAGTTTGTGGAATCTAAAGACCTTTGTGATGTTAAATTGCGAAGCTTTTTACGTTCAGGGAAACGGGGTGGTCATGGCGGCACTTAGAGTTTCAATCACTCGCCAAAAAGCAGTAATCTGCTGTCACTCAAAAACACAATATCCAATCTCTCCCAAACATCGCAGGTGTGATGAGACTCGAGCTCGGAAATGTTTGTTATGCCATTTGTCAGTAATAGTTAGAGCGCCACCTAGTGGGACGACTATAATCATGGTTCAATGAGATGAAATGTTAGCTGGTGGTTAAATGCATGAATTCCATCAATGTGACATCACATTGGACGTGCTGGTTTTAGGTGTTGGGCGTGGCTCGACACGCCAGGGTGCGAGGGCCCTCATAACGCTGCTTGCAGCTTTAATATTTTTTTGATTTTATTCTTATTCATTTTTTAATCTTCTTACTCTATTTATATTTATTAGGGCCCGAGCACCGAGAGTGCGAAGGCCCTATTGTATCTGCTCCGTTTCTTATTATTATTATTAGGGCCCGAGCACTGACAGTGCGAAGGCCCTATTGTAATTGCTCTGTTTATTAGGGCCCGAGCACTGACAGTGCGAAGGCCCTATTGTAATTGCTCTGTTTATTATTATTATTATTATTATTATTCCGGCAAATGAATTGGCCGTTTGAGGGCCTAAACATGCTCGAAAACTCATGAAAGTTTGCACACGCGTCAGGTCTGGTGAAAATTTACGTATTTTAATGTTCTCAGACATGGCCAGGGAAAATTAGCTCAGTAGCGCCACCTAGAAAAATGAAAAACGCGAGCCCCCGGTATGGGTATGACCTACATGTTTGAAAGTCGGTACACCTATATAACTTTCAGAGTCGAACAAAAAAGTCTATTATGGCAATGTCCTAAACCCAAAAGGAAGTCCGCCATTTTGGATTGAAGGTGACATTTTGGCTCTGATTTTACCGTTTCCATGCCTCGAACTTTAACGAACTCCTCCTTGGGATTTGGTCCTATAAGCTTCAAATTTGGACAGTGTCAACTACACCCTTGTGCCATGTTAAATTGCGGAGCTTTTGAGTTTTCACAATACTATGAGGCCGTGGCGCCATGGCGAATTTCAATGACTCGCCATGAAAATCTTATTGCCTCTCATTTTGTCATACATTTTCTGACCTTGACCAAAGTGAACACATATGATAAGGCTCCACCCCTGAACATATTTCAACTGCCATATTTGACCTCAAGGACAGCGCCACCTAGTGGGAACAGGAAATGTCATGTTTAACACTTTGGGGTACAGTATAGTAATGGGTGACATCTGCAGCCTCAAATTTCTCCAGGAAAGCCTTAAGGAGTTGGTCTTGGGTTACAGTGAAAACTGTGAGTTTTCGCGAAAGGGTGTGACCCCAGCAGCATGGCGAACTTTGATGTCACGCCATGAAGAAAGAAATTAGTATAACTCAATGAAATCCAGTCTGATCAGTACCAGACTTTACAGGCATGATGTCAGACCCGCCCTGAACAGATTGATGTGCCCATTGTCAGAAATACGGACAGCGCCACCTAGTGGCAACAGGAAATGTCATGGCTTTAATTTTGTTGTACTGATTTTCACAGGTTCATCGTGGCCACCTCAAAAGCGGTGAATATCACCATCAGTCCCTCGTGATGCTTCAGTGCAAAAATTGTGACTTTAAACTGAACGGCGCACCCTGGTGGCAACGCTGTTCACGATGAAAGATGAAGTGGCTTTTGAGGGTCTTGGCAAGTTTATAGAGGCTTGAAATTTGGCACACTCCTCCAATGTCACGAAGGCTTTGTTGTTATGTGATCATTTTCATTGAATATCCCAAACTGGCTCCACAGCGCCCCCTACAAAATTTCAAAACCACAGCCCCAGCTCTGTGTATTATGTATGAATCTGAAACCTGGTAGGCTTATAGGAGATATCAAGATGTACAAAAAAGTCTCTTGGAGCAATATCCCAAATCCAACAGGAAGTCAGCCATTTTAAAATTAATGTGCAATTTTGGCGACATTTTCTCCTCTTTTCAGGCTTCATACTTTGACGAACTCCTCCAAGGGATTTCATCATATTGAACCATTCTCCAGTGTGTGGAATCTAAAGACCTTTGTGATGTTAAATTGCGAAGCTTTTTACGTCCAGGGAAACGGGGTGGTCATGGCGGCACTTAGAGTTTGAATCACTCGCCAAAAAGCAGTAATCTGCTGTCACTCAAAAACACAATGTCCAATCTCTCCCAAACGTCTCAGGTGTGATGAGACTCGAGCTCGGAAGTGTTTGTTATGCCATTTGTCAGTAATGGTTAGAGCGCCACCTAGTGGGACGACTATAATGACGATTGAATGAGATGAAATGTTAGCTGGTGGTTAAATGCATGAATTCCATCAATGTGACATCAGATCGGAGGTGCTGGTTGTAGGTGTTGGGCGTGGCTCGACGCGATGGGGTGCGAGGGCCCTCATAACGCTGCTTGCAGCTTTAATTAGGGCCCGAGCACTGACAGTGCGAAGGCCCTATTGTAATTGCTCTGTTTATTATTAGGGCCCGAGCACCGAGAGTGCGAAGGCCCTATTGTATCTGCTCCGTTTCTTATTATTATTATTATTATTATTATTATTATTATTATTATTATTATTATTCAGGCGAAACAAGGGCCTTTTTGAGGGCCTAAATATGCTCAAAAACTCATGAAATTTTGCACACATGCCAGGTCTGGTGAAAAATTTTGTATTTTAATGGTTTTACATATGAGCACTGGGAAATGGCTCTACAGCGCCACCTATGCCTTGTTAAATGCAGCCCTACGACCACATCGTTTGAGCTACATGTATGAAATTTGGCACACATGTGTATCATGCCAAGACGAACAAAAAAGTCAGTGGGCCCATTGACGCAAACCCAACAGGAAGTCCGCCATTTGGAAGAGAAGGTGACATTTTGGCTCTAATTTTGCCATTTCCATGCCTCGAACTTTTGCGAACTCCTCCTTGGGGTTTCATTTCATAACCTTCAAATTTGGACAGTGTCAACTACACCCTTGTGCCATGTTAAATTGCGGAGCTTTTGAGTTTTCACAATACTATGAGGCCGTGGCGCCATGGCGAATTTCGATGACTCGCCATCAAAATCTTATTGCCTCTCATTTTGTCATACATTTTCTGACCTTGACCAAAGTGAACACATATGATAAGGCTCCACCCCTGAACATATTTCAACTGCCATATTTGACCTCAAGGACAGCGCCACCTAGTGGGAACAGGAAATGTCATGTTTTACACTTTGGGGTACAGTATAGTGATGGGTGACATCTGCAGCCTCAAATTTCTCCAGAAAAGCCTTAAGGAGTTGGTCTTGGGTTACAGTGAAAACTGTGAGTTTTCGCGAAAGGGTGTGACCCCAGCAGCATGGCGAACTTTGATGTCACGCCATGAAGAAACAACTTAGTATAACTCAATGAAATCCAGTCTGATCAGTACCAGACTTTACAGGCATGATGTCAGACCCGCCCTGAACAGATTGATGTGCCCATTGTCAGGAATATGAAGAGCGCCACCTAGTGGGAACAGGAAATGTCATGTCTTACACTTTGTTGTACTGATTTTCACAGGTTCATTGTGGACACCTCAAAAGCGGTGAATATCACCGTCAGTCCCTCGTGATGCTTTAGTGCAAAAATTGTGACTTTATACTGAACGGCGCACCCTGGTGGCAACGCTGTTCACCATGAAAAATGAAGTGGCTTTTGAGGGGCTTGGAAAGTTTAAAAAGTCTTGAAATTTGGCGCACACCTCCAATGTGCATAAGGCTTTGTTGTTATGTGATCATTTTCATTGAATAGCGCAAAATGGCTCCACAGCGCCCCCTACGAAATTTCAAAACATCAGCCCCAGCTCTGTGTTTTATGTATGAGTCTTAAACCTGGTAAGCTTATAGGAGATATCAAGATGTACAAAAAAGTCTCTTGGAGCAATATCCCAAATCCAACAGGAAGTCAGCCATTTTAAAATTAATGTGTAATTTTGGCAACATTTTCCCCTCTTTCCAGGCACCGTTCTTTGACGTACTCCTCCAAGGGATTTCATCATATTGAACCAATCTCCAGTGTGTGGAATCTAAAGACCTTTGTCATGTTAAATTGCGAAGCTTTTTACGTTCAGGGAAACGGGGTTGTCATGGTGGCACGTGGAGTTTCAATCACTCGCCAAAAAGCAGTAATCTGCTGTCACTCAAAATCTAAATGTCCAAATTCTCCCAAAGGTCGCAGGCGTGATGAGACTCGAGCTTGGAAATGTTTGTTATGCCATTTGTCAGTAATGGTTAGAGCGCCACCTAGTGGGACGACTATAATGATGATTGAATGAGATGAAATGTTAGCTGGTGGTTAAATGCATGAATTCCATCAATGTGACATCAGATCGGAGGTGCTGGTTGTAGGTGTTGGGCGTGGCTCGACGCGATGGGGTGCGAGGGCCCTCATAACGCTGCTTGCAGCTTTAATTATTATTATTATTATTATTCCGGCAAATGAATTGGCCGTTTGAGGGCCTAAACATGCTCGAAAACTCATGAAATTTTGCACACGCGTCAGGTCTGGTGAAAATTTACGTATTTTAATGTTCTCAGACATGGCCAGGGAAAATTAGCTCAGTAGCGCCACCTAGAAAAATGAAAAACGCGAGCCCCCGGTATGGGTATGACCTACATGTTTGAAAGTCGGTACACCTATATAACTTTCAGAGTCGAACAAAAAAGTCTATTATGGCAATGTCCTAAACCCAAAAGGAAGTCCGCCATTTTGGATTGAAGGTGACATTTTGGCTCTGATTTTACCGTTTCCATGCCTCGAACTTTAACGAACTCCTCCTTGGGATTTGGTCCTATAAGCTTCAAATTTGGACAGTGTCAACTACACCCTTGTGCCATGTTAAATTGCGGAGCTTTTGAGTTTTCACAATACTATGAGGCCGTGGCGCCATGGCGAATTTCAATGACTCGCCATGAAAATCTTATTGCCTCTCATTTTGTCATACATTTTCTGACCTTGACCAAAGTGAACACATATGATAAGGCTCCACCCCTGAACATATTTCAACTGCCATATTTGACCTCAAGGACAGCGCCACCTAGTGGGAACAGGAAATGTCATGTTTAACACTTTGGGGTACAGTATAGTAATGGGTGACATCTGCAGCCTCAAATTTCTCCAGGAAAGCCTTAAGGAGTTGGTCTTGGGTTACAGTGAAAACTGTGAGTTTTCGCGAAAGGGTGTGACCCCAGCAGCATGGCGAACTTTGATGTCACGCCATGAAGAAAGAAATTAGTATAACTCAATGAAATCCAGTCTGATCAGTACCAGACTTTACAGGCATGATGTCAGACCCGCCCTGAACAGATTGATGTGCCCATTGTCAGAAATACGGACAGCGCCACCTAGTGGCAACAGGAAATGTCATGGCTTTAATTTTGTTGTACTGATTTTCACAGGTTCATCGTGGCCACCTCAAAAGCGGTGAATATCACCATCAGTCCCTCGTGATGCTTCAGTGCAAAAATTGTGACTTTAAACTGAACGGCGCACCCTGGTGGCAACGCTGTTCACGATGAAAGATGAAGTGGCTTTTGAGGGTCTTGGCAAGTTTATAGAGGCTTGAAATTTGGCACACACCTCCAATGTCACGAAGGCTTTGTTGTTATGTGATCATTTTCATTGAATATCCCAAACTGGCTCCACAGCGCCCCCTACAAAATTTCAAAACCACAGCCCCAGCTCTGTGTATTATGTATGAATCTGAAACCTGGTAGGCTTATAGGAGATATCAAGATGTACAAAAAAGTCTCTTGGAGCAATATCCCAAATCCAACAGGAAGTCAGCCATTTTAAAATTAATGTGTAATTTTGATGACATTTTCCCCTCTTTTCAGGCCTCATACTTTGACGAACTCCTCCAAGGGATTTCATCATATTGAAGCATTCTTCAGTGTGTAGAATCTAAAGACCTTTGTGATGTTAAATTGCGAAGCTTTTTCCGTTCAGGGAAACGGGGTGGTCATGGCGGCACGTAGAGTTTCAATCACTCGCAAAAAGCAGTAATCTGCTGTCACTAAAAAACACAATGTCCAATCTCTCCCAAAGGTCGCAGGTGTGATGAGACTCGAGCTTGGAAATGTTTGTTATGCTATTTGTCAATAATGATTAGAGCGCCACCTAGTGGCATGACTATAATCCTGGTTGAATAAGATGAAATGTTAGCTGGTGATTAAAAGCATGAAATCCATCAATGTGACATCACATCGGACGTGCCGGTTTGAGGTGTTGGCAGTGGCTCGACGTGCCGGGGGTGCGAGGGCCCTCATAACGCTGCTTGCAGCTTTAATTATTAGGGCCCGAGCACTGACAGTGCGAAGGCCCTATTGTAATTGCTCTGTTTATTATTATTATTATTATTATTATTCCGGCAAATGAATTGGCCGTTTGAGGGCCTAAACATGCTCGAAAACTCATGAAATTTTGCACACGCGTCAGGTCTGGTGAAAATTTACGTATTTTAATGTTCTCAGACATGGCCAGGGAAAATTAGCTCAGTAGCGCCACCTAGAAAAATGAAAAACGCGAGCCCCCGGTATGGGTATGACCTACATGTTTGAAAGTCGGTACACCTATATAACTTTCAGAGTCGAACAAAAAAGTCTATTATGGCAATGTCCTAAACCCAAAAGGAAGTCCGCCATTTTGGATTGAAGGTGACATTTTGGCTCTGATTTTACCGTTTCCATGCCTCGAACTTTAACGAACTCCTCCTTGGGATTTGGTCCTATAAGCTTCAAATTTGGACAGTGTCAACTACACCCTTGTGCCATGTTAAATTGCGGAGCTTTTGAGTTTTCACAATACTATGAGGCCGTGGCGCCATGGCGAATTTCAATGACTCGCCATGAAAATCTTATTGCCTCTCATTTTGTCATACATTTTCTGACCTTGACCAAAGTGAACACATATGATAAGGCTCCACCCCTGAACATATTTCAACTGCCATATTTGACCTCAAGGACAGCGCCACCTAGTGGGAACAGGAAATGTCATGTTTAACACTTTGGGGTACAGTATAGTAATGGGTGACATCTGCAGCCTCAAATTTCTCCAGGAAAGCCTTAAGGAGTTGGTCTTGGGTTACAGTGAAAACTGTGAGTTTTCGCGAAAGGGTGTGACCCCAGCAGCATGGCGAACTTTGATGTCACGCCATGAAGAAAGAAATTAGTATAACTCAATGAAATCCAGTCTGATCAGTACCAGACTTTACAGGCATGATGTCAGACCCGCCCTGAACAGATTGATGTGCCCATTGTCAGAAATACGGACAGCGCCACCTAGTGGCAACAGGAAATGTCATGGCTTTAATTTTGTTGTACTGATTTTCACAGGTTCATCGTGGCCACCTCAAAAGCGGTGAATATCACCATCAGTCCCTCGTGATGCTTCAGTGCAAAAATTGTGACTTTAAACTGAACGGCGCACCCTGGTGGCAACGCTGTTCACGATGAAAGATGAAGTGGCTTTTGAGGGTCTTGGCAAGTTTATAGAGGCTTGAAATTTGGCACACACCTCCAATGTCACGAAGGCTTTGTTGTTATGTGATCATTTTCATTGAATATCCCAAACTGGCTCCACAGCGCCCCCTACAAAATTTCAAAACCACAGCCCCAGCTCTGTGTATTATGTATGAATCTGAAACCTGGTAGGCTTATAGGAGATATCAAGATGTACAAAAAAGTCTCTTGGAGCAATATCCCAAATCCAACAGGAAGTCAGCCATTTTAAAATTAATGTGTAATTTTGATGACATTTTCCCCTCTTTTCAGGCCTCATACTTTGACGAACTCCTCCAAGGGATTTCATCATATTGAAGCATTCTTCAGTGTGTAGAATCTAAAGACCTTTGTGATGTTAAATTGCGAAGCTTTTTCCGTTCAGGGAAACGGGGTGGTCATGGCGGCACGTAGAGTTTCAATCACTCGCAAAAAGCAGTAATCTGCTGTCACTAAAAAACACAATGTCCAATCTCTCCCAAAGGTCGCAGGTGTGATGAGACTCGAGCTTGGAAATGTTTGTTATGCTATTTGTCAATAATGATTAGAGCGCCACCTAGTGGCATGACTATAATCCTGGTTGAATAAGATGAAATGTTAGCTGGTGATTAAAAGCATGAAATCCATCAATGTGACATCACATCGGACGTGCCGGTTTGAGGTGTTGGCAGTGGCTCGACGTGCCGGGGGTGCGAGGGCCCTCATAACGCTGCTTGCAGCTTTAATTATTATTATTATTATTATTCCGGCAAATGAATTGGCCGTTTGAGGGCCTAAACATGCTCGAAAACTCATGAAATTTTGCACACGCGTCAGGTCTGGTGAAAATTTACGTATTTTAATGTTCTCAGACATGGCCAGGGAAAATTAGCTCAGTAGCGCCACCTAGAAAAATGAAAAACGCGAGCCCCCGGTATGGGTATGACCTACATGTTTGAAAGTCGGTACACCTATATAACTTTCAGAGTCGAACAAAAAAGTCTATTATGGCAATGTCCTAAACCCAAAAGGAAGTCCGCCATTTTGGATTGAAGGTGACATTTTGGCTCTGATTTTACCGTTTCCATGCCTCGAACTTTAACGAACTCCTCCTTGGGATTTGGTCCTATAAGCTTCAAATTTGGACAGTGTCAACTACACCCTTGTGCCATGTTAAATTGCGGAGCTTTTGAGTTTTCACAATACTATGAGGCCGTGGCGCCATGGCGAATTTCAATGACTCGCCATGAAAATCTTATTGCCTCTCATTTTGTCATACATTTTCTGACCTTGACCAAAGTGAACACATATGATAAGGCTCCACCCCTGAACATATTTCAACTGCCATATTTGACCTCAAGGACAGCGCCACCTAGTGGGAACAGGAAATGTCATGTTTAACACTTTGGGGTACAGTATAGTAATGGGTGACATCTGCAGCCTCAAATTTCTCCAGGAAAGCCTTAAGGAGTTGGTCTTGGGTTACAGTGAAAACTGTGAGTTTTCGTGAAAGGGTGTGACCCCAGCAGCATGGCGAACTTTGATGTCACGCCATGAAGAAAGAAATTAGTATAACTCAATGAAATCCAGTCTGATCAGTACCAGACTTTACAGGCATGATGTCAGACCCGCCCTGAACAGATTGATGTGCCCATTGTCAGAAATACGGACAGCGCCACCTAGTGGCAACAGGAAATGTCATGGCTTTAATTTTGTTGTACTGATTTTCACAGGTTCATCGTGGCCACCTCAAAAGCGGTGAATATCACCATCAGTCCCTCGTGATGCTTCAGTGCAAAAATTGTGACTTTAAACTGAACGGCGCACCCTGGTGGCAACGCTGTTCACGATGAAAGATGAAGTGGCTTTTGAGGGTCTTGGCAAGTTTATAGAGGCTTGAAATTTGGCACACACCTCCAATGTCACGAAGGCTTTGTTGTTATGTGATCATTTTCATTGAATATCCCAAACTGGCTCCACAGCGCCCCCTACAAAATTTCAAAACCACAGCCCCAGCTCTGTGTATTATGTATGAATCTGAAACCTGGTAGGCTTATAGGAGATATCAAGATGTACAAAAAAGTCTCTTGGAGCAATATCCCAAATCCAACAGGAAGTCAGCCATTTTAAAATTAATGTGCAATTTTGGCGACATTTTCTCCTCTTTTCAGGCTTCATACTTTGACGAACTCCTCCAAGGGATTTCATCATATTGAACCATTCTCCAGTGTGTGGAATCTAAAGACCTTTGTGATGTTAAATTGCGAAGCTTTTTACGTCCAGGGAAACGGGGTGGTCATGGCGGCACTTAGAGTTTGAATCACTCGCCAAAAAGCAGTAATCTGCTGTCACTCAAAAACACAATGTCCAATCTCTCCCAAACGTCTCAGGTGTGATGAGACTCGAGCTTGGAAGTGTTTGTTATGCCATTTGTCAGTAATGGTTAGAGCGCCACCTAGTGGGACGACTATAATGACGATTGAATGAGATGAAATGTTAGCTGGTGGTTAAATGCATGAATTCCATCAATGTGACATCAGATCGGAGGTGCTGGTTGTAGGTGTTGGGCGTGGCTCGACGCGATGGGGTGCGAGGGCCCTCATAACGCTGCTTGCAGCTTTAATTATTATTATTATTATTATTCAGGCGAAACAAGGGCCTTTTTGAGGGCCTAAACATGCTCAAAAACTCATGAAATTTTGCACACATGCCAGGTCTGGTGAAAAATTTTGTATTTTAATGGTTTTACATATGAGCACTGGGAAATGGCTCTAGAGCGCCACCTATGCCTTGTTAAATGCAGCCCTACGACCACATGGTTTGAGCTACATGTATGAAATTTGGCACACATGTGTATCATGCCAAGACGAACAAAAAAGTCTGGGGGCCCATTGACGCAAACCCAACAGGAAGTCCGCCATTTGGAAGAGAAGGTGACATTTTGGCTCTAATTTTGCCATTTCCATGCCTCGAACTTTTGCGAACTCCTCCTTGGGGTTTGATTTCATAACCTTCATATTTGGTCAGTGTCAACTACACCCTTGTGCCATGTTAAATTGCGGAGCTTTTGAGTTTTCACAATACTATGAGGCCGTGGCGCCATGGCGAATTTCGATGACTCGCCATGAAAATCTTATTGCCTCTCATTTTGTCATACATTTTCTGACCTTGACCAAAGTGAACACATATGATAAGGCTCCACCCCTAAACATATTTCAACTGCCATATTTGACATCAAGGACAGCGCCACCTAGTGGGAACAGGAAATGTCATGTTTTACACTTTGGGGTACAGTATAGTGATGGGTGACATCTGCAGCCTCAAATTTCTCCAGAAAAGCCTTAACGAGTTGGTCTTGGGTTACAGTGAAAACTGTGACTTTTCGCAAAAGGGTGTGACCCCAGCAGCATGGCGAACTTTGATGTCACGCCATGAAGAAACAAATTAGTATAACTCAATGAAATCCAGTCTGATCAGTACCAGACTTTACAGGCATGATGTCAGACCCGCCCTGAACAGATTGATGTGCCCATTGTCGGGAATACGGACAGCGCCACCTAGTGGGAACAGGAAATGTCATGGCTTTAATTTTGTTGTACTGATTTTCACAGGTTCATCGTGGCCACCTCAAAAGCGGTGAATATCACCATCAGTCCCTTGTGATGCTTCAGTGCAAAAATTGTGACTTTAAACTGAACGCCGCACCCTGGTGGCAACGCGGTTCACCATGAAAGATGAAGTGGCTTTTGAGGGGCTTGGAAAGTTTAAAAAGTCTTGAAATTTGGCACACACCTCCAATGTCCTTAAGGCTTTGTTGTTATGTGATCATTTTCATTGAATATCCCAAAATGGCTCCACAGTGCCCCCTACAAAATTTCAAAATCACAGCCCCAGCTCTGTGTTTTATGTATGAGTCTGAAACCTGGTAAGCTTATAGGAGATATCAAGATGTACAAAAAAGTCTCTTGGAGCAATATCCCAAATCCAACAGGAAGTCAGCCATTTTAAAATTAATGTGCAATTTTGGCGACATTTTCCCCTCTTTTCAGGCTTCATACTTTGACGAACTCCTCCAAGGGATTTCATCATATTGAACCATTCTCCAGTGTGTGGAATCTAAAGACCTTTGTGATGTTAAATTGCGAAGCTTTTTACGTTCAGGGAAACGGGGTGGTCATGGCGGCACGTAGAGTTTCAATCACTCGCCAAAAAGCAGTAATCTGCTGTCACTCAAAAACACAATGTCCAATCTCTCCCAAAGCTCATAGGCGGGATGAGACTCGAGCTCGGAAATGTTTGTTATGCCATTTGTACATAATAGTTAGAGCCCTACCTAGTGGAACGACTAACTAATCATGAATGAATGAGTTGAAATGTTAGCTGGTGGTTAAATGCATGAATTCCATCAATGTGACATCAGATCGGACGTGCTGGTTTTAGGTGTTGGGCGTGGCTCGACGCGCCGGGGGTGCGAGGGCCCTCATAACGCTGCTTGCAGCTTTAATATTTATATTGTATCCTGTTCTTATTTATTTTATCATTTTACCCTGTATATATCGTATTGCGTCATATCTCCAGTGTTTCCTCGGAGGGCGCTCTCTGCACCGGGGCTGTTATTGACCGTGGCTGCTGGGTCTCTGGGGTCCTCTCAGCCTGGTTGGGGGGCTCCTTGGCCTCCCTCCTGCTGTGTGCCCAGCCCGGAGGCTACGGTCTGTGACCGGCTCCCGGTGCAGACCGCTCTCTGTTATGTTTCCTCACTTGGCTCATGCGAGCCCAGCCCAATTTTTACTCTTTAAGTGTGCGTGTGTGTGTATGTGTGTGTGGGTGGGGGTGGGGGGATATATGTGTATTGAGAGTGTGGGGAGTGAGTTGGAGGGTGGGGTGGGCTGCTTTTAACTATGTAAAGCACTTTGTGCTACATTTTTTCTGTATGAAAAGTGCTTTATAAATAAAGATTGATTGATTGATTGATTGATTACAGTTTTTTACAGACGCTAGGACACATTTCTCAATACTTAGGTCACTTTTGCAAAACTCCTCACACAGTGAGCACAACAGAAGTCTATGTGGGCCAAACTGAGGATCAGTTATCATTGTTTTGGCACAAAATGCATTCAATGACTACATCTCTCAAATTTCATGAATTATTTTCTCACTCAGACACAACAACTGCCAAAAATCTTTGTACGTACAGGACATTTTGCATATACTTACATACTGTTTTCAAAACTGTTAAACTTATGGCCAAAACAATAACACAATGCAAAACTTAAAAAGACAGCAAAATTCAACAGCAATATTTTATTGAAACATATTTTAAATCTAAAAATGCAGTTTAACCAGCCACAGGTTATTCTCATTGTAGATGAACATCTACACAGGTGTTACTCCTTCAATTTTTCAACTCCTTCAATTCTGGCATGCCAGAAGATTCTTTCCTAGGTGTATTGCCCTAGATGACATAAGATGTGATGTGGATGAGAACCTGTGGCCAAATGGAGAAGACCGAGTAGAATAGCATTACTATTGTATGTGTATCAGTGGATGGTGTGTATACAAATTCTTGTATTTTGGGATTACTTAGTGCAAAAAAATAAAAATACATAAACAAATATTAACGAATTCTGCATGATGTCTGATTCATTCCAGTAACATATATTGAAATTCTAAACAGAGATGTGTCCTTGTTTTACACAAGAAAACACTGTGTCATGCTATATGTTGTTAGTGTTTTTTAGGTCATTGTTTTGTGGGTGACAAAGTGTGTTTGTTGGCTGTCAACCTTTGCTAGTGTTCTGGAAGAATGAGTTTATTTGAGACCTGAACAAAGTGTTTTGGTAGTTGTAGTGCATTTTGAATGTGAAATGAACTGCTTTGCCAAGCTGAGGGTCAGTTAGGAGAATTGTGTGAAGAGTTTTGCAAAAGTGACCTAAGTATTATGAAATGTGTCCTAGCGGCTGTAAAAAACTGTAATCCTACAGAATTGTGCAAAAGAAAAATATGCTACAGTCACTTGTTCACTGTAGAATACATGTAAACATAAAATCACCCATTTGGTAGAGTTGTGCACTAATGTGAACAATAAACAGCACATGTAACAGTACAGTAAATCATTCTGGCACATCCAGACGTTCCTGTCTGTCTGGCCACATATTTTCATCTACATCACAACAGATGTTATCCCTCGCAATGCAGCGAGGAAAGTATCTCCTAGAGTGGCGAATCCATCCTCTGCAGGACCCTGCTGTGATGTCGTCACATGCTGCATCCATGGCTGCTAGCAGGGCCATTTGCTCATGTGGATGCCGGTCATAAACTTTCCACCTCCAGGCAGAGAAAAACTCCTCAATTGGATTAAGGAATGGGGAATATGGAGGGAGATATTCAACCAGAATTCTGTCATGTGCTGCAAACCACTCTGACCTGATGGGAGTGGTGAAAACGGACATTATCCCAGACAACAACATACTTGCTGAGTTGGCCTCCACCTCTCTCATTCTCAGGGACTAGGTCCCTGTAAAGAGTGTCTAAAAATGTCAGGAGATGTTGGGTATTGTATGGACCAAGAAGGGGGATATGGGTGAGGACGCCGTTGTCTGAGATGGCTGCACACATGGTAATATTCCCTCCGCGCTGACCAGGGACTTCAGTGGTTGCCCTCTGTCCAATGCGATTCCCTCCACGCCTTCTGCCTTTGGCCAGATTGAAACCTGCCTCATCAACATATATGAATGTGTGCAGTGTTTCCCTGGCTTCCAGCTCCAGTACACGCTTTAGAGAGAGACAGAAATGCAATGTCACAATATGCCTGTGTACAGTAACAAACAGTATGCATGCATTTGGTAAAACACATTGTAGAGTATGTGCTGTGGAATTGCAAGTGTACTGCATGAAACTACGAAGTACTGTAAAACAGTTTGCAGTGCAGAACATAGAAGACCAGCTT
This sequence comes from Copadichromis virginalis, assembly GCF_057382275.1. Classification (NCBI taxonomy): domain Eukaryota; kingdom Metazoa; phylum Chordata; class Actinopteri; order Cichliformes; family Cichlidae; genus Copadichromis; species Copadichromis virginalis. Next base: position 16,013,549 of record NC_140629.1, read on the forward strand.
TACCTGCACATACTGGTGACGGATCTCCTTCACCCTGTCACTGTTTCGTTCAAATGGCACTTTATACAATTGCTTCATGTGGATTTCATTTTTCTTGAGTACTCTGTCAATTGTTGAAATTGAAACAGATTCAATATTGCCAAATACCGTGTAATTCTCTATGACAGCGCTTTGTATTTCTCTCAGCTTTATTGCATTGTTTGCAATGACCATTGCACAAATGGCTTCTTCTTGCTGTGGGGTAAAAAGGGGCCCTCTTCCGCCTCCGCGAGGTTGTCTTACAATCCTATGTGGTGCAGAGTGAACTTTTTGTGAAATTGCAAATACAGTACAGTAACATGTGATGTGTCTGAGATGGCACAGTACAGTACAGTGTATTACTGTTTGCATACCTGCATACCTAAACTTTCACACGCCTCCTCATGAGTGACAGCTGTAATTCACCTGAGATCAATTGTTCAATTTCGGAGACATTTCCAGGAAAAATGATACAGAAAGGTATAGGATTTGCTTGACAGATGGCCAATATTTGGCATGTGATAACTAGTTCAACAATTTTGTGTGTGATGACTCAAGCAATGGATGTATGACTATTAGTTTTATTGGGAACGACTATTCAGCATCCATAGGTATGATTACTTTTGACTGACATGACATAAGCAAATGGAAATGTCAGAAAGCAGCAGGGAAATGTATGGAAGCAACTGATTCATGTCCAAAATCATTTGCAGTTTGTTCAGAGGGAGGAGAAATTGCTACTATGATGTGCACAAATGACTGAGTGTTGTGGAGGTTGAACTAATAGTTATGAGAATTTCAATTCTGATCTGAGAAACGCACCAAATCGACTGAGAAAAACTGTAAGCGCAAACATGCTTACAGTAATTGTTACAGGACTATTATTCAAAACTCCTTTCTTTACAGCATTACTGTATTGTACCACAGCACACTATGCCACACCTGGGCCAAGTCTGCGCTTCAGTTACAGTACGTATATATGTAAAGATCTATAAGGTCATGTCCTAATGCAAGTCTCCTGTATGACTATGAAAGTGCAGAGCAAATTAGTTTGCGCTGAATAACTACATTACAGTATGCTCACCTGTTTTCCCAACAAAATGTCTGAATAATAGAACTTACAGTAGTTCTCCCAACATTTGGCTGCACCCTTCGACCAGCCTCGGCCATTGTGAGGCCATGGTTTATCACATGATCCACAAGTGTTGCCCTGATTTCGTCAGGAACGTGTCTATGTGGTTGGCCTCTTCTTACCCGGTTTTGTCCTCCACTGATCCTCACCCCTCTTCCACAAGGCTGACGTTCCATGTTCTGCAGTTTTGTAGCTTCAGTATGCACCTCATGCCAATCCTGTCTGTTGGTTTACATTATATATATATACTTGTAGAGTAGGGGATACTGTAACGCGATTCACCTGTGACTGGGTAGAAGAGGCTTTTCATTGGTTGCAAGTAAGAGTAACACACACCAATTTTCATTAGTGTGAGATAAGGTTCACCTGAGAAAAGTAATTTATGGAGATTTTCATGGAAACTCCTTAAAAATAGGGTTTTCAAAATGGGTGTACAAATTGTTTGACAAGATGTTCAACAATTTTGAGTGCACTGACACAAGCAATGAAATGAAGACTATTAGTTGTAAGGACAATGACTATTCAGCCGGTACAAGTATAAATAATTGTGACATTCATGATAAAAGCAAGGAGATAGTGATGAATAGCAAGTCAAAAGTGACCATTCTTTAGATATTTGTACTTACTCAACTGCTTCATGTCCAAAGGCATTTGCCTTTGGACGAAATGAGCATGAAACCGCCACAAGGTTGTGCCAAAACGACTACATGTTGTGGAGGTTGAACTAACTATTGTGCAAAGTTTAATTCTGTTGTGAGAAATGCACCAAAGCAACTGAGAAAAACTGTAAACTGAGATGGTATAGGACAGAACAAAATAGACATTATTTTTATCAAACACTCTTATCAGCACGTATGCAGGTATGACTCCCACATAGGAGTACATCAGATGGCCTCATAGTCGATAACCTTTGCTATGTAAACCTATACTGAGTCAAATCTCAGGCCAGATTGTGCCCTTTGTTTATCATGTTTATCACCCTTAGATGCCAATATAAGAATAATGGATTTCTTTTTGTTTTTTAACTATAAAATGTGATATAGCTGTTTTACCCTCTCCCCAAAATAATCACTCATATACTTAGATTCCAAACATCTAATTAAGAGGTGCTTGATATTTTTATATGATAGTCACATCAAAAAGATGTGGCTCAGGGTTTTGTTTTGTTTTTAATTTAATTGAAAATCTTGTGACCCATACATTTTTAATTTTCAAATAACTGCCTTTGAAGTCTGCAGCTTTTTCTTTCAAATCAGGTATGTGATCTTTTGCTTGAAAAAAAGCTTTGCTTCCAAGCAAAGTGCCCTTTGATGTGTGATTAAATCCCGCACACAGGGATGTTTGAGGGTACAGACAGATGCTGCCGTGAGCACGACCACTGCCTGCAGATCATCCCGGCCTTTACGGTGAATTATGGAGTGTTCAACCGCAACCTCTTCACCGTCTCACACTGTGAGTGTGACCAAAGGTGAGCGTCAGAACACACCCACCGGGCATCTTTAACACAGAGGCAGGATTCCAAGTATTCATCGCCTCAAGGGAAACTCCTGCAACCACTAATTCACTTTCCACCCCCTGACATCTCCACATACTGCCCTGGCTGGCATGGAAAGTCAGGTAAAGGCAGATTTGCTCAAAGGCTGAATTTATCAGTATTAATGCCTTCTTAAACTTCCGACTAATAAACTCGGAGGAAAGTTCCTATCGTGTCATGTTGGCAGGGTGCCAGTAAACGCAAACCGATTTAAGTAGACGAGCCCGGGGCCATGTGACATAACTGTTTATAAAGGGGTAATAAATGCATCACTGCGCTCACCCCTCCAGATAAACTGATTTCAAGAGTGAACACGCTGCTCTGCAGTATTTGGAGGGCATTCCATTCCTTATACATATTATGTATGTGCTGTGATTTTATTTTGTAAAATCATCCAGTCTTGACAAGTCTGTGTGTACTTTTTGGTGTTCATCCCAAAGAAGCACACGGATGTGGTTATAAAATGTTTGGGAATAGTCAAACATGACGAAACACTTGCCATTCGTGTGTTTATTGACTGGACTGCTTTTTGAACTTTGACTCACCTCGTTCTTTTTTCTGCCTCTAACTAGGTTTCGACAGTGCCTTCTGGACGTGAATGATAGCTTTTCTAATATGGTAGGCTACAGCTTCTTCAACATCCTCCGGATTCCCTGCTTTGAGCTCAAGCAGCAGAGGCGGTGCACTGAGATGTACTGGTGGGGGATGTAAGAGAGGCACAGACACTGTTGCTTGATACTTTGACTGCATATTATTAGACACAACAGTTGCTCAGTACCATAGAAAAGGGGTTGTTCTGTGAACAGTGTTGGTATGGTTGCTTTGGAAGCCTGAGTGGCAGATGCACTTCTGCAGCTTGTATTAACATGCCTTAAACTCTGCCAGTAGGTCTTTAATTTCCACTGTGTCACTATCGTTATCTTCCTCAAAAGCTAGGATCTATTTAAGTAAAGTAAGAAAATAAGAAATGATAAGAAATGTGCTGAGCAGAATGTTTTTTTAACGTTTTGAAAATGGTTCTCCTTTACGTTCTTTTGTTGTAACAAGTCTTTGTACTCTCTCTATAGGTGCAAAGTAGCCAAAGAAGCTCCATATGCTGTCTTCAAAAGCCCCCTCCCCTACAACACCTCTGATGCTGAGCAAAAATATGCGGACACTGACACCAACAAGTTACCAAGTAACAAGGAGCAGCATGTAACTCAAAGCCCCCCTCGCAGAAAGTCATCTAAAACTCAGCATCAGTGTAGATTCAGAGACCCACCCAGTGGAGACACTTTCCACCGCAGACGGACAAAAGCAAGAGGATGCAGAAGACGCCATAAACCTCATGGAGCAGCACCTTCACAGTTGCCTCCAACATCAAAGGCACACGCCACTGCTTCGTCAGTGGAAACAGGTCTTTTAAAGATTTCTAAAAGTAGCTTACAGAGTAAAGAAAGCGAGAAAAGCCAGCATATCAAAGTGGGCCTGTCAGATTACTCCACACTGAGACGCCGAGATTCACCACAGCTCAGCTCAAATTCTGATCTGCAGAGTTCATCTACAGCACCATCACCTTTAACACAGATGCCAGAACTTCAGCCGCACCAAACAACAGCCGCAGTGACCAAAACCAACAAAAGTCACAAGGACGTTATCAAGAGAAACGGCTGCTGTGGACACAGGAAGCGTGTGAGGGGTGATGCTTTTCAGTCAGGCTGTGAAAGCTGTTTGGAACGAGAAACAAAATCTCATATGAAAACGACTACGGACAGATTACCAATCAAAGTGACTACACTGGGTGTTGAAAAGACAACAAATACACTCACATCAAACACTTTGATAACGGCTACTTTTGCAACACCCATTGCAGCAAAACTAAAAACAGCAGCCCCGCTTAATAAGGATGATGAGCCACAAAAGCAGGTGCACTCCTATCTGCTAATGAATAACTCAAACCAGGGGCTCACAGGTAGCACCACAGCCCAAAGCACCCATACAGAGAGAAGCCTTAAACAAAGTAAAATGTTGCATAAGATAACAGGTGAGTGCGTACAGCTGCTGACAGGGCTATAGCTGCAAGTTAAGCCATTGATTTTCCTCTTTCTTTAATTTTGAGCATCTGAAATGCAATTTAATATTTTAGTTGCTTTTAAAATTAGTCATTTTTCACTTTGGTTGGAAACATTCATGTTCTTCTGGATCAATCCAAATTATTATATTTAATTTTAATTGTAATATTAATGGGATTGAGTTATTAATTACAAAATATACTCAAGAGGGGAGGTTAGAAAGTATGCAAGGTAGTGAGTTGAATGACTGTCAAGGCTATTTTTATTTGTTAGTATATCAGTTAGTTTTCCACATGAGCAGTTTGATTGTAGCTCAACAGAGAAATGTATGTGTTTAAAGAAGAAGTTCAGGATATTATTCTATTAATAATTACCAGGCTGCTCAGCTGTGTTATTAGCTGTCGTTACCGATGGGACAGAATGCTAATCATCATTGTTGCTGACTACAAATTACAAATGCCAAAAAAAGAGGGCTAATCTTTACTAGAAAATAGCAGCATCAGTAACCAGCAAATATACCCAGTTCTGTAAAGAAATCTGAGTACACTCATAAATATATATGCACATATTTTTGCTCCTGTAGATAGCCAGCTCCTGTGTGAAAGCCTCAAACATCTGGACTACTGTAAATTCAAAATCCCTCCTTTGAAAAAAAGATATGGCCTCCAGAACATGGAGTCGAAGACCGCCTATCACTGTGACTGCACCAGCCGGTAACAATTTTATTTATATGACATAAGTGTTGCATTATGTTTTGCATGTTCTATGTTCACATAATTGTATGTTATACACCTATGCAGCATTCAGGCGTATTCAGGCGGCCTATTTTACAAAGGAAGTTAGCTGCCCCGATCAAAGACTGGACAATGTGTTTTTTAATAAAGGTTTATTAATGATTAAATAATAATAATTATAAATCTGATTTCTACTGGGCCGAAGGTCATTTTACACACAGAAGTTAAAAACCAGGACGTAGGTGAGGAGCAGTATTTCTTCTGCAAGCTGTAGGACTTGACTGGGAGCCAGTGGAGGCACATGAGGGTGGGGGTGATGTGGGAGTTCTGAACATGGCTCAAATAGGCAGACGAGCTAGGACAGCATTTCAGTGGTCCAGGCGGGAGCAGGAGGTGATAAAGGCATGAAATGTAAGGAGGTACTGAGTTTAACCAAATTGCCCCTTAATAAGATTGCCCCCTGTTCTGCTGCTGTTTATGGCTGTAGAACAGATAAATAATCATGAAAAAAATTTACGATGTCAACACATTAAAAAGTAATCCTAGCTTCACAGCTTGGGAATTACTTCATTCACGATTGTTTTATTTAATACACCAGTAATCTTATCCCTGGAATTAGCGTTATGACACCGTCAAATGAGGTTAAGGAAATACGAGCCTTACACAGCTGTGAATTAATTCAACCGAAATCACCCCGATAATCTAATGACTGTAGCAGCGGTATCATTAAAGACCAGTGGAACTATAATATTGGTTAAAATAGGAAACCATCCAAAATAAGTACTGCGTTGCTGTTGCAATACTGGAAATAGCTGTAACTCTGTCTCCATCAGAGTCCACATTTTCTGTGATGGCAGGAGGGACGGCACACTGTAAGATGCATATTTTCCAATACCAAGTATTTGTTTATTTATAAACTAAAAGATTATGGTTTAACTTCAGTTGCAGGCAAGATTCCCTTTGGGTTTACACCAGAAAGGGAATCCTACCCAATGTGGGTGACATGTGGAAAGGGAGCAGCCAAAAAATACTTACCGTGGAACAGTCTTGAGCCACCACTTATTTCTTTTTGTTTTGTGCCAAGGAATCAAACTTTAATTTTTTTTAAATGGTCTTGAAGAATACTTTTGAGCAGGTGTTGTGACTACATATAACAGAACACTTAGAAAGAATCAATTTTAAGTGGTATCTTTAGACCACTTGTGAGTAACATTTTTCCCATTTCTATTAATGAAAATCTTCAAAGATAACCCAGTTTAGCAGGACTAAAAAAAGCATTTTCGCACCAACAAGGTGATTACCAAAGCACTTTTCGCCAAATCTCAACATATTTCCACATGGAGGTTAATTCATGAAATCACAAACACCAAAATGTATGGACAGAATTTGATCCGCCATGCAGTACCCTCTGATTGGTAATGGTTTCATTTGTCATCATGACGATAATCCCAAACACATTGCCAATACAATAAAAGCATGCCTGGATCGAGGTATGTCATTTCTTGTTAGAATAAGGCACAGTGTGCATACATTCATGGTTTTAATATGATATTTGATATGTTTATATTGGATTATGGACTTTGCTGCCTACTACATGGTAGGAATACAGTATTTTTCTTCATAACTATTTATTCTATAAAAATGTAATGTTTTTTTTTTTTAACCTATATCTCTGAGATCACACGTGGAGAGATATAAATGATATTATTCCCTTTCTGAAAATTTTCTTGCTCTACTGTATGTCTAACTGGTTTCCTACAAGTGATCATATTGCCTCACATACAAGAATTAACTTGTCACTTGTCCTTTTTGTCAATTTTACAGCTTGGCTGTTCAGATTGAAAGCCTCAAGCGACCAAGCATTCTGCATTCTCTCATGCTGCATTTCGTCTCTCAGCATTGCTTTACACTGCCAAACGAGGAAAAATGCCACGGCAAAAAAAGGTTTTAAGCTCCAATATGCTTATTCGCATTAATCTCTAACACTTTTCGGTTAAAGCAGTACCAGCCCCTTGTCTAATATGTTCACTCAGTTTGCCTGTAACAGATTACTGTGCTGAGTTCTCTTGCTGATATTTTTATGTCTTTTTCCCTAGCTGTTCTAGAGGCTTCACTAAAGCCTCTGACCTACATCAAGTGCTTAAGAAGATAGAGGAAAAAGACTCTGCTGGGGTGCGAATTTCAGGCACTGACAGAAAAAGAGGGATTCCTGTTCGCCTTTATAAGCGATGCCTGAGGCTAGAAAGCGGAGCTGATATTATGACTGTAGAATAAGCTGCTATGTGCAGTAACAATAAATGTTATAAGCTTTAGATTTCACGCAGGCTTTGCTCTTTCTCCCTGATGGTGGAAAATTGCAGCATTTTAAGAAGTAAGGCCCTCGACTAGCAAAGTATGGTCTTATAAATGTAATTACATTCTTATAAATGTAAGTTAGCGTTTGCATGTGGACTTGCAAATGATTGGATTGTGGAATGAAAACATAATTAAATCTTTTTATTGTTTCTGTTTGATTTTGAATTGATTTTAAATTCACTCTGTCATCTGCACTGTATATTGTATGACTCAGTGAGGGAAAAAACTAGAATAAAGAGATAAAGATTAAAGCTACAAACCCACCAAATCATGGAAAAGCATTGAGTCAGTAAAGGAAGAATTCAACATTTTAATTATTGTCATGTCTACATTAAAACTTCACAACTTCCTTAGAAAGAACAACAGCTGATTTGCCTTCCCGCATGCAGCAGCTGTAAATCAAAAAATTTAAGTGCTTGAATATTCAGCCACTGGCTCTTTCTTTAGAGGAATAAAAGTCAGTAGAAGCAAGACAGAATGCATGTCTATGAATGAGATGGAGTCAGGTATAACAGTGAAGCTACGAGGAGCCAGTGAAGGTGGACAAGTTTAAATACCTAGGGTCAAGAAGAGAGTGGAGCTGGTTCAGGCTGGTTCAGGGGTGGTTTGTGACAGAAGGATAGCAGCAAGAGTAAAGGGGAAGGTTTACAAGATGGCAGTGAGACCTGCTATGAGGTATGGTTTGGAAACAGTGGCACTGACAAAAAGAAAGAAGGCTGAGCTGAAATGTTAAGACTGTCTTAGAGGGACAGCTTAGATTGGGAGGTCTGGAGACAAAGAGGCAAATCTGACATGGTTTGGACATGTGTAGAGGAGGGCTAGCAGCTATACTGGACAAAATTTGTTGTCTCCAGCCAGGCAGGAGGAAAACAGGAAGACCACAGAGAAAGTTCATGGATGTAGTGAAAGAGCACATTCAAAAGGTTGTTGTGACAGAGGAGGATGTTAGGGTTAGGGTGTGATAGAGGCAGATGGCACTAATAATAATAATAATAATAATAATAATAATAATAATAATAATAATAATAATAATAATACATTGATTTTTTTTAAAGATCTTTAAATTAAATAATAAATGTGCCTTTGTCATTTCACAGCTGTGATAAGATGTGGTTTTAGATACCAAAATAAATGACTTTAGACAGCTTTTATTTTAGCACGCGGTGCATTCTGGGAGCGGTTAGTTGGCCTTGGAAACATGGCGTCGCACTGACAGCTTGGTGACTCTCATTATCTTCTCCAGGCACTGACAGATACCGGGCCATTAGTAGAGCTGCTTGCAGTCGGGTTGTAGCCGTGAAATGAGAGTACTACAGGTTCACTTTGCGTCTTGAAAAGACTGTCGTTTAGACGGTGCGACGCAATAACGGATTTAGCACGGCTGTCACGCCCACTCTGCTCGGTAACGCTATAACGATACCGTACGGTAAGTTAGCTCCGCTTCAGCTAACTGAGCCAGACAGCTAGCAGCCGCTGTTAGCATGACCAGAGCACCCATGTAATGTAAAGAACACCTGCCACTACAACTCGCCCGCTGACTGGCACTCGTCAAGTTAGCTTGTCTCCCTTGTCAAACACTACCATTAGATAAGACCTCGGCGCTGACGGCCGTTATGTTATTGTGAGTCGCTATCAGGCTAGCTAGGGCGTTTCTGTCATTCTGTCACTGAATTTTTAATGTTCGACCCCTTTGGCTACGCTGTCGGAGGGGAGAGCGATGGGCTCCGGGGCTGTGGATTCGTCCCAGTGGCTTTCGGTGAAGGAGGAGACCATTTTTCTCCACGACGGTCTCATTCGGGTCACAGATCTGGCCGAACTGCCCAGTGAAATTGGAGTATCGGAGCAGGGGGACACCGAACAAGAGGTGGGTAAAAGCCATCGCTCTTTTTTCCAGCTCAGTTTCTCTCTCACACACACACATGCAAACAAACATAAAGAGCTGTATACAGGAACATTTGTGTATATATGAGATCAGTGTGTCTTTTTGTTTATTTAATGTAAGAATTAGTTTTGACTGTCACCTGAAACACACCCTCCGTAATAACGGTAGTGCAGACGTTTGCAAGTTTCCTGTCCTGCTAAATTTACCATCAAGGTAACCGAGAGCCGTGTCAACTCAATTCCTGCCCCTTCCTTCAAAATATAACCTATTACAAACATGGTAAATTTCATTTCTAAAATCTCTAATGTTACGTAGTGTCTTTCTTCTAGTATATTAATGTGGAAGTCATATTGATTTGGTACTTAATATTGTACTCAGTGTTGAGCTAATATGTCAATTAGAGGTGTACTTCAGGTATCAAGCTACACAGCTCCTACTTTTTTTCACTTAAACACATGCATGTATGCCTTTATTTTTCCTGACTAGATCTTGGCTTATTTAGTGCATAGTAAACAGATTTAGTCTTTGTAAAGGTGACATAGCTGCTCTTTCCTTGAGAAGTGTTTTTATGGTCATTGTCAAACGCAGGGGAAAAACAGTTCTCATCTCTCCTGCTCTGAATCTTGTTCTCGAAGCACAAAACAAGCTATGTTTTGCAGACTCTATTGTTTACCAAATGTTTAAGCTTTTAAAACGACTTTTATTTTGAAAGTCTCATCCCATAACCGGAAGAATCAATGTTGTTAGATGACCAGAAACTTTACAGTGATTCTGATGGAAACAACGAGCTAACACCGCATATTTACATACTCGATATTTCCCTACTGTGCCTTGTTTTGAATCTAGCAGGATCCACCAGACCGTGGAGAATATTTGCGGCAGTCTTCATGTCACATGTTCATGAGCTGGGGTCTAATTTGTGCTCGGAGTTGCTTGTTGATGAGTAGTAGACTAACAGACAGTGATGGTTACTGGCTTTAAACAAGCAAACTTCATGATAAAGTGGGAATAGTTATGAATTGTGTGCTGAACTTAACCTTTACAAGAGTTCATACTTGCATTTCAAGGCTTTCACTTACAGATGCTTTAAAGCATATTTCTGTGTTACACCTTAATGCAGCTGTTTTTCTTAGCTTTATAGTGTACATATTTATTATTGCAATCTGCACTATTCTTACAAAATATCAGTTTTACATCTATCTATCTATCTATCTATCTATCTATCTATCTATCTATCTATCTATCTATCTATCTATCTATCTATCTATCTATAACATTTTAATTAAAATGTATGTTTCCAAATTCCTTGCTTAGATCTTTTGGATCTGAAAAAAAAAGATCAATAAACTGAATATTTGTTTATATGATGTTATCTTTACTCTTGTACTAATAGCCACAAAACAGGTTTGTTTTTGTGAATGTTTAATTACAGTCACAATGGGCTAGGCTTATATGAAGAAAGGCCACCAAATCAAACTCATGAATCTGTACATGCAGCTTTTATGTTTTCTGTTAGTTCAAACTATGTCCCAAATAGCTGCATTACCAGTTTATCCTTGATCACCTGGTTTTGGGGTAGGCCTTGGTAGGCACCAAAACTTTTCAAATACAGAATAGTCTCTGCATAGTGGAAGAAGCAGTTTATTAGCACAATTCCACACACCATGTTCTTAACACTAGAGGTGCCTGTGTTAGAAACACAACATTTCCAGAGCCTTTCTTTACTACTGAGTTCTCAGGATTCCAGTTTGGAAAATGTTTGTAAGAGTAGAATGCTTAAACTGAGGATTCGGTAAAGCTTCAAAGCAAAACTTTACTTTACTGTAAAATAACCATTCATAATGACCTACAGCAGGGTTTCTTATGATGGACATTTTATGGTAATAAATTCTTCAACTTCCATATTAATTATGAATTAGCACTGATATTGAAAAAAAGAGTATGGTTACATAATGTATAGCGTGATTCATCCTTAACATAAAATGCTAAAACGTGTGTTTTATCAAGCAAAGCCAAAATAGATGAGCTATGTGTAGTAATGCGAACTTTGTATTTATAGTGGGTAGTCCCACTAAATGGTACTAAAACATAAAATAAGAAGACATTCTTGCGTCACTGTTAGGCTCTCAGTTTGTTTGTTTATTTATTCTTGGTAACATTCAGATCCTCCACATTTAAGGCATGTGTCCAGTTTTAAGACTGGCTCGGTCATTCAGTGCCGTTATCGTAGGTGTTGTGATGCTGACTATTTTTATCCGCTTGCAGCAGTTTTTGCAGAGCAAGGTGAAGGCCCAGCATCCAGCTATGGGGTGTTACTGTAACATAAGCAGCGTTTCTGAAATTGAATCAATACAAATTGTGCCTGCTAAATGCTATAATGGATTTTTTTTTTCTAGTCCATGATTCATGTGTAATCAATATCTGAAATGCTGCCTAAGTGCACATGAGGCACATTGTTTCACTTGTGATAGGATATGTGCTTTGCTATCTCTGACCATTACTGCGTAGTCCAAAGACTTGGAAAAACAAGAGCTCCTTCTGTGGAAATGATTCGTAGCTAACTAGGGAAATGCTTTATGACCAGATCTTCATAAACCAAATGTATTTCATAAGTCATGTATATACCCCACTTTTGAATGGGGGCGTTTTACATAAGAACAAGATTTTTCGTATTGTTTTTTTTTAAAATTGCCAAATTGAAAAAGATTTTAACATCTTGCTGTTTTTGCAAATTATTCTTAGTTTTTCGCCAGTAAAATTTGGATGTCACTTGTGTGTAACACAGCTGTGTTATTTAAATTTACGTCAGTAAGAATAAAATTCCTCACTGCTCTCCTCTTTTCTTCCATAGTGTCTTTTCTGTATTCTGATTAAAAGTTTCTGCTAATAAGGAAGATTTCATTTGTTTGTAGCCAGCATTGCCAGGAAACAAAAGACTGTCTCCCATCTCTAAATAATACACTGTTTATTGTTTTCTAAAATGGTCAAGAAAAAAGTGAACAGTTTAATACCTGATTTTTTTCCTCTCTCCCACTACCTTTGCCCTATAGATTCTAACATTTGAGACCAAGAATCCGGTAGAGCTTGCCGAGCGTCTGCGTGCTGTCTGTGGGAATCAGAGCAATGCATATGCCCGTCTGCTGGAGTATCGTCTCAATGCCCTGCGTGGCCTGTGGGGGGCGCAGCGGCAGCTGGCCCTGGAGGAGCAGCAGGAGCGAGAAGGGACTGGAGGGGCTGATGAGGAGACCTTGGCCTTGCTCAAAAGACAAGGTCTGCTCCAGCAACCCGAGCAGGCGCCCTTCACTTCCCGTGTCGGCCTGTTGCTGGTCTTTCCCCTTTTACAGTCCCAAACTCGCAGTGACCCAGCACTCTGCGGTGTCACAGCAGAGGTACTGCTAGCTTGCCTCCGGGACTGCCAGCCGCTGAGCCTTAGCAAAGAGCCCGCTGACTGCCTCAATGGCCTGGAGGGACTGCTATGCTCCTGGCTAGAAGATGGTGCCCAGGAGTCAGGCCCAGTGCATGGACACACTCAGCCGCAGATCCTACAAACGCACAGACAGAGGGAAAACGCTGCTGCTGCACTCGTGGCACTTGCCTGTGCCAGGTGAGACCATCCGTTCCTCCTTGCTGTTCTACCTGCATCCTTCTTAGGATCATTCTGTTTTTGTCTTGTCTTGTCATTTACCATTTGTCTTGTAGACAGTGTGCTGTACTAATGGTATTCACTGAATGATTACATACAAGATCTCATTGAAGTGCAAAACCTGTGAAAATAAGCTATCAAGAAAAAACAATACTCTTCTTAAGTGGCAATTTTTGTTATCAGGCAATAACATTAAATTATTAACTTTTTTTCTTAAGAACCACACAACGCACTGTGGTAATCTTGCTTTGATATTTGTAATGTAAGATAAAGAAGTAGTTGAGATTTTGGTATGATTTTAAGCTTATGGATATGAACAGACTTTTTGGCTCCATGAACTTGTAGTCAGAACTACACTCTGTTGAAGTAAGATAGTAGTGCTGTTGGAAAACAATACTTCTTTTTTTCTTCTTAGTTTCAGTCATTGTTATTAACTTCATTAGGCAGCACAGGGGGGCCTTGTGTGTAGGAGATAATTCGTGGCAGCTGCTTTCTAAATACTGATGTTTGGTTTAGATGAGGGCTCTGCCTGAGAATAGCATGCAGAAAGCAGGACAGGGCGATTGACTTTAAATTTACCAGGTTTTTACCTGCACTATTTTCACATATGTCCACATCGGTTTCAGTAAACTTCACACAGAGTTTGTACAAGGGAGATAAAATGTAAAAGACATTTAAATGGATAGTTCTACATGTACTCACATCAGGTATTGTCTAGAAACATTCAGGAAAACAGCTTTAATGAAGCTGTTTTGCTCTTCATTGTGCCTTGTTCATTCTCTAGAACTCTTCGAAAATATATCAAGACTTTACCTTGTTTGGTGTTTTGATTGGATAGTGGGGAGCTCTGTCTTACATTCTGGTTCATAATCTCCCACAGGTGTTCATTTGATTTGAGATCTGGTGAAACTTCTGACTCATATAAGTTACATACTTTCATTCAGTGTTCCTTTGTACCCTATTGATGTGGAGGCATTATTATCCTAGAAAAGACTGCTCACCTCAACACACATAAACACAGAAATATTATATTATAGGCTAAATGTGATAACTCAGAGCACCTTTATTATGATTTAAAGTGACCTTTTCCTTTCAGGGGACAGGTGGACCCAAACAATGCTTGTAAATTGCGCCGTTACCCTTACCCTTTCAACTTGTCAGACATATTCATGTATTCTTGCGTGCAAAGAACAGAAGCAAGCACACAAAAATATATCTGAAGAAGCTAATCTTTAATCTGGTTTGTTTGTTTTTTAGTTTTTCTGCACAGATGAGCAGAATATCCTTGTTTGTTTAGTTTTTGTATTTGTGCCTGAGCTCAAGCTTCTGTTGGTGACAGCTGATCTTGACTTGTCAAAACCAGAACTCTCCACTCTTTGTTCACCTTCTGTTGAGGCAGAGAGCTCTTTGTTGTGGGGGAACTATCTAGCCCTGATGCTTTTTCACCCAGCAGTGGAAGCTAATTAAAGGGCTATCAGCTTTAACCACCCTCTCTCCCCCCCTCCACCTCATCTGGAGTTGGTTAGTAAATTCTCTGTATAGGAGGGCTATGTAAGCAAATGGACTGCACAGGACGTTGATATCAGCTGTTTAGATGTTTACATAGTATGGCATTGCGGGGTTCACTTTCATGAGGCTTGCATTGATGGTGTCTCTCGGTCTTAGTTGTTGATTTTAATACTCCCAGTAGCACTATTAAATGTTATTATAAACATACGAGTGATAATTTCATAGCTTAACCCTTTCTCTGGTACAAGCATTGGGTTTTAGTTGATTTCGTAGACTGTTTTTAGAATTAAAATACACACACCTGAACGTGGTCCATAAGTTAATTAATTCTTGACTGAGTAAAATCTGTAAAAGTTAAGAAGATTGCTCAATGTGGCATAATCTCTTTTAAATTTTTTAAATTTACATCAGATCCTGCCCATAATTCATGCCAAGTTATTATTCCTCTTGCGGCTCCAGGAAAGATTAACAATGAGTTTTCACTTGTGTTTCACGTTGAGCTCTCTTGAATAATCTGCCAAACTCATTTCTAGGGGATCCCTGAAGACCTTCATCCACACAGTTCACCTGCTGCAGAAACAAACTGATCTGGGCCACCTCCCTGTGTCAGACGTACTGTACAGGTGAGGGAAACTGTTTTGATTTAACTGAAAGACAATGCCTAATAACTTCCCCAACATGTAACTACATTATATTTCTCCTGTTCAAGACTTTTGCTCCTGGAAGGAGGCCCGGGGTCTCCATCCTGCCTCTTGGGGGGAAAACACTGTGTTTCCTGGGGTTTTGAGGACATGCTGCCCACACCAGATAATTCTGCTGGAGGAGCAGAGAGTAAAGGTAGAAAACAATTTCAGAAAAAGTTTTTGTGATACTTAAAATGAAAAGATATAAATAATATGCAGCCATGGTTGAAAGTTTTTAGTTCTCTGGAATGTAAGTTGTGGAAAAGATGCTCCTTGTCTCACTTGCCATCATAATACTTCCTTCCTGTTTTATTTATTCACTGAACTTGTTTGAAATGCATCTTAAATCCAAGCAATTATCAAGGGTGGAAAGACCATTGTTCCTCTTTGGGTTTCATTCGATGTCACATATAGAGAAAACATTTTGTCTTGAGTTGAAACTAAAGATCTTAAGTGGATAAAAGAGAGGAAGTGGAGTGATGTCTCTCTGTCTCACAGATGACTATCTGACGTGTGATGGAAGCTGAACAGGGCATACTGTACATCTATTTTTATTGAGCCATAAAGTAAATCTGAGCATTTATTTTTCAAGCTAAATGGATCTGTTCATTTTAAGTCTTTTTTTTTTTTAATTTTTTTTTTTTATCAGATCTCTGAAGACATCACTATTTCTGAATTTGCAAAAGTCTGCAAAACAAAGACTTGGTCCACTTTTTTTGCATCCTAATTCTCTTGCCTGGTTTTGTCCACTCTTTTGTTGATCCCTGCCCCTACAGGTTATTCAGCTGTCTTTGATGTTTCTTTCATTTACCTCCTACTGAATTCCATTGGTGCCTGTGTTTTGCAGATACTGACCTGGGACGCTGTCTAGCCACAGATGGGCTATATCTATATACCACTAACTCCTCTGGGAGAGGACTCAGCAAGCTTGGCTCTGGTTTACATGGGACATTGAGGTAATGTGACACTACCTCTAGCCTCCATTCCTCTCTCTTCAGCATTCAGAGAACAGAGGGAAGAAAGAATGAAGCAAAAAAAAAAATCACAAAAAATACTTGTGCACTGAAAGGCATTATTTCCTAGACATTTAAAAAACATTTCCTATTGTATATAGTTATATTCTCTCATGTTACTGATTTATTTGGTTTATTTAATTTAATGATATTGTAACGAATTGCATACTTTGCTGAAAACTAGATCCTCAAATAATGTTTTTTAGAGCTGATTGAGCCCAGAATTTGTCCAGAGACATTATGAGGGTATACATGCATTATTGGTCAGCCAGCTTCTGAAGGGCAAAGCACACTGTGACCTTACAAAACAGATATTTGGATTTCAACTGCAACGTAAATGGTTGTAATTCTAGCTATTGTTTGCAAAGCAGCTTGTATGAAAGAAGTAGCACGCATCAGGCCAGGGTATTGCTAACTGCATGCTTTAAGTATCTTTGGGGGTTTTTGTTATTTGTTTTTGGGGGGTTTTTTAATCGGTCTCAGAAATATTACCTTAAAAAGCTAAAATTCCCATTTGAGAATTTGATTTAAATTAGAGTTAAAGACAGATGCTTTGAGTGCCGCCTTGCAAAAAGAGACAGAGTTGCAGTAAGCTGCTTGTGTCCTGATGGGAATTTGTACTGACGCTGATTAACCCATGCTGCTCGTCTCACATTTTCTCTTCTTACTGTGGCTATTCACAGCAACACTCAGTATGACAAGTAGCTTCAATATGCTGTCAATAACTTGTCAAAGTCTACTCTCATTAAGGTCAACAAAGCAAAGTGACTGCGTAAAAAGAAGGAAGGCACACTGTCAGTTTTTATACGATCAACACATACCGTACATTTCTGGATTCTTATTGATTGTAAGGTTTGATTTAATTTGTGGTAGCTACAGGATTTGACCAAAAACTCACAGTTGAGTGACAAATTAAACAATAAACCAACAAAATGTTTTAGTGAGCTGCCTGAGCATCTTTAGTATGACTTGGAATAAACTCCAAATGCAGACCAAAGGAATCAGTGCTATGTGTTTGTATAGGGGATTTGTGTATTGTCGAAATGAAGAGTTGGAGCCCGGCTGGGTGGTGTTCAGCAGCGGCCGCCTCCTCCACCGTCCCTCATCCTTTGATGCCAAGCCACATCAGCTGTGCCAGGTCATTGATCCATTCACCCTCCAGGTACTGTCTACTTTCATTACTCTATTTTAAGATGTATGTGGACTTATTCTGTAAATTCTGTAGATGGGATGTATAATCTCAACAGATCATGAAGTTCTTAGTGGGAGAATGTTTTTCTTTATTCATCGCAGGTACAAAGGACACAGAGGGGTACTGTTTAATTTGGTATCTCAAAATTCAAGTATAACTAATACCTAAGGCTAATTTTCACTCTTTTCTCTTCAGGTGTGCCAGATTGTGCCCATGCCAGCCCATCACTTCCCCGTGGGCAGCAGCATGACCACACTGCACCTCTGCTCAGACGGAACCTATCTGTACTGGGTGTGGTCCCCAGCCAGCCTCAATGAGAAAACACAGAAAGGCCACTCTGTCTTCATGGATGTCTTTCACTTGTCGGTGAGTATCTCGTGCCCTGCAATATAGTCTCAGCAGTATTTATTTTGTCTGTGTCTTCATTAAATCTTTGATGTCTTCTCTCTCCTATACATGGTGCAGACACAGACAGGGTTGTGTGTTGCAGACATCTTGCAGGAGAGGGTTATCCTTACTCGCAAAGAAGGCGAGTCCTCCAAGTGCTTGAATGAACTTCTCTTAAGTCGAATGTCACGCTTCCGGGCCTCCCATTCTGCCACATTGGCTGCTCTCACAGGCTCTGCAATCACCAACACTGTCAAAGAGGAGCAGTCTGGTAATGGTAGAGAAACTATAAATATCCAAAGTTCATACATGCTGTGATTCATTTGGATGATGTGGTTTTTAAAATATTTTGTTGAATCCTTTTGTAGCGGTCAATACTAGCTGTGGACTCCCTCTAAAGACTCTGAGAAGGACCCCGATGTATGTTTGTGGCACCTATCTGGTAATGCTGGTTTCACCTCCTGGTGTATCTGGGAGCTCTGCCACACGCTCCTTGTTTGGAGGTACCAGCAGCCTCTCCTCACTTAAAAGTAAGCGCATGCAAACACATGCACAGGCTCACTGCTAAATCCTGATTATGTTGAGTTTTTTGTCACTTGTTTTTTGGTTACTTTTTATTTATTTTATTTTTAATTTTAGAAAGTCTGACACTAAGCTTACTAGCTGCCTGTAGATATTCTGTATAAATCTGATTAAATCTGATGTTCCAAATAAGTATTAAGCATCATTTATGACAGTGGCTAATTGCTGGTGAATACACAGCATTTAAAATAGTAACATCTTGATGGGTTAATGAGTTAATGTTAATGGTTAATGAGAATTTTGGGAATGCCCCACCCCCCACTGCTTTGTATCATAATTTAAGTCATGAGTTTATTAACTATTGCTCTTATGTTTTTCGTTCAGTTTTGGCCTCCAGTCTGGTCTTTAACCTGGCTGATGGTCAGTTCAGCAGTCGCGCAGACCTCATTGATGCTCCTGGCAGTTCTTTAGGCAGGGGAGCCCAGGTGGCAGGGCTAGGTGAGCTGAAAACTTGTCACATTTTACTTCTACTTACGTGCGGCAAATAGTCACGCACTACATAACTTTTACTTCTGCATTCTTTGAAGGAGCGTGTTATGATGCACTGAACAACTTGATCTGGACCTGCTCCAGTGATTACATAGATCAGTGGTGCAACCCCGGGAACCAAGCCTTTCATCATGTGTGCCATAGACTCGGTGTCAGCCACGTCATCAAAGAACCCAAAGGTAGGTGATGTAAACAACAAGTGGCTTGTTTTATAAGATTAAATCATAAAAGTGACAGATCTGCATAATTTGTCCTTTAACAGAGGAGACTGTGGCCACTGGCGAGGTGATCAACCAGCTGCTTCATCATGTAGGTGCTATGTGTATCCACCAGCTCAACTTGCTGGCAGCCAGCAGCAACAGTTTGCCCTTGGGGGCCTTACTGGGAAAACAACACCCCATTGAGGCCCGTCACTTCAGCAGCATCTGTGACATTATGGAAAAGGCCATGGTCAATGGTGACACCTGCATCATCCACTGTATCTTAGTTGTGTTTCAGGTGATTTTTGGGTGCAGCTGAATTTTGCCAAAAAAACCTTTAGCATTTTCTGTGTGATTCTAACGTTGTTGTGTATATTTTCTACCATTTACAGGTAGTGTTTAGGTTTTTCAATCCTCAGTCAGAGCAGAATAGGGAGAGTGTGCGCCGTGCAGGACTCCTACTGTGGCAGCTGCTCATGGCTCCAGTGGACCAGATAGGAGCAGAAATTCAGAGAGAAGTCTGCTTGGCTATTAGGTAAGTTACAATTACTCAAAGACAGAAGTAATGGTTGGATTTGTGATCATGATTTCATTTTAATGAACCTTTTTTTTTTTTTTTTTTTTTTTTTTACCTCTTCTCTGTAGCTCAGGCCTCAATATTTTGTATCAGGGGGAGGCTGAACTCAACAAACTACTGAAACTGGTTCTAACCGAAGGTGATTGGCAGCTCAGGCTTTAATTTAAGTGACACCTCCTGTATTTTATTCTCATTATTTCTCACATGGTGTATGTTTTTTACCTTTAATATTCAGGTGAAAGAAACCGTGGATTGTCTCAACTTCGGGATGTCATCCTTACAAATTTGGCAGAACAGTTGCAGAAGAATAGATTTGGAAGTGAAGAGGATGACCACTACAGGCAAGTGGCAGCCTTGTGGCAACAATACTATCTTTTCTCTTTAGATCTGTGTTTGTTTAAAGTTGTGGAAATCTGTCTTCTTTTACAGATTGAATGATGAGCTGCTGCATTGTATCCTCAAGACTGTAGTCCGAGAATCCTGCCTCCTCATCACCAAATGTCAGACTGTCGCCCGAGATGACTTCCAGAAACTGCTCTCCACTGTGCCAGTATGAATATCAATTCAGCAGCACTTAAATGCTATCAATCCAGACTGGAAGATTGCATTCATACAATTTAAGATGGTTTCCCTTCTCTCTAGGTGGTCTCACCTAGTCTGCGCTACCTCATGGCTGTTCAGAACCACCTCCTCAGTAATACCATTCTTATCCGTCCGGATGATAGTGATGACAGTGACAATTCCCTACAAGGGGAAACAATGAAGGTACAGGTAAACATCCCCTTTAAATACCCCTACCTTTTTGAAAGTGGAGTCTGTGTGTGTGTCAATGAGAGACCAACACACCAAATGAAGCAATGGCTTTTGAAGTTCTTTAAGGGTAATGCTGAAGAGTTTGTGCGCAGTGCAGTTTTTTGTGATGTCATTTATTATTTGTTGAAAAACGGTGTGTTCATACTCAAGGTTACTGATGACAGCAATGAAACAGAACAATCTAGAGTTTGTTTTTAATCTGTTGGCATGGAGTATGTATTAATAGTTACATATTGAGTGAATGTAATTACTGAAAATCTTGGAAGCAGTGTTACGTAAGTGTGGGCCTACTCTGTGTCATCCTCAGGAGCTGCAAAGCAGCATCCTGTCCTTAGCAACCAAAATCCTGGTGGGATGTGATGAAGTATTGGAAACCCTACAGCAGGTCACCACTGCTCTGATTAACAGCGACATAGCTGACAGAGAAACCAGGTGAACTTTTAAATACGTTTGCTTGATTCCTTTAAAATCTTTTTACCACTTATGTTGGAACATTGCACGAAGACATTTGAAGCCAGTTTGTATCACTGTAAGACCAGAATGTACCTGTCAGAAATTAAACTAGACATGAAATTCGCTTTGTTGGGTCTTGTGTACTATATCACCATGAAAGAAGATTTAACTGAACCTGATTAATGCTGATCTTGTTAAAACAAAATGGAACAGTGAGGGAGGTGGTATTTATTAAAGCAGGTTCTTAGAATCACTGTGCCAGACTTTCCTCTTCTCATCTTGTTTTTTTTTTTCTGCTAACAGCAAAACTAAAATTTTCACTTGTTTTTTATCTTCATTTTGTTAAGGTTGAAAGGCTTGGAACAGATTACCAAGGCCACTATGCTTGGGCACCTGCTGCCGGTGTTGCTCACCTCTCTGATGCACCCAAACCTGCAAACCCTCACCCTCGCTGATGCCCTCATGCCTCAGTTGGTGCAGTTGGTGCTCTATACCAGCCAGGTCAGTTTTGTCAGTCAAGGAGGAGATGGTTCTTGTATATTTCCTTGAGTAGAAAAAGCAGCTGTTATTAAGTTGCTTTTTTCCACTCTGTTTTTCAGACTGCCTTGTTACTAAAGACTCAGTCTCCGCTTTTTACTGAAGAGTCTCTGCCTGCTGGTGGCTCTCTGGGCCAGGGAGCAAAGACATGCACTGCTGATGACAAGTGAGTTTTCTAGATTTCACCATAAGAATTAAGCCAGGGAGTGTTATTCTGCATAATAAATATTTTGAAGAGGTGATTTTCTTCATGGCACCGGCTGTGTCTTAAGCTCAATTTTTAAAATGACTAACTTATTTGTATCATAGAATTCTTGATGAACGTGAAGAGCCTGGCTTCCTGACAGGACTGAAGATCCCTGCTCCATGGGCTGCTGGGAAAACAGTAGAGACTGTGCATCCTGTAAGGGACAATTACAAATTCAAGGAGACCGTACACATCCCAGGAGCCCGGTGCCTGTACCTTCGCTTTGATTCTCGCTGCTCATCACAGTATGATTATGACAAGGTAATGACTCTTCCTGTGTACGAGCTGGAGACACAATCATACTTCACCTTTAGACATCTTTTTGTTCAGTTTCTGAAGAATGGTATTGTGGATTTTTTTTAAACAAATACATTATTCTCTATTATTATAGTTGGTTATCTATGCCGGTCCCAACACCAATAGTCGTAAAGTAGCAGAGTATGGAGGAAACACTCTGGGTTATGGCAGTCGCAGTGTCCTGGGAACAGGATGGCCCAAAGACCTTGTGAAGGTAATAAAAGCAAGTATGAATTATTCATTGATAGATGTTCATAGATAGTTTGAAGAGCTACATTTTGCTCTGTGTTCTGCTTTAGGTTGAAGGAGACACAGTGACATTTTCTTTTGAGATGAGAAGTGGACGTGAACATAATACCCCTGATAAAGCCATGTGGGGGTTCTCCTGCACTGTCAGAGCTCAGGTAACAATTCAAATGTCGTCAACATCTCTCTCTATATAATTTATTTATTTATTTTTACTTTTTGAAGTAGTCTGAAGATCCTGTATATCTTTTTTTGTTTTTACAGGAGTCATCAGAAGATGTCTCTGGAGGTCTCCCCTTTCTGGCAGACCTTGCGCTGGGGCTGTCAGTGCTGGCCTGCTCAATGCTCCGCATTCTGTATAATGGGCCAGAGGTGACAAAAGAGGAGGAGGCCTGCCATGATTTGCTCTGCTCAAAGCTGCTGCAAAGGTAACGGAGCTAAAATAAAATGTGTCCCATTAATAGTAACTAAATGTGATGTCCTACATGTAAGGATTACTACATATTCTTCTTCGGTATCTAGTTGAGTCACAGCTGAGCTGCTAGCAGCCTAAAATGAGTAAAAAGAAATTTCCCTCTAGGTGTCAGTGGCAGGTGGAAGCAAATGGTGCCATCTCTCCAGCCCTCACGCCCAGTCCTTCACCTCTGCCACTCACTATTGAGGAGGATCGGGAGTTCACTTACCCAGCTGACGTGCTCATCCCACCTCCAGGCCTTATGCCAGGGACCTACTTTGACTTGCCCCGAATTCGCCTTCCTCCGGGCATCATGTCTAGGCTTCGAGAAGTGTCCGGAAGGGCTCGACCACAATTCCGCCCAAGCATAAAGTAAGAAATTAATTCTTTCAGTCTTGACAGAGTATGGCATCTATATACTGTACATGGATTTGTCACTCTCCCTAAATGGTTGAGACAAACACCCCACAAATTTAGGGCTTCTGGTTTTTATATATTCTGAAGGAAAGTCAAGAGTCACAACAGAGTTGATATTAATATCAAGGTTTTTGTTCATGTTAATTCACTTCACAATAATTTTTAGCTTGTTCTTTGTTTTTTGTAAGGGAGGTGATAAGACCAGATGTTATGGAAGAGGTAATAGTATCTTGCGTGATCAAACATTTGAGCCTGGTGGATGCGCTTCAGTCACTCGTCAACTACCAATACCGCGAGGATCACACAGAGGAATATGACCTGCTCTGTAAGATCATGGCTGAGACCTTTAAGAAGATTAATGCTATGGAGCGGCAGCTGCAGGTAAGTTTATGCTGACCATCAAGGTTTTTTGAAAACAGTATTTTATCGATTAATTATGCTTGCAACAAGTGAAAGATATTGTTGTATTTTCAGTTTTTGTTCATGCTATTAAATAAGAGGTTAAGATTAGAATTCTTTATTTGAGCAGTTTAATTTATTGGGTTAATTTATTAAGCCAATTTTCCTCGGGATGAATAAAGTATTATCAATCAGTCAATCAATCAATCAATCAATTGTTTAAGTTCAAATAAAGTTAATGTTAAAGAGTACCTACAAAAAAGAAATAAGAATATCTAATCTTTCTAAAAAGAAAGAGTACCTATAAATAAATAAACAGACAGACCTTAAGACAAAAAAGAGTGGAAGACTAATACTGTGTCTAATCATTTCCTGTGTTGCTTTCAGAGTGTAGCAGAATTGGAACAGAAATGGCAGAATGAGGTAGAGGAGGCCCAACAAGGAAAACTGGAGAACAACACGCCATTTTTTCACGACTACCACTTCTTTGAGGTAGACTGCCACAGATACACTAATTTCTGTAATCAACCAATGATAAGATCTCAGTTATTTAAGTCTGTTCTTTTTGTGTCTTTTTGGTTTTATGTCTCTCGTTTTTTTTCTTTTTTTTCTTTTTTTTAACATCACCAGAACAAAATGAAGGAATTGGAATTACTCTGCTCACTGAAGGAGGTCCCACTTGATTTTAGTGATTTGGAAAATGTTGTCCTTGCTTTGAGGCAAGTATTAATTATGTAGCTCATTTACACTTTTACAGGTCAGTTCGTTTTCTAACAGTATTTATTTGCAATAACAGGGAGAAGTTCTTTCAGGAGGTGAACAGTAAACACATCAGAAGTAGCAGCCCTCTTGCTAAAACTAAAACTCTGGTGAAAAGTCTAATGAACCGCACTGAGCTACTGCTCCATGTCACCATCGCTCCACATTGCAGAAGTCTAACCAGCACACCTGCTGGCACACCAGGCCCAGGTAAATGCGTATGTTTGTCTGCCATCTTTTGTTACAGGTGTTGTTTCCAAGTGATGCTTTGCTGGTTAGCAGGACTGAAATTAAAGATTTCTTTCTTTGAACTCGTGGTTTTCAAATTTTTGTTGTGCCCAAGGCACATCAACGAGAGTATAACTTTTGATTATACTGTCAGACAAAGACACGTTCAGGCTATTTGAGTCAAGCATCTTATCAGATTTTATTTTTTTTTTGCATGAGTGTTGACTGCACTAGCATATGCCTTACATGTATTACCTTTTCAAAGCTTTTCATACACAGCAAATCCAGCATGTCCAAATTAACACTGTCGGATTTGATTTCAACACTATTAAAGTGTCTATATAGGTCCACACCAGAGAGTGTTAATTTAACTCTTTTTGGAGAGTTGGTACGTTAACTCTGATTTAGTGTTAAACACCAAATCTGTCTGGAGTTGATAATTTAACACTTGGTGTTAAGAGTTTATATATTAACTCTCAAAGAGTATTTTAGTTTAACTACGTAAGAGTTATCTTCCAATTCATTCTAAAAAGCGGGAATTTTGCTGTTCTGAACTTCTAGAAATTTCTTTTGGAAATAAACATTTACTAAAAAGATGCAATGGTTTTTGAAAAACATTTATTCTGAACTGTGCACCACAATTTCAAAACATTTTCTGAAAGATGTAACAGTGTACATGTTCTCACTTTCATTAGAATTTTGTTTATCAAAAGGTCTGACATGGTAAATGCAAATAACAGCATTCTCATCACTTATTTCTTCAATACAATATGCATGTCCTTCATTCATCACTTTGTGGAACTTCAACGCACTTCTGCTCTCCCCCATATTCCATCTTCACAAGCATATCCTGTGTGGAGATTGAATAAAAATTAGTTGACACTAATTAATGGCACAAATAATCCAGTAAACAATTGCAGCACAGTAAAAAAAAAAAAAAAAAAGGAATCCTCTTTGAGCCATTACTTGTGTAAAGTATTTTCCCAAAAGACAAGGACACAGGCAACAGGTAATACTGAACTAAATGTAAAACCTCAACCTTTTTCATTTTTACCTAAACCGTGTGCACAAAACTCTGGAGGGATCTAAATGCTACCGTAGAATCGAGTCAGGACGTCAGCTACTGCTGTTTGCTCGTTTTTTGTTTTTTTTTTATGGGCGATCGTTTTCAGGCTTCAAGTAGCACCATTATACCAACATTTCACATTCTAGACATTGTTTTAGGTGTATTTGACCAAACGTTTGACTGAAAATTCACATGCAAGCTTTTTCCAAGGCTGTGGTATTTGCCCGCAAACAATACCTTTCAGCTAGCTAAAACAGAATATTATGCTATCAGCGAGCAACATGGCTAATGCCTTTCACACAGCTTTGTCTCAACTCCAAAGAGCCACAGAAGTAAAAGCTCATAATAATAATTGAAACAATCTTTGAAAAAATGACTTACCAAGCATGGCAAACAACTCAAATATGTAGAGCAAAATGTTCTGAAACGGCTTCACTTCAGCTTTGATTGGAGCCGTGCTGGGGGCGGAGTCTGTGAATTTACTCTATTGGTGTCATAGCCCCTCTAGGAGTTCAGAGTTAAGAGGTCAAGAGTTAATGTTTCCATTGTAACACCTCCAGATTTGACAGAGAAACACTCATTTTTAACACTCGATTTTAACTACTATCATTTTACACCTCAGAGTTACATTAAAAGAATGTGACTCTGCTTAGAGTAAAATTAACTCTACTTTTGCAAGGAGACTATTAACACCAAAAAATTTAACACTTTTGAATTTGCTGTGTACAATCTAACCAACTGTCTTGCTGCCGCTGGTTCATACCCAGTGTGTGATGGCTTTTTATTATCCTTTGAAAACAAGTACATTCAAAGTACTGCACCTGAAATTTAATAAGTCACCCAGAAGTGTTTGTGAAGTATAATGCAGTAATAACATATGGTTATGCAACTCACTGACCACTATTTGGAAACCACGGCTTTAAATAGATGTTTTAGACCTGTGATTAAAATCATCTACGCTCCTGAAATATTAAGATTTAAGCATATGGCTACTGTTATGTAACTCAGACTTGGGATGTTTCTCCATTGGAGAAAAAAAAAAGCAAAGTTTTTATAGGTATCTGTGTTTCTGTGTAATTAGATGTCAGTAACTGTTAAAGTTTGATTTTCACCCAGTTCTTCTTCTGTTTTATCTCAGCCTCTCAGTCTGTGTCTGATGCCAAGACGGTGATCCCCATGGTGAAGCAGCCAGTCTTCTTGCGTAGCATGTCTGCACCTTCTGACTTGGAGATGATTGCTAACCAAGACTTGGAGTTTACACATGCGCCACAAAGGTATTCTTCTGTCTGTATTAGATAAAAGGAATGCAAGTAACTTATAGGAATAAAGAGTGTTTGACTGTATTTGCAAACCTTTTTATCTTCAGAAGGCGACACCACCCTACTAGTCATCGCAGCAGCTCATTTACCCTGCTGCAGTCTTTGGCCATAGAGGACAGCCGAGACAAGCCAACATACAGTGTGCTGCTGGGACAACTCTTTGCCTTTATTGGAACTACACCTGATCAGGCTGTAGGTTTTTCACTCTTGCCAGTGCTTTAAATTTATTGTTTGGCATAGATGCATTCAAATAAATGGATGGAATTCTGATTTGCATTAAGGTAATTTGTAGCTCTTTTGTCTGTAGGTCTCAAGCAGTAGTTTCCTGTCTGCTGCGCAGACACGTTGGCGGCGAGGCAGCACACGAAAGCAGGCGCTTGTTCATATGAGGGAGTTGCTCACTGCTGCTGTTAGAGTTGGTGGAGTCACCCACCTAGTAGGACCTGTCACTATGGTACTGCAAGGTGGACCAAGGTAAGACTAGAGGAGGAACAGCAAATGTAAATTTGAGTGTACTCTGATTATGCACACTGATGAAATATAAGAATATATATATTCTTGTAGTTATGATTTTGAGCTGTCAGGTTAAACTATAAACAAACATTTGGAATTGTGTTTTTTTTTTTTAACTTTTTGTTTGTGTGCCATCTGTGCAGGATTGAGGAGCTGACCTGTGGGGGAATGGTAGAGCAGGTGCAGGAGGCCTTTGGGGAGACCATGACGTCTGTAGTGTCACTATGTGCACGCTACCCAATTGCTTGTGCCAACAGTATTGGCTTACTTTGCACAATCCCTTACACCAGGCAAGCAAACCTATTTTAACTTATCTCGTTTAATATTCCTGCAACCAAGGCCTTGATTGCTTACCCTAATTTTTTACTTGTGTTATCATAGGAGTGAGGAGCAGTGCCTCGTTCGCAGTGGGCTGGTTCAGCTTATGGATAGCCTGTGCAGCTTAAGTGGGCAGAGGGAATGCAGTTCAAATGAAAAGCAGACCAAAAAACAGAAGGTGGCCACCATGGCTTGGGCAGCCTTTCAGGTGCTGGCCAACCGATGTATTGAGTGGGAGAAGGTGGAAGGTATGAAAAGTTTGTAGATACTTTGATCAAATTCCTAAAAGGCTTTTTTTTTCATGCTGTAAGATGAAATATTATGATTATTGTGATGATGGATTAACAGTCTTTGCTTTTACTCTTCAAAGGTGGATCTACAGATGCAGTTCATTCAGGTCTGGCAAGACAGGTATCCAGCCTGCTGACCAATCACCTGGCAAGAGCCACAGAATGCTGTGGGAATCAGGCAGCCGGCAATGATGCGTTACAGGATGTGCTCAGTCTGCTCAATGATCTTTCCAGGTAAAGTATATCTCATGTAATTTTTCTGTGTGTTTTGGGTGTTCATGGTAGCACTGTCATAATGTAGTAGCTAAAAGAAATGATGAGAAACCATGATGTGTAGAAACACTGAAAAACTTAAGTTTATTTATCTTAGCTTTTGGTGGATCAAGATTTTTAGCATGGACATCTGCTGGATCATGGTGATTATAACTGGGATATAAAATGAGATAAAGACTGTAATAAATCTAATAAAATATAATAAAATTCATAATATATATTGAGGATATTAAAATGTAATTTATTTTTTCTTAGGGACAAAAGCAAAGTGAATAAATATTACTGATATACACAGAACTCTAAATATCACATTGCTATATTAGGGCACCAATCTGCAGTGACTTATTAAGCCAGCTGCAATACCAGACACACCTGGGACTCGAAGCCAATGATTGAGTAGTGCACTCTAATGGAACAGCTAGCGGTAACTCATGGTGCAGAGAGAAGCTGAGAAGCCACAGAAAGAGTTAATAACAAATCAGCAACTATACCAAGAATTAAGTCCTCAACAGTCAGCCTCCCTGCAGTTCTTGCAGTTCTACAGCATACTGTAATAACAGCCAAACAAGAGCATGTGAGAGACAGAGAGAAAAAAAACTCCAGTTCACTTTGTGGTTTTGTTTATCGAAGTGAGTCTCCAAGTGTGTGAGAGAAGTAGCTACAACAGTAGAAAAATGAATGCTGGTAATAATGGTCACCTTACCTTAGATGATCTGAGGCTGAAATGTAGTAGTTACTGAAAGAGAGGAGAGGCATAAAAAACTGGTATTGAGACTGACTCTATAGCTATATTGGCCTTGGATTGTGCGCTATGTATTATCATGTTTTTGTTTTTCTAACACTTTTTTTTGGTTATTAATTATCACCTGTTTTTGTATATCGCAACACCGACAATTCATACAGTGTATGTTTATGTTTTAGGAGCCACATAGGGAAAGCCATC
This sequence comes from Copadichromis virginalis, assembly GCF_057382275.1. Taxonomy (NCBI): domain Eukaryota; kingdom Metazoa; phylum Chordata; class Actinopteri; order Cichliformes; family Cichlidae; genus Copadichromis; species Copadichromis virginalis. The sequence continues at coordinate 16,043,102 of NC_140629.1, forward strand.
CTGAGCCAGCCAGCTTGTGTCTCCAAGCTCTTGTCTCTTCTGCTCGACCAGAGGCCCTCACCAAAGCTAGTACTTATCATCCTGCAGCTGTGTCGTGCTGCCCTGCCGCTCATGAGTGTGGAGGACTGCGGTAATGTGGCTCTGCCCTCGTGGAGCTACTCCATTAACACGCTAGATGCTGAGCAACAAGATGCCAATGATCCAGCCTCGCGCATTGCTGCCTTGCTGCTAGCCAAGCTGGCAGACTATGTAGTACCAGGTTTGTCTCTCTTACCTAGAACCTCTAAATGCTGTCCACCATCTGAATAAAGGCAAAAATGGTAAAGCAACTATACTGGATGGTTATAAAATTGTCTTCTCCTTCTTATTCCTATATTCTATTTGCCAGGCTGTCAGACTCTTCTCTCACCCAGCTCCTCTGAGCCAGACACAAGTCTCTCTCGTGCCAGTTCCAAAGGAGCTCTCAAGTCTGATGATGTTGGGGAGGAGGGAGAGGCAGTTGATGGCAAGCTTTCGATTTTTATCCACAAGAGAGAGGACCAGTCATCTCATGAGGTTTTACAACCACTCCTTAGGTATGATTTCACCTCATATCTTTGTTTTGGGTTTACATTTGCAAGCTTACTCTGGGTGTTTCTGACTTTACTGTTTCTCCACTCTTTCCAAAATGTAGCAGCTCTGAGGGGCGTCCCTTTCGACTGGGCACTGGAGCAAACATGGAAAAAGTTGTAAAGATGGACAGAGACATGACAAAGGTAACTTAAAAATAACTAAACCAGAACCATAAAGTGCCTGTTTTTTTGTTTTTTTTTGTTTTGTTTTTTGTAACTGCCATCTTTATCTCTGTCCTATTTTAAATGTTATTTAGAGTGGATGCTGTGAGGTGATTACAGAAGAAGCATCTGCTGCCCTGAGGAAAGCCAACAAGTGGGCCCAGTCTGGTCTGATAGTGAGCGTTGGTCCACCTGTGGAGACTTTAGCCCAAGAGACTGCTGGGGGCATTACTGCTGGCGACAAGAAGAAAACTGCTCAGACTGCTGTTTGCAGAGACAGGAATGCCGAGTTGGCCAGGTGCTGTTTCTGTGATTTAGACATTTTATACAAAATGAATCATTTAATATTTGCAGTCATATTTGCAAGTGGATACTGCCAGGTTGTAGGTGTATGTTGCAGATACATATTCTGATCTTTGGTTGTAACATTTCTTCTTAAAATCTGCCTTAATTAGGTCAGACCCGGTACGCCCATTTATCAGTGGCCATGTTGCCAACAGCATGGCTGCAGAGGTCATAGCCCTGCTTCATAGTCTGCTCACTGCTCCTGAGTCCAACACTGCTCAGATCTGGACAAGCACTGCTGAGAAAGTAAAGCATTATCCTGTTTCTTACCTCCATATCAATGATTATACTTGATATTGTTTGCTGATAGTGTTTCTCATGGCTGTTTTGCAGGTTCTCTCCCGGGCGCTAATGTTTATCCCTCAGCTGGGCAAGTATGCTGAGAGTATTCTGGAGAACGGCAGCAGCAGTGGCAGAAAACTGGCTAAACTGCAGGCCATTGGCAGACAGGCTGTTGCTGCACTCTGTGCTCTTGGAGGCTTTAAAGAAACTATCAAGATTGGTTCTGAGGTTCAGGTTAGTTCATATATCAAAGATACCACACATTATTATTGCATATATTTATCAAGATGGTGTGATCCAATCCATTGAAACCACTGAAAAAATGAACTACTGTCATTTTTTATCGTGCTTCCTTTGCTCTGCAGGTGGTAGGTAAAGGAGTGCTGGGGAGTGTGGGTATAGTTATGTCTATAAATGAGCAGGAGGGCATCGCTACTGTGAAGTTTCCGTCTTGCGAGTATAGGAAAGCTTGCAAAGCTTCAGATATCCTGACAGTACCAATATCACGCCTCTGCACTCCCAGATCTGAGGTAAGAATTCCAACAATAGGTTATGTATAGTTCTTATTATAGGCCAAAAGTGGCAATCTGATTGTCACTTTTGGCTCTCCCCACAACAGGCTCTTCCTCTCTATAAGCTATCAATCACAGAGAAGGTGGTACAAGCTGTGCAGTCTATGCTTCTGCCACAGGAGGGCAGTCTCTCTATTCACACTTCTTTACCAGCTACCGGAGATGGCTCCAGCCCGGTAATGGCTGCAGTGCGCTTGCTGGCTGAAATCAGAACTAGGTGAGTAAATAGTAATGCAGGTAACCTTGTGCATTTTGTCTGATTGGTCAGGTCTGTGTCAAAATATCTTGGGGTTTGAATTTGGAATCAACTTTTGAACTTTTTAGTCTGAGTCTCATACTTGCATTATAAGGGGAAACTATCTTATATTTAAAATGTAAACCCCTTCAGACTGGAGCATCATTATGTGATATGATGTGATGTTGTTGTTTTTGTTTGTTTTTTGTCAGGGCGTGTCTGGTGATGGCCCAACTTCTAGAGGACAGCTCCTTCTGTGAAGAGTTCATTCAGCAGTGTCCGGCTGCTGTTGAGGTTCTCAACCTGGTTGCCCAGGAGTGCAGCCCTGGTGAGCATATACAGATATGTCATCAGCTGGTACTTCTCAGCACCATACCAGTTTAGCAACTGTGTGTCTGACACATTTCTGTCATCTTGTGCAGGAGAGCGCCTTGGCATGGTTGAAGCTCAATGTGAGAGAGTAAGAATGCTGTATCGGGACTGTGCTCGTCCACCACCTCCACCACTGCAGACGGACAGACGTCAGGTAGGGGCTCCTAAATACATAGACAAATAAATACATAGAGGTTATTTTGGGCTCCTTCTGTCTTTTCACCTTTGATCTGCTTGTCTTAACAGCCAAAGGAGATTACTTGGTGTCCATCCAGAGTTTTCCCTCCAGTCCGTGCCTGCATGTTTTCATCCCGTCTGACCTCTGTCACCTTCTTGGCTGATCCAAGTGCTGGAGGAGGGCTTCCCAGAGGCACTTTCATCTACGCAACCTCTCCCGTACCAGTTCAGGTGGGCACATCAGAGGAATCCACTCCTGCAGTATTTTAGTTTGTTTGAACAAATATCAACGATTAGTATGAAATATAATTATTCACTTATAATTTATTTATTTATAATTATTTACTTGGAGCCTGTCCATAGTTTAAACTTTTCTATCTTTGTCCTTGCAGGCACCATCGTTTTACTGGGAGATAGAAATTGTCTCCTATGGAGACTCAGAGGAGGACAGTGGGCCAATTGTGTCTTTTGGTTTTGCACCTGAAGCAGAGAAAAGGGATGGAGCATGGACCAACCCTGTTGGCACATGTTTGTTCCATAAGTATGTAGCTATTAAAGCGAAGATACTCCCTTTGGATTTCCTCTGCTCTGTTTCTCTTACTTGATTGCTGACTGCTTTACTCTTTTTTTTGTCATGCTGTCTCTGTGTGCTTGTCTCCTCTCTGTCTGTGTGTGTCAGTAATGGTAGGGCAGTGCATTATAATGGCTCCAGTCTGCTGCAATGGAAGAGTGTCAGGCTGGATGTGGCTCTACTTCCTGGTGAGACAGTAGCCAAAATATCTTTCTTTCCATATTCAATCGATCATTTCTTTTGTTTGATTTACACAGCTTGGAAATCCATACGGCAGTCTGTTATGGATTTGAAATAAACGTTTTACATGCAATGTTGCTTACCAGGCTGCTCTTTCAAAAAGCTGATTGAAAAGCATATCTTGCTTTCTTAACTTAATCTAACTTGAGCTGTTTCCTATGTTAGCATGTTTTAAAATGTGTCATGACCTGTTCACATCAAGCCATTACTGAGATGTGGATGTTCCATCTGCATGAACACAGGTGATGTAGCTGGAATTGGATGGGAGCGTTCTGAGGGCACTCCACCTCCACCTGGTCAGGCCCCTAAAGGCAGGGTGTATTTTACCTATTGTGGTCAGCGGCTTAGTCCCATTCTTGACGATGTAGCTGGTGGAATGTGGCCCCTGGTACACATTCAAAAGAAGGTGGGTTTCTGCTAAAAAGGGCTAATTTATATTTGAACTGCTCTAGGAAAATGTACTGGATTATTTATATGCATGTATATATTTATATATTGACTTTCTCTATATTCCTTTGCAGAACTCAAAGATACGTGCCAACTTTGGAAGCCGGCCTTTTGCATTTGCTGAAGGCCAAGCACACAGAAATGCTGCTGACTTGTGTGTAGACCTTGCAGAAGAAATCAGTGCAAATTTTGAAGCACTGCCCTTTGCTATGGCCTCAGACAGCGATAATGATGCAGGCGCTAGTGTTACTTCGGACTCTGGTTCTCATGGACCCCCTTGTCGGATTGCAGCTGTTGCAGTTGCTCAGCAGCGTATGTCTCTTGTCATCTCGCATTCCTTTTCAATAATTTTTTTTCTTCCTTGTCGATTTGTATTTTTGCCTCATAGCCTAGTAACCTTTGAATATTTGGCTTTTGCAGAGTACAACAGTGACCAGTCCTGCCTTTATAAGGTGGAGCTGAGCTATGAGAATCTGGTCACCTCTGGACCCGACCCACATCCTCCCCCTATTGCTGATGATGAGAGTGATGATGAGGATGATGATGATGTTCCAAGAGTAAGAAAAGTCTGCAATGCTCAAAATTGTGTTGGAAAAAGTTTTAAGCTTAAGTATTTCATGACTGAATTTTGATTTGACTTCAGGAGGACCACTATGCCCTTCTGGTGAAGGCATGGGAGACAAAAGTGTTCCCCACAATTCGTAGACGGTTCCGTAACGAGGCTGAGAGGAAATCGGGCCTGGACCAAATCAAAGGAGCTCTGCAGCTGGGTAAATAACTTATATTACAACATGGCCAAAAAAATCTTGCGTGCCACTGCAGCTTTCCATGACAATAAACACTTAACCTGTGCTGCTTTAACTTTATGACCCTTAAGATGTTTTTGAAAACTAAATGGAGCGTTAATTGCGTCTAAAAGTCAAAATAATGTCATAATAGGAAGAACGTTTTGTACATGTTTATTTAACCGCCTTAAGGTTTATTGCTGATAATTTAGGTTCACTCATAGACCAAGGAATTAAGTATCAAATCAAATCAGACCTCAGTTTTAATACTACATGCTTTAATGTGCTTCATGATTTGATGATGGGATTCTTGTCATCAACCCTCATTAAATAGATGTCTGAAGTTATAAAATTAATCACTTACCAGACTGTCTACCTGTACGTAGAGCTGAGACGCTGTTTCTGGTTTCAGGTATGGTTGACATTGCGAGGCAGACAGTGGAATTTCTGTATGAAGAGAATGGTGGCATTCCTCGAGATCTCTACCTCCCAACTATTGAGGATATCAAGGATGAGGCCAACAAGTTCACTATCGACAAAGTCCGCAAAGGTAAGAAAGGAAATAACATTATTTCATGAAGCACACAAAACAAAGTCTTTAGACATCTGTACTAATATTGCACATAGTTACTTTTCACTTGCTGCCACTAGGCTTGAATGACCTTATTGTAATTTCCAGTGGGGAAAAAAAATCAAATGTATATACAGTGGTCCCTCGTTTATCACAGGAGTTGCGTTCTAAAAATAACCCGTGATAGGTGAAGTCTGCAAAGTACCCAGGAGACACGGCATGAGATTGATTGACAGTGGTCTACAGCCAATCAGGACACAAACACAATGTGCTGTTAAAAAAAACAAACAAAAAAACCATGCAAAATTGCACAAAAAAAATCCACAAAACAGCGAGGCCAGGAAAGGTGAACTGCATTATAGTGAGGGACCACTGTAATATGATGTGATGTCATTTAAATGATCCTCGTGGTGATGTACTGTTTCAACACAGGCTTGACTGTGGTCATCCGATGTCCTGACAGCAACAATACCAACAGCACAACAGGGGGAACAGCACTGCCGAAATTTGCCATCAGGGGCATGTTAAAAACTTTTGGTTTGCATGGTGTTGTGCTGGATGTGGACTCTGTAAGTATACTCATTTACCATTATAAGCGTTTTCTATCTTAACAACAAAGATGCTGATGAACAAACTGTTTGCTTTGTTAAGGTGAATGAACTGGTACAGGTGGAGACATACCTGCGTAGTGAGGGTGTGCTTGTCAGGTACTGGTATCCAATTGAAATGCTGGAACGCCCACCTGCTGGATCTCGCCGTACTGCGGCTAATGGCTTGGTCTCATTAGACAGTAGCAACATTCAGATTCACAGGTAACATGTGAATCCAATGAGGATAAATATGACACGTCTACATGCTGCACAGAATCATTCATGCAGCTCTGCTTTATTTTAGGGAACTTCTTCGCTGTGAGAGTGCACTGGCCAGATTATACTGTCGCATGGCCTTGCTCAACATCTTTGCCCCCAAGAATCCGCACACCTTCACTCGTCTCTTCCACATACCTGCTATCCGTGACATCACCTTGGAACACTTGCAGCTTCTATCTAACCAGCTGCTGGCTCCACCCCTCCCTGGTGAGTGTGGCTATACGATATTATAATGAAACACCTTAATACCATGTGCATATTCTATTAGTGGTAAATGTGACAATTTTTTTCTTCCTGCAGATGGCACGATCAGTTCAAGTTCTGTTCTGCTGGCTCAGTCAGTATTGCACAACCTTGAGGGCCAAAGTTGCTCCCCCACAGACCTGTTTTACCAGGGCAACGCTCAGCCAATCCGGGAGTGGTTGACAGTGGCCATCACCCGTGCCTTGCATCAAGGAGAAGAAAGCTTACTTGAGCTTACAAAGCAGATATGCTGCTTTCTACAGGTATGTTCTGCCAATCTGTTATTAATTTAATACATGTATCTCAGGGTGCATGTTTACAAGCTGTTACAACTCTTACAATTGGGGTGATTCTTGACAGAATGCACCAGAGCAGTTTACATCTGAGGAGTTCCCAGTGTCAGAATCCAAAGTAAGCATGGATGTCAGCTTTCCAGGAGCTGCATTTGTGATCGTGTCCTGCAAAGAAAGCCAGCTAGGCTGTCGTAAAGAGTGAGTTATAGTGGTTTATTAAATAACAGCTTTAATAAAATAAATAAATAAAAAACATAGGAGAGAAAACTTAAAAACAAAATCAAATTGATAGCAAAAATGACATCTTAATCTTTTCTACTCCATTAGCTCAAGTCTGTACAAGGCCCCTTGGGCTCGAGTCATGGTGTATGGCCTGGGTCACAAGGTGCGGAGAAATGGCCAGCTGAATCTGATGGAGGCTGTGTGTTATCCTCTGGATGCTTCACCTACCAACACAGGCCTTATTCCCCCACCTACCACCAATCAATATCCTTCTGTTATGATCCCTACTGATAAAGTGCACATCAAGCTTGGTTAGTATCTAATTCCAAAGGGAATTTATATACGCTGCTTTAGCTGTTTTGTGAATAAACTCTGTACCCATTAAATGTAATGAAGTATCCCTTTGTCTTAATTGTAGGGGTGTCCCCCCCTCCTGGTGCTGTGCTGGTGTTGCACTCCTTGCCACTGGAGTTTCCATTAGCCATGGCATTTGCTGAACAGCTGCTAACATGGAAGCTGGGAGAGAGCAGTGAACGATCAGAGGATGAGCTGGACACAGTTCCCTCATCTGTGCTGCTACAAGTGGTAGAACTACTTGGTAGGAGGAATATCCATTGTGACACCATTTAATGTGCATGTTGTATTTCATTGCCATATTTCTGTATCCCTGTCATATAGCAGTTGTAGTATTACATTAAACACACAAATGTAGATTTCACCCATTAAATCCTAAATTGTGAGATTTCAAAAAAAGATTTCAAAATCCTAAATTGTGATATTTAGTTTTAAATTTTTATTATTCATTTTAATGTCCTTTTAGTTAGAAGTAACAACTCAAAGCTTACGAACCTAAGCTATAAGTCACGAGACATTTAGGTGCATAAAGATTTCCCAAGATCCCAATTTTGATTATTTTCTTGGTCGTTGTTCTTAGGTGGTTTGGTTTGGACAACTGATCTGGCTCCCTCCATCAAAGAACTCATCTTTCACTTGTTAGCGGAACTTTTGCGGAAGATCCACCAATTGGAGCAGCGCAAGAGCCCTACTGGTCTATCAAGTTCAATTGCTCTTTTGCTTAACCCCTGCCTCGCAGTGCTCATGGCCCTGCAGACAGAACTCCGAAAGCTCTATGACCGGGAAACTCAGGGATGGACTGCTGGAGGGGCTGGAGCAGGGGGGTCCTCATCCGGAGGCATTGCATTGGCCCTGGGTGCGGAGCAGAGTCGATTCTCCACATACTTTCATGCCCTGATGGAAGTGTGTCTGGCTGTTGCAGAGGTGACACTTCCTCTCAATGTTGGCGGCTCTTCAGTGGGAGCGCTGTCCTCCACCAGTGCCCCTAACCTTAGTGATTCTTCTTCATCCTCATCATCATCCCCAGGCCAGACACCGCAGAGCCCCAGTTTGCTATCAAAGCGTAAGAAGGTGAAGATGAAGCGTGAGAGAGCAGCAGCTGCAGTGGCAGCAGTGTCTGGTAAACGGGGAAGTGGAGGTGCAAGGCTGTCAGAGAGTGACAGTGCCCTGCTGAACATGGCAGGTAGTAAACCTGAGGACATGCTGTGGTTCCACCGCTGCCTTACTCTGCTGATGATCTTACGACACCTTGCCAACAAGGACCCACAGGGCTTAAGCGTAACCAGCGATGCAGTAACGGACGCCTGCCAGGCTCTGGTTGGACCCACTGCTCACAGTCGCCTGCTGGTGCTCTCAGGTATTCCCACGCACCTGGAGGAGGCTGTTGTCCGTAATGCTATCCGAAGGGCTTGCAACGCACATGGGGGGCTCTTTAAAGATGAAGTCTTCATTCCTCTCCAGGAGGAGGACCCCAAGAAAAAACCTGGGACTGGTGTTGCAAGCCTTCAGGATGGTAAAGTGTGTCCTGAACCTGAGCGCCCCTTTGCAAACAACGGAGGTCCCGAGAGTCCCGACAGCTCCAGTAGTGTAACTCCAGCTATGAGTGTGAGTGCTTCAGCTTCTACCAGCCAGACCTCTATCTGCAGCTCCTCTCAGGGGGTCTCCCGCACTGCCAGTGAACTTTCCGTCGATCAGGAGCTTTTAGCTGTCCCACCTCTCACTCCTGCGGCTGCAGCTTCTGCCATTACATACCCCCAGCAGGGACTCCAAGAGTCACAGACAGTTTCTAGTCAGGAGAGTCTAGATACCTCCCTGTGTAGCACAGGGAGTCTTGGGAGTCTCGGCAGCTTAGGGGAACCTGTCGACAGTGCAGAAACGCCATCCGCGTCAGATGGGGGCTCTATGCACACAGTCACCTCATTAGAGAGCAATGCAGTCATGGCCAGACCCATCAAGGGTTACGCTGTCATTGAGGTGAGCTGATTCAAATCGTTATTATTCCATCTGATTGATTTTGTGCTTAAGATGTTGAAAATGTAAGGAAAATTTCTCTTTTGGTGACTATAGGTGCGTTCTCGAGCCAAAGTGGAAAAAATTCGTGCCAGTCTTTTCAACAGCAGTGACCTGATTGGCTTGTCCAGCCTGGAAGGTGAAGAAGAACTAATGGAGCTGACCAATGAGGAGATCCTCACGGCTTCCAGTGTTAACCAAAGCCTGTTTGACACACAGGGAAGCTCTGCCCTTGAAGACTACTTCTTGGAGAAAACAATCAAAGGTTGTCACTTAACTACAATCACATATTTGCTGCTTTTAGTTTTCTTACTTTGTCTAAATTAAAATTCTTCTGTTTGAAGGTGACAAGCTTGTACCTGGAGCCCGAGATGTCCTCACAGATATTTTTAAGAGCTGTGTCCACTCGGAGCAGATGCTCAGCCTCACGCCAGCCAAGCCCGTTAAAGTGTCTGACATTTACCTCAGCAAGGAGCAGATCAACTCTCAGACACCAGGCAACCTACTGCATACTTTCTTCACCAATGTTCGACCTCCCAAGAAAGTACTTGAGGACCAACTTACTCAGGTATTAAACAAGTGCTCAACAGTAAACTTGTGAATTCTTTGATATAGTTAAATCAAAAATTTGTTAGTCTGGCTCGGTTTTAGTTTGGACTGTCACCTCACAGAGAGAAGGCCCTGAGTTTGAATTAAATCAGGACCTTTTCTGTGTGGAGTTTGTATGTTCTCCCCGTGTCAGCGTGGTTCTCTTCAGGTTCTCTGATTCCTCCCACAGTTCAAAGACATTGAATTAGTGGGGCCAGGTTAAATGCCCCTAACCTGAATTCGAAAAATTGAAGAAAATGGATAGATGGATTACTATAATTCAAAAAAAATAATAATAATAATTTAACTGTAATTTAATTTAATTGACCTTTTTGTTTTAAAACAACTTTTCAACTTTTGTACACAACAACTTACAAAATGTTTTATTTTTTTAGATTCTAAGAAAGTATGGCACTCCTAAGCCAAATAAGAACAAGTACAGCAAGGCAGGAAAAGAGCAGCATCAAGGCAAGGTAGTAAGCACCAAGAGGCCCATCACCAAACCTCCCACTAAGGAAAAGTCTGTGCTTAACAGTGTCAGGTACGTCACTCACTTTTTGAACGGTAACTACATGTATAGAGGCATAAACACACTGCCATGATAACTGAATTAAAATGTGCTCATCTCTCAGAACCGCACTGAGTGAGAAGAAAACAGTGCTAAAGCCGAAATCTCCTGAGAAATCCAGACCTGAAGAAAAAGATGTGGAAAAATCTCCTGCGAAGAAAACCGAAGGTTTGTAATAAACACTCCCACTTTGACTCCACACATCTATGAATTTTTAGCTAACACAAAGATTTGCAAAGGATTAAAACAACCTTTGAATTAACTACCTAACTACCACAGAACTAAATGTGTGGTGAAGAAATATTCACATTCCTAAGCTGTGAACTTATCCAGGCTTATCCATGAGTTTCAAATGTTCCTTCGCAAGTAAAAGTGAAATAAAAACAAAGGACACGAAAAAGTGAAAACATTTGTGCTGTGTCATGAGATAAATTTTAGGGAACCTGATGGAAATTGAACATCAAAATGATAGCAGTTTCATTTTTGCTTTTTTTTTTTTTTTTCCATAGTTGCGTCATTTCATGAGGGCACCCAAAACCAGACACGAGACACTTTGTCATATGTCAAAATCATCAAAAGCAATGTTTTGCGTGGGTGTTTTGTTTTGTTAGTATCTTAATAAACCTTTTCATTAAGTTTCATCTGAAAACTAATTAACAGCTGAAACTGTAGAGAAGAAAAAGTATAATATTTGTATCTGAATTGTAGGAAAGTAGGATGAAGCAGCACAACATTGAAATTAATGTAAGTAGGTTACCAGAGAATTTAAGACATCCACACAATTGCATTTAAAGGCACTTTTGTCTGTTGACACACCGCCAGTCCATTATCATAAAAGTGAGAATTTTCCATATCAGTAGCTGATCCATGTATTTGTAAATGAAATGCAACCTGCTGCGAATGGTTTCTTTAGTCCCAGAGGAGAAGTACTTGACACTAGAAGGCTTCCATAAATTTGCTGTTGACCGAGCCAAGCAGGACATCCGCAGTGTCTGGAGGGCAATTTTGGCTTGTGGTTATGATCTTCACTTTGAGAGGTGAGATTTGAACAGCCTTGTTTGAAAACAAACACACACACACACACACACACACACACACACACACACACACACACACACACTTAACATGTTGTCAGTTTTCTTTTGTTTTAAGTAATTCTGCCCTAATTAGAAGTTTTTAACCTTTATAAAAACAATAATAAATGCATATATTATGTCTTATTACTAACTGCAAAGATGATGATATATGTAGAATTTCTAGTGGGGGAAAAAAGCTTCATAAGCCTTATTTTGGGGCAAAGTCCCATTTTTATCAGAGTCGACTGATTCTACGGATGTAGTAAACATTTTGGTGATTATTTAAACTGAAGGTTTTTTGGTTGTTTTGTTTTTTTCTTTCTATCAAAAATAACTGCCCACAGATATTTCTATATGGCTGCTGAGTTTCTGCTTGCCTTTAAGAAGGCGAGTGTGTGAGTTGTTTCATGTCTTTTTTTTTTTTTTTCCCCTGGTTTGGCAGTTGATTGGCTCTTAGGGATCAGTTTGTATTAAGGATTCTTTGAGTGTCTTGTCTCTATCTGATAATGTTTCTGCTCTTTAATGTTTTTAATGAGCTCAGAGCTCTTTATTTAAGAACTCCCGTGCTCCTCTGCCAGGTGCACCTGTATAGACACTCGCCATGCACAGAAGGCTTGTAGAAAGTGGAGCTTAGAAATGGATGTGGCATTGGTACAGTACATCAACAGACTGTGCCGTCACCTGGCTATCACACCATCCCGGTTGCACCCCCATGAAGTCTACCTGGACCCCAGTGATGCTGCTGATCCTCGTGTGGCCTGCTTGCTCAGTATGTAAACTGCCAGCACTTTTGGAGTTTCACTGAAAAGTTTGAAACCTCGGGGGGGTTTTGTCAGCTATACATAACTTTTTGTATAAATGTCAATGTTTTCAGATGTGCCTGTGGAGAGTTTACGCCTACGCTTTGCTTTGCTGCAATCGCTCAACAACAGCCTGGAGAGTTTCTTCCTGCCGTTGGTGGAACTGAGACAAACACATACGTATCAAAACAGCATTGCAGCTCTGTTGAGTGAGGCCAAAGGTGAGCGGGATCTGAGCACACATCTCGCGTTGTAGTTTGTGTAACCTATCTGGAAAGCTTGCTTTGTTGAAATGACTCACCGCTTGTTCTATTTGCAGGCCTAATCTTTTATGACACTAAGGTCACTGTGATGAACAGAGTACTGAATGCCACAGTGCAGCGGACAGCTGACCATGCCGCTCCAGAGATTACACTGGACCCTCTAGAGATTGTGGGAGGTGGGTATTCCTTTCACTGGTTCACGTTTTTTAGTTTTTCAAAGTTCTATATCACTTAACGGAGCATTAGGGCCACATTAAGAAAAAATTATTATTGATCATTTTGAGAAAAAAATGTAGAAATGTGGAGATTAAAATATTTTCAAGGCAAATTGCCACAGCTGCTATATCCTCCATATAATGGCTTGTGTAGCTAAGTTAGTGACATTATATTTCAAAATCGGTTTTAGTTACAAGAAAACGATTTCTCTTTTAGCACATAAACAGAGTGTGGTAATAAGGATCTTGAAACGATGGTGCAGAAAGCAACATCTGGTCAGAAGGAAAAAAACCCACAAACTTTGAAGAGCGTGTATATTGTATCACAAGATACAGTCCCACTGCGCAAGTGACATCGGACTGTTGTCTTTTATATGTCATATGTTTATATGTTTGATCCACTGAAGGGGTTGTTTTGTAACGCCAGGCAATGTTGTTTTTGTTTTTTCAACGTCTACTGAACGTCTAAAATGTGGTTGTTGAAGACATCTTCGACTCATTTTAGACTGTTTTTAGGCTGCTTCTATGGGCTCTATAGTCCCATGTTTCCAGATGGTGGAGGGCATGTTTTCTGTACAGAAACAGTTATGTGTGAAGGAATACAGAGCGATTAGTGGACATCTTCAGATGGCGTGGGCTCCTGAGCTAAAACAAAAGTGAGCAGCTGCACGGTGGATTTGGAGCAGAAATGTCCCGAGCTTCTCACAGACAGTTTGCAAAATGTGCGAATAAACAAATACTGTTGAGCAGAGTAGTCCAGTTTATACACAATTGCATAAACTTCTCATACTTTCTGTTGCAACTTCTTGTCTTGCTACTGAATACAAACACACTCACTTCCTCTTACAAACCTCTTCACAAATAAAACGGGATTACTTGTAAATATGGAGCATATATAAAGAAAATGCTCTTTTAAACTTTTTAAATACAATTGTGCTCTTTTTAAAAGGAATTTCAAAAGTTTTCAAAAATACTTTAACCATAATTATTTTGCATTTTAACATTAAAAAAAATACCAACATGTACTGAATAAATCAATAGAATAACACATAAGTAATGAGGGATGTTTTTAAATAATCTTTATTTAAACATATTGTTTATGTTGATAACAATAATGTTTATATTTGTAATTAAAAATACTACATTTCTTAATCATGTAAATTTCCGGCACCTGTCACAGATGTCCACGTGACGCCCAAAGTAATTATCCTGTCCAAAGTTCATATATTGAGCATTATATTAACCTCCAAGGTGGGTCATGGTTTGGCGTCCAAATTGTGGACCTTGTTTGGACGTCGTATAGATGTCGATTGCTTGCAAAAACAACAGACCCAATATAGACATGGTCTGAGCATCTATCTAACATCCAATGTTTAGTGGGATGTAGCAGCTAATCAATTTGTTTCAGTAACTCATCTACACAAAGCATCTTGCAGAGGCTGCATCAGTTTGTAATCTGCACATTTTGGGGGTTTTTTTTTCTCAAAATGATCAATAATTATTTTTTTTTCTTAATGTGGCCCTAATACTCTTCATACTTTCAAGGTATCTTGTCAAACGTGCTTTTTTTTCTGATTGGGTGCGTCTGCCTCAGGTGAGATCAGGTCATCAGAGAACACGTACTTCTGCCAGGCAGCACGCCAGCTGTCGTGTGTGCCGTCATCCCAGCTTTGTGTGAAACTCGCCAGTGGAGGAGACCCAACCTACGCCTTTAACATCCGCTTCACTGGAGAGGAAGTTCATGGCACGAGTAAGAATTTCTCCCTCACAATACTTCTGTACTGCCTTTGATTCTTGCGCTTGAGATTTATTTTAATTCATAAACTTCCAAATAACTGGTACAACTAACTAACCAGTATTAAAAGCAAAATACAAAATCAATGGCAAAATATATGAACTTTTAATCGGTTGAGAATCTAAGCACTGGATATACTTAGATTTATTCTGCTCTGCTCATTTTGTTTTTCTGTAATACAGGAAGAAGTAAAGAGACTAACATCATGTAAATGTGGCATTTGCAGTTACTTAATTACACTGTCAGGCCATAAAATAAATTGACCACTTTCAAGACATTACAGGCCAATGTAGGTTTTCTGTTTCGTTTTGATAGAAGTTTCCATGTTTCACTATATTTCACAATATTTTTTGTTATAAAAAAAATAATACCGGAACCTAAAAAAAGGAACGACATTTCTACCAAAATAAAACAACAAAACTGGCTTTAAGAAGGGGTAAATAAGCACCATGTGTAAAAGGAGTTCTCATACTGCAATAGTTAATCACATAAGCAGAAGCCTGCAGCACAGATTCCGGGTCTATTTGTATTGAACTAAAATTCTTTCAAAGTTTGTTTGTATGTGCACTTTGAATCAATGTACAGCCCTGTGAATAGTATTTGCCCCCTTCCTGTTCTAACTGGCTGTGATCAATGTGTGCAGGTGGCTCTTTTAGACACTTCCTGTGGCAGGTGTGTAAGGAGTTGCAGAGTTCTGCACTTTCCCTGCTGCTCCCCTGTCCCAGTGCTGCAGCCAATCGTAATAAGGTAATATTTATTTTCTATTACCTACCATGTTTTCTGCTTTTTTTGTCTTTTTTGCTCTATTTGTTTTCATTCATATCCGACTGTGTGCTAGATACTAACTGAAATGTGTTTTATCACACATGATGCAAACTGCTGTGTTAGGAGTAATATAATTCGTATCTGTATTTGTGCTGTTCTCAGGGGAAATATATCCTCACTCCATGCCCTATCAGCTATGCAGAGGAACAGTTGCTGCACTTTTTTGGCCAACTACTAGGCATAGCCATACGTGCAGATGTGCCACTTCCTTTGGACTTACTGGGCTCATTTTGGAAGGGCCTAGTTGGTGAGCCTCTCGACTCAGAGCAGGACCTGCAAGAAGCTGATGTGCTTACCTACAACTATGTCAAGAAATTTGAAAATGTAAGTGTATATTAGTGTTTGTAGCACCTTTAGATGCTACCAACATGACTCTAGTGACCTCAAATTTACCTTTTCCCTCCTATGCTGAAGGTGACTGACGAGACCGAGCTAGAGGCCCTGTGTGCTGAAATTTCCTCCCAGCACCACTCAGGAGAAAGCCCAGACTCCCCCAGCCGTCCCTGCTGCACCTTTACCTATGTCACTATGACTGGTGAAGAAGTGGAGCTTTGTCAGGGAGGGCGGAGCCTCATTGTCAGGTACAAATCATCCCACTGATCGCATTTTTGTTGTTGTTCCCGTTCCCGTTTGCAGTTATCTTAATTCGGCGTAAGTTGTCTTTATAGCCAAATGCCACAGAACATTAGGGTGTGATTTCATTCTGGATATCCTGTGTACTTGTATCTGTCTGCAAAGCTGGCAGAACAAGGATGTGTATGCACGGGCGGTGCGGAGCCTTCGTCTGAGGGAGCTGCAGAATGTGGAGTGCATGACAGCGGTGCGTGCAGGGCTCGGATCCATCATTCCCCTGCAGCTGCTTACCATGCTCAGCCCTATAGAGATTGAGCTGCGCACCTGCGGCCTGCCTTACATCAACTTGGAGTTCCTGAAGGTAAAGCAGTGTTAATTTTGTTGACCAATAATTGTCATCATAGTTCACGTCAACATTTTTTTTTCTTGTCTGACACGCAAAGAAGACGATAACTAAAATAAAATGTACTGACATTTTCTTAACAAATGAAAGCAAGATGAGAAAATTCTGGAGAAATAAGATCCAATCAGAACTAAAAAAGTTGTGTATAAAGGCGGGCCAGTTTGGAAGTGATCCAGTCAGAAGTAATCTAGTTGTGCAGTAAGGTTAGAGGTGCACATTTGATCTGCTGCCTTGAAGAAAGCAGGAGAGTTCGGCTCCTTGTTTCTCATAAAAATGTGAAACAAGGAGCAAAATGTCAACACTTGGAAGACAGGGAGGAGTAGACGCATGGACACATTTGGCACACATGAAACTACGCCGTAAACTGTGTGAGCAACTCTAGCTGGTAAATACACTTTATATTTTAGTCAAATAAATCAACCTCAAATTTAGTCTACAAGAACCTTTTGATACATAGTCAACTAAAATGAGAAGAATTTAGATGCCTAAATTATTAAAACATTAAAACATGCCTAAAACTAAATCAAAGCTTGCTATTAAAATTAACACTGAGGTGAAACATATATTTGTGTGAAAGTGATATGTCTGTGTCACTTGTCATTAAAGTTTCTTTGTCGGGCTAGGCAGTTTATTTATTTATTTTATTCTGCTATTGATTCATGCTAAATATATGAAATACAGAGAGATTTCACTCACCTCGTGTTGTCACGGGTTAGTATTTAATTTCAGCATGTGCTCGGTTCCCTCGTAGGCTCATACAATGTATCAGGTGGGCCTGATGGAGACTGACCAGCACATCGAGTTCTTCTGGACCGCCCTGGAGATGTTCACTCAGGAGGAGCTCTGCAAGTTCATCAAGTTTGCATGCAATCAGGAGCGCATCCCATTCACGTGCCCCTGCAAGGATGGGGGGCCTGACACCGCTCATGTTCCCCCATACCCCATGAAGATTGCCCCTCCTGATGGGGCAGCAGGTAAGATCTGAGGGTTAAGCAAGGCCCCGAATCATCTCAGCTTCTCTTGCAAACTTGAGCAAACTCTAAAATGTTAAATTACAGACACACATTCAAAATCTCAGGCTTGCTGTCATTTACTGTACACCTGCATAGCTGGCAGCTTATTATAGCACCTGCTACGTAGCACGTCATTGGGCTTCTGGTTCATTAACAACTGGCAAACATGCATAACTGGGAGAGAAGTGCTGGGTTATGAACTCCTGTTTCTCCTTTAGGTCAGCCAGACTCTCGCTACATCCGGGTGGAGACCTGTATGTTCATGGTGAAACTGCCCCAGTATACTTCTTTGGACGTGATGCTGGAGAAACTGCGCTACGCCATCCACTACCGCGAGGACCCACTCAGCGGCTGAGAAGACTTGACAACCGAATATTCCCCCCCATGTGCCCCAAACCTCGCCCTCACCCGTGACCCCTTTTCTCCCTTCATCCCCAAGTTCCTGGACTTTCCTCTGAGACAGACCTTATGCTCTGCTGCATTGACAAGTCACAAAGTTAATTTTATTACATTTTCAGTGGCAATGCTTTGTTTATCCCTGCTTTATATTGCAGTTTACACAAATTGTACGTTTCATTATTTTGATTTGTTTTGCTTTTTTTTTTCTTCTTGTTATTGTATTTTATTTTCTTTTATTATTTTTTTTCAAGGGAATTCAGGGAAGATATTCTGAATTGGCACTGACACGGAGTTTGAGGACGACGCTGAAGTGAACCAACTGTGAGACTTTTTGTTCACCTTTTCCTCCCCTTTCCTTTAACAGAAGGATTAACAAGGTTCAGTCAAATTCTGTGAATTTAGCAGCGTTACGGGCTAACTTTGAGATCAGCACTTTGAATTTAATTGAATTCACGATTGCTTAACATTTTAGCACTGTAATCTCGGTCTGACTCGCTGGATTTGGCATTGCCATTATGGCACAAAACAAACATTTACTCTCCTAACGCTTAACCTAGCTGCCTCCCTCTGCCACCCCTCTGTGGGGGTGATGTTCAGAAACATGCCTTTGCTGTAGGAGCCTCTCTCAAGAGGGTAATGCTGTGTGTGAAAATCAGATGATGATCATGGCTTTTGAGTTTAAGGTACAATGACTCTCCCCCCCCAAAAAAAGAAAAGAAATTTGTATTGCTGTCTAGTCTTGGAACCTGTCAAGTATAAGCAGGCAGAAGGTGTGAACAAGTGCTGTACAGGATATTATGTAGTTTACTGCCTGTTTTAAATAAAAATGAACTCCTAATGGACAAACTAACTTATGCCTATATAAACTGATTACATTTTATCCAAGTCTCTGAAGGGAGGGTATTTAAGTCATGTAAAAAGTCATATTAATCTATTAGTTTATGAATAGATAGATACTTTTATTTTATTTTTTCTCTTTTGTTTTTTTTTTTGTTTTTTTTAATACCTTAGTAGCTGTGGCAGAACGAGGGGTCAGGTAGAATGGACGATGGTAATCGAAGCCTGCTCTGTTTTTTTTGGTTTTTTTGTTTTTTTTTTATAAAGTTGCATTACAAATTGTGAAACCTATGTTGCATTGTGAAAGCAGGAAGGGAACCCATGAGCTGCTGCTCTTCCACATTGTTTGTGTAATAACTTCTACTGAATGTGAATGTCCTTGTTTCCTGTTCCCAATATACGTGATCTTCACACGTACACCGAGGAAGGGGCAGCGGGTTAAATTGAGTTCTGCCTTTTCATAGTTTTCTTTAATGAGAAATGAACAGCATTCTGCTTTTTTCTTTTCTTTTTCTTTTGGTCAAATTACCCATAACCAAATGTTTAGCTGTGTTTAAAAAACAATAAAATAAATAAATAGGATGGGAAAAAAAATGTAAATAGACTAAAGTTATGTTTGGCAATTTTTATTAATTGCTAATTCACTTCACCTTATAACTTTTGGTTTTCGGTTTGCACTACTCTTCCAAGAAAAGATTCTAAAATGAGCAAACTAGCTGATGTCTGTTGGATATCCAGTTTGTTGTGTTGTTATTTTTTATGAATTTTTTGGAAATACCAATAATATTATTATCACCTTTGTCTTGTACTCAGATGGATTCAATTTCTTCTACTCATGGTGAAACATGTTTTTCTTGTGTGAGTAAAATCGCCATTTTACTTGGATAGTACTGAAAAACACAGCGAAAATTGCTATTTGACTAATTGGGTTGTTGATTGCTTGCAAATTTTTTGGTTTTTGGTTCAGTTCCTTTTGAAGGGTGATACACCGCTGCTAACAGGGACGCTCTCTCTTCTACTACTCCTTCTTGGGAGGGGTAGGAAAGGTTATAAAACGGACATATCCATACAAGGAGGTGTTACGATAAAATGTGTGCTGTACATTTACTTGATATTTATTACAATTATTTATGGTTGCATTAACTTAACTTTTACTGTCTTACCTCTGCACATCGGAAGCTTAACATATCTAAAAATGGATTATACAGATGTAAAGAATCAGATGGCATTTGAGATTTGTGTCACAATAAAGAAATGTCTTCATGTACAAATACTCTTTGTTGTTGTGTTTTTGTTTTGTTTTGTTTTTTTGCTCTTGATCTAATTATCATTTTAACTAATTGGTCTTTAAGTTATTGGTCACAGGAAACCTCACATTTTCATACTTGACCAGCCAGTGCTGGTGATGTGACTTGGTGAATGTGACTGTTACCAGTCTCTTTTGACAATTAGTTCTCATCATGACGTCATGGTTTGTCTATTTTAAAACATGCTTTGTATGTTTTACTGGCAGTTAAGTAACTGCCAGTAAAACAGTAAAACTGACTCAATAGTTGGATTCTGTTTCATTGTGTGTTCTATTCAAAGAAAACTGTCTTGAGCAATGTGTGTAATTGAGGAAGAGACCAAAAGACTTTGTGTGCTGTCAGTGCTTACTGAGCTTTTATACTGCTTTGCTGAAATTTCTAGGTCAAATTTAAGACATACAGTTAGGTCTATATATATTTGAACACTGACACATGTTTATTTTTATTTTTTTACTTGTTTACTTATGTTTACTGAAACATATTCCAGTAATAGTTATATAATGGACATGGACATAATGTGTAAATGTAAACTTTAAGCTGTCATTTAAGAGTATTTACAGTAAAACTGGATAAAGGGTTTAGGAGTTTTAGCTCCTTAACATGTGCCACCCTTTTTAAAGGGGACCAGAAGTAACTGGACAATCGACTAAAAGGCTCTTTATTGGACAGGTGTGGGCAATCCCTTTATCATGTTGTTATCAGTTAAGCAGATCAAAGGCCTGGAGTTGATTTGAAGTGTGGTGCTTGTATTTGGAAGATTTTGCTGTGAATGGACAACATGCGGTCAAAGGGGCTCTCTGACACCACCAGGAACTCAATTATTACTCACTTAAGGAGACCAGAGTGTAAATGCGGTGTAATGGAAACATAATAAGTAGCTAAACTCCAAATTAACTTAGCTTAAATGCTGTTTTTGAAATATTATACCAAAGCAATTTACAAACCAAATATAATACATATATAATATGCACTGTATACACGTGCAGTAGCATGGTGTGCACACTGCACTCCATGCCCAGATATCCCAAGTTATTAGCTTAAACCTTAAAATGCTATTTTATGCCGAACTGTGTTGTCTTTGGCATTTTTCTTACAAATGGGGAAAATCAGCTGCTAGTAACAAAGTGCCTAACCATACAATTCAAAATAGTTTTTTGCTGTCTGTTATGTAAACACACAACACTGGTTAGGTGCTTGAATGATTCGTAGGTGAGTGTTAAGTTGCTTAACTAGAAAAATTTGCATTTCCTGCGAAAATGCTGTGTGGATGCCTTAACGCTGAAGATTTCTGCTGAAAAAAGCTGAAAAAGTTTTTTAAAAAAAACAAAAACAAAAAAAACCCCATGAGCAGGATTCGAATCTGGCCCTTTGGGTCTCAAGGCGGCTACTCATCTTACTGAGCCAAACTCCTGCTCACAATGAAAAGGTGGAGAGACTGACAATTACTAATAATAATGGATTGGATTTATATAGCGCTTTTCAAGGCACCCAAAGCGCTTTACAATGCCACTATTCATTCACACACTGGTGGAGGCAAGCTACGGTTGTAGCCACAGCTGCCCTGGGGCAGACTGACAGAAGCGAGGCTGCCATATCGCGCCATTGGCCCCTCGATGGCTGTCAAGAAAAATGGGTGATGATGACTGTTTTGTAACCATGTCTTCAGACAGTTTTTTGGAAATTCAGTTGTGACACAATGACTCACACTCAGTGCCTGCCTTTGTTTGTTGGTGATTGGGGATGCCAGCACTGTGTCCAACTCCTTTAGATGGGAGAGAGAAAGTAAATCCATCATGGGTAGATTCAAATAAAACAAGAACAAGATGAAACTAGGCATCTAATAACGGGGAACTGTTTTTAATAACATCTACTTTGTGGACATTTTTTTTTTTAATATTCTTTCCCAACTGTATCAGTACTAAGCAGGAGGTTGTGTTTTTTCTATGATTTGGTTCTCAGATTGTTATAATAATTACATAATAATAAGCACATTTCACAAAAATTGTGCTTGCAATCAGAAAGTCATTCACTTTTGGGTTGTCTCATCCTCATCATGACTGGGAGGAGTCTGGTCTGAATGAGCAATGCTGATTGGTTGAGAAATGGGTTTGGTTTGTCAAGTCCACAGACAAGTGCTACATAAATTTGACAAATTTTAGTGATAAAGAGACACAAGAATAAGGATCCACAGGATCTGTAATATTCAGGGAAACATGTCTACAACTAGGTGAGCTGAAACCTGTGTTCTTCTCGTATAAATGACCGCATTGTGAATTGATATTTTGTAATTTTTTTAGGTTGATGTTTTAAATTTTTGATCTTTTTGCTTGCCCTTTGGTCCAAAGTGAAATGAAGACCCAGCAGGATCTTCACGTGGCCACTCCAGTGAGGGAGAGCCTTGCCCTGACCAAACTGGCCGGGACCTCTATTTACCTCAAGCTGGATTCGTCGCAACCGACAGGATCCTTCAAGATCAGGGGCCTCGGTCACCTGTGCAAAACGGTGAGTAATTCCTATCTGGCAATGATTTGATTTCCCCTGCATTTGAAAGAGGATCTTGTCGGGAGTGAAAGGAACCGGCAAGGGTCAGTTTACTGGCTCATGAATTCTGTGTTGACATGTTTGTTATGGGTTTCCTTGTAGCTGGCAGAGCGAGGATATGAGCGATTTGTCTGCTGTTCAGGTGAGAATACAACAGTCTCTACTTTACCATATTGATGCATTCAGTGTGTCTAATTTAATTGTTTGTTTGTTTGTTTGTTTCAATAGGAGGAAATGCCGGCATGGCAGCAGCTTATTCTGCCCGCAAGCTCGGGGTTCCTGCAACTATCATTGTCCCAAACGTCACACCGAACATAACAGTGGAGAAAATGAGGGATGAGGGAGCCACTGTGATCATTCATGGCAAGGTTAGTTAAATGTTCCTCAGTCACTTTTTTACTTTTTCCCAGAACAAATGAATGTACGAGGGTGGTAGATTCTGAATGAATATGCTTCATTTTATTAACCCACAGGTTACATTTAGAATACAAGATGACTATTAAATGGTTTTCATTGATTGAAGGGAACTGGGGGGGGGAGAGATATACCAGATCATTTGTATGTTTTCTTTTCCACAGAATGTAGATGAAGGCATTGCATACGGACAGGAGCTTGTGGCAAACAACGCTGGCTGGATATACATCCCTCCCTTTGATGATCCCCTCATCTGGTAAGATGGCTTCAGTTGGCATCCTCGGAGCTGTGACTGTGTTTACATTAGCCTTCTGTTACTGTGACACCTGTCTTATCATGCATGAACAGAGCAGTTGCAAGGAGTAAATGAGATGATGTGGCAAGATGTATGTTATCACAGCTATTCTGGGGGAGGTTGTCAGATAACTAATTTGTTTGAGATGTCACATTCAAAGTGTTAAGCTTAACCATAAATTATTGAAATTATGGGTTACTTGGTATATTATTGGCATTTGATAATCATATGCCACAACCAAGCTTTATAAACCAGGCTGCACCATGCAGAGATTTCCTATATTGCTGTGCATTAAAGCAAAATCAGTGCTGAGTTTCTAGAAACTGACAGCTTGCGTTTGTGTACAAAGGGAAGGCCACACATCTCTGGTGAAGGAGCTGGAGCACGACCTGAAGGAGAAGCCAGGAGCGATAGTGCTGTCAGTGGGAGGCGGGGGCCTGCTGAATGGGGTGGTGGAGGGACTGCGTCGCGCCAACTGGGCTGACGTCCCTGTTGTAGCCATGGAAACTATGGGTGCACATAGCCTCCATGCAGCCATGGAGGCTGGAGAGCATGTGACTTTACCTGCGATTACAAGGTACTGCTGATTAGCTAATTAACTAAAAAAAATAAGGGTGTCAACAAATGTTTGGACTGGTGGTGAACAGCGGCCTTGTATTATACTCTACAGTGTTGCAACCACACTGGGCGTGGCAAAGGTCTCAGCGCAGACAATGAAACTGTCACAAGAACACCCGATTCTGTCAGAAGTAGTCACAGACCAGGAGGCTGTGAAAGCTGTTGAACGCTTTGTGGGTGAGTACAACCTGAAGAGACAAACAACAGATTTGAAATGACCGATCTGATCACAGATCTCTCCTGATATTCTGCCTCTGCAGATGATGAGAAGATCCTGGTGGAGCCTGCCTGTGGTGCTGCTCTGGCAGCGGTGTACAGTGGCATTATCAAAAGGCTGAGGGATGAGCGCAAGCTGCCGCAGCACCTGGGCCCTGTGATCATTGTGGTGTGTGGCGGCAACAACATCAGCTTGGAGCAACTGAACAAGTTGAAAAAGCAGCTTGGCATTATTTAACTTCACCCTGAGTTTTCCTGACCTTTCTTCCTTTTCCCCACCTGCTCACAAACCCTAAACCCTATTTTACTCTCTGTAATATATTATAAGTACTTGTATGTAGCACTTAATAAAGATGGGATATGTTTATTAATTGTGTTTCTGTTTATAAGGTCTGTCTGAAAAACAATAATTTAACCCACATTTAAGCTGCATTTGATTTGTATTTAGTATGTTTTGTTTGTAGGGCCGTTACATATGGTATATATGTGGTGTATACTGACTGTATGTTAGGCACCAACATGAAAATTTAGTAAAGATGCACAAAACTCCATTTGACGTAAAACAGTTCACTCAGTGTGTAACTGTTCACCATAAAATATGTGAAAAAAAAACCCCAGGTCTAATTATTTATTAGTTATTGGCCTTAAAAATAACCAAATTTCAGACTATTCTTTATTTTAAACTATAGTTCTGTTCTTTGTCTTAAAACTAACAAGTTCTTCAATTTACCGTATTGGCCAAAAGTCTTGAGCCACCTTTGATTTCTTTGTATTTTACTTGCAAAAAGCCACTGTATTTATTTATTTATTTATTGTAATTTAAAAAACTGTCTTGAGCAATAGCTCTCGAGAGTTAATCAACAGTTTGATTGGCATAAAATATATATTTTCTTGCACCAACAAGCTGATTCCCAAAGAGCTATTAGCCCAAAATCTGGAACATCACAGCATGGTGTGCAGCATTTCCTTAAAAATTTTAAGCAAGCTGAACAAGTAGAGGATTAAAAAAGAAGAACTGGGCTGAAAATCAGTGTCAACAGGTCTTGTCATTCATATGTAGGGGATAGTTTGAGGCTAAATTTCAGCCAGTGATGTTTGGGATTTTTGTTGAAACTGATGGAATTATGAACACAGAAAAGTACATTCAGAATTTGATCAAACATGTAATACCATCTGAAAAGGATTTTGAATGACAGTGGCTTCATTTTTCAACATGACTGATGCCAAACAGGACGATCTGATTTCCTCGTGTCAGCATTGTTCCCACATCATCATAATTAATGTTGTTCCAGGTTCAACATTGCAAGTGACCAATCACCTTCTTGTGACGTCATTCCTTTGCGACTTCGAAATACCCGCCTTCGATTATTTCGAAATACAAGTGAAGAAGCGAAAAACCGCCGCCTGTCCGCCGAATTTGAAGTCAATTCGCCTGTCCGCCGAATTTGAAGTCAATTTAGGATACTTTCCTTTAATAAACGGTAAGCATTATACATATGTTCCTCACTTGGCTTGCTGTTTGTTTGCTAGCGATAGGCTACTTGACGACAGCATTAGCTAACCAGTGTTCCCCAACTTTTTGGGTGTTTCGTGGCCCGGGGGTTGGGTCAGGCAAAATTGCAGTAGCTTCCCTGATCATTTTACAAACATAAGTGAAGAGAATCTGGACTAAAAGGCCTAGACTTATGGTTGTGTGCTGAATCTATGAATCAAACTATCACCTGGAAACATAATTAACTGGTCCATAGCTGTGAAACTGGACATGAGTTCTTGATTCTATGGAGATTAACAGTAATCCAGAAATTTACAAATTTGTCCTGGTACATCGCGTAAATGTTGTCCCAGGGACATCGCGTAAATGTTGTCCCTGGGACATTGTGTAAATGTTGTCCCTGGGACATTGTGCAAATGTTGTCCCTGGGACATCATGTAGAAGTTGCCCTGGGACATCGTGTAGATGTTGTCCCTGGGACATCGTGTAGATGTTGTCCCTGGGACATCGTGTAAATGTTGTCCCTGGGACATCGTGTAATTGTTGTCCCTGGGACATCGTGTAGATGTTGTCCCTGGGACATCGTGTAATTGTTGTCCCTGGGACATCGCGTAAATGTTGTCCCTGGGACATCGCGTAAATGTTGTCCCTGGGACATCGCGTAAATGTTGTCCCTGGGACATCGCGTAAATGTTGTCCCTGGGACATCGCGTAGATGTTGTCCCTGGGACATCGCGTAGATGTTGTCCCTGGGACATCGTGTAGATGTTGTCCCTGGGACATCGTGTGATAGCTTGTAAATAATGGAATGAAAATTATTGATTGTTATTAACTTGTGAAAAAGAAGTGTAACAAATCCACATGTTATGTTCTTACACCCTTACAGAAACTGTGACTCCTTCACAATGTCAGGTAAATGTCAACTCATGTTGAATAATCAACCAATCAAGCCTTTTATTATCACATGCAATGTTACACGTACAACTGCAATGAAAATTTCACCCCCTTCTGACCATACATATATTGCTTAAACATCACATTGGGAAGACAGGTCGGAAACAGTTAGGAAGGTCAGAAAACAATTTAATTAATAGATGAGGGGAGAGGAGGAGAAAAAAGAACTACAACCAGACAAAGCTCCTAGAAGACTGAAATGGATGATGGTTGCAGCATGCAAAAAGAAAATGATATCTGTTGACTACAGCATATGCTTTCTCACAGATTACCTTGTGGGAGTAGCTGGACCAAACTCTATTGGTATTTCAAGTTTGAAATCCCTGTTTGACCAGACTAACATTTCAGATGAGGTACCTCTTGACATAAAAATCCTTTTATGTTGTCATAAAACTAATGTTAAATTCTGCTTTAAATACACTTTATTGTACAATTTACTTAATGAATCGTGTTCCTTAGTTCTGTTTTTATTTATATGTATTTATTTATTTGTTTTATAAGGTAATAGATGGCCTAATCTATTTGCAGTGTGAGGTATGTTGAAAAGCTTGTTTGATCATAATGACATAGCATGTTTACGTTTTTGTAATGTATTTGAAAACATAGGTGTATTTATGTTATTTTTATAGAATTTCCCTCACATTTATCCAATACCAAGCCAAATCACTGGAAAAATTTTGGATGGGTCCACAAGAGCACAAAGTGCATACTTTTTGAAGGTATGACTTGGACTGTGGTAACTATGTTCTTATCACAAAGGGTTTATAAGTTGCCACTATAAACAAACAGCATTTTCCAAAATTGAAGCCTTGTCAGAAGAACCTGAAAAATACCTTTCTGAAACCTTTTCTGTGTAAAGACTTGTTCAAAAGCAATGCACACAGATTAAAACATTTCTGTCTTGGCCAACTGATAAAGAACACCAAAAATTTAGTGGTGCGTGTTGAGTCTGTGGTCTTGATTTGTTTTGTACACACTATAGAAATTAATTAATGTAAACCAAACAAACAAACATTTCTTTGTTAATCTAATTCTTTTTGTTCTTTTTTTTTTTTTTTTTTTCTTCGTCAATTATTAGTTTGCCCAATCTCTCATTGACGGTAAAACACAAGTGGAGGAGTACAACACTGAAATCACAAAGCTCACGTCCCGACTTTGCCACTACTTATTTTCCTCAATAGGTAAAGATAAAATTAGCTGCCTTCTTTTTCTCTAACATTGGAAAATGTAACTTGTACTTAAACAAATTATATTTTGCAGATCGAACTAGGAAGTGCAGTCAGTGCTGGTGTGTGATTGCAGCCAAAGACCGGGTACACTATGACATGTCCTTAGCCATATAGATTGTTTATTTAATGGACTTTGTTCATTTGTTTTTTGTTTGTTTATTTCTTCTTCTTTCTTTTTTTTTTAATTCACAGGTGCAGTGCCAGAAATGTGGTGCATACAAGCACATGCGTTGTTCAAAGTCTGTTTGTGGCATCTGTATCTTCTGTGAGAGTAAGTCACAATATAACTAAACAATGTCCAAAAATGTTTAAAGTGAATTTTTTTTCCGTAATTTTGCCTTTGCACACCAGGACTGTGTAATTAAAGTGGACGTTTCAAGATCCAGTTTTTACACAAAACTATTTTAGACATAACTGTGTCGTATTGTGGGGATTTCTCTTCACAATTAAATTGATATAGTGCTGTTTATATCATTCTTCTTTATGTAACAGCACAGTGCAGCACAGCAGAGGGAAAGGAGTTGTGCAGCATAGTGGGTGGCTATACAGGAGGAGCAATAGAAGTAGCCAGTGAAGAATGTCATCAGGGAAAGCATCAGGCAGCGAATGACAAAGGAAAAGTTCCTAAGGGAGAGAACATCTGCAGCAAATCGACAAGTAACAGTGAGATAGGAAGACTGACAGTCAGAGATGAAGGTACACAGACTGAAGACAAAGAAAAAGAAACAGAAGTATACGGCACAAGTCTGAGTACAGATAATGCTGCTGCTGATGATGTTGACAGGATCGATGCAGATACAGAATTCCAAACTGATTCAGAAGGAACTAGTACAGTTTACAGAGTGCATGGTCGCTTATCTGTACCAAGCTCAAAAAAGAAAACCTACACAATAACAGAAGACGAGATCAAGCGCAGAATCAACGCAGAGAACATGTCAGTTCATGTTTTCAGAGGTTTGATTGGGGTAGATATACATTTCGTGATTTTGATGTCACCTGAAATAAATCCGGGTTACTCGTATCAATGAAGTGACAATGTGGCTGGAAATTGTGCATTTGCTGCAACATATACACAATTACACCATGTAAACAAAAGCATTTAACTTTGTGCGTGTGTGTGTGTCTCTCTCTGCTCTTTTGGTGTTTGCACTTTTTCTTTTTTAGGGCCGTAAAGCCAAACTGCCCGCAATGATTCTTGACAGGCCTAAGAAGGCCAAAACTAAAGTAACAGTGTTTAGTGTTCTGAGTGAAGAGGAGGCTGGGGAGCTAGCCCTCGGGTTTGCCGGAAGATTGGCCTGCGATGTCACAACAGACATGGTCTGTAAAGGCATCGACCATTCAAGTGCTGATATGACAAAGTAAGTTAGTAAAACAATATGAAAGTTGTATCTTTTTTGGTATTATTTGTCATTTCCCCGTATTTGGGTTATTGGTGTAACATTGTTAATCTTACTTTCTAATAACAGACAGACTCTTCTCAAAATCCAACACAATCTTAAACATGAGCTGACTGATTCCTCAACCTTCAGTTTGCTGACACACACCTTTGGCCCCGCTGCACTGGATTCTGTCATTTCATTCCTGTGTGAAAAACTTGATCTTGTTTCTTAAATAATGAAACCTTTTGTGACTTTTGTTTGTTCTGTAAATCAGAATCTTGAAAATTGTTCATTGTTGTTCTAAGTTTGTGTTAACTATTTGGCAAAAATGATTGGTTCCTAATCCAAACAGCATAATGACTGTTCTAACACATATCTTAAAAATGCTACAAAGAAAGAAAATTATCACATATGTTTCAATATGAATGTAATTGTGTCACACTCGGTTTGTAGTAACTTTCCTGTTTTATTTTGAGTTTTGGTATGTTTACACTGTTATTTTTATTTCCCGTGTGTTCGTCTTCCCTTATTAGTTTTACTGTATTTAATTAGTCTGATTTAATAACTTATAATTATTTACTTTCCAGTGTGTATATATGCTCCTCGTTTGGATTATTGTTTGTTTGAGTTCTGCCTGTCTTTTCTATTAAAGATTTGGACTTTTGGACTATTAGTGGACCTCGTAGGTTTTTATTCTGTTCAATTGGTAATTGACTGGGTTTAATTTAGTGGCCTGGAAAACAGGCCGGAGGGGTCTGGTCATTTTAACCCCCTAAGACCCGAAATCTTCCATGGCATGCATTTTTAACTTCTCTTTGATATTTGGGCCGATTGGAACCCGATGAATGTAAAAAGAAAGAATTACCAGGTTTTGTTTTTTTTTTTACCTAATTTTTGTTTCTGAGAAAAATGAGAGCCACATATGAGGACATTAATTTGAAATTTCGATAGAACAGTTGCAGTATAATGTCCTCATAACTGTATATCAGGCACTTGTTGATCAAGATATAGTATTTTGGTCTAAATAACCCAAAATGTGATGTCCACATGTGTGGACGCCAGGCTGGAGTAAAGTGTTAGAGCTATTTATACCTATGTAAACTTTTAGACACTGGTTTTTACCTGTCTTGTTTCAGAAAGGTTTAAAAGGGTAATGTCCACAGTTTATTTGTTTATTTGTTTGAATTCAACATATTTTATTAAAGTAATTGAGCTTGAACACAGAAAAAACTGAATCAAATAATCATAAAATCAAATCACTTGCACTATACTGAAGTCTAATCTACTCTGAGCTAATGCCGGTTTCCAACACTAATGATCGGGTGAAGGAGAGAGATGAGGGTGTGCATGGCCACTGGTGCTCTTATCCCTGTTCTTTGTGATACAATCCAACAGGAAAGCAGTCAAACCCTTGGACATTAGCCAAGTTAACGTTCACAAATATATACACACAGAGGAACTCTGAGCCCCAATGTCAGCATTAGCACAAACATGCCACTTCATACCAAATCTCAGTGTGAGGTCAGGTGTTAGTCTCATTCCATTATTCTGGCTATATTTTCTTACTCATTACTATTAAACTTATACTTAAGACTAACTATTAACAAAATCACACCCCAATAACTCTGTTATTACACTTTGTATTTAATCATAAAAAGGCTGGATGTTGAAACCTTTTACTTCTATTTTGTATGAGCCGGGGGTTCTCAACAGCTGATACTCTATGTCCAAAAAGTGACAGGTATCGTTTTATGGAGCAAAAAACTTAAGAGCGCATATTTTATAAATAATACCAACAATTACAAATGCAGACCTTTAATAGTAATAAGTAATCCTTTATTTATAATGCATAGCAATATAAAAATAGTAACATATGAAAATATTACAATGGGCACAGATGAATTTGTATCAAAAACAGCAACCAAGCCAAAGTAATGAATAACACACATAAATAACAACTGCTTGAGAGACCAAACAATTTCTTTTCAACTGTTCCTTGGCAGAAAGTTAAGACAGCTATTCAGCTTTAGGTTTCAATAAACAGAAGTAATGGATGCAGTCCCTTTGAAATGTCACACAAAAGTCTACTTATGCATATACTTAGCTTTAACTCTTCTCTTTTTTGTTTTGTATTCCAAAAGGTTTTCATTTTCTCCAGAGGATGTCTCTCTTTCAGTGGTTATCGACTGTTCACATTCATTTTCACAGACTGTTGGAATGTCGATGCTGGCCGAACGTTTCTTGCTAGAATACAATGGCCTAATTTTGCGTGCATTCTCTGTCGTCTTTATTTCGTACTGGCATATACTTTTGCCTACTTGTTTTGTTTTTAAGACATTTGTATGCAGTTCATCTATCATTGGAGTAATACCCTCTGGAATGAATGCCCACTGTTTAACTGTGTCTAAAACAGCATCTAGTTTTCCAACTGCATCTTCTGTGCATTTTTTGTCTGTGCTTTCAACTACAGGAGTGTCATTCAAAGTTGATAGAGGACTTTTCAGAGAGTTTTTCATTTTTTTAAAATGGCTACAAGCCACCTTCAGGCAAGCACATGTGTTATAGTGAGAGAACGTACAACAAGTGCACTGAAGTGTTTCAGCCGATGCAAAAAAACACAGATTTCCAAACAAACTTGGCATTTTTATCACTTTCAAGTCCTCACAGTGTACAAAGTAATGCCTTTCTTTCACTGCAATTCTTGCCAAGGTAGAAATGTCTGTTTCCATGTAACACTAGATGCTTGCAAAGAAGTCCTCGTAAGCCATATGTACAGTTGCAGTAGGACTCAACAGGGCAGACATCATACACCATGTCTTCTCTTGACTCAGATGGGACTTGATATGCATTAACTCCATGGCTGTTCTTGACTGTAATTTTAAGAGCCCAACCACTTTCCATCAGTCTTGAAGCAGAGTCTGAAACTTGAGACAAGGTGTCAGCAAACCTGTTTTTCATGCGGCCCACATCTTGCAGGGTTTTTATGACTGAGAAGTAGTCGTCGGCCTTCCCTAGGAGCACTTCAATCAGATCATCCAGACGCCTATTCTTGTAGCCAGATAAAAACTGGTATTTCAGGCGGTGGAAAAATCTGAAAAACAGTTATTTGAAATGATTAGTAACTGTAATTGAAGGAATTTAAAGTTTTAATCAAGACTGTATTATTTTTTTAAAAATTGGAATACCTATTGCACACGTCTTTTATAAAGGAATGCTCTGTGCCGATTTAGCTGATTTAGGCAAATCCACCTACTCTGTTTTTTGTTGTGATAACATAAAAAACGCTGCTAGAATTTAAAGGATTTGCCTAAAACCTGTTCTGGCAATGACATGACGAACCTACTCAGTTTAGCCTCTTGGATTAAAGCATAATATCTTTTTTTCAGCAATACAATTGAATGAGGTCAAAATAATAAATCATACCTTTCAATCACATTGTTTGTTTCAGAACGAGTGTGACTGAAGCGACGGCCGTAGTCACACCACATGTGGCCAATGCCTTCCCAGTGCTTCTGAAAATACTGGCACACCAAAGGGTATTGCTTAAATGTCTGGCAGAACTCTGCTGATGTGGCTTTAAAGTCGTCCTCCTAAGAGAATTGGATGCAACAGAATATATTTCAATCCATTTAACAGACCTATTGAAATCTTTAATATTATGTATTGAAGCCCTTTTCCTTTTATTGAATAACATTAAGAATTTTAAGTTATTAATAATGTGTCGTGTTTTTGTATTAAGAAGCAATTATTTCTTCCCTTACAATGGCTAAGAAGGAACACTAAACCTATAAGCATATTTGGTTTCAGCATCTGTCTGTGAAAGAATCCCACTCACAAGTTCTACTGCACAGTGGGTGACACAATGATGGTCTGCACAGCTTAAGTACTTGTTTTGATAAGCAAGATAAGAAGCCAGTTTTAGAAATTGTTTCAAAAATCTATTTTGTATCTCTCTGTAACTTTTTTTAGCAACTGAAAGTTATTATGCTCTTAGTGTAATCAAGAAATCAAAATGTGAAATAGACAAATTACACTTACAGATGTGCAAGCTTTCAGCTTACAAAAGAAAGAAATGATTTCATTTCTCTTTTGGGTGTTAGAAAGCCCATGGACCCCGGACTCTGATTTTGAAAGCCATCGATTAACAGCCTGTGAATGTAAGAGAAAAAAAGTTAATCTGGAGAGAGAGACAGAGGAGCAGCTGTACAAAAAGCATAAAAGAAAGCTGACGTCCAAAAATAACTTTGTCACTCACTGGACAAGAGGACCTGTGCATTACAGAAATCAACCAGGCAAACATATTTTTAAATGTCAAAAAGAGCTTTGGGAAGCAGCCACCAGAAGATGAGTGCACTGTGGTCTTAAATGGATGGACATAGTCACTCAACATTTTATCCCTTTATATTCATTAACCTGAGTAGGTGAATATCACAATGAGGCAAATCATGACAACAGGACCCTGTTGTAAAAATGTGTTTCAGGTGCATCTTAGACAACGTGAAAAGAAAACAATGTGGTTTACCTGCAAGACATGGTACCAGCATAGAAGGATAGCTGACTCTGGAAAAACCTTCTGCAAAGCATTTATTTCCGCAAAGTCTTTGTCAACCATAAATGCTCTACAGAAAAAAAGAAAACACTAAATGAGATTAAACAGTATGAAAATGTTTTTGCTATCTCAAAGCACCACTTCAATGCCAAATTAAACATTTCAACTCACAAGTAGATATATAAAATACTGCATACAGCCTATAGGAATAACTTTAACAACTGGAAAGGAAAGTTTTTTGCAGCCCATGCTGCAGCTATAGCATTAGATTCTGGCATGTTATAACTTTTTTGAAAAGGAATTATTTCAAAATCAATAGCTGTCAATGTATTATTTACCTCGGGGAAGTTGGGAAATGCTCACAAACTATTCCAAGAACAGTTTCCAGGGTTTTCTGACTTTCGTTGCTGACAATAGCATAGGCCACAGGGACTCCATGCCCATGATCATCTCTTACAACAAGTGTGAATAAGGGAAATGAATACTGGTTAACGCAGTGCGTGGTGTCAACAAATACTAACTGTTTTGCATAGTTCTCCATGTTTGATTTCATTACAGGTGTCTGCAAAACAATCATTAGTTCTTGGTCAGATGTGTATGGTTGATAGAAGAGAACATGTTCTTGATGTTTTCCATTAAGTAAGGTATGTACACTTTGACTGTCTCCACAGTTAAAGTGCTTCTTCCTCATCATGCAGGTTCTAACACTGTCAATGTCACGTGGTGTGACAAAATGCTCTCTGTTGTGAAGATCTCTGTGTCCATGTTCTTTGGCCCATTTATGACATTCGGTTAGTATGATGGCTGGCTTAGTTCCAAGGGAAAGCAGTTCCTCAATCTTCCTCCTCAAATCACTGGAAATATTGTTGAAATGTGCGTCTTTTGGGTCCGAAGGATCATGCCCATCATGCTTATCATATGTACGCTGCACGATGACTGTGTGGTCTTTCCAACATTTGAGTACTTTAAATGAAACATAGGCCTTACAGCCCACTGCTCTGTAGCTGTTTCGACTTTTTTCCCCAGCTCTGATGCAGTTGAATTTGTAATAGTCTCTTTTCCTGTCTTTACCTGAGGCAACATTTAAACATTTATAATGTCCATGAAGGGTTAATGAGTTCAATTTTTCTAACACAACACTGAATGGGTCCTCCTGGCATTGTGACACATGCACACAAAGTTGTGTGTCTTTTCCAGTTCTTTTTTTTTCGTCATTCAGAACACTTCTTCTAATTATGTCGTCCATTTCTGGTGGAAAAATAACGAAGGTTTAATTAGTCAATATTCATTAATTCATTTTAACTTGTTGTGGGGTTTTTTGCAATACAATGTAAATATTAAATATAATATTAAAAAAAATATATATATATAAAATAATATAAAACAAACAGGGGCTAAAAGAAGCTAAACTTTCATATGGTATGTCTCTGGCAACTTTAACATGATGTCCCAGGGACAACATTTACGCGATGTCCCAGGGACAACATTTACGCGATGTCCCAGGGACAACATCTACGCGATGTACCAGGACAAATTTGTAAATTTCTGGATTACTGTTAATCTCCATAGAATCAAGAACTCATGTCCAGTTTCACAGCTATGGACCAGTTAATTATGTTTCCAGGTGATAGTTTGATTCATAGATTCAGCACACAACCATAAGTCTAGGCCTTTTAGTCCAGATTCTCTTCACTTATGTTTGTAAAATGATCAGGGGAGCTACTGCAATTTTGCCTGACCCAACCCCCGGGCCACGAAACACCCAAAAAGTTGGGGAACGCTGGTCTAGAGAACACTGGTTAGCTAATGCTGTCGTCAAGTAGCCTATCGCTAGCAAACAAACAGCAAGCCAAGTGAGGAACATATGTATAATGCTTACCGTTTATTAAAGGAAAGTATCCTAAATTGACTTCAAATTCGGCGGACAGGCGAATTGACTTCAAATTCGGCGGACAGGCGGCGGTTTTTCGCTTCTTCACTTGTATTTCGAAATACTCGAAGGCGGGTATTTCGAAGTCGCAAAGGAATGACGTCACAAGAAGGTGATTGGTCACTTGCAATGTTGAACCTGGAACAACATTAATTATGATGATGTGGGAACAATGCTGACACGAGGAAATCAGATCGTCCTGCCAAACACACTGCCAGTGTAGTAAAAACAGCATGAAGAACTATTTTAGATTACTCAAGCTTGTCTAAGAGAGTTATGTTAGAGAATAAATGTGGGCATACCAAATATTGATTACCAAGTGCGCTACAATTGTAAAAAGTCTCTTTATACCTTATATACTGCATCTCCATGTCTTTTTTTCAATGTTTCAATAAATCGCTCCATTTATTTCCTATTTTCTTAGCAAACGATAAAGAAATGGGTAGCTCAACACTTTTTCACCTTACTGCAACTTTTAATTTATACTCAAAACTGAGCAAGATTCAAACTCCAAGCTTTTAAGAAATCAAGAATGCAAAAATGTTTAGTTAGGACAACACAGCAATGGTAGTTTTTACAACAGCTAACACGAATAT
Source organism: Copadichromis virginalis (assembly GCF_057382275.1). NCBI lineage: Eukaryota > Metazoa > Chordata > Actinopteri > Cichliformes > Cichlidae > Copadichromis > Copadichromis virginalis. Next base: position 16,079,338 of record NC_140629.1, read on the forward strand.
TTCTTTTTGAGTGAAAAGGATTAAAAACTTTTTAAAGGCCTAAAGCTTCTCTGTGAAGGATTGTTACACCATCTGTTGGTGAGGAATTGCACATAATGAATTAATTACTTAAAAGTCCTATTTTAGTTTCAGTCTTTATGAGAATATATCTAAGCCACAGATCTGATTGGAAAAAAAAGAATCTAAAAAGTAGCCTTCGTGATGCGATTGTTAAGTTAATTTGCTCATGTGAAGAGTGCAACGTCAAAGCTTTATATTTATTTCCTCATAGTCCACACTAATAAGTGAAAATTTACCCATATGTTCATATAATAATTTCAAGCCCTAGATTTAAAAATGTAACATAATATCTCAATGCTACACTGCACTGATACTAAAACAAGTATTAGAAAAATGTGTTACAACTTCATCTGCAAGGCTTTTGGATTCATGCATCCAATAAACAAAAATCGATATTTGATGATTGCAAACAAAAACTGTGTGAACTTCATCATCAACGCCATCTCTGGAAAACAGGGAATAGTATTGTTACACAGGTAAACCCAGCTTCGCCACCTGATTGTGTCTGACCTGATATAGGGGTGTTGCTTTTAAAATGACTAGCTACAGCTGTATTATTGAGTGTTAAGAAACATTTTTATTTGTGGTTATAGTTTATTGAGTTGTGACTGAGTGGGTTCAGATACAGGGTTATAGGGGTTAACCTAGGTAGGCCTCGCATGCAGTAATGGTTATATTTTTGTTGGCTTTTTAATGGCATTATCTGATCAGCGCCTCACTGTCTATTATTACATTATTTACATGTCAGCATAACCCCAACAGTCAAATGGCAAATAAACAGTTCAAACCGATTTCCCAATCCACGTGGCCCTACACGGAAGTCCCAACAATATGACCTGAAGGGAGTGCCTCTGGTGACTGCACAAGGTGAATGCATATTTACCCTCCCCGGTCTACAGCAGAACTTTACCGGCCTCACCAAAAAAAAAAAAAAAAAAAAAAAAAAAAACCCGACACATTTGATTTTAGTTCTACTATGTAAATGCCCCCCTAAAAATGTCCCAAGTAACACATTATTATCTGGATTTTTCTTCCCCCGTCTCCTGCAGATCTCCCTGCCTCTCTGTGCGCAGCAGCGCTCAGAAAATCCGCTATGGCAACAGGGGGAAAAAAGACAAGAAAAAAAAAGAAAAAAGGAAAAGATTTGACAACATGGCGCACTTTCCTTGAGAAAAAAAGTTTCTCCTGAACAGCCACACAGCTCCGTTTTTCAGCCTTTCCTCGCACTTTGTCAACTCTTTCGCTGCAACGTGGACTTTTTTGGCGACGCTTGGAAGAGTTCTCGTTGCGTAAACAGTCACAAAGTCAACAAAGAGTGTGATGGGATGAGAGCGATAACCCGTCGCAGGCAAACGGGATGGAGAAGCAAGCGACTCTGAAAGAAAAGGTAAATTATATGTATTAAAAAAAAACCTAAAACGACTCTTTCGTAGGCTGTCATGCCAGCTGTCATTTTCCAACTTGTTGGTATTTTATTGCCCCCGGATTACTTTTTTACTCCGCGTCCTGGACAGGAAATACCAAATGACCATTCTGTGAAAACCTCGTAAAAGACCTCTATCGATTTTCCAGTCATGCATACAGCACTGTTCTGCACACTGGATGTGTGGGCTGTCCCAGTGCACATAATAACCAGCGTAAATCTGATTTGAATATCGCTCGATTCCAACATTAACTTGGAGCACATTTATTTCGTTTTTGCACGAACAGAAGACTTTACAGTGGCAGAGAGTTTCTGTGTATTAACGAGAGCAAATCCACACAGTTCCTCCAGGAGAACTGTGACCATCCTGCAGTCTGGACTACATTACAGTAGGAGAGATAAGTTGCTTTCCCTATCTCTGTCTCCTTATGATTACGTTGTTAGGGTGTCCTCTGTATTGATGTAGGCTTTCATTATCTCTCACTCTCCACCCTTCCTGCCCAGTGCTGCCCACATGCAGTGGGCAGCCCCCCCTCTGTATGTTGTAGCAGATTAGACAGCAGAGAGCGGACTTTTCTGTCAAAACCTGCATTCTCTTGGGCCTTGGAAGCACTAATCCATAATAGATGCCTCTCCTGCCTCTCCTTTGGGAGCAAACCTTTGAATGTCAGGCTTGGCGATAGTGTTGGTTGTGTTGCAGATGTCACAAACTCAGCCTGTTTGTGTGTTTCTGAAAGGTGAGCTATGGTTTAAATGTATTTATATACACACACACAAAAAGAAAGACAAAGAAGAAGAAAAAATCTTTAAAAACCTCCAGAGGTTTACCGTACACGGATTTATCAAACCTCAGGTGCTGAATTTGCTCTTAGAGGTGCAATAGAAAAACGAGATGCCCCCCCCACACACACACACATATAAAACCATGATCTTTTCTCTGTTGTCATGTGATACAAAAGGTTATTTAACGGTTGTCATAGAAGCACTCTTTTTTTTCTGCTGCTTCTACTCCCTGGGCCTCTGGAAGTAATTACCAAGCCAGCCCTATCCCAGAATTCAGTCCGAGGAGGTGTGGTGAGAAAGAGGTATAATGGAAGCAAGCCCAAAAGCCAGGCAGCCCGAGATGAATTTCATGATTCAGTAATACTCAGCCAGCCGTCCCTGTTAAACGGACACGACGCTCTCCTACTTACTGTAATCAATCAGATGCTTACCGGTTTGTTGCAGTTAGTAAGATCTGAGTCAGTACAGTTGGTCTTCCTGCTGTTTTAGTGCAAGAGTGGAAAATAAAGAGGGACAGGGAGAAAGCCTTGCACTAACACATATATTATATTTGCTGTGGTAGGAAATTTTGCAGTGCAGTGAAGACGTCTTTATTAGGCTGAACGTCACAGTGATGTTGTTCTTTAAACCGCTATGTGTAACGCTGTAATAAAAAAGTGTGCAAGAAGAACAGCTGTGGACTCTGGGAAGTTGAAGATAAAAGGTTACTTGGTAATGAGTGACATCATGACAAACTGTGCTTTCATTTAAAGTTAACACATGTGCAGAAATAATTAAAGTTTGCAGCTAAAGACAGAAAATGTTGTCTGCAATGGTTTTGCACAGCTCTGATTGTTTTATGCAACCTTTATTTAAACTGTAAAAACAACAGATGCCTTATAAAGTGTTTTACTTTGGCCCTCATGCTGTGTCAACTTTTGACTTGAGTCATATTGCAGCAACACATCTGCAAGAGTTGAAGCTGCACTATTTACATACTACCAGGATCACAACCTCGCAACACATGACACAGCAGGAAGAATCACAGACAGCAGTTTCTCCAGAGGCCATATCGCTAAGCTAGCATGCACAAAAATGAGGCTCCGAGCCTCACTTGCAATTCAGCTGGCAGTAATGTTCTAAATTGCACCCGTGTCCTGATGTGACACGTCAAAATATCTGCCGTGAAAAGGGCTTATTGAGCTCAAATACCACAGCACATGCATTTTATTTTGGCACACAGGAGTTTGGCATAGACTCTGGGTCATGCACTCTTTCAAAAACACCCTGCTTCATATTCATTTCATTCATTAACGGTCCCTTGTGCTTCAGGTGCATGTTCTCAGTGCTGCAGTGGTAGCAGTGGGCAGCAGACATTTTTGGCATGTTGCAGAAGCAAAAGCACAGGTGTAATTGATCACAATAAAAATGACTGTGTTCCATTTAAATGAGCCACTTCCAAGGTCCTTTTAGTGTGCGTGTTGGCTCACTGTCGTGGCCTTGCAGGACACTTAATGGAACTGAGCCATCATTAATGAAATTTGCTTCACTTGTGTTTTTCCGACTATGACAGCTTAAAATATCGGCCTTGGAAAAACACTCACCGAGGTCTCTGCTTAATGGAATTCCTCTTGGTTAAGTGTTGTGTGTTGTGAGGTTTTTTTTCAGTCAGACTGATCAAAGCTCTCCGGCTGCTCCCTGTCCTTTTCTCCAGTTTTCAATCTTCGGTTCTCGGACAGCGGGCAGACCTATCCGGTGCGTTGGAGACGACGGGGCCAGGTACGGTCTGAGCAAAGCTGAGTTCATGGAGAAAGTGCAGCAGAGCAATGAGGCGTGTCAGCGAGGTGACTTTCAGGCAGCCGTTCATTTGTACAGTGATGCACTGCAGGTCGACTCACAGAACTGCATCCTGTACAGTAACCGTTCAGCGGCTTTTCTCAAATTGGGCCAACACCAAGCAGCTCTGGAAGATGCTGAGAAAGCTTGTGAGCTTAATCCCAAGTGGCCAAAGGTAAGTGCACCTCAACAGCCTAAAAAGCTGTGGATTCTCAGAACGAGGGGCTTTTTTAATTTTATTTATTGCAAAATAAAACAACATAAGAAGTGAACTAAACAACTGTTCACGCTACATCTCCCATTTTATGTTTTTTAATAGAAATCATTGACTAGCGCACAAATAGAGTGTCATCGCCACGAATGTCAAAGGTTAAATCTAAACTGGGTTATCTAAGCGGCACAGATTGAAATGTGTCACGTGCCAAATGTGCTTCTTAAAAAACATCTTTTTATAAAAACTGCTGGCAGCAGAGGCAGCTTTTTCAGCGCAGCTGGTAATGAAGTAGCCACATAGTTATATTTTCATTGCATTGCTGTCTTTGCTCACATAAATGAGATCATTTATCTTTAGTTTAAAGTGTATCAAATCCCCATCACGTTTCCACTCCTTCAGTTTCAACCTTGTGGCTTCTGATCAATACAAACTTTTCTGGGGTCTTGTCTTTGATCTTGTCCAAGCCACGTGGACTAACCTGCTATAGATTTCACATTACTCAGCCACAGAGATCACTAGCAGACCAATTCCTCTCAGTGATAGAAATGCATCGATTTCGTGATTTAGCACGCAGAGATACTTTTGTCTCTCCAGCGAGAGATTGATGATAATGTGGTAGAGTGGTATTGATGATAATTTGTCGCTACCAATGATGCATCAGCGGCCACCTCTTCTTTGATCTGAGGTTGTGCGTCTTCGTTTGCTCAGGTAGGTTTCCTCCTCTGTGAAAGTGTGTCATTGCAGTGAGAGCTGACACTGTCACTTCTTATTATGTCGGTAACGTGTGCGTCCTGTCCCATTGTCTGTGGACTTTGAGTACAGCCTTAAACACACCTATTGTTTACTGTAGCTTTTTATACTTCTGTTGTTGTGATCGTGTGCTCCGGCTAGTCCGATATATTTCACTTGATATTATAAATTTCTGTAACAGTAGTCTTGACTTTATGGTGTCACTTTTCTCTCTTGCATCTCGTACAGTGGGAGAAATTTCACAGAACCTCTGAGGCCTTTGAGACCAAACTATAATTGAAAATCACTGCCAAAATCGTTCGCCTCCTTTTTACACGCTATCCAAGTACAATGAACTCTTTGTGGTCTGACTTGGGGGATGGTTCGCTTAATCTGTGTAGCTCTGCTCAGCCTGGATTTACTGCCATTTGACAGTTTTCACTCTCGTGCCCGGGCTTTTGTTCATCGTGATGTTGATGTATAATTTGACCCCTGTGTCTTAGTTTGCAACAGGAAACAAAGGGATTTATGTCAATGTATTAAAAATTACACAATATTGCTTTGCAGAAATTAAATCTCTCGACTCACCACTAGGGGGCAGTCTCGTCAAACCGAAATAGATTTTCAAGGGGTTTTTTTTATGTGCAGAACAAAACAGCAGCCACTTTAATTTCCTTGATGCTTTTTTTCTGTCCTCTGAATTAGTGTGTTTAATAAAAGATTAAGGTAGAGCATTTGTGAAAGCAAACTTTCCTGCATGAAAAATGTATAGGTTGATGTTTTGATACATTAAAAAAGAATTTAGCCTCTTTTACTCACGTTTTTTTAATCCACTCTGCTGATTATGAATGAATAGTTGTACAAATTACAACTCATGATTCAAAGAAAAGATTCGTAATATCTGCCTTGACACTCATGGTGTTGGCCTCTGGGAAAGAAGGGCTTGGTGGAGTGCAGTCTATCTGCTGTGGCTCGATGTTTGATGAAAGAACAGGGATTAAATCACAGGAGTGTGCTGGCATTCAGATCCTGTGTGAGTACATAATATCATCAATCATACCTCCCTATGACTGCACTTCTGCACTGGCCCATCAAACGGTGACAGGCGTGGTTTTGCTGCCCCGAGCCCCGCGCTGCAGCCCACCCTCCTGAAGCCCACAGCCAGCCTGTGAAGGAGCTCCCTGTCTAATCTGTCAGCTTTCCTTGCTGTAACTGCCAGAAAACACATTCTGAAAGAAGAAAGAAAATGTGGGGTTTAATGGCCCAAGACAGCTTTAGGCCCTTTGTACCTCTCCCTCTTACTGAATATAAAAAGCTTAAATGAGAACAAAATAGGGTGCCATTTCGTAGACACGGGGCTCACGCGTTGTGTCTGCGCACATTTTTAATCTGCAGCCAGTGATGGAGGGAAACTGCGGCGTACAATGGCGTGTCTTTTGCTGTGCATTATTGATATGGAAGAACAAAGGGAATGATAGTCTTGCAAACTTTTTGATCGACACGCCGAGTGTGTGGCATCACCGTAAGATGGCAAACCTTTCGGCATCTGCTCGCAGTGAGCGTTTTGTGATCCTTTTCTGCGCCTCAAGTGTCTTTTCGCGACTGAGAGGACAATGCTCTTTTCTAGATGGAAATCCGTTGCTGCTCTTCTCCTCCATCTGCTCTCCCCCTCTCAGCACTGCTGTTCCAGTGACATGTTAAACAAACAGGCCTTTCTGTCATCACTCCTATTCTCCTACTTGAGCGCTGACAGGAGAGTTCCTGGGGACCCAGAAGACAACTGGCACCGAAGTATCAGGGGAAACATCTCTATCATTTGCATATCTTCTGATTACAGGTTATGATGGCACTTGTCATGGGTATTCCGTCTCTTCAAATCTTTATTGCCAAAGTTGCAGATTACACCCACTCATAATGGTGGTGAAAAACCATCAAGCCTCATTTTTCACACAAGGCTGCCACACTTCTTCTTTTTTTTTTTTTTTAAAACACATTTATTTCAATCCATTTTTCTTCTTCAGCAGCTTAAAATGTCCATTTATGTCCCAATAGAGAGGCCTTGGGTTTAACTGAGACAATGAGTGTTTGCAATGGAAAAGGTCATGGTGTGTGGAGTGCTGAAAGGGGACTTTAATTACAGCAGCACCATATCCAGTAAATGCGTAAGGAGTGGATGCTGACACCCTGATGGAGCATAAAGCTTCTGTTTCCTGCGGCGTTGGGTGATGACACGGGAGTTTGCTGTCACAGGAAGAAAGGCATTGTGTGTGTGTGCGTATGATTTGAAGACCTCATCTTTTGCCACTCTCAGCGGTGCTCTACTTTTCATGTGGATGAAAACCACTGGGGTGTAATGCTTCCCTGTTGGTATGACTGTCCGTTAAAGCAGCTCTCATCTAATCTCGGTGTGTGTACAGAATAAAGAAACTAGCTTTTGATATCACGGGGAGAGTTGTCACAGCTCTCGTGCTTTTCTTTGTGCTTTCATTCACACCACCTGTAATGTGGATTTAATTGCATCTTGGTTACTGGTGCTGTTATTTTCATGCTGATTAATGGACTAAAGCTTCTGTAAGCTGGCAAAAGTCTTTTGAAATAATGTGTGAGTCTATGTTTGAAGAGCAGAGAAGGTTTTTGTCATAGTGCAGGAAGATTACAATATGGTATGCGTGGATTCATTAAAGAAACTCAGTTTGTCTACATTTGAATGCCGTTCTGCTCAGTAGCCTTTTTGGGGTCTCACTGGCTGGATGACTCAATCAGTCAGTTTGCGTGTTATCCACACTGAATTATGTCAACAAGGAGTTTTTGGATGGCCTTCTGGTTTCAGTGGAAATGACTGGTTTGTCAGCACTATCATAATGTTGGTGATTGTGGCTTTGAGTGACATTTCTCTGCTGTCGAATGGCTCTGCATGAGATTTGGCACTGCCCTCTGTAGGATGGAATATAATATTTTCGGTGACTTTTTCCTTAGCTGTAAATGCTTATTTGGTTAAAGCATTTAGGTTCATGGATACATGCCTTAAAAAAAGTTAATGATACACCATCAGCTCAGGATCAGTTGCCGATTTATTGGCCAGGCATCGGAACCCGCCTTGTTTTGACTGATAAGATGAGATTCGCTCATGCCAGTGGCCGGTGTTTATCTGTTGTGCCACATCAATTTTGGACTTGTTAAATGTTCAAAGACTGTGTGAAGAAGAGCTGAAAGTTGTTAAAGCTGTTCAATTATTTTCTATGATGGAGCTTCTCTGGTGCAAACAGGGAAATAAACAACAAGAACATCATAAACAAAACTGGCATCTTTGGCTGCGTGTATCTGTATGGATTCTTAGTTATTAAAACATGGACAAACAAGCATGGAAATGCAGTATATAAGAGAAAAACAGACTTGGTGCAATTATAAAGACCTTGAAAATCTGTATTTGCTATGACCACCTTTATTCTTCAACACAGCCTGAAGTCTCTTAGGCAAACTTTTGTGTTATTTGTCTTGTAGTCATCTCCAGGCTTCTTGAAGGACACTGAATGTAAGTTTTGGGCTCTTTGAGAACCATCTTGGTGCAAAATAGTATTTATTCCTGTCAAACTGTGTTATCTTTGGCTTTTTTCAAAGATTCAACAAATAAAAATATGAACAAACGATGTTTTTTTGCAACATGCTGCTAGTAACAAAATGCCCAAAGATTCAAATTAAAATTGATCCTTTGCTAAGTTGCTGTTGTTGTTGTTGTTATGTGTAAACACAACACTTTTCACCCCCTGAGTTAGATGCATTTTTAATGCTTAAATGATTCATAAACAACGACAAAAACATGCCTCTGATAAGGGTCGGCTACAGGGACTGAACCGAAAATGAGTCAATATGTAAAGAAGCCAACGTCCCGAGAAAAGATGAAAGATCTTTAGAAAGCCCGAAGAATAAAATCATAGAAAAGTCGGGCTCCTTGGAATCAAAATATAAAGAAATGAGGGTTCACTCAAGACCTTTGATCAATACTTTAAAATATCAAAAACCTAAAAATGCAATTAGGATATGCCGTTATTTTAAGATAATTAATATAAGTGTATTGCACAGGTGAGTTTGCTCATATACTGTACTGGATCACCCCACAAACTGCCTGCAAAATGTAAGTAGAAGAATGAAATGTAAAAATAAATGCTAAATTCTGATCTTCACTCGGATGCCACGCTGTGTGTGAATTAATATTAAAAATATCCTTTGATGCATATTTATGGTTAGCGTGAGCTGGTTTGATTTGAAGAAACAGAGGACATCAACCTGCATACCTTCCCAAAGTTATGAATAAATAATTATACGATATGAATGCCTCTAGTTAGTCCTGAGAATACCAATAGACAGCAGAGACTCATTATACTGTGCACCATGTTGTCAGATTATTGAGTTATAGAGAAACATGGGGCAGATGATCTCATCTAAAGCAGCATATCTGTTAGAAGATCCCGCTGCAGTGACGAGGCACACTTCATGATTGTAACTGTTTGATTTAATTAGTGCGAATTTTCAGAGGTTGCAGAAAGAGCTCCGACATTTATAATTGAATACGGGGTAAGAATGAAGGAGGAATTTCATATCTACTGAAAAGTCAGGAAAAATGTCCAAAAATGTTAGAAAAAGTTCGAATGAGCGTGTTAGAGGTTTTATGACTTCATGCCACTGTTGTGTTGTTTTTTTTTTTTTGTTGTTTTTTTGGAATAGGCGTTGGTAATCTTCAATTGTATCACAGTATGCGCAATTTCCCCGCTGCCTCTCATCATCAGGAGGTGCAATCAGGTTACAAAAAAGGGAAAAAGAGAAATCTTCCAGCCAGCTTCCTCTCTCCCACTCTTATTTTCCACTTACCATGGAGAGAGTAGCGCTATGAACCACTAATAAGAGGGTTCCGTTTCGCTTCTACCCAGCCGAGGGTTGACCTAATGAACAAATCAAATGAATGGCATATAATTATAGGCCAGGGAGGCCGGGACGGACAGAGGGTTGGCGCTAGTGGGCACAAACCTGAAATTATTTGTCTGGAAAATCTGTGAAATAAGCGGGAGCAGTTAAATTCTGACTTTTTCCTTTAGAAGGCCGCTGCGGCTAAGCAGTACAGCACATATGCACCGTGATGGAGGGAAAGTGACCACACACACAAACACACACACACATGTCGGCTGTTTTAATTTCAGCAGCACGTCCTTGGCAGCTGTGTCATTCTTTACGCAGATGAGCTGGAACTTGTACTTACTTACTTGTGTTGCTCCCTCTTACGTGGTATCCACAACACTGTTGCTTCATTGCTACTCATTTTACAAAAAGATGCTTCTTTCTCAAGTCAGCCCATCTTCTTTCCCATGAGCTACTATTTAGTAAGCATGCAACAAAATTTGCTTGAGCTACGACATTGTTATGAATCTGATGGATGCTACTTGCATCCCAAATCTCATTCTCCTCTTTCAGGCTGACAACTCGCTCAAAATTGAACGCATAAACATCGAGCACATCCTGTTAGAACCAGCTCACATCCTCCGTCTGCAGCTTTGTCACGACACGTAAATTAGATCTGTAATATGAGTGATAGAAGATATATCCAGGCTTGCTCATATGCTTATTTGATAGTTGATGTTCTGTTTAGCAGCTTTTTCCTCCCCCCCCCCCCCCCCCCCTTTTTTTTTTTTTTAAATTTACAGTTTGTCAGAGTCTTTCCAAATCCTGCTTAGCTGGGTTGCCGTGATGGTGGCCAAGTGGTTTTCCTCTCTGCCACCCAGGCTCCACACCAAATTGTAGTGTTTAGTAAAATTTAATCTGCTTTAAAGAAACACCAGCTGTTTAAAAAAAAAAAAGGAGGAAATTTAGCATATCTCGTGTGTGTTCTTTATACTAACCACAGGATCTGTACACTATATATCATTATCGCTGGAACTTGCAAAGTTCACAAAGGCAGGCTTTCAGTTTTCAGTGGAGCTTTTCAGGGTGATGTAATTTAGTTTGATATGTGGGTGATGATGACCTCCCTCTCACCCCACAGCTGCCTGTCTCCACACTGTCCAGGGGGCAGAGATGAGTCAGAGCTGGGAGCTGATTTCACTCTGATGATAATCTGCCGGGCCCTATCGACACACCATCAGCACCTACTAACTGCTTTACAGAAATGTCATTTTCACAAATTTCGAGTGTACTCTCTGTGGGTTTTATTCTTTTGGATTTGCTCAGAGCTTTTAATTCAACTCAGTTTTATTTATATAACAGAAATTCACAACAATAGTTGCCTCAGTATGGTTTATATTGTAAAGTAAAGACCCTACAATGTCAGGAAAAACACCCCAATAAATGCATGACCTCCTTTTTCATTTTCAGCATCACTCTGAGACAGGATGTTCCTAATTTTAGAGCTATTGGGTAAATGAATGAAAGGAGTCCTACATATCATGTGCATGCTGAAGGACATATCCTAATCAAGAATGAGTCAAAGATTCCTCACAGTTTTACTGGAGACCTAGGTAGTGCCATTTAAATACATTTCTAGGACTGTAACCTCAGTTTTGACTGGATTTAGAGGTAAATTATAGGTAATCCAGGTCTTTACAACACATGCCTGCAGTTTTAATTAACTCATCTTGCTTAATAAATAAATAAAGCTGGGTGTCATCTGCATAGTAATGGAAATGTATGCAGTGTTTTCTAATAATAATTCCTAAGGGAAGCTTGTATAATGTATAATGTATAATGTCCCAGCACAGAACCCTGTGGAACGCCATAACTAACTTTAGTGTGTGAAGAAGACTCCCCATTTACATGAACAATATGAACAACAGCATCCTCTAACCTCTGTAATAAAATACTGCGGTCGACAGTATTTAATGCTGCACTGAGGTCTAGCAACACAAGAAGAAGGATGAGTCCACCGTTTGAGGCCTTAAGCAGATCATTTGTAACCTTTCCTTACACTGTTTTTGTACTGCGATGCGCTCTGAAATCTTCAAATAAACGATGCCTCCTCAGATGATCAGTTAGCTGCTTTACTGCTACTCTTTCAAGAATTCTTGAGATAAAAGGAAGGTTAGAAATTATTCAATGATTAGTTAATACAGCTGGATCAAGTAAGACCGTTTAAAGTAATGGTTTAATTCCAGCCACCTTTGATACACAGCTTTATACAGGACTTCATTTTTATAGAGTAATGAACATTTTTTCCAGGCCAAAGGAAGCTCTTCTAAATGAGTGCAATGCCATTTCCTCTTCAGCCTACGTGTTATCTTCTTTAAGATGCTCATTTATACTATTGAGTCAAGCACGGCTGATTTGTCTTGTTTCTTTAGAAGGCCACAGAGTCGTACGCAGTGAGGATGTAACACTATGAAGAAAATAATCGACCTCTGTGGGAGTAGAATTCATGTAGCTGGTCTTCTCTTTGCTGGCCACAGTGTGTGTTTTAGTTTAACAAAAATCTTTCTTTGTCGTTAACCATTTTGCAGATAAGCTATTTGAAAATTAAAAGCAGCGGTTTCTTTGTCCCAAAGGAAATACAGCATGTCAGCCTAGGTAAGCTCCTCAAATAAGAAACTTTCAATCATGTTAAAGATTTTCTGCGCCCTCAGAATGCTTTTTCACCTCCGAATGCACAAATTGATTACCAGCTTAATAGCTTTTCGCCTGCTATTACATGGGAAGAAATGTCAAAAGAGCCAGAGAAAACCAGCTCGTTGCCATGCTCGTGGCATACCAGTCTGCACCTGATAGTGGATCAGCTTTACAACACTGAGGAAATGAGAAAAACAATTGCACCCTGCTCCTGGCGCACAACCCCTAGGGTTGCACGGATGCTCTTTTTTTTTTCTCGCAGGGATTCGTCTCATAAGCAGCTGCATATTGTAGTACGCTGGCCCCTCCTACTTGGAAGCTAAGCAAGGCTCAGGCCTCAAGACCTGGATGTCTCCAGAATTAGCTCAGCCTGTCTCTGCTGCAGGGAGGAAGCGCTCCCATTGGGGAAATGGGGTAGAGCAGAGAGCAACCTGCAAGCAGCCCATTACACCGCATAAGCATGGCAAGATGAATAGCAGAGCTGAGAGGCTTCCTGGTCCTCTTGCCTTCACTTCTGAACTTTAGGTGACTGAAACACTCGTTTTTTTTCTCTTGTGTCAGATCCAGCAGAAAAAAGAAGAAAAAAAACCGTCTTTCTGCTCATGCATAACATCACTAAAGCATTGTGTTATAGTACACTGCCTGGGTTTGGGTTGTACTTACATCCTAGTGGAAATGAATCCTCGTCTAGCCTGCGGTCTGTTTCATGGAGCACCTTTTCGTGATGTAACGTCCTTCCATGAGTCATACGCCCTGTTTCCTCCCAGTGAAATAAATGGGCAGGGATAAAGGTGCCACTAATGTTGTTCTCAGGTGGCAGACTGGCCTTTTTGGAAAGACGTACTGCAGTGGTGTGAGAAAGTCAGCACCAAAATAGTGCTTACATGAAAGTAATGAATCATGTGTACATTTAGGTGTGTGTCAGACTTGTCCTGAAAGACTTCTCTGTTCAGTTTATTGCAGAAACTTTGCCATTATCCAGTTAGCTTGCTGTTTCTTATTCTAATAAGAAACGGAAAACTTTAGGAACACTTTAATGTAATATAATGTTTCTTTTTTTATATACCTGTAATTACAAAAACCATAGGGAATTGCATTATTGTTTACACTTGCTGAAATAAGGCACCCAAATGCATTCTGAATATTATTTGAGAAATGCTCCACTCAAATTGTATCTCCCACTCACCCCTGCGGGCTTAAAAGATGTCTGTAAATAGTTCCCAGTTTTCTCACTGATGGATAACAGCGACTGGCGAACAGCAGCCGGGGAGGCGATGCTTTTACGAGATGAGCGTCTCTCCTCGGCGTTTCTATCGGTCACAACTGCAAAAGGCATCTTTATATTAAGTGGGAGAGTTAAAAATAAAAAAAGGCATCCCTCCTCGTTATTGCAAATAGGAACAGGCAGCATTACTCTGCACAATACAGCGCTGTAAAATGCCAGCTAATACAAAAGCAATATGTCTCTTCACATCTGTCACCGTTTCATTAAGAAGCAATCACTTAATGTATCGCTAAAAAACAAAGTCCTATTTGTTTGCATTGCTCATCTGGAACTGCGACATGAAATCTAATCAGCCTTCAGTTTAAGTATGACCTAATGTTGCCCATTAAGAGTTGCGTGGTCACAATTTTTCTGCAATTACTGACTTAACTGGCATGTTGTTTATGATTAATGACAGATAATTTCTAATAAACAATGAAAGTTTGGAACAAAGAGTTCAGCAGGCACAAGATTATGTTAACCTGCTTCCGCGGTGATCGCAGATTTTGCCACGAGACGGTAGGCGCGACTGTTTAATATTCAAATCCAGCCCAATGAAAGATGAAGCTTCTTTTTCTGTCCAAATATCTTGGCGTGTAATGGCCTTCAGCCTAATTCGTTCATCTAAAGTGCTCCTTCTAGATCTCAGGGCTTGCTTTTAGGCAGCTAAATTACTCATTTGTGCCAGGTTATTGCAATTAGCCGTTTGAGTGTGTGCACTGTTGTGTCTTATCTAGATACCCTCTAATTCATTCTACTCATAATGAGTTTGACAGGGAAACAACAACAGCAGCGGCGAAAAAATGGAAACGTCTGGGGAGAAGTATTAGCTAAAAAGAGGAAACATGGAGTGCAGTTGGTGTATTTCTGTGTACAAATCTGACAAGTGACTCCTGTGTAAAAGCCATAATTTTAGTATTCAACCAGAGGCTTTGTTTAAAGAAAAAGGCACACGTGTTGCTGTTTCGCTGTCTGGAAAAATATCAGTCTTTGTTCAGAAGTGAAACGTCTTTGGCACTGATGCTGATGCTGCACTGTTTTTCTTTCAATCTGACGGCATCTGCTTGTGCCGACTTCATATCCTAGTGTAATCTTACCAGGTCAGACCTATAACATTTCCGTAGTATTTTCAAAATGGCACAAGTCAGCCATCACATTAATGGATAAGCATGCTTAAAAATGGGCTGCGCATGTCTCGTCTGCAGCTTGAGTTGGTCAGCCTGCTGTACTTTAACGCGTATTGTTCTGGTTAATGAATGGTAATAAAAAGTGTTTCCAACTCATTTTTTAGTGTTTGTCTGAGGTCTCTGACGAATCTCACAGACGTCTCAAAGCTGTTCCTTTTATCAGTCATATGTTCGAGTTTTTTCTGTATACAAGACAAAATGTTAATGTGATATTTTAAAAACAATGCTGATCTTTGATCTCAGAAGGGACAAGAGACACAGTACGGGAGTCTTTAAGGGAATTGTTGTTTATTCTTCCCTCATTAGCTTGTTTACAGGTTTTTCCAGAACCTTTTCCTCTTAGTTTAAGGTGCGTTATATCTGCAGGATAACACATGCATTAACACATGCCACTTTGATAAATGATCCCTGACATGGCGACAGCATTGATCGGGATCTAAGAGCAGACAATACTGTGTTATTCACTTCAGACCGGGGAGCTGTCATACACACTCACAGCTTATAATGTCCCATATTTCAAGGATGTCACACACTGTGGGGGATAAACTTGTAGCAGTCATGGCTTTTCTCTCTTCTCTAATCATGGAGGTTGATATCCGAGCATTGTGGTGGTTGGATCGCCAACATTTCACCTGAGTGTACTTTAGACCACTCATACTGTATATGAACCAGTGACAATTCTAGAAGAGTGAAGGGCATGGATGGAGATATTTGATCCTGTGGAATGACCAAACACCTGATGTTTCTAAGTCCGCACTGAATCCTGTCTGCAGCTTACAGCATCCACTGAATACCAACAGTGCGATGCATTGTGTACTTGGTTGCAATAACCCAACCTGATGTTATGATTCTGACAATACTTGCTGCCAGAACCACATGATGTCTGCTGCATTCATCTGCCACGAGTCTTTTTCCCACAAAGAAAATGTTTTGCAGGGTCTCATATTCTGCTCTTTTCATTGTACATCTTTGAGATTGCTGCTTTCAGCAGAGCACCAAGCTCTACAATCTTTGCAGTCCTCAAACCCTGCCCTCCTCAGATCCACAATCATGCCTTTTGCATAGTCTGTAAGATCATGTTTGAAGCCCTTTTTTGTTAACCCATTCAAATGCAAAAACAAGCGCTGAATTGGAGTTGCTGTTGTATGCACCTGTTTACGTAGTGATACATATGCAAATGGGAAGTACCACTTACGCTGCAGAAACAAGCTTTTGTTGATCATTTGAGCGTAGAGATATGTATTTGCATGAAACAAAGTCTGTCACAGAGGCAACGCAAAAGGAATGAGACTTGTCTAGATTAGACAATACACACACAGTGAGTTAGAGTTGATTTGTTAATTAATGTATCAGTTAACTGCAAGTCAAAATTTATTTCTGGTTTGTTTATTTATCGATCTGTTTATCAGTCAGTCATGTTACAACACTTCTCTTGTTGCAGGAACTGAAATAAATGATGGCTTTGCCATTTTCTGCTAGTTAAACAAGCAAGTTCAACAAATCCAGATGCTAGCTTTGGAGAACATTTGTTTTATGTGTAGCCGGCATCAAGAAAGATGCAGAAACAGCTAAAGCAAGCTCTCATTTGAGCTTTTTATTGGAGTTTATTGGATGGTTAGACTACTGAGTCACAACACTTCCTTAACCATAATGAATGCATCCAAGCCTCATCACTAATGACTGGTTAGTCGCCATGCGCAACCAAATATAGACTTCTGTCAGCCATTTCATTTGGTCTGGTTGGCTCTGTTGGCAGTTTTTTTTCTTTGTTTCAAAAAAATCCTCTGCCTCAGATGTTGGTGTGTTAAGTAAAATGCTAAAAGGCAACCCTTAATGGCAAAATCCATATTCCCATTAAACAGGAGGGCAGCTCTGAAGCATTCTCCTGCTCATCCTGGCCATTCCCTGGGTGTTCAGATAGGGGGAAAAAAATGGCTCTGTTAGAGGTAAATAAAGAGCCGGTTATGATTAACACTGAAAATTACCTTGTAAAAATAAGGTAAGTATGAGTTCACATAAAGATATTTGTATATCACTTTATATGATGGTATTTAAAGCTAGATGAATCATTTGTATCCATTCATTTATCCAGCTGTTCATTTTCTTAACCATTTAGTTTAAACTCACTTTTTGGAGTTAAAAAGTTGCACCTGCGTGTGTGCAAAGACATAATAACAGATTGTGTTAAAGCTTCTCCTGTCAAACTCATCACACAGAAAGCTTATGTTATGAATGTAATGAAAGGTTAAGCATCACTACCAAGGGAGTACCACTGAATTATCTAGCAGCTATTATTAGTTCCCCGCTGGGAACCGTTGGAGCAGGTGGTGATTCAGCAACAAACAATAGATTGTCAGTCAGTAAATGTGATGTTAAACTGATGTTACTGTACTTAAAAAACATGTAGTTTCAAAGAAACCATTTTCCAAAGAAAAGCGGAGGACGATCATGTCCACCCAAAGCAGCAGCGCATCATTCATGTGACCCTCCACCCTAAATTTAATCAAAATTGCACCCAGTCTTTCCCAAACTTTATTATTATGATTATTATTATTGGTTTATTGAGGCTGTAAGCATGTGAGTACTTCAGTCCTGTGCCATCCTCTCCAAAACTCCTATTATTCGCAAGTTTACTGTCTTACATAAAAGACTGCAGGAAAGAATGTGTCAGGTTAACCTTGGAGAATTGCTACCATGATAATTCTGGTCTGCACAGCTCCAGCATGTCTGTTTATTATTGATTAATGCTACCTAATTAGCGCTTGGCACCTAGCTATGTTGGTTAAATGATGTAAGTTTGTGAAAGCCAATCTGAAAGCTGTAAAAACAATATTATTAAAGAAACATGATTCGCTTGTTCGAGACTTTGTAGCTGCAAAGACCTCCGCACAGATATAATTAGAGCGGTACATTTCTCTGTAGTTACTTAAATGGTATGATCAATCAGATGCTTTGAACGCTGGCTGTTGGTGTCCTCCAGTTAATGAAGCTCACTGGAAATAGGTGCAGCCAATGAGGTCTTTGCAACATAGTGTTTTCTCCATTTTACGCCAGACGAGGGGCCAATCAGTCACTTTAATTGTGACGCGTTTTTAGTTCTCTTCTGTCCTCCATTCGTCTTTTGACCAAAATAGCTTTGCGAATGTGAAAACAGGAATTTTACATGTGACTGTTTCGTCAGCTTTTGCATTTTTCTGCCACGCAGCAACGTCACCGCTCTCATTGTGCTAAACATTGTGAACTTCTCTTTGATAAAATACAGTGCGGAGGCCGTTGAATCAGCCATGAAATTCTCTCTTCTGTTGTGTCAAAGTGTGTGTGTGTGTGTGTGTGAAGCGACCCATTGGAAATGAGGTCAGAACCTTCAGAGTGCACACGGTCCTTGGGAAACTCGTGTCTAACAATGAGCTGAAAACAGGAAACTGATGGGGAAGTTTGTCAACAAAGCTCGGAAATGACCTCTTTTCTCTGTGTCATGGTCGCATTTGTAGCTGCAAAAGTCAAAACACTCAGAGGAAGTTTTTACTTTTTACTCGATAACGTGGAGAAATGTAAACACAGAATATAATGCTTCAAGTACCAGAATTTAACATCACACGAGAGACCAAGAAGAGAGCGTTACAGCGCTCACATCTGTTAGTCGTGTCTGCCAGCGGTGATGCATGAGCCATTATGAAGACTCATAATAAGCAACGCTTATGTTCAGTGAGCGCACCACAATGTAAATGTACTATATTTATCCCATGTTATCGTGGCCTGTGCCCAGCCTTTCCAGAATTTGCTTACAGATACACATGCACATAATTAAATATACATGTAAAGACGATAAGGATATTTCTAATTACTTCCACAGTTTTCATTCATCATAAATAGAATAAATTACTCATTTAGACTCGGCATCGGGATGTTTTATTTATGATGCAGTCTCCTTTCGATTTCATCTGCGTGCTTCGTGTAATTGCATATTTGCACCACCACGGCTCGCTTTCCCCGAGCAACACTTATAGCACAGCACATCCATTCAGTGCCACGTGGGATTTCACCATTTCAAAGTCTGTCATTAAACACTATTACACCATTTGGGTTTGTTTGTGGAAACATTTCATTTTTAATTTCAGGCAAACTGGGTCAACAAATGGTTGGGATGTGTTCATTTATCATGCCTTCATAACTTGGTGTCTTATTTTTTTCAAAGACTCCGTTAGCTAACGTCACAGCAGTCATCTAATGTCTCTGGAGTCCACACCTGATGTTTAGTGGATTACAGGTTACATGGTTAACATTAGTTACATTAGTTTAAATTGGGTTACCTGCATTAATATAGGAAGTATACGAGTGTGTTCACTTCATATCTGTCTATCCAGCTAGCTGTTTATACACACAGTTACTCACTATGCAGTTAGTAGTCACCACTAACATCAGAGTGATATTCATTTCACATAGCTGAGCAACATCAGCATCAGGAGATTTCCAACAGCGACATAAGCAGCACTCCTAGTTCGTGGAGGGCTAAATGCATTTAAACCCACAGGGCTTCTACATCATTCAGTGTTAAACAGTGCTTTTGTTTTCGTTTTTTTGACATGGCTTTTGTGGAAATTGCTCATTCCAAAGAAGGAAAAACCATCAATTAACAAATCCTAGTTCTGGAAAGTATTAATCTACAGTAATGTCCAAAAGTCCTAAGCCACCCCTCATTCTTTTACATTTTGCTTGGAAAATGGGCAATAGGAGGATAATTTGCATAATTCTAACATGCTTAAAAGTCAATATTTGTTATGACCACTTTTATTCTTCAGCACAGCTCGAACTCTTTCAGTAAAGAGTCATAATTTTAAGTAATCTTCAGAAGTAGTTTCCCAGGTTTCTTGAAGGACATTCAAAACTTCTTCTTTAGATGGTGGTTGTTTTTGCCTGCAGCTCTGGGGAAGCCAATCCATGAATCGTAATGTTTTATTGTGAGTTTTTCTACCCAGCTATGATTTAGTACATTAGCAGTGTGTTTGGGAAGACAGTCATACTGAAACATGGAGGTGCTTTCCAGGTGATAATGCATAGTGGATCAAAATCTGACTGTACTTTTCTGCGTTCATAATTATATCAATTTTTGACAAGATCTTTAATGCATGCAGTGAAATGCAGTCCCAAACCATGACAGAGCCTCCATAGTGATGTACAGATGGCTGCAGACACTCACTGTTGTACCCCTCTCCTCTCTACACATTCAGATACTGTTAATCAGCTGTACATCTTTTTTGTTTTTTTAGCCCTACTGCCACTTTCTAATTTCCAGTTTCCTCAATTTTTTTAAGGACACAGTGCACACGTGCTGAGATAAGAAAAGGTTTTGGGTAATAGCTTTTAGGGAATCCTCTCGTTGGTGCCAAAATGCTATATTATGCCTGTCAAACTGTGCTATCTTTGGCTTTTTTCAAACATTCAACTATAAAAATGGGAACCAATCTGTGTTTTGTAGCTTACTAATAGTAAAAAGCAGAAGCAAAATACAAAGAAATGAAGGGTGACTGAGGACCTTTTCGCAGTACTATAAATTATTCTCAGATACAACCCAAATATAAATGATATTGGCAATCCCCAAATTAATCAAGTCACGTACATTGCTCCTTATCTTAGAGATGTCGACGTGTGCAATTACCGAGCCTGTGTTCAGGAGTGCAAAATGTGCAAAATGCTATTATTTAAAAAAGCTCCTGTCATAAAGTCAGACATGCATAGTTTAGGAACTGTTTGATGGTTTGATCAGTTTGCCATACCTCAGTGTCCATCCTTTTCTTCATGATGAGGTCAAATTACTCTGTATTAATGTGCCTGCACTTCCCTTTGAGTATTTTCTGTCTTTGTTTTTTATCGTCTGTGTTGCAGAGTAGTTTTATGACTAATCTGTCTGAGACTGCTTTCATCAAAGCCTCCTTTATCCTTCTTGCCAGTCCCAATTTATTTCTTATTATTTCATGTACTTTTACGTGTGACATCCCAATTTCCACCTTTTCCTCAGGGACACCATCAATAATCACATTACTCCTCTGAGATTGATTTTTCAAATAGTCCCCCTTTTCCTCTATCCTTTAAAGTGTCTCAACCGATTTTGCCATTTTCCTACAAGTGGTTTCGCATTTATTTATTTTTATTCTTACAAGACACTTTGTCCCAACTTTCCAATTTTTCATGAGAAACTATACTGGTCTAGAGTTCCTGTTTCTCTTTAAGTGCATTTTCCACTCTACATGCACTCTTTGAGCTATTTCCAACATAATATTTGCTGCCTTTCTTTGCTGATCAAGCTGCACTCTGTAAAAATCCTTTTCATCAGTTGAAAAGCAGAAATTGTTGCTGGCTGTTCCTCTGAATATTTCTGTACTAGGTAGCATGTCGTTATTGAAACACTAAATAACAAGCCTGAAACTAGAAACCGTGAAGCATATGCTGCTATATTACAACAATGGTGGTGTTTAAGTGTAAGAAAATATATTTTATGAATTAGGTCCATAATTTGTTGCCTCTGTACACCACCATGGAAAGTCAATATGCAATTGGAGTGCAAAAAATGTATTAACCGTTTAAGAATTATAGCCAGTTTTATAGTTCGTTTAACAAATGGCATATAAAGTATATTCAAAGTGCTCAATTTGTATTTTAAAGCGTTTTACTGTAATTTGAAATATGAGGTCCAAACAGATGTCAGTGCATCTTAACTGTTACTTCAGAAAAACAACATCATAGGTAAAGAGGAAGGTGAGTCATTATCAGGGTATACAGTACAATCAAGAGATGCCTTCATGAATGGAAACACAGAGGGTTTACAACAAGGTACGAACCACCGCTTACACTTGAGACATGGAAGGCCAGATTAGTCTTCTTCAGAACAGATTGAGCTTCAGCTAATCTGCTCAGATTCAGCCCAAAGCTGTAAAACAGATCAGCCAAAGAATACTGCAGAAAAGTAACTCAAGGGTTTCTCAAGGCAGTGAAATAAGATGTTCTTCAAAAGTCAGTCAGTTGCTATTAAACCAATAGAGCATACTTTTTAGATATTAAATAGAAAACTGAATACAGAAGCACCCACACAAGCAGTAACTGAAGGCAGCTGCAGTAAAGGACCAATCAGAGCTTTTCAACTGAGGGAACAGTGTCATGGTCCTGGGCCAGGTTGGCCCAGCATTCTTAGTATTCGTGTGTTTTGTATTTTGTTCTTTATTTATGCCTTGGTTCCTCGGTTGTTCTGTTAAGATGTTCCTTATTTGATTACCCCTGTGTGCCCCTCTGTGTATCTGTGAGCCCTCCTTTCCCCTCGTGTTTTATTCCATGTTTTCCCCAGCCCGTTGTCTGTGCTCTCTCTCCTCCTGTCTGTACTTCCTGTTTTACTTTGACAGTCTGTCGTCAGTATGCGTCATGTTGTGTTCACTCCTGCCCTGTCTCGTTATGATTATCCATGTCAGCTGTGTTCCCCGTGTGCTCCCACTTTCCTCGTTAACCTTCTGTGTATTTATGTCTGCGTCTCCCTCAGCTCTGTGTCGCGTTCTCCCTCATGACTATGTGCCCCTCCGTGTGTTTCCTCATGAGTCAGTGCCTTTACAACTTCCCAGTGTAGTTTCATGTTAATTTGTATCGCCTTTGTTTTCCGTCAGCAATAAAGCTGTATTTTGAGTTGAGTCCTGTTTCCCGTGAGTTTGGTCCGATTCCTGCCTGCACACAGCCTAAACATGACAAACACAGCATGCGGTGATGTCAGTGGGTTCTGGGCTAAAGGCACTTATTGATCCCAAAGGATTTTCATTCAAGTATTAAAACCAGTCCTTATATTTAAAATGATGTTAGTCTGTTCAGTTTATTTCAAGTCTTTAAAAAATTGGGTACTGTGTATAAAAATGTCCATATGTTTGTTAAACTTCTTGAGTTAAAGCTAACCCTGTATGTACACCATGTCCTCTTATGCATTTTCAGTGTAGCTTCTTTTTTTCTACATTAAACTGTGTGTGTGTGTGTGTGTGTGTGTGTGTGTGTGTGCTGTGTGCGCGCGCTGTGGGCTGTCAGGGTAGTGGAAAATAAAGTAATTCTTCCGTGAGTCCTTGGCTCTGTTGATTTTAAAGCAAAGCATAATTAAAAACAATATGTACAGTATGTGATGGTGCTGCGTTTCAGGGGAATTAAATTCTCTTTTGCCTGACATGTTTAATTAATAAATAGGCACGTTTCGCTAATTAAAGGCTGATGGCTTTGCAGAGGTCAACACAACCCTGACAGCTGGACTCTACAAGTCATAAACGTAGGGAACTACTGTTCACTGGATATTATGGATTTATATATTCCAAAATATTTATCCTTGGGATTTTTATAACACTATGATTTTGATTGAATTATGTCTTATAATGGTTGGACTCATAGAGTATTAATATGTATCAAAAAAGGTTTTGCCTATGTGCCCTCCATCCTGTAGACAAGACAGAGCATTTCAAGGCTTAAACACTTACACACACACACACACAATAATTCCCTAGAGGTCATGTTGAGAGTGTGTCCCCTTTCATTTGATTGCCATTCACTCCACAAAGAACTCTGACAGGAAGTGTTAATGTACTGGGAGAATTCCCTGGGCTTCCTACAACTGTGAACGTCTACATTACAAGAACGACCGTATTCTGGATTTGAAACATTGAATCTGTTTGGATGTTTCTCCATCTCAGGATTCTGTGGAGTTTTTTTGGCATATTTAACCAACAGTATTTTCAGGGCTGCTTGTCAGGATAGAGCATTGTGAATGTCTTTGTGATAGTTTGATAGAAAATTGATGCTGTAATTGCATTTTAGTGCTTTGCTGCAGCTAAAGATGCCCAGTTTGCTGCCAATTCTTTCAGTAACAGGGATAAAGGCTGCCGTTGCATTCCTCTCATTCCAATCATTGTTTATCTACTCCCTTGATGAATTGTAACTCATCGTTTGATTGCTCTGCCGTTTCTCATCTTTATCTCTTCTGCTCGGTTATGGTCAATACCCTGGACCATTTGGTGCCATTTCACAGAGATGGTTCCAGCATGACAGGCGAAATGTAATCTGTGGGGGTGTGTGTGTGTGTGTGTGTGTGTGTGTGTGTGTGTGTGTGTGTATGTGTGTGTGTGTACGAATGCTGAGCAGACATGGCAGTAACAAACTGAGTTTCAAGTTCAATCCAATAAATTTTTTATTTGTTTTGTGGTGGTGGAAGAAGGGTGGGGGATGGACGGAGAATTCGATTCAACTTTTATTTTTATAATCACAATAGTCATTTAAAGGCACTTTATATTGAAAGGTAAAGACCCTATAACAAAGACAAACCTAACAATCCCCTAGGAGCAGCCATCTGGCAACTGCGGTGAGAAAAATCTCCTTTTTTAAAAGGAAGATACCTCAGGCAAGGTGACTATCCGCAGAGACCAGTTGGGGAGGTGAGGAAACCTTGTTAATTTCTGTTAACAAACGCGGTGAACATGACAAACATTATAAACTTTTTTGAGCACATTTCATTGCTAGTGTTGTAGCTCAAAGCATCGCTGAGTATAAGTGTATGCTTAGTTTAGCCTCACAGATTCTTGAAGGGCATCCGCATAGGAAGTGAATATCAGCAATAGAGCGACAGGAGACCATGAAATGACCATGAAATCAGTGATTTGTAGCGATGACAAGCACAATAACTGTTATTGACATGAATGGGAATTGTTCCGAGTTTAACTTTTCTCAACTTTGAGGTGAGCTCTGAGGATGCTGCTGCTCAACTGTCACTTTATGGGGGTGGAAAACACATTAGAGGGGTTTTCTATGCAATCACAGCCTGGAACGTTCACTAGCAACAAGCCACCAGCTACAAAGTGATGGGTGACGACCGCATTGGTTCATACATGGACGGACTTTACACTTGTATTCTGTGTCGTATATTTCAAAGCCTCATCAAAGCAACACCTTTATGTGACATGGGCATTTTAGATATTTGAGATCTGCTCATCCTTTTTTAATATTTATGTCACTGTGATGTTACTGCTTTGGGCCAAATTTCTGACTAAGTCACAAATTGTATTTGTGATGTTCTTTAGAGCAATGTGGGAAATGTCAAAAAACCCAAAAAAGCATAAAATTTAAAATGTTGAAATGAGCCCTGATTAAATAATCACCACCTGTCAATGTGTGATCCTCAATATTTGGGACTGGTTCTGGTTGAGGGGATAATGTAATCAACTTAATGCTGCATTATGAAGCACTGGCTTAATGTCGGCTGGTTAGACATGAGCTTGCAGAAAGTCAGCGGGTCACACAATATTAAAACCCTGCAAAGGTAGCCTCGGATTTCTCATTCAGATGCTGCAGTCCTTCAACTGCACCGACCGTGGGCCTCTGTGTCAACAGAACGGTGCCCCAACTGGCTTAAAGCTGCTCTCAAACAATTTGTTTGTGCTATGTTTTCACTGTGAGATCTTCAGATCTGTTACCGGTTGTGGTTATTTCTGCCAAAGAAGATCAGTTTATTTGATCTTGCTCTACTAGCAGCTCTCCTGCCAGGTGTCATATTTACATAGTAGAACACATGCACAGTTAAAAACACAGTGTGAAAAACACTGCAAGTGTGTGTGTTTGACATGGACACTGAAATGAAATCAAGTGAATGAAGACAAAAGTTGGAGAAGTGATTATTAGAACATTTTTCCAATTATCACAGTATCTAGGGGCATTTTGGAATTTCATGGGGTTATTTGGGTGTCTTTGCACCTCTTAATTTCTATAATTTCTCTTTCTTATCATAGGTTGCAAGACTAGAAAC
The DNA here is from genome assembly GCF_057382275.1 of Copadichromis virginalis. Lineage (NCBI taxonomy): Eukaryota > Metazoa > Chordata > Actinopteri > Cichliformes > Cichlidae > Copadichromis > Copadichromis virginalis. Next base: position 16,105,201 of record NC_140629.1, read on the forward strand.
AAACAAACAAAAAACTGTATTTGATATTTCCTGTATTTGGGGAATTTACGACCCAGTATAGTTAGACCTTCTGTAGTTACTGGCTGGCTAATAGCACCTTGATGGGGCTATGATATGGCAAAAAGTGTCTAATACAGCTGTCTCGACCTCTGCTCTGATTCTTCCACAGGAAGAAGGAAAGGTGGGTTTCATTGTCTTATATAAGGTAGGCTTTATTAGATGTGACAGACTAATAACGAGTCTCACTTTGGAGTTAAGGTGAAGGGTCAAGGCTGGTGATAAAGGCGTAGATGAGGAGGGATGTAATTTTTTTTGTGTGTCCGTATGTGTGAAAGGGTGGATGTGTGCCTTTTAGAACCAGGCTTAGAGTCCAGAAATCCTCAAGGGACTAAGGTGAGAACTGGACTGGGATTACAGCGTCTCAACGCTGTGTTGCTGTCACTCACAGAGAAACATCGCCCCACATCCCGTGTTGCAGGAGATTGAGAAGGATTGGATGTGACACGTACAGGTGGGACAGGGTGATGGTACACATTTTTTCAGACGACACATTATTACAAAGATGGAACTAACCATCAAAGTTTAAATATAGAGATATCACTCTTCCACGACACCGCTGAAATGTGAGCCAAATTAGACCGTTCCTTGTTCTGGTTTATGCACACATAATATCCACTATATCACATTTAGAGGGAGCGTGGCAGCACAGAAAACAATATTTTAAGAGAAATCGAGTTTACTAGACATCTTGTTTAAGTGTGTGCAGTATTTGCTGACTTCCAAATTGCAGGCTGGCATGACACCCCTGTAGAGTTGTGCTTGTTTTACGACTGACTTTTGTATTAATGTTTACTCTTTGCCTATGCAGTGTGCACCTGAGATTTGTTTATGGCAGGATAACAAGCTGTCATCGTGCTCACAGTAAACCCGTTCAGTCTCGGGGCATTCGAAAGTATTCTGGGGAACAGCTGGAGGTGCAGATGACCACTGAGGTAATTTCCCCCATAACAAATAAACAGGTAAATGAATCTTGGTGCTGCCATAATTCGCAGTAAACCACATTTTCTTTGGGCTTTTATGAACCTTGTGAGTCTGTTTGCATATTTAACTATATGGAGCTGGGGTGCATAAGGCCTATTAGAGTCACGGTGATGTTACTCACATTTTTAATGACAGAGATTGCACAACTCAGTCCTTAGTGGGAACAGTGATACATGTTCCATGTCTGATCCCCGCGGTGTGGGCGCTGTTGTTGGTTTGGGGGGGCTACAGGCATAGAGGGGTCTCACTAATTAGGACCTCTGTGGCATTTTCATTCTGGCATATCCCTCGGTGGCCTTTTTATTTATTTTTAAAGAAGGCCTTTTTTTTTAAAAATTGCAATGCATTATTCACAACACAGGTGTCAGTCTGACCCTTGGTGACATCAGCTCACAAAGATGCAAGCTCCATCGCAAAACCAACCAGCACCCAGTCATGGCAGTGAAGCGGCATGTAATGAAAGATGACCGTGCAAACAGATGCTTGGGGATCATAAGCTTTCTCATATTTTTGGCTGTTGTTTGAACCTCATTTCTATCCTGTCTGGATTAAACTATTTTCTGTTTATTCAAGTGAGAGTGCATTCTAGTACATAATTAAACATATTTATCTGTTAAAGCACTTTAATCAGTAGATCTGGCAGGAGATCTCGAGGCAGAAGTAGGACAAGGACATGGCTGATCACTCAGTTTTCACTGTGGCAGCAGCCTTTTTAGAAGACACCCGCTGAGAGGTGTGGTCATCACTGCCGCAGCTGGACGCTCACTTACCTTTTCTTTTTTTTTTACACTGTAGAAATGACTAACAGAATTTAAAAAATACCATAGTTGTGGCTCTTTTAACTTTGCATCATTTTTCAATGCTTTTTCACATGTTTAGTCTCCAACACCTCCTGTTCTCATTATTTAACCAGTGAGTCACTTCAGTCAGAGCTCTCACAGGGAATGCTTTTCCCACTGAATAGCTCTCTGTATTTGTCTTATTTCTTCTTATTAAGGTTGTCATGTCAGGTGCAGAACCACTATGTCTGGACTATTATGAGGCTCTAATTTTCCCTAAATAGTCATTGGTTTTTTTTGAGCACTTGTTTGGGGCGGGGGTTGAGACAAGGGCACGATCATCAATGTTTCATGATCTAATCATACTTCCTGCCTGTGTGCCTATAAGAGGATATCGGTTATGTTTGTGCTCTTGCTCACATTTGTGTAATTCTGCGTGAGAAGGTGAGACCGGAGAAGTCAGAGATAAATCGAAGTGTTTGCACAATTTAAGATCTTGATTGTTTATCATATATTTCTGAGGGATAAAGTCACCTCCCTCTGCCCCGAGTGACACCGACTCAGTGAGCTATCCATCACCTGGGTGTCGCGCGCTGGTCAATGGGGGTCGCTTTCAAGCAGTTACCTGTTAACTCAGCTAATGGAGGTCTGTATTTGCATAAGCCCGAAGTGAGTAAAGAGGGGGCTGGAGCTTGATAGCATACAAGCTGGGCGGAGCCTCTCTCATTGTACAAATGAGACCATTCATCACTGCTTTGTTTGCCTGTATGCACCTTCTCATGAACAATTAATGTGCTGCAGACATTTTAGTGCCTTTCTGCTCTTCCTTTATCTTACCTTCCGCCTCTCTTTGTCTCACTTTTGGGGACTGTCACTGCGGCGCTAAGCCCTCCCGCTGTAGCTATGAGCCATTTATTAATTTTGGCTCCCCCAGCTGAGGCTGGTATTGTGTTTCCGTGACAGCCGAGGGGTTTGCGCACATAAAGCCTTTACATTTGTTCTTTTTTCTTACCTGTTTTAATGATAAGTAGCTTCTGTGCCTTGCCTGTGATGTGCTCTAGGCGTTTCCCCATACTTCAGAAAACATAGCATGCCGTGTTTTGCTGCAGAGATTCAAGCACAGGATTAAATTTTGTGCTCTGCTGAGCAAGGTTTTTCATGAAGGTAATTTTCATCTGAGATTTTACCAACTTTGCCGTTTCTCCCCCTCCTTTTTTTTTAAAAAGTGTAGTCTTGTGTTACTTAATTTGGTGCATTTTTTTTATATTTAGGATCAATATATTATTTACCTAAGTAATTTACACTAAGTGCTTGGTTGCCTGTGAGGCTATACAGGAAGAAGACAATCTGGGAATAGATGTCAATACATCCCAGACAAGACATGTCAGCATAAATCAGCCGATACTTAACCATTAATGAAACACATCCACTTTAAACCTTTTTTTTGTTTAGGCAGACTACTTAATGTGGCGTACTGGTTTTCACACTGGAGACCTATTTGTCTCCACTTGTTTAAATATTAAAGCACAGACATGAGTTATTTCTGTGCTCGTGCTGGCTATCTTTTGTTTGCTGGCCTCGGCTAACAATGTCATAAAAAGAGACGTATGAATAATGAATTAAACCAGCTATAGATAGGGATTTTGGTTTGGACTCTTTGTTACTCACTGACATGATTTACATACATCGTGTAGCCTGACTCTTGGTCGTATTTCAGTAACACTGGAAATCAGATTAAGCTGTTTGCACAGGCTTTTGATACCTATCATTGAGGGTTTGAGATGGCTTGAGTAGACCACAGAATAGGATATTGCTGAGTTGCTAAAACGAGAGCAAGTCAGACATTTTAGTAAGAGCCCTCAAATCAAGAGCTGTCTGACTTTTTACACGTCTCGCTCTCTCCTTATGAATAACGTACATTTACCGCCTGCATTATAAGTGGCCTGAGCCGAGATAGATATTACATTGCCAATCAGCACAATAGATAGATTAAGCCTAGGCCTGTTGTGTATTTATAACAGGGACCAGACAAAAACACAAGCGGGAAATGCCTCACAAAATAAACATATTCCTAACACTGATATGCGTTATGTGCATTGATTAGCCCCAAGCTAGGCTATGAGTAGGATATACAGTCTATCGCCTCTCAGTGTTGAGTGATCCTTTTTTTAACGTGAAAGATCAGACCTGTATTATGTTGAGTGATGTGGTGGGATTAGTGGATCTGTCAGTAATCCACAGTAAAACTGCTGGAGTTAAATACAGACACTAAACTCCAGTGGATAGATTTCCGGCCTGCAGTGGTGTCCAGTAATATCTCTTTTTAACTAACTGAAGAAATGCGAACATTTGTTGAATACTTGGCATAAATCACACAGGTTATATCAGAATCAGAATCAGAATACTTTATTGATCCCTGGGGGAAATTATTTTTTGTTACAGTGCTCCATTTTAAACCAACATTAAGACAAGACAGACAATACGCTAACTAAGAATAGTACAATATATACATATATATACATACATACATACATAAGTCACTTATAAATAAATATTTGGAAAAGAAACATGTGTAGCTGTAGCAGCAAACAGTGTGTTAAGTGGATGCGTTGTACAGGGAGATGGCCACAGGCAGGAATGATTTCCTGTGTCGTTCAGTGGTGCTTTTCGGTAATCTCAGTCTCTCACTGAACGTGCTCCTGTGACTGACCAACATGTCATGGAGTGGGTGGGAGGTGTTATCCAACATTGTCTTTATCTTGGACAGCATCCGCCTCTCCGACACCACCTTGAGGGAGTCCAGCTCCATCCCCACAACATTGCTGGCCTTACGGATCAGTTTATTAAGTCTGTTGGCATCTGCGACCCTCAGCCTGCTCCCCCAGCATGCAACAGCATAGAGGATCGCACTGGCCACAACAGACTCATAGAAAATCCTCAGCATTTTCCGGCAGATGTTGAAGGACCTCAGTCGCCTCAAAAAATAGAGACGACTCTGGCCCTTCCTGTAAAGTGCTGTGGTGTTTTTAGCCCAGTCCAGTTTATTGTCAATGTGTACTCCAAGGTATTTATAGTCCTCCACAATGTCAACACTGACCCCCTGGATTGAAACAGGGGTCAAGTGTTTCCTGGTCTTCCTGAAGTCCACGATCAGTTCCTTGGTCTTTGCCACGTTGAGCTGCAGATGATTCTGCTCACACCACGTGACAAAGGAGTCGACCACAGCCCGGTACTCTGTCTCATCATCCCTGCTGATGCATATTATATTATATTGTAGATTTTCCACACAATGCAGCCGATACGGCTTCTTTCTGCTCAAGGTGGCAGCCCCCCCACCTCCACAACCTCTCTGAGGCTTGCGAGTGATAAAACATGCATTCAGAGACCTTGGGAATTCACACACATCTGTGCCTTTTCTTTGCACACACTGTTAAACACGGTGTATGCAGATAGAGATCTCGGTGTGAGACATTTACAAACAACTGGCACTCCGAGCTGGAGCTCTGTTTGAATTTCAACACAAGGAGCATTACCGCATTAAGCTCTATTAATGTCAGGGTGCCAATTTCTGCCAGATGTGCTCAAATACCAGGACAGATATTGAGAAATTCATTCATTTGTTGGTGTTTCTCCCAGTCATGATAGAAACCTGTATGTTGCTTTAGATATTGCAGTGAGGATAGTAATAAAGATGGATTAAGAATCATAGAGTTGTTGAAAGAAAGCAATTGATTTAAATGTCAGGGTGCATCTCACCCCTCCCCCTGTCTCGCTTTATTGGATATTGTCACTGGAATTGTGTGCAGTGAGTGCTCCTGGGAGACTCAGTCAAGCTCGGAGATCCTTGCAGAGGGCTGGCGTGGAAGGGACTTGGGAGGGGAGGAAGGGAGGCATGGTGCTAACATCAATAATTCACTATCGTATTGCTAGTGAAACAGGATGTGAAGGTATATGGGAGTCAAGACCAATGCGAATAACATCTCTGCAAGCACCGTGCAAATGAACCAAATCGAAGACCCGCCATTTATTTTCATAGCATTTCACAGTGGTATAAATGTATTGAGCTCATAAAAAACCTCAATGATTGCATTGATTTCAAAGGAGCTGTTTTTTTTTTCTTCTTCAGCTTGTGTCCCACAAGCAGAGAGTTTAATTTACTGGTGTAGAGGCTTCTGGTTTTTATAAACCTTGTAGCTGAGAGACGACGAGAAAGGTACAGGGAGCCCGAAAGAGCACAGGGCTATTTCCCAGGCCTGCTTATTAAATTTCCAATCATGGCCTGTGGTGCAATGGCATTACCACCATAAAACACCTCTTTGCTGTGTAGCCGTCTGGGCAGAAATTGCTATTGCTGTGTGGAAACTTGAGCGTTTCCTTAACATTGATTTCTGTCGAGATGAGAGGGAGGGAAATAGAGTTTAGACTATCATTAAAACAGAAACACGGAGGAATTCCTGTGAACTGCACACATTAGCTCTAGCTTTTTGTAGCCCCTACCACAGGTGCTGAGTGGGCTTTATGAAGCGTTCCCTCTTGTTTCTTTTTGGCTGCTCCTTCTGGCTGCTAGGAGCCGGTCCCTGTTATTGATATGCAGTTGGCCTAATCCATTACTGTGCTGATTGCCAGTGTGATTTCTGTGACACCCTTTCCCAGGCTTGGGTCAATTACAAAACAGGCAGTAAATGTATCAGCTACAGAGCAATAAGTCAACTGATTATCTTTCTGATAAACTGTAAATCTGCTTATGATTTAGGATCCATGTTGATGACGATGAAAGCGAGATTGAGCTCTTATTTCATAGTCTAACATTAGACTACCTTTATCGTGCGCCCAGCGCTAGTGTCTTGCTGCTTTTTCATCTTATCCCCACTCCCCAGTGATGCTCTCCCTCCCTCTTGCCCCTCCACAATTTTCTCATTAGTGATTAGAGCAGAGTTTCCATTTCCAGGCTATTGACTGTGCCGTTGGAAGCTGAGAGCCCATTACATACGTTGCTCCCACTAATTGTTTCCAGTCATAATGAAGTTCCTCACAGTGGAGGAATGGTAGTTAAGGAGCATTAGGTCATAGACACGGACTGCGCAGAACTTTTAATGCAACATACCTGCTGTTTGGTCACAGCCATTCACCTTCTAATCGTGTATTAATTTACTCAGCATGCTTTCGCTTAGAAAGCCCAGAGCCGATTCGTTTTGCTCTTCACTTACGTATTTATTTGGAGGGCGGACAGAAATCAGTCTACGGCCAGCAGTGAGGTATGTAGTGTCAGTGCAGGTTATCTGTGGAGCACAGGTCCTCGCCGTCGAGGATTAGATCACAGCAGCTCGGCGTGACAGAAGTCCCTTTCTCTTCATTCTTGTTCTCTTAAAGTCAGTCCTGGCTGTTTGTTGCTCTGGGTGGCTCTCCTCTGTCTACAAACAGTACACATTTCATGAATGGCACAACATCCATCCATTCATTTTCACATCACTTATCCTGGATTTGGTTCACATGGATCAGCGGGAGCATAAGAGCAACCAGATATTCTTTTCTGCCATCACCGCCCTCCAGTTCCTCTTGGCGTTCACCCAGTGTACCCTCAGATCTAAGCTGGTGTTTCTTCCCAGTAAATTAAGCTGGGCACATCTTCAAGAAAAGGAGGCCAAGAGGTGGTATTTCTTGGTCCCTGCATGTGATGGATATTGATAAGATTTTTTTTATATGAGTGCCATTATTGATTCTGCTTATAGATCTTCTTCTTTATTGATTCCGGATCAAGAAGGAGGAAAAACGTAGGCCCTCCAGAGATTGTTAGGATCTGCTCAGCTGTTTCATTTTCTTTTTTGGTGTAATTGTTTTGCAATGTGGAACTGTCAGAAAAACAATGCCAGCATTGATGAAAGGAATTAATAAGCCTGGAGGCGTTTACCTCCACTGAAATGGACAGTTTGGTTCCAAATGGAGCTGGTTTGTGATTCCAGTTTCACGTGCCTGCATTTCCTCAACTGACTTATCTCATTGAAAAGGGTTCTTCCAAATCATTGCGCCTTAATGTGAATTGGTAAAGAGACTGGCACTTTCATAGCTTACACACACACACGCGCGCACGCTTTATTCTATGCCTTTAAAGGCTTTTCTATCATGGATGCACTCACCCTTTGATGGATGCCTTGGGGGAAATTCAGGATGCTACGCGGACTGGAGGAGCTGGGGATTGAGCCACTGGCCTTCTGGTAGGTGGACAACCCACTCTATCTCCTGAACCACAGTCATGAGATAATTCTGTTATCAAATGTTCAACTAACACCCATCTAAAATTTTATGTAGCTTTTCATTACAGTCTGCTTTTTTTCAGTGCTGATGCTAAAATGCACCAGTGAGTGTTTGAGCATGAAGTTGGTAAATTAAGAGCTTTACTGCCACAGAGGTGATTCCAGTTCCAGCCTGCGTCATGGTCCACTTACCCTGTGAATTGTGAGCACAACGGGCTCTGAGTTTGCTTCACCTTTTGCCATTGAATTCTAGATCTGAAAACTTTCGTGTGACAGATAACATGCTATTGGCTCAAAAATAGACAGAACTGTGTGGCCACTAGTAAGAAGAGCACAAATGCTGCATTGGGAGTAGTTTTGGTCTGGGAAAGAAACTGCAACACTTCTCCACATGTGTGCTGTCTTTGATATGGAATGAAAAATACAGCGAACTGCAGAACCTGAAAGCTTTTCTCTGATTTCCAACTTGTTTGAGTCCCAATTAAGAACTGAGTCTTCTTCCAAATGCATTCATCACATAAAAGTAACATCAGCTTGGTCCATTTTCTGCTGATCCACTTGAAGAGAAATGAGCTGGGTTTTTAAAAAAAAAAAGACTAGAAAACTCTCTAAATTTGAATAAAATGATAGTGACATTGCCCTTTTTAAAATTTCTGTTCACATAAAGTAGGCATATATGATCCACGTTAGCCTAAATGCCATGGATTCAGCAGTCTTGGCCTTTTGCTTTGTCTTTCATTAACATAGAAAGTCCTTCTGAATAGATGCTCTGTCCCATGACTTGATGAGATGTGGTCTTTGTTATTGAAAGCATAGGTAAAATCCGATGCTGTATTCGGAGCCAAAATGACACAGAATAAATACTTCCCAAGCTGTGTCACTTTATCCAGAGTGCAGGCCAAGAAGAAAATTGCTTTGTTCCTGACACTACTGGCGTGAATCATCTTGCCTTATGCCAGCACTGAAAGGGAGCCCAGTGACTACTCATACATTTAATTCTCTGACTTTCTGTATATTCGGCCATGCACGAGAACATCACGCTCAGCCGCTCGGATCACGGGGCCGCACGTTGTTCAAACATAGAGTCACAGCATGCCAAGGGATGACAGGCTGTGTGAAATGGAGAGTGATGACACCCGTACAAAACAGGGGTCTGGTTGAGATGACCCTTAAACATGGCAGAATACTCTCGGCTCCAGTCAAGTGTTTAAAAAAGCTTTTTCTCCTCGATCTCAGGCTGCTGGCTCACCTACACGCTGCTCACTCTCTTACCCGCCTCATAAATATACCGTCGATGCTTCTCTCCGTGTCACATCTTTCTCTCGCCACAAAAGACACGTAATGTGACTTCTGGGCAGTAACATCACTCATCGTATTATGATGTAAGGACCTCATAATTTTATGGTACATACATCAGAAAATAGCGTGTTATTGTAAAGCCTTGCTTGGATCCAGGGTAGGAGCACATACACAGCTGGAGTCTGCTTAGCAGAATCGGTGCTTCACTGAACCCCCCGAATGATAAAATGCAGTATTTTGTCTTAGAAATGGTCAGTATCTTATTCTTATTCACCTTGCACTTTCCCCTACGCTTTTACCTCCTTTTCCCGCCTCTTACACACAGCCTAATACATTTCTGTAGGAAAAATGAACTGGAGCTTGCAACCCGGCTAAAGTAAATAACCGAGCGCATGAATTATTGATGAAGTGCGGGACCTTTTTTTTCCTGGAAGCCCATCTTGAAGTTTTTAACTTAAAGCTCTCAGTTGCAGGATTCCTATCTGCATGCATATAAACCTGCACGTGTGCATGGTTTTTACTATTCAAAATGATGCAGATTTCTGGGATTTGGCTCCGTCTAATTCGAATCTGCTCTTGAGTTTAGGTCACACGGGCCAGTTTCACACACTTCGACTTAAACTCTGCTGTGTTTTTGCCCACTGGTAGCACAATGGGCGGCGTTTTCTGTGAGAGCCCACACGGTGTTTGCTCTAATATGTGCATGTACACAAACACAGTGGAATAGCTTCCTGATAGTCATTTGACATTTTCCCATTGATCTACAGGTGGTGACCATTCAGCAGTGAGCTAGTGAAGACCGCTTACAAGTAAACATGTGGGTTTCAAAGAAATTGTCTGTGTAAATGATTCATTGTAAGCGGAAGAACGCAAATTCAGGGTCTCGAGGATATACAAAAAGCATTTTGGTGAGTAACTCTGAATGTAAACAGGCACTTTGTTTATTTACAACAAACTCTAAAGCGCACCTGACCTGAGAACTAAAATGAGGACCTGATGATCTGACTTCCCTTTAAGCAACAACATTCACACAGTTTTTTAGAGAATAAATCTTGTAGCACAATATATTTCATTAAGGTTCTTTTAAAGGGCATTAGCATTAAAATATTTTAAAGTAAAGTGCTCAGATGCCGTAGTGATGCGCTGCAGCTGGAAGCTGGAAAGCAGCACAGTAAAATTCATTTGCACACTCTTATAAATCATGTTTGAAGTTTTCTGTTACTGTGATTGCTTCTTTTGTGTTATGCCATAGTGAATGCATCTATGACAGAGGACTGTGTACTTTGACACAGTATTATGTCTGTGAAGGTTCTCAGTCATCCAGGTCATCGTAGTCCCCCCGCTGAGGGACAAAGGGGGTCAGGGGGTCCTTTTGTCCCTCTGCGGGGGGATACTCCCACTAGGTTTAAATCTGGGACTCCCCACCATTTGACCTTAGAACTGAAGAAGCTTCTCGGATGAGAGGTGAAACGTCTTCAAGCAACTTAAAGAAGTCCAGACGCTTTTCTTTGCTTTCACACAGTATATATACTGTATGGAAGTCATACTGAGACCACATCATTTTGTGTGATTTGTTTGGCTGTTTTAGAAGGTTGCAAATGTTTAAAAACTGATTTTTTGAATGGCTGGCAATTTTCAATTCAATTTAATTTATATAGTGACAAATCACAACAACAGTCACCTCAGGGCGCTTTATATTGTAAGGAAAAGTCCCTACAATAATACAGAGAAAACCCCAACACTCAGGTGACCCCCTACAAGCAAGCACTTAGCGATAGTGGGAAGGAAAAACTCCTTTTAACTGGAAGAAACCACCGGCAGAACCAAGCTTAGGGAGGGGCAGCCCTGTGCTGTGAGCAGGAATAACGGGACGGACAAAAAATATGATGTGGACGAGAGGCAGTGATAATAACTCCTGATTGGTGTTTAAACACATGGGGAGCTGAAAGAGGTGAGCAGTGCTAATTTTGACAGCAAATTTAGATTCAGTTTTAGTCACAATTTAAGCATCTAAATTCTTTTAGATTTTGTGTAGTGTCAGCTTATTAAATATCAAAAGATAATTGTAGACTAAATCTAAAGTTGATTGAGTTGACTAAAAGATAAAGTGTAAACGTTTGTCATGCTTTTACCGGTAAAGAGTTTCTCCACGCTGTTAACAAAACATCTTATTTCCTTGACATCAAATGCGAGATGTCTCCATATGTCTCGTCTTCTCTTGGAGCATGGAAGCCAGTTGTACTGTTTCCCAAATAAAAGCTGTGCTGTGCAGATCGAATGTGTAAACTTACTGTAAAAGGAAACTACTTCTTACTGGCTCATCACTTGGTCCCACCTTTCCAAACCACCTAATTAACTCTGATTGGGTTTCATTTCCTCAGACTATTCTCATCTTGTTTTTATTAATTGACAAAAGTATCATTACATTTTGTCAGAGTTATTTTTTCCTTGTGCGTTAGTTTTTATGTAGTTATCATCTTGTTTTTGTTGTTGTCAAAATGGTGATAAAAATTGAAATTGAAATTAATACTGGAGGTGAGTGAAGGAGAAACAAGTGCATCGTGGGAAGGGAAAGCTTTAAGTCTATTCTTAAAAGTAGTTGTCATCCTCCCAAACCCAAGCTTCTCCCCAAGAAGAGGCAGCTTTCCTGTAAGTTGAGGATTTGCTGTGAAGATATTTATCCTAAAGTAACACGAGGGAAAACTGGTTGGAGACTGTGGCACAACCAAAATTACTGCAATCATATGTAGTGAGCTCGAAGTGGTTGCCTCAAAGACGGAGACCAAGTCTGCGACCACTCGCAATCAGCTGCCAAGTAACAGCGATAATATGGCAAAAAGATGGAGTCTGTCTACTATCACTTTCTAATTGAAGGAGGTCAAGTTTTCAATTACACACAATCTTTTCATGATAATATATGAATAACTGTGATAAATGTGCAATCAAAAAATCTGTTGTTGTCTGCATGCACAAATAAATTCACATTAATGACTTACAGTCAGCATCCCACCCATTCAGAAATTCCTCAACGGTGAATAATGTAACTACAAAATGCCGTAGTTCCCCACCGTTCATTCAGGAATATAAGCAGAATCCAACCAGTTGGTAAACAGTTGAGTTGAGTCCCCTATTGCAAGTAAACCCGGTGCAGTCACTGACACAAAGTCAGAGGGATAGCAACGTGTTGGCAATCGGTCTGGGTTTCTAAATTACTTTTGGAGAAAAAATAAATAAATCACAAAGCAACCACTAATTTTTCCCTCGTTGCAAGGAGGTTTTTCTCTCTAATGTGACTGTACAATAATAGCTGATATCTTGTAGCAGAATGCTCCTAAAGATTTCTTCCATGGTATCTTGTATTGTATCCTAAACCTATGTCTTGTTTTCCTGGAAGCACATGCACGCAGGAGTAGATGGCAACATGCTGAGCAGGATGATCAAAAAGCTGATGCAAACAAGGAATTTAATTTAGAGCCACTGAGAGAAGTGTACAGTACAGCTATTCTCTGCGGCTCATATCAGCATGGGCAATTTTGCTCACTTGATGATGCAATGTGAAAATTGTTTCAGCAATAGCTTTACACTCCAGCGTATGTGGCGAGAAGATCACGAGGACCTTTTTCTTACAGTTACACGCCACTTGATGCTTGGATTAACCTCTTTCCTTAAGTTGTGACCGTACAACGATACAGGAATATTATTATTTTTAAGTAATCCTGCAAACATTTATACATTTATTATTCTTTAAAATTCCTTTTGTGCAGCTTGAACTTTTAGAAATTCAGACTTTGTGTTCAGTCATATGGAATCTCCGAGGAAACGTCCCAGTTATTACAGGCGAATTAATCAAGCGTTATCTGCAGAATAAAACTAATGACTGAACATTCACGCTGATGTTTGTCACAATACAGAATGACATTTCTCTGCATTGGTGCCATTCATATTCTTAATTGAATTTCATTACTCTGCCAATAAAGCACTTCACACTAACACAATCTGACCTCATCTGAAATTCATTATCTGCACCGTAAACATTTTTAGTTATTTATTTATTTTTGCATATATATTACACTCCTTTGCATCAAACGGTGCGCTGCCTATCTCAAGTCCTTTTAGCATTTTTCTTCATTTGCATCTGCCTCATATTTGTTTTAGCCTGAGAGACTGTTGACGTGGGGTAATGCAGCGCACGGAGACAGACGTCTCGCACGCCTGCCGGCCCCTCCGTATCCATCCGTCTGTCATGTTAACGACTTTAAATGCCGGCGCTTTGCATCTCTCTCACAGAGGGTAAAGTGTCATGCGGTGCCCCTGTGGTGCTGCCGCCCTAGAGCGATGTGGCACCAGAAAGTCTGCTTAATTATTTATGATATCAGTGAATTAAATAATAACTGTGCTTTGGATTTTCTTTTCTTTTTTTTTTACTATCCAACGCTGTGATTTTGAGTGGTCAGTGATGTAATATATCAGCCTCTTTGCCCCTGAGTCTTTTGCTACAGCAATTTGATAAGTCATTAAACTGTATTACGCTGATGAATTATTCACATTTCCCTTTTACTCTTTCAGTTTCACTGTGCTGTACTCTGCATCCGCTCTGTGCACCTCATCTGTGGCTTTCTTTTATTTCCTCCTCTATCTCAAAGTCTCCCAATTGTTTTTGGCTTCCTGGAACTGGATGCAAGGATGTTGGGGTGTTTGCAGCCAGCCTCACCCTCAGCCTTTTTTCCCCCACCCTCTTTCACTTGTTCATTTCACACTGATTCTCACCTTCCTCCCCTTTTCCACTTATTGTTAAGCCGGTGAATGACTTGGCTACCTTATCCACCCCCCTGTTCCTTTACCAGCTGGTTTAAAAATAAACATGGTGGCGGTTTGGCAGTGGCGCTCTGTTCTAGTGTGTTGTAGGTAGCGTTGCACTGCCTGCTGCTCCAGATGCTCAAAATTACGCAGTCCACACTGCAGCCCCTTCGCTCGCTCAGGCTGCTTGCAGCTGCCACTGAAAGGCTGGGATTTCACAGACGCTCAGTCGGCGTTTCTTCACGGGCACCATGCACGAAATTACGCTACATTACTGCAGTTTCAGCACCCCAGAATCTTGCTCAGCGCGCTCTTTAAAAGACTATTCTTGACACATTTGAATAAGATAATGAATGAAGCAAATGTTGGAACACAGATGGGGTTTTTTAATGTGTCATCGGCTCATGAACGCGGTCCAATTACTAAAAAGATGAGATGTAAAGGATGTGTCGCTTTTCTCCCTCACTGTGACATTTGCTCGCACATGTAGTCCTTGCTTCTGGTCCAGTGAGAGCTTCACTGAGGGAGTCATATGAGCCCAGCACAACAATTAATCCTGCCACTCATCAGGAAGTTGCTTGAAAATAGCAGTGGTTTATAGTGGAATTATGCTCTGCACTAATTAGAGGGTTAGCACTGACAGCGTCAAGGAGAAATGGTGAACTGGAGCAATATCATGTGACAGAGTCTGCTAATGCCGTCTTTTAAACACTGAGGAGAAGCAGACTCTGTCAATATTCCTCTGCCTCATTCATACTTTTTTTTTATTTTTAACAAATCTCTTTTCCCCCCCGTTTGCCTTGCTCCATCCTTTTCTCCTCCACCCTTTCTTTTCTTGTCACCCAGCCAGCCCTCTGGCTGTGCGCGCCTCACAGTTGCCATGGTAATGATATAGTTTCTCATCTCTGTAATGTGATGTCTTATTAGCTTTCATTGGGGCGTGTGTCACTATTTTATTTCACGCGCCATTTGGTGAGCTTCGGTCTCCTGTTTGGAGAAAAAACCTCGTGGCTCAGAGGTGAGCAGTGAGCGTACTGACAGCACGGCGTGAACGTGGCAGTGTACGCGTGTCGGGGGTCCCGACGTTGAGGAAGGGGACAAGATTGAGTGATGCACAGCAAAGGAGATATATAGGGTAACGCCTGCAGTAGCTGCACTACATTTTCTCCTCTGCATTAACCTGCAGAAAAGATGCAAACGTGAATAGTGATATCAATTACACAGCGAAAGGCATGTTTGTCCCAGGGTAGCTCAGCCTCTCTCTCTCTGTGCTCTGTGAGGCTGGTACATCAGGGAGGGGGTTTCAGCTGCTACCCAGCAGGAGGCACTGTGTGTGTGTGCTTTCCACCATCCGCTGAAAAAGCACTTTATTTGTACTACAGTGCCTACTACACAGTATCTCCATCTGTCTTGCAAGGGTTTTGTTGCTGGGTTAGCTGACGGGCAGCACTGATCGCGGTGATCTTGTGTTAAAACCACCACGGCTGTAGCTGCACTACATTCATTTGCACAGTATGCCTCCTTGATAATCAATTCCTCTATTTGCATTGTGTTGGCTTTGGAGACTGTGTCCTTTTGAGGTGCAATTACACCTTATGTTTTTCCTCCTTTGTGTGCGTTTTGAAGCAATGCTTTGAATGTCTGTGGGAAAGGGGCTTCGATCAATAATCAGTCAATATCAGCCCAGATGCTACTGTCAAACACATCGATAAGGTTTCTCCAGTGGTGGTTTTCATCTCTCAGTATGTATTAACTGCCTCATGTTAGCCCGCAGGGCTTTTAAAAAATGACCCTCCTGCTTCATCTGCCCTGTCTTTGCAGATGTCCGTACACGGCTTCTGTTGAGAAGTGACAGCCAGGGCTGTGCGACTGTGACTATTGAACTGGCTATTGGGGTAGTAATTGCACATTGGCTCTCTTAATTTGCACAGGATTGCTGCAGCTGAATGAAGATGTTCAGTTCCTCACTATTTCCAATTTGAGAGTACTCTATATTTCAGTGGGTGGGGGGGTGTTAAATGATTTTCGGCAGCCAGGATGACGTCTGTGTTTTGTACTCGAAATCTGCCTATTTTGTGGTGGAGGTGCTAGAGCTGGCATACCATCATGATTGTTTTTGTTGCAAGACAGAACACTTTGGATGGACAATGAGAGCATCATAAAGAGCCATTTAATTTGGTGTGCAACATAACAATCGAGAGATTTCTTTAAGTTCTCGCGCATTCTCTGATTGACCGTTTGCCTCTTCAGTTTGTCAAACATTAGACCAAACTCACAAAGTCACAGGAGCATGCACAAGTATGTTTTTACCTTTTGAACTTTGTGGGGCAGCCTAACAACCACGCCATGAGGTTTAATTTACACAGTCTCCACCCACCAAACTGTGCTGAAATACTCCTTTGAAGTTGCCTTGTAGTAGCTCCTAATAATGCTCTTAGAAACCTTCTTTTGGCTCTGATGATGAGGAGGAGGTAGGTGACAAAAAAATACTAAATCACATCTTCTGATATTGGTGAAAAGATCCTAAACATTCGTTGTGTAAATTAAGTGTATGTAGAGCTAGGACTAAGCCAAAACTTGGGAAGTCATGTTTGGGTGTCTCCTCTTAGGGTGCATTTTCTTTAAAAATGTATCCTCGATAGGCTCGTAGAGGAGGGATGGTGTGCTTTGGATGGCATCTGTTGTCTTTCCTTCTCCTCTGGGCGCCATGCCAGGCATGCGTTTGTCAGATGGCAGTGCTGGTAAGATGGAGGCTTCTAATATATCTTGACAGGTTCGCGCTGCACTCTCCTTGACTGGGCCATTTGTAGTATTTTCAGACCTTGGCACATTATAATTTGTATCTACATTTGTCAAATCAACATGCTGTTCATTTATTAGTCTTACAGAAGGAAGCAAGTCTGTTTAACCCTCCTGCCATCCTTTAAAAAACTCACACCCATCACCCTAGGGACCATTCTCAGCCACGCCATAAAAAGACCATATATCCATATTTTATTCCACTTTAAATTAGCCAACCTTGTAAAACTACTTCTCCCTGAAATATTCATGTAAAGTTTTAATTATATTTTCGTTGTTTTAACCCTTCAAATCCCAGTGTTATTACATGAGCGCCCTGTGTTATAAGCCCCAAAAACCAAAAAACGAAACTAAATATTTCCACAAAAAACCAGTTGAAGTAATATGTGATTGTCATTATAAGTAGGCCTTTAGATGGACCAAAGATTGGCACCAACATACATTTTGACCTGCCATTTTTTTTTTTTGCATTTTTTTTGCAATTTAAAAATTAAAACTTCAAGGCCCTGAGTCTTCATTGACATCCAAGAAAAGAAGAAAAAATAAAATCATATGATGATAATTTGGGGTTGAAAAATAGCGTTTATAATGGAAGTCAATGGGCAGAAAATGGTCCCCAGGGTGATGGGTGTGGGGATTTCTGCTGCTCAGCCATTTTAGGCTGATTTAAGGAATTCACACTGGAATATTAACATTGACAGGTAAAAACTATCCTGTGGCAAGTTTGGTTATATTCCACTGAACACAGTGGAAATGGCAGCCATTTAACACATAGCAGTGGCACAAAAAGGTCCCAAGAAGGCAGGAAGGTTAAAAACTGAATTAACGTCCTACACATAATGGACCTGAAGTTTATGGCTGATTTAGGTTTAGCCAGCAAATCAATCTAAGAAATCTTAATTTACCTTGCAGAAAATAGACAGTGATGGCTTTATTGGCTGACTTTGAGACACTCTTTCCAGGACAAAGAAATGTTAAGTCTTTGTTATAAAGTAGCAACTTGACATCATCTTTTGCATTTTCTAGTTTTGTTACAGCACAGTCGGTCAACTGTTGGCAGGGTCCTGCTTTACATAAAATCCAAAGTCTGCATGGGATAAAAAACTTCTGACAAAGTAATTTGTGCGCAAAAATGCTTTTCGTTTATTCCATTTCACCTCTAGGGTTTTGCACATACTTTAACTTATTTATGTTAGTTTCACTGATTCCAGGACTCAGTATGTGCCAATAAAACATTAAAAGGCAGCCTCTTTTAATATTTTGCATGCACGTTGCTCCTCTCACACAGCATGGAGAAGGGTGATGATGTAAGGAATGAATGTGCTGCGGGAAATAGTTTGAAACTTAACATCCTAAAAAATATTAAAGATAAATATTTGCCTGTGTCTTTGAGGAATCAGTTAAAAATACTACCAATGCAATAACACTAGTCATGAAATGGTATTGTTCACGCAATATCTGGATCTGTCTGTCTGCCTGTCTGTGTTTTCATGCAGACACGTTTCAGGCTGCAAGAGTTAATTATACGTTGTTTAAAAATGTGAAATTTGGAGGTGTCCACTCTTCAGCTCACTTCTCTGCTTGAGACAAGCAGATTTAGGTCAGTGAGATTTGGGGTTGGCAGAGCGACTGGAGAGCTTGTTCTGGACTGTCAGAGCTGCCCTGTATACCATCTGGATGGCTTGATAGTGCTGCAAAGCCAGTGATCCTCTTTTGAGGAGGATCTGCATAAAAAGATGCCTCCAGTGCAACTCTACCTCTGGTGTATCCAAACCAAACTTCACACATAATGGTACATACAGTGTATCCACCTTTGCGCGGGAGTATAACCTGGCATAACGGCTCCCAGGTGTCCAACAGTCACAACTCTGTGAATGTGTTAATCATCCGCTCTGAGCACCACCAGAAAGTATTTTTTTTCTCCTTTAAACAGCTCTGAACATTCTTACTGCCTTCAGCCCCCTGTGTCAGTGCTGTCATGTCCGGGATGTCAAGACGATTTCCACAAAGTCGTTCAGGCAGTCACAACTTTCATGCTCAGAAGCAGCCCTTTATGCCTCAGTAGCAGCTAATCGCTACAGCGAGATGAAGACCGAACACTTAACACTGAAAGCTTTTACAGCCAGGATTCACTTGTCAGATTTGAGAGGTGTAAGGTGCGAGTTTGCATTCTCAGATATCAGTGTGTGCGCGCGTGTGACAGACAGCTTGAATGTCGGTGTGAAAGCATCGGCTTCCCCACCTTTCTGCCTCTATTCAGCTCGCATTTCTCTCCGGTTCAGAGGGTTTCTGATAGAGCCAACTTAACAGAAATGCCTGAATGGCGAATGCGGCTGATGAGAAAATCCCCTTTTCTTTATTCCTAAATCCACTTCTTGTGGAGCGCCGTTTACTGTAGTAATCGTGCCTCAAGCACCACTTCTTCACAGCCTGTTGTGGAGCACTCTTCCTAAGTGGGAGGTGAAAATGAACATTTCTGTAGCACCAGTTATCATACCTTTGATTTTTATCCCTGAGTGTTAATAAATTTCGTGTCAACTTTAATGAGCACATAATCCACTGATAATACAGACTAATTTAGTGTGTATTTTGAGTGTGTAATGAAGCCCAGACAGAGATTTATACACTGTTGTGCAGTTGGTAGCTTTATCAAGGCAGTGTGGTTGATAATACTTAAATCGATTAGTAGATCTAAGTGGTGTCCAGAAAGGTCCTAAAACCTTTTTACAACTTGAAAAATCTTAGTTGTTTTATAATTGTGCCTGTTATTGTGCAATTGTTCTTACTATATTTGGCACACATGTAATTTACAAAGTATGAGATTGTACTTGTTTGCTCTGTTGCGTGATGTCATTTTGCTTATCTCCACATGGACCACACACCGTGTGGAGTGAGTGTGATGAAAGACAATGGGTGATTGATGCACACAGAGCATCCACACATCTGTTGTGCTCTTCGGGGGGAGTTTTGAGGGATGCCCAGCCCATTTGAGAGGTGCTGGAGTGTGGGAAGATGCAGTTGGGACTCTCAAAACACAGCTTTTCCCAACATTACATCATCTCCTGGTCTTTTTCTTCAACCACATCCAACGGTTCTCATGCTAGGCCTACTTAGCTGGGAAGGGCAGAAGTCTACTGGGCTTTTGGCATTCATGCTTTTGGCATTCATGTTTTCTGGCACCTGTAAACCCTAAGACTGACCCAAAATGGAAGTCGTTGTTATATTTCAAACACTGCAGTTATTTAAAGCTGTTTGCTGGACAGAAGTGCTGCTCCAGATGTTTAAACAGGAATATACAGGCATAAAGGCCTTTTGATTTCAATTTAAAAAATTGTACAGAAACAATGCTATTACTTCACAGCATGGATGTTAGAATTAAACATTGTGGCTGTAAAAAGGGATCACAAAATTCTTCTCAATTCAATTTTATTTATATAGCACCAAATCACAACAACAGTTGCCTCAAGGGTCTTTGTATTATAAGGTAATTGTGGTAAACCACAACAATCAAACGACAGTGGGAAGGAAAAACTCCCTTTTAACAGGAAAAACCCTCTGGTAGAACCAAACTCAGGGAGGGGCAGCCATCTGGCACGACTGGTTGGTGGTGAGGGGGACAGGACAAAGCAGCAGGTCTTCACTGTGTTTGAACCACTCTGTTGGATGGTTTAACAGGATCCAAAATCTGAGCCCCTTTAAAACCCCTGTGCTTTAAAGAAGAGGCTTATATTGTTTGGTTTGAAGGAATCCAGAAGCCACATTTCTTAAAGATCAGTTCAGGCTGCCTCAGGTACAGTGATATTGTGTCTTTGGGGCCAATGCATTTGTGATTTAGTGAATAATAGTGTGATTATTGATTCTATACATACATATCTGTATGTATATATGCAAAAACATACTGTACAGTGTGTTAGATGCGTTGAAAAGAAAAGTTTTAGCATCTGACTCTAAAGACTCTACTTGACTCTACAAAACCGTGGCCAGCTGTTATAAATAGTCTGCTTGATAGAAACAGTGGAGTGAAATCTGCTCTGCTGGACGCACAATGTAGTGACATCGTTTCTAAATTATGCTCTATAAGAAAAAAATTTGGTATCAGTGCACATCGGCTAACACGCACAGTCCTGTGAAATAACTTCTCACAGGGCTTTACCATGTAGTTTGTAGCACCAGCTATAGCTTCAATAACTTCACATTTGACTTTATCAGTGTCTCACGTCATTGTTGAGGAATTTTGGCGCACTCTTTGCAACATTGCTTCGGTTTTGCAAGCATTTGTTTATCCACAGCTCTCTTAAGGTCTCAACACAGCATTTCAATCAGGTTGAGATCTGAACTTTAAGTGGGCCGCTGCAACACCTCAATTCTTTTGTGTTTTAGTCTGTTGTCGATTTGCTCCTGTGTTTGGGATCTGAAAGGTTGACCTGCTCAGACTCCTTGCAATCAAAAGCTAAAACACACTCAAGCTCTGAGCCACCTTTCTTTTTTTTCCTTTTTTTTTGTAGATGCAAAGAGGTCGTTGCCCTGTTTGTATTTGTGTGACTGAGCAAAAAAGGCCTCTGAATTAAGAGATAGTTTTGACAAGCTAAGTGTGTTGGCTCAGCTAGCAGTATCTCAGGATCGGGGTGCATGAGAGGGGCCCTCTTGTTTACAGTATTTCCAGAGTATTTTTATTTCTTTAATAAATTATTTAGTGTCTCTGTGTCGATACAATATTGCCTCCCAAAATATCACTGTGTTCTTTTTGGAGAGAAAAGGTTTTCTCCTTCCAAACAACTTATGCTTGTTTCTAATCGTACTGTTGTGAAATTCAACATTTAACATGCTAAAATGCTCCAGAAAACATCAAAACTTCTGCTTTTATAGAGGTGATCACACTCACTGACGATCAGTTAATAAAATGCATGTGACTAGCAGCACCTGGCAGCTACTTATCCTGTTAATCAGTATGAAAACAGTAATTGTGTGCTTAGTTTTTGCAGCACTGCACAGAGTCCTGATAAAACTCCTTTTTCACAAGACTTACATGCTGATATTGATATATCTGTACAGGTCAGTACTGATCCATTATATCTGTTTCCTGGTCAGAGATTGTGGCTCTAGTGTTACGACTGGGCAACACAGCTTACACACTAGCTTGTTCCAAGCACACTGAACCAATGGTTTACCTCTCTTGTGTCCATTCATCCTCCCATTTTCCATCAAGTTTATCCCAGAGTGTGAAGTACTACTGTTCTGTCAGCACTGCTGCCATCTCCAAATTCTGTACAAGGTGTCCTTTGGCAGCTGGGCCTTGACACATTGTTATATGCCAAGAGATAACTAGCCACCATCAGGCGGGCGGAGAGGAGGTGGTGGAGTGAGTCAGGAGAGTGTCAGCCAGGGAACTGTGGTTTGGAAACTGTTCAAAACATTCTGAACTTTGTTTTGCTGTGTTTACATTTGCTGATTTGTGTATTTTTCTCTCATACCCCTCTTTTGTTTTACTTTCATGGTTAGGTTCAGTGGGTGTGGTAAAGTCGCCTTTTAGATAATTTTGTGTTTCAGTTTTGGTCACTAAAGACTATTTGCTTACAGTTAGGATTGACTGTGGTTTGAAATAGAACATTGAACCTGAAAATGATGTTTACTTAGAGTTGTGTAAATGTCATGCATCACTCCTTTGCAATCATCCATAAGTGCAAATTTTGAAATATTATTTAAATTTGCGTTTGCTTAGGATTAGACTTAGCGTTGAAAAGGTAAACCTCTTAATAACGTTTTGCCTTTTACAATCCGGTGAGTTAAACATGATCTAAGTGTGATGTAAGGGGTTCTTTACAAACATCCATTAGCAACAAGCTGGAAATGACAGGCCAAAGGTCACCTTGTGTTTAATTTGGAGACGCCAGCAGCTTTGATAAAATGGTTGATGCACTGAGAGTGACAAAGGGCTGGTTTATAACCACCATTTAACTCTACCACTCTGAGTAGCTCTTTATCATGAGTCATGTCCAGGCTCATGAAATGATTGAATTCAACTAAGAATAAATCCAGAAAATGAGCCTTTTTCACTAGAAGCATCATCATAACAGCATCGTAATATTGGATTATTACAACACAGATTTTGATCTGGCAAAAACAGGCCTCTGTTTTTCCAGTGCGTTTCAGCCGGTAGCTGGACGGTGATAGAGATGTTGTGATGTGATGAATGCTAAATCGAGTCAGATGAAGTGATGAGTCACAGAGGAGTGTGTCAGCGCTGAGGCTAACTGAAGGCTGCATCTGTATCTGGCCAAGCTGTGTACTGAAAGGGTGGGGGTGGGGAGGTAGTGCGAAGTGCAGGGTGCGAGTGGTGATGGATGAGGACTGAGCAAGAGAAGGACGAGGCATGAAATAGAATGAGGATGAAGGACAGAGAAGTCCTGGCCGGACCACGGAGGGGGAAGAAGAGTGCGAGACAGAGATGGAGAGACTGAGAGTCAAGAAAGAATGAGGGTCAGAGAAAGAGAGTAACCTACTCTCAAAACTGCTGATGTTTGCACTGCTTGCTCTCTGCTGCACGGTGGATTCTCACTTAAATTTGCATTCACTTACACTGTATCAGGTGAGTGTATCAGCGGTGTGTTCTTTGCAAAGGCAAAGCCTTTACCTTTAAAACTTTTAACTTTTTAAAATCTGCCCAATTAGATTAGCGAGAGTATTAAAGCAGATGGCACTTTTATGCATTCAGATACAGATTTGTTTGCATTGTTGAACCTCCAGTGGATTTAAAACCATTCTTTTTTTTTTAAAGCCTGTTATTTGTTGCACAGATTACACCAGAGGACATCCTGCACATCAAGCCTATTTATTTACATCACCGTCATCAGGCTAAGAAACATGTTTAACTTATCAACCTGCCCCAAATTGAAATATTTTTGTCTGCCTAAGGCTTTCCGACACTAAGCAGGTGAACTGCAGAGCTGGGATTCAAAATAAAGAGTCTGATATCGTGCTGGGATGGAAAAGCTCAGCAGGGCGTGTGATTCACCATTTTTTCCCCCGCATCTTACATCAAGAAATAAAGTGCAATCATATTCTTTACAGCGTCACGGTAATATGAATGTAAATATTTCACAGGTTTCATACTTGAGTGGAAACCTTTCTTCTGTGCGTTATCAACCGCAGTTCTAATGACCTTCCAAATAACCATCTATCCCGGACGTCCCGCTGTGGATCTACGAATCACTGCTGAATTGTGGGTGAAATGTAGCTTTCCTTCCGGCTGTGAGCTGTCATGATCTGTTTGAGAAACGCGAGATTGTATTCATGCGTGCACGCATGCTTACATGCTGTACTCTCTCTCCTACACACACGCGCGCCCACACACACACACACACACACACACATACAGTGTGGAAACACAGACAGGCGGATTCATCAGTCACTGAGCCTCACAGAGGGTGGTCGCTTAAAGGAAGGAGTGTCCTCTCTGTCTTACGGTTCCTCTCTTACTTTAGCTCTCAACAATTAGTTTATCTGTCACATCCCGTCCCTCCTCAGTTTTAATCCACTGCTCTCGCTCTTCTGGGCTACTTTAGCGCGTCCTGACCTTATTTAAGGTTGTGTTTGTTTCTTCGGCTGACCAGTCGGAGAGAGGGATCGGATGTTAGCAGGCTAGCCAGATGGCTGGGACTGGAGCAGACCCACTGGCCAAACTGGTAGCTGTGGTAGCAGACAGCAGCTCTGTGGGGAGCAGTTTCAGCACCACTGCTACTCCTGGCCCAAAAATGCTAATTAGCCATCTTTTGACAGGTGTATGGACAGTCCTGGGTTTTGTGTTACAGCCTTAGAGTTGACTTAGAGTCATTTTGTCCCAGGTGTATTTTTCCCGGGACTCTTTTCTTGCAGACTCTTAGCTGACAGGAGCTTGAGCTGGAGTGGGATGAAGATGATTGGAGTAGAAAAGTCAAACAGAAGACAAGGAGGATTGACAGCAGGGGAGGAAGCTGATGGGGGTGAGAGGCAGCATGTGTGAAGAGTCTGATAGGAATGGACTGGAGCATTTCTGTCCTTGGAGTGGAGTCAAACCCCCCCTGCGACTTCCCTATTCCGCTAGATCAGTTACCGAGCCGCTACATGATGCGTATCAATAGCACCAGGTTGCCGTACTTCTCTCAAAGCGTTTGCCGTACCTTGCCCGAGGATATCCTGTTAGCCACCTGTTAATAAAGGATGTCGAATCATAAAAGTGCGCTTTACATAACCCTCGTCTCAAAGGAAGCAGAGAGCACAGCTGTTTGACTCAGCCACACTCGAAAAACATCGCCTGCATGCAAATGAAGTCATCTTGCTGATGCATTAGAGCACTGCCTGCTATCTGAGTGGTCAGGGTGAAGGAAGACAACTAATCAGGGCAACAACAGCACTACTTTCCTGTATCTGAGCTCTCTATATTTCAACCCGTAAGTCAGGTGTTGAGATGAAAAAGAGGCCCGCCTGTGCTACATGGCTAATTTAAAGGATTATCACCTGTTCTACCAAGACACATTAATCCTAATCCGACTTTAACCCCTTTCATCTCAAGTCAGAGTGATTAAGGAGTAGACTGGCCTAATCTCTTCACAGCAGTGATCACGAGCTACGTGCGCTCGATGGGACAGGAAGCGTCACGCTAAAGCATCTACTGTACTCAACACCCCAACTGTGTTTCTACCGATTGCCACTCTGCATACGTAAGGACTTTTTACTGAGTCCACTGTATTATTTTTAAATCTCCTCGCTTCAAAAGAGTTCATTCTCAACTGATGTGCTCTCGCAGGATTAGATTAGTGAGGGCAGGAAGAGCTGTCATTGGCATAATAGGCCTTAAGTATGAAGGTATTATGGTATAATTATTGAGGGAAAAATACTTTGTTAAAGCAAATCACAGTCTCTTGTCTGGCTTTCATGAATTTGCCTTTAACAACTTTGAGTAACCAAACCCAGGATTTTATAAGTAGTCAAATATTTTCACAGTTAGTTTCAATTAATTGTAGTCTGCTCAAGAGATCATCAGTCATAAATTGTAGCTTTAATGCTTTAATGTGCATGGTATGATTACCAGACTGTGGTATGACTTTGTGTGTGTGTGCATGTGTAGGAGTGTGACGGTAACACATGGATACATTCGATATGAGAGAGAAAGGAAAAAGAGACTGGGAAATTTTAGATGGATTTGGTGTGGTAGTGATGGTGGGAAGAAAGGTAATTGAAAAAGAGAGGCATACTTTTGGTTTTGGGGCTTTTCTAAATGAGGGAGTAGAGATGGGTGGGTCCGGCCACAGCATGGTTTCGTGTGTTTTTATGTGTGTGTATATCTGTATTCGTGGAAGCAGATAGACACAAACACATTCGAATGCATTGTCCTGTTCCATCTCTAAGTTTAGTGTATAGACTGAGGGGGACCACACAGGATCTCGGTCTCATGCGTTGGAGTGTGTGGCAACACTGTTATTATTGATCCCGCCACAGACGTCAAACCCCAGTGCTTATTTAACTGCCGGTCTGATTGAAACAATATGCTGGAGCCCGTTTCATCCGTGTCCAAGACCACTGAATTATTAAACACATCTCCAAAGCAAAGGTCTCTCTCTTTGCATAAAGTCGGAACAGAAATGCACTGCCGAGGGACTTCGGGGGATAAACAAGCCCTTCTTCATTAGTGTGATTGGAAGACGGAAAAGGAAGATGAGAAAATTAGTAGATGGGACTTAAGGAGAATAAAAAGATTATAATTGTGTCTTTATCACACATTAAGACTGTGAGGAATCGCTGATTAAACTCTAGAATGTTTCAAAAAGAAAAAGAGCTTTTAATTGTATAATCACATGCTGTGTAGACTACAGATAAGAGTGTTTATGTTTCCTTTGTGGAAATAACATGGGCTTTTGGGTACATCAGGACATGGTTAAAACACCCCAGAGGCCTCTGTTAAATTATTTATGAATAGATGCATGGATGTTCTACGTTGGAGAGATGTTTTATGGCTTCAACTCACAAGTTGCAAATTAACTGCAATACGCACACTGGCTGACACATTTGACTCGTGATTATAACTCAAACCACAGATTTCTTTCTCTTTTTCTTTCACCGTTTTATTGTTTAGCACTGATACTCGTTTTTACTTCTTACTCATTGGCAGGTTTATCAAGACATGTCACAGTTTCAAGCACATGAGCCAAAAATGGAATGAGATTTGTGGACCTGAACTTTCAAAAAAATGCAAAGTGTTGCTAAGCTTATGGTAGAAGAAATGGGTTTTGCCATCATGTTAGCGGTAAAACCTAAATTACATTGGTAGCTGATGTCTCGATACACACTCAATCATCCAGGTAAGTAAATCCCAAAAGGTTGATTCTGTTCATCTGGACGTAGAGATTTCAGTAGGAGAAACATTTCGTCATTCACCCAAAGTGACTTCTTCAGTCTCAGCTGATTGCAGGTTTCCCCAACCTCACAGCCCATTTTTCATTCAGTGGTATAACTTCAGTTATTGTGCAAATGTACTGTTTATAGGGCTGGGGAAACCTGCAATCAGCTGAGACTGAAGAAGTCACTTTGGGTGAGTGACGAAACGTTTCTCCCACTGAAATCTCTACGTCCAGATGAACAGAATCAACCTTTTGGGATTATTGGCTGATATTAGCTATAGCGGGTAAAATAAGTACTGAACATCTAACCAATTTCTAAATATATTTCTAAAGGTGCTATTGACATGAAATTCTCACCAGATGTCGATAACATCCCATCCAATTCAAACATGCAAAGAAATCAAACTGTAGAAACACAACAATCAGGTGATCGGAGCACAGTGTGAACAAGTAATCTAATGTCAATTAACACATCTTCTCTTTATGTTTTATGTGCAGCTTGTGTATCAGAATATCGGATTTTTGCATCACCAATCATTGGTATCTGTATCAGTGTTACAAATAATGTATCAGTTAGACAAAAAACATGTTGTTTGATAAATGGGATCATAATCTGAACATATAACCTGCTTGGTTAGCACACATAATGATAAAAACTGTAGTGTTAATGTGCCGGGGTTAGTTAAATAAAGATAACAGTGTCTCTTTGTTGTGTTTTATTTTGCTCTGTGTCTTTGTCACTGAACTGGAACAAGTGATGTTCTTATATGTTTTTGTAGGAAGACAGTTATATGTGTCTCTGTGATACATATATGCTCTCTTCTTATACTGGAAAATATCTTTAAGTCTAAGAAGGTGAAGCACGTTCCCACTCAGACAAACTGGTAATTGCATTTGCTATAATGATGCAGCTGCCAACACAAGGATTCAGCCTAGTTTTCTCGCACTGGTGAGCAAATATTTTCCCTGTTCCTCACTGTAGTCTGACTTCATGTAAATTGGTTCTTCTACAAAGACTCAGTGGTGTTGGTCGGGATGTGACACGAAGACCCAGCAAACAAATAAGATTTGGGATGGTTTTCAGGGTCTGTGACATCAGCCTTAGCTTGGGGGCACATTGGGTGGTCAATGCATGTGACCTTCTCATAGCGGGGGCTCCATAACCCCCATCCATCCCTATTAGAGGACACTTATCAGGGACAGCAGCCAGAGTGACACACTCCCAGCTGGGCTTCCCTGGAGAAAATACTGTGAAGCGCAGGGATAAATCCCCACAGTGCACTGAGGTGTGTTTCTGTGTATGCGTGCATGTATATATCTATACGTGTGTGTGTGTGTGTGTGTGTGTGTGGTTGTGTGTATGAGTTGCTCTCTGCAGATAGGACCCTGTGACTCTGAGATATGCACAGGCTCATTAATTAGAAGCTCTCATTATCCCCCCTCAGGCTCCAGACACTTAATCAACACCAAGCTCAAACTAAGACACATGCATGCACGCACTCTCACACACACACATGAACAGCCATCTCACAGAGTCCACAGCAGGCTCCATTCTGACACAACATCATCTAAGAATACAGCTGTGTAAAAGAGGTGAATGAGTAAATGCTGATGAGGGTTATTTGTTTTCAGTGATGTATGGCACAGCAGAGTGGTGGGTGTCATTGCTGTTTAACACTTTCATTGTTCTAATGTTGTTAAGCATTTCAAAACAGATTCATCCGTCTGCCATGTCGCGCAGTGGAAGCAATCCGTCAAATAGCGTAAATTATATTCTTATGTTTTAAATTTCGATGCTGGAACAAATGAGCTTTCAAGACTTTTTGCTTTATGAATCTCGAATGCCTGCGAGGTTTACCAAATGTCTGTTCTGCCGTTTTCCAACATGAAGCGTTGACACTTTATAGCTACCGAACAGTGCGGTGACTGCCATGTTTGTACTGTTACGTTAACCTGTAAATATAATCTGTACAGGGGATGTTAGACATTACACATCCTTGTGTTTGTGTGTGTGTTAGTGTGTGTACTTTACTGGTTTAAAACCTCAGCCCCTAAAATTAAAAGGATGCTGTTTTTTCAGAGAGGGGACGGACGGTGCTCAGCGACACTCTGATGTTGGGACTTCAGAGTGAGTGCTGGGATAAATTACACTCAGACATTTGGAAGAGCTTTTGGATGACTATTCTTCAGTCGTGTGTTAAATACCTTTTCAGTTCTCCTTCTATTCAGTCGCAAAGTGCGACAGACAGGTTGCCAGCTCTAATAATACTTTTGGGTGGAGCCTCAGAGAGTGTGTTTAAGCAGTTCAGATTTATGATGGGATGATTCTTCCTCCACCCAGTTATGAAGTTGCGGAAGAGCGTTCTTCCAGCTATGAAGTATAAGGCATCTAGCAAATAAGACGGGGAATGCTGTGAGCTCAGCTCAGTAGAATGACTTACATGTACAGTTAATAGTCACATTTCACTTTTAAGAAATAGTTTTAAATGCACCTGTGCAAGCTGAGGTCAGTTTGGGACATAAAGCGTCTGAACAAGGCTGCCTGGGTGTTGATTGCACCCGATCGGGCTATGTCAGATCTGAACCAAGAGTTTGACCAAATAAAATGTGTGGCTTGTGGAAAGGTTT
This sequence comes from Copadichromis virginalis, assembly GCF_057382275.1. Taxonomy (NCBI): domain Eukaryota; kingdom Metazoa; phylum Chordata; class Actinopteri; order Cichliformes; family Cichlidae; genus Copadichromis; species Copadichromis virginalis. Next base: position 16,135,168 of record NC_140629.1, read on the forward strand.
AGCAGCTATGAGGCATTTTACTAGAAACATTTTATGATTAAGTGATGCAATGACATCCCTGAAGTGGCGCCTCTCTAAACATTTTGCCTTCGCAATCCTCAGTGACGACATTGGCCCACAGCGTTGTATCACAGCAGTGCAAACGTCTGTAGTAGTAGAGCGACAGACCTTTGCGCCTTACTTGAATTAGTTTTATTGTAATGCAGTTGTCCAACGCCAGCAGACGAGCCTAACTCACCAACCCTCTGAACAAAACATACAGCGGAGACATTTTTGAGGGCGTTATTGGCAAGAACAAGAAAAGGAAGCGCAAACTTTTAAACAGCTCCAAGTTGTGGAAAATGAAAGAGGGGGGAGAGTTGGGTGGCGGGGGTTGGTTGTTTCCCTCTGAAGGCTGGAGTCTGATTTCCTGTGCGGCTGTGATTGGGAAAGCAGAGGCACGCACAGGGAGCCTGCTTCTGTATGGAGATGCCAGATGACAGGCTGTTGCTGAACAGCGCGCTGAGCTGGCCTTTGATTGGTCATCAAAAAGGCCTTTTATGAAACAATCTCCTGTGTAAACCTGCTTTAGAAAGTGGGGCTTTAATGTGTGAGCGTGCGTGTGTGGATGAAAGAGAGCACAAGTGTAAATAGTATCTTATTCGTGTGGTGTGCTGCACAGACCCAACAGGAGTCATTTGTGGCCATGGGAATACAAGCTAGGGAAAAATATAGACGCTGTATAATACAGGCACACATAACTCCCACCTGTCTTGACTACAAATGTGTGCTTTGATCACAGTGCCAGCTGCGGATGCGGATGCAGTGACAGTGTTTATGTTCATCCGAGTGTTTCACGGACTCATTTTGCGCAGCAGGAGTTTGTCCATCGGGCCATATGTCAGCTTCGCCCCTCCTCCTGCTGCCTTTTGTTATCTTGGTGACCCCTAGGTGCACTGCGGACCCAGCTGACCCTGAAGACTCACTAGTTTATTGACAAACTCACAGCTCCATAGAGTCAATTACCTAAACCAATTTAAATCACAAGCCTACTGGTTAAACTGGTTTCACCTGCACTTCAATATTGACCATTTCTTTAATCCAGCTTTCCCCTTATTTGAGCTCATTTCTGAAAATAGAGAGAGGGGCTTTTATTGTTACTCACTTAGTGCTCAATCATGTATCTGGTGATGAGTAGTCTATGTTTTTGCTGCAGGAGCTGGGTTCAGCATCATTAGTTATGTTTTTCTGATGACAGCGGTGGTGCACTGATTGAAAAATTCTGGGTATTTCTGATGTTTATTTTTAAGGTTTTTTTGTTGTTCCTCTTTTATTATCAGGCAACAAAAGCAATATTCATTATAAATGAATACCGGAACTGTTGTAAAGGTTTTGAGCCCCTCATGACACTATTGTTGAAAGAGCACTTTTAATCATAGAATTTTATAAAACTGAATCACAGATTAGAAGATTAGAAACGGGTAAAAGGCCAGTGGCAGAACGAGACACTGATAATTCAACTCATCGCCTGCTGATAGTCATTCTTCTTCAGTGTGTCTCTGACGGTGATTCCAGTGTGTTGTTTGTTATCATTTCCTCTGTTCTTAATTTAAAAGAAGCAGGTATTTTTAAACCGTGCTCACCAATAATATTTTGCAATGTCAGATCCCTGATGTGCAGTAACATATTGCACAGTTTATTGCATGTGACAGTTCCTCTCAGCAGGAAGAAACACGTAAAGTGTATAGAAACAGGGCTCTAGCTGTCTCCAGTGTCCAAGACTCTCTGTCCTTTGTAAACTGTACCCTTTATGTGTGAATTCAGTCTCTTCTTGCCATGAAAATATTCAAAATAATCAAGGACAGTAGCTTCTATTGAGAATGATCAAGGTAGCAAGCTCATGCAGCAGCACTGTGCAGTGTTATTTGAATTTTTTGAGCTTATTCACACCCGTTTATACTGTGATGACCTGCTAACAGATTCACTTCTTTGTGTGAGGTTGGACACTTAAATTTTTTAGCGGCCTAAGGTCAACAGCCATCCCTCTTTATGTGGGGGTGCACAGCATTACCAGTCCAATTATCCCACATATTTAAACACTATCCAACATTTTGAATGTCTGTTGTTTACAAAAGTGAACGCAGCGTCACAGAAAATGTGAGAGAGAAAGCGATGGATGCATTGCTGCTGCGAGCAAAGATGATTACCAGACAGATGAGCAGCTGAAAAAAACGGTCCACAGTAAAGGGAATACACCAATGTGCAAAGGCTATCGCAAAAGACTACAAAACAAACTTTAGCTTCTATTTATGTATCTAAGAATTTGTAAAATTGGATTCATATAAAAAGTAGTGGCTGATGCCAAACATTTAAGTTTGTTTTTGATGTCAGATACACCCACCTCTTGGCTTTGGTAAAGTATCCCAGATTCATTTATTTTGTAGGGACGTGGTCACGCTATAGGAGATTTTCGGAGAAAAATAATCACATATTCTTTAGATTCATACTGAACTGAACAGCTTTAATCATCTTCTCTGTGACTATTGTTTGTTGGAGTGTGAGGTCTATACCAACAACTTAAACGGACACAAGGACATTTCCTGAAAATCACAAAACCCTGTCTTGTTGGGCTGCCACAGCAATTGGCACGTGGTTAGAGAGACTGCTCGAGGATTTAGGATCTAGGGATGTGTCCTTGAGCGACGCACCAATCCACAGCCCGCCTCCTGTCTGGGTGGCAGCACCATCTAAGTGCGTAAATGTAAAGCGTACTTTTTGGCAAGTCTTTGAACGGCGGCGCTATGACCCTGCTACCTTACGACCGCTCAGCTCCACTGCTACAAGTCTCTAAACTGTGAGGCTGGAGGAGCGCAGGGAAGGAAGTCATCAGAAAGCTGTAGTCCAGTTTTTCTTTTCTTTTTTTCTTTTTTTGCTGTTGCGTGAACCAGGATATCCTTCCAGCTGCAGAAATTCCAGGGATTTTTTTTGGTGCTTGAACCCCCCTTCTCATAAAAGTAATCCTTGCCTGTCGCGCCGTCTCCACCGACCTCTGTGTGACTATTTCTCTACGAATACTTCCAAAAAGTGTGTTTCGGCCGCTGGAAAATGGGATTTGACCACTTGTGATGAGTGTTTCTGCATTTTGGTAGTCATTTCGCTTCCCTGTGGTCTGCTCCGCATCGACTAGGACAGATTGGACACAGTTTATTCGCACCGCGCTGGACTAAAATTTGTAACCTAATTATAGGGAAGACTTCTCCTTCTTCTTCTTCTTTTAAAGAAAAAACTTTAAGAATAAATCTTCCTGAAACAAGATCCCGATTGGTCCCGGTGGCGCTGATCTTGCGTGCCGAGTGAAGAGGGACCGGGTTCATTACGGACTCCTACTTTGGATTTACGCACAGGAACCTTTCACGCAAACAGTGTCAGTTGACACAATGTGTCTCTGATTTATCCTCCGAGCTTCAGTTGTGGATTTAACCGTTGTGTGATTTCTGTTGACTGTGCTGTCTACCCCGAAATTGCCGCAAAGCTGAGACTCGCACACCATCATGCATAGCTCCTTGGAGAAAATCTGCTGCAAAATCGAGGGAAGTCGAGAGGCAGCATGACTTGCGCTCTGGATTTCTTTGAATCTACATTCCTTTCTCATATAATATCTTAATGCTGTTCCATTTTGATTTACAAATATGATGAAATGGCAGCCCCGGAAGAAGGTGAGTGTTTCTGAGATATTTTGATGATAACGTTTCTCTAGTAGATCACAAGTTGGGCAGAGGGGCTCGGCCACAGACTGCCGCTCTGCCTGTTCGCTTACTACAAATGATCGGCTACACCTATAGTAGTAATCACATTAACGTTGTGCACTAAACTATATTAAACTGTAGCCAAAGCAGAGTTTATAAGGACGAGCAAGTTTCTGTTCCGTTACACTTCGATCTTTATGGATATTTTCTGCCACAGAAAATCCGTTTTAATGATTCCGAGTACAGTAATCACATGTTAATTATAACATGTAATTTAATTTCACATTACTAGTGCACATGCCAGGGAATAAAATGTGTTATGCACTGACGAAGAACATGTTAACCCACATACTGCTGTCGTGTATGCCCCGTACCTCTTTACAACATCCGACAGCCCTGCGTTCCTGATCTGGACTAATCAAGACATCAGTGATTAATGCGTTGGGCAGTGAACCTCGGGAGTTGTGGGAATATAAATCGCCCAATCAAGTGTCAAAATGAAAAATAATCTCGTCAGGTTTAAAAGTGGGTGGAAAAAGAGAGGAAACGTTCTGCTAAAAGTTTCAGAATAAACCAGCACCACTTCTTTAATGCCTCTTTTAGCATTTTATTTTCTCTTTAGGATTACTAAAACATGTGTCCAGGTTTCTTGTTTCCATGATCAGATATACATTTACTCTCAAGGTTGTATTGTTATTGCTTTCTATCACTGCTCAGTTTTCATAGCCGTGGGGTATTACAGCATGGAAAATATCTGAAAATCATCTGGGGTCTGTAAAGAAAAAAAGGGAGAAAAAAAGGAAAAAAAAATAGTAGCACAAAAATGCCTAAGATTAGGATTTTTACCAGCAGGGGGCACTTGTCTGACAAGAAACAGTTTTTCCCTTTACAGAAGCAGCTTTACTCTGGTCTGGATTCAAAGGAGAGAGAAAAAATGAAAGGATGAGTAAGTCCTTTCCTTCATTTGTCAGCTGTTTTGGATCATTCAGAAGACTTTGTTCGACAGCAGCATAAACACTTGCAGGATTTTTCCTCCTGGCCCAGATCTTTTTTCCCCTGCTCAGCTGCAACTTGATGATGATCTGTCTTTGTGGCTATTCGGGGCACTGGTAAATTAACAGTGTAACCACTACCACTAGCACTGGTTGTAGGTCTTCAGTGCTGTTTCCTAAATTAGATCTCTGTGTTGTTTGTTCTCCATCAAGTGTCATTAATGTGGCTAATCTCTTCCTGAAAGATGAGATGAAAGCAAATTATAAAACCCAAGCTCCTTAATGTTGAATTATCAACACAGAAAATAAATTGCGAGCACGTCCTAATGATTTCTACAGCTGTGCAGTATGTCTGCCAGAATCATCCGTTAGGTTCCCCCCCTTTGAGGACTAAAAGCCTTTCCACGCTGCAGGAACTGATTCCTACCCCCAGCCCTTCAGTCATGTGTACTCAACTTGAAAACACCATAAAGATACACTCTCTGTCATATGTAGATTATTTTTCGTGGATTTCAGTGAGGTGAGTTGCACCAGAGCGCTCATTTTGGGGATTCATTTCAAAGAGCAAAATGGTTACTCGGTTTCGCCTGATGTTGATTAATTAACCTGTTGGTTGTATAGGATGCAAGATGCATATGGATGAGCACAAAGCACTTAGAGCAGAAAACGCAGACCCAAAGAGCAGTGTTCAATATTTTGAATTGCCATGCAAATAGCGTGTGTGTTTTTGTGTGTCTGACATTGTCTGTTCACCCTGAACTCTGGTAGGCTGCCAAAGATGTCCTCCAACCTAGGTAGTGCAAAAAAAAAAAAAATGCAGTTTACTGGAATAGAAAGCAGCCATTGTGCTCCATATTGTGGAGAAAGCAATTTCTTTTGAATCCAATGCTCACTTGAGAAAGTGCACACAAACTAATTTCACAAACAGTCCTTGAGGTCCCCTCCTCTTGTGTTTATCAGCTTCTCTTTCTGTCTCTTTGCTACACTTGTAGAGCGTGAGCAATCAATGTAAGTGTGGGAGAGTCATATTGATTCAGGTTGAGAGTCCCATCCACCTCCTCCTAATAGTAATGAGTCAAAATTCTTAATCTGGAATGTTGAGCAGAGAGAGGAAATGTTGCCGTCAGAGCGGGTTGTCTGTTGTGGAAAGAAAGGAGCGTGAAAATGCTTTCATTCAGGGGGATTGTGAGATTAACTTTTGATTTGACAGACTTGGTTTGAACAACTGAGTTGATTAAGAAAGTCCATGTTATACAAGCTTAAAACGTGGATGGGAAGGCATATGACTAAAGGCTGCTTTAGACTTTTATTTCCAAGACTGGTTCAGTAAAGGTGTATGTAGTGATTAGAGATGGCACGATACCACTTTTTTATGTCCGATACCGATACCGATATCATAAATTTGGATATCTGCCGATACCGATATGAATCCGATATAGTGTTTTTTAATCAACAAAACTGTTTTTTAAAATATCTTGCTGCATTTTGCAAGTCTGCAAGTTCATACTCAAGTTTAAAACAACAACTACACTAAAGCTATTCTGTTATACCTGTATACAAAAAAAATATTTCATAGTTCAGCAATACTGATCAATCTAATAAACTTAGACCTACACCATCCTCCCTATTCTGGTATTTTAAAGAGTACTTAGCGTAAATATTAAGCAACCTAACTAATAGGGTTCCAACTCCCAGCAACAACAAAAATAAATAAATAAAAAATAGGGAACCACCCCTCACGCTCCACCTCATGATGCTTAATCAACGTAATCAACCTTAATTTGATGCAGTGTGAAAAAAAATGCACAGAAATCAATTATTTTTCAAGAAATATTAAATAGATTCAACATCTTTCTTCAACAAAATTGCAGACTGCACAGATGGTACCTTCCCAAAGGAAAATGTACTATAGCTTACTAGGGTATATATATTAGACTTAATAGTCACTATATACAGTAATTGACTTCTATTCATTTTACATCAAATTAAAACTTTGTGTGTCAGATAATTATTTATTAAAAGCTAGACATTTTAAATGAGAATAAGAAAGAAAAGTATGTCTTTGTGCCCCCTTTTCCCAGTTAATGCCCTATCGGCCCCCCTGGCTAAACTTTGCTAGATCCGCCCCTGCACAGTTACCAGCCGTCAGCTACGTAGAAAAAGATCCTGGTGTAGAAAGTAATATTAAATAAATTGTAACAACAGCTTATCAAGCTTAAACGTGCTGCTGTTGTTCAGCCGCTGGTTTCCTCTTTCTGGCGCAAAGTGGACCAAAAACAAACAAGAGAGACTCACGACAGAAAAGCCGATCAGCTGATCATTAGCAGTTTCATGATTGAAGTAGCAGCCGGAGAGCGAGAGGCAGTCGCTCGTTAAGCTTAACGTGGGAATGCTTTACAAACATTCAGAGATGGACTTACACACTTGCTTTACTTCTCTCGGGGATAACTTTGTCGGAGATGAAATGCCAGGTTGCTAGCGAAGCTCCAAATGCTATCCAGACCACCGACAGCTGCTCTATCACGTGATGCATACTGCTCCGACGTTCTGAGGCGAGTTACGGTGTGTTGCAAGTTTTGTGAGGTGCTTTCGTGATATTTAATGGATCGGATTACATTTTTTATTTTTCTCCGATATCCGATCCAGTAATTTAGGTCAGTATCGGACCGATACCGATACGTAATATCGGATCGGTCCATCTCTAGTAGTGATAATCATTATTTTCCACAGAGATGGCTTATTTTTTGTTGGTCTTTGAAGAACTACTTGTGTTTTGTGTTTGCAAGTGTAAAAAATGCTGTGTGGATTTTTGTGGCTTTACAGCAGTAGCTGTACAGGGTGGGTTTCATACAGGGAAGTAAGCATTAAGGAATGTCGTCTGTGCCTGTCCTGTAGGGAAAGGTAACTCAGGAAGTCAGCTAAGAGATGGCAATGTGCCTGCACTGGCACTTTTAAGGCACCAAGTCACACCCAGACAATGAAGAGCCTGTGGGAGTGTTGCTTTTAAGACAGTGGATATCAAAAAAAGCTGTTTTTCGGTGTCTCCATATGTTTGTGCACACAACTCCAAAGAGCTTTGGACATTAATTATGGACTTGGCAGGAAAACTAAGTTCTTTTCCTTACCCATGATTTTCTTTTGCTGAAAAACACTGCACTCTCCTTTCTTTGCTGCCAAATGTGTTTTCAAGTCACGGTCACTCCGTGTTTTCTTGGGCAGAATGGCTCACAACCTGTTGGTGGTCTTAAAAAGCCAGCCCCTGCATTTAAAGTTCACATAATATCTTGTGGCAGTGTGACCAAGTCCAAAGGAAGTTACTGGTTGTTTTTGTGGAGGTGCCAGATGTTTCTGTGGGTTCTACACAGTTGACATAAGCCCTTCTCACCTGAGATGGACAGGATGCTCATATTTCTGTGGCAAGACTCACTTCAAATCTGACTTTTACCATCAGCAGGCGTGCTCGTACATCTCTGGCCATGTTCATTGACTTTTTACCTCCAGGATTTTCTCATGCTGCTTTTCCTCTTTGATTTGGTATTATTTATGAGCTCACTGGTGGAGGGGAAAGGGCTATCTCCTCCTCCCAGTTCTCCATCAGTCCATGTGACGTCTCATGGCTGGCAGCAGCACAGCAGTTTTGGAATACATTAAAAGCAGGAAACACCCATGAAAATGTGAAAACACCGTTGGAAGACAGATATCTGATGAGCGAAGAAAGCCAGCGTAGCTGTCACTGGAGGGAGGACTCACTTGGGAGGACGCGGGATTGCTGGACAAAGATTGAAATACATCAGGGAACAAATGAATGGGGGTCTAGATTGTAGGCTCTGTAGGAAATAAGCAGAGCGCTGGGTGGATATTGCAGAGAAGAAATGGGATTGCTGTAGCGCTTGATGGCATTTTTAGGTGGTTTGGATTTGAAGGAGAGAAAATGGGGACAGGCTAAGAATAAGAGGGTGTAAGAGATGGTGATTTGGAGATGTGGAGTTGAGGAGTGAGAGGCCCTAGAGTGATGCAGCAGGTATAATTAATGATAGGGAGTGATAGCACCTGCTGTTCCTGATGTTGCGCTGTATTTAAGGCCCAGCTCACCAAGCGGAACTGGATGTGGCTACGTGGCCAGCCTGCTGCCCCGTCCCCCCCTGGGGAGCGGAAAGATAGGATGGGGTCGGGGTATTGGGTCAAGTTAGGAGGGCTGCAGCGTGGGGAACAACGACTCAGCAATGCCGGTGACATTTATGTGCCGCACTTGCTCCGTTAATCCCATTCCTCTGCCTCCCGCTGGGAGGGCTGGACAGAGATGGAGGACAGAAAGAAAAGCTTCCTGGAATGCTAGGCATCCTCTTTCTCGTACTGTGACGCAGTGGTCTGCAGGCATTTGCTGGTAAGGCACTCCTGGGAGTGTGCTGTCAAAATACAGCAGGAGAGACAATGGTGACTGGGCCATCCTGCTCTCATTAATCCTCATTCCTGGGACCTGCACATTCCACTGTGAGTGTTGAGATGGATTTTTGGATAGCAAGTGGTAAATACAAGAATTGATTTATGTGTAGAACAGTCCATTTGTAATGTTTTCCTCTGAGCCTCAGAGCACTCATTTCTGATTTGCTACACCATTCCTTCTCCCTCCAGTGATTGTGTTTGAGCAAATGGACCCATGTTTGAGTTTATTGAGGTCATTGTTCCAGAGGTGTGGTCAGCTGCTCTTGGGGCTCAGAAGGTGCCTGTCTCTGGGTGCCTCCGCGGGGAATAAGGCGGCCCTAACTTGATGGAACACATTTTCTTTTTCTGTGAGGTGGAACAGTCATGTGTAGGACTTAAGCTCTTTTCTTTTCAGTCTTTTCATCAGTTAAGCTTCTGTATTATGTGCTCAGTCGTGCATGTTGATGAGAGCCAGCACTTTAGACATAATCTGGGTGAAACATGTTTTGAATAAGGGCTGTCAATGGCACTGGAGCCACATCGCTTCAGCATATGGCCTTAAAACATGAATACTTTTCTCTGTTTCACAACATTTATCAGAGCGCAGCTGCCAAAACCACAGTCTCTACATTCCTTTATAACTCCACACTGGACGCTTTCCAGTGGGTCCTGTCTCCAGGCCCTGCAGCTGTCTCCAACCAATGCAGTCTGTGTGTTGTGACACACAATCGCATCTAGTGTGTTCCAAAGGGGGCCTGTGATCCAGCCTGCATGGAGACGTGTGAAGAGCACCACTAATACCACCCTGTCTCATACTGATGCCCCTAACTCTCGCTAATTCCATCTCTTCTATTGTCAGAGATGGAATTCATAAGCCCTTCTTTGAAGGCTCAATTTTCCAGGAGTGTGTCCGTGGCTTAGCTGTTGCCCTTAAGCCTGGACTTGCCGTTCCATTCCATGGATTGACAGCCTCCTGAGTGGTCAGCGTCTTGTCCTTGTGGAGATTATTGATGATTATTGAGTGTGAAAAAAAGAGCATAACTTAATTAACCCCCGCATCTTCATGATCACTGCCCACTTGGACAGATGGCACATAGTGTAAGAGAGAAGCAAACGAGATTAGCCTGAGCCCCTCTCGCCTCTAAAGTCAGAAAGAAATAGGTGCTGTGCACTGTTTTTGTAGTCAGACTGTGTAGCAGACACACACACCAACAGCCTCAGCAGAGTGTTTCTCCAGGGGTCACAGAAACAACCAAACCCAGAGCAGATTGTTTTAGTTCCCCTCACCATCAATCTGGTCTAGCTGGCCCTGCCTCTCCTTGCTTTTCTTGCCACATAGGATATGGCGAGGGTAGCAAAGAAAGGCTTTTATTGCTGGCTGTAAAATCCCACAGAAAGGAACGAGAAATGGCACCGAGCACGACCCATTGAGCCTTTTCTGTCTCCGCTTCCCAAGGCTCGCTTTAGTTGCTACTCCCTCTTGTAAGTTTGGATATATTTATATGAGGCTTATACTGGGATATTTATGTCAGCCATATGTTTGGAGCTGCTAAGATATGTGGGCCAAGAGCACTGCCATATCCTCAGCGGGCTTGTCTCCTAAGGGAGATTCATGATTCCAGTTTCTTTAACAAGGCAGACAGACAGGTGGTGACTGACAGGCCCGATGAGATGGAGTCAGTAATGAGGACTACAGAACAAACCCCGATGCTTCTTCTTCTCAAATGATCTCATACCTCATAGATTTTATATATTTAAGTTGGGTTTCTGTTGCAGTCTAATAGAGATGCAGCCGCTTACAGCACAAGGCAGCGTTCGCATGTCCCATCGTCTCACCTTGGCCTCTCTCTGTCCACACCTGTGATCCAGAAACAAAAAAAGTGTATGATACTTTTTTCTGCGTAATAAAAAAATGTAGCTTACATTTCAGTGACCTTAGCACTTCCAGCTGTAATATATCACCGCTTAAAAATGATACATCTGTAAATGAATATGTGCGTGTCAACTCGTGAATCCCGATGCGTTTGCGACTCCTTTTTTTTTGGTATTTGTCTTGATGTCTCTTGGAAAAATGTCGTCTTGACAAGTGAGCGATATCCTCGTGTCAGATAGGACATGATTGATGCAAACCATGCGATATTATAATCCATCAGATAGCGAATCGTTTTGCCTTCGCCGTTTCCTCCTGCACCCTGTTATTCCCCTCCTCCACTTCTCTCCGCTGATCTATATTCCTGCGGCTGAGGTCAGAGGCCACAATAGAGCGGCATTGTTCAGCAGTCTGGAGAGTGCTCCAGTTACCGCTGTGAAATCTCAAGCATCAGCAGCTTCTTAGCTGTTTAAATATATTGTACAAGGCTGAGCACTGCTACAGGGGCTGACTGGACACAATGTCTGCAGTGTGACGTTACATTATTTTAAGCAGTGTTTTAATTTATAGCTGAGTGAAGTGTGTTTTCTGCCTTTTCTTGCCACCTGTTTGGGTGTCCTCCATGATGAAATGATGCAGAACGGGAACACGTATAGTAGCGCTGCTCTGTGTTCTGCAATAAAAAATACCAAAAATGGTATGCACACTCATTCCAGCTGCTTCACTGAGTGCTTCAGAAAACATACATGATCAGTCACCGGAACAAAAGAATGTAACTTGGCACACAACAGTTGGTGTAATGGTTCATGTGTGAAATTACCCTCCCAATTTACATATCGGGAGAGACCCTCCCTCCCACTCACTCTGTGTCTTCCTATGAAAAATCGTCAGTTACACAAAGTAGACGGCAGTCCTCTTCAGGAATGAGGCTAAAATACTGTCTTTAGCAGCACAGAAAAGTTCAGCTGTATGGAGCTCAGCTTGTAAGTTGCTGAGTCAAAATGTTGAGCGGTGTAATGAATGTGCGTGCTGTTTTCGATTTTACAGACGCTGAATACTTCTCATTTGTTGCCGCTGGGCTGTGCACGTTTTACAACCGTGTGTGCCCTGGGGACATCATTGTAACATAGCTATGCTGGCTGGCATTTGGACATGTGAAATTATCCATGCCTGAGTCTTGTCAGTGAATATGACTGCATGTGTCCATCAGGCTCTGACCAGCAGCAGCAGCAGGCCTCACCAGGCTGCCTGCTCTAAGCAGATCTGTGGAAGGATACAGCAGAACCTGCACACAAACTTCCTACCGTGAAGTGTTTTCTTCCACATAACTAAGACATTGTATTATTTATAGCACCGCAGCTAGTTCAACAGCTCCAAACTCATAATAATTCATATTAGGTTCTCAACTGCAATACAGCTTAACTATACTTGGTTTGAGCTGAGCTGTTGACATTTACACCGACAGATCTATTTCCCCAAGCTTTCTGCCACTCCATCCTCTCCTTCCTCCATATCTGCATCGTGCTGCTACTCCTATAGCTAACAGAGTCGGGCCTCAGGCAGAGCAGGTGCAGGCTGCTGTGATGGTGGCTCTTCTGATGCACACACACACACACACATTCATGGCACACTCGGGGGAGATTGGTTGGCTGTGTACCACTCTCAGCGAAATGGCAGAGCATGGTTGTTTGTTGGAGTAGAGAAAATGCTCTGTGCTGGATTTATTTTGCAGTCTAAGTAGAGAGTGAGCAGGTGTTTAGAAATTAAAGCAGCCCTCCATGTGTCAACGCGGTCTCGGTCCCAGAGGAACAATTTAGATTTGGTCAAATCCTGTTCGCTGCAAATCTGTTGACAGTGTCGAGTGTTTTTCAGCCAGTTGGTGTTGCGAAGCGCGCCTTTTAGCACTGTGGTAAAAATCTAATTTAATAAGTTGGATTGTCCCTGTTGCTGATTAAATTACAGCTTTCACGGCCTTAATCAGCACAGAAGGACCGAATCTCATGGTGTGTAGATGTCTTTGGGCAAAACATGGCCCAGTTAATCAAGAAAGCACATTTTCGAAAACAGTAAATATGGATTTATAGCTGTTTTCTGAAGAATGCGCTGGATATCTCGGTATTGAAGCGCGACATCTCTAATTTCCTACTCGTCTTGTTTCGGTGGTGTTCTCTCTGTTTTTTTGTTTTTTGTTGTTCATGCTGTGCTTTGTTCTGGAAGAAAAACTGACTTGACATTTAAAATGTATTTCTAATCAAAGTGAGAGACAAATGTAATGGCTGCGTGAATGAGCTGTCAGTCTGCCGACTCTCTACGTGACAGCTTTGATAAAATACTTCAGTTCTTTATTTCTAGCACACAAGTCATAATTGGAAAGTTAAACAATAGTAAAACTGCAAGACTTCTGTGCGGCATTTAAGGTGCCGCTTTTCCTCACCTCGCATCGCACCCGACACGTGTTTTCGCGTGAATGGAGTTTGTCAGTCCTCGGAGCACTGTGTGGCAAACCGACAGATGGACTGGCAGGTTGACAGATAATGGAGATGTGAATGTGGCGGGCAACACTCCTTCTGAGGCACCTCTTTGACTGTTATCACAGCCACTTGTCCTCGTTCCCATAAAGAGAGGCTCATTTAATTTTCCGCCCTCGTTTCCTGCAATGACAGAAACTGTCGCCCCGGCGCAGGAAACGCTCACGTCGGAAAACTTGCACACAACAACACGAGGCAGAGAGATCTCTTTATACTTTTTATAGGACTGTGCACATTCTGTAACTACTTCTTTTTTTTTTTTCCTCATTAGCTCTTGATGCACATGCTTAGTTATCACAATCAGGCTGCATCTTTAAGTGCTTTCCTGTTTGGGAAATTAGTGTCAAATGATGATCTTGTTTGAGTGCCTCTCTCTTCTTGGCATGTGTGATGGTGAGTCCCCGGGGGATTTGTGAAAAGATTCAGATTGGAGGGTTGTTGGGGGTGGGGTATAAAACCTGATTAGAATATGGTTTGAGTTAATTAACCAAGGATTTTTATTCCTGATTCCGTCTATCTATGTGTAATCTAATTACAGATGGTGGTTTTCCAGTTTCTATCAAATGAAAATGTAACTGGTCCCAAAGGGAGGGTGTGTGTTGTGTGTGTGTGTGGGGGGGGGCTCCTCCCATTCATCTAGCCACACACCCACCCATCTCATCCTGGGCTCATCGTCTCAAAGCGGTATTTGAGGAGTTAACAGATGTGATGTCACAGCAATCAGAAAGCTTTGTTTGTGGATTGTGCTCTGCTTAGCTCTGCCCCCAAACTGCCATCACGTCTGTCAAACGTGCTGTGGGTGTGTCGGCACTCGGTGAATTCGAAATGAAGTTTGTACTACATAGCTTCTACATGTGGCTTCAGACAACTAACACTTGTGTGCGTTGTCCTGTTGTCTGTAAGCAACAACACATGTGACCAGCTCAACACAGATGGCGTCACGCTCTTTGTTTTTAAAGGAGAAGCATCGTGATTAGGCGCTGTTGCGTTGCTCTATAGGAAAATGTTGGACTTTAAAAGCGTTTCGGCTGCAGCGTGGACTTCAAACGTAATTACGAACAGATGGTGGAGGACCTCGTCCCTCTTTCCGCTGCCTTTGTTCTGCCGACTCCTCTCCAGCTTCTTTGCATCTTACTGTCAAACTTTTTGAGCATAGCGAACTTCTCCGCGCTGACGTGCTCTTTTGTTTCTGCTTGTTGAATATCTGAGCAGCTCTTCTCGTGGTAGCTGATTGGAAAGATCAAGAGCCGCTCCTCAGCTCCAGTCTCTTTTTGTATAAGAGAAGTTAAAGGCCAAAAATGCAATTCAAGCACTTCTGTCTTCCCTCAGAGATGACACTCATATTAGCGCCAACATCTTGCTTTCCTGTCTCGCAACTTCTTCTTTTTTCCCTGCCTTTTCTCTCTCTGTCTAAATCCAAACCCCCTCATCTACCTCTGCATATCCTCTGTACTCTATCTTTATGTCTCTGTCTCTTAGGAAGAAACAGCCCTCAGCTGTAAATTGGCCCATTTCTCACATTTCATTACTGAAAGTTGAGGCAGGTAGAAGAAAGTGAAGGGGGGTGGGTTTGGGAGAACCTGCTAGCCCAGCACATTGATAAAAGTGTGAATTCATTAGTCTCCCCGGGTTCTGGAAACAAGAGAATCTGAGATTTTCTCCAATCAGCCAGAAATTTGGCTCTTACTGTGTTTCGTTTCATTGTAGAGTCATCAGCTTTTGTACACAAGCATCTTATACACTGGCTGCAGTATAAACCAGAAGCAGGCGCTTTAATGCCAAACTTTTTCCCCCCTTTCCTCAGTGGACTGGGCTCACTGGCTCCCTAAGTGAAGAAAAATATCAGGACATTTCCATTATTCTGCAAATGTATAAGTCCGTAAGAGCATAAAATTAGATATCTGTGGAGCATAAAATTAATTCTGGGACCTCTACAAAAGGTCAAAGGATATTTTCAAACTAAACCCACGATTAGCTCCTTGTTTGACATACAGCGTTAATGCTTGGTAAGAAGTTAGCCAGTGTGGAATTGCTATGTCCAGTCACACATTAATCCAGCTTTGAAGTCTTTTAAGTCTTTTGTGACCTACTAAGGCTCGCAAATGAATTTCTCATATTGTTCTGATGCACGTTTCAATAATGCATTTGAAACGTTATTGAAATGATTGGTTTGGAGGGTTTTTTTGGATGTCGGCTCTCCAGTCCACCTACTTTCCATGGCGGTAGATTAGGGGAAGGAGAGCGTAGCAGCCAATTACAGTTATATCTTTGTCCTGCCCCGCTGTCTGTCTGCAGCCCTCTCCTCAGTCAAAAGAGCACCCTCTTTTACTCAAGCAGCCCAATTTGTCAAGATCACTCATTCAGATTGGTGTCATTCTGTGTGTGTGTGTGTGTGTGTGTGTGTCTGTGTATGTGTGTGTGGGGCTAGGGTGGGGTGGGGGCTGGTGCCTGCCTTTTAGAGAGGGATGATTACGGCAAAAGCAGATGAAAGGACAAAATGCAGATGATCCTTAATCTCCTTTAGAGGAGTCGTACCTCCTCTAGCTTTTCTTCACCCCTTTATCTCGTGATTCTATTTCCCTTTCTTTCAAGGTCTTCCTCATGTCCCGTTGACCCCCGCCCATTTTTTTCCCTCTTGATTCCTTTCTTTCTTGATCTCCTCTCTTCACTTCATTATCTCCTCTTTTTCCGAGTCTGTTTCCCAGTGTACAGTTCTCATCTTTTTCTTTCTCTCCTCTTGGCATCGCACTCCTTTAATGTGTGGACGTCGTAGCTCCCGACCCCATGTAAATATGTAGGCTAATCTGGGCTTTCATTAGTTTGTGTACATGAATATTGCATGAATGGTTCTCCTGTGCTAGCCCAGATTAGTACTCAGTCTTTTCCCTTGGTTAATTGAAAACCATTATAGCAGGCTACAGTCAGGAGTCGCGCTCCGAAAAAGCTCCTTTCTCAGGCTGTGCTGAGGCTGCTCTGATCTCGCCCCCTCCCCTACCACCACCACCACCACCCTCCGCACCGCAGCCGTCAAACCCAAAGCCCGCTTTTCAAATGGACACCAATCAAAAAAGCTCTTCTGGGAGAGGCAGAGCAGAGTGGTGGGGAAATGAGGTTAAGTGTGCGAACTGACCGACCTTCAATATTGCAACGCCCTCCATATCAGAATCTGACAGCCCGTGAGGCTGTGGAAAGAAAGGGCTTGGTGGGACGAGTGTAATTGGACTGGGATACCAGAAAGTAGATGAAGCATTTAAGGCTCGGACCTGTCTATTTTTCAGTGCATGAAGCGTGTGAGATGACAGATTCACCTCTTTGGTTTTTTGACAAGAGCTTCTGCTTCCTTTTGGCAAAAACAAACAATATACATCCATAATATACACTCTCAGTGCTTTGTTAGGTTTTGGTGTAGAAAATTTAAGCTTGTGATTTTATGCCCTATATATTTTCTTTTCTTTTTTCACTGCTGTTCAAAAATGTAGAAGAGTGTCTGTGGGGTGCTATTTTAAACAGGCTTCTCCCTTTTCTATCTGATCTCGAGTTGTTACTCGGGGATATGGGGGGTTGAGCCGAGTGTGTCGAGACTCTTTGGAAACAAGGTCCTCCACGTTGCTCCTGGTCACGGTCTCCCTATCGAGTAGCTAATTTTATGCAACCCTCATCATCCCTTTGAAACTGAAAAGAGACACAGAGAGATATTATCTTCGGGATGGTGCCAAAATAAGAGGAGGAAATTGAGTGGAAACTTTTGCTATGCATAAAAGAAAATCAGTATATCATCACATGAGCATGTTTTCCTGCCCCCATCCTCTCCCCTCATTTTTTTACTTTTCTAAACGAGACTGTCTCGCTGTTGTCGGTTTTCCTCTCTATCGTTCACTTTTTATTGTTTTATGGTGGTTAGGAATTTTGTGCGTGTGTGTGTGTGTGTGTGTGTGTGTAAGGCAAATATATATTAACCTAGATGGATCCATAGTATATGTGTGCATTCCTTGTAGAGCATCCTTAGAATACCAGCACCTATGAGTAGTATTAACCCCAAACTTTAAGACACTCCCTGCAGTTTCATGCAGTTTCCTCAAATATGTGTGCTTTTTGTGTTAGTATCAGAATTCTGTTTTCTTCCTTAACCTTGATGATATTCCGCTAGATACATTTACGTGTGCCGTTCCCATTATTTTTCTAGCTGAATGCCGAAGAGTTGTTGTCTACATAAATAAAAACATGTCATCCCCTTTTCCCCATCCCTCAGTTTCCCCTCCCTCCCGCTCCGTTTCCACCACATGACTCTGCAGCGCTGGCAGGTTGGTGGTAAGGCTTCAGGAATGGAAATGAGATGCGTGGTGGCACTGTGTCAAAGAGCAGCAGATTGAACATTAGCCTGAATCGTCCAGCAAATGTTTGCAGATTTTTTTTATTCAAATTAGCCCCAGAATATTGGCTCGGGAGCCAAGGATGCGGAGAGCGCTCTGCAGTGGACACCTGCTCTATTAACCCCGCATGATGTGTTTGGGTGTGATTGCATGAATTAACACAAGTAAGCGTTGGAGAATTTGGTGTGCGAGCTATTTATGTTTTCCTCAGCCTGTGTGCATGTGACTCGGGAGAGCTGAAAGTTGGATTTAGCCACCTTTAAGCGACTTGTTAGTTGGTATGAGGGGGGGGGGTTACGTCCACTTGGTGTTTGTTCTCCCTAAAGAAAACTTTTTCTTTCTGTCTCAGGTTTAGTCAAACAATGACTCTGAACCTGAGGAGAGGGAGGGCCACTCCAAGCTGACTTCAGACAGGGTTATTTATGTTGTGTGTGCCTGTCGTTGGTGTTTGACTTATTGCAGGGTCACAGGATGTGGGTGGATTTAGGTGCTACTTTATCACTCTTACCTCCCCATTCTTAATCAAGTCACGTCCCACCCTGTCACTGCGCTGGGTCACCTCCAGTATCTGCATCTGTATCCTGTGTGTGTGTTTGTCTGAATGCATGGTGTACACTGTATGCTCTCCACTTGATACTATTGGCTTGGACCACACACGTCACCTTTCTCCAGACACTGAAGACTCTATATTCGTTTATAGAATTAGGGACCTAATAATTCAGTCACTTGGTTATATATACAGGACAACTTTGCATTCACTGCAAAGATTCAGGGTCTCTGCTCATCTCAGTCTAAGTGTCTGATGTATTTTGTCTTATGCAGACAGTTGTGTACAGAAGGTCAGATGTGTGGACACGTTTGACCTTCTGGAGCTCCAAATGCCAGAATGAAAAAAGGATTTAAGAAATGAAAGCGGCAGTAAGAGACATACATATATTTTTTCTTTTTCTTTGAAAAAACAAAAAGCGTACACCTTGACTGCCATCCATTAGATTTGCGTTTCCGATATGTTATGCCAGCAATTTCAATTTCAGTTTTCTTTCTTTAAGCAGGCGCGCGCCGCCTTTAGATTCCAAATCTAATTTTAAGGAGTCTTTGGCGAAACAAGCATCAGCAACAATGTGAAGCCCGAGAAAATTCACAGAGGATGTTGAGTCAGATTTTGCGCCTCTCTCTCCAGAGCCACAAAAGTGTTACACATACAGCTTTGTTCACGTACGCAGCAGCATAAAAAGGAAGACCAGAAAACGGATGTGTAATATCCCACAGGATGTTGTTTACTTGGAAGGATGGGCTGCGCGTCGTATCGACAAATCAAGACAAATCAAGCCCAGTGCAGATTTGTGATGTCATATATTGCTGTGCTCCGTGTATTGCCCTCAGACTTCCCCCTTCCCGCTGTCCTTGGTTGGTTTGTGTGTGCTGGCAGTAGCTGGCCGCCTCTGCTTTTAACCTCAGTCTAAAGCCATGACTGATGGGATTCGCGAGCCTCCTCCCTGCTTCACCTCTCACGCATGATATATGTTTGTGCAGAAATTCAACTTCACAGGTTTGTGTGTGGTTTATTACGCCTCTCCGTGGGTGTGTCTGTTCCTTAACTTTGACCAGTGTTTGGCACAGTGTCATTTTCTCTCTCTCTCTCTTTTTTCTTCTTTTTTTCTTTGTGTATTTTAACTAGGAAGGAATAAGTGCCTGCAGCTCTCCGTTGCTCGCTTCTCTTGTCTAGTCTCGGCTGACTAGATATCATGTCAGCCGGGTATTAAATGTTTAATGCTTGTGGATGTAGAATATTGCCTTCTACTTGTCCTGATTAAATATTTAGGGGTGTCTGAATGGTGCCTTTGACATTGCTAGGTGGTAAGGGACCTTGTTCACAGTGTGAAGTGTGGGAACATAACTGAGTGCCAGTTTTCTATTTGGTTGTGGATACGGTGCAGCTGGGACCTCAACTGTGGTGCCAGTAGTGATGTGTCGGTCGCGAACGAAACGACTCTTAGAGCTGGATCCATGGTTTTTTTTTCTTTCTCTCACCCTCTCTCTCGCACTTTTTTTCCGCTTCACTCCGCATGCGAGCCTTGTACTTTACACTGGGATGAGGGGGGAGGGAGTAGTTACACTCAGTAGCACAGGAACAGAGCGGGAGGGAGAGACAGAGAAAGAGCCAGGGACAACAACGTCACATTAGAAAGGTATAGTAGTCATCCACAACTATTTTCAGTTGCGGATGATAAAGGATTCAGAAAGTTTATTCATGCAGGCCCATATGACAGAGAATGTGCATCTTCTTTTTGTTTTCATATTTTAGTTTATATTTAATTGTGTTGTGGTTTGCAGTGTTTTGTGTTGTTTCACTTTAAATTTGTAAAAGGAAAAAGCTGAAAATTTAAATCGTTAAAAGTTGAACTGTGATTTTTTTTTTTTTTTATTACATTTTATGTGGAGTGAATAAATAAATGTCTATTTATGGTGCCCCTACAGACAAAGCACATACAAACTTCAAATCACGTACGAACTCCGAAGCATGTACAAACTCCAAAACACGTAAAAACTCCAAAACACGTAAAAACTCCAAAACACGTACAAAAGACAACAGAAGTGCTCCAGGATGCTGGGCGCAGTGTTGAGCTTTTGTTACCTAGTGGCTACACAAGCCAGCAAGTACCAACGACCAGATTTGGTGTGTGGTAGTAACAGGTAAATGAACTTTTTTTTAAAATTATTTGAATATATATGAGTGCTTGTGTATAAATATACAAACAATACACACATGCTTTCAATTGTGTAATTTAAGTGATCTAGGTAGCTCTGCTTTAGAAGTTCAGTTAACGCTAGAAATGTGTTTTGGAGTTTGCATGTGCTTTGTCTCAAGGGGCCACCGCATATATTTATATATAAACATATATAAATAAAACCACTTTTTTTACATTAGTAATTCCTTTTGTGCATAATTTTATATTATTGTTAATAATAAATTAATTCAAGCAACAAAACAACCTGAAGAGCCGGTTCGGAGCCGAAAGAGCCGGCTCTCTAAAAAGAGCCGGAAATCCCATCACTAGGTGGTAGACACAGAATGGGCAGTGAGAGGTGAGGTTATATTTATCCATGACCTTCCTCTCATATAGAGAAGCTTTTCCTTTCAATAGCACAACCCTGCTTCTTTTTGAAAAGCCTGCTTTGTCCTTTTGAATACGGGACACCTGACAAGGTTAAAACCTGGATGGCATACAAACCTTATTTGGATGTATCCATGTAAGTGTGAGCCATGATTTTCTTTTCAGTTTAACTTGATGGATCACAGAAAATGTGATTTTAAAACACTGAAACAGAGCACACGTTAACAAAAAACAAAAGTGTTTCTGACTGCAGTAAGTCTTCCAAAGGATAGAAATTAAGGTTTCAGTTTCCAACTGGAAAACCCAGCAGGGTACAAGTACAAAGACAAACTTGGATGAATATCTTAAAAGCAGCCGCTCACACACAAAATGGCTCGATCCATTTATCTGACATCTTTGTCCACAGTTAAAGCGGAAAAGATTGGCAAAGCAGCCTTATTTTTTTTCCCAGTAGCTGACGGAAACGGATCAGTCTATGAACAAATCAATTCTGAATTTATTAAAATCCATTTATAGTTTTATGGCTTTCCTTGGTTTATCAAGTGCCTTTATGCTTTTTCGGTGAAGATAACAGTAGTCTTCCACTATCTTGCTATATAGCAATACACAGATTAGCTTTTATTGTGACTTGTAAAGTGACAGTTATTAGTTTGGTTTACAATCTCAGCGCAATTAAGGAGTAAAAATTACTGCTACGTGTAATGAATAGATTTTAAGTAGCAAATGTAACCAAATGAAGAGATGTCCCAATATCTGTCTATGAACTACGCTGTGCAAACCTACCCTCCATCACCCCACAGCATCTGGAAAACCAGATCGCTTACTGTGTTTAAAACGTGATCTTTAGAGCCCTTTCAGTTTGTCCAGCTTGGCTTCTGCTCACCACATCCTCAAAGCAGTAAGATGTGCTAGGGTATCAGAAGAGTATCTCGACAAGGGACCCCTGGGATCAAGTCAGGAGACACCTGCTCGCACCACAGACCACTTTACACTGCTGGCTCACACTGGCTGCATTGTTCTGAGATGCTCACAATAGAGAAATGAACACAGAGATGTATTCTGTGGAGAGGAGATGATGCATTCTTCAGAGGTTACAGTGTACCGAGCACCCTGGCGTTCTCCCCAGCATACACATCCATATTCACAAGGCAAGGACAATCCAGTAATGTGTCACCCAAAAACAACTGCAGTCTGCAACTAGGGAGATAAAGAGCAGAGAGGCAAACTTAGTCCAGCTGGAGAGCATTCCCTCTGGTCAACAGAAAAAGACAAAAGTAAGCTAAAAGCAGGTCTGACTGAGCCTGTCTGCTTGGCTGGTGTGTTGGATGAGCCACAAAGGGACACAGGGGATTGATCAGAGGAGGAGAGGACCTCCACAGGAACAGCCCGGAGGCAGGAGAAACCTTCTGCTTTACAGTCAGATCTCTTCAGAAGGGACAAATGCTCAGAGGATAAAAGGAAACTGTACTGATGTGATTGCTGCCTGAGCTCAGCAATGCCACATGATGAACGTAGATGCTTGGATCACAGTTTAGCATGTGCTCTTGCAGTCTCTTCTTCAGCGGTGGTGGCCTGGCTTTGGAGAGACTCAATGCAGCATAATACCAGTCAAACTGGGCTTGCAATGTAACAGCCACCGGGCAGATGTGACTTAAATACGCAGAGTTAAAAGGGAACTCTAACCTAATAATTTACAGTGAGACTTGTTGTGGTCGTGCTCAGAGTAAGCAAAATTTCATGACTGTCTTTGCACGCTGTCTATTCTTTACAATATTCCAGGGGTTTGCGGTCGGACTGTAATGCTGTTTTCATTGTGTGGCTCTTGTGTTTGTGTTGGTATCTGTTTATTGTACCCATCATCTGAGGAATGTTGTTGTGTCTCTGCTTTTCATTAGCTGGAGGAGGCCTGGAGGGTAAAATCACAGGCTATTGTAGTGCTGTTGTGCATTTCTAATAACACTGCCCCAAATCACAGTTCATTAGTGATTCTGTGATCCTGAGGCTTCGGCTCCAGCGTTTACACTGTGCCTGCAGGTCTGTTTGGTTTACACTCTGGATGATCATCATTTAATTTCTCTATTTATTAGTCACCACTAAGTTGGCTTTATTTTCTTAGAATTTCCCCTCAAGACAAGCAGTGATGCTCTGCTTAGTCTTTAGGAAACCTTGTTGGGTGAATCAAGGTAGGATAAGTGGTTAAGGTATCAAGGAAGGTCTTAAAGGCCCTGTTATGGCTGAATGGTTTAGTCCTAATCCGATTTAGCAGGTTGGGGGGACTTGATTGGGCGGCATCAGGTCCTCACCGCAGGACAACCAGTGTGCTCACACCTGCCACTCCATGCCGTCTAAATGTTGTAGCTGATTACTGACAGTAATTAAAATTTCTAATTATATCTGATTCACTATCCCACAGGATTTGTAGAATTTCAGATTATTAGCTGGTTTTGTTTTGGCTCAATTACCCACTTGTGTCTCATAAGCGCTGTAGCTCGAAAGCTAGAAATGAGCCATGCGAGCTCGGTGCCTCTCGCGAATCTGTGCCTTAGCACCTGCAGATGTTTACGACAGGTCTGCCTTTTGGTCAGTGTTATTGTGTAATGTTGAAGGGTTAGAACAAGGCGCCTTCCTGTGATGACAGGGCCACACATTGGTGGTTCTTGTTCGAGATAACTGATGAGTATTCAGAGGAATATGTAAACAGATGAGCAGGGTATGAGTAGCGTGCCATTGGGGCTATTGAAGTTTAACCAATCAAACCCATGGAAAACACAATCAGGAATCCCAGATGGTGAAAGAGGGGGAAAAACTTCTTGAGATTAAAAGCAAGAAAACCAGTGGTGGAAAACATGAGTGGCAGAAGCAATCCTCTAAAGCAATCTATAGCAGCTCGTCCAACCTTGAAGGAACGTACAATAGCCCGAGCCGTTTCCTCGGCATTAGCAGTCTTGTGTGGGATGCTGTATAATCTACCTGCCAGATTAAGATGACATGGTCATTGTCTAGAAGAGAGAATTGAATTATGGTGTGTGAAGGGGGTTTAAATGAGATTATGCAGAAAGAACTCATCCGGCATGCGTGAGATGTGCAAAGTCAGGGGCTCGGCACACTGACTACTCTCTGCCGCTCACGCTCACACTTGCTGCACTTGTGCTCATGCAGGGTGTGCTGCTTTGCATATACCTAAGCACCAACACAGAAAGATGCAAATAACAACGCTTAGACATGCAAATGCTCGTCCACACATACACACTTGGCCTACATTCATATGCCAGGCTGCAGTGGGACTCATTCCCTCCTGCTTTTCTGCGTTCTTATTTGCAGAGACGGTGATTTTATTCTTATTTTGGTGACACTGCTTCTCCTGTCTGTGACTCTGTAATTTGCTCACTAATGTGTTTACAGTGCTGGCTTGCTTAGGGTTCCCCTAACATAAGTATACGGGCTAATCCCTTGGATGAGTGCGATTAGCCTAACAACTCTGCAGCATATTTAGTACATGTATCTGTTCTGTTTAACAGCAGCTAATCTCCTTGCACCCCCAAACCACTGAGTTCTAGTGATCCTCCCCCCCATGTTTACATTTAAACTCAGTCTCTTTTCATGTTTTACCTCGGGCTCTGTGTGCGTGCATGTGTGGATGCTTTTCTTTTTCACATTCATTACAGCGGTGGCTGATACGTGCGTGGTTGTCTATCTACCTGTACATGTGCGCTTGGTTCCTCATCCATGATGCAGTTTAAATTCTGTGGATGCTGTTCTCTCAGAGGATATTGCAGTGCGTGTACCTACCCTGGGGGGGGCGGGGGGGGGGGGGGGGGGGGGAAGCAAGAATATGTTTAGAGATTCTGCTAAAGCAACCGGCAATTTATCTTCATTGATCATCAGGTGATAGGGTGCACAAAGGCTTTATAACAATGATGATGGTATCAATTAATCACATTTACGGTATAGTGCTCCGTCAGATAGGATGTGATCCCATCCTTCGGGACTAACACATATGCCCACGTATATGTGTGTCTGTGCCTGTGCATCGGTTGAGTTTGGATGGATTAGAATTACCAGATGGACTTGTATTTGCATTAGCCACCAGGGTGCTAGCACAGACGGAGTCAATCTGTTATTCAGGGCTGAGACCAGGTTGTTGCCCACTAGGGTAGAGCCAGGCCAGGACACCCTGTCTGGGACTCTGCATTAGCAGCAGGGAGTTGGGGAGGGAGCAGTCTATATGAGGTTAAGGAGATATAAAGCAAAGGTGGAAATTTAGAAACTGTTATTCAGTTGCTCACTGATACTAGGATACTGTGAAAGGCAGCGGAAAAAAAACTTTGGACATAGATTTGTGCCGCACTGCTAGAGTGATGAAAGGGATATGACTTGAACATAAAAGGAAAGGAAAAGCAGGAGATTATAAGTTGAGGAAGGCAAGTACAGTGAGAGGAGGAGCGGGGATATGAGGGGAGCTCAGGAATTTAAAACCTATTGCAAGTGTTTTGGGGTCAATTAGCATTCTTCCTGATATATTCATGCTTTTTGTTTCCCCTTTCTTCTCTGGCCTCTTGTGGTTTTTCATAGTCCTAAGCTCTCTGCAAGGGGCTGGTTACAGTGTTTTGCTAGGCACTGCTTGTGTTTGTGTCAGCCAGTCATCACATTCCCTGCAGAAATGGCCCAATCCTTCTTTTTCTCTCTTCATTGTTTCTCGTATATCTATTCCTCTCAACATTCTTCCTTTGAAAATTGATACAGCGTGCATTTAAGGCAACATTCTGAACCAGAAGAATGCACAACTCATCCAAAAGTTATGACAACATTTTTTCCCTTTCATTTTTTTCCCATTAAATAGTAAATGGTCTGCACTTTAATAGCACTTTGTAACCTTGGTGGTTTTATATAACAGACTAATGGCAGCCATGCTGCTATGCAAGGCACTGAACTGACTTGTGAACTAACTGTGAACGCCTTGCCCAATGGCACTTCTGCATGCAGAGGGTCTGGGGATTGAGTTATGACCCTCTGCAGTTATTGTATACCCGAGCTTCAGCTGCCTCGTTAAAAAGCCCATTAAGCAAATACAGTATGCAATCCCTTTTCCCGGTGAAGGCAGTATATGTATGCAAGAACTAACGTCTGTCCTTTACAGTAACAAGCTCCATTGTTATTGTGTACAATGCTAACAAATGAGTCTTCGAGAGGTTAAAAGCCAGAAAGGCGTGATTATTGCTCTTCGAGGTCCATACAAATCAATTTCAGCTAACAAATAGGATGCTTGAGAAGCTGAATGCCTGTGTGGGCTCCATATAAGCAGATGGTTGGCACTTTTTTAAGACCAGCTTTTAAGTTAATAATTAGGAAGTTAGAACAACTTTGCTATGACTCCAAGATGTGCTTTGCAGTACAAGATGCTGTCAGATGCTTAGTGGGTTGTTTTTGTAGCAGTTTTAGAGCATGACAGTTGTGGAACAAAAGAAGACTGAAAACTATTCGTCTCCAGAGCTTTTAAGTATCAGAGCAACCTTCTGTACCAGGCAAATGCTTCTTTGGGAGAAAAAGAGATTGGACAGTAAAGGAAGCAGAGCTTTTTTTTTTTTTTTTTTTTTTTTGCACTCCACCCATTACGTGTCATCATTCCAAACTAATCATGTCCTGGAAATTGAGCCCGAGGAAGACTGCTGAGCTTGGATTTCACTCTGCTTTCCATCCCCTCCCCTTTTTCTTCAGCCATTCTTTCAATTTCTCCCCCCGTCTTTCTCCCTCCCTCACATCGTTTTGCCTCTTTATCTCAGTCCGATCTTTAATTCACTCTTACACCATCCATATCTGTGCCTTCCTTTAATACTCTCCTTCTCTTTGCTTTCTCTTTATTCCTCCCGCTCCATTTCTCTTTTCTCCAGTCTCTTAGCCTTTCAGTTTCTTGTCTCAGTTTTTCACTGCTAACTACTGAGCCAGGGAATAGTGCATCGGCTTCTCTGCACTGGATTGTTTACTGTCAGACAAAGAAGTGGATTTTCAATTAAACTGGCTGTCATTAGAAAGACGACGACACACTCCTGCCTCTCCTGAGCCATCTGCAACATGGGCAGACTTCATGCTTTGATGATTTTCCTCAGTGTTGTTCCCCTATTCTCCCTTATCCTGTCTAAAACACTCAAGCTACATGGCTGCGTTTGCATTTCTCTGACGCACAGCTCTTATACCATTGGTTAGGACTCCAACAGACCTCCTTATAATATCAACCTCCACAGTTATCACATGGTGAAGGTCTGCTGTCTGTTAAGATGCTGACTGAACTGGAGACCACCTGGCTGGTAATTGCACTGGCTTAATAGTACCAAGAATGCTATCTCGTCCTCACAGGTGGTCACAAGATGTGGTGGGATAAATCGCTGCATAAATTACCAACCGCAGTCGAACTGCAGATTTTGTTAAAACTGGAAAGTGTAGGTGTTTCAAGGGGAGAAGTGATAAGCCACAGGATTGGGAAATGTGATGGGAAGAGGCGGAGAGGACTTACCTACGATGCACACGGTGCGGGGGAGCAGGGCGGCGTGTGGTTGAACCCTGAACGCATTGTGTGCAAGTGTTATCTTTCAGTGCAAGTAATTCAGATCTCGGTGAATGAGTTTGAAGAGCGGAAACACAGAGGCCCCGAGACAGGCAGCATCCAGATGACATGCATGGTCTATCCTCTGGAGGGGAAGAATGCGCTTCTTCCTTTGACGTGGTATTTTCATACATATTTCATTTTCTCTTGGCTGTGATTACCACCATCTCTCCCTACTTCCAGTCTGCCCTCCTGTTTGTGTGTTGGAGTTGTTTGTGTGTGTCGGTGTGTGTGTGTGTGTGTGTGTGTGTGTGTGTGTGTGCGCGTATGCACGCATTGTAGGGAGAAGGGGGAGTTATATTAGATTTGGCAGAGGCAGCAAAATTTGCCTGACATGTTGAGGGAGAAGATTAGAGGGAGAAACACAAAATGTATTCAGTATTACATTCTCATCTCACAGCTTTAGCAATTGATTTTTTTTTTTAAGCACACATCGGAGCGCCTGGACTGCCGATAGCTGAGAAGGAGGTGTGGAGAACTGCCATTATCAAGCCGACGACGCCGATGCACACATGTAAAAATTGCGAATGAAAAGAGGATAAACAGCAATAATCTGTTTCTGCGGATAGAAGCGTGTCTAAAGTCATTTGGGGGCAGCCGCTGTGTATGAGTTTCTCGACTGCTCTGGCTCATTGTCCTTTACTTCATTGCTTGGCCTAAGCCTGCCCTTTGGGTCAGATTACTCACAAAATGCCTCGTAGCCTTCCCAGGATTCCCCCAGTCTGAGCTTATCGTTCTTACACACACACACATTCAGCAACTCTACTGGAAAGCCAGCGTGCTGTCTTAGTGTTAGAGGGTGCACATTATGGCTGCCAGTTTTGACCAAGCGCGGAATAGTGCGAGCAACAAAACAAAGTGGAAAAAATACATTCATCAGCAGTGGACGGCTCATATGGATCTACCTCCTTCACAGCAGCACAACAGCAACTGTAGCTGACAGAAAGTTCCTAAATTAAATAGATTGAGATATTTCTGTATGCCTCTGCTAAATGAGCAGACTTCAAGTCAATACTCTTATTGCGTTGGCCATTGACGAGGCTGAACTTTAAATGTAAGCACCAGTCAATGTTAGGCAGTTAATATCGTCCTTTGGCAATAAATGGTTTCTTAATGGTTAGTCAATTTTCCCACTTTTGCGTGTAGTCTCATATGAAATGATTAGTGACGCATGGCTGTGTTGGGAGAGGGAGCATCAATCAAGCCAGAGAGAAAGAATGATTAATGACACGTGTCTGAGAGGGAGGCCCAAAGGGGTGGTAGGTGGTGATGGTGATGGTGGGTAAACAGCCTTTCACGCTCAAAGATGTGTTTTTGTTTTCTTTGTTCTCTCTTCTCATCTCACAACTTGTAATTATTAGTTGTTCACGCAGACCCCCTGTTTTTCTTTTCGTTTTCTTCTTTGTTTTTGAAACAATTGAATTCCAAGAGTCCTGAAAATTAAAAGTTGACGGGAACACCTTTGAGTCCATCCCAGTGCCTCACTTGCAATGCAACAGAATCCCCTGGTTTTGCAGGTAAATATGCGAGGGTTTTATAGGGTGTGCTTCTGCTCTGTAGCCGTTGACGTAATGCCTGTGTTGTTTTTACAAGTCCCCTGCTCCATGTGTTGATCTTCTCTGACGTCAGCATGTGGGGCGCTGTGAACCATGAAGCCCTACAAATCAAGTGTGTGTTGGAGCAGATGAGACTCCACTCTCAACTCTCTTTGATCAGTGCGGAAAACTCGAACCAGCTCCTGTCATGCTGCGCCAGTGTGTGGGAACATTTTCACACAGCATTTACCTTGATGGCGAATTGAAGCTGACTTGGTAGAGGAACGTGACCCTGTTGGAGTTTAGAACAAAGTACTTGTGTTAGTAAACAGATGCATAAGTTGCATTCTTATGAGCTGTCAGTAACAACTTGCAGGCTTTCGGAGCTCGTAGGGGGGGTGTATAATTTCACTATCCCTCGAGCTTTCCAAAGCTTTGGTTAGACATTCCAGAAATTCCATCGTGACGATCTGTCCATGGCCGCAAAGCTAAAGCGTGGATTCCTGTACCATCTCCACTCAAGGTCTAATGGTGTCCATATACTTCTGTATGGAGCTCTCAGATCAGCCAGCACATACTGCTCCATCTATCTGCTCACACTTTTTCTTCTTTCTTCTCAGTTATATCCGTCACTCCCGCCCGGTTCCAGACCTTTGAATCTGTCCACTTCCCCAAGTTGACTGATTTGTTTTGTATCGAGATATGAAAGACCAGTTTTTCAGATTCATGAAAAAAAAAGGTTGTCGAATGGTCGCTGCTTGAAGACTAACGATTAACCAATCGCTTGCATTGGTGAGACTAACGGGGTTGTCAAGCTGTGTGCTGTTGCTTGAGGAAGAGGGAATCCGTGTGGAGGTAATACCAGACGAAAGATGGGAAAGAAACGGAATAAATAGACAGTTCTGTCTGACATCAGGCACGCTGTCACGTAGTATATCCAGTCGTTGCTTCTTTTTCCATGGGAGTACCTGTAATGTGCTAGCAGCTTTGTATTAGATTTTATACTTAATTTTCTTAATAGCTGTTTTTAGTTCACTGTATTCAGTGACTCAAATATAAAATCCAGAAATGTGTGCCTTTTTAAATAAGTCTAACACCAAAAGAAAGATGTACTGTCTTCTAGAAGTTACGTTGCAACAAAGATTAAGAGATTTAAGCCCCAATCACACAGGCTTGGAGACCAGTGAGTCACTGCCTGCCAACCAGGAAGCCACCTAAGGAAAAGTATTGCATGTCCTACTGATTTCAATTAATCCTGGCTGTCCCAGTCCAAGTCAAGCAGTCCTTGCTACAGTTGCCTGCAATCACTCATCTGATACTCACTAAGCAGTACTGAAAGTGTGGAAAGTGTGATGCAAACCAGAAATGTTTGCCTTCAAAGCGAATTTTGTGCCTTCTGCTGTGTGTTGTTTCAGTGGCAAAACACAACTTTGATTCCAAAGGTGATCAGTCTCTACTCTTCTTCAGTTTGGTGTCTTCCATTTGTTCTATAAGCAGGCCTGATATGAGAGAAACCAAGACAAGAGCTTCAAAGGTTACTCCTAGTAGGCTTTCAAGGAGGTCTGTCTTGTTTCAGAGAGAGAATGAATGAAGGCCTGCACCAAAGCCCAGTACAAGACACATAATGATTGGAAGCAAGAATGAAAAATCCACTTAAATTGGAAATTTTAGAAGAGCACGAGACACAGTCATGATTTTGTTCAGTCAGTGGAAAATGGACTTCTAACTTGTTAAAGGAAATCAGGCCATTAGCTAGCTGTCCAGTGCCAGGTGTCCTCAAACTACATGTCACACTTTGTATAGGCTACCTTGGTAGAAATCATAGCATGGTATTACCTTAATGCTAAATCAATTACGGGCTTTCCCTCCTCTGAGCCCCAAGCTTAACCTTATCTTAGATGGCCATGAACCATAACTGATATAATCATAGAAGTCCCCGTGTGGATGTGTTACCAGCACATTATCAGACGTAGTAAATCAGTTTATGGATTAATCAAGTTTAGCCCCCACGTTTTTAAATAGGAGCTCCCCGCTCCCTCCCCTTGCTCCTCCACAGCTGAGCACTCTGCCCATTTCCAGTGCACTCAGGTGTGGCTCCACCTCCGCACGCTGTTAATAGGACATAATGGCTCCGTATCTGCTCGCAGACCAAATGAATTGAATCAGTTCCACTTTGTGATTAAAAATCTGGAACTTGTGACCTGGGTGTTGTACGTAAGGCTGCACCCGAGCTCTAGGTAGGGCTGCTCAATTAATCGAATTTTAATCACGATTACGATCTGGGCTTTCAACGATCATTAAAAATGACTGAGCCGATTATTAGCCCCTCCCTCATTTATCCGCGACACCTTAAAGGCCGGTCCGTGAAAATATTGTCGGGCATAAACCGGTCCGTGGCGCAAAAAAGGTTGGAGACCGCTGATTAAGAGGACCCGAGGGAAGCTCGGAAAGCTAAGCAGAAGTTATTTGGAGAGTGACTGCCGTTGGTTGAAAAGAGAGTTAAAAAAAAAAACTTCAGTGGTGTTGCACACTATTTTATATAATTTTTTTTAAGTCATTGTTAACCCTTTAAAGCCGGTCAGAGCAGCACGCTCCGTTTTGCGTAACTATTGTTAAATCCCTGTAGAACCTGAACCGTGTAAGCTAGCGCAATAATTTGTTTTGCATATGAAACCGGAGGAGTTGTACTTACATCTGATGCCATCAGCTTGTCCTCGGTCACGGTTTCGTTCCACATATAGCTTTGCAAAAATTGCATAAAAAGCGCTTGCAGGAACAAAAACATAATATTCCAGAAACACGCTTTGCCGTTCCTATCAGCTGTTCGTAACACTTCCCACAGTGAAATGATGCACATGCTGTTTTCTTTGCAAATTTGCATCATAGGATTGTTTTTTGTTTTTCCTGCAGTATATAAAAATTGCTGTATCTCCAAAATAAAACTATGAAGACACTCAAAATAAATTTCCTGTGGTGGGAAACTATTTTTTGCAACTTTATTGTATTTAAAGTTTTGAGGGATAAGCCTCTTAAATTTCTCCAAGTAGAAATATATGTAAACAAAACAAAAGCGATTTTCAATTTTTTTTGTAGTTTATTGCACTTTTTTGCAATTTATGTAATTACTATGCACTTAATGCATACATATTATTAAAATATGGGCTATAACAGTTGTATTGATGTATAGCAACTTGAAATGCTCCCACAAATGGCACTACAGCATGTAAAAAAAATAATATAAGCTCTGGTGGACTTGGTTCTATAGTAGGTCTTAAAGGGTTAAATAAATATCGTCAAATAATCGTGATCTCAATTTCAGTGAAAATAATCGTGATTATCATTTTTGCCATAATCGAGCAGCCCTAGCTCTAGGTTTGGCTGAGCTCTGTGTTTAGTTGAGTCCAGGGGAGAGGTCTTAGCTCACGTACACCGGATGCCCGAAGCACCTGCCTGCACTCAAACAGACATGATCAAAGGTTCTCAGCAGGAGACTCTCACTGTGGCAGGTTTAGTGGAATTTTAGGGGGAAAACCTTTTCTAAATTCTTTTTTTTATATATGTATGGGAAGCATTTTTGAACACGGGATTCCACCTCTCAAACTACAATGTATTTACACCCATATTCATGCTTTGTAACAGGATTGAAATCATTTACTTGGGATGTATGTTTTTCCACATAGATGTAAGCAGAAGTCAGAAATGTCTTTAGCACAAAAGCAACCATGACCTCTTATCTTTTTTGCGTTTCAGTGATAGCATAAATAAAGAATAATAGATGCTGACAGAGCAATAGCACACAACCTACCGCCTAATTAAGTGTCTCTGTAGCTAACAGCCATAGATAATGAAAGCAGCTGCAGTTGGTGGGAATAGGTTTGACAGCCTTTTTCTTTCTGCTTCTCCCTCAAGCAGCCTCCCTCCTTTCAGTCCTCTCTAAATACCGTTGAGATAAATTAGCCTCACTGATAAAAACCTTAATTATCTTTCTCAGATTACATTTCCTAACCTTTGCACCTCTTTCCCACCGACTCTTAGCAAGCCTCAGATCTCTTACTACGCTGGACTGAGCTGACAAGTTGTTGTGCACATTTACTTTGTGGCCCTTAATAAGCTCTTTTATTCCCTCTTTATCTTCCACTGGTTGTCATACAATCAAATTGCGCTGATGGAACGAGTCGTCAC
The DNA here is from genome assembly GCF_057382275.1 of Copadichromis virginalis. Lineage (NCBI taxonomy): Eukaryota > Metazoa > Chordata > Actinopteri > Cichliformes > Cichlidae > Copadichromis > Copadichromis virginalis. The sequence continues at coordinate 16,168,506 of NC_140629.1, forward strand.
TTCGCTGCCAGAGAACCCCACGCAAAGTGAACAAATGTGATGAACACCCTCAGCGCTTTGATCCTATTTAAATTGCGCATTTATGTCACTCACTCTGCTCCTAACAGTAAAGCCTCGTCTGGCGTGCGTGCAGCCAGAATGTGGTGTAATAATGCACAGTATGTGCATCATTCACAATAAGTTATCTGCAATATTGTGTTCTTTTTGAGGAAAACAAAGCCATAAGAATGCTCATAAAGTCCAAGCAAAGTGATGGATACAGTAAGGCAGAGAGATGTAGGGGTGGGTGAAAAGATAAGCAAGTGTGAGGGAGGGAGGGACCGAGAGAGAGGAGAAAGGCAGAGATGAATAACTGTTTGACAGGTGGAATGAAAAAGCCGCAGAGGGTGTTTGAAACAGTGTGTTAGGAGTGTGTGCGGTGTGGTGTGGCGCAGCGCAACGTTTGGGTCATACATCACCGTAATACAGCAGGAGGACATAGCCTAGCACAGCGCTATGCAGAGCAGGGGAGAATAATGTGCTGCACTTGCACCCGCTCAATCTGATTGAAACACACAGCAGAGCGGGCTACATTTACTCACCCCCCACATTCACACTTTATAAATCTGCTCTTAGCCTGTTCATATTCTCTAAGACACCCCCCCCCCCCCCTCCCAAAAAGAAAAACAGGAACAAAAAAGAGACACAAGTTCTCCATCATGCTGAGGCGAGGGTCTACTGTGATGTGTGCCAGCTGGTTTCGTGTTGCTGTAAAGCTGCTGTAACATGGTTAGTAAATTGCAGTGCGTGCACTTAAAAAAGCATTAGGTTGTCATTAAAAACGGCTTTGGCTTTGTACGAGACGTCTGTTGATATAGAAATTGATTGTTTCATTTACAAAGCTGGAGAAAAGGGGGAATATTAACAAGACAAACATAGATTGTGCTGATATTACGTGACATGCCTATTCACATTATCTCTATGTCATTATTTTGTTTGTTTTTTTCATTTAATATTTGCAGCTTGACACGTGACTATAAGGGCGCCATATTAGCAGCAGGGTGTCTTCAAAGCTAAACTGAAACTAATTAAGGTAGATGATGCTTTCCAGTTGCCTCGGGAGTCAGATGTCAGAGCTGGGAGTGATGTCACTCTCGAGGTGAGCAAGTTACAGTAGTAAAGTCGGAAAAAGCAAGGAAAATTAGGTATTGTTTTGCCTGGTTTTGCTCCTTAGCAATGCGCATCCACTAGCAGTTCTGTGCAATGCAGGACTTTTTTTGCACTTAAAAACACTGCAGCACGTTCATGGATAGAGCCTGGTGAGGGCTCCGTGTGTGGCTCATTTAGCGTGTCATAGATGCAGAGCAGTGTCTGTACAGATTACACGTTTTAACGTTTTACTACTGTTTACGTGCACTTTGCCATTGTTAAGTCTGGGTTGGTGGGGCTTCTCTGACATTCCCAGCTCAGAGTCTGACTTGAGGGGGCGTTCCCGTTGAAAATTCCGACTTCAAATGGAAAGTATCATGAAGATCAGTGTCTTGTTTTTTGGTTGGTTTTTTTTAGCTTTCACATATCATGAAATAGTTGCAAATTATTTAGATTATTATAACTGGCCATGGCTCTCTGCTCCTTTCTCTGCATGCCTTTGATCAGTGAAGCAAGATTCAAAGCAGAGCTCCTAGCCTCTCCCTCATGCTACTGACATTTACATTATCCACCCTGGTCTATCTTCAGCCCTGATAATTAGCTCCATCACAACAGCGCTGCAAAAAAAAGTAGTGTGATAGACTCTGGAAGGATGGTGGGAAAAGCTGTGTGTTATCACGCAGGCTGTCACACAAACTCCTGAACTGCACAGGCGAAGGCCCACACGCCAATCTCGCCTAACGACATGCAGCAGACAGGTAAGGCTGATGCGATATTCATGCAACCAGTTAGAAATTGCGGTCCCATCTGTGGGTGTACCTAATTGGCCAAGGGTTCAGGTCTCAGAGGCTGCCACCTGCTTACACTGTCATTAGCATGGAGGCTGTGTTGCTTTACATTTGTCATCTCTCACCTCCTTCAGGAAGCTGTGGTGTTAGAAAGGCTCAGTATGGACCCTTTTGCTGTTGTGCCAACTTGACCTCTGGAGGTGATTAATTAATATCAAACTACAAAAAAAGAGTCGATGATGAGGAGCACTTGGATTGTCGTCTACCACCCCGCTGTGCTGCTTCACCCCCTGGCCAAGAAGTTGAATTAATAGAGTCATCATTGATGGCTAACATCTTCTCAGATGTGGATGGCCTACTGGGGACCTGAAGGTCTGCCTTGAAAAGAGAATTGGATTCCCTCCATTAATAAGGATTTTATCACCAGGGAGTATAAAAAAAACGATGGAGCTTGTCTTGGAAAGATGTGCCTGAAGGGATATTGAGGGGTTTGGGGTTGTGCTAGGAGTTGATAGTTTGATGTATAGAGGTGGATCTCACCGTCGACTAGGATGCTATTTTCATTATTGTCCTGGTCTTGTCTTGGACTGTGTTCATTAGAGTTCAAGGGTTGGTGTGTACCAACTTTCACAGGGGTTGAAATTGGAGTTTTCAAAGGGTATGAAAAGGGCCCTCAAGCGATGAACTGGTCCTTTGGAGCGGTGTAGTGTTTGACAGGGCAGCTGTAATTGCTCCCCAGAGACCAGGAAGAGTCAGCATCATCAAAATGGGCACTTCTTAAAGGGATTCACTGCAATCCAGAATGAAATACATGAGAGGAGGGAGCGCCTAAGAGAGCGAGACAGGAAAAGACATTTATTCATTTTGTGTTAATAACTTGTATATTTGTGGAGAAATTACCTCAGATGTCTTTCTTGGGTCCTCTGGGACATTGAAATCTTTTACCCTTTTACTGTCTTGGCCTTTTCTTTTCAGCAATTTTTTTTTCTTTCCAGAAATGCAATCTATTTTCATTTGTGTCAGCGGTTGTGTATTGAAAAACATGAGAGCGAGGCCAAGCCTCTGGGCCCCCTAGGGCCAGCACAGAGGCTCTCTTTCAGCATGCAGTATGATGTTCAAAAGCTCCTTCAGTTTTCAGCCCAGTTGAAAGCCGGGTGTTTAGGGTGATTCACAGTAATGGCTGCGGTCATGAGAGCGGTGTTGGGTCATGGGCATATGAAGGATTTTGGACCATGAGGCTGAATAGCCTGCAATAGCTATTTTCACATCTGCTGCTAGGAGATAATAGACATGGTGTAGCACTTGGATTGAGTCTTTATGCGTGAGGTTTGTCTGGAGGCTGTGATAAATATACCTCTGTAATTGACCAGGGTGTCAGAAACTACTCACTCTTCAGTGTCTGCAGTCCGCAAATGCTTTTTTATGACTGACAGGCAGACACAGCTGCAGAAGCTGTGGCAACACCTGCTGTTGTATAACTACGCCTGTATGTGTGGTGGTTGAGGAGGTGTATTATCTAGGTCAAATGGGTCACCACTAGAGTGATGGGTGTGTTCTTCATGGGTGACCTAACCTTCTCACCCTTTACCTCTTTCCTCCACCCTTCACTCTTATGCACTAGAGAGCATGATATACTGCAATATACCCACTACTGTTGCCTTTGACCAATGATTTTTCTATAGACGAGGACAAAATGATTTGTCCCCGATTTCAAGCCAAAATTTTCTGTGCTTTCTTAGTGGAGTAAAGGATTTTCAGCATAACATTTCTAAACATCCATCCATCCATTCGCTTCCGCTTATCCTTTTCAGGGTCGCGGGGGGCGCTGGAGCCTATCCCAGCTGTCATAGGGCGAGAGGCGGGGTACACCCTGGACAGGTTGCCAGTCTGTCGCAGGGCCAACACACAGGGACAGACAACCATTCACACTCACATTCATTCGCACATTCACACCTAGTGACAATTTGGATTATCCAATTAACCTATCCCCGAAAGCTGCATGTCTTTGGACGGTGGGAGGAAGCCGGAGTACCCGGAGGGAACCCACGCAAACACGGGGAGAACATGCAAACTCCACACAGAAAGACCCCGGCCTGATGGTGGAATTGAACTCAGGACCTTCTTGCTGTGCGGCAACAGTGCGAACCACCGTGCCACCGTGCTGCCCATTTCTAAACACAAAACATAAATTATTTCTATTTACATACAAGAGCAGAATTTTCTATGTTATTAGTCCCTTGAAAAACTGACCTTTTATTAAGCTATAGCTCACAGCCTGTAAAATCAATTTAAAACTCAGGGTTATCTTCCAATTTACACACAGTACTAAAACTTCAGCAAAGGTGTTGTGCATTCATGTAAGAAATGCACGCTCACAAAGCAGGAGATGGTTGTACACAGTTATCACAGGGTTTCAAAGAATCAAGAGCTGGATTGAGAAGTATCATTAAGAAATTCAAAGAGAGCCCCACAATACAGAATATGCCTAGCAGTGGTAGGAAGCAAAAGATTTCAAAGACTCTGGAAATAGGTGGACTTCCGGTGGCTCGTAGCACCGCATGGCCGGAAAGAGAGTGACCTCCGGCACCAACCGTGTGTTTCCCCGGACTCGAGAGCTGTATTAGGGCTACATTGCCATTTTTCGACTCAAGAATGAGTGGGGATAAATCTAAAAAGGGAGGATACGGGCTACGAAACATTCTTGACTGTGAAATGGAGAAGGACGCCGCGGCTAGTGAGGCAAGCCTCGCATCGGGACAAGATGGCGACCGAGGTGAAGGTCTGGGTTGGCTTCGGGATGCTGTGAGTAGCGTACTGGTGGCCGAAATGGCTACATTGCGTACCGAATTGAAGAGTGACTTCAAAGCATTCGGTACGGAATTTCGGGAGGATGTAAAGAAGCAAATGGCCGAACTCTCTAAGGAATTGAATCAAAGATTACACGAGATGGCGGATCAGGTGGAGGAGATGACTGGTCGGCTAAAGCACGTCGAGGACAACATGGCTGACTCGGAACGCTGGGACATTGGTGTTAGGGATACACTTGTGCAGCTGTTGGAAAATCAACGGGCGCTTCAGGAAAAGGTGTCCGATATGGAGGGCCGCGCTAGACGCAAGAACATCCGGATCTACGGCGTACCGGAAAACTCGGAGGGCTCGCCGGTGACTACCTTTGTTGAAAATCTGATCAAAGAACACCTAGGCGAAGATTTCGGCCCGGACCGTGCTCTCGGCATTGAGCGCGCACACCGCGCGTTGGGACCGAAACCACCCCCGAACGCCCCACCACGCTCAATAATAGTGCGCTTCCTCCGGTTCTCTGTTAAAGAAGAGATTCTCCGCACGGCGTGGAACAAAGGGGTACATATCCAAAACAAACGGGTGTATTTCGATCATGACTACTCTCTGGAAGTGCAGAAAAGGAGACGGGAATATATCCCAGTTAAGAAGGCTTTGAAGGACAACGGGATCCGTTTCCAGACACCACTAAGTAAGATGCGAGTGTTTTATGCGTCAGGCAATGTCCTATATAATACCGCGAGCCAAGCTGCCGAGGATTTAAGAAAGCGGGGAATAGCCGTGGGTAAGATCACCTTGGGGAACCAAACCAACAGGATGACAGAGGACACGATAAAGCAGCTACTTCCTTGGGAAACGCAGACAGCACACTGCGGGGGCGGCTTCCAGCAGCACGTGCGGGAAAAACTCCAAGCATTCCGGAGGGAGCAAGAAAAAGTGTCAGCAGACGAGTGAACAGCTGATGGCGGGACAACGGTGAGATAGCTGGCGGTAGAGTTTTGATAATCTAACCGCAGGAACACTGACTTTCGTATCCTTCAGAATTCATATTTCTTTAGGTTGGTGCCTACGGACATGGTTAGAGAACCACCACGTTATGTCTAGTAGCGATAAGAGACTGTTTCGTTTATTTTTTGCCCTTTTTTGGCTTTTTTGTCGGTCACTCCCCTCTTGTCGGATGAGGGGCCCCACCCTGTGGCCAGTCCCCTCAATGTCAAAGGATACTGTTACAGTGGGGCAAAAAAGTATTTAGTCAGCCACCGATTGTGCAAGGTCCCCCACCTAAAATGATGACAGAGGTCAGTAATTTGCACCAGAGGTACACTTCAACTGTGAGAGACAGAATGTGAAAAAAAAATCCATGACTCCACATGGTAGGATTTGTAAAGAATTTATTCGTAAATCAGGGTGGAAAATAAGTATTTGGTCAATAACAAAAATACAACTATATACTTTGTAACATAACCTTTGTTGGCAATAACAGAGGTCAAACATTCACTATAGGTCTATACCAGGTTTGCACACACAGTAGCTGGTATTTTGGCCCATTCCTCCATGCAGATCTTCTCGAGAGCAGTGATGTTTTGGGGCTGTCGCCGAGCAACACGGACTTTCAACTCCCGCCACAGATTTTCTATGGGGTTGAGGTCTGGAGACTGGCTAGGCCACTCCAGGACTTTCAAATGCTTCTTACGGAGCCACTCCTTTGTTGCCCGGGCGGTGTGTTCTGGATCATTGTCATGTTGGAAGACCCAGCCTCGTTTCATCTTCAAAGTTCTCACTGATGGAAGGAGGTTTTGGCTCAAAATCTCACGATACATGGCCCCATTCATTCTGTCCTTAACACGGATCAGTCGTCCTGTCCCCTTGGCAGAAAAACAGCCCCATAGCATGATGTTTCCACCCCCATGCTTCACAGTAGGTATGGTGTTCTTGGGATGCAACTCCGTATTCTTCTTCCTCCAAACACGACGAGTTGAGTTTATACCAAAATGTTCTACTTTGGTTTCATCTGACCACATGACATTCTCCCAATCCTCTGCTGTATCATCCATGTGCTCTCTGGCAAACTTCAGACGGGCCTGGACATGCACTGGCTTCAGCAGCGGAACACGTCTGGCACTGCGGGATTTGATTCCCTGCCGTTGTAGTGTGTTACTGATGGTGACCTTTGTTACTTTGGTCCCAGCTCTCTGCAGGTCATTCACCAGGTCCCCCCGTGTGGTTCTGGGATCTTTGCTCACCGTTCTCATGATCATTTTGACCCCACGGGATGAGATCTTGCGTGGAGCCCCAGATCGAGGGAGATTATCAGTGGTCTTGTATGTCTTCCATTTTCTGATGATTGCTCCCACAGTTGATTTTTTCACACCAAGCTGCTTGCCTATTGTAGATTCACTCTTCCCAGTCTGGTGCAGGTCTACAATACTTTTCCTGGTGTCCTTCGAAAGCTCTTTGGTCTTGGCCATGGCGGAGTTTGGAGTCTGACTGTTTGAGGCTGTGGACAGGTGTCTTTTATACAGATGATGAGTTCAAACAGGTGCCATTCATACAGGTAACGAGTGGGGGACAGAAAAGCTTCTTACTGAAGACGTTACAGATCTGTGAGAGCCATAGATTTTCCTTGTTTGAGGTGACCAAATACTTATTTTCCACCCTAATTTACGAATAAATTCTTTACAAATCCTACCATGTGGATTCATGGATTTTTTTTTCACATTCTGTCTCTCACAGTTGAAGTGTACCTCTGGTGCAAATTACTGACCTCTGTCATCATTTTAAGTGGGGGAACTTGCACAATCGGTGGCTGACTAAATACTTTTTTGCCCCACTGTATATCCTTTGTATTGGAAGCTCCTGTTAATGTTTTGTGTGTTTGCTGTTCAGTGAGTTCTGGTTGTGATGTTCTGAGGTCTGGGTTGATTATGTTGTATTCCACATATCCACTTGATGGCTTATAATTTCTATAAAATGCTGTCACTAAATGTAAATGGCCTGAATAGCCCTATTAAAAGAAGCAAATTAATTGCCAAATTGAAAAAGGAGACAGTAGACTTGGCATATTGGCAAGAAACTCATCTAGATAATGCAGAACATGAGAAATTAAAAAAGATGGGTTTCAGACATACATTTTATTCATCGTATAGGGCCGGGAAAAAACGAGGAGTAGCTATCCTTATCTCAAATAAAATAAAATTTGAACATATATCTACTATAAGTGATAAGGAAGGTCGGTTTGTTTTAGTAAAAGGTAGAATAGAGAATAAGACGGTCACACTATTAAATGTCTATGCACCCCCAGGAAGCAACGCAAGCTTCTTTAAGAAGATATTTGATTTGATCTCTAAGGAAACGGTGGGAACTCTTATTTGTGCAGGAGATTTTAATTTACTGTTAAATCCCAGATTAGACTCAAATAATAGGGACAGGAAAAGCACGTCTGGAGGGAAACGGGTTAAAGGAATGTTAACGGAATTAGGGCTTATTGACGTGTGGCGATCTATCCATGGGTCAGCGTCAGGATTCACTTTTTACTCTGCTCAACACTCAGTGTATTCGAGGATAGATTACTGTTTTATGTTTAATAGGGATTTACACAGGATAAAAGATTGCAGAATAGGTCCAAGAGATGTCTCTGACCACAGTGGACTTTATATAACGTTACATTTGGACGGGACACGGAAGACAACTTTGTGGAGACTAAATACCGGTATGTTAAATGACCCCGCTTTTGTGAAACAAATGACAGCCGATCTTAACTTGTACCTGCAGGACAATGATAATGGAGAGACAAATCACAGTATTGTATGGGATGCAGCCAAAGCTGTCCTCAGAGGTAAAATAATTGCGTGGTCGACCATGATTAAAAAGAAAAAGTCACAAGAATTGTTACAACTGCAGAATAGATTAATGGCCTTGGAACAGTCAGGTCTAAAGGATAAAAATACTACAGTAACCCACCAGATCAGACAGATTAAGCAGGAGATAGATAAGATATTGAGCGAAGAAGTAGAGAAAAACATAAGGTTCATGAAACAGAGGTATTATGAGGCGGGGCCTAAGGCGGCGAAGCAGTTGGCGTGGCGGATTAGAAAACAGCAAGCTGAAAATAATATTTATAAGATTAGAGACCCGGTTGGTAACAATGTTGTAACTGACCTGGATAAAATTCAAAAAGCGTTTGAAAAGTATTACAAATCCTTATATAGTCAATCTACTCAGGGTGATGTAAATAAGATGACTGACTTTTTGAATTCCTTAGACCTGCCTACGATTGGTCGAGAAGCAAATAGTAAGTTAACGTCCTTAATATCTCGGGAAGAAATAATTAAAGCTATCTCCAGCCTTAAATCCAATAAATCACCAGGTACCGACGGGCTCCCTGCCGAATGGTACAAAACCATGAGGGAAAGCCTTCTTCCCCTGTTGGAAACTAGTTTTAACTACATTTTGAAAGGAGGTCTGGTACCTCCCTCTTGGAAGGAGGCCTTCATATCGGTTTTGCCAAAGGGGGGACAGGATAGACTAAACTGCAAATCTTATAGGCCTATAAGTGTCCTGAACTCAGACTATAAACTATACACAACTATTTTGGTGCGAAGAATGGATGCTGTAATGCCTTCTTTGATTGATGAAGACCAAACGGGTTTCTTGAAAAATAGACAAACCCACGATAATATTAGACGAGCTTTACACATCATCGAACACATTAATAATAAGAAAAAAAGCTCAATTATTCTTAGCTTAGATGCTGAAAAAGCATATGATTCAGTGAATTGGGACTTCCTCTTCCTAGTGATGAAAAGATTTGGTTTCTGTAGCGAGTTTATAAGATGTTTCCAAGCTCTTTATTCTCTCCCTACTGCCAGAATAAAAATTAACGGTAGCCTCGCCGATACTATTTTTTTAGAACGAGGATGTAGACAGGGGTGTCCAGCAAGCCCCTACCTCTTCAACTTGTTTATCGAACCTCTAGCCCAGGCTATACGTCAGGAAACATCGTTGAAAGGGATTGTAATAGGAGGGGACGAGTACAAGGTGTGTTTATATGCAGATGATGTCTTGGTGACAATCATGGATCCCAGCTCAGGTATACCAGTATTAATGGGGATGTTGGAAACATATGGCCTGTATTCAGGGTATGTCCTTAATGTCAAAAAAACTCAAGTTCTGTCATTTAATTTTTCTCCGGACCAGACACTACTGGCAAAATTCAAGTTTAATTGGGAGGCAACTGCTATCAAATATTTGGGAGTGTTTCTGCCTAGAGATCTGACACAACTGTACGATATTAATTACAGTCGTATTAATAGAGAAATATATAGCGATCTCAACATTTGGGCCTTGCTCCCTCTCGACCTTGGCAACAGGATACAGATAATTAAAATGAATATTCTCCCCAAACTACTCTATCTTTTTCTTGCTTTACCTATTCAAATTCCAGAGAAGCAATTCAGGGAATGGAATAAGCAGATTTCGAGATTCATTTGGCTTAACAAAAGACCACGGGTGAAGTTCTCTACTTTGCAGTTGCCGAAAGACAAAGGGGGCTTGGCTCTACCTTCATTAAGGAATTACTACTTATCTGCTCAGCTGAGGTCCTTGGTGTGTTGGTGTAATCCATCTTTTTGTGCGAGGTGGAAGACTATTGAGATGTCTCTCTCAGACACGCCAATCCAGTCTAGACTTGGTCACGCGGCTTCTGATTTGGACGATACCTTGACGCCCAGCCACTGGGTCACTTTTACATTAAAAATATGGAGGGGAGTGGTCAAGCAGGCGCAACTCCAGGAAGAGATAAAACTTCTGAGGTGGCCAGCGTATGACCCTGATTTTCTACCTGCTTCCCACGATAGTAGATTTAAACAATGGGTGTGGCATGGAATCACTGCTGGGTGTTTGGTTATTGCAAAATCTAAAATTATGGCTTTTGATACCCTATGCAAGACTTACGATCTCGGGAAACAAGACTTTTTTCGATACTTGCAACTCCGTGACTATATTGGCAAAAGACTGAAGAGCTGTGTCCGTGGAGACTTCTCGATTGTTAATATTTTCATTGATGCTTATGACTCTGGGAGTAACAGAGCCTTGATAAGTAAACTGTATAAATGTCTGACTAAGCTCAAAGGGCACTCAACGATTTACATAAAGCAGAAATGGGAAAAAGAAATGGACATTGTGATTACAGAAGATGGGTGGGCACGGATCTGGGAGACACAGTTTACCACGACTAACTCCAACATGTGGCGGGACTTCTGCTGGAAGAACATTATACGCTATTTCATAACGCCTAAACAGAAGTCTAAATTCAGTGCTACACCTGCGTTTTGCTGGAGGAATTGTGGGGAAGTCATGGCTGATTACGGTCATATATTCTGGTCCTGCCCACTCATACGACCCTTCTGGACGGAAGTTATAAAGATAATTACAGAGGTGTTGGGATTCCACGTGTCTTGTACATTTACCTCATTGTATCTGGGGTATTTTACAGACGATTTAGTTGCAGATGATGTTTACCTTCTGAAAGTTCTCTTGGCTTCTGCGAAGAAGGCCATAACAAAACGCTGGCTCTGTAGAGATCCTCCCACTGTAACACTTTTTACCTCTATAGTGGAAGACGTCAAATTGATGGAATGTATGACTTTCACTCTGCGACTGCAGGGAGATTTGGGAAGGAGACGGTGGAGAAAATGGCTGGACTTTACAGCTTGTGGCAGCACCCTTTGATGCATAGAATTAGCAATGCAGACTTGTTGACGTATGTATGTGTGGATGTGCAGATGTATGTACAGGTGTATGTTATCTTCCCATGACCTCATACTGTTTCTGTTTTTTCTTTTTTCTTTTATCTTGTTGCATAAAAATGTTCCTAAACAAATAAAAAGTGTCAAAAAAAAAAAAGACTCTGGAAATAAAACTAGCGATAGACGTGTCCAAAGACTTCAGAACAACTGCCAAGACTCCAGTGAATGAATTAGCAAAGTTGGGAATTGTAGTCTCAAAGAAGACAATCATGAAAAACCTGCAGAGGAACGGACTGCGAGGATGCAGACCAGGAAACACTCCACTTCTGCAGAAAAGATGCCAGGTATGCTAAGGACAACCTAGGGAAAGATTTGTGAGACTGAAAGTGCATCGTTTGATCAGATGAGCCAAAACTAGATCTCTTTGGCTATGTAGACACTGCTTATGTTTATGTATGAATCTCTTCAAGGTTATAGGAATCATTACATTTTTTTGTTTGTTTGAAAGAACAGTCAAAAGTAAAACTAGGTCCTGATCATTGCTTTGCCTTCTAACATGACATTTCCACTTCCTCTGGAGTTTTTTTTTCCTACAGTCAAATGACCAATCAAATCTTTGCTGACTAAGACTCAATGAAACATTAGGTTTGGCAAACATTGAAAACATTTGATGGTTTAATTACATCAACTGGCAGTTGGTCTGCAGCCTCCTCATGGTGCACATGAATTTGCACTTTCAAAGAGCAAACCCTGGTGACTGACTGTTGACAAAAAAAGATCCCTCTCTGTAAACATTCCTGGTGTCCCTTGGGTTGGCCCCAATTGGTGACCCATGATGAACTCCTGACCAGAGCTGCCATGTCCTCCTGACTTGGTTCAGTGACACTCTGGATTGGGACAGACAGACAGCAGCAGACAAACTGACACGCTGACCCAGACACACTGGAATGCAAAGAGGGGGATCTATAGAGATTATACTGCCCGCTTTTTCAAAATAGACTCTGCCTTTGAATGTCTGAATCCCTCTCTTCCACAAAGGCCCGGTCCCTGTTTTTTCCTTTTCATTCCGCAAGCTTTGCTTTCACTTAATCTAATTTGTCATCGCAGGCAAACAATTTTTCTTTATTTTGTGTGATTGTTCTGAGTGCTACTTTTTGTATGGCTTAAACTGGCTGCACTGGCAGTTAGAAAGATAAACTGTTGGCCTTAATCTCCCAAACCAGCTACCTCTTAACTACATTTGTCCATTATCCTTTCATTCTCACTCCTGACCTCTCCCCTCATCCCCTTGCCACATTGAGATGGCTTATGGAAATTATCTAAAAATGGAAAGAAATGGAAAGTCCAGGGTTCTGCGGCTTCAACTCAGCACATATTGGTTTCACTCACGGTGGGTACGGCAGAAGTACTTTTTTGCTTTTTTGGGTCATTCCTTTCCTCTGCAAATAAACAGTTTAACCTTATTTACCAGCAATAGATCAAAATGTCTTAGGGCGCTACAACATCATGTTAGAAAGTGCTTATATGATTAAACGCTGAGCTATTTGATGTTTAAGTGGCTTAAAGTCTTTGTGTATTTTATATTTTATAGACTCATGGTAAAGTCAGTGTAAGAATTTATGATTTTGGTACTTTATAGAAGCATTTACAGGTGGTTACTCAGTTTAATTACTAAATTGTTTTCATACTTGGAGAAAGTTGGGCATCCCTCTGTGAAACCCTTGGTGCAATTATATGTATATTAGAGATGTTCTGGTGTGTTTGCTTTGCATATTCTCAGTGGTTCAGGACATTAAAATACCCTCCTAAAAATCCCTCCCTTCTGTTCCACGTTGTCCCTGTTCAATCACAGGTAGCTGAGCTGTGTGGGGCTTCTCCGTAAGCCCAATGTCACTCTGCCAGAACCCCAAGACAGCAAAGACAGGAGGGGAATTTGTCTTCCTTTCCCCTTCACTTATCTCTTTTGTTTGTCCTGGTTTCCATAGATGAGCAGCAGCCCTCCGTTCTCTTCTCAAGCGAAACTAAGTGCTGCCGCTACTCTCGACCTGCCAGCTCCAAATTGGCAGCCTGACCTTCTTTTTCTTCCTCGGGGCGTCTGCACAAAGCCATACCTCTACCGTGGGGAAAAATGCAATTAAGAGGTGACATAAACACTGAGCACCCGTTGTAGCCGTGCCCAGAAAGAAGGAGGGGGTAAGGCAGCTGCCATTGTGACACGCTTGCATAGACACTGGTCTATTAATTGGAGTTGCACGTTGCCGAGTGACACTGGGGTGAAGAGTCTTGATAGAGAAAGTGGATGTGGCTCGGTGTTACTGAATGAGCCTTGACAGGAATGTGGTGTCAAACTTTGCTCTGTCTGGTGTTTGCATTAAGTGCAGCTGCTCTCTGACCTTGTGTTTTCATTCGTTGTAGGCAATTATCACCTAATGTTTCTGTACTGGTGACAGATATGCAGAGCAGGGGTGTGAATTTTAAGCAGTGCCTTAACTAGTATAAACGCCATTTATAAGCATACAAGCTGCGAAACATCTTCAATTGAAGACATGGGATTAAGGCTTTATAAGACCTGTGAAATACTAACAATCTAAATTAAAAGCCTGATTTAAATCCAAATTAAACCTAATATTTTTTGGCAAATTGCAGGCTATGTTGCAGGAAATGATTTGGATGAAATGTAGGACACCAATTAAAAGCAAATTTGTTGCTCTAGAAAGCAGAAAACACAAACTGAAAAACGCAAATGGTGGCCTGCATCTCCTACTAAATGTTTTCATTATCACCATTTCCAAGCTCAATATGACCTGTTAACTCACCTGCAAATTATATAGAAAATACATGTTATGGATCACCACAACCCTCCTTTTCTTGTAATGTGATATGAGTATATCTCACAGCTTTTATTTTTAGTGGAAGAAGCCCATTAAAACTGCCACTGTGGGAGAGAGCTGCTTAATTGCCAACTAAGGTGTGTGACATTTGGAGCAGCACATTGAATCTGCATGGCCCAAAGTCCAAAAGGTGTTGTGAAGGACTGAGTAATTACTCTGGTCTCTCCAGGCAACGGGTTTAATAAGATGACTCAGTCATGGAAGGGTATTGCAGACATGCACACTAACACACTCACGCACACACACAGAGACTTTTTATATCTTAGTGTCTTTTCAGCAGCTGTATAGTTTAAACTTTTATACCATTCCTACATTTTTTCTTTATACTTTCTGTTTAACAGATGTAAAACATTTAAATCATTTTAGAGATGCATCAGTTGCAATTTTCTTAAAATATTCTCATGTCTGATTTGTTATTATTCTTTTTTTTTTTTAGTTTGTCTTATTTGATTTCAGCCGGTCTTCATTTTCTTTTTCTACGAACAGTAATTTCTTTCATAAAAATGCCAGATGTGTTCATTCTTTTTACCTTTCTTCCCCAAATCTGCACCCAATTAGTGGACCTTTTCATTACTCTCACTCAAACAAACCTCAAAATCGTACCACAGGTTAGTGTGAAGCTTTTTTGTGCAAATAAAATCCAACTGAAATTAATTGCTGTATAACCCATTTTATCCAACTTGTCTGGGATTGCTGCAGCATCTTTTTTTTTTCTTTGAAACAATGCCAGCTGAGCTGTTGTCAGAGTTGGAGCTAATGAATGTGCAACGAATGTTTCAGTTTATCTGACATTACTGCATCCAAAAAAAGAGCAAAGACTTCAGAACTGATTGAGTTACACACAGATTGGTAGAGCAAAAGGAAATAACAGATGCTACACTGGCAGATAACTGGCACTATCTAGCTATACGGAGCAGTGATATGAGTTAGCCCACTCACAATTATGGCCCTTCATGTTTGTTTCACAGGAGACATTTCTTGCACAAGTCAATATGTTGTGTTTCTGTTGATTACCCAGCATATTGCTACCAGGCATGTTGATAAGAATCACAGTTATTGTGGTCTATATCAGGGAGATCTTTAGAAAGGTGTGCATCAAGCTTCTGCACAGCACGCTACATTTTAGCCATGATTGGTGAATGGCTGCAGTTTTTCCCACAGATTTAGGCTCTTTTAGTGGCCTTATGGGTCAGTGCATATGTTTTCAAAACATTGCATGCATATAAGCTTATTTAAATTAGTTAGCTAATACTGTTCATAAGGTTCTCCAGTGCGCAAATGTTATTGCAGGTGTGTGACATGTTGAAGCACTGCAACTCCACCGTCTTTGACTGTGGCTTGTAGTCCTTGTTCTGCTCTGCAGCCTCGATGAGCTGGATGTAGCAGCAGAACCAGCTCTGCACTTGCTGTAGGCTCTGATTAAGACTGGCCCTCGAGCAGATTTCCAGAGCAGAATGAGGGGTGTTGTTGCCAGCCCTTCCAGTTGTGGAGTTGGAGTTGGTCTAAAGTAAATGAGGTCAAGAAAACTGCTTTAATAGTGACCGAGCTAATAGTGATGTAGGTTGGAAAAAACAGGTGAAGGGCTAGACTTGTCTGGTTAGCAGCCTCAAGAGTCCAGCAATAAAACCATTAGAAGTAGTGTTCCTTTCAAACAGATAACAAAAATAAAAGCTTTACCAACTATATTTGGGTGTTAATATTTCTTGCAAAGTAAAGTAAAGGTCTGCCAAATGAATGTTTTTGTGGGAAACACTGGGCTGACCAGTGAAAAAGCAGCAGCTTCTAATCACTGTCAGGATCAGTGCAATCCTACATTTGCTGTCCCTTCCAAAGAACTTGTGTTTTAATTGTCATTTGTTTGTCCATCAGCAGGACCGAATGAAATTTTTGTACAGAGCACTATAAAGTATTAGATCCAGGAAATTATTCTTTTCCCTCAGCAGCTACTGCAAAAGAATGCAGACTAACTAATAAGGACCTTGGGCCTTTGAAAAGCCTCACGATGGTCGATTTCCAGTGACATAGCAGGAAAATATTATTAACAGGGCCTTTTGCAAAACTCCGAATTCTCTAATAAGATCTTTAATAAACATTTTTCTGTGTTTGATGTACTTTCAAATACTGAAGCATGTCGGCACGCATGCAGCGGTTATGATTTTGATCAGAGAATTGGCCCTGACGGTGATCTAGTTTTTTAAAATTGTTTTTCATACACTTGAACTTTTTGTTTTCTTCATTCTTGAGTAAAAGTAACATAAAACCTAAAAGTAATGTTCCACTAATCATCTGTGTGTCACAGTTTTAACCTGGTGTCGTGCGCTATTTATCTTAGAGAATCTCTCACAGTGATCACGGGTTATTTATCTGCTTGGTTAGTCTTGTAAACAGCCTTCTGCTCCACCATCTCTGTGCTTCCCATGTTTGTACAGTAGATGAGTGGCTCCCTGGACCTCTCCTCGGGGTTGTTTAGCTTCAGACCCCTCATAGAGAAAAGGGAACTCCCTTAAGGGAACATGAAGCACTACAGGTTGAATGAAATTCTCTCTGAACACTCCAAAGCTCTCTTCATCTCTGCTGGCTCTGGGGAAAAAAGCGGCAGAAAAATGTTTAAAACAGGATGCTTAATCCAGCAGCACCAAAAAAAAAGCACACTAGCACACTTTTTTTTCTAACCCAAGAGAGAAAACACTTTAAAAGAGGCCCAACATGATAAGCCAGCATAATGAGCCATCGCTGACTGATATTAGGAAGTTTATTCATAGAATAGCACTAGAAGATGAGTTAGTGCAGGATGTTATCTTAATGCCACAACATGATAAATGATTCAGGGAGGATAGTGTTAGAAAACTGCAGTAGTTACATTTTCCCAGCACGTAGAGCAGGAGCATAGTTTACAGAAAAGAGGATACATACAGCACATGAAACTGTGTGTTTGGGTGGTGTGCTGGTATATGAAGACCAGTATAGGTTTCAAAAGTGCTGTCTGACCTGATAGCTTGGAAGCTATCTGTTGCAATAGCTAGTGTTGCACTTGATACTGACACTAATAGCTGGATCCGGTATCTCTCCGCAATGATGCCTTTATTATGTCTTGTGATATAAATACAGGCCGTCTTTCCTTTACAAAATGTATCTTTGAATTTCTCATTTCAGTTTTATTATATTTAGAGTTCAAGGAAATCCCCAGTTAAAAAGATGATGTTTCTGAAGTCAGTGAGTAATTGTATAAAATAGCTGCGATTTCAGTGTCGAGATAAAAGATATGAGGGGGAAAGGAAGCTTCATGGTGCACTGCCTTTTAGCTTGTGTGTCTCTCTCTTTCCTCCTCTTTCTTTTTTCACCCCATTTGGTTTTAAGTTGAACAGTCGTCGGGTGAATTTGAACAAAATCACAGTGACTTCACCTTCCCATCTCCTCTGCTCCTCTCTGTGTGGGTGGGGAAGAGCGCACACGGTGAAACAGAGAGCAAATGAGAGGAGTAATATGATATAAATCATTATATCATTTTGTGTATGTGTGCAAGGGGCTACTATTGTCGCCTTACACATAAAATAATGACTTTCAGTCCGCACAGTACTCGCTATCGGCTGTTACCCAAAGCCAAATTATCTGTAACAATACTGGGACTGAAAAATTCACATTGGTGCATCTCTTGTAATTACCTCAGTAAGCATGATATAATAGGCTCCAATGTTAGTATTGTCATTAAGTAATAGAGCACTACTCTCACATTGTGCCATCTAATAATAAGTTATGAGAGTAGAGGTCCATTTAAGGAGGAGGTCCAGAGGGTGTGTGGGTGTTTGTGTGTGCGTGTGTGTGTGTGAGTTATAGCAAGGTCTCGAGCAGGGACTAGTGGCTTAGTAATTTATGGTGGCAGGGTTGGCTACGTCCACTGGGGTCATCGCTCCCTGGCCAGCCTGATAGGTAATTCATACACCCCTACTATATGGGAGGGGATTCGGCTTCTTTTTGCCATTTATCACGCTGCATCTATTTCTTAAGACCCCCAACCCGACCCCATGGGCTGCTGATGAGGCAAACTGTTGCATTAATACAGTGAGGCTAGAAGTGCAATGTGGGGAAACCACAAAACCAGAGGATGATTGCCCTTGTTGGTCAAACTGTGTCCTCTAGGTGTTACACAACAGAGCTGCTGGTACAGACCATTTGCTAATTTGAATTTACAGGTTTCCTGATGTTCATTTGCAAACGGCTGCTTCAGACCTGCTTCTTGCTTGGGGTGATCATTACCACAAGAGGAGGATTTAGTATTCAGCTCAGCCGAGGCGCTGACATGGAAGGGTCTCTGGCTTCTGTTTCTATTAGAGTCCAGGCCCGCGGCTGCACAGCCAACACTTCGGTGAGCCCTTTCTTAACACATGGCCATTTCCCTGCTGCTGCTGCAGCTGCTGCTCCTTCTAACTCTCTAGCTTTTGGATAGAAATATGACACTGGAGAGCACCCATGGCATTCTTGTGCCCTACCCATCTGTCTTTTTTCTTCCCAGCTCCACTCACGATTTCACATCCAATTTTCCCATTGCCCAGTGACGCCCATTCCCCTAAGACCCCCAGCTACTATGAGATCACTGGACTCCTCTGTGAGTGTGTGTATGTGCTCTGTTATTGATCAGGGTTGTGTCTTTGTGGCTCTGGGCTCCTGCTGCTGTTATCACTGCAGAGTGGAGGGTGGGCAGGAGTGAGTGTGGTTCACAGCACTGAGAGCTTGAGGGCAGCGTGTGTTATCTAATGGGATTTACAGTATGCCCGGCATGTGTTCAGTTTTAGCTTTTTTCCCCCTCTCTCTCTCTTTGCTTTTGTGTTTTCGACGAGCTCAAAAATGCGCGCAATTGAACTAATTATAATTATGGTGTATTTGGACTGACAGTAGTCCAGCAGGAGAAAGGTAACAGGAAATTACAAGAGGCAATAAGAGCGTCTGCAGTGATTCATCTCTAGGATCACTGTAATCACAAAGTAGGAGGAGGGTGTCTAATGCGATAAAAACAAGACCGCTGCTGGATTTGTCTTTCAATTAAAAACTGTGAGCATAAGCAATAAAAAACAAAATTACGGATGCTAAAGTGGTTCTAAAGACGTGGATCAAATGTTGTTTTCTTTTCGAGGGAGAAACCCAGCAAATGATGTTTATTTCATGTCAACTTACCTGCGGCAGAAGATGAGCATTCATTTCACTTACAGTGAATTGAAGGTGAAAGGATTATCTGTATTTTTCCAGATATAACCTGCTTATCCCGCAGCTCCCTGTTACTGTAGGTTTTTGGGGGGTTTTCTCAGTGGGTGTGGATAAGACTTTTATGATGGATTGCACTATAGGTCCCCTCGAGTGCATGCATGTGAATAAATGGGTGCAGCGTGCGCATGTTTCTTCTTTCCCAGCCTCGTTCCTCCATCGGTCTGTTTTTTTCCCTTCTTTCTCTTGAAAGTTCTCCTTAAAACCCTTCCCTGTCCTTTTTCACTCACTTTCGGACATGTGTGCAGAATGTGTAGTTAAATTCACATATGGCTGCGCAGTCAGACACGCTGAGCAGAACTGTGCAGCACTCAAGGCACCTAACCCTCCTCTGTGGCCGCAGTGATTAATTACTTTTAACAAAGCAAACTAAGTCTTGCTTGTCTGGATCAATTTTTTTCCCCATCTTGGTGCGAACTGCTGTCACCAGTAATTGCCAAACTCCGTGTAGTATGAAAAGAGGTCCACTTTTCAACTCTCGCTGGTCCTAAGCTAACCATAGCCTCAATTTTCCACACTCGTGGGCCTACTCTCCTAGCTCCCATGGTGCTAACGATCCTCTCCCCCCGTGTTTCTTTTCCTTCTTTTAAATTTTCCTTTGTTTCTGAACTGTTTTCCCTTGTAACACCTTCTTGGGAGCTATAATGCTTTTGTATAAAGCTGTGACATTTGTTTAAGTCATATTTTTAGTAGCTACCCTGCTTTTAGGTCAGCACTTATAATAATAATGATAAAGTAATAATAAAGCACAGTGCTTCTTTCCATCTATGCATGCTAATTGGCATTGCTCCGCCAAGCTGATCAAACACCATTAATCTATTTGTAGTATATATTTGTTTCTAAATGAGAAAATTAATACATTCCCTTGCTGCAGCCAGCTGTGTGCGGTGAGCCATGTTGATTGTTGGCACCCACAGTATGACTCAGAGTTCTGAGCAAGTGTTTTTATTTGGCCTTCTTTGCAGGGGTGTGTTTGCGTGAGCATGCATGCGTGTTTTCTTGTTTCTGGAAGCGGATTAATTTGATGTTCAGAGGAGCTGCCAAAGGACTTCCAGTGAACATATACACTGTCTGTTTTTTTTTTTTAGCATATACACAGTCAACAGGTTGTAATGCAACCTGTTCACTTCATCTTTGTTTTGCCGGACAGGCCGCAGAGTGTCACAGCACGCATAGCGAAAGCTATCAAAGTGAGGGAAACGCAGCAAACGTTATTAGCAGGCGGGCACAATTAATGATGCATGGTGATGGCCAAAGAACGCTGAGGGAACCTGTTTAATGAGCTAACACAAAGATTGCGCAGATGTGCTACAGGACTACTCAGCGTTATCAGAGGCTGATACCTCCTTTCAGTAGGAGTCTGCCAATTAGCCCTCTATTGGGAGTCGACTGTCAGGATTTCAGAGTAAAATTGGAAGCACTTGCTGCTATAATGTGCATTAGCTGCGATGTGCGGCTCTCTGCATCTTTTGGACTTTTTTGCTTCTCTTAGTGTGACAAATATCCTGTGAAAATTATGCTACTGTGGAGCTCAGCTACATTTAGGAGTGACAAATATCTCGTCACAAAAAAGCCGCCCTGAAACCTACTTCATTGTCTCCTCATTAATAATGAAAAAGTCCACACTGGTCCACTCATAATCCTGATTTTTTTTCTCTCTCCAGCTTTTCATATTTTCTCTGGCCCAGCAATGTGCCGGAGCATGTCATATATATGATAAGTAGAGGACCTTGTCCGCGTGGGACTCATCACACACTTAAATTGGCGCTCCGTGGAGTTCATATTGCAGTGTGGCCGAGGGGGAATTAGCCCGTCTATATATAAACCTCTGCATGTGTTGTGAATTAAAGTGCATTTATCTGATAATCGCTGGGGACTTCCCTTTGTGCATGGGTATGGTGAAGCAGTGGCGCTGTATCCACAATACCCCAGTATAGTGATGCTGCTGCTGCACTGGGAGATGGGAAGGAGAAATAGGTCATTCACAATAAACAGCTCTGATAGCCTGGATGGCAGCAGTCATGTACAGTAGACGAGGGAAGAATAACAAGGGGGCATCAGTGTGTCTCCTTGATGTGCAGACCTTTACCTCCTTTTCGAGCCCTCGTCCACTGTCGTGTATATAAAACTGTTTTGTGCTCCATTCTCATTGTCTTTTCAAACGCTTCCCTCTTCTTTGTCCAGTCTTATCAACCCCTCAGTGATTTATCTGTGATTCAGCTTGCCTTTACTCAATCATGTATGACTTCTCACTAGCAGAATCAAAAGCAGTGGGGCTCATGCCATGCTTTTCATTAGAGCTCTCCATAAAGGCTGACTGTGAGTCTTTTGAAGTATTGTAGGGCAGCTCTGGAGAAGCACACTGTCAGATGGCAGCCTGGGCTGCTGACTCTTGTTTGATGAAGCAACTTCCCACTAAGGCCAGAGCAACTTAATGAACCCAACCCAAGTGCCGACACTGGCAAGGAGCTGTGCCTAGTGTGTGACAGTGTAAGAGGGTAATGACTTGGTGGACTCTTCCTCTCTCTGGGATCTTCAGCGATAACCAAGAAAAAAAAGCACCTCGGGCTCCAAAAAACTATTTTGACTTGGCAGCTTATTTTTCGCACTCTGCAAATGCCACTTTCAAGTTTTCATTTCGCACAGACTAAATATTTTCCGAATAGTTTTTTTCCCTTCATTTTTGCCACAGTACATCTCGAGTCCTGCTATAAATTCAATAAATCGGGGGAGATGGAAGCAACATGTGAGATATTAAAACAGCTTATACTGTCATGCTTTAGAGAGTTCTCGCAAGAGGCTCAGTTGGGCGCAGCTTCCAGCGAGTAATGAAGACGCTTGATTTCTCATGTTGGGAACACTTGTCCCTTCTTTTGTGTTTACTTAGAAGAGGGTATTTTTCAGCCATGCTTGAGGTTAGTGTCAGAGCCAATTAAAGGAGTACAAATTAAGATGGAGGACACGGTGCCTCAGGCCAGAAGAGCACAGAGCCGGGGCCAAGTAGCCTCTTCTATTATGACTGTGGGGTAAAGCACATCAGGGGCACAGGCGATTAGGACTCTTATTAAATTTGCATTGTAAAGAAATTATCAAACACACAAATTTGTATTGAATAATTGGGATGATCTGTTACACTTTAAAAAAAGACTGAAAAAGACTTAATAATGGCGGTAAACACTTAAAATGTCCAGTGGAGATTGCCGCTCGTTGCTCGATGGACTGTTTCACTTGAAAAATGTGAGGTCTATAAAAAGCAGGCCTTTCTAATATAGTCTTTTATGACCACCTTTAGCCTAGTCGGCACAGAGGGCACTTATGCAGCCTTGAGTTTGCTCTCTTTTTTTCAGGTTCACCATCTGGCCTTGATTGATTAAAGCTCCTTTAAGTAATTAATGCCCACTTTAATTGCTAGTCAGCCCCTGTGGCTGTTGGGATCGTGTGCAGTGCTCAGGCAGAGCCGAGCCAAGGATCTAGTTGAGAGGGGCACGGAAATCTGTTTAACACCCTGACCCTTGCAGCCTTACATCTAAACACTCTTAAGATGCTAATAGGAATGCAACTATGCTAGCTGCATCCATGTGACAAACCGGACTATAAATCACGGCGGCAGAGTGTGACGTGGCTTTTCTAACATTGGAATTAACATGCTTGGAATGAGCTACGGGGAGAGAGTGATTTTTTATATTTTTATCTGGTGTTTTAACACTTTCCATCGGTTTGTTTCCTCTGTGAGGCCGTCAGTTATGGTGGACGTGCACGTAGCAGAGAGAAACTTGAATTTCCTCTGCCAAACAGTGCATTGTGACAGCGTGTCACTGCCCGACCCAACAGCTTGCCACTATTGTGCTGTTTCATCTGTTTGTGATAAATGAGCAATATCAGTCTTTCCCTTCTGTTTCACTCCGACTGTCACAATAGATGTACGCCATATGACACTCCACCGGTTACAAGGCCTGACCTTTTTTATTGAAGGTTCTCTTTGTCTTTTGATAATTGTTTTTAGAAAGCGTTAAACCATCCCCCTAACCAGATAATGCAAGACTCAGTGAATACAGAATACTCAGCATTAATTCCGCATACCTGACTATGACCTTTTCCAATCTGGAGTCCTACGCTGCCTGCCAGTTTGATGTGAGCCGGCTAATCGATTCCTTGCAGCCATGAGAGACTCCTACACTGTCTCTCACACTGAAATCCCTGCCAGGCAACCTGGAGTATACCTGAGTTTCATTGTCGCCACTCACTGAATAATGAAACATTTACCCTTTAATTGCCAGCTCTACATAGAATGATCTGTTTAATTTGCTCTCATTAAAGCCATCTAATCTAATGGGCTAATTAGGGGCTTTGGATAGTACAGCAATCACCAGAGTGTACAACGCCTTTAGGGAGGAATGCATCAATGGATCATAAATATTTTACTGTGTCTACCTACATGCAGATTGCGAGGTGTCTCAATTTGACTTGCATAGGTGCTTAACATGCACCTTTGATGTGGCTTAGCTTGTTAACAAAAATGTCACTGTACAGTTAACCGGGAGTATTCTACAAAAGCCCTCAAAGTCAGCACGTAAGGCAAAACAAAATCCTGTAAAAGCAACATTTTTTCATTGATTGGCTGGATTATTGAAGACATCTTTCATCCAGTGTGAGGGGAAAAATGAGTCTGTCACTGCTTTTTTTTCTCCTCGCAAACAGAACGCAAACGGACAGATAAACACAGATCGATCGATGCAGGTCAGGGATGTTTTGCCGTTTTAGGGTTTGGCTTTATTAGATTGGGGAGACAGTAATAGACAGGCAGCTGCGTCATGATTCCATCCCTGTGACCCCGGGGCCAAAGGTTTATGTTTGACCCAGGGCAATGGGTGTAACGCCCCCACTGGTCCTCCTGGGGATCATCGGACCTCTTCAACCATGGGGGACTGGGGGGTGTCTACCTGCGAGGAGTCACGGCAGATGGATAGAAGCTCGCAGTTTTGGCTTCAGAAATAGATTTAATTAAGCAGAGGCTCCATTGTGCTTCTTCTGTGGCTTTCAGCTTGTCAGCTTGAAGGGCAGTGGGCCCAAAGCTGCAATCATTCCATTTCACTTTTTCAACTGTTCTCCCAGCTAATTTGTCATAGCCGACAGTTATCCCTGGATATTAAATTAAGCAGCTGACATTTTGTGTACCCGCCGAGTCGACTGTGTCACCTTGAAAGTGTAGTGGCGGAGATGTGCAAGGGATGGCGCAGGCACATGTCTTAAACCCTGGTCGACACATGACATTTCTGGGCCACACTGGCAACCAGGCAACAACACCTATAGTTAAAGAGCAAAGACAGAGAGGAAAGAAAAGCAGCAATGCCTTTGTTCCTGTCACGCTATTAGTGTTAATCTAATCCCAGCGTCCTGGCCGGTGTGGAAAGCTGATTTCAAGTAATACACGTTTATTGGAGACAGATGGGCGATTTTCTTCTCGAGATATTGATGTATTTTTTCTCAGTTTGTGTTTGTGTATATGCGTGTGTGCCTGCAGTGTGTTTGCAGCCTGCTGTCCCTGTTTGATGGACTGATTTGGGTTCCATTATGTCACCAGCGGGGGTTCAGTTCAGAGTCGTAGCTTTGGCACCACTCGCCCTGTGGGTGATCAGAATCCATCTGCAGCAGGCGTATCCCAAACACAGTACAGCACTGAAGGGTGTGGCACGATCTAAACGGAGCTTATGCGGCTTCTATTGATTTCCACATTTGAGTGCATCTCTATTATTGCTGATCACCGATCAGGACAGCAAGCTACACAAGGCCTTGGGCTACCGGAGCACAGCTGTAGCCATCTGTTCGGTGACAGGCCGTCTGCATTGTGTGTGAGGAGCTAGGCTACTTGTTTAGAGAGACATCAGTGTGCGTGAGATTTTACGCCTCTGAATGTGAGGGAGAGAACTGCTTCAGCTGTTAGTTAAAAAAAACCTGAACACATGGGCGTGTTTCCAGCTCCAGTGCCCTTGGTGCAAATTACCTATGCTATTTGATTCCATTCTGAAAATGACAGATTTGGGATCAGGCCTGTTGTCTGGGTGCATTTTGTCTTAGAACTACTACATGCATCTCACACTGCAATTTGAGAAAAGAAACTGTACGTGGACACACGTGCAGATACACAAATACTGCAAAATGGTTACAGCTTTATATTTAATGAAATTATAAGACAAAAACAGAGTTTGTGCAATTCTAATTAGCTTGGAAGTCAGCATTTCTTGTGGCCACCTTTATTCTTCAACACAGATTTCTTGTCATTTCTTGAAGTAGTCTTCAGGAATAGTTCTCCGGGCTTCTTGAAGGACATTCACAAGCACTTTGATGTTTGCTGCCTTTTGTTCTGTTCTCTGTCAGGATGATCCCACACTGCTTTAATAATGTTGAGGTCCGAGTGCTACAGACTGGTTTTCTATCCAGGTATGCTTTTACAACATCATCAGTGTGTTTGGGATCGCTGTCATGCTGAAAAATGAAACGGTTGCCAGTCACACACTTTGCTTAAGTGCCAAATGCATCTCTCAGGTCCTTTGTGAGGTTTTTGCTGAATTTTTCCCCCTATTTCTTAAGGACACGACTTTCAGATGCTATTCATCTGCTGTGGATTGTTTTTTGGACTACCACTTTCTCTTTTGTCCTTCACTTCACGTCCAGTTTTCTCAATTTTTTAAGGACATACAGCACAGCATCCAAAGATGTGCAAGGTTTTCAGCCAATAACTCTTTGGGAATCACCTTGTTGGTGCAAAAACACTATTTTATGCCTGCCAAATTGTATTATCTTTGTCATTTTTCATAGATTCGACTAAAAAAATGGGAATAAATTGTGTCTTTTGACTAGCTGCTAGTAAAAAATGTCTGTTGGTGTGCACACAACAGTGGTTCCTCCTTTGAGTTAGGTGCTTTTTTTTAAACTTGAATGATTCATAGGTCAGTGTTGAGTGGCTTAAGAAACAAACAAAACAAAAAAAAACATTCCTCCAAAAATGGTCAGATACAAAGTCTGGACTGAAAATAAGCGAAAAAGCAGCCAAATGTCCAAAACTTTGAAAGACCTTCAAAAATCTTGGAGAACTATTACTCAAGAGCTCTTCAGAAAATTATACAAAGTCTGGTTATTTGGTTTTCAAACGGCGCTATAAGAAATTCTGTACAAGTGCTTATATCAGGAACAGCGCTGACTGCATACACACAGAGTGAAACTTCGTTTACCAAATCATATTACTGTTGTAACTGTAGGTTACAAATGATCTTCTTATGGCTTCTTATGGCCTCTGACAGTGGACTCATCTCTGTGCTTGTCCTGCTAGACCTCAGTGCAGCATTCGATACTGTTGACCATAATATCCTATTAGAGCGATTAGAACATGCTGTAGGTATTACAGGTACTGTGCTGCAGTGGTTTGAATCATATCTATCTAATAGACTCCAATTTGTACATGTAAATGGAGAGTCCTCTTCACACACTGAGGTTAATTATGGAGTTCCACAGGGTTCAGTGCTAGGACCAATTCTGTTTACATTATACATGCTTCCCCTCGGCAGCATCATTAAAAGACATAGCATAAATTTTCACTGCTATGCAGATGACACGCAGCTCTATCTATCCATGAAGCCAGGTAACACACACCAAGTTGTTAAACTGCAGGAATGTCTTGAAGACATAAAGACCTGGATGGCTGCTAACTTTCTGCTTCTTAATTCAGATAAAACTGAGGTTATTGTACTCGGCCCTGAAAATCTTAGAAATATGGTATCTAACCAGATTCTTACTCTGGATGGCATTACCTTGGCCTCCAGTAACGCTGTGAGGAACCTTGGAGTCATTTTTGACCAGGATATGTCCTTCAACGCACATATTAGACAATTATGTAAGAATGCTTTCTTCCATTTGTGCAACATCTCTAAAATTAGAAATATCCTGTCTCAGAGTGACGCTGAAAAACTAGTTCATGCATTTATTACTTCCAGGCTGGACTACTGTAATTCATTATTATCAGGATGTCCAAAAAACTCACTGAAAAGCCTTCAGCTAATCCAAAATGCTGCAGCAAGAGTCCTGACAGGGACTAGAAAGAGAGAGCATATTTCTCCTGTTTTGGCTTCCCTTCATTGGCTTCCTGTTAAATCCAGAATTGAATTCAAAATCCTGCTCCTCACATACAAGGTCTTAAATAATCAGGCCCCATCTTATCTTAATGACCTTGTAGTACCATATCACCCTATTAGAGCACTTCGCTCTCGCTCTGCAGGCCTACTTCATTGGCAGTGAGGCGGTGGAGAGGGTGAGCAGTTTTAAATTCTTGGGGGTAACTGTGACCGAGGACCTGTCCTGGGGCAACCATATCACCTTAGTTGTACGGAAGGCCCAACAGCGCCTCTACTACCTGAGGAGACTGCGGAGCGCACACATTCCCAGATCTCTGATGTTGAACTTCTACAACTGTGCCATCAGCAGCGTTCTGACGTATGGATTTCTAGTGTGGTTCCCCAGCTGCACCAAGGCCGATCAGCAAGCACTCCAGCGGGTGGTGAAAGAAGCTGGCAGAATTATTGGAACAAGTCTGCCAGAGATCAGTAATATCTTCCCCACTCGCTGTCTGAGGAGGGTGCACAGTATCCTGCGGGACCAACATCACCCTGCGTGCCACCTTTTCCATCTGCTGCCCTCAGGGAGAAGGTACAGGTCTATACAGGCCAGAACATCCAGACTGGCCAACAGCCTGTATCCACAGGCTGTGAGGCTCCTGAACTCTCTGCCCCCCTCTCACGGACAATAACCATATCCAACTTCTTAATAGCAATGAACTGGTCTGCATTGGTGCATCATATCTTTATTCTCTTCCCCCTCCTGCCCCCCCCCCCCCTCTTTCTTAAATAGATAACTATCATATCTGATATCATATCTCACAGTACAATAATATTGAATGGGTTGCATTGTTGTATTTTGTCATGTTTCTCAGGTCTTTGTCTGAATTTCTACGAACATTATTGCTAAGGATTGTCTTATTGCATTGGAGTCACACTGGGTTAAATATGTACACTTGGGTTTTAAGGGGTATTTATTATTTTCTTCTTTTTTTTTTGGGTTGTATGGAAGCCCCAAACGCAATTTCATTGTTCTTGACAATGACAATAAATAAATAAATAAATAAAATAAATAAATAAATAAATAAATACTTGTTGTTCCTAGAGTATTTAAAAGTAGAATGGGAGGCAGAGCCTTCAGTTTTCAGGCCCCTCTTCTGTGGGACCAGCTTCCAGTTTGGATTCGGGAGACAGACACTATCTCTACTTTTAAGATTAGGCTTAAAACTTTCCTTTTTGCTAAAGCATATAGTTAGGGCTGGACCAGGTGACCCTGAATCCTCCCTTAGTTATGCTGCAATAGACGTAGGCTGCCCTACGTCTAGCCTACGTCTCCCATGATGCATTGAGTTTTTCCTTTCCAGTCACCTATGTGTTAATAGACCTCTCTGCATTGAATCATATCTGTTATTAACCTCTGTCTCTCTTCCACAACATGTCTTTTATCTTGTCTTCCTTCTCTCACCCCAACCGGTCGCAGCAGATGGCCGCCCCTCCCTGAGCCTGGTTCTGCTGGAGGTTTCTTCCTGTTAAAAGGGAGTTTTTCCTTCCCACTGTCGCCAAAGTGCTTGCTCATAGGGGGTCATATGATTGTTGTTGTTTTTTTCTCTGTATCCATGAAGCGCCTTGAGGCAACTTTTGTTGTGATTTGGCGCTATATAAATATAATTGAATTGAATTGAATTGAATTGTTGCTCGGTGTTCTGATCCATTTGGTAGTCGTATATATGTTTTCACTAGATTTTTTTCTTTAACCCCGAGATCTTGAGGAAAGCTCGACAAGTGGAAACACAGACATGTTCCCAGGGACTGAGGACACCTCTGGGGTTAGAGTGTACAGCCTAAGAAGGGGGCAAGGACATATGCTGAGACATTAATCTCCTAATAGAAAAAGAGCCTCCAACAGCTGGTGTTGCGCCGAATTCACAGTCTTAATCTTGTCAACTTTCTGTTCACTTGCTCTGACTGTGAGCCTTATTGTGAACAACAGAGCTGTCACTTGAAGAATATTGTCCATGTTTCATTGTAAGTGGCTTGTTAGAGCGAAAGAGCGTATTCAGCGGTGTGCGTGAGCTTATTTGTGTATATGCACAGGGAATGTTGGTTCCCCACAGTGTCTAGCACAGTGTATTGCGGTGATTTTTTGCATCATTTCCCTCTTCCTCCTAAGCATAAAAGCATGAATATTTAAAACTACATCAAACAAGGATTCATGAAATATTAAAATATTCGAGAAAGAAGAAAATCTTTTACCCTGTCTCTTATTCATATGTGTTTTGTAGGCTCTCTCTTTTGCTCTCACACACACACTCACACGTAATCACGCATTTGCACACATGCACATAAGCCCTCTCAGAATTCACCCACGGGTACGAACGACAAACCTTCCCCTCTCTATCCACTCTTCTGTGGTATCAGCACATTGCTGCATTAAGTACAAGACCCGAACATGCAAGAAGGTTCAATAATTCACCCCGGATTGAATTTCTGGCAAAACACATTATTCGAAGTCTTGGTTTGTCGATGTCATGTTGTAAAAAGATGCCAAACAGATGTGTCACGTTTCAGGAGGGCATGTGCTGCATGGGAACTTGGCAGGAGTGACTCTCTTTCTTTCCTGTTTAGGGAGCTGTTTGTTGGCTGAAAGATGAGACGCTGACACTCAGTTGTGCATACAATGTTGTACATTGACAGGTCACAGCAAATCTGCGATGCTGCCTCCTTCTTTGTAATGCTCCCTGTACCGTACCTCTGTTTATTTCTCTTGTCTGGCTAAGAGCTACAGAGGCTGTGCTAATCACTGTAGCAACAGCTCTGAGCAGATGCTGCTGTGTTTTTAGAAAAGATCCTTTTAAGCGTGGATTCAAATAAAAATGTGTAGGGGTAAACATCTTGTTTTTACTTCACCCAAAATGCTTCAATCCGTGCTAACAGCATCGCTAACCTGACGACATTATCTCTGCAGCACTATTTGATTTTGCTGCGTGCTATTCAGTCTTTTACTTGTACGTCAGTTTCGGTTTATCTTGAGCTCTCATCAGTATCACGATCACCATTGTCCCTAATTAGTATTCAGCCACTGCAATGTAAATTCAGTGGAGCCCTCTGTTTTAACAGCGGTACTTGGTTGAATTGACTTGTTGGATTATGCCGAGGCTGAGGTTATGTGACATTTATGTCTTTGTGCAGCCATATGGTGTATTTTGAAGCCCATGGGAGACTAATGGAAGAAGAAATCTTATAAGGCTGTATGGCACATCGATTCTGTCACTTTTGCAGTGATGCATTCAGTGTTGTGCTTCTGTTTTCCAGTATTTCAATGTATTTTCTAGCCGGTCTAGTCTTTCAACCTTATGTAGGACGAGAGAAGCTACAATGAAGTGATTAAAGAAGAGGACGTTTTTTTTTTTGGTTTGACTCAAACCTTCCTTTTAAATACATCTTTTTCCCTTCATCTTCTTTCCCCGGTCGTCTCGGTCAGGGTACGGCGCTTAAGAGAATGAAAGGGAGAGCAGTCATATTGTAGGCTAAATCTAATCAAAGGGAGAAGTGCTTTTAAATGTCTTTTGTTCCCTTGGGCAAAACGTTTGTGGGGTCTCTCAATTCTAGCCAGTGCATCCTGCCCAAACTCCACTGCTGCTAGATGCAATTAATATTGAGCGGATTCCCTGAACCGTGCTCCACTCATATAATAACAGTGTTAGAACAAAGGTTAATGCTTTGAATTTAATCTCTGTCGTCGTCATTTTCATTGGAGATGTGATGCAAGTGAGGGGCGGCGGAAATGTTGAAGTGGGGGGCAGCAGGTCTGGAGAGAGATTGGTAGTCAGCGGGGGGTCTCGGACGGAAGCGAAATTAATTACTGGTCTCTGTAAATTCGATGTCATGTCTCATTTTCCCTAATCCTCTCTGCTTTTCTCACTTGCTAGTCGTGCTAACAGAGAAGCTTGGGAAGGCTAATGAAAAGGCCTCTTAGATGCTAATGGCAAATTAGCCCTTGTGTCACTTTTGGAAGCTATGAGTGGAGTTGCTGCCTACCGCGCGAGAAGTTAGCCAGATGGTAGCCTGGACCGCTGCTGCTACCCCTCACACACGAGCCAGCGCACAAAAAACACACCAGCGTAAGGGAGACTTTGGGACTCTTATCTCTTATTGCTTTGTAGCTGTAAATGTGCGACACGAGCCCATATATGACTATTCTGGGAGACACTTTGCTTTCTCCTGAAGGGGATTTATCGGTTTGGATTGTGAATAATGAGCGCAACGTAGTTTCATCTCTCTTTGCTGGTGTTGTAAGACTGGACCAGAGTCAGGTTTAACAACTCAGTAGGATTTCTGTCTGATCGGGCCTTAGACACAAACATACTGAGTTACTTGCCTGGATGAAAGATCTCTCTGCAGCTAGTGATTCCAAACAGACATGCGGGGGGGGGAAAGCACACTTATTGTTGGGGCTTTGGATCGCAGAGACAGCGTCTGTTTTAGGTTTCAGTGTGCACAATGTTCCAAAAAAAAAAAAAAGAATTAGTCTCTAACAGAAAGATACAATATGTTACAAGTTGCATGCAGTATCTGCCTCATGGTACTGATTTATTATGCTTCCAACAATGTGACTTTCCCAGCTCTATGAATAAATGACTGGATGACAAATCTGTTTGAGTTCTGTCTCTTTGAAGGCTCTTCCATGTGTCCAAAACATTACGCAAATACATATCTGAAGTTTAAAAAAAAAAAAAGTATAGCAAAAACAGACTGGGCAGTTGGGTTACTCTTTTACAAGTGTGTACTGTCAAAGAGAATAAGTAATCTGAAGTATTTATGGGTGTTATTTTCTAAACGACAGGCAGACTTGAGTAAGTAGTTCTGTCTCATTCCCCTCTCTCTTTCCCATCACTTTTTTTTTCTAACAGCCAGAGAAATCCCAGCGCTCGACTTGTGCAGTTTACTCCCACATCAAGGAGACAGAGAGCAAAAAAAAAAATTGAATAGAAAAACAATCGTTGCTCCTGAGAAGGCAGCCAGCCAGAGTGTAACATGTGCATTTATGTAAAACTTATAATCCAATTAACAAGTACAAAAAAAGCCAGTGATCACTCTATTATGGGAATACAAAGGAGAGAGGTGCCATGTTCAGAAAACTGCTCATGTGGAAAAAATGCTAATGGCGTGAAATGAGTGTGTCTGGTAATGTGTTTGAATAAAGCCCCATGCTGTGGCAGAAGACTTGAGCACTGATAGCTCTTTTACCTCCTTCTCTCTGCAGGCATACTTCCGACAGGGTGTTGCCCTTCAGTACCTTGGACGCCATGCCGACGCGCTGGCCGCCTTCGCCTCGGGGCTGGCCCAAGACCCCAAGAGCCTACAGCTACTGGTGGGCATGGTAGAAGCCGCCATGAAGTCGCCCTTACGAGGTGAGAAATGTGGCAGGTGAACACGTGCACTCTGTGCGCGCGTGTCAGCAGGTCTTCGTGTGTGTGTGTCACTCTTTTTCTGCTTCACCTTAGTCACATTTCTGTCCTACAGCAGCCTAAAAGCCTGTCTCGGAGATAATCCTCGCTCAGTCAATAAATGCGTTGAGGTGACTTTACCTGTCAGTTTTGTACCTGTTTTGTGGGCAGGCCATCTCTCTATCTGCCCATCTTCCTGTCTTTGTGAGCGACTGGTGGTGTCAAGCACTTACCTTCGGATTCTAAGGAATGACGCCTGCAGCTTCAGCATATCTTACTGTCAGTCAGGCTGACACACATTGATAGCCTGTTATCTTAATGAGCATCCAGCACTAATGCCATTGTCTGTGTCTGCCCCTGTGTAAGCCTTTTTCTTCTTAAAGCTGAGTGGATTTATAAGTAGCGTATTCAGGCCAAGATTGTCACTAAAATGTGGTCTTTTTTTGTTGCGCACTGTTATCTGTTGTATCAAACAACTGCAGCGACCTGATTGTCCATGAGTAATCCGTATGGGCCAGCCTAATGAGCCTCAAACAAACCTGGCACCAGTTTTACTTTAGATGACCACTGCGGAGAATTTAATATGCTTCAGATCTAGATGGCACAGATTGCCAGCGTAGACTGTGAGTCATCCTGCAGTCTCGCTTTGTCATCACCTCCTTGCCAAACTCCTCTGATGCCGTGCCTCTGAATAAATGTGGCCTTGTTTTTATAATCCAAAAATTACTGCACTGTGCAGTGGATCAGTAGCTCAGAAGGCCTTTGTTCAGTGAGGAATCAGCATTTCCGTGATTGAATACCGTGCTCCTCTGAATATTCTTGTGCAAATGCGACAAAAAATATTGCAAAGAGAGAAAAGAATGGAAAGTCCATCTTAACGACAGTGAGCATATAAGCCTGCCATTGGAACCAAAACAAAAAAAGGCTTTGGGTGTGAGCCCAGACCTCAGCATTATGGACCAGAATGGGTCCTCTTAGTAGGGGTAGACCAACATTTAGCCCAAGCCACTTAATCTCTTAATTGTTTACCCTATTTCCCAGAGTGCCAGGCAACCACCAGAGGACCTAATCCAAGGTGTGTTGAGGAGAGGTAGTTAGGTCAAAGGATTAAGAGCAATGATCCTCTCAGAGGGACTCCTGGCACAAGGGGACGATAATCAATGTTACGCCAGCAAACAGGGAGGATAATTAGTGTTACTCAGCCAAAGTCCCCTGATAAGTGAAAGAAAGGTAGGCGAGCATTGCTTTCTCTCCTTCAAGCAGAAAGTGCCATGTTTCTGTCTGCCACGTTTAATAGCCGTGCAGTAATTCAGGATCCAGAGTTCGTTACCTCTGCTGCCATTTTAATTGGAACTAATTAACGCCAAATTATATTTATCAAAACCACTTTAAACACTTTAAAGAAGCATTTATCAAAGTACTTATCAAAATATTGCTTGTTAGTTGTGTAAAAGCCTAATTATATAATCATTGTAATAGGTTTCTTGCTGGCTTGCCTTTGGTGGTAACAACGTTGTTATAACTATGAAAAGTCTTTAGGTTGGCTCAAATTTATCGTAGTACAAATTAGAGATGGACCGATCCGATATCACGTATCGGTATCGGTCCGATACTGACCTAAATTACTGGATCGGATATCGGAGAAAAATAAAAAATGTAATCCGATCCATTAAATATCACGAAAGCACCTCACAAAACTTGCAACACGCCGTAACTCACCTCAGAAAGTTAGCACGTCGGAGCAGTATGCATCACGTGATAGAGCGGCTGTGGCATGCGGGACCTGTCGTGGTCTGGATAGCATGTGGAGCTTCGCTAGCAACCCGGCATTTCATCTCTGACAAAGTTATCCCGAGAGAAGTAAAGCAAGTGTGTAAGTCCATCTCTGAATGTTTGTAAAGCATTCCTGCGTTAAGCTTAACAAGCGATATATGGAGCGACTGCCTCTCCTGCTGCTACTTCAATCATGAAACTGCTTAACGATCAGCTGATTGGCTTTTCTGTCGCGAGTCCGTCTCTCTGGTTTGCTTTTGGCCCACTTTGCACCAGAAAGAGGAAACCAGCGGCTGAACAACAGCAGCACGTTTAAGCTTGATCAGCTATTGTTAGAATGTATTTAATATTACTTTCTACACCAGGATCTTTTTCTACGTAGCTGACGCTGGTAACTGTGCAGGGGCGGATCTAGCAAAGTTTAGCCAGGGGGGCCGATAGGGCATTAACAGGGAAAAGGGGGCACAAAGACATAGTTTTCTTTCTTATTCTCATTTAAAATGTCGAGCTTTTAATAAATAATTATCTTACACCCAAAGTTTTAATTTGATGTAAAATGAATAGAAGTCAATTACTGTATATAGTGACTATTAAGTCTAATATATATACCCTAGTAAGCTATAGCACTTTATCCTTTGGGAAGGTACCATCTGTGCAGTCTGCAATTTTGTTGAAGAAAGATGTTGAATCTATTTAATATTTCTTGAAAAATAATTGATTTCTGTGCATTTTTTTTTTCACACTGCATTAAATTAAGGTTGATTACGTCGATTAAGCATCATGAGGTGGAGCGTGAGGGGTGGTTCCCTATTTTTTATTTATTTATTTTTGTTGTTGCTGGGAGTTGGAACCCTATTAGTTAGGTTGCTCAATATTTACGCTAAGTACTCTTTAAAATACCAGAATAGGGAGGATGGTGTAGGCTTAAGTTTATTAGATTGATCAGTATTGCTGAACTATGAAACATTTTTTTTTGCATACAGGTATAACAGAATAGCTTTAGTGTAGTTGTTGTTTTAAACTTGAGTATGAACTTATACAAAATGCAGCAAGATATTTAAAAAACAGTTTTGTTGATTAAAAAACACTATATCGGATTCATATTGGTATCGGCAGATATCCAAATTTATGATATCGGTATCGGTATCGGACATAAAAAAGTGGTATCGTGCCATCTCTAGTACAAATGTCTTTGGTGAAAACTGGATACATTTTTTTCCTCATCAGCATATAAACCATGCAGCTGATGACAAGAAACAGTTGATTATATCTAGCTGTGACTGCAGCGCTCACTTAGCTCGGTCATTTATCTTACCGCTGTCGTCTCAACAAACTTATTTTCAGACTGCTCAGATCACTGTTAGGTTTATGGTTTGCCACTGGGTGAAGAGATCCAGCCGATAACATTTATTCAAAATAAACAAATCCCTGAATGAGACAAGAAGAAGGGACCAAAGAGAACTGAATAAAGGCGTTTGTCTTTTGATAAACGATACTGTTTTATGTACAGTTCAACCCAACAAAGGCTTGCTGCACACGTGCAGTTTAGAATCTCCTGTCGTTTTTTCCTATAACATCAACATTGTCCACCTATATCACTGCAGGGCTCGCAAAATTTCAAAATCCCTGGTAGCCCTTCGGGCAGGCACTCTTCAGTTTTTGGTAGCCCAAAATAAATTTAAGTAGCCCGAATAAAAAAAGAGGACAATTTTATACATTTAAGTATAATATTGTAAAGGAAACAAAACATCAATCTAAAAATATTTAAAACACAAATTACAACAACAAATTACAATCATCAACTCAAATATTTGGTTCTAATTGAACAGAAATTTCTATGAACTTGCAAGAACTGTGTAGAACATGAATCAGTGTTCAGTAAGAAGCAAGTGGAACCAAGATCTAGTACATTTGCTTTTTGAAGTTTGCAAAGACTGCTAAATCTTGCCAATGGTAGTTCACTCTTTGCAACATAGTACGCTGTTCTAAACAGCTTTTTCAGGACTTCTTGTTATGCTTGGTCTGTTTTTAGTATGTTTTTTGCAATTGGTGTTTGTTCTGGGAAAGATACTGCAGACTGAGCAATGATACATTTCTTACATTTCTCATGGGTTCTGATGGGGTCTTTCTTAAAATGACTGGTCCCAGTAACAAAGGCGCTTGTCGACTCAGAAATCAAGGGAAACTCACAACACACCCGGCAGAACATTATGTTATTTAGCTCATCATATTCCAGCCACATAAATTCTTTTGTCCATGAAACCAAAAAAGCTGCGCTTTCCTTTTGCCTCATAGTCTGATTTGTCATAACTTTTCCGATTTGTGGTAGGCTTTTCTTTGGCTGCCCCTTCTTCACCCTGACCTGTCTTGTTTGGCTCTGCAGAACTAAAATACCTGCGTAACTCCATCTGCTTTTACACATACTTACATAACGATCAGCAATTCTCTGCGCAATCAACATCTATCACATGTTTAAGCTTGCTGCAGGAGATTTCACTTGTCATGTTTGATAGTAAACTAACGATTGATAAGACGATGCCAGAGGAATTGGTGCGCAATTAATCTGTGACTCACCAATCAGTGCTGCTGCTCTCTACACACAGTTCGCGCGATCGCAAAGTGAAAGTGAAAGCAAAAAACAAGCGCAAACTCAAACGCGATTTCAATGTGTCACATATTGACGGTGGCTCATCGATGACATAATTACTCAGCTACATTTGCGAAAGAATGCAAAAGCATTGACATATCTTTCCTTCCTATGATAGCCCGACGGGCAGAGCTGAGATGGATTTTGGTAGCCCGACTGGAAAAATCGCTAGCCCCGGGACGTCGGGCTAGCAATTTTGCGAGCCCTGCACTGAGTGGCATGAGCAGTGACAACGCAGCCTCTTATGTTTTCGCTAATGTCATCAGAATCAGAATACTTTATTAAACTGAGGGGAAATAGTGTGTTATTATTGTGTTTCGGTCCCGTGGAGAATATTCCTGCTGTTCTTCCTGTTCTCATTCTGTGTCTTGTTTGTTTTCTTCGAGGGCCAGAGAGAATCTTAAGGATCCATTAGTTCTTAATTGTTAATCATTGGGTTATTTTACACACATGCTAACTAAAAAAGGTTTTTCACTTGAAGCTCAGTCCAGTTGAACCATGAAGGACATGGTGTGGCAGCTATTGACCCAGGCTGCTATTAAAAGATTTTCATTTAACTAGAGTTTCTGGGCACTGTGTGTCTTAAGGCAACTAAGCAGAATACCTGCTAATGCAAAGTACACTTGATTTTATACCATGGGCATCATCTTAAAAATAATAATAGATAGAAAAAGTTGTAAATATTTTTGGTTCAAGTACAGCTAGCAGTTTAAGTGTTAGTTAAATGAATGACCTAACCATTGAATGAGGAAGATAAAAGCATGTTAAGACAGCTGTCGTTTGACTGAGGTGTCAGACAGTAATGCTATCTTTTTCTCATGAAAGTTTCCAAAACAACTTTTTAAAAATTCATTTAAACCAAAAAATCGCTCAGAGCCACATTTAATTATGAAGCAGTCCCAAAGAGCCAGCAGCAAAATAAAAGGGACTGATTGGAGTGAAATCTCCACAGATGAAGACACAGATAGTGGATGTGATATATGAACGCTTAAAAAAATAATGTGATTGCATCGTTCAGTAGTGCGAGGACTCAAAAGGAAAGTGAATACCCTGCTCTGGCTGCATAGTTAATATGGGAAACTAATGAAAAATACGGACAGGCTGCTTAGAAAATCACTGAAATTTGGTCTTACAGAGTGACCAAAAATAGTCTTTATAATGAACAAAGTAATACGGACCATACAAAAGGCTAGAGCAAATTTGCTTAGATAACTTAAGGTTGTTTGAGAAATGGAAGTTAAAAGAAATCTGACAAAATGAACAGAATAAATTGCAAATTTGTACCTAAAAACTAATATTTTTTTAATATTTTCTGGAAAAAAACAACCTTCATAAGTACAAAAATCACATTGTTTGACACGACTAACATTACTAAAGTATTAACAGAAGAAGACCACAACATGAAGTGGGCAGTATGATTAATTCAGTATCATTAATTCCAAGAAGCATCTTTAATTCTTATATAGGCACTGACGCGTGGTCATGTGGTGCATTTTAACGTCTTCCTACAAGGGGAGGAGCTTAACATTATAAAGTAGTTTGAATATCTTGGTCTTACTTTGGTCTCTAATCTTTAAAAGTCGCCCTTTTTTATGTATACATTTCTTATATTTTTTATAATGACATTCCTCTTAAAGAAACAGGAAATAAGTGAAAGGTATGTGGGTGAAATTGATCTCGGAGCATAAAGAAATGAAGAGATGTTAAACAAAATAGTATCCAAAAGTAGTGACTTATGGGTAAAGTAGTGTGCCAGTAGTGATGGTCTGTTGAAAAAAAACTATGAAGCAATAAATTAGAAATGGTAAGCTGAAAGCTGTCCAAATACAGTTTTGAAATTACTCTTCTGAACATGAAAGGTATTAAAAGGGAATGCTATTCTTTCAGTTTATCTGACAAGGCTGTGTGGGTACTAAGAGGGAAAAGGTTGGAAACCACTGCAGCCTAGCAAGCTGACCTCCCTGGAGAGAGCAAGGAAGGAGGATTTTTATGTATTTATAATAATTTTTTTTGTTGCTGAGAGGATTAGTTAGTTTTATTCTGCATTTTTCTTTTTCTCAACAGATTCAGTGAATGATCAAGTCAGACAATGAACTGTTCCTACCAGAAGTTGTTAATATAGTTTATTTTTTAGGGGTAAAAACTGCATTGTTGACCGATAAACCACAGCGAGTTAACACATTGCTGTGTTAATTTCAAAGAAAGTAAAGCAGCCAAAATATTTGATTCCAAACCGAATACACTGCTGGAAAAAAAGAAACACAACTCTTCACAGGGGGCGTTTTTGCCTAACGAACAAAGCGCTGGGTGGCATTGACAGTGCAGGTAAAATATTTTACTTTTAGTCTTTTAATGAGATTTCTTCCACGACTTGTATTTAACTCGTCATAATCACAAATGAAATCCAGCTGGCAGCAAACATTTACATTAATTTCAAAGGGAGAGGATGGTAAAGATAATCTTATCGAGTGATATTGTATCGCAGAGGCAATTTCCATGAAATCGAGGGATTAAAAATTAAAAAGAGTATTTTATAGCTTCACCAGTCCCGCTGATGACACGTGTGCCTAATGCAGGAGGGAGAGTGCATGCCTTATATCTTTATTCACATGAAATGGAAGGCAGACTATGGTGCATTAGTGATACTGTATGCAGTCATGCTCTGCACATATCCAGTCACTAAAGGAACGTATGGCTCTGGCTGCAAAAGCAATATTAAAAGGCAAAAGGCGAGAAAGAGGTACAACGTTATGATGTTCTGTTAGATGTTTTCTGCGACACGAGGGCTGTTATTCTTGCTTCATATACAGTATTGTGGAAAAAATATTCACCCTCTTCCTGACTTCTTATTTTATTGCATATGCATATGTCACATGTACATGTTTCAGATCATCAAACAAATTTTAATATCGGGTAAAGATCACCTGGGTAAATAAAAAATACAGTTCTTAAATTATGGTTTCATTCTTTTCATTTTTTGGAAAGCTGAGTTTAATTCGACTTGTCACACCAGACCTGCCAGACCTGTTCGATTAAGAAATCTGTTTAATAGAATCTGTCTGACAAAGTGAAGTAGACTAAATGATCTCAAAATGACACACATCATGCCCAGATCTAAAGAAACAGTCTGGATAAGGTTACACAAGCTATTTCTAAGGCTTTGAGACAGTGAGACGAGGAGCAGCGGTGAACCTTCTCGTGAGTGGCGAGCCCACTAAAATAGCATTTCATAAAAAGAGCATCACACCAACAAACATGGTGGTGGTAGTGTGATGGTCTGGGGCTGCTTTGCTGCTTCAGGACCTGGACGACTTGCTCTAACAGTGAATTCTGCTCTCTCCCAGAAAATCCTGAAGGAAAATGTCATCGATTTGTGCCCTGAAACTCCAGCAGACCTTGGTTCTGTGACAGGACAATGATCCAAAACACACCAGCAAGTCCACCTCTGAATGGCTCAAAATGAACAAAATGCAGGTTTTGGAGTGGTCTATTCAAAATCCACACTTAAAGAATCACCAGTCATTGCAAACACTTGACCTCCGTTCTTGCTGCCAGGGGTGGCACAACCCGTTATTAGATAGGCGTTTTACCTAACCAATGAAATAATCATCTAAAAACTGCATTTTTAAAAAAAAATTACAATTGTTATCTGTACAATAATAAAACTAATGTCATCATCTGAAACAATTACTTGTGACAAATATGCAAAAAAATCAGAAATCAGAACGGGGTCTTTCTCAGCCCTTTTTTCACAGCACTCTATTGGCCCACGACTCTATTCTCTTAAGCGTTTGTTTGTAAGCCCGTGTATGTGTGTGAAACAATCCAGTCAGATGTTGTCATAACTACCTGTTTAACGAATGAATGCAGCAACCATGACACCTTTTTAAAAAAGCATTCTCTCAGTGTTTGATTTATGAGTCAGCTCTTGATGTCACTCCGACAGCAATTACAAGCTATGAATGGATATTATATGCACGCACTGTCTCCATAAGCACGACACTCTGCCAAGTCCTGGAACAGAAGCGACGCTCTTGAAAGAGCATCATCAGTTATGCTTTTGAGTGCTTGTGTGAGGATGCATCTCATATTGTGCGTGTGTGTGTGTCTAGGTGAATTAGCATCTGTGGATGTTTCTCAGACTGAGTTACGACGAATTGTAGACTACACATCTGGTCACGCGTACCCGTTTGTACAGGCACGGACTTCTGTGAAGCGCTTTGCCCTGATTAGTAGCAATTCTCCTCGGGACATTTGCAAATACAGGGCCGTGTGAATTTACTCTGATGAATTCAAATGCGTACTTAACAGAAGAACGCTAATGCATCAGTAGACGGCAGAAAAAATAGATAACTGGGTAAGCCTCCCTTACTCACCCTTCATGTGGTTTGATGCTCATATCTGCCGGAGGACTTGGCAAGTCTGGAGGGGCCTTTGAATCCCGAATCCCACGTGGCCCACCATTGATTTATGTCATTGTGTGTATTTTCAGCCTCTTCGGAGGTCACCTTTCTGCATCTCCTTTGCTCTGCATTTCTCCACCGATGCTGTTGCTGTGCTTCAGCTGCAGTCGTTTCCCCATCACTTTTAAAACTGTCTCAAAACCTACTCATCGTGCGCCATTCCCTTAAATTCCCTCAAATATCCGTACTAGCTGAAGGAAAAGGCACAAATTTGGTTTTGCTCTGTGGTTTGTAAAGACAGTTGCCCCCAGTGGTCTAAACTGTTGCTATTTCTACACAGAACTGTTGGAAATTGCCTCTGATCACTCCAGTCAGAGTGGAAGAACAGAAAAATGGCTCGTATATTGGGTTATTGTTAAATTGTCAGTGAAAGCAGTCAGTCAGGCTGCAGGCTATGCTTACTGAGGCAGACAAAACACAACTGTTACTGGAGGAAAAGTAGAATCTAAATTCAGACAACAGTCACCTTTGTCGGAGACGTTAAACACGTAACAGTTATTGCAGTCAGTGTCAGATATCGGTGCCCATCAGAGTGTCAGAACAAGTTTCTCCATTGGAATAATCTGTAGTCTGTTTCTAATCTTGGCTTGCTTGTGTCTCTCCTGCACAGAGTCTCTCGAGCCCACCTATCAGCAGCTGCAAAAGATGAAGCTGGACAAAAGTCCATTTGTGGTGGTTTCTGTGATCGGCCAGGAGCTGCTGACAGCATGCCACCACACGGCCTCTGTTGTGGTGCTAGAAGCCGCACTGAAGATTGGCACATGCAGCCTCAAGCTACGCGGCTCCGTCTTCTCTGCCCTCAGCAGCGCTCACTGGTCCCTGGGCAACACAGAGAAGAGCACGAGCTACATGCAGCAGGACTTGGAAGTGGCCAAAACCTTAGGTAAGACCCCTGACTCGGGGTGACTGGATGCAGATAATATAGGTTAATATAGATTGCTTAGACACAAAAGTTCCCAGAGTGTGGCATTTCATTATTGTGCCCTATTGTTTAAAATGAAACAATCTTGAACTATAAATAATAGAGAGAAAATGCTCAGATCCTCATAAGCCCTTTGTCATTTTTTCTTGTTAAATTATGTAAACAGCTAATAAATGAGTGAAATCTTTGTGATCAGTCATCATACAGTATTTTGGACTGGTGATGACAGTGTCTGTCAATCAGTCAGCAGCTGTTGGGTGGTTATTAATGAGAATGAACACTGTGGTTTTATGTAATCTTCTAACTTTGTTATTTGTGCCATTGTGAAATTACGAAAGATTTGATCTAATTTGTTTGTTTCTTTAGTTTGTGACCAAATAAAATGATCCCATTAGCCGCAGTATATTTTGTGCTTAAAGTAGATGTAAGCACGAGGACAGTCTGAACAGTGTTTGAGCATTAAGCTTTGGCTGTTAGCGATCACCTTGTCAGTATGTTTAGCCACATAGATTATCACTGTAAGCATTACAGCATGCTAATGCTAGCCCTAATCAAAACGCATTCTTGTCCTCAACTCCAGCCTTACATAACTCATGTACTGCGTCTCTGCTTACTTTCATACCTGAGTTGCTCTTGATGCATCCATCGGAGCGTGTGTGCGCGTGTGTGCGAATGTTAGAAAGTGCTCAGGCAAAGATAAAAGCGTCGTATGAATGTGTGTGTGATTGGGTGAATAAGACTTGCAGTAGAAAGCACTTTAAGTACTCAGCTGAGAAGGAAGGCGCTGTATAAGTACCAGTCCATTTAACTTACCCATGTCACACAAACACAGTTCAAAAATTCGAGGTTCAGAACAAAACAAAAAACTGAAGAGCTTGTTTTGCCCGGTAACGCATAACAGGCACGTGCACTCTACAAAGTAGTCTGTACATGTTCAATGTAGCAAATATTTTAGACTAATTCTTGTGTATCGTGATGAGTTCTAGTATA
This sequence comes from Copadichromis virginalis, assembly GCF_057382275.1. Lineage (NCBI taxonomy): Eukaryota > Metazoa > Chordata > Actinopteri > Cichliformes > Cichlidae > Copadichromis > Copadichromis virginalis. The sequence goes on from NC_140629.1 coordinate 16,212,461, forward strand.
AAAGTTGTTAGTGTGACCTTCCAGTGAAGTTTATTTCTTTTTTGTCTCTTTTGTGTATCTTTCCATCTGAATATATTCCACTAAAATGGTCAAATTCCAGTCGCTGCTGGGAATTTTCTATTTTGTTTGCTCAAAAATAAATAATGCCTGCAGTAAGTATGGATTTGCCCGTTTGGGATTAACATATGAAAAGGTGAGAAAGACAGGAAAGGAAAAGGAAAAAACTTCTGAAGGGAAGATAGAAAAAATGAAAACAGGGAGTAGCACAGACTGGCTCCACTCTTTTTACCCCCACACAGTTTGACACATGACTGGGCAGCACAGCTGCAGATAAGGAGCTGTGGTTCTCAGGTAGAGCACAGAGACTTGTGCTTTACTTTGGCCCTGTCTGTGGGGCCTCTCTGTCAGGAAGAAATAATAAGGCTTTCCCCTTTCACCCTCTGGAGCATTGAGATCAACACTACCAGCTGTCAGAAAAGGCACTCTACTGTGGAGAACTTATAACGGGTTATAACGGCACTTTCCCTTTTAAGGGTGTAATGGCATGTCAGTGGCATAGATGTGGTTCATCACGTCCCTGTTTGACAGTGACAGTGGAATGATGTGAAATAATCACCGACTGGTTTGCAATCCTCCGAGCTTTACTGTAAATTTTATTTGTTAACTCTTGAAATTTCATTCTCATCCCTTGTGGTTTTCCCTCTTCAGGTGACCAAACAGGGGAATGCCGTGCTCACGGGAATCTGGGCTCGGCATTCTTCTCCAAGGGGAACTACCGTGAAGCGCTGACCAACCATCGCAACCAGCTGGTTCTGGCCATGAAGTTAAAGGACAGAGAGGTAAGAAACGCACAAATTGCAGCAGTCTTGAAACGGATAGAGCGGAATAGCTGTCATCTCAGAGGGCGATAAATTGATGTTACTACCATTCTTTCCCTTTCTCTCTCTCCCTGAGTCTCTTATCATGTTGTAGGTGTGAAATTGTGCTGTGCCTAGCATTCTTCAGCTCTGTCTTTTAGAGGGTACTTGAAGGTGGAGGCTGAAGGTCACAGAGATGCTGCTCCGCTTTGTCTATTTAAAAAAAAGAAAAAACTGGCGTCAAGTTAATGTAGAGAACAAGTGAAGGTGATGGCGGAGGACGAAGAATGAGGAAGTTGTAATAAAGGGCAGTAGGATAGCCTTGGCAGCTGTTTCTCCTTATTATCAATGCAAAGTATTTATGCAGATATTATGTAGATGTGTATCTGGTTTGTGAAGCAGTAAGTCTGGGACTTTGGAGCATATGCCTGCTTTGGAATGTAATTTAGAGAGATTAAGTTGTTTGAGGCAGCGAGACAAAGGAGGAGTTGGAAGGAGAGAAGAACATGAAGGAGAGGGAGGAAAAAAGTTGGACAGACTGATCCACTTTTCTTTCAATTGGTGCCCTCTTTCTCTCCTTGCTCTGTCATCTGCTTCTCTCTCCCTCTCTCTGCGGTCATTGGTGGGGGTTGACAGGTGCTTGTTCCAACACAATTCCTGTCGCACATGCAGAAGAATGGCCTCTGTTTCCCCTTCATTCCTTATCCTTCCCAACAGGCAGGCCTGCTTGTTTATGCTGCCTGATATCGGGAGACATTTAAACGGTCCAGCCAGACGTGGCACAATGCGCCAGGATGAAACTAACTGTTGAAAATGAGGCCAGAGGTGCCCTTGACATCTTTCACTCTCACATTCTGAGGACATGTGCAGAGCACAAGTCAGATTATAAGCCTACAGACGCCAGAGTGAAACCTCTCTGTTATTTGATGTTAGTGAGGGATACAGGCAACACATGTAAGGCGTTGACTGCTCTCAGCTATTTGACTGTTCTGCTAAAAAGAAATGTTTTGATTATATGAGATATAGACATGAGATAGTTCTTCTGGCCAGAGTTTGTAGTGACATCTAAAGACTGCAGAGAAGTATATCAGACTATCTGCCACTAAGGCCTGTGCTGTCACTTCACTGTCGCTTCTTAAAAGAAAACAGTGCAGAAACAGTGCTTCTATATGTGAAACACAAGTGGGAAACTGACCACTCATGTCTGCAGGAACATCTTTGGGTCTATTGGAGGTCATTGAACAGCATTAATCGTTGCCTCATATGCGCAAGGTCTCGATTGCCCCCTGCACAGCCAGCCCTACTTGCCCCCCTTGTCCTCTTGTTCATCTAAAGGCCCCTTAATCAGAGTCATATGTGTGTCACACCACCTGGTCTCCCTCAGAACACACTGGAGCCGAGTGGAGAGCTCATTACAGTCAGCCTGGTGTTTTTGTTCCTGATGTGGATTTTTTTATCTGGCCTTTCTGAAGCTGAGGTCACTTCCTAGAGGCCCGAGGAAGGATGTTGTTGCTGCCTGGATTTCCAGTGTCTGGCCTGCAGTCTAAGGGTGTTATGAAGGCCCTCAAGCAGGAGATGATGCATAGATTCTCAGGGAACATTGGGAATTTGTGCCATTGGTGACTTGTAACAACTTGAATTGTTTAGTAAATTTCCTGGAGACAATAATGAAATCATCTGGTGAAATGGTTCATTTAGGAAAAAAAATGTTGCGGACAATGGAACTGAGTTAATGTTGGATGTGGGTTTTGATTGCGTTAAGCCTAAGGTTTTAATCATGAAGCTAAAATGCTTGGATCTAATATGGACATGCATGTGTTTATATCTTCTTTTTCCTACGTTTGATAGCACTCTTATATTCAAAATCAAATTCAGGTCATTGCAGCTCCTGGAGGTTTTTCTTTTCCATAGTATTTGTTTTCTGTCTCACCATGGGAACTGGTCCTGGGTGACATCAGAAGCCCAAATCCGATTATACCGGCCCTGATTAGTTGGCATTAGTGATAGCTATGTCAGGAATGACTCCTCCTATATATTAGACTAACACAACTCTACTCAGAAACCTCTTCTTCTTCATCACGGAAACCTATCAGCATCTGTGCTAAAGGTATTAGGGAAGCCTTTCAGCAGGTATCAGTGCTGCTGGCCTGGGAAAATAGTGACTTTCACAAGCTGCATAAGCTTTCTAGCAAGGCCTGATAGTGTCCATAAGCCATTAGTTAGTTATGACTAAATCATGAGTTTAGTGTATAAACTCTCATACGATGTGAAAATGTGTGATTTTTAGGACACTCAGACCTGATGTTAGCTGGTATGCTGTTTGCTTATAACCAGTTATTGTTGTTGTTTAGCCAGCGAGTTGTCAGCTGTTTGGAGATGGGAGGGTCACTGGTCTAGTCTGCTGACAATAAGTAATTGCGGCAATATTGGAAATAAATAAACTTCAATTCAGGAGATGAGGCTGAGGTGAAGATGAGGAAGATGAGGTGGTAATTAGGGATGAGAGAGAGCAGTGGTGGAGGAGGCAGATGAAGAAGTGCAAGAGAACGACATCATGAGAAACGATCATGAAAATATACAAGTACAAATGTCTGACAGTGCTTTTTGTGATTTTTAAATTCAAAGTAACTCATAAGGTGTTCTCTCTGTATGGCTGGTCTATAGCTACATACATAAAACCCGATTAGGTAAAACAGCAATTTCCATCTCAGTCCACGAATACAAGTTTGCTGGGCAACACTGCGGTTCCACCACTGCTATGTATTTTTAATGTATTAGTTCTAAATTTTTGAGAAAGCATCAATTTGTTGGCAGATATAATTACACACTTTTCAATGCTTATTTATGAATAGAATATTATTTTTTCCTGTTAAATACCCTGTAACAACTACTTACTCTACCTCTAAGTATCAATAACAGAGCGTCATTAACTAGGATGCTTTATAAAAGTAATTGGTATGTGTTTTTGGGCTGGTGCTAAGAATCAAAACCTGTCCTTTTCAGTGCTCTGTGGGACGTTTGCTGTCATTTTTGCAGGACCTTTTTTGAGAAGGCTAAGGCAACAGCTCAGCACATAGCGGAGATTCATGTACTTTCCGTGTATCAAACATACACGCAGTTACCCTCAGGAAAATCAAGGTCAGCATGCAGCCTAATCCTGCATTTTTCACAGAAAGCATAAGCTTGTGTTTACACATGCAGCTCGCTGCCCTTTCCTCTTTCTCACTGTTGTTCACATAGTCGTCAGTGTCCAGTCTGTGCACTGTGGATTTTGTTTTGTTTCTTTTGTCAAAACCACACATGGGATAACTTGTGTCTATACAGAATTATTTCTACTAAATAAAAAATAGTGTATTGTAGAGGAAGTCTTTAGTGTCCTGATGGCCTGTGTGAACATTCCACCAGGGACCTGACAACCTTGTCCACACACTTAAAGGGAGTTTCTCTCAAATAACATGCATAGCTGCATGCTGGGCCTGTCCTCTAGTGTTTTTAAGTAAGATGTCCACTTAAGGATTGGGTCACTGACCCCAGTGCACCCAAGCCTTAATGCAGGCTCTTTTTAGGATGAGGACCCTCCTCTATCAAGTGTAACTGGAGATAATCCAGGAATCAGTATTTTCCCCGTAGAAAGATTTCAAATGAATGCTATATAAATAAAACTTATGGATAGTTAGGTAGTGAAAATCTAATAGCCAGTGTCTTTGCTATAGAAACAAGGAACTGACTGTTAGTCAGCTTAATATATAGTAGGGGAATCCCAACTTTTCCTGCATTGGTGTCACAAGTGCCAGTCAGTCATGGCTGGTGTATTTGAGCTGCTAATTAGGGCTCACAGAAAGGTTCCCATAGTGGGATGCTCGCCCAAGCTAATCAGAGTACAAGGGTTATATCCAAAACATTGCATTCTTAAGTCGTTATGGATACAGATTATAGTAAGATTGCACTCATTAAGTTAATTACTGACATCTGAGCATGTGGTGATATCATTAGGAGAAGTCAAACAACTCAAAAAATCAAATGTAGCCAGATATGGTACAGGGGGGGAGCTAAAAGTGGACTTTAATGGTTACTATTCTTAGCCTTATTGGTTCTTTGTACAATGAGGAATTAATAACTCATCATTTTCATTACAGTTATGTCACGATCCTGGGTCTTAGGACCCAGTGTTTTGAGTTTTAGTTCATTTTGATGTTTATAGTATGTTTAGCTCATTAGGCCTCCTATGTTGATTTGCTTATTAGTTCCCCCTTGTGTTTCAACCCATGTTAAGTCTCCCCTGCCCTTCATGTCTCTCTGTGCCCCCTCTGTTCTGTTTATGGTGTGTCTTTGCATGTTTGAGTTTCTTGTTTTCTGTCACCCTGCATTGTGCATTATGTTCTCATGGTTGGTCTTTTGTTACTCCCTCTAGTCTAGTCTCTTGTGTTCAAAGCTGAGTATTTCCCTCTGTGTATTTTGGTTCTTAGACCTCTGCCTTATGGTTTGTCTCTGTTTCTTAGTTGCTGTCTCCACTGTGTCTAGTTCGCGTCTCTGTGTGATACTTCCTGTTTTACTTTGAAGGTCCATGCCTCATGTGAGTGTTTCTAGTTTTGCGTCTCTGTCTCGTCCAGTCCTGATTTCTCCCAGCTGTGCCCTCCTTCTGTGTCTCATTCCCTCGTTATCCCTCTGTGTATTTAAGCCCTGTGTTTCTCTTTGTCAGTGTCGTAGTCTCCCTCATTGCTGTGTGGATTTCCCCGTGTCTCCCTACGAGTGTTAGTTTATTGATTCCCAGTTTAGTTGAGTTCTGTATTTCCTATGTTCTGCCTGTCAGCAATAAAGCTGCTTTTGAGTTCATCCCCGTGTTTGTGAATCTTGCGATTGGGTCCTCCTCCCGCCTGCCACGCAGCCGAACCATGACAAGTTATACTTGTTCACTTTTATTTTTGCCTTGAAATAAAATATCTTTTTTGGAGAATGCTGCAGTAGCATTGTTACCATGGTTCTATAACTCTGATGAGTAGTCTAACAAACAGAAGTTATAGCTACTGCATGCAAAAATTCAATAAGTTGTTATGAACATGGGTAAACTCGTAATCACGTAAAGAGGTTATATGGCTTAACGTTTGTGACAAGGTAACATATACCTCATCGCGTATGTGTGCTAATAGTGGTACTAATAACACAACTGACAGTAGTAGACATAAATCAAAGCTGTGCCACAGTAGCTACTGTTCTCTGCAACATGGTGCACAGTTTCCTGTCTGTGATGAAGGAGCAGCGACAGACAGAAAACAGGGATCCCATATGAGGCTTGTCTATAACTCAAGAGGCAGTACAGTACCTGGATTCTGTAATGTCAGTAAAGACGCCAGGCCTAGGATGTCTTTTCATCTTCTAATAACAGTGGAAAATCTCTGTTGTGGCTCTTTATGGCACAGTTCAGCAGAAAAGTCAGGCATCCTGTTAGATCCCTGCTTTCGGCTGACCAGTGTGGCAATAATAGCTCATCGTTATGAATCTGAAATGATGAAGAACTGGAAAAGAGCAAACAAAACAGAAAAGACAGCAGAGGCGGGGTAAAGGCTCAAAGAATAAATGCTCTGTCATCCACGAATGGGAACAGGAGCTGCAGTCCAAACCAGTGAGGTCATTGGCTAGCGTGAAGTTAGTGTTTTTCTTTAGCTCACTGCTTTTTGGAAATAACCTTAAGCAGAATTTAAGCTGTCAGATATATGCAGAACAGATAAAACATAAGCTAACTTGCTAGTCTTTGTAGCTGTGTCTGTGTCGTTTCCAACTTTTGTTTTGTCCCAGTTTCCACACCTGGCTTTTTCCAAGGCCTGCCAGTAACCATATTTAACAAAGGCTCTCTCTGTCATTGTGAAACAAAGCTGTTAAACTAGGTCTTTCCTCTCAATACTCCTGTTTGCCGCCTCTTCTGTTTGTCTGTGACGTTTTCATCTTAAATAGTAGGTTTAACTAGAAGGAGGTAACCCCTAATTTGGGCTGTGAGTATTTAGGAGAAACTGAGGCGGGCTGGCAGTGGTGCACTCGATAATTATGTTTTGTGTGATGTTAAAAAGAGTCTCCACTGCTGACTCCCCCAACCCCAAACTGAAATGGAAATCACAATCAGAGAAGGATACAAACAATGTTTTTTTTTTGTCCTTTTTTTCCATAGGCCCCCACACTACTACTTCATCTTCCACCACCATTCTCCTTTTAATTCTGGCTTTGTTCATCTAAGCTCTCCTTCCCTTTCACGCCATCTGCTGCAAGGAATTTGCCCCTCACGCTGAAAGTGACACGGACTGTTTCGTCATGGGTGTTTATCTTGCTGCTTGTTTGGGGCTGTATGGATCCTGCTGGACCCTAGCTGGTATAATGAGGCTGAGGGCTGAGAGATGAGCCTCTAAATAAGGGGTGAGGCAGAGGACTAAGTGTGGGTGTTCCTCTTGTCAGGGTCTGGGTTTGTCAGTGTTTGTCAGCACTCCAGCAGAGGAGGGGATCATTAAGGAGTCATTAGTGTATGGACGTGTGCCTCCACCACTCGTCTTGGGGCCCACGCTAATAGAGGATGGAAGGGGAGGGGGGCAGCTTGGCACCCTTGTCTTTTTTCTGTAACCTTCACTGCTTTGTTGATTAAAAAGGATTTGGGGATGATTAGAGGGGTTAATTTAGCAGAAATGCTGGGTGGGGGCAGGAAGAGATTGCTGTCTAACTAAATAAAAGACAACACACCTGTTTCTTACAGTGCACGCTTCACAGGGAAAGGTGGCTTTGTGAGGGCACTCAACTGTTGATATTAAAACCACTATGAGCAATACTACCTTGCACAGAAGTATTTGCTTCCTCACCTCCTGCTGTGCTGTGCTGAGGCACAGAGCTGGCTGTAGTGCAGCATGTCCAGCTCGCTTTGCCTTAATGACACACAGGCTCTCCTCGGCCCACTGGTTTAGAACTGCTCTGCAGCCGCTCGCTTAGCCATGAATCATGAGAGATGGACGGCAGGCATCAGCCAATGGGCCGTGACCAGAGCCGAGGTACAAGGATTGCGTGTGTGTGTGCTTTATTTTCAGCACACATCTGTGCTCCCATATTCTAGTGTGATGTAAGTGTGTCATGTCCTGTTCATGTGCATGTTAGTCTTGGAGCTTTTCAGTGTGCAAACAAACATGAAGCACAATATAAGATTGGGGGGGGGGGGGGGAATGATGGTTTCCACCTTTATACTGTTCCAGTATTATGGTGTGTGTACTGATTTGTCCCCTAACACACTACTGACCCAGAACATGGACTTTCATGCACACCAGAGTCCAGGCATCATCACCATGTGTATGTATGCACACGTATGCAGGCGTGTGTATTTGTACTGTGCATTTGCTGCATTCGAGGTGACGCAGTGTTGTGTCTCCCCCAGTGGAGCATTTGGAAGGCTGTCAGAGAGATGAATGACTGCCGTTATATCGACTAGTGCTCCCTGCCGCCTCCTCCCTCTTTCCTTCCTCAGTGCCCCGTGCTCCATTTCTCCTTTCCTCTACCCTTCCACATCACCTCCACTTCTTTTCGTTTCTTCTCTTCCATTTCCCCCCATCTTCGTGTAATTTTCTTTCCTTCTCTATGTCTGCTTTTATAGAATCACACACCATATCGCTATATTCTCTGTGAGCATTGCCTTTAGAAAGAGCAGAGACAGTGCAGTGTTGCAGGATTATTTGCTATCATGGGCTTGGCTTTTTTAAATTGACAGCAAATCTGGATGTTGCATGGTCTCTTTGATTTACTGGTTAAAGAATCAATGCAGAAGCATCACAATCCCTGTCTCTAATGCTACTCTAACAAGACTTAAACTCTATAGTTCCTTGTGTGGATTGAACTTCGCAGAATTGGGAAGTTGAGCAATTTGTCTTAAACAACAAACCTTGTCTATCTTTTCATCCCTTGCTGCTCCAATCAGTGGCGAGTGATTAAATAACAAATAAGCAGTGTTTCCTGACATGCTGTTGTGATGCACTTTATGATCATCACTGACATACGCAGATAGCGATCGTCAGACACTCCGGAGACAATCCATCGTGCTCCTTGCAGTTTCCGCTGCGCCTCAGGACACTGAGTACGCCGTAGAAATTTTAATCATTGGGAAAATCAAATGTCCGCTCATTAATCTGTGCAGAGAGATTTGATGTCGCACGGCAAGAGGGATGAAGATGGAAGGTGCCAACTCATCTTCCCTTAGAAAATGTGTAACAATAAGGGATGAAGCCTGATTAAAGGTGCCAGCCAGTGCACCATTAATCTACATGGCTTTGATTGAAATAAATTGGATGCTGGAGTACCCAACAGAAAAACTCCTAGCTCTCCTTACCAATATTTTGAATACTCCCACTGTAGTGCTTGCTTTCTGGGGAGATTTCAAGTGGTCCAGGCAGCCTGGATAATGTGTTGTCTTTTAGTCAGGGATTAATTCATTATCTCGTCACATCGGTGTAATCCTTATTACACATTCGGTGAGTCATTCTCATGTAAATTCGGATAAATGCCATCGGGTCAATCTTAGTGTTCTTCACCGGTGACCAGAAATGTGTCACGCTCTAGATTCTGGACAGACCTCCCACTTAAACCTGGCCCTAGTCCAGCCCAGCCCTCATCCAGGCTGGCCAGAGAGCCATTTAAAGCTCTGGAACTGCATCCCTTTCTCCGGCCCAATCGATAGTGGAGCTGTCAGCAAGACGAATGGAGGCTTTAGGAAGTCCATTTTAATGAAGGAGAAGGAGCAAAGGAAAGAGAGGTACTTGGAAAAGGGTGGGGGCAAAAGGACAGGTGGAGGTCCACTGAAAGTAGCTATGAAAGGAATAAAGAAACACAGAGAGTGAGGAAAGGGGGAAAAGGAGAGAAGCAGAGCAGGAATATGTGTGTGTGTGTGTGTCTTTATTGAACGTGTGTGTAAAATTATGTGTGCGCTGTGTAATACCGTCTGCATTGAAGGTTGGTGATGGGTGGGCTGGGTTGATTTAGCTACAGTAAGACCTATTTCTAGCTCAGCAGTGTGAAATGGCTGCTTAGCTACAGTAACTTGTAAAGCACACTCCAGCACAGAAACCTATATTAGTTTTATCTGGCCTGCACACCAACACCACATCAAGTCTGGCTCATGAATCATGTCAGCAGCCCTGGGGTAAAAAGACATTGTTGTGACAAGGGAGAGCTACAAATCCAAGGAAACTCCCTCCACAGCCACCCTCTACCTACACACTGGCAGATCAACAGATCTGTGCACGTTTGCATTTAGAAGATGTCCTCTGGAGCGGACATTTGATGCATACGATTCTGTTGGCGGTGCTTGTTTTCAGCCCCTTTAACAGGCATTCTGAGCTGATACCATTTGCCTTGCGTCAATATGCAGAAAAGGATACATGCTAATTGGTCATTAGCGGTAGAGGCTCGAGGTTAGGCACAGTCAGTGGTGTAGACCAACAATCTCTTCTGGGCAGTGGCCCAGCTAAACCCACTGGAGCGATTACTAGCCCTTGATTAGTCAGTGCGACTGTGAAAATGATTGGCCATTTATAAATATAACCAAGTGCCTGCTGTCATCAGCCAAAAAGTTGACAGAACCCTCATGGCATGAAATAAATACACGAGTTTCTATATTTCATTTTACTGTTATAAATCTCTAATAATCTATAAGGCCACTGACAAGTAAGTTGAACAGGGGATTTTGTTAAAAGGCAATATTCTGCTTGGAAACTCATCCGAACAATACTTTGACATGTATCAATCACCTAAACACTCTACAACCCCTCCACCACCACCACCACCACTCCTCTATGGCAGTTCCTGAAGGCAGTGGCCTCTCCCAGTGAGACTATGATGCTCAAGCTGCTCTGGAATGGTTTGATGAACAACACAAAGACCCTGACACACTGACCCAGCATCCAAACTGCCAAGACAACAATGTGAATGAGCATCATCCTCTGGCTGTGCTGAAACACACCAGAACCTCTGAAGCCCCACCCAACAACTCAAAGGATCCACTGGTGACACTATAGGATACAGCAAGAGGTCCTGTGTCAGCACCGTTATGGGTCAGACCTGTTTTGGTAGCACAAGGAGGAACTTTACAATATTATCCATGTTTTAATCCTGTGGCTGTAAAAAGTTTCCCTTTCTTCTTTCACTGAAACAGGTTGCGTTGGAAAGAAATGCTCCCTCCCCTCTGTGTTTTCCTTTTCTCCTGTATTTAAAGAGTAAAGCCAAAAATAGGACGTCGCTATTCAGCCATCTGTAAAAAGGATGAGTTTGTCCTTAGAGATAAGGTGAAATTCAGAGTTTTGGACAAGTCCATGTGTGTTTTCCAAATGGTTTCTGTGCTACACGTGAACAAGAGGTCTCCCGTGGGAGTCAGAGAGGTCAGTGCAGCTACAAGCATTTGATGTTTACATTATATATAGCTGCTGCACACACAGGGATGTAGGAGGCGGCATATTTGCACAGTGAGGAAATGGTCTTTTTGCATGACTCCCTGACATCACGCCAAAGACGGGGGATTATAGCTCCTCAGTTTGGTTTGGCGCAAGCTTCCGCACAACTCCTATACGCTGAGATTTGTTCTCTTTGTCGCTTTGTCTCTCACCACTCTTATCTTTAGCTTTTGTCCCGACTTACAGCAGTGTCAGCGTTCTTGTCCTTGTGGCACGGTATCCAGACCTTCCAGAGGCTTTCTTGGACGGGAGCCCCGGTTTCTGTATGAGGAGGTGGATTGTGTCTTTGTGGAAAGCCATCAGAGAGAGCAATAAAATGGAGAGAAAATACGATGCCCCAAGTGCGTGAAATGAAAGTACTCCATCTTAGGAGGGGATGAAGCCCTCTGGGTTCTGCTTATACTTGACCTTGCAGCACACGTGGTTTGGTCTCTAAATAACAGTCAAGTCAGGAATTAGCTGGCTACACATCAGTTTTGGAAAAATCTCTTGAAGTGTAGCATATTCAGTAGAAGTCTCAGAGGTAAACAGTCGTCTGGTTCATTTTATTGCTTCCTTACTCAGAACTAAGTTGCTATTGCTGGTGCTGTCGGTAGAGTTAGTTGGCTTTTGCTTCTGACCAGGTGTGTCCATCTCAGGTTGGATTGGCTCTCATCAGACATGCAGACGCACACAAGTACACTGATGGACCATTTATCCTGAGATTTAATTACGGTGGACAGAGCAGTAAGTTTTGATTTCATAGTAAATAAAGTACTGTTTAACCGTCCTGCATTATTAATGAGCTAACACAACTTAAAGTAGTAGTAATTTACCTATTTAATTAAATGCAAAATGTAAAAACTGAGTAACAAAAACAGGCCGTTGAACAGTGAGGTGCACATATTGTTCCCATACTCGGAGGAAATTACATCCTTGACTGGAAAAGGGAATTTTAGTTTTTGATATTTCTCCTGCAAATTGGCCATAATTGGTTCATATTGTTTTTGATACCAGACTTGCTTTTACAGACTGCACACAGCTGTTTGTGTGCGCTCTGTTTTGTGATTGCGGTGAAAGCATTTGCCCGCATGCATATGTGTGAGCTGGGTGTTTGTGAATATGTGCACGGGCACGTTTTTGACTTCATCGCCATTCGGAGAGGCTTAGCGTGATTAGAGTTGCGTGATCCTCTGAAGAGTTAATGATGAGAGAAGCAGTAGCTCCGCGGAGGCCAATCACACACTAGCCTCTGACAGCACACGGAGGCTTATCTTGCTCTATGCAGTGTGTGTTTCTCTGACTGCGTGTTTGTGTGTGTGTGCACCACATGGGCTCTAATGCGTGGGAACATGTATTTGATGGGGTTTAGCTATCATTTCTCATGATAGTGTGTATTATCATTTACCATGAACACCATTAAAAATATGCATGATTTCTTTGTCTGGGTGTTTGGCATTTGGGGGTTTATGGACATACAATGAAGAATCCATAATCATATAGCTTCATTATGCCAGTGCCAGACATAGATCCAGCACAGGAGGGGCTCTTGGTACCTCCGGGTCTCGTTCGGGGCTACACACCACACTGAAGAAGGCCGTTGGCTGTTTTCCCCACCCTCCCTTCACTCTGCGGGACTGACTGACAGGCTTAATGACGCTGTCGGGGTTACAGCATGTCTCCAACTCATTTTCGAATGTGATTGAAGTTCGCAGTGGGTAGCTTTTCATCAGTGTTGAGCAGACAAAAGGGACCTTTTTCAGTGTTGTCTTTGTATGTGTGTGCAGTTTGTGTGTTTGCACATGTATGCCTGGAGCTCAGATGAGATGCACAAGAGAAATCACTTTATGGTTGTAACCCGGACTGTGCAGGAATCCCATGTTCCCAGAGATGATAAGCTTTCTATGGGCTTGTCTCTAGTGTGTACTTCACTTGTTTATTGGATGCCATATACTGTATATAGACTGTGTGTGCTGATGTAGTGTCAGAACTGTGGACACTGCACAAAAAAAATGTATGTGCCGGCTGGTGTGTCATTATGCCAAGATCTTATACAGTAAGAAAATTCAAAGGTTACACAGCAATACAACACACAGGAAGTGTTACTTAAAGAATCTAGTCTTATTTATTCTCCTGTGTGTCTATTGGATATATTGCTCAGTAGGCTGGTGTAAGACTGAGTACAGTCCACCTTCATTTGGCCATTTGTTGTTGCAGATGTGAGATGAGTCATGTAATAGTTGTTGGTGTTGGCTCAGCTGTAGCTCTAACTCCATCCTCCTTTCCACCCCTCCTTTTTCATTTCCGTCCCCTTGTGGCTCTCTTCTTCTCGTCTTCTAAAGCAGGGAACTTGCCTTTATTAAGCAGCAGTAAGGCATATGTTATGGCTGTGAAGCCTCCATCCTGTTGCTAAATGGCAGTGCAGAAGTGGCCTGTGATTGCTCCGTCACTCCAGTGTGAAGTGGGCAATCGAACGTGGACAAAAATCCACTTTGTTTCAAGCCACACTGGCGTGTGCCCCCCTCAATCATTCCTGCCCATGACTAATGGAAGTAGAAATCGACTCGTGCTTAGGGAGTTTAGTGGAGTCTTCCTCCTACGTTGGCGAATCCCCCTTCTTACATTGCGTGACCTGAACACAAGAGGCATTCCAGAAAAAAATCAGGCCTTCAAATTTCAACCCAGTCCCTGCAGAGTGTTTGGTAAACATATTCGCCTCTCTGCTCTCTCTCTTTCTAGCTCTGCCTCCTTATTCCCCGAGCACCCGCTTTTCCCTTAAATTCCTTCAGTGTGTTTTTCACCAAAATGTGATGTGATTTCTTTTATTTTTCTAGGAACGCCTGTGCTAAAGAAGAAGAAATAGATGTGCTTTTTTCTATTATTTTGTTTATTTATTTACAAGAGGGGGGGGGGGGGGGTTACTTGTGTGTGTGTGTGCGATGCTTGGCTGAGATGCCAGCCTAATTCGTGGCTGAAGGGCTGTAACAAAAGCCAATCACCCTTCTACTCTGGCTCCTGTTCTGCCACAGGCGAAAGATACAATCAGGGCCCCCGCTAGCAACTATTTACCCTCTCTGTCAATCAGAGTCCCATGGCACGTGCTCACAGCTGAAGGCACCACTGGCAGGTAGCCCAGCGTCACCAACAAAACATGCCTTTAAAAGCGGCGATTATTTCTGGAATGTCCCTTCCTGTGTCCTCTGCACCACATCCCAGTGCTAAACCTGGAATGCCGCTGATCTCTCATCTGCCATTGTGTTTTGTTTTGTTTTTTTTGTAGTCAGCCTTGTTCTTAGTTGTCCGCATTACCTGCAAATGAATGCCGTCAGTAATGCTCATCTTGGGGAATTTTCCAACTCAAGAAAACTAATTAGGCAATTTGGTTTTGATTGTTCTGCCTTCACTCGCGGAGTCGCACACATTTAAAACAGGAACAGCGTCACCCCAGGAGGTGCACACATCTCAAATGGGACGGAGAATGGAATGTTTCTGGGATTTGGTTTCCATCATGTTGCACTAAGGGAGCTTACCATCCTCATTGTCTTAAATCTCTGTCACAGTGGGAGGTAGTGTGCACATGCGTGGTTTTGAGTCTACGTGTATTTGTGTGCATATGTGGGTAATGTTTTTTATGAATGTGTAATACAGCCCAGTGCTGAAATCCTCCTTTTAGTCTTTATCAGGAAGACCAGTTCTGTCCACCTGCGGCTGAAGCAAAGCACCCAGTGGTGCTGAAAGCATGGGGTTAGTCTGGTGTCGCTCGGAGGAGCCACTTTCTATGGAGCAGTGAGGTGCGAAAGTGCTTTGGAGGGATAGCCCCGTCTTTTGATCCCGCAAAGTGCTGGTGTTGATGCCGTGTTCTGCAGACTGCCTAGGCCACAGTAGCCACCACCACCAGGCTTGTAATTACATTTGGGGAATAAAAGCACAGAGGGAGGAAGAGATTTAAATGGTTTGTGTGCCTGGCTGGAGGTAGAACAAGGCCTTTTCACTCACTCAGCTGCATGTCTTTGCTGATTTATTTTCCTAATACTGCAAAGCATGATGACAAGAGTCAGCATTAAGCACGATTTAGCTAGCAATTTAACTTGCACACGAGAGGTGAGAGATTTTCTTGATGGGAGCATTTGATTTTATTATTATGTGGCATTCCTTGTTTGTACAGAGGACTGAAACTGCATGTTTAGCTGCTTTTGGAGAGGAGCAGCTGGCATCATGTACCACTGCACATTGTTCCCCAAGACGGACTCCAATGTTCATTAGTGATGCATTAGTGATGTAATCTAATCAGCTTAAAATTTACATTTGAGTTCACCTTCTCCAGGGCATAACAAGCAAGAAAACAAAAGTCAGATCTTTTTTTTTTTCATGAAAATAATACGTCCAATACCTAAAAAAATACCCAGAAATACCCCAAATGTTTATATAGTTATGTGAAAAACATAACAAGACTCTCTACAGTCCTGTGAAAGTACACCACATGATTTAATAGCTTCTCGAACCACCTTTAGCAGCAAAAAGTTGAAGTGATCCTTTTCTGTATGACCTTATCAGCCTCTCACATCATTGTGGAGGAATTTTGGCTCACACTTCTTTACAGTGTTGCTTCAGCTCATTGAGTTTTGTGGCCATTCATTTATGTACAGCTCTCTTACAGTCCAACTGCAGCATTTCTGCCAGTTTGAGGTCTGGACTTTGCCTGGGCCATTGCAAAACCTTGATTCTTTTCTTTTTCAGCCATTTTTCAGATTTATATTTTCAGATTTATATTTTGGTATACAGAGTTCATATTTGACTCAGTGACTACCAGGTCCTGTGGCTGCAAAGAAATGTCAAATGAGCACCCCTCCACCACCATGCTCGACAGTTGGTATGAGGTGTTTGTGCTAATGCGCTGTGTGTGGTTTTCATTTGTCATTATATTGTCTTGTCTGTTATTTAACAGGACGACTGAGGCCTGTAGAGTCTGAGATGTAGCTCTTGGGTTTTTTGCAGTTTCTTTGAACATTGTTTGTGGAACTTTGGGGGAATTTGATGGGACATCCACTCCTGGGAAGATTGTGGGATTATTTTAACACACACCTGAATGCTCCAATTAGCAACCTTTCAGAACCTCTGCTTTTATAGAGTTGCTTACACTTGCAGATGATCATGTAATCACTTGCAGCACCTAACTGTTCCTTACCCCCGTTCCTTTTAATTGCTATGGAAGTAGTAAAGCTGTACTGTTTTTTTCACAGGACTGCATAGAGTATTTATAGGACCAGCGGACACAGACCAACGTTGGCATTTATGGCTACCTGAAAAATCATTATTCATTCTCTCTTTCATGGTCACCACCAGTTCCTTAAAAATATGTGGCTCATTAGCTGCTAGATTTTCACCAGCAGGTATTTCATCAGCTCATGCCAATTTTACTCTTCCTGCTGTGCAGATATTGTGCGGTGGGTTTATCAGAGCTTTTTTTGTTGACAGCAGTATTTTGTTGTTTCTTGTGGAAACAGGGTTGATGACAGTATGATTAGTGAGATAAAAGGGGCCAAAAAGCAATGTTTTGTTTGGTCTTTCAAACATTCATTTGCCCCACTGTTAATGAAAAAAGACTTATTTGTGTAGATTTAAATATTTTAATAGAAATTTGATATTGTGTTCTGTCTGTCAAGTGTACCTCTAAGCAGTCATTTAACTAGTCCGCTCATAATACGATTAGTAAGTAAGTAAGTAAGTAAGTAAAATTTTATTTATATAGCATATTTCTAGATAGAGATTACAAAGTGCTTTACAAGATATAACAGATTAAAAAGACAAAATACAAACAAAGTTAGCAAAAGGCAGTTTTAAAAAGATGTGTTTTTAGCTGTTTTTTAAAAGTAATCAATGAATCAGCGGATCGTAAGTCCTGAGGAAGGGAATTCCACAGTCTGGCGGCCACAGTAGCAAAAGCTCTATCACCCCTAGTTTTCAGTCTCGTATACTGAATGACAAGTAGGCCCTGACTACTCGACCTCAGAGACCTACTAGGGGCATAGGGCTGTAAAAGTTCAATAATATATGGTGGTGCTTGTTGTTGAAGAGCCTTAAAAGTTAAAACCAAAATCTTAAACTGGACTCTAAATTCAACAGGAAGCCAATGTAACTGCATAAGCAACGGTGTTATATGTGAAAATTTAGAAGCTTTCGTCAAAAGTCTTGCTGCAGCATTCTGAACGATCTGCAGACGCTCCAAAGAACCTTTATTTAAACAAGTAAACAGGGAATTGCAATAGTCCAGTCGTGAAGAGATAAAAGCATGAATAACAATCTCCAGTTCGGTATAGGATATAATAGAGCTCAATTTAGAAATATTTCTTAAATGATAAAAGCAAGACCGAACAAGAGATTTAACATGACTATCTAACGTAAGAGCAGGATCAAGGATAATCCCTAAGTTCCTGACAGATGGTTTTACAAACGTTGAAAGAGGACCAAGAGCATTTATTATACTGGGTATATGTCTATCTGGGGCACATAAGAGGACTTCGGTTTTACTTTCATTTAGTTGGAGGAAGTTTTCAGCCATCCAGCCTTTAATGGTTTCCAAGCACACATTTAAAAGCCGCAGCTTAGAAGCCTCTTCCGGTTTAAAAGATATATAGAGTTGGATATCGTCTGCATAACAATGGTAACAAATATCCTCAAAAGGGCTCAAAATGTGCTGAAGAGGGAGTAAATAAACTAAAAACAGTAATGGCCCTAGCACAGAGCCTTGTGGCACACCAAAAGACAGGGACGCAGAAGATGATCTATACTTAGAAACTGCCACAGAAGAATATCGTTCAGAGAGATACGAGGAGAACCATTTCAATGCAGTCCCAGAGACACCGACCCAGTGTTTCAGCCTGTTAAGTAAAATATAGTGGTCAACAGTATCAAAGGCCGACGTAAGATCCAACATTAAGAGAACAGAACATTTACCTGCATCGCTTTGTAACAAAATGTCATTAGAAACTCTAAGAAGGGCTGTTTCAGTGGAATGAACTTTACGAAAGCCAGACTGAAATTTGTCGAAAATACTATATTTATCTAAAACTGCTGTAAGCTGCTTAGCCACGATCTTCTCTAGAATCTTAGCAATTAACGGAATTTTTGAGATCGGTCTATAATTGCTAGTGAGAGATGGGTCCAGCATAGGCTTTTTTAACAAGGGATGTATAACAGCAGTTTTAAAATAGGCAGGGACTATGCCCGAGGCCAAGGAGGTATTAATTATAGTAAGAATACAGGGACCAGTAGAGTAAAAGACATTTTTAAATAATGATGCAGGTAAAAAATCAAGAGAGCAAGAGGATAATTTTGTTGCACTAACTATTTTTCCCAGCTCTGGTAGTGAAACGGGTGAAAAACCTTCTAAAACAACAGGCCGAGCTGGCGTGGGAACAGACAGCGCAGACGCTGAAAAAGACAGGTTTTTCCTTATGTTGCTAATTTTTTCTAAAAAAGAAAGCAAGAAAAGTTTCACAATCAGGGTTCCTACTTGGACAATGTTGCTAATCTGCTGTTGCAACCACAGCGTAATTAAAACTGTTAAAGAAATCCTTAAAGAAAGAAAGTGGTCTCACAGTAATTGTGCCAACTTTGCTATGTTAACTTTGTCTGTCTGATGAAACAGCATAGGGAGCATTATTAAATAATACAGTGTAGCAAGGCTGCCGGTGGGAGGATCAGGTCAAATTATTTTCTTCATTCTAGGTAGGTCTCTGGCTGTATGAGTATAATCCTCTTTTCTCTTCCTGTTTTGCTCTCACACACATTTTCACTATCAATTTTTTCCATCAGTAAGAGAAAATAAATTAGCTGTAAACAGAGCTGAAAGTATCAATTCTGCCACTGTGAAACACTGCATAGCCAAAGGTCTGATATTGTATGATGTCTGTCTACTTGGTGTTTTGTTCATCACTACATATTTACGTGCATACAAAACATATGCTTATGTGAAAACATGCGCTCAAATGGACATTCACGTAGCCTTGAGGCCCTCTGCAGAGCCTCTCTGTATAACTGATAAAAGAAGTCTCCCCAGTCAGGAAAAGTCAGATAGCGTGTCCTCCTTTCTGTGTGTGTTTTGGTGCCATGAGAGAAAATGGCTTGATTTATCAACTGCTGGGCCAAAAGTCTGCAGAGAACAAGCTGACTGATCTAGCTCTTTCAATCTGACAAGGTCTCAAAGACATGAGCAAGCGGGAGAGTGAGGAAGAAGCGGGGAAACAGGGGCAGACAGGATTGGTTTGAGAGCCAGATGATTTAGAGGTCTAATATCAGCCATTATTGCCACTCCTAGTCTTGAGTTTCCTAATTTCCCCCTAATGGAATCCTCACCCATCACCCATTTTTCCTTATGTTGCTAATTTTTTCTAAAAAGAAAGCAAGAAAAGTTTCACAATCTTCAACAGAAGAAATAATAGCAGCAGGTGGAGCAGGAGTAATAATATTAGTAATAGTATCAAATAAAACTTTAGGATTACCTCTGCTCCTTGCAACCAACTGAGAAAAGTAAGCAGCCCTCGCAACTCTAATAGCATTGTTAAATGAGGCTAAAAGATCCTTTAAATAAAGGAGATGAACATTTAAGTGTGTTTTCCTCCATAACCGCTCAGTTTTACGACAATTACGTTTTAGAAGACGAATGTTGTCATTTAACCAGGGTACAGACTTGGAAACAGGCACAGGTCTCATTTTAATCGGACAGATTTCATCTAAGATCGAAAGACAATGATAATTGAATAGATCTATAGAAAAATCAACATCGTTTTGTGGGGATAATGTTAAATTAAAAACATCAGAGAACTTCTGTGCTGTGGAGGAGTCTAAAGTGCGGGAAATAACTGTCCGATGAACAGGAGACATAGGCTCATAAAAAGACATATTAAAAAAGACACAATAATGGTCAGAAATAAAAATGTCCTTAGAACAGATATAATCAATATTACTACTAATAATAATAATCATAACAAAAATAATAACCCAGGAAATGTGATCCTTCTGATCTGGGATCACTTTCTGTTAAGCAGAAAGCAGCAAACTCTGTTTCATTGCTGCTGATTTACTGAGAAGACAGAGGAAGGAAACTTAAAGATGTGCACTGCCAGTGCATCTTTACTTTTTAATACCCCTTTCTTCTCTTTACTATTTTCAGCATTGATCTAGATTGTGAGAATGCTACTTTAAAAACAAAAAAAAACTTGATAGAAGTCAAGTTCTGTTTCACAGAAATCCGATGTGGTCTAAACCCATTAGGTGTTAGTGTTAGTGGATTAGAGGAGAGCAGTGCAGGAGCGCCTATCTCCCCTCTAAAAGAGAACTGTGAGGTGGTGATAGTCTGGACGTTTGGTTGTCACTCTTCATTTCATTCTTTGTGTCAGTGTGCTCCAAGCACCAACTCTGGCCAGCTCATATTGATCCGGGTCCTTCTCTCCTCTCCTCACAAGCACACCAAATTTTCTTGTGCACCATTAAAAAGATTGAGCTGTGTAGTTCGAAATGCCAGGCCTGACTTGTCCAGCTGTGCAGACTAACAGAGACACACCACTTCCCATCTTTAGGCTTCTGAAATGCCCTTGAATAACCCATGACTTGTGCGTCCTTGGATTGACTGCCTGGTATCCTGCTGAATGCTAACAGATGCGAAGTGGAGGCCTACAAGCTACGCTATATTTGGCACCATGTCCTCAGCCGCAGCAGGAAACCGTAACGGCAGCTAATTAGCTTTTAATGGATAGACTTTGAAACCAGTGTTATATGATGACATGGCACACCCCTTTTAATCTAACTTTAGACTGTTGTGTTGCTTTTGCAGTTTCTTTTATCAGTGTTTGAATGACATGAAACTCAGGGCACTGGAGGTTTTGCACACATGCAAGCCTTTTTTGACATTGTTTTCACCTTCCGGAGATAATAAAGACAAGTTGCCGTGATGCTGAAAACTATTGTGGGTCTGTCTTTTTCTTGCGCATAAAATTGATCAGGAATCAATCGATAGCAAACGGATAAAGAGAGGGACCTATAAACAGAATTGATAATGACACGTGGATCGATAAAATCATGTCAGCAGCCACCCCAGTAGCTTATCCCACCTGCAGTACCTTTGGATTAACTTAGAGTAGTCATTTTCAATTACCTTCAGTATTATTAGAGTTTAAAGAAGGTGTTTTCCGCTCTTCAAAGCACCGTGCATTTCTCTGTTCTGTGTCCTTTTGCTTGAGGCTTTGCAAACCTTGATGTTTACCTCAAGCCCCCCCTGCTCTCAGATGACTTTGAAACACCACTGTGATTTCCCCTTCTGTCACCACAAGGTCTCTCAAGAATTGATTCCCTACAGCAGCAGGCATCACACACAGCTATGCCTGTGGAGATTTGACTTTAGCACAGAAATAAACAGCAGTGTCGTGCAACCCTTCAAGGCTTTGCTCTGATTTAGAGTACATTAAGATTCATTCACAGTGCCCCACTTCCCCTGTGTGCCACCTCTTCAATTTCCTCCTCAACCAGACTTTAGATTCATGTGTTTATATCAGCAGGCAGGAGGGCTGTTTTTGCATTTGAACAATGCTGACATCCTGTCACAGGGGACGGGCACTCTGAGGTAGGGGACTGCTGAGGGTGGGGGGCTGGGAAGCTCAGTTACCGTGCTGCCCTCTCTTTCTTTTCCTCACTTAACATTTGGCCATTTCTGTAAGCCTTGTTTTGTCTAGCATATTGTCAGAGAGAGGGAGCTTGAAATATCAAACCCCCACACCACTTAAAGGGAACAGTCAAATTTTCCACCAACACCAATGGAGACTGTCAGGTTCAATTTTACTCTGTGCCTCTAGTGTTCCTCCCTCTCAGCTGCCTGTTTGCCACCAACTCACAGGCTATAGCCTCAAACAAACGAGTGGATATGAGTAGAAGCATGTTCCAGAACACCGTTGCAAAAATGTGGCTAAGCACAGAAGTACACACACACACACACGCACAGATGCGCAAACATGACAGAAGACACAGAGCTCAGGGATACATGCGGAATATTTGTGCGTTAGGTTGTGAGATAGTGAGATAGTAAAAATGTGGCTTGCCATGTCGTTATCGTTAGCTAATGATACACGTTATTTTGTGTCTATATGTTTGCAGTGAGTGTGCAGCTCTGTGTGACTGCAGTAGTCAGTCTGACAGGCAGCACAGTAGCTGTAATGAGTGCCCACTGCTTGACCTTTAGTGACAATCAATCCTTTGTGCACATGTCCATTGAAGGCTAAAGGAATTATTAACCTTCCTACCTCTGGCGTCATTCATCTGCACGCTGGAGGTTACACAGGTCAGAGAAAAACAAGTGGCTCCGCTGGTATCTCTTCAGTCTGAATAGATCAAATCAGCTCTGGTGATTGATTAACGTAATTGGCAGCCACCAAAATTATATCTGTATTTCTTTTCTTCTCAGACAAAAACAAATAACATTCCCACAAAGGCGCAGTTGATGATACGGCCCGTCTTTCATTGATTTGCAATTCTGGAAGCAACAGAGTTATGACTTTTATGAATGTTATTTTCAAAGTTGGAAAGGAAAATAGAAACGGGGCTGAAATTTGGCTCCGAAGATGCAACGTTGAATTGAGCTTGGAATGCAGCGAGTTTATCAGCCACCGTGGACTTGTGTGCGTTCGATATGTGTGTGTGTGTGTCTGTTTGTGTAAGCTCACAAATGCGTGTGTGAAAGCGAGCAATCAGGCACAGCTGTACCTGCCCTCGCTTGGCAAAGCAGAGCATTTGCCTGCTTAAAAAAACAGAAGGTTCTGCTATGGCAGAGAGGCAGTCATTTGGCTGATCTAATGGTGGCTCCCATAGGATCCATATCTGTGTGCAAACACCGAGCGAGGAAAGAGAATGGAATATACACCCATAAAACCAGATGAATATTTTATCATACAAATCCCCACCCCCAGTCCTCCAGAGTGACGTCGCCAGCGTGCCTCCTTTATGTTCCCCCCTTTTTCTCTCTTGTTTTTTCATACATGCATATATGTGTTTTTGTTTTTCGTTGTTGTTTTGTTTCGTTTATTTTTTTGCATGCATAGACAAGAACGCTCAACTTTAAAAAGCCTCGTTCAAGTTCCTTTGAGAGCATCTGTGACTGGTCTGTTCCGTTTATTACTGTTGAGATGTTTTCTTTTTTGTCAAAATGCATCTCTGCAGGTGAATTCAGATCTAAAGACATCCTCGCCCTGGGGACGTCTCCAGCATTCTCTTCTCTCATCCTTCAAACACAATCTCTTCCATAGCCTTTTATCAGGCCCCATTCCTCCTCCTCCTCCTCCCACTCTGCTCTTCCCTGCACCCCCCCGCTCCCTCCAGTGTGTGGTTCTGTTCCCTGCCAGCCAGGCTCCTGTTGCTGCCTGAGCCCAGCTCGTTAAGGGAAACACTGGTGCATGGTCCTCCTCACCTTCCCTCTGCACTGCCTTTTAATTAGACAGCTGTTCCTGTGTGCATGCGTTTTGCAGGAGGATACATTGAGGTGCGAGCGTGTGGTGTTGGAAATGTTCTCAGTCACACTAGTCACCTTTTTGAAGTGACTGGTATCACTTCAGATGCTTGTTTCATGCCTGGGTTAACCCAGGAAGTTAATGATGGCGTATACTCGATACATGGTAGCTTTTATCAAACACAGCTGACACAGATTTTTGCTGGTTTGAGCTTCTTTAAAATGAATATTTGTTTATTTAGCTTGTGTATCTCTTGTTCTGTCTCCCTTCCCTCACACCCAACCGGTCACTGCAGATGGCTGGACATTCTTTCCTGTTAAAAGGGAGTTTTTCCTTCCCGCTGTCGCTGCCGTTGTCTGATTGTTGGGGTTCCCTCTCTAACAAGTCGTTGTTTGGTGCTATATAAATAAAGTTGACTTGTGTTTTACACATATAATGAATGGCAAGCACTCAAATGTGTCATTTAAATACGTAACATTGGGCTTTTTAAATGGGCATATTGGACTACTTTTCTTCTTCTGATTACTCCTCGCCTCTTCCGTATAATACCATTAATAAGACTTTACTAAAATAGGAGCTACTCTGCCCTGCTGCAGCACATGCCTTTTGGACAGAGGGTAAACTTTAACATCTTACACCTTACTGACCTCTAATTCTATCACTTTTATGCTATGTGCACTTATGTTTAAGCCAATATAGCAAGTTTAGCCTTCAGACCTTTGTGATTTCTTCTTTAGCTCAAACCTGTGAAGAAGCGTGTCTCTGACCAGACACAGATACAGCCACCAGGTTCAGCTGAAGAAGCAAAGGGCAGAGCAGTGGATGCTTGTTTGTACACTCGCCCTTGTATTTGTTTGCCTATTTTTGTTCGCACAGAAGGAGGTCCCACACCTATGTTTATACGAATAGTAGTGGGAGTCTCTCTACAAGGCCAGCCATAATCCAACTATTTAGATCTCCATGGCAACCAGGCTTGTCCTATAAGCTCTGCCAGTGTGTGATGATAGCCTTGGTTGTTTAAAGTATATCAGACCTCATAGGTCCAAAGTGAAAAAAAGGAGGATGTTCAAAGAGCCATAGTCCCACAGCTGCAAGGCGAGGCATAACCACACAGCTCAGTGCTGCAGTGAAGTGGTGGGCAGCACTCGTCTGTTCCAGTGTAAGAAATAAAACACACACCAGGGGCTCAGAGTCACACAACGTGCATACCACCAAGGCCAGTGATCAAAAGCAGCCTCGCTGCATGACATAAGGGGCTAATTATGTAAAGTATAATGCATTACTTCTAGCATGTTCTATGAAAGCAGCCATTTCTCTTATGTGCTACAAAATATAAACATACTTAGTTGTGGAGTCAAAGAGAGAAAAACCAGCAAGAAATCCTAAACTACTGTCCCTGTCAGGGGAAAAAACGGAGCCAAGCATTTCTGATTAACATGTCATCTCAGCCCGTCCTCTATATCCCTCTCGTTCCCTCCTCTCTCCCCGGCAGAACTAGTTTACCTTTCATTAGCAGACCTTTGGTGCAAAATGTGTTTGCTGATAAGAGCCAGTGGTTTATCAACAGTTTATAATGGACGGCGTTGGGATTAATCAAATCAGCACACATCCGGAGAAGGGCTGGACTCTGTAAACACAATCAGATCTGACTCTCCAGACGAATTGAGCGGAGCGGGGGAGACGAGCGTAAGAATGTGGAGGGAGGAAAGATAAGTGCAGAAAAGAAATGGACTCAAATTAGAATGAAGTCAATTTGGCAGAAATTACGCAGCATTATTCCTCTTCCCCGACTGAGTGTTATTTTTTGTAACTAGCGGGGAGTCAGAATGAGCAGTGTTGGGGAGGACTGCAGTCAGAAGTGAGAAAGATTCATATGGTCCCAAGCACTGTCCAAAAACACCGAGCCAAACGCTGTGTATCCTCTGTAACTGGGAAGGCTGGCTCCTCATTATCTGCCTATCTTGGCTTCCATCTGAGGAGAAAATGCAGCGTTGCAGTCTCACTTTAGAGGGACACTGATCACAAGAGCAACTCATCTCAACTGGAGAATGATTGTGCCCCCCTCCCACTCCCCGTTTTCTCTCCCCCGTCTCCCACTGCGCCCGGTTGAAGACAGACAGAAATGAGGAATCCTCTCTGTTTTTCTGCTCAGAAGAGTTGAAGTTTGAATCGGAGAGATGGAGGGAAGCTTCAAAAGGCACATGTAATTGAGCAGCTCTAGATAGGCTATCTGGGAACATGAAACAGCAACAGTTGTGACGGAGGGATAATTGCCTCCCTGGGCTTGTATAATGCCTTGTCGAGTCTTTAAACTTGAGCAAACTGCTGGAAGTCCTTATGTCAGCAGGTAATTGATTCCAGGCATCAGCAGCTATGTGAAATGACGGAACAATAGCGCTGGATTGGTGCATTAAAAAAAGAATGTGTGAAAGATTCAGAGAAAAATGTTTGTCTTTATAAGCATTTTCAAGAGTGTCCGATTGTATTGATTTTTTTTTCTCAGCAATCTTCTTCGCTTTTATATTTATTCAGAGCGCTCAATATTTTCATTAAGTGGTGCTGGAACGATGCAAAAAAAAGAAAACAAAAAACCCCATCTCCTGCTCTCCAGTTCTTTAAATCGCATCCGTATTTGTATTTGTTAAGCAATATGGAAATGGTTAAAGCGAATTGAATTCACGGAGGTCCCTTGCCTTTTCTCACGACTACATTGGGTAGTTCAGCCTTTGCTATAACTGTAACTTTTAATTTTCCAGTTTTGACTTTCTGGGTATGTTATGATCCAGGTCATTTCTGTTGCTGAGGCTGCACGCAGGCCAGGATGGGCTCTAATGTGGCCTTAACTGTCAGGATGTCTGTCCTTTCCTCTGGCCTCCCTCCAACCCTCTTCCTGGCTGGTGGATGCAGAGTGGGACCTCAGGAAGGAGATGCTTTATTAGATGCCCCTGCATGAGTAATTGAACATCTGTTCACACAAAGACAACTGACCCTAATTCCCAGCTGTTTATCCTCCATATAAACAGCTAATAAGCTTGCAGTGAATGTGCCATATAGGGGGTCAAAAATCTACTTTTAGAAATCTCTATATTTATATACTGAAATGCCTCCTATTTTGCAGGTATAACCAGTGTTTTCTGTAATTTCATTTTCACAGATGGACGTTGGTTATAAAAATGGAAAGACTGACTAAATGGCAACGCCTGGAGTCTATTTCTGTTCTCCGTGTTTTTAGCGCGTGAGAGCTTGAAAGCAGTCAGTCAGTTGGCCGCCCGCAGCTCTGGTGTGAAGCTAAAACACCCATTCTCTCCCTCCTGATTAGCAGTGTCTTTGTTCCGTTGGTGGTGGCGCGCCACGAAGCGTGATTGCAGTGGGCAAACTGGCGGCTTTAAAACAAGCCTGCTGCTGCGCTGATCTGCATCACACTTTACCCCCCTCCTCGCTCAGCCAAAGACAAAATCAAATCAGGTTTTGTTTGTTGTTCAGTCTCTGAGCACTAAGCCTCCTATGAGATTTGGGGAGTTTAGATTTTCCTTCTTTCCTTTCTTTTTCTCATTTGATCTACAGTACATCTGGGTAAAGGGACATATTGGTGTGGGTGGGGAATGTCTGAAGTAGAAGCAAAAAACAAAAACTCACTGTTGCTCAAATGTGGGTGTAATTAATTGTTTTTGTGTTTTCTTTACATTTGCATAGATTTTAGTATCTTGCTGTTTATTTCAGTATCTGCCTTTCTCCTTTTTCTCTAGGCGGCCTCAATGGCACTGAGCAGCTTGGGCCATGTATATACAGCCATAGGGGACTACCCGAATGCCCTAGCCAGCCACAAGCAGTGTGTCCTTCTGGCCAAGCAGTCCAAAGATCAACTGTCTGAGGCTCGCGAGCTGGGAAACATGGGAGCCGTCTACATTGCCATGGGAGACTTTGATAATGCTGTCCAGTGTCACGAGCAGCACCTGAGCATCGCCAAGGCCCTGGAAAATAAACGTGAGGAGGCCCGGGCCTATAGTAACCTGGGCAGTGCTTACCACTATCACCGCAACTTTGACAAGGCCATGTCCTACCATACTCACGTTCTGGAGCTCGCGCAAGAGCTGGAGGAGAAGTCCATCGAGATGAGAGCCTACGCAGGACTGGGTCATGCTGCCCGCTGTATGCAGGATCTGGAGAGGGCCAAGCAGTACCACGAGCAGCAGCTGGCTATAGCCGAGGGCTTGAAGGACAGGGCTGCAGAAGGAAGGGCCTCTTCCAATTTAGGTATGTAAGTTTAGGTTGGATGTTGTGTAATGTACACTGTGGTCTTCAATACTGTTAGGCAATTTCTCACAATTGTAACACACAGAATGATGAACAAATACATATTCCTATATCTATACATTTATCTCTAATTAATCTAAATCTGAATCCATAGTAGAGTCTAACAAGAAGAAAGAAAGATAATACTGTAACTATAAGAAGTGACGTCTTATGCTTGGAGACCAAAAGCTGTGTTGCATTCACAATCAGGAGGCTGCGTTTGAACTGATGTACTGGGTCAGCTGGTTGTTAACTGATCGCACTGTTTAAGCAGTTCATCCATAAGACATACAGACAGCCCTCGGTGGTTTATGTGTTTTTATGCTCTTACAGCAGCAGCAATCATGTTATCCTCTGTGTTGACAACCACGAGGTAAACTGTATAATCATGCTGCTCCTTTAGAGCTCTAAGGATTAGTTAATAAATTGATTAGTTAATCAACAGGAGATAAACAAGCTTTTCTTTGTCTGATTATAGATTGTGTCTTGTTGTGTTTTGGAGAATAAAAAACAAAAAATCTGATTAATTTATGTTCAACTTTGAGCAATTACAGTTGACAGCTTCCAATATTTACTGACATTTTGCAGACAAACCATTTAATCCATTAAACCCTTAATACTCACTTGCTCGGTGGAAGTTTGATCAACAAAATAACTTACATCTGTAAGTTTCTCTGTTCTTATAAAACCCTTTCCCTTCAGGAAAATGCACCTTATTTAAGGATGAATTCTCTTGTCTGAGTGGAAGTTGTGATCACGTGTCAAAATGGTCACTGCTAACACGACAGTTTGCGATGCCCAGTGTTTTCACGCATTTGTCACTTAACACAACTATTTCACACACATCCTCCATCAAGTCACCTCCTGTAAGACTTTTTGAGACTTCAGTTACATGCATCTGTTCTATGTGTTGTCACACACTTGAAAGTAGTTAGTGGCAAAAACAATCACTTTTACGTGGATAATTGCCATGTGGAATGGCATTGCAGCTCTTTTGCAGTTGCTGGTTAGTGTTCTTGTTCAGCACTAGAACTATTCCACATACGTGTTTGTCCCTACAATTAATTTCAATCTAGAAAGATGTAAAACTGGGGCTCAGGTTTGATTTCAAATTTTCTACCAAGACTTCGAATACTTGTACTTTATTGGACATATTGCTTTGCATTGTCAGAAGTTGAGGTAAACTTTTATGTTGTTGTTGGTTTTTGTTTGAATGTTTTTACTTCTTCTCTAAAAACCGTCAGTCACCATATGGTGCGATCCCTCACTTCAAATGCCATCCTGTTCAGGAGCTCAATGACAGATCTATTTCAAAGCACATCCTCCAAAATGAGGAAGCATCTGGTAGTTTGATAGCAAGAAATCTTGTAGACTGGAAGTAGATAACATTTCAGTTACTCTATATTTACACGTAGCTGCTGTAAACCAAGCTTTCTTGGTTTAAGGCGTTTTTTGAATTAATACAGAACAATGGAGGAGACTAAAGAGATGGAATATGAGTGTTTAATGACTGCTCTTTGCATTGTTTTAGGCTGATTATGAGTTTGAGAGCCTCGTCTTAGGCTTTTGGCTATGTTGCAGGCTGCATTCCTTTGTCTTCTTTAAATGCGCTGCTTATTTATTATTGTTTTACTGAATATTTACGACTCATAAAGCCAAGCAGTATATTATACACTGAAAATATGCTGTGGTGTTACTTTATCATTACTATTTTGTGGAACGTTGCTTGCAGAATTATATATTTAATTCATAAATGAATGTCTCAAGTGGACAGTGCACAGCAGATAATGTGATATAAGGCAAGTGAAGTGCAAGGAGTCTACACTGAGAGCAAGGAGGATGGTGCATGTTAAAATCAGCTGTCATTTCTACTTGGAGACTGTCAGAAAGTAAATAGACCCCCATGCAAGTATGTAATTCTTAATGGGAAATTCCCTGACATAAATTTGCTCTGCTCTCACCTTCAGAATGGTTCAGACTTAATCACATCTTCCATTGAAATGTGAATGTGAGATAGATATAGAAGTTAGGTGGGAGAAAATGTAATATTTGATTGAGCCGGATCTTAAAAATGTAATTACAATCCAGTGTTTCACATTTAAATCCTGCTAAAATTATTAGAAAGTAACCTTGCGGAGTGTGCTGATATAATGATGAAGGGAAGCTTGGGGATAAAGGTGCCCTTTTGGATTTTCAACACCCGATGAGCAGTCTATGATAGGGGCAATTCTTCTGTATTTAGTCCAGCAATTACAACCTGTGCCGGATGACTTATGATAGCCATCAAGACCGTAGTAAACCCGACTCTAATGGACAACTAAGAGGCATAATAGTTCCTTCCAGATAAATTATTCCTGAACCTAATGCGCAAAATTGTGCAAGCAGAGTGCAGGGTTAATCAGCCAAACATAAATTGAAGCTGTCCTTTGACCAGCCTAATGGCTGCACGTTCTGTCTTGCTCTTAGCTCCAACACACACCTGACTTAAAAAAAAAAAAAAAAAAGCAAGCTGGTAACCGGTTCCCATAAATTAGGGGTGCCTGTGAGGACGTTTTATGATGCTACATGTGAGCTTTATTACGAGTGGGCACTGTATGTTAGGCAGCAGATTTATTCCTGTCTGTAGTGTGATTGCTGTTATGATGGCAAGAGCAGTTTTATTCATTATTAACATTACAGTTCTTCCAGTCCATGACAGAGTAATGATAGTGTAGCTGATGTGGTATCAAAGACCGCCAGCTGGTGACGGAGCAAAAGCTAAGTGAGTGCGTGGTAACTATGAAGCCTGTTGCTTTGTGGACAGGTGCCTGGACATGCCTGGACCGGCATGTGGATACATTAGCACTCGACACCCAGGAGAGCTTGTTGCCCATCTCCGTGGTGCCTGATCGGTTAGCACTTGTTGTCTGTTTTCTCTCTCTCTCTTCACTTTTTGATGCCTCCCTCTCTCGGTCTCCCCATCTCTCCGCTCACCCCTACTGATTGTAATCTGCAGCTGTCAAGCTCCCAGTAATTGAAACTGACTTGATGAATCGCTTAATTACCTTTAATAGCTGATTCAAGAGGAGCTGAATAATGAAGATAACAGAGAATGAAGTGGAGGTTGTGAAGCATCAGTCCGTAATTGCCCCATTGTTGTTGTTTTTGTTTGCGCCACTGCGCCGTGCATTGTTTTTCCCCGTCATCGGTGCCCGCGAGCCTGCTTATGTAGCACAAGAAGATATGGACTAAAACTAGGGTTGCCAACTCCCTGAAAAATAAATAAGGGACACCTCGTGGCCAGGGCCGGGCGACCCAGTTGTCTTCACCCTTCCCAGTGTGGTGAATTTTCTAGCTCTTTTTTTGTGTGTGAAATTATTTTTTTTAACCATTTGACTTGAAGTTGATTTAAGTAGATGTGTATTCTATTCTTTGTGATATGAACACATGTGAAACAAATGATCATTTAGCCATTTATTTTTAGCTCAAAATGACAACATTAACACAGTAAAACAGGTCTCTTTCTTAAACAGAAGCCTGTCATGCTTAACTTTTGAGAATATAAGTAAATCTTTCTTTAAAAGCACTCTGTCCTGCTTAACTTAAAATAATAGAAAACAATAGAAAGAAAAATATTCTTGTAACAGTGCACATTTAGTGCATTTAGTACAATTGGCTTCAGTTGAGGTATTATTTCAGCTTTTCTAACGCTAATCAGCTGCTCCTGTTTGTAAACCCGCTTGTTCCCATGATTACGCATCATAACTCATCATCATTATTCATCTATGTATTACTTTTATGTATTAGTCATCAATTTGTTGTAATCATCTATCCTTGCAGTTGTTTATTACACAAAATAAATTATATTATCACACTTCTGGCCACATAGCGCTGATATTCACTGCACATGCCCATATTAACGTTTTCCAGCCAGGTGTTTTCCTTTTCCCATTCTTCCCTTTCTCTGAGGGGAACAAACATTGCTGCTCTAATGCTGGGCTCACACTGTGCGATTTTTGGCCCATTTTGAGCCGATTTTTGAGTGATCGGACCGATTTTGGCCTTCATCGTGCGTCGTGTAGTATACGTGGGGTAAAGAGAAGTGATTAACACCTCACGACCAGCTCCCGATCATCAATCGCTCGTGAGGTTCTCACCACAGGCGCTCACACTGCTCGCGCGCAAACGTAAACGTTGGTGAAAAAGACGGCGCAGCACGGCTGTGCAGCGTGTGATCTGGACACAAGCGATGGAGGCACAACTTGTAGAACTTTGGAAAGCTCATCCGAGCCTTTTCGATGTGGCATCACAAAATTATCACGACCACAACAACCGTGAAAATAGTTGGATTTACACTGCTGCTCAATCACAGCTGCCTGGTCATGTTTTTCATTAGCAATTTAGCAAAGTTGATGGTGGTGGTGTGTCTGTGTGAGTGAAAGACAGAGAGAGCGAGCGACAGATTTTCTGTTATAACCTTCATGTTATGGAGGCACAGTGTGAGCACTCAGGTCGCATCAGAGCATCGGGCGGTATAGTGTGAGACCTGCATCGTGACCTACCAACTGCGAGTCAATCGTGCAGTTTGAGCAGGAGCTGAATAACGTGACTGAAAAAATCGCACAGTGTTTGCCCAGCTTTAGGTGTACTGTCATCCGAGACTTGCACCGCAGAGTCGGCGTTTGTTCCCCTGTTGGCCATGCTTCTTGTTGTGGTCATCTGTTGTCTTCCGGTATTTTCTCCGCAAGCGACCTTTCCTCGACCAATGAGATGAGCGGTAATCTGAATTGTCATACTCGAATTGTCATAAGTGTGCTGTCAGCTCATTGGTCACAAAGCAGGAGAGGGGCTGGGAATTATGTTTTCAAACAAAGCGTTAATTCCATAAACATTTATAGACTACTTTTGATTCTCACTGTATTACGGGACAAAGTGCGTCCCTTATTAGCTCAATACGGGACGTGTACTTTTGTTTCTAAATACGGGACGATTCCGTATTTTAAGGGACGGTTGGCAACCCTAACTAAAACTAACAGGATGCTGTCTCAGACTTCAAAAAAAAAAGAAAAGAAAAAAGAAATACTGCCTTTACGCTGTGCACAAAGAGGGAGTGGATGATCGAGTGAAGATTAACGAGCAGTGATAAAAGCGGAAAAAAACATCGTGAGAGGGATGGGCAGAAGTTGCAGAAAGAGGAACGCGCAAACTTTTATTATGCCCTCTCAGCTCGTCGTTAATGTTGCGTGTAGTGTGGGTGGAGCGGCAGCAGTTGACATGGCTCTGAGGTACAGTTGTATAGAGATTGCTGTGCTTTAATATCTAACCGCGATGCCCGGCGGTACCAGCAGCCCTGGCTCAGCACACTCTGACCTATAAAGGATATGAAAATGTTGCATTCCTGCCCCATTTATTATTCATTAATTGGCCAACTTACCCCCTAGTCAGCAATATTTAATATCTCAGAGAGGAATGAGGCGGAGGGGGACCCCATGTACTTCACATTTGTGGTATTCATGAAACAGAATGTAAATTGTATTATTCCCCCTGCCCACCCACCCACTCCTGTGCATTTCACTTCAAAGAGACTTCAAATAAGTTTGTTTGGAAGTGTTTGTGCTTTCTTAGCTCGGCATTTTGCTGCTTGCTTTTCTTTAGTCACCCTGCTCCTTTGACCATTATGACGCAAAGGAGTCACTGGAAACGTTGGCTCCTTCAAGCTGGAAAGGCTGGACGTGAAACTCCTAATTAAGCATTTTTTTCCCCCTTCTTTCCTTTTATTGTGCATCCTCAGGGAGAGCTTTCTGCTGATGTTCGCAAAAACAGAAAGAGGAAAACAACAGAGAGAGGAGTTCGCAAAACAACACGGAATCAGACAGTGTGTACTGCTGTGCTCTGTATTTAGATCTTGTCACTTGCTTCAGAAAAACAAAACATAACTTGTATAACGAAAGAGTTTCTGAAGTTGCTGTAATAAAGACTGTCTGCACTTTTAGTGCTTTTTAGCTTTTTCCCTTTTGCAAGTCATTTGAGAATGGATTGCATGTGTCAGTAGCACCGGCAGCGGACTTGGTATTTTAAGCGCTCGTAGTTGTTGGTTGAAATAAATTGATGCTGACCCTGAGATTAGGAGCTCATTGGCACCCAATTATGGAAGGAGTTAAATTGATGTAACCTTTTGAGTAAGTGCCATAAACAGGAAGAATAAACAACTAATTAGCAGATTTTATTTAAAAAGAGAAGAGAAAAAGATGTTGCTCGTTGTGAAATGATTTTACCGAATGCTCTCTCATCTTCCTCGTCAGCATCATAATATTGTGGTTGTGTGGACATGAATCCAGTACTTTTCGAGTGCTGCCCATAACTGGAGCAAAGCACAGACAGGGACCAGACTTGCCTGGAGCACCGATACATGCGGATTATTCACTTTTGTACCTAAGCCTTTGGAAAAAGTGGTAACTGTGGATATATTAGAAGTCTGACCAGGAAGCGGCGGGAGCAAGAGAGGACTGAATTTACAGAGGAATTTAGTGGGCCTAATTGGCCAAACAGGATGAATGAATGCACATTGCAAGAATAGGGCTGTGAAGGAGCCAAGCAAATGTTTAAAAGTGAATTTATCTAAGTCCTGTGACACTTTTAAACTCTCCACTAATGGCCAGGTAAATGCCTTAAGTAAATGTTAGCAGGCCTGCAAGTAAGTGAGGAGAAAAAGGAGTAAAAGGAACAGTGGTTGGAGAAGAGGTCAAGTGGTGATGGGCCTATTATGATGTCAGGCTTACGTTACTCTCTTGGAGAGGTTTTTGAAAGAGAGTGTCTTTCTAGCCTGGCCCCACTTTTCTGTTTTGTTCCAAAAAGCAGCAGATGCTCTCTGTCTCCCCTTAGCATGGCCCCATTAATCTCATGACCAAATACCGAGCCAGAAACCGGACGAAAGGCCTCGTGAAACACTTTCATGATCCTTGTTCTTACACTGAAGTATAGCTCACCATGCAGAATTAGTACTTGACTCACCGTGGAGCCAATAAATGAAACAAAAGAGCTGTAGCATTGCTCTGCCTCGAACGACTGTGCCCTTTTTTGCAGCACATGTGCAAATTCAGCATGAAATGTGACCTATTCCTAAACAGACGGGAGATTTTGCAGTGCAACCGAAAAAGATCAGATGATTGAGACTGAACATTGTTGGTTAAGAGGCAGGATGAGTCAGGTGTCAGTCGTGTATAGTACAGAGAGTACAGAGTACTTGGTTTAGTGAGCTGAAATAGGGGTTGGGGTCAGTTGGGGTCAATTGGAGCACAAAGGAGCGCAGCTCAGCCACAGGCAAGTGGCTGAGCTGCGCAGCACAGCACAGCGCTCTGTCTGCATGTTGTTGTTGGCAGGCCACCCGCCCTCTAAGCACGCAGCCATCTATCCACATCGTGTCCTTCCTGGGCCTCTGTCAGTCAGACTGTAGGAGATGTCTGTGTCTGCGGGTGAGGATTAAATACCTTAAGTCCAACCCCCCCCAAGCTCCACCCCTTCCTGCAGATCCCAGGAGGATCTGATGTCTGCTTCAGCTCACTGCTTCCCCCAACAGATCATTACAATGCTATTGTGTATTGTGCAACTCTTTTAAAATGCTTCATATAATGTAGCATTTCATCCTTCATCCACCCTTTAATTTCCATACACTTGATATGTGGGCTGCCTGCACCGTTGCTATTATCATACAGTCATCTGTATCATCTTTGGAAGTTTCACATCCTCTGTATGAGTGTCATACTCAGACGGCGGCTATAAATAATGCTGTTTCAGTGCAATATTTCTTTTAACTTCATAAGAGATCCCTAAAGTTGAAAAATGTGTTAGCAGAGAGACTCTCATTAGCCATCTATAATTACACTGTATCCTGTGTGGGGAAGAACTGACTTATCATTTAAAGAATGGCTTAAAATATGAATGAAATTAGAACTAGGGCCTCTTTAAGAAAAGAATGATTACTGATGTTTTATCCTCTTTTGCCTTCTTAAATGGCTGGTTGTTTTTGGAAATTCTATACTAACAGCATCAAGTAGTTTAAAATAGTAGTGCATCTTTTATTTGCTTGTTTTTTTATACTGCATTTACAGTATGCACAAGGCTCTGTGCTGTGCTAATTTCCCACAAAACAATGCAGTAGTAATACAGATACCAAGCAGGCAGCCAGATGGCAATCAAGGCTGCTCAGCTTAGAAACTAAAGTCAATAACTCTTGAGTACATGAGTGCAGATAAAGTTAAAGACGTAGCACACATCCAGCTGACAAGGACGGCTGTCAGAAAGTAGCAGTGTTGTGCACTTAGCACGTCCAAAAGTATATTGGCCTTGTTGACTGTGGTGCCACATCAGTGCTAAAGAATACTGTGATGAAGAGCAAGAAGAAAGTAAAGTTGAATTTGTTTAATTATTATTGTTATTCTTATTTAAATGATTAATTAATTCATGGTATTGAATAGGTATCTGTATTGGTCCATAGGATAGTGGTTAACACATTCACCTAATATGCAAAAGATCCCCGATTCAAGACTGGGGTGAGATGCAAATCCCAGGAGTTGCGGGTCAGGAAGGGTATCTGGTTGAAAAATATGCACCTCTGTCTGCTATGGTGACCCCTGGTGAATAAGGGAACAGCCAAACTAAGCTTTTATTGGTCCAGAATTTCACAATTGGTTCCCTAGAAACTAAAATATATTCAGCTTTTTATTCAGCTATTTATGGCAGCTGTGGTACTGTAGAATGTGTTGTAAATACTGTCCAAACTCATTATCGTATCTCTCAAATAGTTCTTGGTTGAAGCGGAAACCAAAGACCGAAATATTAAAGAGAGACACTATTCTACGATTGTGTCCTGGTTTTCTCCATCATGTAACCTAAAATATTGACCTCATTCTGAAATAAAAATATAGAACCCCAGTTATTTCTGTTTTTTGGACACAGACTGGTCACCTCTTTTCCTGGTATCAGCCCAGTGGCAGCAGCAGCATTGTTTGTAAAATCCTCTTAGCTGACTGCAGGCAGCAGCGCTCCGGACCTTCCTAGCTCCTCGAAGAATGACACAGTGACTTACTCAGAACATGACACCATCCCTCAAAGTCATCACTGCAGCATATCCCTCTATGTACAGCCAGCTGTGTAATGAAAAGTGACAACACATTGTCATGCTTTTAATGTCTTTGGTCATGGGGGGATGGATAGGGCTCTGTATAAAAGTATTTGGATTGCATAGTGTCTGCTTTATCCTGGGTTTTTTTCCACTGTATTTTTTTTCTAAAGCTGTGTAAAAGAACAATAATTGAACCATATTTTTAATACATTTTACTAAAGTGCATTTAGTGTGCTTCACAGACTTGCAGTAAAATCAGACGTTAAATTGAGGGGTAAGAATGATGTTTTGATTTGGACAGTATGCAACGATGGCCTCATCCGCTAAACCTCGTTGTACTAAGTCCCAAATTTTGTGTTGCAGCAGTATTTACCATCATATCTGGTATGGTTTTATTTACTGCTATGCTGGATACTATTCCCAGAGGGCCTCATAATCCTCTTACCATATGGGGGGGCAGAGAATATATTTTCTTGCTTCAAGTGTGGTTCCAGGCATAGCCTGAGGCTTATGGCAATTTTGGCTGCATCTTCCAAGTCCAGCCATAAACCTAGCCATACTCCCCCAGCCTCTGTCCAGTCTCCTGCCTCCTTTACCCCTGCATCCGTCAGCGAGCCCTGGATCCATTTTTAGCCTGCAGCATGGAACATGTTTGCTGGTAATACATCAGTAGGCATTATAAGATCAGCCTCCACTGGGGAAAGCATAACCTTGGGAGTGACTTTGTGGTTACAACTATCCGTACTCTTCCAACTAGCCTGCTGTGAATCTTAACATGCTTTCACTCTGAGAAAAGACTCTAAGGAATGGGAGCACTTGGAAGTTTGTCAAACTTAAAAGCCCCATATTTATTCTTATTCGCGCAGTATATACAGCAACATGCATTTGACTCATTATGAAAGTCATCATTTGGATTCTGAATCCTTCCTTTCCCATTTGGCAGCGCTGTTTCTGTTTGGGTTCTGCTGTGTGGCATGCCTAGCATACCAATTCCTCAGGGCCGTGACCTGATGATTAGAAGGTCAGTTCAGGTTGTATCACTTACACCCGAGAACACAAGCAGGCAAAGAACGACATATCAGGTTTGATTTGTCGCTGGGTGTGTGCCGCATGCTGAATCACGGTCTGAATTAAGCAGGCAGGGGATCTTTAATTATGTTTTCCCCAAATAAATCTAAATTATTTGCAGGAAAGGCTGGTGGATTTATTTTCTGTCTAATTTTAAAACATCCAATTCAGGCAGGTTTAGTATTTTAATTTGTCTCCTATTTTACACTTAATTGAGACTGAAATATTGGTGTGTATTGGACCATGTAAATGTCTTGCAACATTTTCTGAAGTATGCATGCACTGTGGGTATGCGTATGTATACATAGACAAAACTTGCGATGTGTCAAACCGGTGTGCAGTCCAATGACTCACACTGCAACGACACCAAAGCTTTTTTCCGTTGGCATCAGCCAGATGTGCTGCTTTTTGACTCAGCCAGCATCAGAATGCGTTTCCACATCTACTGTGTAACTTCTGCAGTCGTTTGAGCCTTCTGTTTAGTTTCAATCCCACTGTTTACGTAGCCTATGTTCGGGCTCATAATGTGGCAGGTTTCGGATGAAATGAATGGGAAAACACACATGGTGGTAACTAATCCCAGCGGCACCATCACACACTCACCACAAGCCACAGAGCCCCTCTCCATCCCCAGTTCCCACCCACTCTGGCTCCAGAACTGTTTCCATCCCTTGTGTCCCATCAGCGGCTGAACCCCCATCCTACTGGCCCATTAGTCTCTGTGCTGATGCAGCAGAGCCGTGATGGTCAGGCGGTATGGTAGATGAAAGACTGAATTATTTGCCTTGCAGCTGTTTTCTTCGTCTCCATCCCGCAGCCACCCTGTCTACAATTTCAGTTTACTTTAATTCTATCATTGCCATTATTATCATTGAAGGCTAGGTGACAAAGCAAACGAGGAACCATACAGATTAGCAGTGAGTCTTAAAAGCTCAAAGGAAAGGAGGAGAAGAATGGTCGATTTGCCACTACGGCTCTTTACTCTCTGCTGTGTATTTGTCATTTTGTATGAGTACAAAGGTGTGGGTGTGCATTTGTTTGGATGTGTGTGTGCCTGTGTCTGTGTGTGTGCGTGTGTGTGTCTGTGTGCCAGATAGCTGCCTGGCTGTGGGGTAAAGCTATTATTTTTCAGAGGATGGTATTTTATCTGTGATAATATGCTCAATAGATTGGGTTCTCCATTATTTATTGTTTCTCCACACTTATCAAATTTTTTTTCTAAAGTTGTTTGCTGAGCTTTCCATCTGCTATTCACACTCCCCCGCACTTTTACTTCCCCTGTCTTTCTTTCTCGTTCACTCGTAGCTATTTTCAACCCTGTGGAAAAGTTGTTGATTTTGGTAAAATCCCTGTAAGACACGATCATCAAAGACAGCTTAAACATTCAAAAGATTCTATTTTAGTGTTATAATAACTCTTATTTGATTGCACTACATTTTAATGACCATAATTCTGTGGGAGAGTGTGTTGTGTAAGCAGAGAACAGATGGCTCGGAGAGCCTATTTTAACAACCAAATGACTTGTTTTGTACACGAAGAGCTGACGAGGCACTCGAATTTTACTCAATTACAATTTTCCCCTAAATGGGTCTTTAACTTCATCCTTTTGCTTTCTCCCCCTCTCTCCACAGGCATCATCCACCAGATGAAGGGAGACTATGAGACCGCACTGAAACTCCACAAAACACACCTGGCCATTGCTCAGGAGCTAAATGACTATGCTGCTCAGGGCCGGGCTTATGGCAACATGGGTAATGCCTACAACGCCCTGGGAGCCTTTGACCAGGCTGTTCGCTACCACCGTCAGGAGCTGCAGATCTCCATGGAGGTCAACGACCGAGCCTCACAGGCCTCCACCCATGGCAACCTGGCTGTGGCTTACCAAGCTCTGGGTGCTCACGACCGTGCTCTGCAGCATTATCAGAACCATCTCAACATAGCTCGTGAGCTCAGAGATGTCCAGAGTGAGGCGCGGGCTCTGGGAAACCTCGGCAACTTCCATTGCTCTCGAGGAGAGTTTCCTCAGGCTGTACCATACTATGAGCAGTACCTCCGGTTGTCTCCTGACCTCCAAGATATGGAGAGCGAAGGGAAAGTTTGTCACAATCTGGGTTATGCCCACTACTGCTTGGGCAACTACCAGGATGCTGTCAAATACTATGAGCAGGACCTAGCTCTGGCCAAGGATCTACATGACAAACTGAGCCAGGCCAAGGCATACTGTAACCTTGGTTTGGCTTTCAAGGCTCTAGGAGACTTCACTAAGGCAGAGGAGTGTCAGAAGTACCTGCTGTCTCTGGCCCAGTCCCTGAACAATGCACAGGCTCGCTTCAGAGCTCTGGGGAACCTGGGGGACATATTTGTTTGTAAAAAGGATGTGGCCGGGGCCATTCAGTTTTATGAGCAGCAACTGGCATTAGCTCACCAGGTGTGGCCCCACATAACACATATTGTTCTAGAACAATTCTTCTTATTAAAATGAAAATGTTTATTTTGTTTATTTATTCATTTATAATTATTCTGTTATGTCCTTTATGCCAATATAGTGAAATTCTTTCTTGTTTCAGGTTAAGGAGCGTAGGATGGAGGCCTGTGCGTATGCTGCCCTCGGGGCCACCTATAGACTTGTACAGAAATATGACAAAGCCTTGGGCTACCATACCCAGGAGCTGGAAGTGTACCAAGAGCTCGGTGATGTGTCAGGAGAGTGCAAAGCCCATGGTCATCTGGCTGCTGTCTACATGGCCCTCGGGAAGTACGCGATGGCTTTCAAGAGCTACGAAGAGCAGTTAGAACTCGGTCGGAGGCTGAAGGATCCTGTTGTGGAGGCTCAGGTGTATGGAAACATGGGCATCACGAAAATGAATGTAGGGGTGATGGAGGAGGCTATTGGCTACCTTGAACAACAGCTGGCCACTTTACAGCAGCTGAGTGGAAACGAAGCAGTAATGGACCGGGGCAGGGCCTATGGTAATCTGGGAGACTGTTACGAGGCTCTTGGAGACTTCGAGGAAGCCATCAAATACTATGACCAGTATCTGTCAGTGGCTCAGAGCCTCAACCGCATGCAGGACCAGGAGAAAGCCTATAGAGGCTTAGGCAATGGACACAGGTGAATCTAGGAATTTGTTTCAAATGTACTTTTTTGATATTATCAGAAACACTGTTTTTCAGCATTAATATCCTCTTGCTGTTACGGCAACAGATACTTGTATCGGCTCAGTTTTAAGTACTAATGACAGTACTTTGCATATAATTTGTCTCCTTGCTCTCACAATTATGGACCACCATAGTTTAGAGACGCCTCGCTGTAGTGAACAGCACTTGGATGTGGCGCTAGCCGTCTCAGTAGCAGCAGCCTAGCGGCCCTGGCCTTATCTGTATGCAAAGTGGCTTTGGCACACAGATGTCTGAAACGGAGGGATGCACAGTTATTTCAAGACAACCTCTTACATCTTGTGTCTCTTCGCCGTTCTATTTCTCCTCATGCCTCAAAGAGCTGATAGCAACCTGGGAGACTACACTGCAAAATAAAACACGAGAAGGCTCGCCGAAATCCTCATTTCAGAGATGATTTTCTTCTTATTGTGCGTCATCAGCATGGCACGGCAGCAATCACACACAGCAGTATTAGCCATGCATGAGTTCAGAAGGGAATAATAGACATCACACATAAACCCTTCTCATCTTCCAGCGGCTCTTAGTCAGGCAAATACATTATCACACAAGATTAATTAAGCCAAAGGCTTTTATTCTTTTAATGCACCATTTGAACCAGCAGCCAGCAATTGTTGCTGTTCCTGAGAATGTGATAAAAGTCTGTTTGAAGGCTGCGAAGGCGAATAAAATGTTCACATGGGATGATTTCCACTCTGTCAATACGTACTCAAGAGGATGGGAGCAGGTGGCCTATCTTACACGGTTAACCGTGTTCTACTGCAAAATAGTCTGCACTTGAAATATCATATCATGCCTCAAATATTCCTCATATAGGAATACTTTCACACGCTCTTTAGTCTGTCGACATCAGCAGCTTTCAGCACTGAAATGAAAGGCAAAAATCTATATTTCATTGACTCCAATACTGAAATTATCTGGCACTTTGCAAATGAAAGTCTTCCTGCAATGTGTGCTGCACGATGCGTTCTAATAGTTCTCTGGTAAGAGAATGATATGAGATAAAACAAAGTGCTATAAATAGATTTTTGATTTTGAGTGTTGTGAACTTGAAAGGCATTTTGGGATTGTTTCAGCTTTAACTGAATCTGTCAGTGACATATTCTTCCAAATTTTCTTGCTAGGTTACATCACGTATCTCACTTCTAATCTGCTTCACACTAACAATCGCTGTTTTTTGTCTTGATCTGCAGGGCTATGGGAAATTTACAACAGGCACTTGTGTGTTTTGAGAAACGGCTAGTGGTGGCTCATGAGTTGGGCGAGTGTGGAGGCAAGGCTCAGGCCTACGGTGAACTGGGCGCGCTCCACAGCCAGCTGGGCAATTACGAGCAGGCCATCTCCTGTCTGGAGCGTCAGCTGGCCATCGCCCGTGACACCCAGGACAGACTACTGGAGGGTGACGCCAGTTGTGGTTTGGGGACTGTATATCAAGCCATGGGAGAGTACGAAACGGCCCTGCGGTGCCACCAAAGTGACCTGGAGATCGCAGAGGAAGCGGGCAGCACCACACGCCAGGCCCGCGCCTATGGCAACCTGGGCCTTACCTATGAGTCGCTAGGAAACTACGAGCGGGCGGTCGTGTTCCAAGAACAGCACCTAAGTGTGGCTGCTCAGACTAATGACTTGGCTGCCAAGACACTGGCCTATGGCAGCTTGGGGAGAACACACCACGCACTGCAAAACTACTCACAAGCTGTCATGTACCTGCAGGAAGGTGAGTGAGTCAGGGGGGAACAGGAGAGAGGATTGCCTTTGTTGTCTGAGCTGATAGGCTTAGAGTTTGTGAATTAATGAATAGGAAATGCAGAGCCTATTTGTTGCTAAGCCTTTGCCACATTTTTATTAGGCTGTGTGCATGTATATGTGTGTGAGTGTGTGTGTGTGCTTATGTGTTATAAGTGCACTAGGGAATTTTGTGTGTGTATTATGCGTCTGTGTTGTCTTCTGAGCTGTATATGTATACCAGCATTTGTGTGTATGTCTATGCAAACCTATCAGAATGCATGCCAAGGCATTTTTCCCGTGCACCCCTAGCTGTTTTTCACACCTCTGTATCTACCTTCTCAGAGGGTTCTTTGCAGCAAGCTGCAAAAGAATCTTTTCACACCGTAGCTGTCATACTCCTGCCTCTTAACGCTTCATTGTGCCCCGCAGATTATGGCGAAATAAAAAACTGCAGCTTGGCCTCTCAGAAATTCATTATGTCAGTGGCACCGCTCAAAGTGTTCGCTCCTGAGGATGTGATAAGTTGCATCTTTCATGGATGGGAAAGCGCCAGACTTGCCCGTGCCCACTGACAGGCACCACCCACCGTGTCACAACCCAGACCCTGTTTGAATCAATGAAGCTGGAGTTTGTGTAAGAGGACATTTGTATATTCTGCTCTGGAGTGAGCGGAATGCAGGGGAGCAAGAATAAATCTCCTCTATCTCTCCTTTGCCGGCTGTATTCGAGTTCACTTTTCCTACACCCTCTGCAGGCCTGCTCGTTGAGCTTTAATGGAAACAAAGGCGACAGGCCATTCTGTCTCCACACCGTCCTCTTACTGTCCCGCGCACTGTCCTTGTATTGCTCCTTGGTCTGGCTGTGAAAAAGAACAGTGCTGCCTTGACAGCCAATTATTTCTGGCCAACCTGCCCAGACCAAAAAGTTGGCATGGTTTTTTTTTTCCCCCATTTAGTTTTTCTGTTTTTTCTGCTTCCAC
Organism: Copadichromis virginalis; assembly: GCF_057382275.1. Taxonomy (NCBI): domain Eukaryota; kingdom Metazoa; phylum Chordata; class Actinopteri; order Cichliformes; family Cichlidae; genus Copadichromis; species Copadichromis virginalis. The sequence continues at coordinate 16,256,593 of NC_140629.1, forward strand.
TTCTAGTTTTTTTTATCTTCATGCTGCACTGCTTATGTTTTGTTTCTGTTTCCAAAAAAGATTAATTAGTAAGAGGGAAAAGGAAAAGCAGCTCCAAACTAGCAGATATCGTCGACAGCATGTGACCTCCAAACCACTGCTCGTGTATCTGTATGTGTCTGCGTGTCAGATGATTATACTTTGTTGTGCAGTACATTATGCAAAGATAAGGCTGCCCGATAACAAGCTTTGGGGTTTTTTTTCTTCTTCTTGCACTGTAATATTACAGAGCATTGTGCAGGACTTTCTAAATGTTAAACAAAGAATCATTACACACCGAGATGCACTTTCCAACGATTGATGCAATCAATAGTGTCATTAAATCAATGCAGTCATTGTAGCGACTAATGGAGATATTCCATGCCTGACTTATAGAATCGCTTATTAAGCAAACTAAAGGGATAACAATATTAACCTTCAAGGGCAGTTATTTGTTGGAAATGTACTGGAAGCCTCTTGTGTTTACATCATTTAATTTGCAAGTGTATTTATATGTATTCTGCACAAAACATTTCATAAGCTACACTCTAATTAATAATATTTGTGGCGAATGTTGGACGCAAAACATTTATAGGAAGACAAAATCATATGAAAAACTCATCTTTGATCAAGATGGGGTCTTGATCATAGGTCAGATACACAACTAAACATCAGATAAGCATTTTCGTTTCGGCCTTCACCGTGGAAAACGAGTTTTGTGACACGTGAATTTTTTCTAGGACAGGACCAACTTAGAAATTCCCTTAAAGCGTGTTCATGCTGTTAGGCTGTTGAGGGCTTGTCAAGAAGCATTTAAAACTAAATAGAGCTGGATGATATGGATCTCTGCACAACTCTCGACCAGTTATCATCATGTGTCTCATATTTTTGGTGCTAATATTTTATGCCATTAATATTAAATGTTGGTTGCAGTTAGTTGTGCTGAGTGCTGAGCTGGTGGCTTAAGGAGCTACAGATATTCTTTATTTTAGTTTTAATCTCCATATTATTCTACTTTGGCTTAAAATCTTTGACATTAACTACAAATGTCTGTGTAAACGTCACAATAAAGCCCAGCTTTGTTTTCTATAAATCATAAATTATGATAAATTACACAAAGACTCTTTTCATCATTAGCATTTCTTATGCATCTTTGTTACACGTTATATGAGAAAATGTTGGTTGTTTATAAACACCTAACTACAGAATAATATATAAATGTAAAAATCTAATATATAATTACTGGTTTTCTTTGCAAGCTACATAGAAACCTGTTCAGTTTTAAAGACAAAGAAAACCTAACCTGTTAACCTTGGGTTTGATGTTTATATAAAACACTTTCATTTTGTTATGGCAGGTGATATTCACCAAAACATGTGCACTGTTATATTTATATTTTGATGAGCAGAGTACATGTACTGATTTCTTTTGGTCAGTAATTTAAGATCCCATTTGTAATACACTTTGTGTCTTGGCTGTTGATCTAAATTTCCTCGTAGTCTTATTATTTAATCTCAAACTGGTATCTTCATAGTAATTGCTTTATATTTTTTATATATAAATGCCTATATATTTACACCGATCAGGCGTAACATTATAAGCACCTGCCTAATATTGTGTTGGCCCCCCTTTTGCTGCCCAGACAGCCCTGACCTATCAAGGCATTGACTCCTGTAGACCGCTATGCCTCAGATGTAACAAACTACGATGTTCTGTGTATTCTGACACCTTTCTATCAGAACCAGCATTAAATTTTTTAGCATTTGAACTACAATATCTCATCTGTTGGATCCCATCACACGGGGCAGCATTGGGTCCTGATTTTCATAACTGAGCCTTGGTCGCCGTGACCCCGTCGCTGGTTCACTGCTGTTCCTTCCTTTGCCCAGTTTTGATAGATGCTGACCAATGCATGCTGGGAACACCCCATAAGAGCTGCAGTTTTGGAGATGTTGTGATCCTTACTTAATTCTTACTTGCTTCCTTAAATATCCCACCCACTAACAGGCGATGATCGCTGCATGTGGGATGATGTTGGTGCAACATTTCACTCAGATTGGCCCACCCCTTAATGAGGAGATATGGTGCAAACAGACATATATAGCAATAGTCTGATTAATTATTTATTTCTACGGAATACATACAGAGTATATGTGCTGTCAGTATTGTAACTATTGTCTTTCTTCTCCCCAAAATGTGCTTGTGTGATTTATGCCCCGTCCTAGCAGCATATCGGTGCGTTGGATATAACTTCAGCGATCCCTCCCTGCTAATCTTTGCAGCATCTCTTTGGCGATTTCTGTTCCTGATATTCACAAATAACTCCATGGCACTGGCCAGCTGCGCTGAGATGAGAGAGAAGTGAGGCTCTGGACCCTCTCTTTCTACTTCTCCTTTTTCATCCAGTACTAAACTACTCTTTGCAGTTTTTATTTGTACAATATAGTGCAACACTATCAGAGCAGTGTCCCTGGGGGAGATTGCCTGAAAAAGTGTGCTTAATCTCAAATTTTTTAATAATATCAAACATACTGTCCACCGTTCCACATGCGGCCATGATCAAAGGGCCTTTTTTTGTGTGTGTGTGTCACATGCATGCGTGTCGGGATGTTTATTTGCAGCACAGTGCACTTGCGGCTATGCAGTGCGTGAGATGTGAATGTGGAGTCTGCATGTAAAGCTTGTTTGAAGGCAGAGGTGCGTGGGCCTCAGGGGCTGCAGAGGATCTCTCACCCAGCTGTCAAGCAGCCTTTAAAGTGTTCTCTAGTTGCTCTTCAGGGTGCAGCCAGCCACGGCCACATCCTCATGTCAGCCGCTGCTACGTGCCTGTGCCTGCGGGGTGCACCAAAGGCACGCACGGTGACAGTGACAGACACTGAATGATACAGAGCGGGAGAACAGAGGGAATGAGAGAGTTAGGGAGGGAAGGAGGAGCAGAGAGGAAGAAAGAGGATGGCAGCGGAGTGGAGGGAAAAGACAGAGATCGGCATGAGTCATAATTCACATGTATTATTTCACTGTCAGCTAGAGAATAAAGAAAACATAGGTTGGTTGACATTCAGGTTTGATCATAAAAAAAAACTATCACAGAGCAGCTCAGAGAAAGAAAGGTATGTGTGTGCGTGCACATTTGTGCGTGTTTGAGTGGGGGAGACATGAAAGACTCAGAGCTGGAGTTGAGATGAGTGAGGGGTGAGGCTGTCAGAGAATGAAAAGGATAATTTAGATCTGTTTCCTCTCTCTTACTTCAGCGCCTAATGAGCCCTAAGCAGTGCAGAGTCCCTGCAAGCACTACCACCACAGTGAAGATGAAACAGGTAGAGAGTTTGGAGGGGGGGCGCTCCGAGACAGAGGCACAGAGATGAGAAAATGAATAGGAGGTAGAGGGAGAGAGTAGCACAGCAGATGCATTGGGGGGAGAGGGCAGGCAGTCAGACAGAGGGAGGGTGTGTAGAAAGATAAGGATACAGAGAGAGAGGGGAGACTGTTGCAGGCTTCAAAGGCTGCCGGCTAGCGTGGCCATGGAGGAGCCATGAAGTCTATGGTTCTGTGGTGTGCTGGTCTTGCGGAATAGGCTGGCTTTTTCAGGTCACGCTCTCTGTTCTTGGCTTATCTGGTTCAGCCACAGACCGTTTTCCAGGAATGAAGAAAAAAAGCCCATTTTCTCCTCCCCCCTGACCAAAAGCACGTCTAGACCCCTGTATCACACGAGCGGGGTGGAGAGAGTAGACTTGCAAATACGGAGCTCGTGTAAAGTGAGACTGTGCATGTGCGGTGGCCTGTTGCAAACAGCAGAATGCTTGCTGTGTATTTTGTACCTTGTGGATGATGTGTGACCCAGCGACTGTGTGTGTGTTTTTTTTTTCATTATTGTCCTCTGAGGAGTGGCATTTTCATCTCAGTAATTGGGCTGAACCAAGTGCTCGGCAGGCAGGCTGAGGACACATGCTAAGATGTGACGAGTGCCTGAGAAATTGGAAGTGAAAAACAAACCAGATGATCTGACACGGGCACATTTAGCGAACGAGCACACGTGCACGTGCACATTCATACCTCTGCTGGCTCCCGAACAACTCTGAAGGTCTCTCAAACAAATATCACAAAGTCAACTCTGTGTGTTTGCACGTTGTCTGTTATTAGCTCATCAGTGTGTTTGCAAATATTTGGAGATGTCCTAGTGATGCGGCGTGTTTGTGTTTGCTCAGCCAGTCAATCCTGAGCATTGATTACTATGCAGACCCATTAGTGCTCTAAGAATCTCCCGTTATGGCCAAAACATGTGTGTGTGTTTTAGCCCCAGTGCAAGCAGCATCTTACAACTGAGGCCAAATATCCAAACCTGTTCGCTGTCAGAACATCAGTACCACGCTATGCTTACATCTGTTCCTCTGAAAGATACCTAAGAGTCTGTCTGCTCTGAATAATTTTTACCCTCCTCTCCCTCTCATCTGCTCCCTTCTCCTTGCCTTCTGACAGGCCTGCGGCTTGCGGAGCAGCTTGCTCGACGTGAGGACGAGGCGAAGATCCGCCATCGTCTTGGGCTTTCTCTGTGGGCCAGTGGGAATCTGGAGGAGGCCCAACATCAGGTAAAGCATCTCCTGCTCGCTCCTCTTCTGGTTATGGATCACCTTGACTCAGACCTCTCATTTCCTTCTCTCCTCACTTCACCTCCTCTCTCCTCTCCCTTCCATCTGGGCTCCTTCGACCTCTGGTAGTTAAGGCTGACCGCCAGTAAGCCCACATCTGTCGGCTTTGAGGTTGGCAAGGATTAGAAATGAGAGGTGGAAGTACTTGTCTTAAACACATGGGGAAATATACGTTTTCAGCAATGCCTTCGAGGTAAAAAAAAAAAAAAAAGAGCCATGAGGAGAGAGAGAACAACAGGAGGAAAGAAAAGAAGGCGAGGTGGCTGTAGAGTTAGAGCATTGGTGCTGGCAGTATGCTATGGAGTCTGTTGAGCTGGTAAATGCTGTCATCTCAGCAGACAGGCGACAGATGAGTGAATATTTTTTTGTATCTGCGTGCATGGTCTCAGGATCCCCCAAGCCTCTGCATCACACACACATTCACTCCTCTTCAGCCCACTGCCCACCTAGCAAGCATGGAATATCCCCTTAACATCTCTCTTTGCAGTCTGTCCACACACCACAGCTCACTAGTTGATATATACATATATAAAAAAGTATATATATACATATATATATACTTTTCTTCCCCCTTTCTTTGGCTTGTGTATCCACATGCAAGTTTGTGAACAGTCAGTCAGCAGCGGTGGCTGTCACGTGCGTCTGTGGGGATGTTTTTTAGCTGCTTTCATTTTTAAAATCTAGTCCAAGACTCTTTTTTTTTCTTTCCCTTTTTTTTTTTTGTTATGACACACGCGCACAACTTGCATTTATTCGACCCAGATAGCTTTTGTTTTTCCGTCGGCCCTGCATCATACTTTTTCAAAAAAGTATTTTTGTCTGTTTGCAATTATCTGTAACAAGAGCTGAGAATGAAAGATGAACCAAGGTGATGGCTAGAGCAGGGGCTGAGTGCTTGTGACTCATATTGAGGAATTTGTGTTCAATTAAAGCAAAATATTATTCTAACAAGCCAATGCAACATATTTTCCACTGCATGTTTGCTTTCCAGCTTAATGCTTCACCTTCAAGACCCTAATAGTCCATGCTAACATTGTGTTGTCCTTGTTGCAATTAACTGCAATCCAGTCGTTTGCATACATACAGTACACCACAGCTATGTTGAATGTTTTTCTGCCTGTCAGCTTGTAGCTCTTGCAGTGACTTGGTGGTTGGAAAGGACGCTGTTGTCCTCAGAGTATAGATGAAATGATTATTCATGAGCTGGCCTGTCGCTACAGCTGACCTTGGTAAACACTCTGACCCACTTTATACTGCTATTTTAAAGGCTTGTATTTAAATTTATAAAGCGTTCATAGGTGTAGATTAAGAGTACTTGACCTCATGTTCCTCATTTCTCTCTATCTGCGCACCGAATTGTATTTTAGCACCCTAGCTGTGATCCCGGTGCTCGTACTGGCACACAGATTGACGTGTCCTGATTCTAATCAGGTATTTGAACAGTGCTTGCTCTCGCTAAGAAGCATTCATATCTCGGCAAACGTGAATCGATACATTTGTGCCTGCTTAAAAAAAATAATAAAAAAATCAGCGGTCTACAGTCGATTAAGCCTTTACCTCTGATACCATCTTCCGCAGGGGGATGAGAGCTCCCCGGGGATTTTATTTTAGAAAAATCATTCGAGGTATGTGTGCATTCAAGTCTGCTCACGTTTACTGATACAGTGTGACACTGACATTCACTTAACATGTCAGATAAAAGCCATGTTAGTGTGTCAGTAAAACAAGTGAGCGCTATCTGAATAGGTAGCGGCCTGAGAATGCCGCAGATTTTACTGCACCTGTGTCGCGGCAAAAAAGACACTATAGATGCAGTGCCCCCCCCCCCCCCCCCCCCCCTTCATCTGTGCCAGTAGGGGTGAAGACAGAGGAAAGGCGCTGTGAGAAATTAGTTACACTCTTAAAGGGATATCTGCAGGCCTAACAGATGAAACTAGCACTGCAGCAATCAGCCCACAGCCCTATCAGCAAAATCAGCCTGAGACTAGCAGCTCCTTCTACTAGGACTAATGCAGCAGAACTCACAGATTCTCTACTCTCCCCCCTACACTCCCTCTGACACACTTTCCTCTTTGACCTTGGGATATGCCTGACGAGCTAGATTCTATGCCTATGTACTCACCAGGAATCCACACACACTTTCTCCCTTTCCTTCCTCTTGTCAAAGCCACAGGGTTGATAAAATCCATTTAATCCATACCAACAATCCTTTTTCCACTGCAGAGCTCTTTGTCTTGCGTGTACTATGGTCGAGCAGCAAGAGTGTTTTACCCTCTCTGCTGGCCCCAGACTCCTGGAGAGTCACTCTATAGCAGTCCCAGTTATTCTACAGGGCTGCTATATAGGTGCAGAAATAGGAAATCAATAAAAGGCTCCCATGAATCAGCACTCTTGGCCGGTTCTGCTTGGCCAGTGTGCAACAGTCCTTGCCGCCCCACCTTTTCATTGTCTCGCCTTCTTCTTTCAATCCGGTGTCTGGCCCTGAATTGAAAGATCCAACAACACAGACGGGCCTATTGAATTCACAAAGCATTTATTTTCCTGAACCGTGTTTGTCTAAGATGCTCAGGGTAATGGTTTAGCTGCTCGCAGCCCTTTCTGGGCAAATGAGAGCTGAGGAGAGGTTTACCTGTGTTTAATGGTTATTCATCAAGCTACATTACAGTACTTTATTCTGCTGTGAGAGAGAAAAGAAGAAAGGAGGCTGATCAGTGATAACCTGTGAGGTGGAATGCTACCATCTAGTGGCCATGTTCATTTTCTATCCTCTAAGGCCTAATCATGCCCAATTTAGTAAGATGCAGACATATTTAACCAACTTGTCTTTCTCATAGAATCCCAACTGCCTTCCTTTTTTTAAACACAGTTTATTCATTTTAACTTATTTTCCAGAAAAGGTATTTTGATGCAACGCCTTGCTGTTTCGGGGTCATCGTTGACGGTGCCGATGACTATTTCTTGTTATGTTTTTGTACACTATTCTTGTCTGGTAAATGAGCAATCCAGGAATGTCTGAACGCATTGCTGCCGTTATTTATCCTTAGCTTTACCGAGCATCAGCGCTGTTTGAGACCATCCGCCACGAAGCCCAACACAGCACAGATTACAAGCTTTCTCTGTTTGACCTGCAAACCTCCTGCTACCAGGCTCTCCAAAGGGTCCTTGTCAGCCTCGGTACGTCAACACACTTTACTCACACTCTCAGTACTGCACGCTGTTATGACTTGTTTTTGCTTTTGCCTCTGTGTGCACCTGAATGATTTTAGACTTCATCCGCTAATCAAAGCTGACCTCTGAACTCCGCAGGGCACCACGATGAGGCCCTGGCAGTGGCAGAGAGGGGTCGTACAAGAGCCTTTGCTGATCTCTTGGTGGAGAGGCAGACGGGCCAGCAGGAGTCGGATCCATACACGCCGGTAACAGTGGAGCACATCTTGGATACCGTGAACAGCCAGAGGGCTTTGGTGCTTTATTTTTCTATGGCTGCTGGTTACCTGTACAGCTGGCTGCTGGCTCCAGGAGCAGGTAGGTTTGGACTCTAGCTGAAAACTTTTTAATGAGTTGCTGAAATCCCATCATGTCTGTCTGACTACTGCTCTCCTGAATCTCTTTGTTTTACTTTGTTCTTTTATTCAAAACATTTAAGTGTGTGTACTTCCAATGCAACATTTTGGGGTTTTTTTACTTTAATAACCTGAAATGTGGCAAAAGCACAGAAAATGACTATTAAAAAATGGCTTAGAAATGTTGAAGTGGCACGATTTGTGCAAAGGCGATCAATAATATGAAATTATTCTGTCTGTACAGAAGCTACTTGGTTTAAAGCAAAAGCAGCCCCATGCTCACGCTTGCTTGTTCAAATTAAAGCACATAAAAAGCCCAGAGGCTAGAGGCTTGTTTTGCACTGCAGGGGTAGGAAGGCCAGCTTTAACACTGAGCAACAGTGCCACCTGCCACTCCACTGCTAGGATTTGCCCCCCTGCCTCGCTTTTCACCCCCAGAAGGCATCTGCCTGTGAACTATGCTAATTGATTGTGTCACCGATAACGACACAGCCAAAACACCAGTGGCGTCATCTTCACACGTGTCAACAGCAAAAGTCTTCCCTGCTTTTATGTTTCATGTTTGCTTTTGTTTTCATCCGTTTTCTTGATATTGCTTTGTCCTGGCACTTCTTTATACACTCCTAAATCTTTCTCTCTTTTGTTTACACTCTGAGTAGCGCTGATGCTAGCGCAGCCCCTTTTGTTTGCCTTGTAAAATTCCAGTTGTACAAAGAATAAGCTACGGTGCATGTCGCCCGACTGCTGTGGCTGCCCTACTGCTGGCTTTGCTTTGACTCTCGTGTGAAGAAAGGAAATGAGAGCCGTGACCCATGTTCCAAGGCACAAGAGCCTGAACATTTGATCAAATCCAGCTCCCAGGCAACCAGATGAACTTGACCTCCAAGCACTAGTCATAAGGAGGGGAGGAACACTACAGGGACCGGAGTACATCTTCAAAGCATCGAATATTGCCCCAGGCTAAGAGGGAGCCACTTGCTCACTAATCGCCTGTCTGTCACTTCCTGGCATTCCCTGGCATCCAGCTGGTACACAAACATGTCCAGCTCTAAAGAGTCTGCAGTCAATGAATGGGGCTCCTAATGTCATGCTGTAATTACTCCACTAGTGTACATTCTGGCCTGAATTAGCATGCACGTGCATATTCACCGGAATCACTTTACCCGTCTATTTAAACACATTTAATACGAAATGGTGAAACACACTGACACACCCACAAACCAGACACACACAAACAGCCGTATTCGCCCGATGTGCTCTTCCCCACCTGCTTGAAACTTAGCCGAGCTCTCGCGGCAGGCACCAGATGGCACGGGCAGCCTACTCTTATCTTTTATTGAACAATATTTGTTTTATTCATTTTGCTCCGCAGATGCACTGCTGCACGTGCCCTCACCCACAGCTCTCAGTTGAAATAATCCAATATTGCCACCGTCGAGAGCGAGTAATAGGAACATATTAAAAAAAAAAAAAAAAGGAAAGAGAGAGGGTGGAAAATAGCCACTTTCATTTGTTTTGTCATTACACTTCATAACCACCTGAAAGCAGCCAGTCATATTTACACTCCCCTCCTTTCTCTCTCTCACTCTCTCCACAGGCATCCTGAAGTTTCATGAGGTGTACCTGGGCGAGGGCGTAGCCGAAGGGGGGTCGGAATTCCAAGAGGGAGGTGTCGGCGGAGTGGTCAGTGGCTCCTCGTTGGAGCAGCACATCGCCAGTGCCCGTGAGGCTCTGGGGGTAGAGTCTTATTATAGCAGGTGAGGTGTAACAATGAAATGAAAACTCTATTTAGTTAGCTCATAATCTGTGTCACTTCCTTTTCCCTCTTTAATAACTCACTTTGTTGATTATGGCTTAGCGTACACTCGTCGCACATGTATTTGTTTTAGTTTCCCTTAAACAGAGCCACATTTTAGGTAGATCAAGTAAATGAATTGCACAAAGCTGATTTACCAAGTCGACATACTGCAAATTGTGCAAATTGTGTTGCATGTCATGCTGGAAAAAAAAGCATGTCTTATTTTGCACCCGATGTTGTTGAGATAGTTGCCGCTAGCAGTCTTCATTTATTTGTAATGAGAGGGGGAGAAGTTATCAGAACAAGTGCATAATTGGCACGGGTGGATGGCTCAAAGCTGTGAGTCCAGTGCCAAAACTTTGGCTCTGTCCCGTAGCTCTACATTCAGTCCTCGTCCTGCATGTTGTCCTCAATAATACTGGTATTAAACTAAACTGAGCTTAATGTAGAGTGTTAGATGGAGAAGGAGAATTCAGGTACTAGATTCATGCAAGGGTGTGTCTTCTTTTATGAACAGCCACGGTAATTTCTGCACTGAGCTGATGGGGTTTGCAGTGTTTCAGGCTGTGTGCTTTCACAGCTTTTACATGCCTTATTGAAATGTCTGTGAAAACAAAGCTATTTACGGAACTGTGTTGACATATTAGATTAATGTATGAATGTTACTATATCTAATAATGACTTTATTAAATACCTAAAGCCTGACAGCCTGCAGAAAAAAAGTCAAGAGCAATGTGTGCATTTACGCACACGGCGCAGTATTATTAACGTTATTAACACACAGATGGCTCGGGAACTGGTGCTAAATAATTTCTTCTGCTCTTTTACGCGTGGGACAGGTGAGTTGTTAAACACATATTTCAGATTTATACGGTGGATGAGTTTGTAATAAATCCTCCACTTCAGTCCTCAGGACCACACGCAGCCGCCAGCAATGTCTGTCACAAGAGTTCAGCCTTATATCAAAACATTTTCATTCTTCTTCCGCCTCTCAGTTATCTGAATTGCCACGCTGTTTTCAGAGAGAAACACGCATAAAACCTGCTTTTTATGTTATTATTGTTAGTTTTTGTTAGTACGTTACTTGCGTCTTCACCCACCCTCAGCTGGTGTGTTCGTTTTTTTAAGGAGGTAGTGGATGTCTGTCATCACAGGAAGCATCACACTCTTTTACACACACACTCACAATAAAACAACCCTTCTTCTGCTAAGGCCTGATTTAGACTGCTGAGGGGAATCTTTATAACCTACTTATGCTTGTTCTGGTGCATTACATGTTAATTGCCATGTGGTCATGACCCAGTGTTTTATATGTGGTAAAATGCTGGGATTTTTTTTTTTTACCTTGTGTATCCCTGCACTTTGTTGTGGAGAGTATTTTTTGGGTGCAAAGATGTTTGTCCCTGTAGTTTTACCACTTTTTGGAACATTCCCTGAGATCAATTACAATCATTTCAGCAATCTTACTTTATCGCTTTAGTGTAGAAAATTATATTAATAGCATCAATATAAGGAGTCACAAATGTCAGCAAATTCCTGGAGGGAGTTTGCTGAAACTATCATAACTGACTTGATGGAAAACTAGAGGGAAGCTTCTTTGCACATTCCCGTCACGTCCCTCTAGGAATTTGCTGACATTTGAGATTGCTTATATTGAGCCTGTGAGTATTATTCCTTATAACTGAGGTGATGACTGGTACTCTGTTACTGATAGATTAAAAAACTAAAAGTAGCCAGAAATGCACAGGATGAATTGATGGTGTTGAACAGGCCTCACAAGAGCTGCGGAGAGAGATTTGCAGGTGATCTTCTAACAGTGTGCTGATTTAAAAACAAAGATCGCACCAGTTCATTTCAGTAACGACCAAGCTTAAAGGGCTTTGCTCTCCCCCCCAGTGGGAATAAATGAGATGGAATAATGGCTCTTGATATAGCTCGAGGTGTTGAATCCACCTAACACACAGCCAGTCTGACAACCCAAGGAAAAGAGAAGGCGGTTACTGTAACCTTAAGGAAGAATGGGGAGGAAGGTTCAGAGGAGACGCTAAAATCAGTGAGCCAAAAGTCAAATAAGAGGCTGGTAGTGAATAGAGATCTAACACACAACAGGGGATGTAGTCATATGTGTAGGGCACGTGAAGTGTTCTGAGATGTATCAAAAGTTCAAATCACCCATTGACATCCTTGGAGCTACACTGCACTTGACGTGTGCCATGTTTCTCTAGTTGGAGTTTGATCCATAGTGACCAGCTGCTCCACCCAGTGCCAGTCTCTTCCACCCCTAGCAGTCTGGCCCTCCTGCCCCATTACCAGCTCATTTACTTCTCCAATGGGAAGTTGCATACACACCACTGCGCCTGGATGGGCACCATATGGCCCCACTTACCAGCCCATTCAGTCTCCAGAGTGCAGAGAAAGGGAGGCAGCACTCTGAAATGAGTGTCTACAGAATGAATGGGATGGAGAAAAATGGAGAGGAGCATATGTGTGTGAAAGACAGGATAATAAAGAGAGCGGAAGACACGGCTTTTGTGATAGTCGAAATCTGCGTATTAACATGTGGAATCTCTCCATCTTTTTGAAAATCCAGTCTGAATAGGTCTGTTACCATGTACATTCCCGGAGAGCGAATCTCAGTGTGAGCCACGTACTGTGGCTTTAAGAATTGCAGTGGTAGGTGCGCAAGGCAATCAGAGATCCCATGGTGGTTCCAAGAAGTTCATACAGCTGCTGTGAGATACTCTAAGAGTTGCATGATATCAAAGGAGAGGTTCACGCATGAAGGGCGAGATGAGAGAGTGGTTGCGAGCTAGTGATTGGGGGGGGGATGACACCCCCGCGACTGGATCAGCATTACTGGCATTATATTGAAAGGATTACAATCAGGCTGTTGGATCCAGGCTGAAAAAAAGAGGCCAAGTGTGTGAGGGTTGAACGGTGTGTGTTTTTTGGCAGGTCAGAAGTGTCTGTGTGTGTGTGTTTCTGTGAGTACTTGATTTATCCGCAGCGAAACAATATAAGAGTGTATTGTCTGCTGTGCTTTTTTTTCTCTTGGCAACATTTCTGTGGCCTTGGATGCCTCTCACTCCATCTCTTTCTCTCTTTCAGAGGGTGCTCGAGCAGTGAGACTGAGAGTGAGGCGGGAGATTTGTTGGATCAACAATTTGAGGAGCTCAACAACAAGCTTAACTCCGTCACTGATCCAACGGGCTTCCTGCGCATGGTGTCCAGAAACAACCTGTTCAACAGGTAGGGGGGTTTTGATGCACATCACCTCAGTGTTCCTTGGCTGTTAATGAGTGGCAGTGTTAATCACCAAATGCTACTTAGACCCACTTTTGCACAAAGAAGACGATTAAAAGTCTCTGCTCGAGTAAGGAGATTCGTGGGTATTGTGGCTCATCTGTGAAAGGACTCTTTTCTCCATTGTTTAGCCAGCGCAGAGGCAGCATGTGAATCCTCCTTATTAAATAGACTGAGTAAAGCCAAAGCTGCTAAAGCCCTTATCAACTGTCTACTCTGATGGAAGCCCTGTGTGTGCGTGAATGTGGTCACATGTGCGTGTGACTGTTTGCCAGGCGCAGACATGGAGATGAATGTGGTTTTAAAATGTTTGCCATGTCTGTGTTTGTTATGCAGATTTATGAGATTTTAGTGAGAGCGCCACTGGCTTGTTCACAGCGTTATTTATTGACACTATGCAGAGTATTCATTTACATTGGGCTGATTGGTAAGGTATACCGACAATGTGCGTGCATGTGTGTGCATACTTGTGTGTCTGGGTCATATTTCCCTGTCCTCGTCCACAGTTGAGCTGTTCTTTGATGAGAGGGTAATTCCAGCTTTAATTGAGTCTTGGTGCTCATTAAGCCCCTTTAATGGGCTGCCGGTAATAATCCCCTCATTCTTTTGGGCCTTTAAAAAAAAAAATCTGAATTATAAAGCTCATCATGCTTAGGAGCCTGTCGTCTGTCACAATACCAAAAGCAAGAGAAAATTGAGAAAACCTCTTTGTCCTCCATACATCTTGAGGTTTGGTGTCAGATAATCTGTGTGTTATTCAAGAGCTCTTTTTGAATTCACTTTCTCCTGCTATTTTTCCTTACATGTTTAGGCTATTACCATTTAATGGAATGAATTTATATGAATACTTCAGGATTTTGATATTTATGTATTACAAAGAGAAAGGATACGTTTATTTCAAAAAGAAACCTTAATTGAATAACATTTAAATTCAAATAGGTACAGGGCACTGAGATCTCGTCTTCAGTACGGAGCTTGGAAGGATTACTGTGGGAAAGTGATAATGAAAGTCTCTTTGTGTCTTCGTTGTGTAACTTGATGAGATTGTTTAATGATCTTGCAGTTCTCTGTAAAATTCTGCCAAAAGGATGATGCAAGGTTTATTTTATCAGCAGTACAAAGACAGCCAATATAATAAGCTTAGAGGTACAGTAGTTATTTTTTAGGTTATTAAATAGAAAAAAAGAATATTGTATTCATAGTTATACATGAATTCGTGTGTAATTACATGCTCTAACAAAATCATGCGTTCTCGTAAACTTCGAATTAATTGTTACAGATACACAAACTGGAGCGAGTGCCAGTTTGTTGAAGCCGCCGTGTTGCCCTGTCACGTTGTCATGCCATGGCCATTTCACCAGCCTCATACGCAGCACACCTTATACGTAACTTTGAATTTAAAGATCACCAATAGCTCTTTCCAACTATATTCGACCATTTAACATTTGTACATGTATATTTTCATCATCTCTTTCTCATAGTGTCTTTCTCCTCCTCCTTTTCATCTCATCCTCTTCCTCCTTATCTCAAGCTTCATCTCCTGAACAGCAGCTAGGGCTGTAACACACAAAAATTTGAATAAACGTGTGTATTTATTCATGCAGTTAAACATTGTCACCGGGTAATTAGATGCCAATGTTAGGCTTGAATGTCCTAAAAATAAACCTTTAAAAATATCGTCTCACACATTTCCTGAGTTCATTTGCAAGGCGTCCGAGCCCAGCAGTGTTGGATCCGCTTCAAATGAAGTTCCCCTAACGCTGGCTAGCAGCAGCTAACTGTGGCAAAAGATCAACTCTTAAGTTCAGGATATCATCAACAATTCGTCTCAGTATCACTGACATGAGACAGGAGTGAGACCCAGCCTTCATTCACAAAGTCTGACAGCCTCTTCCAGAATACATAGACATGCATATTGATAGCTGAGGTAAACAGCAGATTGACAGCCTACACTCACAGATGAACGACATCCAGAGTTCTTTATCCTACATTAGCCACCGTAGCCAGGGTTACACACCTGAATTTGGATGGATAACAAAACAGAGCAAGCTGCAATCCACTGACATCTAGTGGTAAGATTTCACACACTGCACCTTTAAATGTATACTAGAGGATGATTTATTTATCTCTGATTACCACGCAGATGACACTTAAAGACCCGTTTTTCACTTACAACCACTGAATGCAATCTTCACGTTCAGCCTCTCTACAGCTCCCAGTCTTTTCTTTTCATTGTCTCCCTTTACACTTGACACTCACCTTCTTTTGGCTTATCCCTTGTCTCCTCATTCATTCTTCTTGTCAGGCTAACAAATGATTGTTTTGCTTTCCCATGGAGCCTTATGCCAAGGCCTGGGAGAGAGACAGAGAGTCGGGAGGCTGGAGGAAAGCCAGTGGCCTGGGGCTACCAGAAGGGCAGGATAGATGTCTGTTGGCTGGGTCCGGAAGAAATTCTGGCTGGTGGAACAGATGGAGGAGTAGTGACAAGTGTGACTATAAAGCTTGGCCCTGCTAGGAAAAAGGAAAAGGCTTCTAGCCCCTCAGCCACCATTAGCACAGTTCTCAGTATGCTGACTTTCTCTATGTGAGCTGAGGGCTGTCATTCCCTTCACACAGCAGACAGGCATCCAAAACGCATTGTGCTGTTATCTTGAGTTGGTTTGTTGATAAAGATTGAAGACAACAAAACTAACAGATGATGGGATGTTCTGAATTTAAAATGTTGAAGAAAATGCATGAATGGTGCTCTCCTTCTGTGGTGATTCTGCCAGTCTGGCCCCTATTTAGGCCAATAAGTGCTAGATAAGCAGTGCAATACTGCCATCTAGTGAAGGTGTACATATTGACATGGTAAACTGAGTGAATTGAAACAGCCTTTGTATTATACTTGCCTTCCCAAGGGGTAACAACAAATTAATATATCCTACCCTCATCTACCTCCTCTTGGATTAAATTTGTTCTACGTTTGAGCAGATATATGAATGTGATGATCCTCTGCGACACATTATCTATTAAATTAAAAATGGACTTTGTCATCCACTTTCTCAACACACATTCAAAACTACGTTTTGGAATTAACAAGAAGGCCAGAAAGGCCCAAAGAAATATTTGAACAGTTTAAAGTTGGTTTAGTCTCAGCAAAGACTCCTAACTCAAAAATCATGAAGAATCTTAAGTGTCTGAAACTTTCTTGAGGTTTTCAGGATTAAAATGAAAACTACAGTACTTTGTTTTGTGTCTCTGCAGGAGTTGCCAGAGTATGACAAGCCTGTTCAGCAACACAATGTCTCCTGCCAAAGATGGCAACTCTTCCCTGCCCCGTCGCTCCAGCAACCTTGGAAAACCTCCACTGCGGGCACTTTATGATTTGCTCATCGCACCTATGGAGGGGGTAAGTACTACTTCGGCGGGGTATTGCCTGTCTGTTGAGGCAGTTGTGTGACAGAGAGAAGAAAACACAATAGGGTGCTTTCGAGAGGAACAGAAAAGCAGAAAAAAATGAATTTCCTTTATATGATTAAGTGTTTTCATATCCTTGCCTCACAGGGCTTGATGCACTCCAGTGGGCCTGTTGGCAGACACAGGCAACTAGTGATGGTGCTTGAGGGAGAACTGTACCTCATCCCGTTTGCTCTGCTAAAAGGAAGCTCTTCTAATGAATACTTATATGAGCGTTTCAGCCTCATTGCTGTGCCCTCCATTCATGGCCTTGGAACCAGTGCAAAGGTACAGCTTCTTATTTAAACTTTGTCACGTTTTTACAATCTGTAATGCTATAACAAACTATTCACCATCCGTCCTAAGCTTTGCTGTGCTACAAGGTAAAATTTGTTGGTGTCCTCTAAGGCTCATTCTCGGCGTCCTGGACCAGCCCCATGCGGCGGCGTCTCAATGGCAGCAGTGGTGGGTAACCCGAGACTTCCCTCACCTGTGATGGATCGCTGGCTGTGGGGACCTATGCCGTCTGCAGAGGAGGAAGCACTAATGGTGGCTGAGCTGCTGGGATGCCAACCCCTTGCTGGCTCTTCTGCCACAAAGGAGAGGGTCATGAGTGCTCTAACACAGGCTGAATGCGCCCACTTCGCCACCCACATTTCTTGGAAATTAGCTGCTCTGGTGCTCACCCCAAACCCTGAGGCTGTGCCTGGGGGAGCAAGCGCCAATGTGGGAGTGGGAACAGTGGGAAGAGGTGCAGGGGGGAGAGCAGGCAGCAGTGGCCGAGGCAGAAAGGGCTCCACTGGAAGTGGCTACACCATCCCAGAGTCTCTCCACATGCAGGATGACAGCAGTGATGTGGAGAGCATCTGTGACAGCCCGCCCCTTCAGGAGTTCCTGCTTACAGCTGCAGATATTTTGGATCTGAGGTTGCCCGTCAAGCTGGTTGTGCTGGGGTAGGTAGACTGGCAAAGCGATACAACTAAATAGTGATTTTTTTTTTAATGTAGATTTAAAGTCATTAAAAAAACCATGAGATTAACCATATTGAAGATCTGAATTCAAAATTGATTGACTGACATGAAATTCATTAAACACACAAATGTACTTAAAATGTACATCATGATTTATTTGATAAGCACAGGGTAGAATACCAAATTTCAAGCTTGACATTTTAGTTTTACAGTTTTCACATTTGAGCCTTGTCTTTTCGTGGCTGCAGGTCATACCAAGAGTCCAGCAGCAAGGTCACAGCAGATGGTGTTGTGGGACTGACTAGAGCTTTCCTGGCTGCTGGGGCTCAGTGTGTACTTGTGTCCTTGTGGCCTGTCCCAGTTGCTGCCTCCAAGGTTTTTGTCCATGCCTTCTATTCCGCCCTTCTCAACGGGACCAAAGCTAGTGCGGCACTGGCAGATGCCATGAAGACTGTCCAGAGCAGCAAGCAGTACTCACACCCTTCCAACTGGGCAGGTCAGGGATGAAATTCCTTTATGCATTATTTCAACATTAGTAATAAACAAAGTAGTTAAAAGAAGATCGCTGTGAAACTGAGCTCTTCTTACTTTATTTCTTTTTTTCAGGATACATGCTGATTGGCAATGATGTGAAGCTTAACAGCCCATCTTCCCTAATTGGCCAAGCTTTAGCTGAGATTCTACAGTATCCAGATCGGGCTCGCGATGCTCTGAGGGTTTTACTTCACTTGGTGAGACACACACCGTTACTTATTTTACAAGATGTCACAGTCAGCACTGCTCAAAAACACTGATGGTGCATTGCTGTGCTCACTGCAGGTGGAAAAGTCTCTTCAGAGGATACAGAATGGCCAGCGTAATTCCATGTATACATCCCAGCAGAGTGTGGAGAACAAAGTAGGGGGTGTCCCTGGTTGGCAGGCTCTGCTGACAGCTGTGGGCTTCCGTCTTGACTCTGCAGGCACCGGTATCCCCGCTGCTGTCTTCTTTCCCACTGCTGACCCAGGAGACAGGCTTCAGCAGTGCAGCACCACCTTACAGTCACTGCTGGGTATGTAGACAATGTAGCTATTTAAAACAAACCAAGTTGTTTACAATGTGCCCAAGGTTATGGATTTATAAATACTAGCAAATCCCTGTGCTACGACAACTTATCTGGCTTATAATGTTGGGAAATTGAACATTTCTCATTGAATAAAGTTAAAGGTTTAAATACTGTTTGTATTTGATATTGTTTGTCTTTGCTATAATGCTGCCATCATTATGATGCTAAGCTTCTGTTACACAGCAGCACTGATTCCTACCTGATTCAACATTTTGTTTTTTAAATGACAACAACAACCAAAACATTGCCATAACATTTTGATGTCAAATAATCCAATTAAATGAGAAAACACAATTTATTTACTAAAAAATGCACATGAAGATTACTCTAAATCCTGGGAGCATTTAGTGTTAAGCTTGTCACTAAACATAGCTTATTATAGCCCCAACAGGAGTTGCAAGGTCGTTGTCGTGCTGCAGGATGAGTTTGAGACCAGGGCCCGTATCCCTAAAGATTCTGAGAATCCTCTCAGAGAGCTCCTAACTTAACCTAAAAATTCCTTGCCAGGAGTTTTAGCTTAGAAGTGATTCCAGAACATTTTCAGTGAACTCTGAGCAAGGAATGGATGGAAAATCCTATCTTAGTGAGGAGGTGTGGTTGACCCCGTTGCTAGGTATGAGTCATCATTTCAAAAGCCGTGATTGGTTGATCCTACAAGTTTGATGGAAATGAGCTTTTGGTGATAATGAGCAAAGGATGTACCCTCAAATCAATAAACATATTATATACTCTAATCTTATGCTGACTGTAATTGTAAATAATATTTCACATTCAAGAAAATATCTGGAAAATGAATAGTAAGCTGTAGGGGTTATAGCCATTAGAATCTAAAATATGTGAAAACTTAAACTCATTACACCCTGTTCAAATAATGATTCGTGTCTTATTTGCTCATATTAATATCCTAGCTGGCATATTTTGTACTTTCACTCCCATATGGACCCCGTTGAAAACAAGATGGCCTATCTCAAGAGGCTGTCCTTAATGAAGTAGAAATCACAACGTTACAAGTCCAGTGTGGTCTTAACGAGGGTAACACGGCTCAGCTTTTAGCAGTGTCTGTGATTGAAGACCCAAGTCATCACTGCTGCATTGTTGCATTTTCCCGGTTGCCAAATACCTCGGGGTTGTGATTACTTTCGTCTCCGGTGTAATAGCGTTGTGGCGTCGAGTTGGTGAAGTAATTGCATCTCTAAGGAGATCCACCACAAACATGATTCCTGCACGATCCAATCTGTAGCATCTCAATAATTCCCTGTCATCCAGTGTTTGCAGGACATCTCTCCTGCCTCTTCTGTTGGCCATTTTGTGCAGCTGCTTAGGGGAACTCCTAAGCCACTAAAAGTCCTCTTCCCTGCTCTTAGCAGATCTCGCCTTAGGAGCCCTTTTAAGCGCTAGGAATCTTGAGGAATAGCTTTTATATTAACTGGGATTGTCGTGTCACTTTTAGGGGAAATTCTAAGAAAACGTCATGACTCTGAGAATTTTCTTAGAATTTGGCCGCTAGGAGCCACTTTTTGCACAAAGATTCTTTAGGGATACGGGCCCAGGACACCTTCCTGGCATCACTCTGATAGAATCTCAGAACATTTTAACACAATTTATCTTTGCGCCATTTCATTGATCTATGTATCGCCCCATGTTTAGCACTTTTTTTTACCACTACCATTTAAACCAGTGTGCCTTGTTAATGAATGATGAAGAACTTCCTTTGATCCAATCCCTTAGGTCTGCCACCGCCAGCTCTGCAAGCTTTGTGCAAACTCATTACAGCTTCAGAGGCAGGAGAGCAGCTCATCAACCGGGTAGGTCCCTGCAGCTCTGAACAAATGCTGTTGAGTTTTGCACCCAGTACCCACTGGTCTTTGGTTCAAATGACAAATACCATTCCTGTTACTTAGAGTTAAAAAGCATTGTAGCAGTCCCCTTTCACTTTCTTTGAAACTTTGCCACACCTTTGTATTATAAGTGCGTTGCTAGAAGAAGCATATCAGTGATTTTATCACTGTGTAATTTGGTAATGTCAGGACTGGATACGCTCTAATGAACTGGCAACTCAAGCTGGAGCTTAATCTGCATTGAAATGCAGCACTGAATTCTAACTAGTTGCCCAAAGTCTTAACTACAGTCTGAGTTCTGTTCTCTTCCTCCCCAAGCTTACAACACCTGAGAATTAATCTGGGACTGACGTAGTTTATCCCTGTTTACGTGTAACATGTGGCTGTCACATGCTTAAAGTCATCAAGTTAGTTTGTGATTGGCAATTTTCATAGCCTCAAAATGTAAGTGTGTGTGTCTCAGTGGAAACACTTGATCTAATCTATATATGCTGCAAGCAATAAACTTTAATCTGTTAAACCACTAATGTTACTTGTTGCTGTACCCTCTTGTTGCCATAAATCCTTGTACTTTACTCTTTTTCTTTTTCTTCCTTTTCTTTTTTTTTTTTTGCGAATGGCCTGTGTGCATGCCATTAAACACCTGTTTTCTCTCCCCTGCTCCTAACGTGTGGTCTGAAGGCTGTTAAAAATATGGTGGCGATGGTAAGTGTGCATTCACTACCAGCACTCCATCCCATAGCTATCTTGTTAAATCACTCTTTACTGTCTGTTCTGCTAAACTCTCTTTGTATTGGCGAAAATGCATGTTGTTTTTCCTCTCCACATGCAAAGTTTACTGTCTTGTGTTGTTCATAGTTTTTCCTTTGCTAGTTTTCAGTCAAATCTAAGGGATTTGGGGGTATATAAGATTTAAAACTTGGGTTTGGTTCAGGTCAAAGGAATGTTTCAGGGTGGAAGCAGGGGTAAATCTGTGATGTAAAAAACCCTTTCTCAATCGTGTCGGGTGGAACGAGAAGAAGGGGTTTCTGCACAGTTGCGTCAAGTTGACAAAGATGTCTCTGTTCAAAGCAAAGTAATCCCCAAACAAAACACGTAAGTGTGCTCTCGGGCCGCGTGTTAAACCCTACAAAGCCCAAACCCTTCCAGCTCAGCTTACCTACAGTTATTTTATTGCCAAGATTGCTCGTGCACTGGGCTCAGACATATTTTTTTAGGACACAGGCTTATACAAGATACATGAATATGTTTTAATTGGACGACTTAAAGAGAAGAAAATGAAATCATTATTAAAAGGAAGAAGCTGTATAATTTTTTCACTTGGGTTATTTAAGTTACTGATGCAACGCTTTGATCACCCAGTTCACTTTTAAGCCGTTAATTACATCTCCACTACTTTATTGTAATGTTGTCCCCTGTCTCTTTCAGCTCCACCAGGTGCTAGTCCAACTACAGACAGGAGAGAAAGAACAGGATTTCTCCCTGCTGCCCATTCAGGTGTCCATTAGTGTGCAGCTATGGAGACTCCCAGGATGCCATGAATTTCTGGCTGCTCTTGGTTAGTCATCTATTATGTAAAAAAAAAAAAGTCCCTATCCTATTGTCTACCATATGTCTATTTAAGTTACAGCTGTTGTCCTGTTTTGCATGTGCAGGGTTTGACTTATGTGAGGTAGGCCAAGAAGAAGTAGTACTGAAGACAGGCAAGCTAGCCAACCGCCGCACCTTGCACTTTGCTCTCCAGTCTCTGCTGGCACTCTTTGGTAAGTAAATGTATTTTTTTGCTTATGCACTTTCATTCTTTGCTGATTGTTGTTGAGCTCCTAACTTGATTCCCTGTACACTGGAATCTGAACTGTGCATTGGCACTTTTTAACAGCCCGTTTTTATCCTGTGTTTATCTCATGTCACATTTTTCATCATCTCTTTTCTTTTATGTTCAGACTCCACAGAACTGCCCAAACGCTTGAGCCTGGACAGCTCATCCTCCCTTGAGTCCCTAGCTTCAGCCCAGTCTGTGTCAAACCCCCTGCCCATGGGATACTCAAGCCTTCCCTTCTCTCCTCCTTGCCTGGACAATCAAGTATCTGATGCCATTTCTGTTTATAGCCTTAGCTCTGTAGCCTCCTCTATGAGCTTTGCTTCCAAGTCAGACTGTGATTTCCTTGCTCATCGGCAGCGCGGTGGGGTCACAGCACACTACTCGGTCCACAAACACCCTCATGTTCCTCGCAGCCGCTCGTCTCCCCATGGAGCAGCTGCTGCAGTGGCGGGAGCCCGCGGAGATGAGGAGGAATATGAGGGCTTTTCCATTATCAGCAGTGAGCCCCTGGGAAGTCATTGTGACTCTCTGCCTTTGCCACCAGGCCACAGCCAGCGCCACCACCGGGGAGGCAGGGGTGTCGTCGGTGGCTCCAGCACAGGAACGGGGAGAGGGTACACTGTTTCTGTATCATCGAGGGGCAGTGTCAGCACCCCAACATCTCCCGTCAAAACAAACCTGGTGCCCAGCCCAAACTCACCGTTTCAGAAAGTCGGTAAGGTGAGCAGCTCAGATACAGGAGAATCTGACCAGTCCAGTACTGAGACGGACAGCACTGTCAAGTCTCAGGAAGAAAAAACTGTCCCTCTAGATCCTCAGGAACTGGCCCAGAAGATTCTGGAAGAGACTCACAGCCATTTGCGTGCTGTGGGTAGTCTTCAGAGGGCTGGTGCAGAGGCCGGGACAGCTGGAGGAACCTCAGCACGGAGTAGCGCATTCCGCTCTTCTGAAACTAGTGCGTTCAGCCGTCCTAACAGCGGCGCTAGTGGTCGAGCTCAGTCTTCCCCAAGACCCAAACCTCCCTCCCGATCTTCTTCACTGCAGAAGATAAGCTCTGGCTACAATAGCCCTGCGGTCTCTGAGTCTTCCCAAAAGGAGGGCAGCCATCCTTCACCCACTTCAGACACTCACGCACAGTTCAAATTAAAGTACCCGAGCTCCCCGTACAGTGGCCACATCTCTCGTTCCCCGAGCAACGTGTCTCCCAGTTCTGGTCACCAGTCCCCTGCTGGTAGTGCTCCATCTCCTGCTCTTTCCTACTCCTCTACAGGCTCTGCCTGCTCTACATCAGCTGACACGGCGGATTTGGATCGACTAAGAAGAGGGGTCATTGATGAAAAAGTACAAGCTATCCACAATCTGAAGACCTTTTGGGCTAATGCTGCGGCCCAACAACAGCAACATCTAGGTCCTGTCAAAGCTGTCCACAGCACACCCGGTCCTCTCGCCTCTGCCAGCAGAGATGTACTAAGTCTTCTGAACCTCTCCCCGCGCCACTGCTCCCCTAACGACACCCAAGACAGCCTGGAGCTGCGGGAGCTGGGGCTGCAGTCACTGGATAGGGGTAGCAAGAACTCTTCCAATGGACATCACTGTTCCAACCCCAGAAAAGTGGCCCCATCACCTACTATTTCCACTAGCAGTAGCCCTGGTGCTCGTTCTATCCGACTACCTGCTGGCAATGGATACAAGTTCCTGTCACCTGGAAGATTTTTCCCTTCCTCTAAATGCTGAGACATTTAAAACGGTCCAATACTTTTATCTATCATTTACTATCCTGGGTGCTGGAGGGGTAGGGCACTTTTTGGGGACCGCCATTGGTCCATCAAGGTTGACTGACAGCGAGAAGGATTTCTTTGGTTGTGAGTTTGATTCTGCAGAGGCACATGAGTGCTTTAGAGAGCGTCTAGTCTTTGTGCCCATAACACTGTAAATGGCAATGAAAAAAACTCAACGACCTGATACTGTGTTTGTGTGTAACTGTGTGTCAGGTAGATGTAAATGCCATTTGGTATTTTTTCCCCCAAAAAACGTTGCTGTTCGTGTGGGCCAAGATGCAACAGCTATGACTGATTTCTTCCTTTTTTTTTGTTTTGTTTTTAAATTTAATGGTTATTGTTATTGTTTGTTATTGTTATTAATATAATAATTATTATTATGTTTTGTAAATTAATTCCAGTGTTTCACAATCAGTATTAAGCGTTTTTATATGATTAAAAAGTGAACAAACCTGTACCATGTAAAGATGGATAGAGTGGAGAAAAAGATTTAATATTTTTTATTGAAATCAAAAGGGCATTTTGCCTGATTTCTTTGTGAATTGAGTGTCTGCTCTGAAGCATGGATTCTCTTGCTATTCAGTGTTAAGTACCATGTATGACTTTTTAGCCCATGATTTTTTTAGATTAAACATGAAAGTTTCATGACAACCATCTGTCATTTATCAGTAAACTGTTTCAATAAAGCATCATGTTTGCTTTCTTGTATTCTTGACATTATTCTTTTGTGTGGCTTCATACATCTATAGAGACCTTATTCCAGTTCAAGTTGGGACGGCTGTCGCAAAAAGAGAAATGATTAGCATATCATTTAAATCTTATATTTACTTGAATATAGTACAAATATAACATGGCTAAAGCTGAAAGTAATATGAACAATATAATGAGAAAAATATTTGCCCTCTTTTTGTCACGTCAGATCCTCTGGAGTAGAGAGAGCAGACGCAAATACAGACTAAGGAGACGGAACTGGACTTAACGAAAAGCAAACAGTTTATTTTTGGCTGTACAAAAAAATTAAAAAGAAAGATGGACGGGGACTAAGCTTAAACTAACAATGCTAAACTGGAGGAAGGTATATACTAAACACTAGATACCTGGAATGTGAAAACCTGAAACATGGAAACCGAGATCAGAAACATGAGCTTAGATGAACAGATGATATAACGAGGGACAAAAGGAAACTCACACAATAAATACACAAAAGGATGATCAGGGAAGTAGAGGCAGCTGGACAACACAGGAGGAACAAATCAGATTGAACAAAGTGAACACATTGGATACAGGACAGGAGACTATCAAAATAGGACAGGAAACAACAGACGCAAGCTTGACACAGTGACTGGGGAGACACGAGTAAACACGGCGACAAAGACTGACTAAACACAGAAGAAGATTAGACACTGAGAGAGAACTAAGATTGCTAAGAACTGAAGGCTAACAGAAACAAACTTAAA
Source organism: Copadichromis virginalis (assembly GCF_057382275.1). NCBI lineage: Eukaryota > Metazoa > Chordata > Actinopteri > Cichliformes > Cichlidae > Copadichromis > Copadichromis virginalis. The sequence goes on from NC_140629.1 coordinate 16,282,330, forward strand.
ACATGATGAAAGAATAACCATGAACCTAAGAATCGCAATGAATATTCAAAAGCAAATAGCATGATGTCCAGAACTAGAAAACACTGGGTCACAGACAGTGCCCTGACACTTTTTGCCCTTTACGGGGGTTTCTTTTTGTATGTTTGTCAAACTTCTATGGGGGTTTTTTTTTGGGTTGTGTTTATGTTTTTGGAAAGCTAGTCCAGTTAAACTAGTCACACCCAGGTCTGGTTATTAACAGGGCCTGATAGGTATAGTAGCTTTTAAATGAAATTATCATTTAAATACTGCAGTTTATATTTACTTCTCTGTTAAATATTACAATTTGTTTGATGACCTGAAACAAATATGGTGCAACAAATATGGAAAAATATGGACTGATGCACAAGACATGGGTAACTTGCACACCTAATCCTACACAGTATATATAGGTTTTGGGATAACATAAGCTACTATCCAGTCATCTTTTTCAGGGAATACCTTGCTTATTTCAGTAACAACAAAAGAAAATTACATTTCGGTTTCAGTGTTTGTGTCTTTGTACCGTCTTTAATTAAATATGGAGTAATTATTATTTACAGATTTATAGATTAATGGAACCACATGCTCAACTTTTTAAATTATTAATATATTATATATTTAGTATATTTAGTATATTTATATATTTTTTACGCGTTCAAGTGTGGAATAACGGATTCTAAGTAATCCATCCTCAAATACAGTGGGTGGGTTTAAAGTCACCAAAGAGAGATTTCATTGGATGATGCCAATCGTTAGGCCCACCTCTCCGTCATTCCGCAAATCACCGCTGCAGAAGGAGGGACCTGCCGCCTCACTTAGTAGCCCATGACGTCAGTTAGTGGTAGCTGGGCACTACTGAGAGGAAGAAGTTAAGATGGTTCTCATCAAGGAGTAGTAAGTGCGGGGTTTCTGTTTAAACTGTACTTTTCTTATTATTTCTGAAAGCACTCTATAGGTTAGTATAGATCCGTGCACTCACGGCAGTTTTTTTCAGTCCCTGTGCGCTGATGCAAACTTTTCATCTTGTCTCGGGGTCAGCGTCAGGCACACGAGGGGAGGATGGGATTGGCCAAGAGCGTCTCTGGCCTACCGGCTTTGACAGCAGATTGTCATTCTCTGACAGCTGCTGGTTTCCTGTAGTTTCTCATATGTTATCGCCAAGCTGATGGCTTCTAAACGCTTCAATCTGCGGTTTTTGTTATGTGGTTTTAAAGCGCAGACATTTTCTTTTTCAAAGCCTCGAATTGGCACCCGAGTTGCTAACGCTAATTTAGCTAACTGCCTAACCTGAGGGGAAGTTAACTGGAAGCTGTAAGTTCTCGCTGTCTTTGCAGTATTGACTCAGAAACTGTCGGCGCCAGCTAATCACCCCAGCATAACACATTTTGATTACTTAACGAATTGGTAGTTTGTTCACTCCTGTCTGTTTCAAGCATCAATCATTTTGCATGTAGTAAAGACGAAGCTAGCAGCTGTTAGCCTTAGCCTTTTGGGTTTTGAAATTGCATAAAAGATTTCAGTTTCCATTTGTAAAACCGCTATCCTTGGGTTAGGCTGAATATGTAAGCAGGCTTCTTACTTCACATCTTACCAAATGAATTGGGTTCAAGGCAGGAAGACTGAACACTTAAACGTTTTTAGAGATAAAGAAAGTGAATATAAATGGGTAGATGGAGGATGTGAATGGGTCATGTTTTGCATCGCACGGGAATTCTTAAAAATAAGGATTGACTTAGATTTGACTTATGTAAAAACCTTGTTACAACATTGTCTTATTCCTTAAATATAACACAGTATTGCTGCCAGCATGCACCTCAGCACTGTGGCGCCCTAATTCCATGAAAGTCCCTGTGTGGTAAGCAAAAAGAAGCACTGGAAGTCTGAATTGGCACTACCTGCACTATTGCATGTGGCCACTTACTGGCCTACAGGAGTGAAGGAAGACTGTTCCCGCATTCCTAACACCCCACAATCACTCACTGCACTCAGGCTCACATGGTTTGATAAATTTGACATCTTCTGATGTTGCCTGCACATTTTGTTTGCTTCAAACTTAAACGTCACTAATTACAAGTCCTAGCAGCATTGAAACAAAACATCTGATGGTGGATGACATTTAGTTCAGCCTTGTTTGACCAGGGATGGTCTTTAATGGTTAGAAATCTTGAATAATAGATTCAGATCTGTTTTGTCTTCTTAATTAAACTGCTTCGGCTAAGCTCACTGTATTTCTGGCCCCACCTAACTCACATTATTAAAAAACAAACAAACAACAACAACAAAATAAACTTTCTGTAGTCCCATAAAGTTTTGTCTTAATTCAGCTCTAACTTTTTCAACCAGGTCTAGTAATAGGTTCCTCTCATCTTGCTGATGTCAGCAGTATGTCACTATGGGTGGTTCTAGAAGTATTTTTCCCTCAGGAAGAGTAACTTTGAGTGTCTTCCTGTTCCTGGCAGTGAGCAGGTCTCTGTGTGTCATCGTGGTTCTTCTGGTTTTGTAATCCGGAGTCCCTGTAGTTATGTTCTCATTGCTTCTTCTGGACTTTTCTGCATACTGTGTGACCTGACAGGCAATTGTCATGTTGCATTCATTGTGAATACAGACAATAATATAAGGCGTGAGTAAATGTGCATGCTGATTTGGCATGGTAATGAGTAATATTTAGAGACTGAACCTTTTTATAAATAATTTCAATAACAAAGGCTATACAGGCTTTACTGCCAAGATGTAGAGACATTTCAGGCTCCAGAGTCAGTTTTATTGTTTTAGGATGTATTATTACTGTATTATTTATGCCACATGCATCTGCAGTGTTTTCTTTTTTTTGTCCTATTAGTATGTGCTCTAACTCACTCTTAAAAATACAAATGTCGGCATACGTCTAGAAGAATACTCCTTCTCATATATGGGTCGCTGCTTTAGATTGATGTGGAATGATAGTTTATCTCATGAAATTGTCTAATATGAAACAGCGGATTTGAGAAATGCGTGCTTCATGAAAGTTATTCATCATATGTTTCTCTCTTTTGCAGCCGTGTGGTTTTACCCTGTAGTGTCGAAGAGGTGAGTAAGTGGCTTAATAGCTTGTTATGCTATTAAGATGTTGTAAATGATTAACTTTTTGTCAAGTCTGCTTATATTTTCTTTGTTGATGCCGTTGACACATAATCATGTTGACAATAACAAAATAATGACATTAACAGCCATAAAAAGTTACAATAAATTAATAATAACTAAATAAGGAAAAAGTCATAATAATGTTAAAGGATATGAAATGCACTTCTTCATACTTACAAATATGTAGTTTCTTTTCTATAGTGCCTGTACTGTTTGTGTGGTTGTAAACGAGCCCATATTGATGCTTGAAAAAAAGTCCATCCTCAGTTAGTCTGACTGTTTAAACTGAGTCAACCCTCAGTTCCTTTTTTGGGCTTTAATGTGTCACTGTGGCGTGGCCAAAAGGAAATGTTGCAAGTCTCTGACATGTGCCTTTTGTTTAAGACAGTTCTTTTCCACTCGCTGATAATAAAGACATGGCAATGTTGTATCATTTCTGTTGTTTTGGCTGCTGGCTGCTAAAACCAAGAAAAAGCTTAATTTTGCAGATGTTGTTTGTTTGAGCCAGCAATCGTTCTCTGTGTTTAGAGACATTTCTGTAATAAATCCCAGACTTTCAGCCAGCTGCTGGGATACAATCTCTTGGCAATTAGTGCTGCATATCCAAATTCAAAATATTTGAAAAGTAATTCTTGTCTTTGTGGAAGAAATGTTAACAAGACTTATGGTAGCTGATTATTAGTCATTCTCTTCTTCTGCTGTTTGATGTTCAAACATCATAAGTAAGTTAATTTAGCTTTAAGATGGTGGAATTGGGGAACACAGCAGCAGAACTGAAAAAGCTGGCTTAAACATTTAGCTCTTCAGCAAGTTTTCTCTGCACGTTATAGAAATCTAACCTACACTAGAGTGGCAGCAGGACAATAATAGAGCTTAAGAATTTTATGGTTACTTTTTTTTGCACAGTTTTACAAAACAGGTCATGGGTTGGGTTCTGTTCCTACAATTTCACTGTATGGGAAAGAAAGAGAGAAATGAATGAATTAAAAAAAAAATGTCATCCATATAAAATATTTGATTTACTTTTCTGACAGTTTTAGATTTCCTGTGTTGCCCTTGAGCTCTCAGGAGTAATGTACATTGATTACTGTTTGGTTAAAAAGCGTTGCTGTGTTCACAATAAGCCTATATCATTTTATTAGATGGAAACTTTCAAAATGTTAGGAAGAGAAAGAATTGGTTTATGATTTAGATGTATGTCACAGTAAAAAGTACTTAAATCTACTGTCTAGCATCATGTTTTTATATTATGATGTTTGTCTTGCAGTATCAAGTGGGGCAGCTGTTTTCTGTGGCTGAAGCGAGTAAAAATGAGACGGGTGGTGGTGAGGGCATTGAGGTACTCAAGAATGAGCCATATGAAAAAGATGGAGAAAAAGGACAGTACACACACAAAATTTACCACCTAAAGAGGTATGTGCTTTCCTTTGTATTTCTTGTTTTTTAGAACTCCACTGTTGGCTTCATTGATTCTTTCTTATAGTGTAATAGTGCAGTGCTACCAGGCAGTGTCAGTGTTGTCTTATCTGTGAAGCATTTTCAGTTCAGTTGCTAACTGTGCAATCTTTGCTATAGAAAAAATAGGTGATAAGTCTTCCTCCTTCCTTTCTCTTACCTGTACCTCCTACCCTCCACCACACCCTACAGTAAAGTCCCAGGATTTGTGAGACTCCTAGCTCCTGAAGGTGCCCTGATTTTCCATGAAAAGGCTTGGAATGCCTACCCCTACTGCAGAACCAGTGAGTCCCCTTCCCAGCACCACTTAGTTTAGGTTTGCCTTGAAACTCTTCTTCTCACTTTTAAATTAACATGTCTTGTCTTTCTTCCCCCCCTTTTTTCCTTCATGCTTAACCTGGAACAGTTGTGACGGTATGTAACCCTAAATGGGTTTTATTAGCTAAGATTAAAGTTAATAAGAAAAGAATTACATAATTTTTTTTTCTTCATTATGTTTCTTCTTTCTCTTTATTCTAGAATGAATATATGAAAGATAATTTCTTCATTAAAATTGAGACATGGCACAAACCAGACCTTGGAACGCAAGAAAATGTGAGGACATCAAAGCAAACGGATGTCTAGTATGAATCATGAGTTTTATTTTCTAACATATCTTTTTGTATTTGCTCAGGTGCACAAACTAGACAGTTCCACGTGGAAGAATGTAACGGTGGTGCCCATTGACATTGCAGACAGAAGTCAAGTGGCCCATGCTGTAAGTAGCTTCATACACAGTATGGCGCCTTCATGTGGACAACTTTGATTATTACAGTTCTTTGTCATGAGAATGTTTCGTAAGCAGGTGTTTTATGGCTCTGTTTATGATTTAATTTGAATATATATGCGTTTTCCAGGGAGAGAGAAAAACGACATCTAGCCTTTCCTATGTAATAGGGATGCAGATGAATAACACTGATGAAATGAAACAGCACTTTCTTTCTATTCTCGTCTAACCAATTTATTGAATTGCATACATATCTGAAAGTAGCTGAAAGAGCATTTTGTTACTACTGAGCAGTCTGTGTGACTTATGACTTACTGCATGTTTCTCTGGTGTGATATTACTGCAGTCCAATTTAAAATCCAGAATAAACGGTGTTTGTGCGATCCTTTCTCTTGCCTATATAGCACTCTCAAACTGTTAGAGTCAGAGTTTAATTCATGAAAACAATACAGACGAGCTAACTGACACATGGTCGTTTCATCTGTGGAGTTTCAGGGAACAATCTTTTGGCTAAATCGGTTTAGTTTATGTAGTAAAGATTTGCTCTTGGTTTGGTCAGAAATCATGCCGTCCATATAAATCACATGTTGTCACAGCATGTGGTTTCTCTGCTCAACTTTGTCTTGCTCTTAAGCATTGATTATTCTCAGCTACGGACACAGACAGCCAAAGTCCTGACAGCCAAGTAGTCATTCTTTGAAGTCCGCCACTTGGGGTGTACTTGTAGTTGGTGCATTGTAGTGTAAATCCACAGCGGACAGGAAAAACTGGCAGATATGCAGACACTGTGCTCTGTCTCATAAACAACTGATCACTAGGACCTGAGTGGACCCTAGTGGACTCACAAGATGTGATCAAGGCTTTAACACAAGCAGAGCTGTGTGCATCTGTTTTTCTGTTTTGTTTTGTTTTTTTCAGTTAATATAAACTGGTAATCAACCGGATGTCCTAGTTAAAGAAGAAGTAGCACTTAATGTGTCTGTGCATATTCACTGACTATTACTACAGTTTCAGGGAGGCTAATAAAATATTTTGAAAATTATAATGACTGTTAGACAGATTAGAATTCAGTATCTTCTAGCTCCTGCTAAGCTGTTTATTCACAATGATTTTTTTTTTCTTCTACTTTTTTGCTGGGCTTTAGCTTTAGTTTCCAAAGTGTGTTTCTCGTTTCAATTTTGTTTTTATTGTTTGAAAATGTGTGTAGTTTATATTAATTTCACTTTTAGTTTTAGGGTTTTTTAAAATTATTATTGTTTGGCAGGCATATGTCAGGAATAGGTTTGGCAAAATCATTACAGATTTTACAGTTAAAAAAACCCCCAAAAAAACAAAAAACTTGTTGAAAGTATTTGACTTAGTCTTGTAGACATCCAGAATCACAATAAACGCGTCTATCAAAGCCTATTGTAGTCATACAATATCCTCAGTTTTAGATAATAAAAATAAGGATATTGTGTCTATATATTTTTTAGTTTTCCAGGTTCACAAACAGTGCTTATCCATCCTTTTTTTTCCCTTCTTCTTCCCTCCTAAAAATTGCTTCAGGGCCATGGTGCTAACACAGAGCCACAGACAATCATTTACATTTAGACCTACGACTAGTTTAGAGTCACTTTACTTAATGTGTATGTTGATGTTTTGTGTGTCTGTGAGGAAAAAACTATTCGCAGATATCTCAGATTTGTAACTCACCAAGTCATATGTCAGCCAGGCACCACTTTAAAAAGCACGAGAGAGACTGGAGCACATTTTTTAGTACTTAACTCAACATTTGGATTTTATTTACAGGCTGTCATGAGCTTCAAAACAGTTGTGTATGTTGTTCTTACAGCAACATACTTGATTTTTCAGGTATGATTATGCATTCATGGAGCTGAAAAAGCTGCCTGTGCTCGTGGCATCGACGATAAGTAGAGCATTGCAAGTGAAGAGAATCTTTGGCAATCTTCATAAACCTTTAGTCAATCCTGACCCATTTTATAAATATTTTACTGAAGTTGGCATCAGGTCCAGCCCATCTCCTTGGTATTTTTTTATTTTGGTTTGGTTTGTCTGTGAGTTTTTCCCCAGTCTCTCTTTGTATTTCTTTATAAAGACACAGAACATTAATTGCTCTCTGGGCTGTCGTGTACTTGGCTGACTGTTCTGCTTTATTGGGCTATGTTACTTCTTAGTTTTGTTTTGTTTACTTGTGTTTTTTGTGGTCTGTTTCTTTGCACCGTTTGAAAATGTGTTTGCTGTGCTGTAATAACACAGTGCATTAAAAATAGTTGATTTCAGGAGTGTGTCCCAATACAGCCAGCTGACTGGAGAGATCTTTGTATTTAAAAACGTACACATACCAGTTGAGGATAAATTAAAGATTTGAATACTGCTTGGAATCTCTGAAATCATATTTGAAGATGTTGCAGGTTATTGCTCTTATTTGACATCACATTGCCTCATTTCAATGTGACTGCCGGTATGCGTGCAAGCATACATGTGGCTATTTGGCCGAGAAGCCCTAGTTTCTGTGTGTGTACATGTTTGTTTGCGGTGGGTAGTTAACGAGGCGGACGTGTTTGCCTTGCTGGAGGAGTGTGTTGTGTCTGAGGGCCCTATCAGCCCTCAGCCTCGGGCATGACTGCAGGCTCTGGGGCGTACCGCCAGCACAGATGAGTTTGTTAGTGTAATTAAGGTTCACAGTGCTGCGTGTGCCGGAACTAGACAAACACACACTCGACGTAAACACACTTGCAGTCTAATACACACTCTTTTAGAAATGGCTTCTTTTCGCGTACCACGGCACATCGATTCACAGACCTCATTAGTGCAGCACAGTGTATTGTTATAGTGATGGAGCTCTCAGCATTAAAACACCCAAATTAGAGAGTGTGTGTGCGCGTGTGTGTGTGTGTGTGTTTGTGTGTGTGTTTTTTAGTGGTGCGTTTTTATTTCTTTCCACACGTTTGGCACCCTCCTGTTGGATAGTAGCCCTGAAAAAGTAGCTTTTAGCTTCAGGCGCATCATGATTTATTTAAAATTGCTGGGCCCTTGAGCTGTTGATAATTTTAAAGCCATTTCATTTATTTGTATTATTATTTCTCTTGTCTTTTTTTTTATTTTTTTTTTTATTTTTTTATGAGAAAGTCAGGTCTGTTAAGTTTTTCGTGCTCGTCACGTGTGCTCAGTATCCCTCTACATTTTACTATACCCTTTAATACAAAAAGATCTTGGTGCATTGGGGGAAAAAATTAAAGGGCAAAAGTGCTTAGTTCACCAGAATATGTTGGCAGGACATGACCTTTTGAATTGGATACTGTATATGGGGTAAAAGGTTATTTTGCAGTTGGAGCTGCAGACATACAAACTTAAATAAGCAGCACAAATCCTCATCAGCACACAACAGGTAGATGCAAGTACATTCACTTATGTTAACTGGCATCCTCACCCTAATTAAACAAGTGTCAGAGCCCCCATACACAGATCGGTCTTATCTTCAAGCCACTTGTGAGCACAGCTGTGTTCTAGTCCTGCTTTGTGACATTATCTGCAGAGATGGAAGGATTTGTGAAAAGGGAGAAGCCCTCTTCTGACTTTTCTTGTAGCTAAGCTGTTTCTGCTCTTTGTTCCCTTACTCTCGTCGTTGAATAGTTGTCCCACATTTCCATCTTTTCATTTAAAAACGGTGTCTATGTTTTTGTTTTTTTTTAAATTGGGGTAAAATCCTGCTGATTTCTTGGCTCTTGTTGCAAGATGAAACAAATACCAGTATTCATAAATAAGCTTGCCTCAGCTTTGTTAAATATTCTGTGCTATATATTCTACTAATGAAAGTAACTGAAAGTTTCATTGTAGGACTACAAGGAAGATGAGGATCCTGCCATTTTCAAGTCTGTCAAGACTGGGAGAGGACCTCTTGGTCCCAACTGGAAGGTAATGCTGTTGTAAACTACATATATTTTTAACTGAAAATGGTCTACATCCATGTGACTGTTTCAGCACCAGTTCAGAAATAATCATTTGATAAAATACAGACTTCAACTGCACAGTGGCTGCTTACATAGACAATAAGGGCTTTTTCTTTCTTATTTCTTTGACTTTCTTCTGACAAAGGATCACATGTTTGGGTGGTATAAATCCAAGGTAGCATGTAGTTACCAATCAAACTCAATTAGGCGATGAATGCTAATATCTGTGTCAACTATTTCAGCCCTCTTGGGGTTGGCAGTTTTGACAAAAGTTTCCTCTCTGGGAGCCCTAAAAAGGCAAATTAGTGTGGATGCTCAATGTAAATACAGCAGAAGTGGATTTTTCTTTCTTTCTTGCTTTCGTTTTTTTAAATGAAATGCGATGCATCTAAGAGTTTTGAACACGGCCTTAGGCCACAGGGTGCTTTTAAAAAAAACAACAACAACAACGGAGGCAAACATTTGACCCATTTGCCAAGTTATAGGAAAATGGGTATATATCTGGCCATCAAGACTAGGGATGGGTACCGGTGTCCGGTGCCATCTGACATAAACGGTAGTAACCAGACCGAAAAGCAGCGAACATTTCGGTGCTTTTTTTCCTGAGCTGTGATTCACTTCTAGCCAATAATTTTACGTTTCCGAGGATAGTAGGCAAGTCCAGGTACGTGCGTTCTTTTATGCAGAGCTACGGATTAAAAATGCCCAAGGCGAAGCGGTCAAAAGTCTGGCTGTACTTCACAGCAAAAGATGCAAACTCAGCAGCCTGCAACAAGTGCTTTAAGCTGATACTGTGATACTGTCAAAGGAGGTAACACCTCAAATCCGATGAAACACCTGGCGACGCATAGCGTTTTTTTAAAAAGCCCAGAAATGCGCCGTATGATAGCTTGCTGCGAGACCTCACACCGAGCGCATCTACTGTGCGTGGGTTGCCTGTTATCTGACCCGGAGTTAGCAATATCCCCCAAAAAACCCGAAGAGGAGAGTCCTGGCCCCTAGCCCTGCCAGTGTAGCAGAAATGATGACGGATGATGATGCAGCAGCAGCCGTTCTTCTCTGCGTGAGTAGCTTAATGTTGTTAGTGTGTAATTTACGTTGAGTAGGCTAACCACGTTATTACATTAATGCATGTAAAGTGAACTAGCAAACCTCATCATAGCTACATGCGGCTGTCTTCTTGTTTGATGGCAGATGCTCCCTTCACCCTGGCCAAAAAGGCTAAAATGACCAAAGAAAAAGTGGAAAACAGTTAAACATGAGAGGTTTTTGGACAAAGTTTGTGTTTTTTCCATTGATTAAGCACTGCTTCCAGCCAAGAGTGATACCATATATGCCCCATAGCTGCAGAAAAGGCTAACATTGTTATCTTTTTACAAAAAACCAGCTGAACATGAGAGGTTTTTGGACCAATTTTGTGTTCTCCATTCTTTAAGCACCGGTTTGAGCACCGTTTGAGCACCGGCACCGTTTCAAAGGTACCGATTTGGCACCGGTATCGGATAAAACCTAAACGATACCCATCCCTAATCAAGACCTGGATTAGTAGTCTTGCTCTCATGGATTTTGCTTCTATATTTCATGACTTTGTACAGTCATGTGCATTGTATGTAGTTGCTGCAATGTTTTGATCTCCAAAGTCTAAGTGCAGCTTGGACATATTGGGTCAGCCAAAGATTGTGTTTTGTGTGGATGTGCCTGCAGCAGGTTTATATAGCAGGTTTATGTGATGAGATCTAGGCATTAAAAGTCTTTTACAGGTAACTTACAGAGCTGCAAGAACACTCAGGCTTCGTCCACAGCTGGAAGTAAAGTGTCCGTTTGTGGACTCAGAGTCTAAATTGGCAAACAGCAGTTCTGTATAAAGAGGGACATATTTTGATAAGGGGTAAAAAGTCAAAAAGTAGCTCATCCACAGAGAAACTTTGTCAGTAGTTATGTTGCTTTCGCCTGTAAACCCCGCCGTACCCCGGAGCCACACGACCGGGTCCTGTTCGCTGTTGGAGCACAGAGGATTTCTATTCTGCAGTGGAGCCCTCAAAGTTCACCATGGGAAACTTTCCTCTGCTTCAAGAATTTTTGCAGAACAAAGGCAGCCAAACAGCTTTAAAAAGTATGAATAAAGAAGCACAACTTTTATTTTGTGTTTTTAATTAGATCACTTTCCCGTCCGCTGTGGACATGGAAAAAGACTGTTTTTGAAAAGGTGGGGGGAGAAAGTAGTTATGTGACAACAGAGGCACAATTTCTGCCAGCTTCTCAGAGCAATAAAACTCTTGTCTATCTCTGCATGCACACATGCTTGCATATCGGTACCCTTTGTATTTCTGAAAACTTCTGCTCCTTTGAGTGGGGCACAGAGAGGGAGAGAAGAAATGTCACCGTAAGTGTTTTGATGTAGAATCCGTTTCATGTGAAGTTCTCCTTTAGCGATGACAACTTTTCTAAACCCACTGCAAATTTAGAAATGTTTCTCATTTCCCTTCTCTCACGCTTCTCCATGATCGTAGCATCAAACGGCAGTGGGATGAGGGCGATTGAGGCGGGTCTGTGGCATTTTCTTTTTGGAATGCCGAGCCAGAATGAAGTGATTAATTAAACAGGTGTTCTCAGAGGGAGAGTGTGTGTGTTCTGGGGGCGAGCAGGTCCTAGGTGTTAATAATGTAACCGGATTTGCACTGCGGCGCCCTTATCGCTTCGTGAGCACCGTTTTATCTGCCTTCTGTGGCCACAAAGACATGCCTGTCGGGAACGGTGTCGCTGTCAGGGTGGAGGCAGAGAAATGGTCCCTTCATCTGGAGTTTATCCACTTTGCTGTGGTCCCCCCTCCCAACACCCAGCCTCTTTTCTTCTTCTCTTCTTCAGAGCGCGCGGCAGAGTGCAAGCAGCGGATAGATTTAGAAAGTGTGCTGTAGATTAGGGCACTTTTATCTGTGCACAGCACATCTTCATGTTGATAATTATTTCAGCAACCTTCATGCCCAAAGCATTATGCATTAATGAACGAATCTTAGATTTGTCAAAAATAATGCCTTCTGCTGCTTTTACAACTGTTCTCTCATCGGAAAGTTTCTGTCAAGTTTTTGCAGCGCGTTATTCTGATATAGTGACGGGTTGTAAGTCGGATTCTTTTCCCTGTTCCTCTCAACAGAAAGAGCTGAATAGTAATCCTGAATACCCAAGGATGTGTGCCTACAAATTAGTCACAGTCAAGTTCAAGTGGTGGGGCCTGCAGACCAAAGTGGAGAACTTCATCCACGAGGTTAGTGACATATTTGGGATTAGGATTCAACTTTATTGGCATTACACATGTATAAATACAGGATAACGAAATATAGTAGAAGACGTAAAAACTCATTTACACAGTTGGCTCATGAGTTATATTTAGATTGAGAGTATTGCAAGTTTGCGCATGCAATACTGTGCCTCTTCTGTCTGGGTGGGCAGTGCTTAATTAGTGCTTAATTATTATAAGCAAGCTGTAACTGCAAACATGATGAGGTAATGTTTGGGGGCTCTATAGTCAAATGGAACTTAAGCCAGTAGGATACAGTAGAGTAATTTGTATTTAGAGTTTCTCAAGTTTCAAATGTACTTATAAACACTTGACTGATGCTAAACATCACCCAGTCCTAACCAAGACTGCTGCTATCTACCACAGCAAGAGAAGAGGATCTTCACAAACTTCCATCGCCAGCTCTTCTGTTGGATTGATAAGTGGGTGGAGCTAAATATGGATGATATACGGCGTATGGAGGCAGAAACGCAGAGAGAACTGGATGAGGTGAGTGTATAAGTAGAAAATCACAGTTAAAATTTAACTTTAAGTCTGGTAAGTGATGGATTTGGTGCAAGAGAAAATAAAACTTTCCCAACCCTAAGCACTTTCTTTGGTTAAATTTCTCTTATTCGCTGTGCAAAATCCGTGTAACACCAATTTTAGTTATCCAGCTGTTGTCTTCCATTCACTAGAAGTAGAGTGTGCTAATGTGATAAAGCCGGAGGACTGCTGGAGTAAATGTAGTGGCTTAAGGGCTCCCTGTGGAGTCTTTGACCCCTAGTGGTGCGATCTAGCTGACTTTGAGTGGATCCTGGTGTTATTTACCGAGTGCACAAGTAAAAGGCCCTTTATTAATATATGTGAATTCAAAACCTCATAGTTTTTAGTGTTTTGTTTTTTTAAAATCAATATTTTCAATATCAATAATATTACATTTAAGATCAATTGTCATATTTTTTCCTTTTCATGTATGCATTTTGTTTGTTACTAAACTTCCTTAAACTGTTTGGTAATCAGCACAAAACGGATGACTGTGAGAACAGTGTTTGTTCTTCCTCATAATCCCATTTCTATGATTGCCTTTATTGTATTTTTATCCAGAGGCGTAAGAATGGTTCTGTACAAAGGCTACAGAGGAGTAGCAAGGCCAAGTGTAGGTCTTTGTACTGCTGTTTGTTGTTACTGGTAGGGCAGCATCTTAATGGGGTTTCTGTTAGCCTGGCAAGGCTGTGCCGCATCGTGCCATATAGCTAATTATGATTCGAAACATTTCCACCGTCATCTGTAGCCCGCCTGTGTTCCAGTGTATCCCATGGCTAGTGCATGATGGTCTCGCCTCAGCTTGTGATGTGTAACAATGTCTGCCAAGTGCAGGGTATTTTTATCCCCCAACCGTAACTCTGCATGAGTCTCTATAGTTGGGGGATTAGTTTACGTTCTGTGTCCATGTTTGCACACTTCAGCATCATTTTCTTTATTTTTCTAACAACCAATCACTAAGTTGGAGTAGTTTATATAACCTAACCATTCGTATTATTATTCCATCCATCTGTCCATTTTAATGGCTCATCCAGTTCAGGGTTGACCTTCACAGTAAACAGTGTCTGCTTGCAGGAACCTTTTATGTGTGAAAAGTCTTAATATATTGTCTCATGTTTTAAGTTGACAGAGCTTCGTTAGATGCTCACTTTAGACGACTTTAGTTTTTCTGTGCGGTGCAGTGGAACAAGCCAGCACGGCTTGGCTGATTGCAGCTGTTCATGGCATGGTGCGACTTCACTCTGCGCTCTTCGGTGTTGAGAAAGGGCTTTACTCCACTGTGCTTGTGCTTGTGTGTGCACATGCCATTTCACATTCGAGGTCCAAAAGCAGTCATCTAAGAGGAAACACTGGTGAAAAGCATCCATTTCTTCACCACAAAAACATCTTCAGTTGCATTTTTGTAATGTTTCTCTTTGTGCGATTTGAACACAGGATAACAGTGTTTGACTGAGTCTCAGCAGTACAGATGTGTTTTTTAAGTGTTCATCCTGCTACTTCTGTCAGTAATCACATCATCAGTAAATACCCAGTGACCCAGTTCTGCTGGCAACCACAGAAGCCCATGCCATAACATTGCCTCCACCATGTCTGACAAATGATTTGCTAATCTTAGTCTTATTCCTTCTTTGTACTACATACTGTCTATATTCATGTTAATAAAGGCATTTTTTAATTATAGGCTTCGACAGTGGTGTGCCAACCTCCTCAAGAGTGCTCCTCAGGTAGCTAGATGTTGTGAACAGGCTTTTTCTTTAAAAATTCCTCCATTCTTAGTTGTCTTCTGTGGTATTCCAGGCCGTTTAGGGTTACTGAGCTGCCACTGCTTTTGTTCATTTTAAGAAGGAGCTATAATGTTCGATTTGATAGCTCATGTGCAATAAAACCTACTTTTATTGCAAATTGAGAGCTCCTTTGAAAGGCTAGCATACAAGTTTAACACAAGTAGTTATATATGTACACAGAAGTTCCTGCAGTCCAGTTAATCCCCATAGAAAAATAGTCTACTTCTAAATCACAGGCTTCAGTTTCTGCATCTTGCATTCACTCTAAACCTCTCCACTGCCTTGCTCTTGAAACTTCTCCAAATATCAGTCTGGGAGCTTTTGGCCGTACAAGGAGAACAAGGGAGGAATCTGGGCTGGACCGGCCAAAGTGGGCCAGTCTCAAACATTCCTGGCTCACTACCAGCATGCAGAATTTTTGCGATTTGCCTTCGCACATCTCGCCCAGCTGAGCATGTGTTTCCAGTTTTCCCTCGGAGTAAGTAAACAGGTTGGTACAATCAAAGACGGCTGCGGCAAGCAGGGCAACAAGCCTGAACCTCAAAGCTCAAGGGGTTACCAGGGTCACATTTGGGTGGTGGTGAGAACAGCCTACACACAAGTCACTGCCCTTCACGTTCTAGACAAAGACAGCACTGGGTGAATGGAAAAACCCAGCATTAAGGAAGCTGTATACTAATAGTCATATCTGAACTCTTTAAGTATAGTGGTTGGGTGCTGATGGTGTGGAAGGAGGAGGTATGCGAGGACGGGGTGTGTACGAGGGGGTTTCAAGATGGCTCCTTTTTCCTCATTAACATACAAATGGAATTCTGCAGTTGAGAAGGAGTCTGTGCTGTGATTGAGGAGAAAGGGAGGGAGGATTGGGGGGTGAAAAGATGGAGAAGTGGGAGGGTGAATCCTCGTGCCATTTCATCAGATCTGTCTATTCCTCTGTTTAGAGCCAGTGTTGGTTTGAACTGTTCCATTAAGGTGTTCGGCTATCAGATTCTAACACTAATTGACTTTCCAAAGCCATCAGCCTCAGGGTGGGAGAATTTGAAAGTGATGCTTTTATCTACCTAGAAGACAAACAGGAGGCTTGATAAGGACTTTTGGAGCTGCCCTTTTTCCAGTTTACAAAAAGAAATGTAATGTATTTTTACTGGTTTGCAAAGCCAAAAGTAAGATTTAATGAATAGAAAGAAGTCCGACCCCTCCCAGTAACCAGCGACTCCTGAAGCCGTCATCTGAACTCTCCCTTACGTGTTTAGCTTGCATAAATCTAACGCGTGTTATTTCTCTCCCTTTCCCCACAGCTTCGCAAAAAGGGTGATGTGCGAGGAACCAGCGCTGCGGATGAATGAAAAGGATTTTAAACACCACACCCACAATGACAGCAGTTGTGAAGACTGCTAAGCGGGCTCCTTTGGTGCCACTTTTTTACCCTAACTGAATCACGCTGTGGAGGAGGGAGCGCTGCTACCTGCAATCAATAGAGCAGATCCCCGGCTTTAACCCAATCATAGTCATTCTATCCAGTGAGGAATTGATTTATAGCCACCGATACGATGCTGGCTGATGAGACTCAGGTTAATTTTGATCTTGGACAGAGAAAGGCCGGCTATGGCCATCAGGATATTGAAACCTAGTCTTCTGCAGAGATGCAAAGAAAAGCTATTTACTTTTTAAAGAAAAAAACAAAAGCAAATTCATCAGCTTGATTCCACAGTGGCAGGTGTTGGACCAAATATTTCCAGCTCCCCCAACCTCCTGTTTTTTCCCTACCAAAAAACCCCCCATTCCTCACAGAATGATGCCCTCTGTGACCTCTCTTTGTCTCTTCCCCAGTCTTCACTGTACACACTGTGGCTCAGTGTGTGGTTTGCATTCCCTGGCAGGAGACTGTTTGTCATGCTCTTGTTCCTTCCTGCCATAACCTCCATTAAGTGATTACTAACAGCCTTGGCGTCTTGGCCCGTTGTAATCCTTCTTCCATCACCCCCCTCACCTTATCGAAGCACTGCATCTTATTAACACTGACAATCATGTCTGTACAGGTATTCACTCTCACTCCCACATGCAAAGGTAACAGGAAGCCCACACACGCACTCAGTCATATGACACATGCAGTGTGCAGAGAGCATAAACATGTGAATTCATTCTTACCCATACACACTCACACACACACTCACTCACAGGTGTGGATACCTTTGTGCTGACTGATCTTTGAGAAACTCAAGCAGGGGCAGATCCTCGCGAGCTCTTTTAGCTAAAGGATGTTACTTTGAATATGTTTACAACTCTCTCCCCCACCCTATACTGAAAACAGTCGCACATAACATGCATTGCAGCATTCACCTCTCTAAAAGATGTCCCTAGAGGAAAACAAACTGCACTGAAAAACAGCCACAGATGGTGCTACACCCCTCCAGCCTCTGTCACAAGCCAAACTGTGCTGCACTCACCCAACCCACCACCAGAGGCCTTTCTCGCTCCTCCGGCTCTCTGAGGTAGACAGTTTCCAGAAGGCCTCCCCTCCTCTGCATCATTCTAGCTGTGTTTACAGATTTGCAATTGCCTTATCAGTGCCTAGTGGATACCAGTACCATGTAGAGTTGCTTATGTGTCCAGGCCTTTACACCTATCAGAGCTACTACACTTAATGAACCTCTGCTGCCAGCCATTGTTTTAGCTACCTCTCTCATTTCTGACTGGCCATTTTTCCTGATGCCCTAAAGTGTGTCCACCAAATGTTTTGGAAAATGTCAGGCACCCAGTTGAACCCTTAAGAGGCACATAGGTTTGGGTTCTTTTTTGTTTTGTTCTGTTTTTCCCATGTGAGAGGATCTATTAGTATGCCACACAATATTTTATGTCAAAGCGGTTCAAATACACGACTGTGCCTGGTAGCCGGTTTACAAATAAAATGTTCCTCCAAGCACTGTTTTTATATCAATACTGTGGTTGTCTGGTTGTCATCTGTAGATATGCTCTTACAGCTCTAAACAACTTATATAAAGTTGAGCACAGAAAAGAAGCTCAGTGCCACTTCAAGCTGCTGTCGTTTTATTTTTTGCGTAGCGTAAATACACGACACACTCGTGCTCAGGAAAAACACTTTGGTGGACACACACCTCGTAAGGGTTAGCATTAGCTGTTAGCTGGTACTTCTTAGGATTCTTGATTCTAGTCTTGACAAAAGAGCTTTATCAGGGCGCAGACTTGTATGTTATTCTTTTGTTTCCTGATATGTGGAAGTGCAATTCCTTTCCATTCCCGCAAGCAGAACTTTGTTACTATAACAGCCAGCGTGCACCGTTTGTCATGTAAATCTTTACCTCAGACCAGCCATTGGAAAGAGCTGCCATATTAATGTTTTCTGGCTTTTCAGCTCTGCATCCAGCTCTCTCTCTCTTTTCTTTTTTCTTCAGGCTTCAGAATTGTGTCACATCAGCCTTGAATATTAATTATGCTTGTGTTACATGTATACAGTATGTGTGGTTTGCTCATGTGTTCCCTTGTAATGTTCTTGAATATTTGTTTGTTTTGGTTGCGTGTCACTGTTTTAAATTGCCCAACATAAATTTGGGATTTGTGTTTAGTAATCGGTTTCCCGTTATTTCTCAAGGCAGATTATATGATTAAATACTTTCAGGAAAGTATTCTAGTGTGTTTGGTTAATGACAATCCTGTGAGGGCAAATCTGACCATGTCCACGGTAATTGGCTTTTCCAAAGAGAATAAATGGTGTTTATGTGTTCAGCAAATATTGATTTAATATAGGAAAATTTGGAAAACTGTTGTCAGAAGCATCGGTTTTCAATAACAGAATCTTCTCAGGCTAACAATAAGACAAAGATTTGAGGCTGCAAAGATAATGTAGCTTGTTCGCTTTTATCGTCTTTATGTGTTAGAGCCACCTTTGTCTTTGTTACGGTCATGAATGCATAGGTCTCTGAGCAAACAGTGTAATTAGTGTTTCAAAGTTCATTTGAATGATTCCTCATGTGTGTATGAATTTAAAAAAACAAAAAACAAGAACCCAGTGGAGAGAGGGGAAAGGAAAAATCTTAAATCAGTCGTTTGCTATTCTTCAAAACAATGATGTTAACAAAAGTGTTTAAAGGTTCTGATCAGCTTTTAAAAATCAGGGGTTGTGGTAACGAATGTATGATGTATTGTGCCTTTTTCTTTTTGCACATCTTTTTTGTGCTACTAAGTCTATATATTGTATCTAAATATAAATACATTTCCTTTTTTTTCTTCTTTTTTTGACAAAGTTTCTTGCAGTTCAGTTTGTGCTGTTTTTGTCTGATTCCTAGAAAATAAAGGTTTTGCCTGAGGGGGATTTGATCAGTCCTCAGGGCAAAGGAGAGAGCTGTCATTTATTTGTAAAGCTTTAAATGGTCACAATCTTTGCTAAAATACTATAAAAGATTTATTTATTTATTTATTTGTGCTATATGTTACTCTTTCTTTCATTTTGGCTCTTTGAATGACAGTTCTGTACTGTAGATTACCGATAAGACAAAAATTTCCTACAGATTTTGGTGACTCCAGCGTGGACCGCGCTCTCTACGACCTGCAGGTCAGGAGAGTCGCACAATAAACAGCGGAATCTGTGCTAAAGAGCAGGAAAAGCCACCAGTCTGCTGCCTGAGATAGCTGCCCTTTTTTTTTTCTTTTTTTTTTTTATTGTTTGTGGAGGAATAGTCACATGTGCCTGCTGCAAGGAAACCAGCTATATCTGCTACAGAACAAGCAAATAATGCTGTTTCTAAAAGGGGAGATGGGCAGACTCGCCCACACACCTCCTGTTAAGTGGCAGCTCACAGTAGTCTACTGTAGGCATGCATCCATCCGTCCATGTGTCTCCCTCCCGAGGAAGATGAAGGGACATGTCATGAGTGAGCCCCTGTCATTTAAATAGATACTGCAACAGATGAAGGAAAGAAATGGATCTCGAAGAGAGGCTCGAGACTTGACACAGCAGGACATCCAGGCGCGTTACCAAAGAAAGCCTCGGTGTTTACAGCTCCAAACACTTTGTTATAGCGGCTTGTCGCTTGATTGCATAAGCACACAGTATCCTGAAATCTGTCAAAATGAGTCGTGTAGGCCTGCGACACCTAGGAAAAAAAAGTTGCTCTAGTGTTTGTGCACCACATGGCTGCGTTTCCTGCCGCAAGACAACACACTCTGGTAGAACTTCTGTTTTTATAGGAAGTGGCACAAGTGAAGATTTAAACTCACAGTTTGGTCCACGCCTACCGTGTTTGTGTATGTGGCCCTCCCCAGGGGGGGCCCACATTTGCTCAGTGGCTGCAGGTTTTCTTGGAGAGGAAAGTTATTTCTGGTCTACACGGGTTAGCAGTGATGTCACGAGCGCTTCCTCATCCTCCGGGCTCGGGTCAAGTTTAGCCCCAGAGATTCTCCTGAGTCTTTCCTGTTGTTCTGAGAGAGGTGCGGAGTCGAGCGATGCGTGTGGGGTGGGATGGGGAGAGGAGGAGGCTGTTGCCACCCTCCCCTTAATACAATGGTGGTTCTTTTGGATGACAGATGCTGCTTAACCCATCCTGACCCAGGGAGCTGCGATGCCTCATCTGAATGACAGGCCCACAGAGGACATACTGATGCTCTGCTGCTCACTGCCTGAGCTGCACAGGACACTGTACCCCCAATAAGGGAAGTAACTGTCTCTTTGGGCAACCCCCCACAGTAATATATGTCTAGCTGAGGAAAGCTTAACACTCTGAATTAAGGGTAGAAAAGGGCACCCACTTCTGCTATCTTGTCCTATTGAGTAAAATATTGAGACAAATTGAGTACTAAATCACTGTAGAAAAGAGTGGTATTGTGACAGTGCTTGAAAGCCTGTAGACTCTCCATTGTCATGAAGTCGCCTCAGCAGCAGCAGCAGTAGCTCTGGGCTGCATTTATCATCACTGGGGACTCAGGAGGAAAGAGACCGTGCCATCAGTTTGTCATACTTAACTTGTCTGTCTCCATTTGAGAAGACAGTGTAGACAGAACTAGCAGGCTCTGTATCACAGAGTTATTAGTATTACTGTCAGACAGAACAATATCTTGATGTTGTTGCTGTTGAGCTGCAGAATATTTGCTTCTAATGCTCTTAATTGGGTTTTGGGATACAGTCTAGTCTTTACACATTTAAAAAACAAACAAACCCATGAATCCTAATGTCTAAAGCACAGGGTGATGCTCACACTTTCAGGTTCCATGACTAAAATTCTTGTCATGATAGATCCAGATGGCTTTTGGAATACGGAGGCAGCCGATTAACACGAGCGTGAATTAGCAGCAATAACACAACAGCATTCAGCACATCTGAACAACTTAGCATCCCTCCCCGTCCCCCTCTCACTCCAAGCCTCCCTCAGAACACAGCCACTACCCATCACTGCCTCTGCAACACGAGCTTCCGTTCTCCCAGCTTCAAGAAGTGCATTTGCACGTGTATATTTGAGTGCCTTGTTCTGACCTGCTTCCAGGTTCAGCCTTTTTTTTTCTCTAGGTGCAAAGCTGAGCACTCTGTCTGCTTCTGTTAAATCAAAGTTTGCGCCATACAGAGCTGGTTATTTCTTTTCAGAACACAGAGCTTGTCCTCTTCATGATCCACAACACTGAGGAGAAATGTAGCATGTGCATTATTGTAATAGGCTTGAACATTATATACATCCCATCATGTATTTGTTGTGTGTTGTGGTTGTTGAAGAGAGGCAACACACTGACCTCGCTGAACAAAGAATTAAAAATATCACTTTTTTTTTTAAAACAGCACTTTCCACTGAATGACCATGTGACATTACAGTAGCTGCACATTTTCTTTCCATCTTCCCAGTTAAAGTATACCTCTGAGTATTGAAATAATTCATTTGAAAATACTATATTTGCTGTTGACAAATAAATTAGTGCATAAATCTACGTCGGTATAGCAGTTTAGAGCATTACACACTCAAGTTTGTAAAAACTAATATCTAAAAGCTTCACTCTGACCAAGTCTTCTCCTCCGTCTTTGACACCATCCGCTAGGTGGCACTGTGTCTGTTTGGTAAAAGTTCTCATGGATACCCCAAAGGTATAGAGCTGTATTAACACCAAATTCTCCCACTTCCCACAGTGTCGAGAAAAGATGATATGGTTTTCTCCTCTGACCAAAAAAACTCCACATTTGGTGAATTAAAAGTGCGTTTTGTTACCAGCACGCTCCCTTTGTTCTAAATACCCGCTTGCCTTTGTTATAGTAACCTCACTGTGGGTTACTTAAGAATCCACAGACAAGAAAAACTTCCTTGTCTATTCACACCGGGATTAAATGCAGGAGGAAGGTCGTGTGGAATATATATATGTGTGTGCTTTTTTAAACATTTATTGTTCTTTTTGTAAGTTGGTAAGAAAAAACAAATGCACTGGATAAATAAAATCCACGAGAAGTACCGTGTCCAAGAGGTGTAAAATATCCCGAACCAAATACATTTATAAGCAAATATGTGAGCTGCACGCGTGAACACACATTCAGAATTACATAACACATAACACGAAATAAATTTGAGAAAAGCCTCAAAAACACAGTGTGAAATATACTCAGATATGCTCTACTTCTTACAAATGTATTATTCGGACATTAGATGAGGGTGATAACCGCTCATATTCTGTTTGTTATGCTGTGACTATTGTCTCGAAACACGAGTATGGGCTGTTCTGGCAGTTTTATGTCTTATCTTTGGATATGGCGCTACTTAACCTTACACAGATAGCCTAGGCTGTTGCAGGCCTCTAATTAACCTTTAAAAACAAATCAGGCTTATCTGTTCTTACAAAAATGTTGCCTTTTAAAGACTATAATACTAAGAGAACAGTATTGATTATCGGAACCGCGGCCCAATACCGTCCATATAATTTAGTTCAGATAGTCTTTTAAGGGGGATTTTTTTTAACATGTGGAATGAGGACAGTGTGATTGGCCGTCGAGGTGTGGATCGACACTTTATAATATTAGTCTGACTGACTTTTTATCCTTGCATCGAATTTCTGTCTGTATTTCCGACTAGGCGTCATAAATCAATCTACGGAGCTCAATACTGGGAAGTTTCATCATCCCTGATAGATTTCAGATTGAGATTTTGAATGTTTACGCAGTTGATTACACGTGAGAGCAAATCCAACCTTCGGATTATTAGCTCCGCACTAAGGATGCATACCAGTTCTTCTCAAATCATCGTCGTCATTACTATTATTTTAATGTAGGGCTAGAAAATCTGTGAACTCCTGCTTACTCGTCTAACCCCTTAGTTGGTGTAACTAGATCCTTTTACAGTCAGGCTTTCTGTCATTGCACTCTAGCGTAAACTGTTAAAAGCACACTGGATACTGCGTGGATCACTCTGTTTAATTCATAAAAAAATGTATTTGACCGTGAGTGGAAAGGTCTAAAGGAGCAAAGAGAACAGCATTGGGTAGAATTTAACTTCACGCAGTCTCATTCAGTTCATTTTCCCATTCCTTATCAGAATATAATTTTATGGTATACGCCAGTGTGGCAGAAAGTCTCTGTTATTTTTTATTAATGTTGTGTTTTCAGCCGCAATATCCCATCTAGTGCAAATCCCCACTTGTGCTTTCTTTTGGGGCAAAACATTACTTTTAAAGTCGAAATTACGCACACGCACGAGTTTACAATCGCTTTTACTCTGCGGACCACCTTAACAGCGTTTGTCCCGCCCTCAAGCTTTCCGTGTTCTCTGTGATTGGCTGAAATCTCGTGGATGGCAGTGGCTGTAGAAATGCAAAACTTGTTGCTGGTTCCTCTGGACTCGTTGATCTCACACAGCGCCAAGCGGTAGAGCGGACAGCGAGTGTATCTGTGAATCGCTCCCAAGTGCACTCAGACCACACCAGACAAAACTCGGTAAACGGAGGGGACGCACGCATCAGGATCGAGACGCACGGAAAGGACTTTGGGACCTGCGCCTCGCTGCAAAGCGCATGACCGACAGTGGGTGAAGGATGCTGTCAAGCCACTCCGTAGTTGTGGAGTGCGGGTAGCGCGCGCCGTGCTGCTCCTCCGGCTTTAGGTCGCATAAACAGACGCCCCGGTTCACCCGCGGCTGGGCTGGAGAGTCGTGTTTGTGGACTGTCCATCACACTGGACTTTTGGCTACATGCCTGCTTGGTCGTTTTTGATGTTTTGAAGGACGTCGGTGGGCAGTATTTATTTAAAGAAAGATTTTCTTCACTCAAAGCCTGGACTTTTTTCTCTCCCCCACCTTTATTTCCAGCATGGGACCTTATTCAGAAAGTCATTCTGGGACATTTGACATCAGATTGGAATAATGAATTAGCTGAGAGAAGCAGTTATTGCCCGTTTGATTGCTTCGAGTCCTCTGCGCTCACCCTTTAGTTTGTAAGCGAGCTGTATTTGTGCCATGTTCGCCCCGAAGAAATGCGCGCAGAAAACTTCGGAATGTCATAGGTCGCTCGTGTAGCAAGTTTACTAGACGGATTTTCTATTCGTTTGTTTAATCAAAAAGACTAGTGTGCTGCACGCATTCACACGGGAACAGGGACACAGTTTACGTGCGTATTTGGACACAGTCTGTCCCTTCTCTGCGTCCTTGGAGAAGTTGGATAAATATTCACAGCAATGAGAACCTATTTGGTGAGTTTTGACATTTAAATGAGATAAATTGTCATAATCAGTAGATTCAAAAAATATCTGAATAGTTCTTCTGTATCTTTTTTTCTTTTACTTTTTTTTTTCCTTTTGGGGACAGACGGAAAAATAGACAGTGTGCCGATGTCTGGCAAACTGGCCGTCATGTGGGATTGATTGCAGGGGAGTATGTTTGGGCTGGAGCAGTTTGGTTCTCAAATTAATAGCAGAAACCCTGGCCAGTCAGAGAGAAACATAAACCAACAGAGACTGAACATGGGCTCCCATTATAAAGGCCCCGGTTTTCATGCTGGAGGCCCGCCGGGAGCCGTGGAACCCGGCATGGGCCCTCTGAGCGAGCCGCAAATGCTCGGGCTCAATATGAACATGAATGGTGAGCAGTACGGTAGCTTTCACCCGCGGGGACACTCAGACATGCATGCAGGCAGTGGACTTCAGCAGCAGCAGGGGCAAGGACCAATGCATGGATTTTTTAACAACCAGCAACCTCATCAAGGACATCCTCACGGCCATCAACCCCACCCCCACCAACATCACCCCCATTTCGGTGGGAATTTTGGAGGGCCAGAGCCAGGGTCATCATGCCTGCATGGCGGCAGGCTGATGGGCTACAACAACAATAACGGCATGGGACCACAGCAGGGCTTTGGAGAAGGATTTGATCCTCTTGCTGAGGGACAGACGGGTGATGGCTTTCCCCAGCAGCAGCAACAGCAACCGCAGCAGCGGCCTGGTAACATGCCTGACTTTCAGCATCATGGCCCTCCAAGTGGGAACCACGCTGTCCCTGCTCCCTGTCTCCCCCTGGACCAGTCACCTAATAGAGCAGCATCCTTTCATGGTCTTCCTTCTTCCTCATCCTCTTCATCTGAGTCTCATGGTTTGGAACCTCGGCGGCTGCCAAACCAAGGAGCCGTAGAGGGATTAGAATATAACTTTCCAAGTGAACCTCCATCTGGACATTTTGATGTACCTGTATTCTCTCCTTCAGAATCAGAATCTCAGTTACCACATTTTGGGCCAGGAAGACCAGTTCCCGGTGGGAATTTCCCAGGGAACGCTGGCATGCCACGGACACCAGGTATGCCGGGCATCTCTAAGGGACACCAGCCACCACCCCAGCCCCAGCAGCCTCAGCACGGAGTGTTTTTTGAACGTTTTGGAAATGGCCGGAAAGTGCCCGTGGGAATGGAGCCTGGGGTCAATCCAAGACATCCTCTCATCCAGCAACAACAACAGGCTGGCTTGATAGCCAGACAGAACTCATGCCCCCCTGGCCTCCCTCGACCCCCTCAGGCTGAGCCCGGCACTACTAACCCTAACATTCTGGATGGAGGGGTCATGATGCCTGGCCAACACAACCAGTTTGAATATCCCATTCACAGACTGGAAAACAGGGGCCTGCACCCCTATGGGGACCCCATGTTTAATATGCAACAGCCAGCTCCTCCTCCCTCCCAACAGCCTGCAAATCAGAGGCTCCAACACTTTGACTCTCCTTATATGAACATGGCGAAAAGGCCTAGATTTGACTTTCCTAATGCACATGGCGGCGAGGGCTGGTGTGGCGGTATGGACAACCACCTCTCTCCATCTGCCTACCCTGGCCTTCCTGGAGAGTTCACCCCACCCGTGAATGAAGGTTTTGGACCAGGTCCGCTGCAGCATCCAGGGCCCGAGCAGCAGTCTCTGCAGCAGCGCCAGAATGCAGCTATGATGATAAAGCAGATGGCCTCTCGCAACCAACAGCAAAGAATGAGGCAGCCGAGTCTACAGCAGTTGGGTCACCATGGCGATGTACCTCCAGGCCCAATGGTTCACGGAGGCCCAGTCGGGAGCATGCCTCATCCTGGCTTTGACAGGGAGAATAGTGGCAGGATGCCCAACATTGATGGGCAAAATCCTCATGTAACTCAGGAGAACTCCTGGTTTCAGGGGTCCCACCCACCAGGAGAAATGATGTCACGGCGTATGGGTGGAGCGGGTAATGAGTCAGGGCCTCATGACATGGGGCTCCAACAGAACGGCGCTGGGATAATGTTTAGGCCGGGCATCGGCATGCAGGAGCCCATGAGAATACCAGGAGATGGACATGTGCAGAACCTTCATTCCCCAGGCATGCACTCACAGTTCAGTGGCAACATGGGCAACCTCACACAAATGCAGTCTCCGGGAGCAGGAGCAGGACATCCAAATGCACCAGCAGAGAGACGGCCAGCTGACTTCCCTGCACCTTCAATGGGTGCACAGCCAGCTTTTCCCTATGGGGGGGCTAACCGTCAGGGGCCGGCTCACAGTGCTCCCCAGGGGGTGAGCACCTCACCTGGCAACTACCCTCCTCAGTCTGAGTTCCCCTCGGGCCAGCGGTCGTCTGTTAGTAAGCTTGGAAATCTGTCCCTCGGGAACTTCAGCAAAACCAGCTCTAAAGACAGTGTTTTCGGCCAGAGCTGCCTAGCGGCCCTTTCCACAGCCTGCCAGAACATGATCGCTAGCCTAGGGGCCCCCAATCTTAACGTAACATTCAACAAGAAGAACCAAAACGAGGGCAAGCGAAAACTGAGTCAGACTGAGCAGGACATTAATAGCAGCACATCTAATGGGACTGGCAGTGCTGGTCCTGAATATTTTCAGAGCAGCACTTCCCAGAACAGCCAGATGCCTGGCACTGGGAATAGCAACTCTAAGCCTGCAAGTCAAAGCCAGACGGTGCAGGGGGAAGCCAGTGCCCTCTCCCCAAATTACAACATGGACGCTACCCCGTGCAGTGAGGGGAAGGCAACAACAGGGAGTGGGAGAGGGAGAGGGAGGAGAAAAAGAGACAGTGGACATGTGAGCCCTGGAATTTTTTTTTCCTCTGATAATAGTAACCCTGTTGTAAGTCCAGGCCAGCAGACCCCCTCGGCTGGCGTTGGGGAGAGGGGTGGGGGCACGCCCCATGAGAAACAACTCCAATCGCCCTCTTGGGGGAAAGGAGGTGACCTAATGTTGGGGGACCAGGCTGACCTTATGTCTTCTTTAGACAGTGGCATTCAAAGTGTTGCCAAGTCTGACAGCAGCTCACCAAGAGTGGACTTTTCTGAAGATGTCAGCACCCACTATGGCAATGAGGATGAGGTGTCCTCCAGCTCAGATGCAGGAGGGGCCTCAGCCAGCAAACCTAATCGCAGCCCTATAATCAACGGCTCACCCAAAATGCAGAGGAGTGACCACGGGTTGATAAATGGACAAAAGCCCCTTGGCATGGGCATTAACAATCATACTACCTCGACGCCAGACGCCTATGGACTGAATGCTGGTGTGGGCACAGGGGCCAGTGGGGTCAGCCACCCGGGCACTCCTGGGGTGGAACAGGTACGCACCCCATCCAGCACCTCTGGCCAGGAAGAAATCCATCCTCTGGAGATTCTGCAGGCCCAAATCCAGCTACAGCGGCAGCAATTCAGTATCTCTGAAGACCAGCCCTTGGCCATGAAGACAGGCAAAAAGAATGGCGACTGTCCCTCACAGAACGGAGACAATGAGCTGGCGAGCTGCAGCCCGGATGCTGGGAAGGGCTCAATGGGCACTATTGACCTTGACACCCTCATGGCAGAGCAGCACGCCACCTGGTACGTGCCCAGTGACAAGGTTATGATGGACGGGTCAGAGGATGACAAGGCCACGGGACCCTGGGAAAAAAATAAGAGCCAGAACAGCAGTAAAGAAGGTAAATGAAACAGTCTCTTTCTTTAAGTTTTAATTAATCTCTCTCACCCTCGTCACAGTCTCTCTCATACGCCACTCACATTACATCAGCAGCTCATGCTCATGCAAATGAACAGATTTTCTTTCTTAAATGTCATTTATTTATTTTCAAAATCTGAAATGCAGTGATAACAGCACCAGTATAAATATGTAAAATAATCAGGTGACACTTACAAGAGAAAACATTTTGTCCACATTGCGCAGGCAGAAAGCAGCGTCTCCGTTTACTGGGGCCTTTGGGTTTTAGAGGTCTAACGTTTATAGGAGGATACTACATTTAATAGTAGAGCCATTCATAGTCTTGAAAAGAGAGAAAGACAAAGAAAAAATATTTTCTTTTTTGAATTGGGTCTGTAGTACGAAATGTAAAAAACAAAAACAACACACACACACACACACGCGAGTATATATCTATATATAAACCGAAATAACAATAAGCAAAATAAACTTGCATTCATGCAAAGTATTTTATAGGGTTCTTCAGTCCAGAGGCACTTCAAAAGAACAGCTCAAGAAAAGTAAACATTTCCTGTGGCTCTTTATCTCGGTTTTCAGGGTGAACAACTACATTGTAAGATTAATAGCTTTCTGAGGATATGCGTTTTCGCAGCGGGGTTTCCCCCCTCGCCTTGTTACGTGTTTGTTTTTGTTATTACCATGAGATAATACT
This sequence comes from Copadichromis virginalis, assembly GCF_057382275.1. Taxonomy (NCBI): domain Eukaryota; kingdom Metazoa; phylum Chordata; class Actinopteri; order Cichliformes; family Cichlidae; genus Copadichromis; species Copadichromis virginalis. Next base: position 16,311,339 of record NC_140629.1, read on the forward strand.
GAGCTGCTGAAAGAGGATTTTTTTAAACATTTGTTGGACATGAGATTAGACAGCATGGTGATATTAATGCCATTCATTTTCAGTTTTGTTTTACGTGGGAAATGGAAATGGCGAAAAAGATGAAAGAGTTAAATGCTTTTTTTAATTGTTAAATGTTTGTTTCGTCTTGCTCCCTGTCCCTTTTGAATAATGTAAAATAATTGTCTCACACAGTCAAAGTATAAATATTTTTACTATTTACAGCACATTATTTTGGTTGTTTTGTTTTTGAATGAAATTGGAAAAAGAAACTGACTCTAAGGCACAGAATTAGTTTTTTAAACTGCAGTCTGCAGACGTGGTTTATGGATACAATGCGATTTATCTTCTTTATTATTATTATTATTATTATTAATATTAATATTTTATTATTATTATTTTTTTGTATTTTTAGTGGCTCTAAATAAATAAAATGCAGACAAACCAATATACTATTTAGCTGTTAGAGCCATGATAATGATAATAATAATAATGAAATTAATAATATTAATAAATTACATTTATTTTAAAAACCTAAATTTATGATGCTTCAATATGATTTGTCATTACGTGCTTTAGTCATAATGACATCGTTTTTGGAGCGTAACTGCATCATTAAGACAAGCTTTGTGTATTATAATATGCTACTTTAATTATTGGTGTTATATTTATTGCTTCTTTTTACTTGTCTCTTCATTCTCATTTTATTTCCCTTTTCCTTTTCGCGTGGGTTCTTTAGTCGCTCATTTCAAACCACAGCGTTGTACGGAGGCGTCTGTCGGTGTTAGCAGACGGACAAGCTTTTAAATGGTTGAACAGTGGCGGGTTTGCGCTGAAAGGCCCCTGCGTCTTTTGAGATATAATAATAATATGGATAGGTTATATAATTGCGCGAGTGGCTTCGCGCGTCTCGAACGCCTCTTTGTTCTGATCGGCGCGAGCGCAGAGAGAGGGGCGGGGACGCGCATCGCGCGGACTCTGGAGTCCAGGCACACTTGTTTATGAGACTGAGCACAGGACGTCTCGCTGTAGCAGTGGTGGCATTACATCTAAAAAGCACTCTGACTCACCATTTAGGTTTTTTTGTGTTCACCCGGTCATAAAGTAACTGTAACAAGCGGTGTGCTGCATATTAATGTGATCCACAATCAGCCAAACTGGTGCATTTCTGCTCACCTATCCCTGTGCTTCCTCATAATTAAAGAGGCTTCTGTTGTCAGAGATGTATAAATGGTAACTCATTTTGATTATAATTACTGAGCAAATCTAACAATGATGAGCAGTCAGCCACACTCATCCTGCTGCATTTACTATTTTAATTCCTCTGGGGCTGATGGCACATTTAAAAAAAATTTCAATAGGCAAAAATCAGTAATTTAAGGCAGAATAGTCCTCCTCTCCTTCCTCTCTCCTCTCCTCTCCTCCCTCTCCTCCTCTTCTCTCCTTTCCTCTTTCAGCCCTCCCTGCATGGACACAAGGCATGCAGCTCTGGAGCGATCGATAGCTAGTTAGCACAAATCACGGCTCCTGACAGTTTCTCATTTGAGTGCTTCAGACAGCAAAGATGAAAAAAGGGTGGAGGTGTATTTGAGAGGGGGGAGGGGGATTTTAAGATTGAATCTGATGCTTAGGCTACACAGAAGGGAGCAAAATAACATAATAATTTAAGATAAATCATAGCCCACAGTGTAGTTCCATAACATCCCACAGGCTTTTCACACTGCAAAAAATATCCATCTCCACCACTGAGTCGAGTTATAAGTCCTCAGCCTTGTAAACAAAAATCTGCCACTGGCAAGATAATGCCAGTGACACTAATGTAAAATAAATCAAGGCGATTTAGTCCATTAGGCTTAACGAAATTTAACTGGGTCATAGAAAAATGACCATTTTAATTACAAAGAACTTAATTTGTGTAATTCCAGTAAAAATGATTCTTCCTGACGTATCTGGACATTTTAACGAATGTTCAAAGATGACATGACTTGTTAAGATATTTCTATGCTGTGGAACTATAACTGTCATGTGAGTCGTACATGCTGGCTAAAAAGAAGTGCAGCCATGTTACATTTTTTTTCCTTGCAGGTCAAATAGTTCTCTGACCCCTTCCAAAAAACCACACTTCTTTCCTCACCACAGCATGTACACACAGCACATGTCTTAGTATTTGTTTAGAATTATGCATAGATTCTTTTTATTCTTGTGTCAGATCAATAACTTCAGTAATGATGAACAGTAATAGATAAAAGCCTTGTTTTAAAGGTGAAAAAAATGCTTTGAAATTTAGTTCAGTTGTCTGGCGCTCATCTTTTCAGAGAATGTATCTCTATATGAAAAATGGCTTATTTCTAGAGAAACTTGAGGCTTTGTGCTCAAAGTGTTTTTACTCAGTTGTGTCAAGAAATTTACCTTGAGAAGTGGACCAGGGCAATCAGCAGGCTGTGTGTACTTTGGATATCTGTATCTGATGAGGTGAGAATGACCAGCGTTGGGGGTCAAGGATCACTTTAGTTCCTTTGAAGTTGAAGCTTTTCAATCTTGATCACCATTTCACTCAAATGTAAAGTAGGGAAGTGTAGAATAATTGCTGTTGTCGTGTGTATTTGTCTTTCAGGAGGATTTCAGGAGCTATATATCTTGCTATGCTTTAAATAAGCCCCAGTGCTGATATTTACAAGCAGTGTGTAACTTACTGGATGCTTGAGTATGCAGATAAAAGCTAAACTGTGCTTATAGGAACTTTATTCTGAGTGCTGATATCTGTGCATCCCGGCTCGCATCTCTGTGGTCTCTTTGTGCCTGTTAAAGTGATGCGTGTGGCAGTAATGTCCCCCACTGGACCCCATACTTGGCCTCCTATCTAAGTGACGTTGTGCAGCGCAAGTCTTTCGCCCAGGCACAGCAATACCAGTTGCAGAGTCTGGTGTGCTGCTCGGCTTACCCGAACTCTCAAGGAGGTTTAGCAAGGAGGAAGAAGTTTTTAGGTGTACACGATCAACTTTCCCATGTCAGTTAATGTTATTTCTCCTTTTTCTAAAAGCATTTTTTTTACGCTCTTCCTCTTCCCTTCTCTTCTGTATATCTTTGCCAGAAGCTGACCGCTCATTTGGAAAGTCGTGCATAGTCAAGATAACAGGCGAGCAGCAGGCGTAGGAAGTGATTCAGTTATTTTTATTTTTACTTTTCACTGTTTTTTTTTTTTTTTTTTTTGCCCCGTACACAGTTTTTTTTTTTCACACTTCACAGTTGACCTCCTAGAATAGTTTTCACTCTTCACGCTCAGTAATCAGTCCTTAAACAGCTTTAATAATGATCAAATCTGTCACTCTGACTTTGACAGCTTTGAAAAGAAGAAGCTTTCGTCTTTATCACACCTACGAGAAAGTACTTAAAGCACAAAAAAGGAGGCTGTATTGATAGCATGGAGAACAATCCTGCGAGACTACCTGGCTTTGACATTTCGGTACGACAACAGCTCCTCAAATCACGCCAGTAATTTGTGCTTCCTTTTTCTAAAATAGAAGAAAGTGATTGGCACGTGCTTGAAATGTGGAGGGGGGAGGGGAAAAAACAGCTTGGGGCAGTCTGTGTTCTTTACCTGTCATTACAAGGTGTTTTATATCGACTTTTTTTTTTCTCCCAACAACACACATCCACCGCACACTTCTGCACTTCATCATTATGATAATCATAGCAATTAGCATTGTTAATATTGTTTTCCGAAAGTCATAATTCATCTTCCAGTGACTACTTCAAGCTGACTTGGTTATTGACAGGTTCATCCAAGCTGCAAAGGACGGTTAGTTTTTAGCAGCACAGATGTATTAATGCAAGAAAAGGGCAACACTTGAAAAAGTGTCTGTAGTGTGGACATAAAAAAACAAACAAACAATATGCATTAAAATATTTTAATGTCAAATTTTCTTTTACTCCTTTAGCGTGTGTGTGTGTGTGTGTGTGCACTGGCACTGCAACTTGCATATGCATTTGCCTGCTGTGGACATAAAGTTTGATTTATTTCGACTCAGTGTCATGCCCACGGCTTCAGCCTCAGATCTCAGGTGTCTCTCCCGTTGGAGCGCGTGCACAGTGATTCCTAACAAAACATTTAAGAGTATTTACTCTGAGTGTAAAGTATACAGTATCGAAATGCATCCGTCTTTATATTTAAAGCATCTAGATTTAAGACAGTTTCTGTTTGCGTGTGACATGTTCCTTGGGATCTTTGCAAGACAGTCAAAGGAAGCCTATTAAAGACACGTGCTGGTGACTGATGAAGAGAGAGTGAGAGAAAAAGACGAAGACTTTTTTTTGCGTTGCTGGAGTTTCAACTCTTCAAAATAGAACCTGCATCCGGTGTTTTGTTTTCCCTGGGGAAAGGTGTTAGAATAAAATGAAACTTGTCTCAGCATGTGGTAAATATTCTCCTTGGAAGCAGCAAGGAATGGAAAGCTGATTATACCTAGGCGATGCACAGAGGGAGGAGTTCCAAGCATTTGAATGTGGGTGCAAGTGGCAAGCCTCCAAAAATGTCCACGTGTCTTGTTTAGCGACACAGGGGTCCAAAGAAGACAGACGCATTTCAAAAAAACCAAACCCCAAAAATCAGTTTGATACAAAGGTCCCGAAAGATGTCCTGGGTTCATGTATTCACTGTTAGTCAAGTGCAGCTTTTTAAAAAGTGTGTGTGTGTGTGTTTTTACTTTCTTTTTTCCAGAGGTGTAGATGTTGTCATGCTGCCAGGAGCGGTTATGTTATGTGCCATACAGGTAGTCGTCAGGCAGTGTTTAATTTGTATTGTGGAACTGACAAATGAGTTATGACACTGGAGCTGTTTCTCTTGGGAGACAGAAGTAGAAACCGATGGCGGGCAAGAGAAACTAAGAGAGATAGAGAGAAGTTTTGTGTGTGTGTGTGTGTGTTTTATTTTTTTCCCCTTAAAAGAACATCTGTGGTTTCGCTCACGAGGTGAGTGAGGAGGTAATAGCTACCATTTGCATTTATGGAAGAGAAAATAATTCAATTTTTCCATCACTTTCATGCACCACAACCATTGTTCATTCTAGTCTGTGTGTAGGAGTTTTTGTTTTTTTTTCCCAGTGTAGCTGTGTATCTATAGCTCTTCAAATATGTCTGTCCATAAAACTGTCCCTACTTAACACCAATTAGAAAAATACTAAATAAACAGTATAATATTCTACATTTTACTCCTTACACTGTACATGTTGATTTGGGTTTTCTTTGTTTTGTTTTTGTGTGTGTGGCAGGTTGTGGTGAAAAATGAAATTAGGCACATTATTGTTTTAGCTCGAAACAAAAACCAAAGGCATGAGAAACATCTTCGAGTAGCCTTTGTTTTCATGTGTGCGCGAACCCTTCCGAAAAGACCGAAGCACGCAGTACTGTGCTGTGAAACAAAATAGAGACAGTGAAGTAGATCAATATGTCACTGACTTGGATGACATGTTGGACAGGTCCCGGACATGGTTGTGAGTTATGAAAGAGGCATTAAATCACTTCCCGTGTTCTGATTTGTGTCTGGTTTACTAAGCGCTTCTTGTGGCCAGAGGCAGAGGTGTGCGTGTGTGCGTGCGTTTGTGTGGGTATGAGTTTGAGGAGATGGCAATGGGTGTGTTGTTGGTGAGAAGGTAACAAATGCTGGGGGCAGAGCCTGCCTGGGCAAGTTTTTCTCTCTCTCCTTTTTCCCCCCCACTTTATGTTTCAGGCCAGAGAACAGAGAGGAAATTCAAACCAAAATAACCTCTGTGCCCTTGCCTGAGAAATGTGCCCCTGCTCCCCGCAGATATCCTCTCTGCTCTGAGGGAAAGGTCACACTTCGGCAGTTGGGTGGAGATGAGGGGGAGTTTGCAGGCGCCCCCCCCCGGTGCATGGATACCTGGGACAGTACCTTTGTTAGCCCCACTGATCTTTATTAAGGCTTGACTCAACATATTTCTTTGTTTTTAGGGATATTATTTGGCTTAGACGCTTCAGATCATTTTTGGCATGTTCTGAGGTTTCACTGAAACCATATAATGAAGATTGCAAAGTGTTCTGCTCATCTTTGGTTATGTCTGACTCCTGAAGAGATGCAAAACTTTTACTCTTGCACGTCTTTTCCTGTGGCTTTTTCTCTGTGGATTGTAACGGGTGTTTTGTGCTGACAAAGACAGACTCCTCACACAACACCATAGTGTTAGTTGTTATGCTAAAGGAATCTGACCTGATGTCAAACACTGTCATAGGAGCGGAGGCCTTTGGGTGTTTTTTTTTTTTGTTTTGTTTTTTTTTCTTTTTTTCGCAGTGAGTGGAGCATTCTGATTGGTCTGGTTTGTGTTCAGAGAGGATGGGGTCACGGCCTCAGGAGCGTGAGGTTAAAGGTGAAGTGTCGTCATGGAAGTCTAGAGCTCGGGATTTAAAAAAACAAAACAAAAAAGGGGGGGGAGGGGGTTGCACATGCGTGTGCCGCATGAGATCCCGAGTCCTGGGAAATGTGTGTGATGGAGGCTTTTTGTAGATTCAAATATGTGGCATGCATTGATTTTTATTTATTTTTCTTTCCTTCTATCAGTTAATTTAAAAAAAACATGCAATACGTGCGTCAGTCGTCATTATTTTTAAGAGTAAGTGAAAAAAATGAATTGCCGCTGTAATACTTATTATTTAATGGGTGGAGGATACAGACTCGGAGCAGCCATTGTTTATCTTCCTGCGTTGCTTCGGGTGTGTTGAGTGTGTGCGGCATGACATGTAAACCCGTGTCAGGCCGTCAGCTCCCAGACACATTGGTGTCATCCAGACAACCAGAGCTGTGCGCTGTGCTCCCTGCCTTCATGGCATTCGAGCTCTACTCATCTCTGTAAATTGTTTCTGGCTGTGTCTGTGAGACAGCTCCACAACCCTGCTGCTGCTGTGCCTGCATGTCTGTGTGCGTGTGTGGGAGCATCATCACCAGGTACCAAATAAAAATGTACTGCACTTGGGGTAAGAGATATGGTGATATAAGAGCATCACGTTAAATTCAGTGCCTACTTAACACATCACTTTGGTAATCTTTTGTGGCTGTAATGTGGTTAAGGATATTTAGGTGTATTTGTGGCTCGGCGCAGCTGCTTGTGCCGTTTCCGTTTTATTAGGTATTTTCCCCGCGTGCTTGTTGAAGCTAAGCACTTGTTCTCTTCAGATGAATTGGCTATTATTGAGATATTACCGTGGATATGAATTCTACCTTCGTCAGTGAACAACCCTAACAAGATAGATCTTATTGAGGGGGGGGGGGTAGAAGAAAAAAAAAGATTCTCCTGCTTGTAAAATGTCATGGTGATTTGGGATTTGGTCTGGTGTGATTTAGAATTTCACACCGTCGTTTCCACCTTTTGAACAAATCCGTCGGCATGGATAATGCTTGCGATTTAAATGTAGTGTCAGGATTTTTTTTTTTACCCCCCTCAACCCATAAAATCACAGTCTCTCTCATAATACTCATACTGACTAATATATTTGATCATGTGGTGGTCAAGTGTTTGTGTGTTGGATTTTGCATATGTTTTTAATGCTAAATGGCAATCACCCCATTTTTTTCCTCCTGTGTTTAGTAGTATTTTTAAAGCATTTCTTATGCTTGTATATGTGTAAAATAAACTGTGAGAATATGGAAAGGATGCATTTATGTTTGTGGGAAATATTCATTTTGTTGTATTAGACTATGCATACATTTTTTTGTTAGTGTATTTTCCACCTTTTTCCTTGTGTCGAAGCTGAGTAATGTGTGTAGCCGGGTTCGTGTGTGTGTCTTTCTGCGTGCACGTCCGTATGTAGTCAGGCGTATGTGTGTGCACGTGGAGCAGCAGCTGAGGGCTTGTGTGAGTATGGCAGTGGCAGCAGCGGTTGGTGTGTGTGTGTGTGGGTTTTTTTTTTTTTTTTTTGTTTTTTTTTTTTGGGTGCGTGTGTTGTCAGTTTGCTGTGTGTCAGCAGTGAGCCACGGGAACGCTTGGCTGCCTATTCAGGCCGGTGCGGACCCTGCTGTGCCCAGCTAGCATGAGCTGCTGGCGGGTGCTGGAGGGCACAGTGCTGGGAAGAGGGAGTGTGAGTGGTTACGGTGGAGAGGGGGGGGCGATACTGGCAGGGGGTTGGGGATCAGCCGTGCTGAGGTGTATGACTGGACCCTCTGGCAAATGTGAGATCTTGTCACAACCGCCACCAACACCGCTCTAGATCCTCATTTCTCCCTTACCCCCTGCACCCTCAGCCTCCACTTACACCACGTCTGTAGTCCTTGGGAGGGAGATGGAGACAGAGAGAAGAGCTCACAGAGACCGGCAGTCAGAGATGCAGATGAAATGGAGAACAACGGGGAGGCTTGGCTGCCTGACCTTTCACCAAATCCCCCCCACTTTTCCATTCCAGTGGTCGCAGCCCAGACGGGCTGGGGGGCAAGCCCGCCTGAGCGCCTGCATGTCTTCCTGCCTTTCTTGGTTGTCCTAGCTGCATGGTCTTATCTAGTCTAGCTCGGCCTTCTCTCTGCCTGCATAAAATCGCTGCTGCCTAAGCCTTTTATGAGGGCAGAGAGGAAGGGAGATGGAAATGGTAAGCAAAGCGAAAATAAAACATGGTTAAGAAGCAAAGGAGGATGAGCAAAAAGAGAACACAGGGTAAGGGATGAGAAAGGGGCTGGCGCGATGCTTCTCTTTTCTCCTAGGTGAGCGCTAGCCTGACTGGTGCGTTGTGATCTGAAGCCTCTGTGCCCAGACTGTCGTCTATCACAGCCTCTCCTTTCTCTGACGCATGTAACTCAGCTTGTCAGCGCTGTTTTCCACCTGTCTCTACACTCAGACATCTAGTTGTCCCTGCACCTCAAAGGTCTTCGTCTTCGTGCAGCACACCGATCCGTTTCAACCATCCGCACAGAGTATGTTTTGTGTGGGGAGGAGATGGGAGATTAATCGGACTGATTTAAGTGAAGGATCCTTAACATCTTTATACGCATTTTCTCTTTGCTCTGGGCTCGCTTGGAGGCAGAGCCCAAAACACAGGATGCAACACTTGTGTCATAACACCTAGCCCTAGCACTAACTCTTTGCTAGTGTTTCTCTTATTTTAGTTTTTTATGTGCCTGCTTCCCAACTTTTCCTTATTTCTGGCCTCTTTTCTCTCTGATTGCTACAGTCTGCATCTTGGCAGATATGTTTGATGAATTGTGATGTGCCACATTTAAAAAAATAAATAAAAAAATCTTCTCCTGGCTAATTTTTCCACTGAACAGAACACAAGGCTTTTTGCAACCATTTATTATGACGCTTCACACATTGGTGACACAGGGTCGATGCTGGGGCATGATCATTATACCAGTAAATTGGGTCAAGCGGGGCTAAAGGACAGGTGTCTCGGTACTCTCTGGCCCACTGACCAGAGGTCATTAGGAGGGTTCCACATTTGCATGCCTGGTCGCAGCCAAAATATATGCGCTTACATTTAACGTACGCCCGTGTTTTCACGTGTTTATATCAGGCGACAGGAGGCGGATGCGAGGAGAGGGGAGCTTTTGCTTGTATCCTCCTATTCGGGTCTTATTGATGGGTGGTGGAATAATGTTGAATTAATTTCACAGTGCAGATTTAGAGTGGGATGTGAAGATGACACTTGTTTAATTAAAAGTGTGTACTTTAAATGGTTCGTCTGAATCAGAGAATGCCAACTGCTTGAAGTTGTTTTTTCCATTTTTCTGCTGTCTTAATTAACCGCTTCCTCTCTGTTGTTGTCTGTCTGCAGAATCTGAGCTCACCCAGAGTAAGCCTGGAGCTGGAGCCCCTGGGGCTGTAGGAGGTGGGAGCAGTGGAGGAACCCACCTGCAGTGCCTGTCTGTCCACTGCACAGACGAGCTCGGGGACAGTAAAGGCCGAGGGGGGCCCGTCTCGTCGTGGCGCTCTCTCCACTCTGATATCTCAAACCGATTTGGGACGTTTGTGGCGGCACTAACTTGAGGGGGGGAAAAGAAGAGAAGAAGACGATGACCCAGCAGGACGAATTAAAGAAGATCAGAAAATATCAAGAAAGAGAGATTCAGAGACATTTAACCACGATAAGGATGCGACTATGTTAATTTGTGGATGGAACGACTGTGTGCCGCTCTTGCCTGTTCAGGGAGAGAAAGACATTTACACTCACAAATGGAACACAAATACAGCTACACACACGCACACGTGCACGCACACAAACACACGCACACAAACACACGCACACACACATGCTCACAGACACTCGAACACCATGTTTTGTTTTCTGATACATGCAGTCACACTTAAGAAAACTGCTGGACAATAACAGCACGGGGCTCTACTCGACGATGCCCACATCTGGAAAACCTCAAATCATTTATTTTTCTTTTCTTTTCTCGGTTGAAGAAAAATAAGAAATGTTAAAGGAGGAGAACGCAAAAACGAGAAGCATAAGGAGAGAGGTGAAGTTGTCATTGGCTTTGATTGTATACCAGTGTTTAGTCTTATGACTTATATTACTACCTGTTCTTAAACTTAGCTAAGATTGCCTTTGTAATGTGTATGGCAACTTCGGCATATGTCAGTCAAAACTCCCCCCCCCCAAATAATAAAATAAAATCCTGGCCTTTCACTCCTGTATTACAATTAAATATGGCCCAGTGGTTCAGAAACACCCCAAATACTAAAAAGGAGAACGAGAGGAAGGCGGGGTTACGCTTGAATGTAACTCAGCAATTTTCCTTGTGAACACAAAGTTGTTCCTCTTTGTCAACGCGAAATTTAACCTTTATCGTTTGCTGCTCTAAATCATAAGGTTTGTTGTAGCTCTCTATTATTTGCATTTCTGAGAATGTCTTTCCCGCATTCTATTCTATTCTATACTTTTTTCTGCTTTTCTCTTCTGTAGATCTTGTGAGCTCAACCACTTGTATACAACTCAGCCAATGAAAACTAAAAAAAGGGGAAAAAAATGGAGGTCAAGGGATTGATAAATAAGGGAATTGAAAAAAAGATTATTGGTATTGCACATGTATAATAAGAGAAAATTTGCTGTGTGTTAGGCAATCTTGTAATCTTTAAATAAAGCTTCTGTTGAATTTGAATTTCTCAAACAATAGATGGAGGACTGTGACGGCAATTTAAAAACTGATTTTTTTGTTTCCTTTTTTTAATAATATGTAAAGTGCAGTCGTCTGTTTTCCTGCATATTGTATATATCTGTATATGTTTTATTGAGTAACTGAATAACAATAAATATGACGTTAAAGGTGGCCTTGGTGTTTTCATTTTGTTTGTTTTTTCTAAGAGTAACCCCCCCCCCCCCCCCCCACACACACACACACACACTAAATACAAGAACAAGCTAAACACAGATTGTCTATTTAATGAATAATAAATACTGTGAAATACCGTGTGCGTATTCTGAAGATCAGGGAAATCTAGAGTATATTCCAAGCGACAGATGTGACAGGAAAGTTGTGGACTGATACATAACACCTGACAAGCGTGCTGGAACCGGTGTCATATTAATGCCTGAAGCAGGCGCATGAGAAATGCTGGAAAATGTGGCTTCCTGGTGGATTTAGAAGCCGAGACAATTCATTTCATGTATACTTGCTTACGACATGTGTTGCATTTTATTCCCTCAACTTCCCTGACATCTTTGCTCCCATCCTCTAATACATCTCTAATAAATCAGCAGTGATGACAATAAAAAAAAAAGAAAAACAATAAAATTAGTTCTTGATACAAATAATGTTAAAAGGCATATAACTGAAACAGAAATGTAAATTAATAAATCAGTTATTCTCCAATTTTCTGTCTCACTACTTCCAGCAGCCTCAGCATGCGCGCGCGCGCACGCACGCACGCACACACACCCTTTTCCACTCCCCAGACCCTCTTTGGCTTACCTGCTCTTTATTGGCCATCTGCATGGATGCTTAATGCTAATCAATAACTCCCCTGTGTGCCAGCTCTGAGGTGGAGACGTCAATGCTACCTAACAGGACCAGCGATCAACCTTCATCACTGCGGTCTAGGATACGCACACACACAAAGTGGAGCTCCCTCCAGGACCCTGTCTGTGTCATTCAGGTGTGTTTGTGCTTGCTGCTGTACTTGGCGCCTGCTGTGTAGGATTGCACAGCCTGTTGTGAGCGTGAAGCACAGAGAGCTGCAGCGTTAGCAAACAGCAGAGACTGGTTATGTGAGGGACTGTCATATAAGTCGGGAGTGCCTGTTTAGGGCGGGAGAATAACTGTGAGTGTGAGATAGATGGGGAATAAATGCTGATCGTTCTGTTCACTATAAAACTTAAGGTGGAGATTGTCTGGTTTTAATACTCCAACACGTTTATTTGCCTTAGCGCGACGCGGAGTGCGCATTGTAAGCATTTAATCTCTCCAAGCATGCAGTGCATTTGTTCATAATAAGGCAGTTTTGTGTGTCACGTGTCTATTCTCACAGAACATTTTGTACAAAAGGACAACAGGTTCAAAGTCGTGGATGACACTGGTTAGACTAGTAAAATGCAATAGAGCTGACAGGAGTGAGTCACTTAAATCAAAAGGCATGTCTTTTTTTAGGGATAGACTGGGTGTCTGCTTACTGATCAAAACAGGTTCAAGTGCTTTTTATTGTCGGCTAAATCTAGGCTATGCTTAGGCATTGTGTTTGCTCATACCAAGGTGCTAAATTTCCTAGAGAGTCACTGCAGTCTGTGCATGCCAGGAGACTCCTGTGGTGACACGCTACCTGCCTACCTGTCTGGTTTGGCTGACCTCTTAAATAGCAGGACAAGGGCTTGTGCTCACAGGTTTTTCTGAGCTCACAGTTTGTGAATAACAAACAACTGGTATCTACCTGAAACTCTATTTTTGCCATCCCAAAGAGAAAACTGTATCACAGTCTGACATGCAGTCTCACGATCTTCCTCTGTGTCAATTTGTTGTTGTAATAGACCTAAATCCAGCAGTTATTGCAGCTCTAAACAGGTTAATTGGGTTTTGTGTGTCATAGAAGCATAGAAATGCAGCTCGCTTGCTCTGTTTTCTCAAACATACCATAGCTGCCCAGCCACATGCCATGTGTGACACAGCGACAAAGAAGCCTTGGGATATTGGCTCCAGTCAAGATCTTTGATACTGGGCATTTTCCATCAATGGGCGCCTCTGCATGGCAGCCATGTTGGGAGGGAGAATACTGTGTGGTCGCCTGAGAACTTGTGTGTTTCCCAGCCAACGTGCATCTAAAGAATAACAATTTCACTAGCCATGAAGACCATCCATGGAGCCGTGGGGTCCGTGGCCAGAAAGCTCGGCCAAACACTCCACACTCACGCAGCTTTCTATGTACTCCTATAAATACATCTCCTATTTGTATAGAGGCGATATGCATCTTTGGGAAAATACCACAATGTTGACATAAGAGCACCCTCTACACTCTCACCTCCCCCTCCCATCTCTCTCTAAACTCCTACCCCTTGCTGAACCTTTCACTGGTTGGGAGAGAGAGAGTCAGAAAGACGGAGAGAGTGAGGGAGAGAAGGAAAGAGAAATGGAGGGAGACTGAGAGTAAAAGAAGTGTCTCTTAGAGGCCTCCACGGTCTTTAAACCACTATGGTATCCACCAGAGCCCTCACATACACTTAGGCTCTAAAGGGCTTTTGTCCTGTAAAGAGGGGGTTTGGCTAAATTGGGGGTGCTTGTGCATTGGCGGGTGGGATTGGGCTGGATGTAGTATATTTGGCTCCCACGTCTCCATCACTGGAATGGTGAACTTTTTTTTTTTTTTTTTTTTTAAAGCTAAGGAGTTGGAAGGTGGGGTGTGGGGTGGTCGTTTTTGGTTTTTTTTTTTTTTTTTTGGGAGGGGAGAGAAGTTTGGAAATCTTCCAAACAGTGCCTTTTTGCTTTCAAAAAAACCCCTCTACTTGTGTAAATGTGCTCTTTGTCCCTTGGCCTATTGTTTGAATAGCATTGTGGACTTTTTGTGGGAAGCTCACAGGGGCCTGGGGGCCTAGGGGGCCAAGGAGGGACCAAGGGGGGCGCTGCCTGAATGACTTAGACCCAGGACATGGAGCTGTGGAGGCACCAAGGTACAATTAAGAAATGTTAATGCATGCATACACACACATGGAAATACAACTCCCCACACATGCTTGGAAAAAAATAACCCAATGCACTCAAAACTCTATTAACATTCAAAAAAATGTTAACAGTATGAGTCTTTCTGAGAACTGTCCCATTGTAGTAACTTCTTTGCTGATAGAAACAATATGAAAACCGCCCGGCTCCCTCCCCCTATTAAGGGATTTCTTAATAGAGCTGAATGTCTGGAGTCCCTCGCTTCAGCCAATTCATGACATCCATCTGTCCTCGCTCTCAAAAGATGCCGGCAGGTGGAAGAAAAGCACAGAGCATTTGCATTTTGGGGCCCATTTATTCTTCATTTATTCTTCAGAGTCCATGGGTCAGTCCAGTAAAAAGCTTGCCTGTATTGTAAAATTATGGAGTTGAAGTATGTTTAAAAACACTAACTCCTGGGAAATGCAAGGACTTTGGACCTGCGTATGGTGCAGCCGAGAGAAGCAAAGAGAAGTAGCACACTTTACATTGTGATGAAGTCCTTGCAGAACCGAATGCAGTTAAGCAATAAAGTTGTTGTGATGCCATATTGCAACAGGTGCATTTAGTTACACAGACCTCATGCAGATTTATTTCAGATCCAATCAGGATAATGTAATGCGGATGAAGTAAGACCTAATGAGTAATCACTTGCATGTAAGGACAGATTACTAGTACTTGAAGTTTCTGCGACTCTGTAAATCCCTATCCTGGCTGTACACAGACCCTTGACTATACTTCCAATTACTATACTTCCTATAGTTGGTTAGATACCAAAGGCTCTTCTGAACTCTCCTTCACTGTCATCACTAGATATCCTGTGACCTTCCTAGCACTGATTTCCCCCCCCTCATCAGAGCAGCACACGAGCTTTCCACTGGAAGGTGATTGAGCATGGCACCCTGCTCTACCCTGTCCTGCTTTGTCTGGGGACGTGTGCCTGTGTCAGGATCCACAATTAGTGGGGCGCGTCCCCTACCATTAATCACAGAGCAGTCCTGGATCTCAGTACCCTACAGCCACACTTACTGACAACTTACTCAGCATCAGCAGCCTTATGCTAGCATCCTCAAACGCAGCGAGGCTATGTGAAACCAAACATATTCTGTTTTTTTTCCCCTTCTCCCATAGAGTCTAACATTGCATTTCAGATAAGAACTCACTGAACTGATGCTATATCTTGTATTTTATTCAGCATTGTCACCACACGAGATCTTCTCAGCATGTAAAATATGCACGGATGTAAAACTGAAATCCCACAGACGACTTTGCAGTGTCACATGAACTTTGCAGCCCGTGCGATGTACACCAGTGAAGTCATGAAAAACAATACGTGCTTTTGGCGGAACGAACTGCAGACAGACAGCAAACACAAACCTGACCTCTTGAGGGGAAAGTATATCCCCAATTCCCATTTCACTCAGAGTATTCAGATCAATACTGTGGCAGGATGTTAAATATTTGTCATCAGACGATCACACATTGATGAAACGAATCAATGGGTGATAGGAGGCAATGAGACAGAGCTGTGTGCTTGCTTACCTAGCTCCTAAGAGACGGGGAGGGAAAAGAATGGGAACGATGGAGGGAGACAAAGATTTGTGGCTCTCGGGGGCTGAGATTTTTCTCTTGGGTACTATTTGTTTGTCTTTTTCTTTTTGTCAATAAGGGACAACCATGAGGAAAAGGATAAAGGAACTTATGGGTGGGGGTGTGAAGAGTTTCCCCTGAGAAAACTCAGAAAATTCCATGCAGTTCATTTAGTAAGCTTTGCATTCTTTACCCACATGCTTGTATATAAGACATCACACACATAATTCTCTGACATAAACTGATATGTTGAAGCACAGACACACTTTGTCCCGCACTTACACACAAAAACTGTTCTGCATGCTCTGACTGTCTTTATTTAACGCATAATGAATTTTTTGCCGGCTTTCTTTCGATCACTCTCTCTCTCTGTCTTTCTCTGTGCTCTCTGTGCTTTGTAAAAACAGAGGAATGAAAAGCAGCCAGATGGTAGCTCAGGCCTAATATAAAATCAATACACTGCCTCCAAGAGAACTGAAGGGGGAGAAAAGAAGAAGAAGAGTTAGTGGGGGAAAAAAAAGAACATTTAAACACCAAATTTGCCAAAATAGAGTTCTTTGGTCTCTCCTTTTCTCTCTGCTCTCTCTTTCTTCTCCTCTTTTTTCTCTCTCATTCTGTTTTTTTCCCCTCTCTGACACAAATATGTGAGCCGAGACATGCACGCACAAATTGAGTCAGTGTGCTTCAACCACTCTCTCCAGCTTTGAGTACACCCGTGCTGCCGAACTTCCCCACCTACTGTCTCGCTACGCACCTCTGGGGCACGCAACAGGGCTTGCTCGTGTGCGCGAGTGTGTGTTTGTGTGCGTGCCAATGATAGCACACAAGGATGTCAGGACATCTCATTGGGCCCTAAATTGAGAGGGAGGAGGGCAAGGTAGAGATAGCCTTTGAAGAGGGAGAGGACTGAGGGCCATTGAGAAATCATTAGGGTAATGATAATTGGTGCAGTGAATAAGCAAAGAGACAAGAAGAGGAGGACAATATATATGCATTTGAGTGTGTGTGTGTGGTGGGGGGGGGTTAACAGATGCGGTGTTGCAAGAAACTGTGATTGACAGCTGCGTGCTAGATGGCGATATGGGTGCACAACTTTTTTTTAAATGTGTTTGTGAAAAACAGGAAGATTGTGTGTTTTTAAAATAGAGAACGACAGATGTGTGTGTGTGTGTGTGTGTGTGTCAGCTCCACTCTGTGTGTAAGGAGCAGTAAAGCCTGTCCCCCAGTGACTGGGCCTGCTTGCTGGGTGACAGATAGCCCAGGGAGAGAGGGGACACCAGGCTGTTTAGCTGATAATTAAGGAGGTTTTATCTTAATTTGAGCTGTTACTCTCTATCCTCTCTTGTGATTTATGAGTCACTGGCCAGCCCTGCTCCCCTGCTCTGCCCCTTAGCTTTGGGAAAAAGACAAAGGAACCTCTTCCCTTTCTACAAACACATTCATAAATTCCACATGTACATTATCACCAGTGCAAACTCTGTAGCACTGACACACACAAACTGATAATTACACAGATCCTAAGGAATACATTTGCACACGAGATCTCAGAGGAGCCCATGGGCTCAAAGCCCACAGTATCAGCACGCTGGCTGATTGATATCTGCATGCTGCGGTGCAACAGGTCTCTTCCACCGCCTTTATTCTCCTCAGTGAGGCTCTGGTGGTAATGAATCATATGTGGAAAAAGGGGCTGAAAGTTTAACCTCTCACAAGCTGGCCTGCGAGAGAAATGGAGAACGGCACAGTATTCAGTTTCTGCAAGGTGGAGTGACCGCAGGCAAGAGTTAACTCGATCTTCAGCTGGGTGGGGTATGAGGTGAAGAGAAGGCAGGGTGGAGGAGTTGGGGTGGGGTAGAACAGGCAAACAATGCAAGCCACTGTTCTCAACCTATCACCCCCTGGGGTCACAGAGGAGAAGACATGCTAGTGCAACCTCATCTCCTCCAGTCGCCTTTCACATAAAGGCCGGGGATTTCTCCTGCGCCCCGGCTTGGATGTTGTTTTTACCAAGATAGTGGGTAGGTCTTTTGGCCGAGCGTGTTTCAGGCTGTGCTGTAATAATCCCACAGGTATTTGGCCTCAGGGAGGGACCTTCACACCTCCACAAAAAAAAAAAAAAGGAAAGAAAAAAATAATGTTGGGCAAAAAGAGTGTTGGCAGGTGTGTAAACTCAGACGTCATTCTCTGCGTCTTTCTTTTTGAGCTGCATTTGTCCAAACTTTTCCAGTTAGTCTACATTCAGGAGATTTTTCTGTCGTGTAGTACAACCGTTCAAACCGGTCACAGTTTTTCTAGCGCTATGACCTTTAACTTGTTATCTCTGCTGTTTCCATAACAAGTTCGTAATTGTTTTGACCGGAAAAAAAACAAAGACAAGTAAAAAGAAAGCCAGCGGGAGGAATTCCCATGTGAAGGAATTTTAAAGATGTTTTCTTCTGCGTGGATCAAAACTTAAAAAAAGCCGAAGGCGCGCTTAGTCGGAGAGCATGTGTGTGCTTGTGGATGAGGCGTGCAACAGGGCTAGCTGTCCAACAGTGGGAGTCAGAAACATGTTTGTGTTTCTAAACGGGGCCTCCCTGTTTGCTCTTATCTCTTTTCTGGTGGGACAAGTGAAGAGGTTAAAAAGGAAGTTAGTGGTTTCAGCCAAAGGCACAGAGTCGTCTCGGGGCACGAAACCTCATCTGTCCCCATCCTCTAGCCATATAGGCTCTTAACTTTCACCCCTGACCCTGTCACACCCTCCTCTGTGCTCCAGCAACAACAAAAGCAGGAGATTAGGGAAATCAACAGGCTAGAGGGGATTACTGTAGCCCTTTTCATCTCGGCCTGTGCTCACAGTTGACACAATCTATTAGCAGTACTTCAACTTAATCTGAGTGCAGTTTACTTTTTAGTTTGTGTATTTATGTTAGAAATGGTTTGTACATAGACTTGTAGAAGAAGTCCACAGAAAAAACTGGCCGTGTGTGCTTTTCATTTACAAAACTTAGATTAATAAACACACACACAGACACATGCAGCACACATATAATTAAGCGGCTTAGCTGCCGGAAACACTAACATGTGTTTGTTGCTTTGTGTTAATTTTAGAGGGTGTCTCTGAAGACAGACACTGGAGAGTCCAGCAGGAAGTCACCGGAGTTTTACCCCTCTGAGCTAGAGAGGTGCAAAAGTTCAGCAGAATGTGCAAGTGGGAGTAAATAACGGATAACTGTTTAGCCGTCTTTATTGTGTTTTGTTGCTGCAGTGGCCTATGATTAATAAAAAATCTTGTGTTGCTACACAAAGTTGGCTGCAAGATACAGAATGGCTAAGTAAGCTTTAAAACAAAATGCAGAAAGTTGCTCTTGCAAAAGCACAGGATTCAGTTTCTGCACACTCACGTCTCTTAATTACAGTTAAGTTCTTCTTCTTTCTCCAGAAAACCCTGCATATCCTTTTCTTTACTTTTTTTTTGTTTGTGAACCATGCCTGAATCGCAGGGTCTGGCAGCAAGTCAAAACTGTGTGCTCGACCCTCTGGAAGCACGTCTGCTAACCGTTAAGCCGTTTAGCTCCTAATACCAACAACAAACACTCTTTCTGTGTTGGCCCTGGGCATAGAGCACAGAGCTGCCTGTGAGGGAGGTCAGACAACTCTATAATCGGACTCTACCCATCTGCCCTCTCCTCTTCCACACTGAGCGGCAGGTTGGGCTCCTCGGCAGGGGACTAAGTGGGACATGGGGACACAGATGCCCACTGACACTGGACCACTCGGGGAGCTTAAGCCTCAGTGTAGCCACAGCCCGATCTCACAATGAGCAACTCCTTTAATGATGATGCGTGTGTGTGTGTGTGTGTGTGTGTGTGGATATTGTATGTGTTTAGCACCTGTGAGCAGGAATGTGTGGATGTGTGAGAGCTGGTTTTATGAGCATGCATAATTGTGTGTGGAGAGGTGTGTGTGTGCCTTTATATTTATGAAGTGCTAGATCAGACATTTAATTTGCCACAGCCTAGTGAATGTGCAGAGAGGCGTCTCAGTAGATGTGTGCTGTCACCACCCTCTCTGCCATGTCTCTGCATCGTACTCCTTTTCCTCCCACCCTCATTCTCTCTCCTCTTCTTCCGCACTCCCTTCCTCGACCCTCTCGCCTGTTCCTGCACCCCATGCTGGGGCTAATTTTAGAGTTTCTTCCCTGAATCCCAGAGTGCAGGTGGTTGTCTCTCCACCCCTGCCTAGCTGAGAAGCTTTGCTCATGGATGTGCTCCACAGAGTGCTTCAGTGCTCCTTTGGGGCATGTAGAAGGTGTGCTGGAGGGGAGGGGAGATTGAGCACTGGGGAAAGTGGGGGTGGAGGCAGGTAAGCTACAGCTCCATGCTCTTTAACCATGCCAAGATGCCATGGTAACAGCAATCTACCTCGTTAATGGGTTATTTTTCTCATTCTTTTCTTTTGTTTTGTTCCCCCCTCTCTGCTGTTCACCCTATTCACTGGAAGAGTGCCGTTCTCCACTCAGGAGTGCAAGCTCACAGGTGATTGGCTAAGCAGAATCCCTGGTGACGTATTAGCAGCCAGACAGTACACATACTGTTCTGAACACACTAACAGGCACCTTTCTGTCAGACAAACTCAAATAAGACACATGTAACTGAACGTGCACACCCCAGAAGTGCAGTTTAGATTCATGCGTGGAGTGTCTGCCTTTAATGTTCTAAATGAAATCAGTTTTTCCACAGATCATGAGTAAAATTGGCTTGCAGCACCATGTGGAATGCGATTTTGAACACTCTGTGTACAGTCCTGAATTTACTGTGAATTCAGGAGTGTATAAAAAAAAAAAAAATCAAGAAGTGCAGCTGTCGATAAATAAAATTCCCCTTTCAAAATGAATGATAGCTCTACTGTAGAGCTGTAAATCAATCACTTTACATAAAACACATTTTTTTTAAAAAATAAATTTTGAATTTACTTTGGAATTTATTTAAAATCGCAGATGGGAAAAATAAGGCTCCACAGAAAATGTGAAAATTGTATTTTTTTATTTTTTTGCAACAGTGACTTTTTTTTGTTTCTCTTTAAATTTAGCTAACACAGAAAGGCCATGTGCCCCAAAGCACAGTGGAAGAGTGAATACTTTGCTTAAATTGAATTGTTTCTTTCATATTTCTCTCTCTCCCCCCCCCCCCCCTCCCCCTTTGTGTCACTGACTGACTGTAATTGAAATCGGAACTGTTTCACCAGCAGACAACTATGATCTCAATGACCGCTAAGCTGCCTAAAAAAAATAAATCCTGCACCAGAAAGTTACAAAACAAACTGGGCAATGTCTCACTTTGTCGTCTGTCCACCTAGATTTGCTCTCTTGTTGTTGTTTTTGTCCTAGCTTTTGGGCCCAATCATTACATGTAGGCATTCATTCAACTGCTTTAACAAGCCTACTGGGGCATGAGCTGAGCTATCTGTGGGACATGAATCGGACCTGGCCAAGAGCACAAATCACAGAGAGGGAAGAAGAGAGACCCTGACAGCAGAGGGCTGTGGCTCAGCTTTCTCCCTCCTCCCCCCTTTGCTCCTTGGTGGATTTTGATTTTTTTTTCTTTCTTCTCTCTGTAGCCTGCTGCTGTTGAGAGCTCTGACTTGGCTTGTTAAAATTAATCTCCATGCAGAAAGCGGGTAGAGGACAGTTGTTTTTCCCGCCTTGCACTGCTACGAGCTGTGTTGGTGAGGGAACCGGTGTATCGGCCTCTGTGTGCCGTTTTGGATGGAGCTGGGATGTGATTCATCATGTGGCGGTCAGGCGAACTCAACAGGCATAACCACAGCCAGCCACACCAAGCCATCTGAGACCATGCAGGGCTGTTTGGTTGGCTGCTCTCTACACACAGCATCACTCTAAACACCCAAGGGAGGCAACAGAAGTGGCGTGTGAAACGTACACATGGGGGGGAAAGGCTGGAGGGTGCATGAGCTCATGCTTGTTGATGTGTGCGTGTGCACAAACTGTATACATGCGGATATGTTTGTGTGTCGGGTGCATGTGTTTGATTTAAAAAAAAAAGAAAAAAAAAAGAGCCTGCTGAAATCAGCGGTTTTGGAGGGTTAGAACACAATGTGAAAAGATTCTGAGAAAAAGTGGGGAAAATCATGTTGCTGTGCCTTTTTTTGTAAGTCTTTCTTTCCATAGCTTGTCTGCGGAGTAAGTTTCCAGCCATGACTGAGGCCTCAGGTTCCCGGGATGGAGTGGGGATGATGGTGGAGGGGGTGGCTGTATTTCTGTCTTCGCTTCCTCCATATTCCCTGTCTTCCTCCTTCTTTCTAGTTCTCCCTATGGATTGAGCTGAAGGACATGTCACTACAACAGTGCGCTGGATGAGACAAGCCCACATCTCTCCCTCACTCCTTCCTCCCCTCTCAGCCTTCCAAATTCCCTCCCTTGCCTCCTCCCTCCATGGACTTTTTCTTTTAACTCTTTTTTTTTTTTTTTTTTTTGTGTTTGGCTTTTTCTTCTGTCCCCACAAACACAAACACATAAACAAACTCAATTAGCTAATGACACTGGCCCGGCCATTGGGTGGTCCTAATTAACGTTTACTGGCTGCCTGATGTCAGCTCTCAAGCAGTGATTAATAACTAGCCCCCTACCAGCACAGGCACACACATACACACATAGAGGCCGTAAACACAGAGGTGAGGGGTGCTTTTTTTTTTTTTTTTTCATTTTTCATATTATGATATTACCATGCAACTGTCTAAGGCTCTGACAACTCAACATGCAACATGTGCCAGTTGGCCGCAAACCAGAGCTGTTTTTTGGTTTGTTTGTTTTTTAATGGTGGACATGCACTCTGGAGTGGTAGAAGCTGTAATATGATCATGTAAATCCGCTGTGCTGTTAAACAGATTAGAGCCTTAGGGTAGTACAGTGGAGTAGTAAGAGGCTCCGTCCAAACATACCGGACCCAGCAGACAGTGTGTGAACTGGCCCCGAGGAGCGCTCTTCAGGAAAGACTGCTGTTTAGCTTGCAAAGGGTTAACATCTGCTGGGCTTGCAGACTCCCTGCGTGTGACGCACTGTCTCGATGAGGGAAAGTCTAACAGGAAAGGCAGTCTAAAAAAGGTCCCTGTGCAGCGAGGGCCCAAGGTACATTTTCTTTGGCCCTCTTCTCACATTTTTTTGCACTTGTTTTTCCAATTTGCTTAACTACAGTTCAATGGTTTGTGGATTTCCAGATTGCTGTACGGGTTCCCCATTGATTTTGATGGTGGAAAGGTGGAAGAGTCATCTCTTATAGCTATTGTGAGGCTAATTTGACATTTTTTGTTTTTTAGCTATGTTTTTAGTGTGAGGCCCGCTTGCCTGCCACAGGTCTTGCTAACTATCTGCTGCTCCTGTTGCCCATAAGTTTACTGTCCTGTTGATGCACAATCCCTCTAAACTGCTCAGAGATTTCTGGTGATAAAACAGCATCCACCTGACCCAAAAGATCTACGTGTTTGTGTGTGCATGCATATGTGTGTGTTTGTGTGTGCCCGAATACGAATCGGGTCAGTTGGGAGGTGGACACAGCAGTGACAGGGCTTCATATGCTAATATGCTGCACATGTGGCTCTGGTATTGGAGGGCTGGGGTGGTCAGAATGACCCCCTACCCATTTCCACCCCATCCCATTCATCCCCACTGAATGTGGCTCTCCATTCATGCTGCTTTCACAGAGGAGGGAGGGAAGGAGGGAGGAGGAGAAGGAGGGACCGTGGTCACAGAGGGAAAGAGGTGGTCTTTCTCCTTTCCCTGGCTCAGAGAGAAGGAAAAACAATTGGTGTGCAAATGGATTCCTCTCCTTATTCCTGGATGATTCCCCTCCCTTCTTCTCCTCCTCCTTCTCTCTATCCCTCGTTTCTGTGGTCCCGGGAGGTTTAGAAAGGGAAGAACAGTAGAGAGGACAGCTATTGGCTGATCATCTGTGTTGAATCAAAATAAATAAAATGGGATAGTGTGCATCTTGTGGGCGTGTATTTAAACTGTGTCTTTATGTGTTTATATATGTGTGTGTGTGTGTGTGTGTGTGTGTGTGTGTGTGTGTGTGTGTTCACGCTTGTCTGTGTGCTAGCTAGCCTGTCAAAGGAGAAAGGCCCCCAGTGTCCTCTGTAATTTTCATAGGTCAAAACTGACAATGGCCACTTTGATAGAGAAGCTGTGGAGATGTAAATCAGCCAATGGAGGAAGACAAAACAACTGTCCTCCCATTGGCCCCCCACACCCGACCGAAAAAAGAGGAATTTAGATTTAAAAGAGTGAAGGAGCAAGCAACACAAGAGAGAGAAAGAGCAAGAAAGACATCCCTTCTGCTTCTGTTGGGATGATAGTCTTCTTTTCAGATTCTCAGTGAGTTAGTGTTAGAAGTGAAGGCGTTTGTGTTTGGGGGGGGGGGGAGGCGGGGGTTAGCAAAGGTTGCTAAAGGTGCTAAATGAACTATTTTAGTCAGTAGGCCTCATTCCTGGGAAAGTTTGGAGCATCTTCTCTATTGCCTGGCACCTGGAGTGGGTCGCTGGGAAGCAGAACAATAACGCTGAGGTTGGTGGGTCGTCGGAGCATGGTCCGGCTCAGCTCCAGACATGGACACGCTCCAGGTCTCCCTTAATCCCATCACTACAGCAGCCCTGTGGCTGAAAAGACCCTCTGGAGAGGGTGGGAAAGCCTCCAGAAGCAGCAGTCACATTTAAAATATGCTTCTGTAGTTAATGTAAATAAGCTTGTATGTGAAGATCTATAAAAAGAGTGGAAAAACTGAATAAGCGTGTGAGACAGAGACAGACCACAAGCTCGAGCTTCCTACTAGTTGCATTCAACATATTTTTACAAATATGTAAAAATTGTGTATGTTTCTGTTCTGTGTCTTGTTTACTGTTTGTTTGTATATGTGCCTTTCTTGCTGCTGTTACACCCAAATTTCCCCCTGTGGGACAATTAAAGGATTATTCTATTCTATTCTAACAGGTAAAGCTGAAAACAGCAACAAATTAGCCCAAAAAACCCCAAACCAAAAACATATAACTTGAAAAGTATTTGTTAAACACAGATTAAAATCACAGGAATGCCACAAATAATGATTTGAAGTTTAGCTTAAGTTCTGTTGGATTCCCAGATGGAGGGTGACTGATGCAATAACAAGAAGAAAAACCCTAGTGTTTATGTTCATCTCATACATTACCTCTTCTGCTGCTATTCCAGGATATTTTTCTCAGCGCATTTTGGTTAGGGATCTGTGATGACATCATAGCAATGACCAGTATTTTCACAACTGCAACTTGGGAAGCATGGTGTCTATATGCTTTTACACATGTGATTAATGGGCTTGAAGGAGGCCCAACAATAGCGACTGCTAAGTCACCAAGGCATGATTCATACGCAGTATTTAACACAGACGTACATTTTTAGAATAAAGTGGTTAAAGATGAGAAGTGAGAGATGTTTCCCTTTAAAACCCACTTCCATTAATGGTTGAGATCACTGACTATGTTATGTATAGAGGTTTTTTTTCCCCCCTCGATTTTGGGGGTACGGAGTGAGAGCTGCAGGGCTGTATGGAAGCCTCCGAGTGTGAATGAGCAGCGAGGCGGTCAGGCAGACAGACAGTGGTCAGAGATAAGCAGATGAAAGCCCTGGGGATGGCTGGTGGGAGAGAGATTGATCCATCAAAGTCTACAGACAGCCTATGTGACATTTGATGCCTACCTCACAAAAAGGAGATGCAAAGAAAGATGGTAAATAAATCTTAGCAGTCATTTTGTCACAGTGTTGTTTTTTTTCCACAGAGAGAGAAGTATTTCTCTTGTTTAATTTGACAAAGGTTTTAAACTTTAATGGGTAAATGCAAAGGTAAAGAAATTTGAGAATGACGAGGAGAACTTTTGACTTCTGACGAGCTTTAGGGATTAAACCTACTCTGGATTTTTACATGGTAAGTATAGCTGATGACTCTGGGGATCATAAAATCTACTAAAACTGAGATATACAAACATGCAAAACTTGACATATAGGGATCTAGTACTAACAGGAGTAGTAGTGGCGGTTGAAAATACAGATGTAATTGGTCTTTTTTCCCCCCTTTTTTGTGTTTATTTGAAGCTGCTGTTTAATGTTTGCATGCAGGAATACAGATTGAAAAGCACCAGTGGAAATTGTTATTAGATAATGACCTCAGTTCTCCTCCAGTAGGTGCCAAACAGCCTGAGGGTTCAGAGTAGTCAAGTAACAACAACTCCTGGGTATACAGTGCAACTGACAACATGTACAGATCATCCTGGAAAAGGGCAACACACTTCGTTAAGATGTACATCATGATTATACGGAGTGATGATTCAGTCGTGGAACCATTCTATAAACGGTACAAATTCATATTAGGCTGTCATAGGGAGATCATTTTGTACTATTGATTCTATTTTTCATGAGCAAAAACTTTATGGGCTGCTGTAAAATGTTGATTTCAGCAATTGGATATTATGACTGACCATTTTGGTCATTTAATGGCTCACATATTCAATCTATGGGACGCTGTGAGGGCGCCTGTGGTTACTCACTCCTGGCTTGTGTCTGTGTGCGCAGTGCAGTTTTCACGAAGGATGTGAGCCTGGCAGTGGGGAGCAGTGTGTGTGAGAGTTTGCTCAGAGCTCCTGTGCTGTGGGAGCTACACATCAAGACACAGAGAGCGCTCTGTTCCAGATATCTGAAGAAGAAGAGCAGGAAAACGATGGCACTGAGGAGTCATGAAAAAGTGTCTTTGTGTCAGAGGGTTGAAAAACAGCCCATTTAGAGTGGTCTGCCTATTAGCTGAACAAAGACAAGGGTCTGTCTCTGAAATCTGCTGCAAAGACTATTTAGTGTGTATACTGTATCAAGGGACAGCAAACAGGATCTTCTTTTTTTTGCGCCCCGGCTCTGGCTGTCCCCCATCTTCTCAGAAAGGACTCATCCTTTCTGTGTATTCCTCCTCTGGGCCCACAATCCTCTCCGGCCCCTTTCTCTCCTCCCCATTCATCTTCTCATCTAAGCTTCTGTGAAAACATCAGTTTTCTTCAAGTAAAAACTGCAGGATTGTTGTAAGCTGCACAAGCAGCGAACTAAACACATCTAGCACAAATGCAGCGTGTGATCTTGGTTGTGTGGCTAAAATCTTGTGACAGGGCCAGTGGTATTTATGTCCCCTGCTGACCTCCTCTCTCCTTTTTGTTCTCTATCTTGCTTTTCTTCGCTTTAACGCCACTCGCGATTCTCATATCTCCCTATTCCGGTTTGCGGCCACATATGACACTACTTTGTCATTTTTTTGACACAGACATGTTGTCTTTGAGGCCTCCGGTCGATGTGATCGCGTGGGACACAGCTGTGGCTCCATGCCTGCTTTTTTTTTTTTTTTTTTGTTAAGCCGGGGGGCAGTTTTGTTTTGCTGCACGTTGTTTATTTGTGCCCATGTGCTAGGCAGAGCAACATAACAATTCTATTAGGTATGATAGTTATTTTGTAGGCATGTTGGGTGTGTCAAAACTCATTTAATCACACGTTCTTCTATGTGGGGGTGTAAAAATGGATCACTCACACTTTTGAGGTGGTAACAAGTATTTAACAAGGTTGGAAGACATCCAGAGGCATTTTAGCTATAATCGTGTAACTCGTGGGAGTGACTTTCATTTAATCGTTTACTGGGTTGAAGTTAAACCCCTTGTTTCAATGTGGAGCATAGTAAAGTGCCGTTGATGTACTGCAGACACAAGAGGCAATAAATACTGAACCATTTGAATTCGCATCCTCACATTTATGCCGACAAAATATATACATTTGATTCTGAAAACGGGCGCTTACATGGGTTTTTTTGAGTTTCAGTTTTGTTGAGTTGAGTTGAGTCACCAGGGTGAAGACGCAGGAAGCCGTGTGGTGGTAAAGGGGAATGTGGCCTCACCTGTAACACTGCTTCCAGCTCCAGTGACTCATGTTGCTGACGGACTATGAACTCTGAACATTAACTGAACTGTTGATTCCTGTTCTCACCCTGTTCATCAAGTGATGAACAGGGTGGTCTATGGGTATTTGAAAAAAACCTTTTGTGTGAAAAGTTCTTCTGTGTAAAGTCCAAATGGTGTTAGGTTATAGTTAGCAAGTACAGGTATATAACACATAGAATATTAAAAGACAGCTACAACATTTTCTGTATTTCCATTTACTTCGATTAAACATAAACATGGCGCCCTAATTTGAAGCGACACAACCCTCAAACTACAGTAAACCCTTCATGTTTCTCTCACGCTGCAATCTGCTGTGAGAGACAGAAAGGATCTTAAAGGGTTAATTTACATAAATCACACACACACAGACACACATGTTTCCGTGACTTCACAGAACATTAGACTGAGTTGGATTATTTCCTGGAGATTTACTCTGACATTAACCACAACTGCGACTTTGTAAACCTGAACTCCATCCTAAAATTAGCTTCTTAAAAACGTGCCTTCACCTTAAAACGGAATGATTGATGGGACTTGTGGGTTTTTTTTTTGTCCCTGGTAAGAAGATGAGTCCCATTCATCTGTGTAAACAGACTGGTCCTCACAATATTTTGATTTTTAACAAAGCAGATACTTATTTTAAGTATGAAGCCAGAAACCACTGCTGAGTAGAGGCATTGTAGCTGTTGTTGTGAAATGTTTTCCTGTTCTTTATTAGATTAGGATAGTAACTAAACAGCTCACACCGTCGTTCATTGTATTTTTCATTTCATAATGTACCAAACGTTTTAAAGTGTGGCAGTTGTAACCTACCAGGAGCCAGCTCTTGCAGAATGCAGAGCCATACTGTTCCAGTACATGCAGAATATAGAATGGATTTGTTTGTCTTCCTGGAATGTGAAGAATGAAATGAGCATCCTTGAGAAAGACAGCTTCTGGATGATGGTGTGTGTAAGCTACGCATTTCATGTGCATTACTGCAATCCCATACCACCATGGATGCCTTCTATCTTCAGTGATGAGTCAAGAGAAGAAGTTAGCATTTGTGGATGTTGGTTAGACCTGTTTCTTATTTTTTTTTTTTCATGGTAGAAAAAAATCACTTATATATACTTGCGAGTCTTTTCCTTAATCTTATAATACGTTATATACCATAGATGCAGAAATTTACAGACAGTGGGCAAATTTACACTGAGACACTTAGACACACACTATTCTTAAATACAATTTAAAATGCTGCTCAAAAAAAAATTAAAGAAACTCTGAAAACACATCAGCTCTCATGCTGGGTATCTATACTGATATGCACTGGGTCATGTGTTAGGAGTTAAAGGATGCCACATCATTTGATGGAAATTATCAACACACAAAGGGCTGAATTCAAAGACCCCATGAAAATCAAAGTGAATGTTATCAATTCCTTGATCCTCAGGAACTGCTTGCATACACTCACTTCATGAGGCCAGAGAAACCCATGAAACCACTGCAGCAGCATGGGGTCTAACAGAGGGTCCAAGGATTTCATCTCGATTCCTACCGGCAGTCAAGGAGCCGTTACCTGTAGAGGCGAGATAACGGTAACTTACCCACTACTAAACTGATCGTGCTGAACAATGTTAGAGGCAGTCTGTCACATGCTCAGGGTTAAACTAGTCACATCTGTGAATATGAGCTGCCAATTCTGGGACTCCGTGGTAAACTCCGATCGGGCCCCATGTTGCTGAACAGTGAGCAAAGGGCCCAGTAGAGGATGCCGGCCCTCAGGTAACCCTCATGAAATCTGTTTCTGGTTGTTTTGTTAGAGACATTCACACCAATGGCCTGTTGGGGGTGATTTTGTAGCTCTGTAGTGTTCAACCTTCTCTTACTTGCACAAAGGAGCAGATATCAATCCTGCTGATGGGTTACAGACCTTACAGCCCTGTAGAAGGCCCTCCTGGAGTAACTGCCTCTCTCCTGGAATCTCCTCCATGCGCTTGAGATGTGCTGGGAGACACAGAAAATCTTCTTCAATAACATGTATTGATGTGCCATGCATTAGGAGTTGGACTACCTAACCTCTGTAGGGTCCAGGTATCGCCTCATGCTACCAGTAGTGACACTGATCCTCCCCAAATGCAAAACTAGTGAAAACAACTGTCAGAAAATATGAGAAGGGAAAAAATTGTCAGTGACTCCCACCTGTAAAACAAATCCTGTTTTGGGGATTGTCTCATTGTTGCCCCTCTAGTGCACCTCTTCTTAATTTCATTAACACCAAAGCAGGTGAACCTGACTAGCAACCCCCTCTGCTACTTGACTTGATGCTGTACTCCGATTAAAAAAGTGATCCTTTAAGTTTTTTGAACAGTGTATTTCTGGGAGTGAGATCTCTTTTAGTGTGACTAAAAGGGTAAAACAAGTCAGTGGTTCCCCCCAAGCAGTAAAAAAGAAATTCTAAATATGTTAATTCCATGTTAAGTGCCAATCTTAGACAATACACTGGCAGACTTGAAGGAAAATTTTAAGCAAATATGAGATACACAAACATTTTAGCAGACCCTTTATTACAATAGTAGCAGATGAGATGGAAACTGCTGTGTCGACCAGCTAACCAAAGCTAAGGTATTCAACTGCTACCAGCTTAACTCATAAATATTATATAAGTCTTTATATTTTTTCCTATAATGCCTTAGAGTGAGCCTGCAGTCAGGAAATAATCATCATTAGGCAGCACGGGTAATCAATAGCTGTACATCTGACTGACATGCTAATGTTTTTAAAGTCCCTCGAAACTCTTTCTGGCAGCTGAGTTTTCCAGAATTCCGATTGCACCCTCTTCTCTTGCCCTCCTCCTAACTTAATATTGAATTTATATCAAGACCGTGTTAGCAAAAGGTTGTGTTATGCTCAGCCGTAGCTCTAAACCATACAGTACAGTGTGTATCTCTCCACAGTCTAATTTTAAATCCTTGGCAAGTGTTTGGAGTAGGAGGAACTGGGTTGTCTACTCCCAGTCTAAGCACTGAGCTGTTTGGCACAGCCTCCATCTGCTTGAATCTGTGTAGGACAGCATGGATCAGTCCAAGGAAGGCTGTACTGATGCCGTGATCACATTCTAAGGGCTTAGGTCTATTTAAAAAAAGGAAAAAAAGAAGCACTCATACACTTTATCTGCTGTAAGAGAAACAATTAGTGTCATTTGTCAGGAAATGTTTGGACATAAATAGACACAATAAAATACAATAGAACACTTAAAAAAAAAAAACAGAAGAATCAGCAAATCTCAGCCAATAATCTTTTTTTAAGCCCCCTGCTAGGTTTCCAGGAGTGAGTTATCCCACAGAAACAGGATGTGAACATGCATTGCTTAGCTCCTTGTTGTATAATGCACTATCAGGAGATGTCACAACCTGTGCAGAATAATCCATATGCCCCCCCCCCCCCCCGCCCCCCGCCACCTCTCTCCTCAGCTTCACTCTGTTTTTCAGCTACTTTCCTTCTTCTCCTCCTCCTCCTCTGTCTGAATCTATCCTTTCTCACACACAGAGTAAGGGAACAGCGAGAGCGGTGCAACAGAATAAGAGAAGATGAAAGTGAGTTTCCCTCCACTGTGACCCTATAGGACATGACGTGACACGTATGTGCTTTGTACTTTGCAGGGCTGCCCTTTATGCTCATAGATTTTCAGATGATGTTGGTAAGGAATCAATGGGACAACAGCCAGTACCAGGAATGCGAGTCCTTTGGAGGAAAACGGCAGTTAGATAGTATTGGGAAATAGATTTTCCTTAACCCCCCCGCCCCTCAAACAACAATGGCTTCCACAAGCTTTCTTTTCAATACTAAATTTACTTGGCACTCACCAGAGAGCGATGGAGCCTTGCAAAACTAAATTGTCTGTTTGTGTGTACAATTAGAGTGACCATGGAAGACGGGTGATGTAATTCAGGTATTGTTGTCATCTCATTTAACATTTACATGCATGACAACATGACAGATTTCCTAGACCCTCTGTTGTCACATTCCACACTTGTGCAGGCATATGGAAATGGACACACACATCCACACACTTTTCTTGTGTTTTATCCCCTTAGGAATCTGGAGGAAGGTGTCAGGTCCATCTCTGCTCTACACACAAGCTTCCCTCCATCTCTCCACTCTTTTTCCATCTCAGGTTTTTATGTTATCTCTCTGCTTCCTCGTCTCCCTTGTGCCCTCCCTTCTTTTTTCTTCCACTCTTTTTGACCTCCTCTCCCCCCCTACTCATTTCTCTCTCCCTTTCACTCCATGCCTCTCTCTCCTCCTCCCCCAGACTGCTCTATCTTCCCTTTCCTCCCCCTTCTTTCGGTGTCTGCCTTTCTCCTTCCACTCCCCCCTCCCCTCCTCTTTCCTCCTGTCCTCCTCCGTGTCTCTCTGTCTTACCCGTTTGCCTCTAATTCTCCCAGCCTCTCTTGCTCTCTGCTCGCCTCACTCTGCAACAATAAATTACGCACAAACTCAATGTACATCTCTTTGTTCTCCCCCGCCAGATAATTCATTTTAGCCGGGCTCTGCATTCTGAATGATGAATGCATTGACTATGCAATTAAACAGGGCTATGCATTAGCGCACTCTCAGTAAGCTCCGACACATGCATCGCACATATACTCTCTTGGACCAGTGTTTAAATGCTGTAATGCAACCATACTTTGCAGTGAAACACATGCAGAAGAAAGCGAACAACCCCTTTTGTTTTCACCTATTTTCACCATTCACTGAAATTATCAGCGTCAACGCCGTTTCAGAGACAGAGGCAGTGTTTCTCATCCAGATGCCTCAAAGGACAAGGATGCTGCACAACATGACAATGTTGCGGCGTCCTACCTACAGTGAGGCAGATGAAGAGCTGTCTGCATACCATTTGGGTTTACGGCGCTGTGCAGAGAAGTGTTTTAACAAAGGTGACCCTGCAGTCCTTGAAGCCATTGGTGGGTGGTTTCCCCTCTGTCCATCTTCCTTTCTCACCATGGCTTCCTGTGGTGTGATTAATGTTTGCTCAACAACATCCAGTCTGCATACATTCACATTTCCCTGTCAAGACACGAGGGCAGCGTCAGTCAGCTGGTGGGACCGGATCAAGTAGTGTAGGGTGGCACTAATAGACTGGTGCCCAGCTGGGTAGAGCTTGAATGTCTTGACAATTGGGACTCTCCTGCACCAGCTGAGAGCGAGATGTCGAGATAGTTATCAAGGCCAAGGGCAGAGTTAAGCGAAGAAAATGGCAAAACCGGGGAGGAGAAGGTGACCAGTTCTGGGGAACTTCATTCCCTTCCTTAAGAGAAGGAAGAATATTTACACTGGCACCTGTGCTGCACATTGTCCCCATGACGAGCACCCACTTTAAATGCTGTGGGATTGTGGGAAGGCAGAAGGTGATTAATGGGGCGTGTGTAAACAAAGCCCTTGAAACAAAAGCGAGAGTGTAAAGAATAGAGATAAGGCCCGACTCCACTCAAGTTTGGCATCATCCCTCTTCCACTAACGACCTCTACTGTCGCCCAGTGATGGCGGGGGCAGTGAGGATGTGGGGACTTTAGAATAGAAAGAAAGGGAGTAAAAGAAGCCTTGACATGCACATTCATTCTTTAAATGAAAAGAGATAATTGTGAGAGGAACCGACCTGTCTTCATTCTTTGAATAAATAAAAACGCATGACCTGCCTGAAATATGGACAATGCCATTACTGATTTAATTTGAATAGACCACTTGTTTTTGTGCCTTGCTGTGGCTTGCCATGAATGCTAAAGTGGTCGACGTGACTAAGAAACGGTGAAGGGGAAGATAAACCGAGCCTGCTTTGATGGGAAAAAAAAAATCATATGCAAAATGGGCCAGGTATATGTGTCAAACACAGGTGATAGTCTTCCTCGGCATTATCAAATGGCTCCCCCCTCCCCCCCCCCCAATCATTTTATATGCGCTTCAGCTAGTGTTGCCAAACTTGAGTCAATTCATTATTAATATCATTGTGACTGCAATCATAAAATGAGCCACTTTAAAGATGAGTTGCATTGGTCCTACATCTCTTTGGCCTTATCTTTTCTTCTTTCATCAGCCCCCAGTGTGGTCAAGTGAGGAAAAACATGTTTAGTAAGCACATTAAATCATAACAACAAGCCCTGACTCCTAACAGCTGAAAGCTTATTCATTTACACTCTTCAGTATGATGGTCTCGCGCAGGTCTTAATCTAATATATTTGACAAAAGCTGACCAATTAAACAGATTGATTTCTCACAATGATGTAAGCAAGCTATAATCAACGTGGACTTGTTCTCTGCTGATTTATGAAATACTGTCTGTCAACCTGTGGAAAAGTCCTGTGTTTACATAATGATATAATGGGAGAGAGGGCGCCTGTGTCCTCCCCTTCAAATACTTTAGATAAGGCGAGTTAGGAGGTTTTGGACGGAGCAGTGGGGAGGCTATCTGTGGGCAGCCTGGCTCATTCCATAGAGCATCTCTCACCGCGTAGTGAGAAACCTAAATCACTGGAAACACATTCATGGCATACATGATGCCCTGGATGTTCTCCTCGTAGGAATGTATGCGTGATGGGGAGGAAAATCTGGTGAAGGGAAGAGACTGAAATTAAGAGGTTGGATGAGCCGGGAGTGAAGCTTTTCTTGTTGACTGAACACAGTAAGGTGTAGCTGCTTGGTTCTCGTCATCTCCCGTCTCTTCTGTTGTGGTGGTGTCAACTATGGCAGGTTCAGCAATGGGTCAAGGAGAGACAAAGGCAGCCATCTTATTACCCACAACCATAAAACACCTTAGTATATGAAAGACAACTGTATGTGTGCATCCATGCAGCTCTGGGGACAGTGCTGATCAACGCTTTGTGCTCAACTTCAAGAGGTTTGGGATAATATGGGCAACCAGGTTGCACCGGTGCCACTGAATTAAATGCAACACTGTTTTTATTTTGTGCAAACTGTGGATTGTGAAATTCTGGTTGTTTCCTGACATATCGTAATTATGCGCAGTAATCATGGCTTGTTTTATATTTGAAGCTTCAATTTATTTATGCTTAGCGGTATGCTGTCAGTACGTCTGTATGTGTCAGTGAGCTCCATCTGAGCGAATACACCAGCCATTCACTCAACCCATCGACCATACAGTGCTTCCCTGTCTCCTAGCAACTCACCGAGTGCCTGCGGCTGGCTGTTACCTTTCCGTCAGGACCCGTGATTTTACCCGGTTGGAGTGCGGTGACTTTCATGTGTGATGTGCGTTTGAGAGCCCTCCTCCTCTTCTTTTGCAGCTCCCCCTGCCAGCCTCCTCCGCTGGTGCTACTGGGGTGTAACATACAGCAGCAGCCCCGCTGTCAAAACGCATTGGGTTCAGATTCCTGTTTGCTGTACCCCCAGTGGAAACTGCTTTTTGAAAAAGGGGAAGACTTGAAAGAGAGGAATCACAGAGACTGATCAGTGAATGTGATATAACAAGAGAAAATTCTGAAGTGCTCGTTGGAGGAGGGGAAAAAAAAGAAAAAGTTGCAAGAGGAGTGACAGTTAGAGGTGAAATTTTTTGCGAAGAGCAGGATGTTCAGATTCATGAAACAAGAAAACGATATCTGCCCATTTTCCGCTGTTTTCTCAATGTTTCCAGAGAAATAGGCGTGGAACAGTAGCCATCTGAACCAACACGTGCATTTTAACAAGTGCAACTGAGAGGCTTGTGCAGGAACGTCGGAGTGGTCCGTGGCAATGGACATTTTCAACACTTCATTCACACTAAAGAGCCACTTCAATAATTCATCACTCATTCTCTGCACAGTGCCTCTCTGCAGCGGGCTAATAGTTTTCAACACCCTTTAAACTCTACTTTCTCTCACACACACACACACACACACACACACACACACACACACACACACACTGAGAGCTCGCAGAATTACTTCGCTTGGGCTAAAATACCAACAAAAATCATAGAGCGTGAGGTAAGTTTATTTAATAAAGGGAAACTATTTTTATACTTTCCACACAACAATAAACACGTCAAAACTAATTTGATGAAATAGTATTCCTGCAAATGTGATGCTCATTTTACATGCTTGAAATGCAGGGATTGCTGGAGTCTAATAGCGGCCTGTGATGACCCCATTTTGACCCATGATATGGCTACTCAGCAGCACAGTGCTTAGAGTCTGAAAGGGAGGCCTTAGAGGGATTTCTGGCCTGGCAGTGTTCAGCATAGTTTGGGAGAGTGAGGTCACCGGTGTGTGTGTGTTTGTTTTTTTTTTTAAATAAATGTGTGAGTGTGCATGTATGAGTGTGGTTTTGTATTTGCGAGTGTGTGTGCTCATACGTGTGTGTGTGTGTGATTTTTCATTGTGCCAGGGGGATATGGGTTTGGAAAGGCTAATTTGCGTTTAAGGGCACTGGGCCCTTGCCAGGCACACCAACCAATCTCATATGCCATTTATTATATGATGGCCACAGCCTACATGCACACATGCACAAGCATGCAACCAGCCTTCAACCCTGCCCCCACCCAAGGACCATTCCCTGAGAACATCAGTTCGTTCAGCAGTGAAATACACTGCACTGAAATCATTCTTAGCTTGTGAGTCTCCTGTCACCCTCAATGCTGCTTATTTACTTAAATCTCTCACTCATTCAGCCCATGATTGCCTATTACTCTGTAAATTTTCTTTCCATGTTAATCAAATCCTCAAGTTTTTCCCAGATTTAAATACTAAATCATGGATAAAAAAACTTGTTAACAGTATAAACTCAAACTGCTCTCTTTTGGGAGTCACAGGGGGATGTGCTTTGTTTTCTCTGTTTTTACTAAAAGGGAGGGCATTTTTAAGTCTCACCGCCCCTCCATCTTTGGTGTTGAAACAGTTGCTCCTGATTATGGTTGAGTCATAAGACTTGAAAAAAGTGTGGAGGGGCTACAGAGGCATCAATGACACAAATAGCTTTTCACTCTTCTTCCTCCCCCTTTTTTCTCTTTCTTTCCCTCTTACTTAGGCCCTGCAGTTTCCACCCCTCTCCATCTGCAGTCTGACCTCTGCTATTCTTCACTATGATTCCTGTGTGTTCAAAAGCGGCAGGATGTCAGTAATTGGAAGGGATGTGATGGAGCGGGGGGCCGCTCCTTGGGGCTGGAAGACCCCCAGCGCTAGAGAGGTCAGATAGAGCCTGTCTCACACTGACATGTAGGCTTGGACGGCAGCATCCAGCTACAACAGGCCTGAGGCAGCGCGATCAGCAGCAGCGGCTCTGTCAGGGGAGAAGCAGGAGAGCAGGGGAAGGAGCTGCTGTTTCTCCTCTCTACAGTCCAAAACCCAAGCTCTATGTGTGGCTCAGGTTTCCACTTAAAGGTATCTTTTAAGATACTTTGCTGCTTCTGAGCTAACAACAAAATCTCTGTTCCTATATACGGTACTTTTCAGTGCTAATCTCCCGTCTACCCGTTCGCCTTGTGGGCAGTGGGCGCGTTCTCTAATCAGCTGTGATCAAATTGCTGGGCTACAGGGAACATTCCTGCTCACCTCGCACACAGAAATGGCAGAGCGATTAGCACACCTCTTCACACTAGCTTAGACCACAGAAGCCCCGGAAAGGGCGGCTTAACGGGCTACTTTAACCACATCAGGTTTAAATAAAGATGTCTGGACCCACCACAAGTCTGAATCCACGCTGTACGCACAGGTTATACATATGCACTGTATACACTACGATGTATTCTGACAGAAAAGCAGTCAGATGCTTATTCACACACACACACCCATTTGAATACATGTCGATGTTTATGAGAAAAAGATTGTGCGCGTGTGAAGTGACATAAATTACACAAGCACACATAGTCAGTCTCTGCCTTCAGCATATGTCATCTTCAGTAGTCCATATCGTTTGAGGGCTGTCCTGGTGGAGTACGAGGCTGATTTGGGGAAACACCCAGCTGACACATTAGCCCGGGCTTTTCATAGCGCAGAGTCGCCACTGCTCTTCTATGACACTACCTGGGGCTTTTCATGTGCCATTTGGGATTACCACTCGACCACGTTAGTGCCATACTGCCCACCCACTGCCTCCCAAAAAACAATCCCACCCCACCCAAGCGTCTGGCATTTCTGCAAGGATATGGCGATGAGAGAAGGCAAGGCTGATGCCGACCAACGTTACTGTCACGTTAACCCTATGGGGCTCCGTCTGCTTGTCTTGCCCTGGGGTGTGCCATGCTTGGAAACCTTTCCCAAGGGTGGACTTGGTCTCACAGCTCAGCCCCCACCCAGTATGCTAACCCCTCCCAGTTTCTTCTTATGCCACCAAAATTCACCCAAATCTGAGCGTCTCCTCCTCTCTGTCTGTCTCCTCAAATCTTTCGTGGTCGAGGTCATGAATAATGTCAATTTCATGGTCACAAAGAAAATGCTTGCGTATTTTACAGTGTGTGTACTTTATTTCCTCAACATAATTTTCTTTGGATGCCATGTTTTAAACGTATTATTGTCTACCTCTCATCACGAGTTTCTAATATGCAAAGAAAATGATCACGTCATCCGTTGCTTTTTTTTTTTTTTTTTTTTTTTGCATAATCTCTAAAAAAAATAATGGTACTCTAAAATGACATTGAAATAGTGTTTTTAATAGTATTAAAGAGAAGAAGTCTGCATTGACTTCTCTGGCAGGTCATTTCAAGAACAAAGAGGCTCAGTCTTCTCAGGTTTTAAGTCTTGGAATTACCGATCACCTTTACCTGAGGATATTAGGCCGCATTTAGTGTCGCATGACGTCAGCATAGACTGCTTTCACACATAAACTTCGGACCATTTCTTGAGAATCAAGGCCAAAGTTCACACGTGAAGTTCCTCTGTTTTTATTCATGTATTATGGGGCTACAGCATTCAGAAGGCATAATCGAAACATCATGAGCAGTTCCAAACTTGCTTGCTATGAATGCTCTGGACAGTTGCCTGCTGTATTCACACATGGGTTCACTCGGACATAACACAGACTTTGTGTTCAAGATAGGAACAGCAAAGTCAGTTTGATGTCTGGCCCGACTGTTTCAGACTTTTGCATTATAAAATAAAGTTTCTCTGGGTAATGTCCTTAAAAAAGGACAGGGCAACAGTGCAATGTAAATCTAGCTTATAAGATGTAATGTAATTTAAATGCATCAAAAGAAGACAGCAAAAATGTAAAATCTGTTTTGAAACACACAGTTAAGAATCAAGACCTAAAATTATATTAACTATACCCTATGGGGAAAGAGCACTAAATGGATGAGATATGTATTCTTGTTAGCCTTATCGTGGGATTCTTAACATGTAAACATTTGGGTAGGCTGGTTGACTCGGGTAGGAATGGAGGCTGTTACACTATTATCAATAGTTCCTAACAGGACGTTTTTAACCTAAAAACATTCTCGGAATTAACTTTCCCACTTAGGTTGGTAATGAGAAATCTGGTGATTAATTTATAACCATTTTGCACATAATCCATGATTAAGCTAGTGTATTCAACTGCAAAATAAATAAAAATGTCGTAAATATTCTAATCATTGAATCCTTTATTAACTTTGTTTCTTATTCACTGGTTCACACGTGTGTAAAACGTTACAGATATTTAGGGGTGAAAAAGCTGCATGCACAGCCATGTAGCATATTACAGGCACTGCATATCCTGTTGGTTGGTTGTTCTTACCTTCTCAAGAGTGTTTCCGCTTCCACAAATCTAGCATTAGTAGGATGGTCATGTCTGACATTTGACAGAAAACTGTAGTTTGCGTCTCATTTGTGTCCATTTGCAGATTTCGTTTTCACCGAAGTTGCTTTTTTGGACTAGTTTATGGGCACCAAAACTACTTGGAGGTCTCTAAGAGGACAGTAGCAGTCAGACGCCTTTATAGTAAAAGGCTGTTTAACTTTTGTTTTCCATTATTGCATTCACTGAAGCCAAAGTGCGCAGAAGTGGGACTGTTTCTTTTTCCATGGCTCGTCTTTATTTATTTATTTTTATTTATTTTATTTTATTTAGAAAGAGGGCCAATACATATTAATGAACATTTTAACAAATGTAAATATGCCAGATTATAGCCTTGGACTAATTTCCATCTGCAGACCCTCTGGCAGGTTGGTGTTAAACACAAGTTAGTAAAAACACACAGAGACACTATTTACAGGTCATGTGACAAGGACAAAAACAGTGATCACATTATACTAGAAGAAACAATGACAAGAAGAGTGGACAACAGAGGACAATATAGATAACAATAACGGAAACACATCAATTATATTGCACAAACCCCAGTATTGCACATGCCCTGACTGTCCTGATATTGCACTGACCCATTACACTAATAGTTGTTTCCCTTTTTGTAATACACTAACTCTTTTTCACGTCCAATATAAAGCATGATTATTAAACATGATCACATGTTTGTGTTTGTTATCTGCACCTTGACTGGCTCTTCTTCTCCAGCACTGGACTGGCTTCTGCTGATGTCGCTGTCCCTCCTAGTGAAGTCTTTTAAAGCTGTCAGATGCTACATTTATATGTGATTGAGGAAGCATAAACATAGGTCCTGCGAACTGGCAGTGATTGACTGTTTGTTAGAAAGGTTAGCTTTGAGTCAATTGTTGAAATTATAGGTATAGATATAGATTACAGCCTTGGGGATGTATGGCGAGTTGTCTGCTGAAAGAAGGGTTTTTCTGATCATTTTAAAAGTGTATTCATAAACTGTTAGCGATATGGGTATTTTCGATTGTATATTTGTGGGTTTTTTAATGTCATAGTAGCTTAGATTCTCCATACAGGGACATATATGAAATTGTTTTTCTGATGGTAGAAAACAATATTTTGATTTCTAATAACCTTATAAACTTAAATTTGGTCTTATACTAACATAAACTGGATAATAGCAACACCTTTTGGCAGTTTATTATCACTAGTGTACGGCTAGGCAGCTGTCATGGAGTGGTAGAGTGTGAAGAGAGAGAGAAAGTTTCAGCTTGGAAGTGATGGTTGAATCACATTATACTTCCACCTGCCACTCTAGTAGGGAAGCATGCTATTTTCTGGCCAACATACAGCTGAAGGTTTGAGAGACATCAGCTGGAACATCACCTGACTGTGAAGCTCTACTCTTACACTGTAATGAACCGGCCCTGGAAACCTATCTTCTGTCTCTTGTTCAAGCAATATCATCTCGTTGATCTTGATTGTGCATCAGTGGACCAAAACATTCAAGTCAATGAGTAGCAGTGCATCTGTTAGCCATCTCTTTTTGTCATTCCGATGAACACTCATGGGGTGAATAGTATAGATGACCTGAGCATGGCAAAAGGAAAGGAGGCTTGTTACAGGAGGTGAAACAAGAAGCGAGAGACCCAGGGAATTTAGGATACCTGAGCTGGCAACTTGAGCCCAAGAGAAAGAGAAAACTGCATCCCAGGGGAGAGTGGTAGGGCTGGAGTCGGCCAGGGTATGAGACACGGCCCAGGTACAAGGACGAGCCAGCACGCTGCTGAGACAGTAGGATGAGGTTTCACTTCAGTGGGATTAACAGGTGAGCCAAGCGGGTTGCTTATTTAGATGAACAGAGCACCCCATCTCATTAGCAGAACAGTCAGACCTCTCTTTATGGGATAGGCAAGATAAAGTTTGGTGTCCATGAATTTCAGCAAGGAAAAAAAAGTGCTTTCTAAATCCACACACTGCAGGCTAGTATTCAATGCCTGCCCATTCCTTTGTTATCTCTGCTTGGCTGTAAAGCAGTCAGAGAAGTGGAAGGAATGTGAGATATTTTCCTGTGTGTGTGTGTGTGTGTGTGTGTGTGTGTGTGTGTGTGTGTGGTGAACGGTTCAGGAGGGTGGTCAGTCAGTGCCCAGTCAAAGCACTGCAGCAGCATGATGCCTCCCAACACACATAAAGAAAGCCTTGTCTAACACTCTAACTTCATTCTTTTTCCTCTTACATACATACATTTGCTTTCCACATCCTTTTCTCCATTTTCTTCTTTTTTTTTTGCTTGACAGACACACACACACACACACACACACACACACACACACACACACACACACACACACACACACACACACACACAGGCACAAAAATCCAGGCGAACACAAAGTGACTTAACTAAACTGGCGAAAATGATAATTATATAAATCTTAATTAGTTTCCAGGGATTAAAAGTGTGCAGATTTGGTAAGTGAAGAAAACGCGAACAGCTTGAAACCATGATTATCTCACTGCGTAGTATAAAATTGGGGTTAATATACCTGAGATGAAACAAACAGCTTAAAAGTCCCAAACCTCCCTGTGTCTGGCAGGGGATTCTGGCAGCATCACAATGACAGGGATTGAAATACAGTTCTATCATAGACAGAAAACACAGAATATTCGCAATTTATTCAAGAGATATAATTCATCTGGCTTTATGGGCCTCCGTACATTCTCTAAATAACAGATGATGAATCACATGTGCAGCTGTGTCTCATACAACAGGAAAAAAACATCTCGGCGTTCAGTGGTAGATAAGGCTTTCTTATTTTCTTTCATCCTCAGTTTGCTGCTTCTCTCCCGTTTCCCCCCTGCTGCCCTTACTCCTCCTCTCTGTGTTAATGCTATTAATCCACACAGCCTTATTGAGAGTGTCTGTGCTTGGAGCAGGATTCAGATATTGGGTATCTCATTTGGTAAACTCATTGACTGCTATCAGATTTCAGGTCAATGACCTAAATGACCAGACAGCAGCAGAAAGCAGGTACGGAAAGTGGAGAAATGAACACCAGTGTCGTTGGTATGCTGGTTGGCTAAATAGATGCCTGGTATTGGGGATCGGGGGGAACTATCTGGTAGATAATTGGTGGGTTTTACCGCTATTGCAAAAACCATTTAACAAAAAAATGTATGCAGGATTGTTAAAAGAGCATCAGTTAGATTACTGGATTAACAATATGAGTAATTTGTAGACATAATCTTATGTTCCTCTTGCTATTGTAATATTGTTGAATAATAAGGGAGCACAACTTCAATCCATAAAAGTACGATCAGAATATGTCTTGATGTATCTGATATCCCTGTGTCAGTGTCGTTCCTACATCATCATAATAATGTTTGCCCAGGATCAACATCCTGATTGACTAGTCACATTCTTGTGATGTCATAGCTTTGCAATATAGGGGGAAAATGCCTTGGTTTGTATAAAACATACTTCTGAAATAAATAATAAGCATTTTAAGTGTTTTCTTTTTTAATTTGTACATTATAATAATGATATTAAGGGACAAGGGTTGACATCCTCTTATTTGATTATAAACAGACTGGAAAATGATGTTACTGATATGTTTTGTCCTATAAATCGGTTGCACCTGCTTTTGTTGGAAAAGGTCAAATACAGGTAAAAGTGGGTGTACAGCAACTCATTTGTTTAAATTTGTACCTCTTTCCTGTTCCTGTACATGCTCTCTTCCACAGCATGTCATGTCCTCCTCGTCTCACCCCAACCAGTCGTGGCAGATGGCTGCCCTTCCCTGAGCCTGGTTTTGCTGGAGGTTTCTTCCTATTAAAGGGAGTTTTTCCTTCCCACTGTCACCAAAGTCCTTGGTCATAGGGATCACATGATTGTTGGG
Organism: Copadichromis virginalis; assembly: GCF_057382275.1. Taxonomy (NCBI): domain Eukaryota; kingdom Metazoa; phylum Chordata; class Actinopteri; order Cichliformes; family Cichlidae; genus Copadichromis; species Copadichromis virginalis. The sequence continues at coordinate 16,354,668 of NC_140629.1, forward strand.
GTCTTCTTGGTTGTATTATTGTAGGGTCTGCCTTACAATATAAAGACGACTGTTGTAATTTGGTGCTGTATAAATAAAATTGAAGTTAATTGAAGTGAATCTGTCAGTTCTTAAAGTGAAACACGATCCTGTAACTTATTACAGTTTGGGGGAAATTGTAAATAAAAAATAATATTTTGCATTGAAGAAAAGTTGTTTTTTCTTTATATATGCTCTCTATATGTTTAGGTATTACTCTGTTAGTCAAATTAGAATTGGCAAAAATAGGTATTGTCAGGTCATCCTGGGTGAAAAAACATTGGAAACAATTGAAATTTGTCATTAAATACTTTTATAAATATATTACATTATGTATTGTATTATAGCATAGATAAGGGACTATAATAATACATAATACATACTATATCTCGTCTTATGTCTTTGGCGGTTTGTTAACTCTCTGACGTCTAAGTCATCATCAGTAATGAGACTAACCTTACGCCATCAGAATGTGGAAACGTCATGACAATTATGGGCACATAGAAATGAATCACTGTAACTGACACATGCAAACAAACTATTTACAGTTTTTCACAAAAAAGTACTTTTTGCTTGTATGCAAATCATTCGGTCTGAACCAAAACAAAAAGCCAGTAAAAGCAAAAGTAAATGAAGAGTGAAAGCAAAACAGAGAGTGACACTAAAGAGTGTCTTTTACACTGTAATTCACACCACAGTCACGCCACCACACCCCTTCTGTCAGCTTGTGTATCAGTGTGTTGTGTGTTTAAAAACATATTACTATTATTCTGACAAAAACAAACAAACCCCAAAACAATAAACATCAGTTACAATTTCAGAAAGGACATCCAGTCAGTGTTTCTGGAGGCTGAAAAACAGTATTTATTAACTATTTACGAAGTTTTACAATTTTTGGTGCAAAACCAATAATTAAAAGTTAATTGACTTTCAATGTGCTTTTATTAATAATAGTTATCCATCCATTTGCTTAACTGCTTATCAAGTTAAGGGTCGGAGCTGTCGAAGGTTCAGAGGTAGCGTATATCAGGACACTATTCATCGTGTTATTATGTCGGTAGTCTCAATAAAAGCAAGTAAAATACTTGTTTTAAAAAAAATAAGCAACAAAAAAGCTAAAATGGAAAAGATAACAGTTAAATCTTTATGCGCAATAATTCTGTTTATATTAATAACATTAAGGAAGGACTTTTTTCTCACAGAGTGCAGTAAATATTGTGGCATTGCATTTTAAACAACAGAGTTTTGTGTTAGATTAAAACTTGCTGAGAACAAATCAGTCTGAGAGATGCTGCACTCTACATATCGTGACATTCAGTTAATTGTTTCAGAACAAATTCAAATATACAAAGCAAAGAGAGCTTTTAAGGCGGCCGTGCATCGAGGGCAAATATAACATGTTTGAAAAGTATGAGCTGTGGTTACATTATGGTGAAGACCTTGATGTTCATGCATAATGTCAGTGAGTACTTTGGGCTTTGCTATAATTACATTTACAGCTGGAGTGCAACAAGGTTCATCTACGTGATGTATTTTCTCTTTGCTATGTGCTGATCACAATGATTAAAGATGCTTTTCTAAATTTGCTCCCTATTTTGATCCTAATAGGTGATACGGTCATTCAGGCAGCTTTGAGAAAGACATTAATTAAAATATATAAAACTCCTTAAACATATACAGCATTGACTATGGCTGTAAATGACAGCACAGCTACATCAATGTAATTGCAGGCCTTAATGAAGATTCTGTAACCTTGGTTCTTTCTCAGTAAGATGTTGTGATAGGAACACAGACCTTCTTTTTTATCCAATCCTAACTGTTCTGAAATTACATGTGAAACAAAACCTGAAACTCATTCTCATTTTGGGCATGATTAGAATGGAAGAAGTATTTATTGCATGTCTTCTGGGCAACATATTGTAAATGTGAGGCTCACACAACTTAGAAGAAATGAAGTTTTGCTTGCAGAACGAACACCACCATTAAACTTGTCTGGGCTATAGTCGACTGAAAAAGGTCGATCATGCAAGCTTTTAAGTGGGCTATAAGATACAGTGACATCATTAACTCTGTAAACCTCGGCACCTTCATAACATGGCTTTCTAACATGCATTTAATAATGTAAAATTATTATTATTTTTTTGCTAAAAACATAATCTTTTCCTGACGCTTACCAAGGTGCTTGGATGCCTAAACCTAATGTGAAGGTACGTGAAAGCTCACAATGGTCCAAGAAGACAGCTGAACTGCTGCACGTGTCCTTTAAAGAGAAAATGCTGTTTTTGTTCAGGTTCTTGTGATGAGCCGTTTAATAAAATGGATGAGCCCCTTACTTTGCCATTCATATTGTTAGCCTTTGTAAGATTGAAAAAAAGAATGCTATCAAAGATGTAAATCACAACACTGCCATCTTGTAGTTCAGAAGGCTGTGCTGCATTATGATTTTACTGTTTTGCATCCCTCAGGGAGCTTGATACTGATACTGGTTTCAAACAATACAACAAAAAAAAGATCTTTATTGTAATGTAACATTCCTGGGTTGCTAAAACCCAAGTTACACATGTAATGGTTCATAAGTGAAGTTCTCCTTATCACATATATTATATAGGTCATGTAGACATTGCCTTTGTGACCTCCAGCTGTGTCTCAATTGTTTATAAAAGAGGAAAACATCTGTTCTGTTAGTGACCCCATCCTTTAATTATCTTTCTGTTTATCTTTGTTTCTCTACCTCTATGCCTCCTTTTGCTCTCTTTCCTCTATCGTTGCCGCCTCCTTTCTGCCTCTTCTTGGGTCATTAGCATGTTGCTGATGGGGGCCGGTCATCCATTGAGCGGTGTGGGGAGGTTTTGGCCGGGGCTGCAGCAGGCCTGTCAGGGCTGGTCATTAAGAAAACGACGGGTCGTGGAATACACAGACAAGGTTGATTGGTTTCCTGCAGCCGTCAGCAGAGCCCTGCAGCATCTCCTGACCCTGTGGGCCCCATCTAACCTGCGTGCACACACAAGCACCTGCACGAGGAAACACACAAAAGACATACTTTTGCATACACATGAACTCTCAGAACCTGTGCAGCCATACAACACAGTAATGTATCATATGTATTCACACCTCTGTCCAAAGGCTAAAGACTGGGAATGGATCATGGGGAGCCGCATTCAGGTGATTAACTTGATCCCGATCTGAAAACCCAGCTTGTTGCCAGTTTTTAGATCCCCTAGTAATAGTGTTCAGCTTGGCATTAATCCAGACAGCATGCCTACTGCTCCTACTGTCAAGACCAGCGTATCCAGGGTAGAGCCAAAGGAGCACAGTGATAAAATAAAATAAAATAAAACGCCTGAAGTTGACCCCAGTTTTCTTGAAAGGTCATGTGTGGGATTGAATGTGGCTGTGTTCAGGGAGTGGCTCTGTCATGCATGCATAGATGGAATACTACCCAGCATCCATCTCTGCTGTCTGTTGTGCTGTGAATGTCAAAACCCAGAGGCTCTAACACCCTACCTGACCCCCCCCCCCCCAGTTTCCAGCTGCCCTTGCCTACCTGATGAACAGAGCCTCATGCCTGGGGCTTCTGTGCTCCAAATGAGCCCTATAATAATGTTACTTCAAATGTCAAAGGCAGGGCTATTATCGCGGTGCGTGTTTCGGGTATGTTGCATGTTGTTGGGAGGATACATCATGTTTTGTAGCTGCCATAGCAGTCTCTGCATCTCTCAGTGTAATCAAATGCATTAATGTGTAAAAATGCCATTTAGCACAGCGACTCTGACTGCAGGCTGGTTAGTAGACAGTGATAGACTGATTGGGTTTGACTGACAGTTCCTGGCTGTGGCCTGTCTGTGGGTGTTAACGACACACAAGCCTGTCTTCATGCTGCAGGGACCGATATGATTGTGCGCTGGTCCTACTCAGAACTTTGCACCCCATATGTAGATCAGGGATGCCAAACTCATTTTACATGGTGAGCCCACTTAAGTGGCCCGGACCAGTGAAAGTCCCCTTTCTGTCAGTGTAAAGAAGTTTATTACACATTTAAACCCTGATATATTTTAATATAAGAATAAGAAGTGCAATTTCAAAAATTCATCCCAGTTGTTCTGCATGATAAAGAAATGCTGCTGCAGAAAATAGAAGAAATCTGCCAGCATGACGCTTTGGGCATAAATTACAAGAAATAAATCTCAAATTACAGAAATAGTTCTGTTATCATAATGCGCATTTGGTCTTTTTTTGTTTAATAGAAATGTCTATTGTAGATAGTGAAAAACAGGATCTTCTCTTCTGTTCATCTGTTCCTCATTTACTATGGTGTAGAATGAATGACATGGGGGGAGGTCTTTATTTGTGGGAAAAACCATAAAAACATAAGTTCAGATTTATGCCTTACTTCATATTTTCCAAAGTCATCCAGTGAACTAGAGTGAAGTCTTTGCCGGGCTGATTCTGTTCCCCGGGCCTTATGGTTCATATCCCTGGTCTAGATGATGCAGATTTGTGCTGTCACCAAGAGCGGTGTGCAGTATTGAGTGTAACACACTGCAAAATAACTTGTTACTCATTACTGTATTAAATCTAGTAATCACATTAAATTTGCAGTTATGACATTACTTGCGTTACAAATGTACTTCAGTTTCTCCATGATGGGCAGATGGAAAGGGAAAAAAAATGTCAAACGTGGATTTTTCCACCTGCAGTCAGCTGATTGCAGTTCATTTACAAGGATGATGAAAATGTGGCGTGGTCTATAGCTTTTGAGGAGTGGGGATATGGGCTTTAAAAACAAAACAAACCGCCAATGGTGGTGTGAAGTGTAAACTTCGTTTAAGACAGAAACAATTGGATTACACCGCTAACACGGCATTGGCTCTTTGCATGCATCTGCAGAGATGGCATGCTAACACAAAGCTAGCGAAGAGGCCAGATTGAGTATATGCAGACTTAAGCCCAGCAGCTAGACCCTGATCTTTAACAGGTAACAAAGGCAGTGATGGGGAGTCAGGCTTGGAGCACTGCAGCCGTCATTTATACCTGTACAGGTTGCTACAGTAGAATTGCTGTGGGGATTGCTTCAAAGCGTTTTTGGGTTGGTTTTCAGCTTCATCGCAGTTGCTACAGTTTGCACTGGTTCACCAAAATTGAACTACAGAAGATTGGAAAAATGTCCTGACTGTTTTATCTGTATTGCTGTTGATCATGTTCATCACTTTCTGACCACAGTGTACTCATCTTCTGATGGCTGCTTGCAGAAGGATACCACACACTCACTGTATTAAAATGGTCTCCACCAGATTTCAATCTAAGAATACCATTGTGATGTGGTCATATGGGAGATTTGAATCATGAATGGGCAGCCAACAAATGTGCAGCAGCTGTGTCATGCTATCATGTTAGTGTGGACCAAAACCTCAGAAAAATGTTTCTAGCACCTTGTTTATTGTGTACAAGTAAGATAGCTCTGAAGACAATCCGGTCGTTAAGTCTGACGTCACTAGCCGTGTTTGGGCCTAAACTCCGCTGCAGGTCCATATATCAAACGATCACTATGGCATTACTGAGAGTTGAAAAACTGTCTAAAGTCTTTCATCTTTAATAAAATGATCAGCGTTCTGCTCTACCAGGTGTAACAATTGAGTTTAACATCCAGGCATCCATGAAAACGGAATTTATGACATTTAACGAAGTTAGAAGTTAGCAGGAAGTTAGCTCACTAGCTTCTATCTAAATACAATATAGCATGTCCTGACTGCGGGGTTTTGGAAACAAATTCAAACGTACAGCTCTGTTATCACTTACAACATAAATGAAGACAGAAAACTAAACAGCAGTGACGTTTGTAGGCTTACTGAAGTTTGGCTAGCTGGTATATAAGGATGTGCTACGTGACCGCTAGCGACACAGCTATGTTAGCATAATATAAACAAGCTAACTTTTTTTCCACTCGATAAAAGTTAACATGAGTGTTCTCGGTGGTCAGGAACAAATGTAATCGCATGGCGGGATGCTGTAAAAGGACCAAACTTCAGGAGAACAACTGAGATAATCCATCCACAATACGAGGTTAGTCATTCATATACTGCTGCATGGGCTGGGCTGTAGTTACATCCTAAGGTTTTAAAAACTGAGCTTAAATAAATGATTAGCGGTAATAAAAGCCGAGGGAGGTCAACAGTGATCACTGACTGTTTTAGGAGCTTTTTGAGATTAAATAGAAGAAAATATATAACTTTAAACATGTTAACAACACAAAAGCCATATTAAACGCAGACTACTTTAGGCCCGGAAGTAGGATTCGTCACGTCATAGCTTAACGACCAGATAGAGGTTGCAACGTAGTACTAGCAAGGTATACCTAATAAAGTGGCCAGTTAATGTTTGTTCTTGACCATAAGAGTTGCATACAATAGTTACTGTAGCTAACATTTGCAGTGATTACCACCATTACATTGATGTCATCAACAATCAACTGTAACTAGTTTATTCAGCTCTTCTCCTCTTATTTTAAACGAGTAAACACATGATTTTTATTAAAATATTCTTTATAACGATTGTGTTTTCATGTAGCAGAAGATTAAATTTGTTCTTTTAGCTTTAATAAATAAATGTGTAATCTTTTTAAGCAATATCAATTTCAAACTATGGTGTGATCACAACAATCACTTAATATTGTATGGTAAAGATCCTGCAGTAATTATAAAATGCATTGACAGTCACTTTTTTGTCTAAATTGTCCTCTAAAGCTGCAAGGACACAGAAAGCAATTTAACACGCCTGCCAGAGACCACAGAATATTGATGAAATTTAGCGACTTCAACTGATTTTCTGGTTAAAAAGCACACTGTCTAGGCCCCGAGATAAACTTTTCTCAACTTCAATGCGAACGACTGAAGCAACTACCAGTGAGAGTGCCTTATACCGGTAATTGACACATGACAGGGTAGTGAATACATTAGAGGGTTACCTAGGCAACCGGAGCCTGTGATGTCTGCTAGTGACCAACCTTCACTTTCAAAGTGATGCACAGTGAGCACATCGCTCCCTGTGTGGACGCAGCTTCATTTTGGCGTGCTCCACACACCAACACACACATTTGTAAGGCAATGTACACACTCTGGCATTAGCCCAATATAACTGCTAATGGGACCTGTCTTAGAGGTGAAGCGCTGTTAACCTTTGATCAACCCTAGGCTCAACCACTTATAGGCTAGATAGAATTCATCACATTTCTGACTGACCAATTTCACACCCGTGACAATGACGAACACGCGAAGAGAGAGATGACCAAGAAACGTTTTAGCGCTCCCTTTTTTTTTTCAGCTAATAGATAGCCTTTTACTGTTTCTTAAATTCATTTCAGTAAGTGATGGTCATTACACAAACAAGCCTGCTGACTGGATAATGTGTTGTTTGCATTAATGAATTAGTTAAAAACATTCCATGAACCAGCTAGTCAGCCAGAAGCTGGATGTCAGGGCGGGTGTGTTTAACTCACTGTAACTGCCAGTTAACCAGGCTGCAATTAAGATGTTAGCTTCATAAGGATGACAAAGTGGGGGTGAGGGGTGGGGGGCGCCCAAGCCAAAATAGATTTCCATGACATCTTTTTAATAGCAATAGCAATTAACCCAAACTATGTCCTGTGTATTTCATGTACCAAAAGCACAGGAGAGTTATGACACATTGTTCTTTAAATGTTACATTTTTTCATTTATCGTGTTTTTGGCAGTTTTGATAAAACACCCATGTCAAACAAGAAGGCAAATAGCTAAACTACAGAGTCATCACCTCAGGGCTAATCCTTTGCTTAAGATATTGTAATATAGTACTTTTTTTTGTTGCTATTTTGCATTTATTCATCAGGTGAATAATTTGTGTGTGTGTGTGTGTGTGTGTGTGTGTGTGTGTGAGAGAGAGATACAGTACGGCCAAGCAGCAAGACAAGGGCAGGTGAATGATTGCAAGTCTAATTAACAGGGTGGTGGCTCCTGCGCTGAGCTGCTTCGAGAGACGAGTCGTCAGAGACTCAGAGGTGCCGGGCTCAGTGGGGAGGACTCAGAAAAACAGCTTTAATTGGTGGGAGTTATTTATAGACAAAGCACCTCTTCCAGGGTTAGTGGGTTAAGTCTGTTCAGTCCTCTGTGGGGACAACTATGTTTGATGGGAACAAACAGACCATTACCAAAAAACCTGCATCACCTCCCCATCTCTTTATATGCACATCCCAAATCCAGTGCACACACACACACAAATGCAGATATAGCTATAGCTATATACTGCTGAACTGTTGCACCTTTCCCACGCACTTAGACATGCTGTTGACATCCTGGGTCTTGTGCAGAGCAAAAGAAAGTGAGAGACAGCAGGAGAATAACTGAGAGAATGAGCAAGAAAGTGAGAGAAGGGGTAGAGAGATGTGGATGAAAAAGACAAGGTGGGGAGGTTGCTCCTGGGTTGAATCCCTCATTGGAAGCGTCTTCATCTGCCGGCCAATCCTCCTGGGGGCCTCTACCTCTCCATTTCATTAGTTTGTCAGCCTGCACGAAGGATTGTGCATTAGGCCTTTAATTTAGTGGATAGCCAGAGGCTGGCTACCTGGTGCAACTCTCAGCTCCAACAGGCTGGAATTTAACTAGGATCAACTTAGCTCAACTCAATACACACACACGCGCACACACACGCACAAGCACACATTTTTCACTCACTCAGTGGGAGATACAGAGAGGGTTGGAGGTCAATTTATGTACTGTCTGTGTATCTGTCTACTTGTCTGTCATAGTGGCTAAGATGAGAAACAAAAAATGCCAAGTGCAAAAGACAATGCAGTGTGCAAGACAGCAACTCATCCTTCTTATAGCCCAACTCAAAACATTCCATCTGATCACCTTGTTTTCTTTTCAATGTACAGCTCCTTGTTCTCCGAGGCCCATCACCCTCGCTAATTTTCAACCATCTCTCCAAGCATATCTCTCTCTCTCTCACCTTCTCTTGGAAACTCCTCAGTTTCCCCTACATTGCCGGGGTGGGTGAGGTGGCTAAGTGGGGTGCAGGGCCTATTGGCGTAGACAGGGGCCCTTCTTTTGTTTCCTGTTACAACATGCATTTCACGTGGAGCCCTAGTTTCTGACCCTGCTGAGGCTGGAAGCTCCAAGGGAAGGGCCCATCTGCAGCATCCATCAGGGCCACTCTCTCCCACTGAGGTACTGTCAGAAGCTGGGGTGGGGGAGGCGGGTTGTGGGATGATAGAGCGGGGGTAGGGATGTTCAGGGTGAGGGGTTGTTCAATTGTATGGTTGGGGTTGAGGGGAATTAAAACAGACTTGAGGGAGTCAGAGTCTACCTAAATTTGAGGTGAAGTTGAGGGGAAGAGGGAAAGGAAAAAAATGCGTTTTTCCACACGTGTGTGTGTGTCTGTGTAAGAGTAATTAGAGCAAAGAGCTTTGAAATACAAAAACATGTGAATAAACAGGAGCAAACAGTGAAACATGCGGAACTCATGAATCTCAGTGGAAGTGGGAGTGTGGTGAAGAATTCCAACAATTTGCAGCTGACAACAAAACAGGATTAATTAAAATGCCATTGTTTATGCTATATATACATATTATATATATTAGTGAATCTTCATGTGTGCACGAGACACGGTACTGATACAGATACCAGTGGATGCAGGTGAAACAATTGCTTTAATTTCTGCGCTCATACCACTGACAGAGGTTTACTGATACCAGGGGTTCAGGTAAAAGCTGCTGAGGGTGGAACTGAAAGACACCAGATGTTGCTCTCTGCCATTCTTTTTTCTCTGAAGACTCTCGTGTGTTGTTGCACATACCTGAGGCGTTACAGAGGAAGAAAAGTGGACTGGTTTGAAGGTCAGTTTAAATAAAAATACTTCAGCAAGTATGACAGGCAGGGTGCGCTCTGTATAAATGCAGTGCTCTCATGCCAGCACGCTGGAACTGATTGATTGACTTGTAAGATGCCATGGACAGGCTGGGGAGGCAGGGAGGGCGAGAGAAGCGGAGAGATGGCGAGAAAGATATGGCTACTGTTTGGTGGAAGATGAGACATATACACATGTGTGTTTGTGCGTTGGTGTGTTGCACTGTTGAAATGCACATGCGCTTTCACGCACACGCGGTCGTATGCACACAAACAGCTGGCCAGCTCTAGCTTGGTTCTGGTCAGTTGCCCTTGGCCATGGCGAGCACAGGAGTCAGCTGTCAGCTTTTGACGGATTGATACAGGCACCCCTCACCCCTCTGCCTCCACCCCAACACTCCCAAACATCTACCTCCATCCCTCAGTCCTTCCAGCCCTTTATTGCTCTCCTCCTCCTCTTCCTCTTCAGCAGCCAGCCCATGCCTGGTGGGCATGTTTGAGAAGAGACGTATTGAAGAGTGGGGACAAGGCTACATATTGACCCTGGCTGTACTGGAACATGCCCAATTGTCACTCTGAGTCAGCCTCCCGTTTGGCATCATATTTTAGCCGTGTTAGCCACTAACCTGTGGTCCCGTTATCTCATCATCTGGCTCTCTGAAAGCAGCCTGCTGAAGATCACTCTGTGTTTTTTGTCCTGCTCAATGCTGTCTCTTTTACTTATCATAAAGATTTTATTATATATAGAAGATGTTTTCTTCAGTGTGTGTGTGTGTATGTATGTATGTATGTATATATATACATACATATATATATATTTATAGCCTCTACTGTAGTAATTTTGATTATTCCTCATACTTGATGGAAGTACAATAAAAAACTCACTGGTGGATTTTTCTTGTATAAATCTTCTGTTTTTCCTTGCTTTGCTGATGGTAACCAGCAAAGAAGGCACAGCATTAACTCTTTGGACCCATTAAAACTTAGTGCATGATACTTTCTCGCCTTTTTGTGACGTCTCTCTAACACGGCGTCCGTATTTACACCGAGATTGCCATGCCTCTATTTGTCTCAGTCTCCGCCTTCATCTCAGTTCTGTTTGTCCGTCTCTCCCTGTCTCTTTCTCCCTGACCAGTGTGAAGTGTAATTGAAGGAGCAGTCTTCACATGGCCCACAGGCATGGAGGGGACATTGTGTGCGCTGTGGCGGCAAATTGCTCTCCGTGCTCCTTCAAGCCTGCACCTCACTTTCACTCCTCCTCCTCTCTTCATACTCTGCTCATCTTCTCACTACTTTATTAGTTAGCCCTCTCTATCACCAGTCCCCCCCCCCCCCCCACCCTGCCCTCCCCATTAACTCTCTTGCCCAAGTATTCCATTTTCTTCTGCAGTCCCGCATCTGGTTCATAATATTTACGTTCATATGAATTTAAAATATTTGAATGCATTTGTGCTTTAGTAGTGTGAAGGTCTGGCTCAAAGATGGTGCTGACTGAGTAAAACAGTCAAAGTGCAAGCTGCAGCTGAGCAGAAGGTGTGTGCGCATTAAGCAAGAGAGAGGGTAGATGGGTGGAATAAACACACACCCACTTGAGTTAGTGGAAGTGACAGAGCACCTATGATATGGGATGTGAGAAGTCTCCAATATAAAAAGTGATTTGAGCAGCCTACCTGGAGAGAGGCGCAGGGAAGAGGAAGCGCTACGGAGAATGAGCGAGGGAGAGAGATAGAGGAGAAAACCTGAGGGAAGGAAAATAGGGAGAGGGGAGAGTGGTATTCGGGCCGAGACGAAGAAGCGCATGCTTCATTAAGTGAGGAAGTAATCCTGGTTAATTAAGGCTCTCCATGACAGCACTGTCAAGGATGACTGATCCTTCATATGGCACCTCCCTCTCCTGACTGACAGCCAGTCTGCTCTCACTGCTTTGAAGGTGAGAACTTCCTTACTTATTCCCACAGCTTTTTTTCTCTCCCTCCGTCGCCTCTTATCCCCAATTCAAAGTGTTTTTCTTTGTTTTTGTATCTCATTATCATTTTGTAGTCAAGTGTGTGATGGATTGTATGTGTATTGGTGGGTTTGTACGAATGTTATCTTCCGTGCAGCATTTGTGTGTATCTGCCTGCGGGTGCATGTGTGAATGTTTGTACATGTGTAGTAATTGCTGCAGTACCTGGGCAAAATACGGGAGAAAATCAGTGGATAGAAGGCACAGCTCATTGATTGCTTGACTAATTAATCAGCTGCATTGGCTCCACGTGGATCTAGGCTTATTGAGTGGAGGCTTGGCTCGGGCCCTTTATGAGCCCATAATGATTCCTTGGCCCATGGGGGTCAAAGCCTCATCTGGCCTTTTGCACAGCTGTGGTAATACTACACAATACAGAAGCTTAGAGAGTGCACACACCTTGACCAAAAGTTCATCCTTTCTTGAAGTCTAAACCTTGACTCAATTGTAACATCAATGCACTGACCCAAGCAACATCACTGTGTTTGAGTGGGATCACATTTTTGTGGAGCAGCATGTTTAACTCTTATTTATAGGGTTCATTTTCACAGTGGGGTGCTTTCTCCACATGATCCATTGTATGCACCAACTAGACACCCTACAACCACATATGTGCACTGACCTATGCCATTCTCAGAGGAGCTATGTTGACAGTTAGTGTCCCCCTGTAGGAGAGCCCACATGAAACAGCAACCTGAGCTGAAACCAGAGAGAGCAGAGGCCATGGTATATGACCCAGACGCCCAGACAGGGCTGTGCTGTCCCGCCTGCCATCAATCCTTGCCTTCCGCCCCGGCCCAGCTCGAGACAGACTAGCTCAGCCCAGCCTGTCCTAAAACGGGGGACTACGACAACCTGCTCGTAAACATGCCTATAAAAGTCCTGTTTGTATTGCACCAGAAGGCGGCTCTGTCTCAGCCCCCAGGAGCTCACGTGAATGAGCACCCAGGATGACCAACTATCTTGGGGCTATGGCAATGTGATCGTCACAACAGGTGTCTGTAAGGCTATGTGTTGTGCAACTCCTGTGGATATGTACTTTATCATTGTAATGCTCCTGCATCTACGAATGACTAATATTTAGTTAATCAATTGACTAATAACCATGTTGTGGAAATGTTGTTTGAAGTGTAATTCAGGATGCAAGGATATGTGTAATGTCACATGTTTATAATGCACACAAACACCTACGTACAAATCTGTGCCCTTAATAGCATGTTTTTGTGTGTCAGTGAATATTTATCTGTCAGTGTTTTGTGTTCAAAAGTGCAGGGTGCACGAGTCCACTTTCTTTCTCAGTTTGATAGGGAGTTTTAATGGGTGACTACATTAATGCAGGCAGCCTCTAATAGCCTCCTTAACTTTCCCCCCCCCCCTCACGGTGACAGCGACTCATGAAATAGATGATTTAACAGCAAGAAGCCTCTACAATCACACGCAGTCGTGGAGATAAATGCCAACTGGAGCAGAAGAGGGAGGAGGCTGTCCTTTTAAAGGAATGGACATTAGTTTTTTGCATACGTTTTATACACAAACAATGCCAACTGAACTGAATTAAAAAATTGTGTGCGTGTATAACATGCATTTGATATGAATCGGGTGGCATCGTCAGGACTGTATTTATAGTAATAAGTAATTATTCCTATCGTATTGTTCTGGATGCCATTAAAATCACTGTACCCTAATGTCTACAGGGCAGTTTAAGGACAGCAGGCATTGTGCTGTCATGGTGTTACTACTCCAGCTCAAATGGACAATAGTGGCTTTCTCCTATTCTGTCCCATAAGCTCTCTGGCTCCCTTGGGTGGCTGGATTGGAGTTAAAGCACTAAGACCTACGCAGTTAAAGTTTACAGTGTCGTAAAGAGGACTCACGCATGCCAAGTCTCTAAAGATAAAGCTAAATACACTGTGATTACAGCACATGGTCCGTGGGCAGGAACTTGGAGCTCTAGATGGACACAAAGATGATTTGCACATTGCAACAGCACTACATGTGTGAACACTATTTTTCTTTTTAAAGTCTGTTACAACATGTTTGTGTGCTTGCCTTTGTGGTGTGGGCGTGTAATGTGAAACTATCTTGTCATCACTTACGCACCACAGATGCTGACTGAGCTCGATTACTAGAACACCTTATAATCACATTATTCATTTTCCAAATGACCATTCTTCTTTTGTGGTTTCATATCGACTATTTTCCACTATGTCTGTGTGTGTATACGTGAGAGGGAGAGAGAGAGTGATTGTGTTTTCGAATCAGTGAGCGCATAGGGCCATTTATAACCACAGTCACAAGACGCCAGTATAGGGTTAGAACAGAGATGAGCTCCTGCTCTCAGAATAGTCCCTTGGAGGCTGTGAGGCCTCAGCCACTGACCCTGGTCCACATTCCATATGGCAGACACACAGTTGTTGGGTCAGACATGGTTCCTGTGCTGGCAAGGGACAAGCTGAGTAGGGGGGTGAGGGGCTGTTTTACCATTGACAACTGCTCTCTACTCGACACAGCCCTATTAGTGGAAAGCAGATAAGTTGTTTTGTAGTTTGTAATTATACCTCCTTACTCTTTCTTATTTTTTTTTCTAGTCTAATCTTTGTTTCTTACAGTCCTGGAGTGAAAACTTCATTCCACTCCTGCAACATTACAGGTCCCTAAATCATACATCCCTGCCCTTTTCAGTGTCACAAGCCCCTACCTCCTTATGCGCCGCCCCCAACAGCCTTACCATAAAAATATCCCTCTATTGCTTGAATGATGCATACTTGGGATAGCTTCCACTGGGGAAAAAGAAAAGACTTAAATACAGCAGGACAAACTTCGAGTGTAGGACATAGGGGTACAGTGACAGTAAAGAGAGACTGTTTTCACTAACCTTACCACAGTTAATTGTGTTGTGCTATACCAGGGAATAGGCCCAAAGAGTACATAGTGATCCAGTATGCTCCATTGAGCCCTTTACACTAAATGCTCTTAAACAATCAACTAAGAAAGAGCCACAAAGGGAGAGAGAAAAACATCAGAAGCTCAGAAAGATTAAGTGAGCTTGGGTCAAAGTTTACTGACACATTAAATTTGGCCAGTGCTTGTCCACAACCAATAATGAGTAAAAATCAAGTATTATGTTAAATTAATTAATTGGCACTGCTTTCACACTGTAAATTAGTGCACAGATAAACAGGCAGACCTGCAAGCATCAACATGCAACCAAGGTACATTTCTATATACCAGATGGAAGTTGGAGACTTTCTCAGCAGGTCTGGCTGCAGCTTTCTCCACCTACGTTTTTCTAGTCCGTCTGGCAATTTCACCCATGGACATTCTCAAACCAGCTTCTCTGACCTCTGGGCTGCTGCTGCCCCCAAGCACAAGTATTACAGACAGTCATTTTGTAGACTGTGTATATGGAGATTGAGCACTGATCTGTGTCTTCCCAGTGGGAATGGCTATATGGAGTGGTATGGAAGTGTTGTATGGACTCCGTCTTTTATTTTCAACACCCTACTCCCAGGTGGTGACAGCCCAGTGCTAAGTGCAGTAATAGCCAATTGATTTTGCTCTCTTTTTTTGTTGGTGGCTAGACATAAATCAAAGTGTCTGTCAGGGCCTCGATGTAGTTTGGAGCGTTGTGTGTGCGTGTGTGTGTGTGTGTGTGTGTGTGTGTGTGTGTGTGTGTGTGTGTGTGTGCGTGCGTGTGTGTAATGGGGGTAGTGAAGGTTCTGTTTGGACTAGGAGAGTGTCAACAATTAATCCAGTCTCTGATCTGTAGGCCACTGCTCTTATGACCCTCAGTCACAACCCAATTGGGATAGCAACTACACAAGTGGGTTAAAATCTACACAGAGAATCTCAGCACTTCGGTCCACTAGATTTTTACAGTGTCTTCCATCTATTTATAAAGCATGATTTTTTTTTTCAAATTTTAATATGAAGATTTTAGATTAGTACAATCCATAAATAGCTATCTGACACATTGTAAAGTGGGCTTTAATGATCTAAAGGCTTGCATTTATTTCATGGGAAACCTTTTGCAAATCCCCAGTCCCCTTGAATTCTGTCAAGAATTCAAGACAGAAGCAAAGAGGTGGAATCATAGAGAACACAGATGTGAGCAACATTGAAACCATGTTAATCCTTTTAATTCAATTATGGTAAATAGGGACAGAGCTTCCTTCTAAACAAAACACAGTATGCAGGAGTTCAGCAGGCAGTGGCGGGGGGGTGGCTCTGATGTAGGCAGGCTACCCAGTGGGAGGCCTGGTGGTCTCCTGGGATACCTCTCTGCTCTCAAGCACCCTACTGGGATGCTCCCCCAAAGGCTTTTCCTGGCCTAGCCTGTGGAATAGCATGGCAAGGTTGGACAATATACCTGGAACAATGGGATTTGCACCACACACACACACACACACACACACACACACACACACACACACACACACACACACACACACACACACACACGATGTGACTATGTGGCCAGCTGTAGTCATTCCTATAGAGACTTAGTGGGGAGTTGGAGGGAGAGGATGGGTTGGATGGCATGTAATGTGTCAGGATTGAGTATTAAATGGGGATCTGTCAAAGTGCTTTGGGGCCTGGCTAGCTTCTTTGCTCCTGAAATGGTTGTGCAGAGCAGCAACCTGCTAACCTAGGCCAGACTGACACCAGCACCTCCTCCACTATGAAAGAGAGTGTCTGTTCCCCAGGATGAACACAGGACAGAGAGGGGGCAAAGAGGGGGCTGAGAAAGGGAGTATGTTTTTAAAACAGTTAGACAATCTGTTTGGATTAGGCCCACTGCCGAAGAGACATGGAAATGATGGGCAGCCGGGACGATAGGAGGAGAGGAAGAGGTGGGGGAGAAGTGAGGAGGAGGGAGACAGATGGAAAGGAAAGGTGGTGGTGGAGGGGATGAGAAGAGGCATGAGGGGGGTGAGAAGAGGAGAGGGGTCAGAGACTGGAATCTCAGGATCTAAGGCTCTTTCGGCTTGATAGTTCCCAGATGTTGTCGGCCCCCTTCACCCCTCCTTCCCTTCACTATTTCACTGCTGTGGTGAATACACAGGAGCCCAGTTAGCCATGCGGGACAGATGGGTCAGTGACTGTGTTGAGATGGGCCTCCTGTGGACCAAAGGAAATGGGAGGTGAGAGGCATTCTCCTCTCCAATGGCCACAGGCCAGAGGGGGCAGCCCTGGCTATAATTTTTTATTGTCTCTCCACCCTTGGCAATCTAAGACAGTGAGGTGTGTATGTGTGTGTATGAGAGAGTGTGTGTGTGTGTTGCATGCATACACTTACCTGTATGCATTGACAGGCAGGTTTTTATGTAATGACCAGAAATTGCAGAAACAACTTGGAGTGAAAGGAGAAGTGGGGGTGGTAATATTGCTGGTAATATTACAACACAATATTATCTGTATATATCTGTATGTAGTTTGTAGTATATATTTCAACAGAGTACTGCTCTACAGTCATAGACTGCAGAGTATGTGCAGGTGCATGGTGACACTGTAGCCTGTGCTGAAATTCTGGCGCTGCTTGATTTACAGCGTCTGGCTGCAGCCAGCCATGTTTCAGGATGACAGCGTATTCTTGTCCACCTATCTGCAAAAACGCTTACACTCCATAGCACTGCACCACACTGCCTCTACCGCCTCAATCATCCTCAGCAGCAGAAAGTGTAGTGGTCGTATATTAGCAAGTTGTTGACTGGCCACTAAAGCGCACATTTGTCAACATATTAGAAGGTGTCAACACTTGAACAACACACCATTAAGCCCACCCAACCTATTTCAGTGCCAGGTGCATAGTTCCACCTTTATTAACCCAAAAGTTCTAGGAAGGGGGAACACGTTTAAATAAGAGGGAACAGAGTAATGAGGTTACTTTTTGCTGTTTTGTGTTAACTTGGAAAAGATGAATTGTCAATTTGCCAAAAGTAATTAGGTGTTTCGAAACTTGAATATGGTGCAGCGAAAGTTATGAGCCACATAACTGGATTCATCCCAATGCTCCTATTGCAGCCTTGTGAGTAAAAGCTGGGTAGCTCAGAGACAATAAACCCTGTAGTTACCAAAGGTTTAAGAAGGGTTCTTTTTCTATTTTACTTAATTATGATTTGAAAATAGTTCAGTGTGCTTGTTTCAAGTCTCAGAAGTTTCTGTATCCCTCTGGGTGCTTTTAAACCCAGAGCCACACGAAGGGAATATTTCACAGAAGCCCTGGCTTAAAATGTGGTCATGGTTGCCAGATATGGAGAGAGACATTCTATCTCTCCAGAGAAGGGCGGATATCCTCCTCTGGATATGGTGGGGGAGGGTATTTATGGAGCATCTCATGGATATTACAGGGAAATTGGGGATGGGAGTACGGTTGTATGTGTGTGAAGTAAAGGAGGGAAAGAATCGGGGAGCCGCTGTGATCAGGATTCCACAGCTGGCTCATATCACTCTTTGACCCTTTCCCCCACATATTCCCCACAAAATAAAAGTCTAGACTGTACTTTTCACCTCACCACTTCACAGGGATGGCCAAAAAGGCATATGTTGGGTTGGACAAGACGAACGAAGTCATAACTTTCTCTTTCCCTGAAGGACTCAGTTCAAAAGACTCTCTATAGGCTTTTTAGACTTTACACTTCATGGCAAGACATGGTGTCTATTAAGCCCATTAATAAATAAAGCAAGGCAATAGCGCCACCAAAGAAATAGATATCACACTATTACTTATTTAACCACATTGATGAATTATTTATTGTTTATTCCAAATGATCTTTTTTTTTTTTTTTTTTTTTTTGGAGTGTACACTTTCAGCTTGGGTATCCCATGTGAACGCTTGCGGCACCAGATGATTTGGATAGCTAAGTTCATCTTGGATGAGTTTGTGAAGGGGTATGTGCCTTTGCTGGTGCAAAAGTACTGCAGGGGGTTGGGGAAATGATTCTTGATGATCGTGTTACTGACATCAAAGAATAAGTACACCAAAGTCAACAGCCAAACAGTATTAAACACTCACTGAAAGACATATACTCTCTGTCTTCCTCTCTTTCACACTCATTTACTTTCTATGTCTTTGCCACTCTGCTCCTGAAACACTGTGGGTCCGCAGAGAGAGATAAATTATGGGCTGAGTGGCTTTTTGAAGTCTGCTCGGCATCAACACCAATAAACGCCAAGCACGGCCCGCCTCCCTGCTCCTAAATTAAGTAATTATTACTACTGGTGTGACTTGGCCATGTGGACCACCTTGCGCCTGGTTAGGGCTGAAGTCCTTGGGTAGGCAGTAAAGACAGACACGGGGAATGAGCAAAGCATATGTCTTCTAAATATAAACCAAATGCTAAAAATGACGGGACTCTGTGTAAAATGCACATAAAAACAGAATGCTATGATAAACAAATATCATACATCCCTATTTTATTCACAACAGAACACAGAAAACACATCAGATGCTTAAGACGTTTGAGACATTTTACAATTTAATGGAAAATATTAGTTTATTTTGAATTTGATGGCACAACAGATCTCAAAAAAAGTAGAGAACGGGCAACAAAGGGCTGGAAAAGTAAATGGTACTAAAAAGAAACATGTGTAGGATCATTTTGCAACTAATTAGGTTAAGTGGGACTAACATAATTTGGTGAATTTCTGCCCATATTTTTTTGTACCAATCTTAAAAAAAAGAAAAAAACCCCATCCACTAAGGCTCTGTCATGCAAAGACTTTGTGAACATGATCCAGAAACACCGCTGTCTTTTCTGGGCCAAAGCTCTTTTAGAATGAACTGAAGCAATGTGGAAAATTGTTCTGTGGTCAGATTAATTAAATTTTTTTTGAAGTTTTTGGAAAACTTCTGGACTAAAGAGGAGATTTTTCAAGGAAGTGTATATTTTAGCAAGACAATGCTAAACCACATGCTACATCTATTACAGCAGCATGACTTCATAGTAGAACAGTCTGGGTGCTGAAGTGTCCTGCATGCAGTTCAGACCTTTCACCAGCTAAAAACAGTTGGCACATCATGAAACCAAAAATAGGACAAAGATGGCCCGGGACTGCCGAGTATCCTATATGAGACAAGAACGGGACGACATTCCTCTCGCAAAAGTCCAGCAACTGGTCTCCTCAGTTCCCTGATGTTTACAGGCTGCTGTTAAAAGAAGAGGGTAAACTACACAAAACAAAATTAGGGTTAATATTTTTCATAAAATTGTTCTTTTTCTCAGTTTAAACAACGTCTCTGGAGCTGGTCTTATATTAATCTCTTTCTTTCACGTATTGTTGCTTAAGCGCTTTCTATACCATTTACCTAAACTGCACACTTATGTTAAACAAATTTAATGCCACTGTACCAAATAGAAAAAAAAATCTAGTAGCTTAAGACAAAAGAATGGAGGAGGTCCAAAACAGAAAGAGAAGAAAGAAGTTAATGGAGAGCAGGCAGCTCATTCTCCTGTAGCGTCCTTTAAAGTAGTGCCAATGCCCATTCTGGTGCCATTGCACTGCATTTGCTTCTAGGGAAAGAGGACGTGCAGAACCCTCTCCTCTCATCTCTCCTCTCCACCTGACACACGCCTGTCTGGCTCCTGCAGCAGGGAGACTGTATAACCCAAGTGTGTAAAACAGTCTTTTACAGCATTGTAAAGATTTACTATTGGAGTAAATAACGGTGGGTGAACAGGGCTTTTAAATGGAACCCAATCAATATGTCAGTGGAGGCTGCAGCAGAGGACAGGGCTGTGTCTGATGTCACATACAGGTAGACGGAGCAGGGCAGTGAGAAGTAGACCGAGGAATACCAGGAAGAGCTCTGCATAATAGCACTAAAAAAACAAAAAAGAAAAAGCTCCCCAATCTTTAGTGACTCCTTATATTGGATGTTAAATTGCTACCTAGTCTGCAACCAAGAATATTCCAGAGTTAAGCAGAACACCATGGGTCAACAAAGTTTACATGAAAGACAAGATTTATTATTGCAAAGATTTATTAAAATAAGAAAACACCTCTTAGCATAATGTGTACGACCGTCAAACATGAAAAATATCAATACATACATGTACACACACTGAGACACAGTATAAATTCAACACTTTGCTCCCTCACACGGACACGTCCATGCACCCCTGTGCAGAGAAATGCAGACATGCAATAAATTCCAACTCCTGTGAAAGCAGTGTTGGTTCACACACACACGCGCACACACACACACTGACATTCAGCCCCTATAGACTCTCACGCACGCACACAGAGACACCCCAGCCTCATGAGCAATAAATCGCACAGCCCATCTAACAAGTTCATTTCCGGAGGCCAGAGAGGATGGGTCCTCTGACTTTGGAGTCAGCAGCCTTGTGAGGATCAATGGCAAGAGACGGAGAGCGAGGGGCAAGGAATTGAGCTGAGATACAAAAATCAATCAGCAATTTAATCGCTTTGGGAGGGGAAGACAGAAAAAAAAGAGCGGACAGGAGAGAATTCCACAGCTTTTTTTACTTAAGAAAGCAGTGCTTTGATTTAACCCTTTGACATATATTATACATCTCCCAGTTTTATTGATGCTTTTCTCTATGACAAGAGAGGCTCTAGAGGGAGCAGATCTATTTTGAGACATCAGATCAGACAACCACTGTTTCTATCTGCAGTCTCACACAAGACTTGGTTAATGTTTCAGAAATAGAGTATGCCATATATGAGAAATTCCACTGTAGATCTTTAGCTTCTATGCTCATGCATTTGTCAAAACCTGCACGCAGATATATGCGTAATATACAAGTTTCTTCAACTTCAGTATAATATGCACCTAAACATATGCCATATTCCTTATGCTGGAACTGTGAGGTTGGAGGTTGATCGTTTGGGACAAGTTTTAAGGGATTTTTAGGCTGCTGAAGGTAAAATGAGGATTTTATTGAAGATGATGATGGAAGCATTTCTGTGGAAGGAGTGGTGGTTACGGGGCTGGGTGTTGAGGAGGAACTCTTTTAGGTCAATGGCTCAGGCTCGGAATTGACACTATTGAACTAGCAACCCTTACGCTAATAAAATGAGTGACAGCCTCTGGTGCAGAATCGAAGATATGGATCTTCTGAGCAAAAAAAAAAGGCAGCTGGAAGAGGGAAGAACAGAGACACATTCCTTAAATCAGTTTGACCAGTGAAAGAGACTTAATGGAAAGAGACTGAGCTCATCAAAAACGTTGCCATCTTTTCTGAGCATGACTTTGTATGAGATTAGTGTATATTTTTGCAAGCTCGTTTGTGTGTACATAGAGCACACGTTAAATTCTACTGCACAGGATATACATAGTTTTATTAAAATTGCTAATTTAAGTTCTGTGTATGTAATGTTAAAGGCTATTGTGTATTTGTACAAGCCAGCGATTGTGTGTCCAAATGACTCTTGGCATTATGTACTTGAGAGAAACTCTGTGCACTAATGTGTACTCACTTGGCCTTATGTGAGTGAGTGTGTTAGTGTATATATGTGTGAGCTAGATTGGTGGGGCGTAACAGGCTGATTCCTGCAGAACTTAGGCATTGCTGAAACTTAGCAACAGGAGCCAGGGGCCTCCCTCCCCAGAGAGGCTGGCTGCCGAGACACATTCATTACCAGTCCAGAATCTTGGGCTGGATTAAAAATTCATGCTGTTTACAACAACAAAAGGCCCCCCGTTAAAGAATATGAGCCCTTCTGAACAATGGCTCCAACAAACCGTGAGCAGATCGCTGACATCTCAAAGGAGACCGGCGGTTGTGTATGAGTGTGTATTTGAGTTTTTGTGCCGCTAACAGCTAGTATTGTGCTTTCTCAGTGCACACAACCTCATGGGCAATGGTGATATAAATAATGATACTGTTTACTGCAGCAGGGAGTGAAAACAGCCTAAGGGCACTTGAATAAGGACATGATTCCCTCAAAGTCTTGTGCCTTGTCATGCTGTTTACACCCATAATAAAGGAGTATGTATTTTCAGCGTGGCACACATGTGTATGTAGGTGCTAGTATGCTTTCTTTGGCGTGAACTGAATTTTGGGTAGAGTGTGTGACCCTGTCCCTGTTCGGCTCATTGACAATCGCCTGTGTTCTGTGCTGTCGGCTGATTTGTTGGCAAAGGGACTGTGCTTATGAGCTCTATTCAGTGTTAATTAGCACACTCCACAGCGATCATTATATCAGGTTCCTGTGGTGACGTTTGATTGCATTGTCCCTGTGGGGGGGAGGCGGGGGGGGGGGGGGGGGAGGTTGTGGTGTTGGTGGTGGTGGGGTGAAGCTTTACCGATGGGGGAGCACCACACACATACATCGCATGCACAAATTTCACTCACAAGACCACACACGCAAGTGCCAATGATGGGAGACACATAAATCCTGCACATGTATAACAAAAATCTGTAAGAGTGCACTCAAAAATACAGTTTTGGGATACAATTACATAAAATATTCCCCCCAAAAATATATATAAAAGAGAAAAACACAGGGGTGGAAAACCAGGCGCCCACAGCAGCAGCTGCCCCTTCATTCCGTTAATGCCACAATGAACAGGTGCAAGGTCATACCACTATGCCAATAACAGGTGCTTTGTCTTTGAACCCCTAAATGTTACAGAAATGTTCTGTGCTGTTTGTATTGCTGTGATGTGGATTGGGAGAGAGCAGTCATGTGTGCACAGGTCAGGCAGATTCTGACCACAGTTGCCCTTTCTTCTCCATCAGAGACCAAACAACAGCCAAGGGGCTGACAGCACGTTGCTGAGCGATACTTTGACCTGTTGTACTACTGTTTTCTGTGATTTCAGCTGGAATGTGAGTAGTTAAAATAGATCGATCAGTAGCAGCACATCATTTTTCTGAAAGTGCATAAAAATCATGTCTTTCAAATACTTTAAAAAATCAAAAGGTGGGTCACTATGACTCTCTTTTTACTGGAGTACATATAATTGATAAGACTGTGCTATTTCATTGCAACATTGTGTCCTAACAGCTCAAGGCTATTCCTCAGTGGACACTTGCTCATGAGCCCAGTGACAGTGCATAATGAGGGTTGACAGTCACCCCCCCAAACCACCATCAGTAGCGCCTCATGCTGGACACCTGTTTTTTTTTTCTCTCTCTCTCGTGGGCCTGGTTTAAGTTTCAGTTTTCTAGAGTTCGCCAACTGTCATTTCCCAGCCACGGCATCCCACAGCAACACCTATTGACTGACAGGATGCTACCATTGACTACCTTGTGCTCTACAACACTGAGCCTCTCACATCATGGGGCTGTCATCTCAGTAGCATATCTACTGCAGTACTGGTCTCCTTGGTATGAGTGCTGTTAGATGTAAGCGATATGTTAACATTACCAAATTATTGTAAATACTTTGCTTATATAATTTTGATGTTGGAGAAAATTCAGTCTTGTGTCAATTCAATTCAATTCAGCTTTATTTATATAGCACCAATGAACAGCAATCATCTCAAAGTACTTTATATTGTAAGGTATGGATCCTACAATATATAGAGAAAACCCACCAATCCTGTGATTCCATTATAAGAAAGCTCTTGGTGAAGGTGGGAAGGAAAAACTCCTTTTTAACAGCCATCTGCTGCAACCAGGTGGTGGGTGAGGGGAAAGAGAAAGAAAAGAGAAAAAAGCCAAACAAGGACAAAAAACAAACTCTGGAAGAGCGAAGACAAAAGTTAATGGTATGCAGAAGTGGCATGTAAAACATCAGGAGTGAAAAGAGGGCAGGAGAATAACTCAGTGCATCAATGGAAAGACCCCCAACAGCCTGAGCAAACAGCAGCATGACTAAAGGATGGTTCATGGTTTTAAGCCTAATTTAAGATTTTTTGTTCACATAAAAATAGTGTACAAATACAGTAAAAACGTAACAATTTCACAAATGTGAATTGTATATTTAAAACTGTTAAGTTCAAGTTTAATACTGTAAATATATATCTAAAATCTGACACAATGAGAATGAAAAGAGCTGTAGTTTCTGTTAACATATACCTGTTTGTTTTCACTACAAACATGTTAGCAGGTTCTTTTTCCTCTACAACTGTAATACTTCTATGAGCAGTATTGAACTGTCAAAATAAAAATGTAACAGTTAAAACAATTATAATGACTGTAATTATAGTTACAATGATTATTGTAATCATTAAAAAAATGTGTAACACCAAATCACAACAGCAGCCGCTTCAAGGCGCTTTATACAGTCAGGTAAAGACCTCACAATAGCACAATAGATGTGTCTTTGAATTTAGGTAGAGTTATCCATTCAGTGGATTGTCTCCTGGTACCTCTACCATAAGACTGTGCTGTGAAATCAGTGAGCAGTGAGCTATACATGGCTAAAGTCTTAAATTCTCTTGTCATGTTCAGTGTGATTCTAAGTTACTTTGATTTATTTGCTAGATTTAATTGCTAAAAATGCATAAAGAGCCCTTTTGGGGACTTGATTGGTGACTTGTCCAGGGTGTACCCGTGTATTTGTATTGCCTTTTTGTATTTCTGTAATGAAGCTAATATTTTAATAAGTGCAAATGCCTCAAGGTTGATATCCATTAAATACACATGACTTAATCTGAAATCATATTTGCAAGATTTGGACTTTTTCAAAGGTGTTTGCTCACTTGTTTGATGAACAGTTATTTACAGGTATGCATTGAGAAAAAAACAGAGACCCTCAACATAAACGATCTGCAAAAATACACAAAAGAGCTAAAAAACTGTATTTCAATCATGGAAGACCTTTGTAATTTTATGTGATGGTAAACTTCTGTTATTTTACAGTATTTTTTCTGGCAAAGAAGTTTGCCATACTGACACTTCACAATGTCACTGGAAATATTTTGTGGGTTGATGTCAAAAGAACATACAGTAGGATAAAAACATGATCTCAGAAATAAAGTGCAGTGACGAGAGCATCATGATTTAGGGCTGCTTTGCCGGCTCTACATCTGGACGGCTCACTATCACTGAGCTCACCATTTCATTGATTTAAAATAAGCAAATGAAGCTATCTTGTGTGATACATCTGTAGGGGCTAGAAACATGAATCCACATTTTAGCAGTAAAAAATTATGATACAAACAATTATAATTAAGCCATGTCTTAAACCTTTCCAGTGTACCAAACACGTTGCCATACTGTAAATGTTTAAGATTTAATTGAAAAGCAAAAAAAGAAAAGAAAAAAGTATCATATTACAAAGTCGAATGACGATAAAATCTTACCTGAACAATCAGAAAAAAGATTGCTCTATAAAACATGAGTAATATAAAAAAGTGTCTCTGTTATTTTTTATGCTACTGCACATGCAATGACGAATAGATTAAAAAACAACAACAAAAAACTATTTCTGTGATCAATAATTTGGCTTACCTTGGAACACAGTTCCTCCTGTTAGCGTACTGCCACTGTGAAAAGACCATTGTTTTAAATTACCTCATCTGAACAAGTGAATTCATGTTGCTTACAAGGAATCTTTGTTAGACATGGGCCTCAGGCAGAAAGCAAAGAACTCATTTAAGTCCTCAAAAATCACGACATTTGGTAAGACTTAATTCAAACTCTGTGTGTGTTACAGTTAATGAGAGAAAATAGTGTAATGTAGGATAAATTTATGTGTGCAATAAGTGTTCATACTAATCCAATTTATGGTTGAAGAGAGCTTGATAGAAAGTCCTTAGTTAAGCTTGCCAGTTGTCTCTCTTGGCCACATCTAGTGTTTGGGGTTGGAACCTGTGAAGTGGATAAGGTTCTCATCTCACCAGACACAAAACTGAAGGATCCCCTGGCATCAGTTATTGCACCCTGACTGCTCATCCTCATTCAAAGCGTCAGTCTTGAAGTGACACAGGAGAAGGCACTTGATAGTGCTGACTGAATAAAACCAAAGCAATATGATCCTGATGCTAAGCAGGTAAATGGAAAAGAATGAGTTGGCCTCTTTGTCACCCTGGAACGAGCAAACGGCTTTTGTATTTGTGAATGAAGCCAAGCTGAATCTATGAATACCCTACTCACTTGCCTCAGTGTGGGATTGAAATGCCAACTATATTTTCATTCCTCCCCTTTCAGTCTTTCGCTTTCACTCCCTAAATGCAAAACTCTAACTTACACAACTTGAAGTCGAGATAGAGAGAGACAACACACAATTTTACACTTCTGTGCACACAAACAAATGAGACGATATTGATTGGAGGCACAACTGCATTCACACTGATGCTCCTCTCAGTCAGTCATGCTTTTGCCCTTTGCCCTGCTGCAGCCCTGCAGTTTAACACTGTGAGCCTGCTCTAAAGGACGCACTCAATTCACCTGACATCTAAATACTACTACAAAGCACATGCACATTGCACTCCGTTGAGCATGAATAGGCTCGTGTAATCTAAATGTGACTGTTTACATAAACCCTAGTTCTAATATTACAATAAGAACGGCTTATTGATGTCTGCACAGGGGCATTGCTTCTTCACGTGCTGGGTAAAGCGTGAGTTAGGTTACAGTACAGAAATTCTCAATACTGCTATACCTTGGACATTTTTGAGAACTTCTGAAAATGTAAATAAAAAGAGAACTTACAGAAGGAAAAAGTCTCAGACACTATTAAAAATATTCATTCTTTCAGTCTGCATTAATGAAAATATAATCTTGAGCACTGTTTTGAAAGTAGAATATTATTCTCTTCTTTCTAAGTTGCGCTTGTATTTTGATGTTAGAAGAAACGTGAAATAAACTTCAGAGCTCAAGCCTTGATAATCACACATACCTGACATCCAAAAGACACATTTTAAGTCTCAAAGTGTGGGAGTCAGTTGGGGGGGGGGTGCAACAGTCCTAATTCACAGTGCTACCAACCCACAGATTGGCTGGCACCTCTGAGGAAGTGAAAGCTGAGTCATAATGTGACTCTTTCTGCTATAAAGAGGAGCATCCTTCTTCTCCCTGTCTTCAGGGTGGAGTTAGTTGATTTGGAGAATGTCAACCCGAAATTTTTCAGGCATGTTCTGTTTGTTTAATGCTTTTGCAAATTTGCAGAGAAGCTTGTTTGCTTCTGAGAAAGACAGATGCACACATGTAAACAAGAAAGAAAAAAGTTTAAAAAATTGACATGCAATTTCTGTTTGACCTTTCGCAAATGCTATTGTCTGTCCATCTTGTATGTTTATCCTTTTTTCCCACTAGAAACCAACAGGATAAATCTTGAATGTAATATTTCTTTCATTTGTTCTTACATTTCAAAATGTCTCTGATCCAGTCTCCCCCTCCCATCTGTGCAGTTCTCAGAGAAGTTGCCTGCAGCTGCATCTGTTGCCTGCGTGGCTGGTCTGCGGATTAATGACCTCATTAAGTGGGCTTGCACCTCTTATTGTGTTATGCATGCAGACACACGCAGTTAGAATTTTTTTTTTTAAAGTCACGTGAAGTAGTCAAGTGAAAATATTTGCATATATGTATATATTGCAGATGCGTATGCTTAGTGTTTTGATAAGAGCATGTATGTAATTGTCTAGTGTGAGAACATAAACATGATTAAGCACTCCATACTTATGTGGTAGATTTAATGACTGCATTTTTACACATTAAAGGTGTCTTGGTTTTGGAAGGTGTCTTTATTATAGGGTTAAAGAAATGGTGTTGTGTTTGTTTCTGCTTGACTCACAGGTGTTGCATCTCTAACGGATTTGGCTGTGGTCTCTGCAGTTTGTTTGGATTTTGTGGTTCCTGTGTGGCTCCAGAAAAATGATGGTGGTGGTGGTGGGGACATTATACCCAAACCCAGGCTTGAAAATATCAGATCATAAACCTATGAGTGATAGCACAGATGATACATGCATGTTTTTTTCCCTTCCAGTCTATAATTTGTACCCACAGTTATGCCAAAGCACCCACCAGTTATTGCGTAAGACAGTAGTGCTGCTATCTAGTGTACATAATTTAGATTCCTGTACAGCAGGAAATGAGCTTAATGATTTCATATTCTGAGGTTGTGTAAATCACATCAGTCATCACTTGGGTCTTTGATTTTCATCAAATGACAAACTGATGTAGGGTGGAGAAAAATGATGAGATTGGTTGACCACAAACTAAGACCGGGGGAAAAGACCAGACAAACCCTAAAGCATGGTAGAGCCAAGAAAACAGCTGATTAAGAGAAAACTTTTCTACTTAAGCCATATTTTAAAAACTATTTAGACAATTTTTTAAAGGTTTTTTTCCTTCCCTGAAAACAAGCCAGTGCTATCTCTCTGAGCTAAAAAATAATAATGCATTCACTATCCTATGACTGACCAGCACCTGCACACAGTCACAATCCTCCTGAATGACACCTGCAATGTAACACTAAGGTGTTTACAGGAAACACCGTCCCACCATCCTTGTTGCTCTTGTGTTTGCCTGTACTGGCCCTGAGGGGATAGAGGCCACCTAACAATTGACTCAGCCCTGTATGTGTCTGCTCTTGTAGGACATGCCCCATACATGAATGCACAGCCAGCATCTCACGCTTGACTGAGTCTGCTTACTGGGAGTGTTCATGAAAGAGTTAAAGTGGCACATTCCTGAGTTTAGTGGCTGTAGCTAATATTGGAGTTTACTGATGGAGGAATTGGAGGCTGATGGCAGCATAGGTGCTCTGGTGTCTTAATTTTTCTTAAAAAAAAAAAAAGCGTACATAAATAACCATATAGCATTTTTACACATGCATACATATGCAAACATGCCTATGCATGCTTACGAAATGCATGCAACAGAATGTACTATAATGTTAATGCTCACTTGTTTTTTGCAGCATACTTTTCACTCCATTCTCATCAGTCAGCTTAGCTACAACAGATATTTTAAGACATTTCTTAATGCTAAAAACAAAGGAAAAAAACGTTTAAACGGCTCAACACCTGAATTGCTTCGCTGTGCAGAAAAGCAAACAAACAAAGCTGTGATCAGACAAAAACATAAAAATAAAATCTGTACAGATAGGAGCAAAGTGAGAGGGAGCACTAAAAATAATGTACTAAGTATAACTAAGTATATGTTCTTGTGACATTCTCTATCGCTTACATTCTGTGTCTTAAAGGCAAATCACATCTCAGAGGTGAATGCAATGTGCTATTGATCTATTTAACAAGCTGAAGATAAGATAGCAAAAATAAAAGCCTGTTTTCATTTGCTGGAATATTCCTTTAATATCCTAGTATATAACTAGGCTTCTGTGTTGTCACAATAGGCCTGTAACACCAACCATCAACACTTGTTCTGCCTATTCGGATTATTTTCATGCTGTCCGCAAGTTAACTGCACATGTTTTTCTGCACGACTCTGAAGCTTCTCCATAAATATCCTGCTCTTGCTTGTGGTGTCTGAAATTGCTATTTGCATGACTCTTAACATAGTATTGGTGTAGTGTGAGCCATGCCATGAATGGCAGAAGGGAAGAGGAGCAGGGTTAACAAGTGCATGGCAACAGCCCACAGTGCAAAGCTTGTCACTCACAAAAAGGGAACTCTAGATTGTTCAGTAGCCTATGAAGTGTCAAGACAATGTGGAATGTGACTTTCAGGTTTTTTAAAAAAAAAGAAGCATTCTCTACTGTTCTGCTGCTATGCTGATGTTTTTTTTATGCGATGTAATCTGTCTCCGCAGTGGACTGTAGTGTTCTAAAAAGTACAATAAAATATTAATCATATTAAAAAAAAAAAAAAAAAAGCTCTGAAGGACACAGGTCTTTCCGTCTTTCCTCCCTTTATGCTGCCTGGTACATTCCTCTCTAGTGTGGTATAAGTAAGGAGTTGTTGCACATACTCACTGGGATGTATCTGGATTTCATCATCACCGAGCAATCCTGCTCCCAATTAACTCCCATAGAGAGGTAGTGAGGCAAGAACTCGTTAAACTGAGAGTTAATCGAGTTTAAATACTGGTCTTTAAAGGGCTCGCATTATCCTCATTTAAAGGCTCACAATTTTACTTGCCACATTACTTTTCTCATACTTTAAAATGCAGATGCCCCGATTTTTACCTCATGTCTTGAGGCCCAGTCTGCCCCGATTGGTCAGTTAGCACCACCAAAGCAAGGCAATGTTGTTTGCCTATAACTACAGTAGCCCTTTAGGAGCTTGTGATTGTTATTAAATAACTCCTAGCTTTAGCCAGTGACATAGCTGATCTTGTTAGTGACATTGATAAGTGTCTTTACGCTGTCTTCCTCCCCTCATCTTAACCAGTCATGGCAGATGGCTGCCCCTTCCTGAGCCTGGTTCTGACAGAGCTTTCTTCCTGTTAAAAGGAAGTTTTTCCTTCCCACTGTTGCCTTCCTCACAGGGGGTTGTCTTATTATTGTGGTTTTCCCTCTATTATTGTAGCATCTTTACCTTACAGTCTAAAGCGCTTTGAGGCAACTGATGTTGTGATTTGGGCACTATATAAATAAAACTGTATTTTATTCAAGTATTTGATAGAAATACGTAGGAGGAGTTTGTGGAATTTCAGTAGTAATTTAGTAGTATATTTGGAACATGTTTTTTGTAGTTTTACCAGCTTTTTGGATGCAAAAGCTAGATAACAGACTCCAGGACAGGGAAAAGCCCCAAAAAGTATAAATGGAGACTTCTGAAGGTGTGATAAGCGTTCGGAAAGATTTAAACCACCAAACGATGTGTTCACAGTAAAACAGTGAACATGTATTTTCTCACACATAAACTGGAATTTAAAAAGCAAGAATGTGTAGTGAGAATAGGCAGACTTGACACATACTTCGAACCAGTCATGCCCACATACACGCATTTTATGTGCACAGAGGGAGACTGAATCATGTGGAATTAACTGCTTAGCATGTCTCGACCAGGTGTTTGCGCAAAGCCAAGCTTTTAAACCTAACCTCATACTGTATTTACCTTTCCCCTCTTCTAGCATTTGGCAATTAAATATGCATACAATAAATGCTAATTGGAATAAGAAAACACTGCCAAAAGCTATTGTTTCAGTCCAGCAGTGCAGCAGCCAGATTTGAAGTGACTACAATTTGCACAAAACAAACAGGTTTTCCACTGCATGATTCTTGGGTTATTTTAACAGAAAACAATGATATAATAAATGAAAGACAAAAAAAATATTGACAAATATCCCCTGCTATGTATGATTGTGGACTTCCATTCATTTATTGCCTCCGACCCCCTCCCCTCACTGCCACCTCAGCCCCCCACACACACATTACAGCCATTTAACTAATTGGATAAAACGACTCCTGGATGTATGCCAAAGGGGTTTTATAGTCCATGTTTGTGATTCAGATGTTTGATTATAAGCTCTCTTTGATAATTACTCCCAGTTTGCTACCAGCCAGTCGGGCCCACTCTCTTTATCGCTTCCTCGCCGTGCTGTGAGCAGCAGTTGTGTGTGCCCAAAATCAACCACCGGGCTGTAAAAGGTACCACAGCATGCCTTCTGGGCCCAACATCATAGGCGTGTTTCGTGCCCAGTTTACCGAGGCTAATTATCCCTAATTCGAGGTAATGGCGTGATCAAGTGTGTGCTATTATCACAGATCCCCACTCACCCGCCTCTTTCAAACTGCTAGTCCTTTTAAAGGTTAGCATTCCCTTGCTTTGTTGTGCTTCTGCTGATTGGTCTCCTGTTTCTACTTCCTCCACACTAACACATGCCATCCTTTATTCCCATCTGTTCCTTTTAGCTCGGACCCCTCTGTGTACACATGCATCTGAAACACAGTTAATGCATCAAGGATTCATGATTGTAAGTGAGAGCACTAGCCAGCCTCACCTGCACTGGCCCTGAGGGGTCCTTGAAGCTGATGTGGTTATCAGTTTGCTGAGAGGGAAGGAGACATAATCCATTCTGTGGCTCATGGGGGTCTTTCATCGACCTTCCCTTTTTTGAAAGTCTTTCCTGCTGGTCTTACCCTGGGCTGCAATATGGCCATTCCTTGCGATACCTCCAGCTCTGCTGATATGGCCCAGCTCTATTAGGTCTTGTCTGCATGTGTGAACTCGTGTCATTTATGGAATACCCAGAAGGCGTTGCAACTCAGGCAGGTATAGACCCAAAGGACATACTGAAAAGTTAAAAATTACTGTAAGTTATTACACTTTCTTTCTTAGTATAGTGCTGGGAAGCTTGGATGCAGTTCTTCACTAATTATACTTGGTACAAACTGTAAACCTTATTTTTGTTCTTTACCTAATCCATGGATTGAAAGGTTGCATCTTAGTCACTTGCACAACATATGGTCTCATTTTCTTTTAATTTTCAGACCAAAACTATGAAACTAATGAAATAATTTGCTCATCTTTTTGGAGTTAGATAAATTAATACATTACTTTGCCACAAAAAGGCTCCCAGGTGTTCTTTAAAACGCAGTGCGTGATGTATTCATACTGGGTGCTTTTTCTGTACTTTCTGTCACACTTGCATTAATACTGGCATATAGACACACTTAAACACACACATAGCACCAGTGATTACCATTGTTCTAATCCTTCTATTTTATTTCCCTCCCAATAGTTGCCTGCTCTTTGGCAGCCTGCATGCAAATGTGGTGGGTAATGAGCAGAAAAAGGCACTGAGAGGAGGGGGGATAGAAGAAAGGGAGCGGGAGAGACGAAGAGAGAGAGAAAATGTCTATGCTTCTGAACAATCAAAAGAGCAGCACACCCCCATTCTTTGTACTTCTCTTTGGCTTGTGTGTGTGTGTGTGTGTGCATTTGTGTGTGTTAGTGGGTGGTAATGGGGGTGGGGGGGTGGGGGGGTGGGGGTTGCTGTCATGTGTCTGACAGATATTGAAGATAATTGTCCGCTTTCTTCGTCTTGCCTGTGTAATTCCAATGCTGCTGCAGCTTGAACAACACTCACCTGGGCAGCAGAGGAGGGTAAGGCGGACATGAGAGGGAGTTGCAGAGAGGGTGGGGGTTGGTATGTTTGGTAAAAGGAAGAGGAGTATACTTCAATTACTTCTGTTAGTGAAATCTATTTTGTAGTCAGAGTGGATCCATTTGTTTCTTTTTCTTTTCTTTTCTTTTTTTGTCTTGTTGTACCAAATGGCGATTTCTTCCCGAATGTGGAAAAGCAGTCACTCTAGTAGTAACATATCATCACGTTCGCCTTCCTTGGAAAGTTTGTCTACTGTAAGGAGCAAAAAGAGTCCCCACAGCGCTGCAGGCTGGAAGGTACATGGCGAAGTCATGGAGACCCAAGATGCAGAACAGGTGTCTCATTGGGTGGAATATATTTGAATGATAAAAACCCAGGAGGGGATTATTCAAGCATGTTCAATCCTGGATGGAGGGCATCTACTATTAATGAGATGGAGGGATTCAGATATCCAGATCAGCTCCTACCTATACATGGGAGCTGTGCACTGCTAAAATGTTGACTCTGAGGGACAAAAGGATCCGGGTAGATTCATGTCCTGTAAGTTCCTCAGTGTTAGTTACAATGAACCAGGTAATGAAACATTTTAAATCTGTGCCTCTGTCTTTCAAAAAGTGACAAATAACAAATTGTCTTGTCTTTTGTTTTTATAATCACTAGAAATACCGATAATAGGATGAAATGCAAATGTCAAGTCCCCCAAAAATGATTACTGGTGATTTCATTTGCTTTATTAACAGAAGTTTAATCCTGTTCACACGGTTGATTTATGCCCTCATTGCCAGAAAGACAGTTCCCTCATACAAGCTAAAGTCAAGCACATGGAAACTTAAAAGAAATAGGACGGTCCAAAGATTGCCTGCATCACGGGAATGCAGTTTTCCTTGATTAAAGATACATATCAACATCCTAGTCCTCGTGATGAAGTAAGCCTATCTGATTCAACAGTGGATTGAAACAAGCTGAGAATTTCTGTTGGTACTAAATGGAGAGGAAAAAAATGAACAAAACAGAACTCGCACTCAGATTCCGAATCTGCTGTTTTTTCCTAAGTTCTAGGAAAGCTGGGGGAATGGAAGGGAAGGCCGACTGCAGCCTTGCGTCTTCTCCTCCTCCTCCTTCCAGCTTAGACTTCTTCACCGCTTCCATTGACCCCTCCTCTTTTAGGCAACATTGAAAACACTGGAATATGCAGCCAAATCAAACAATTGTGGGTCCCATTGCTAAGCAGTGTCTAGAAAGACTGGGCGGGTCTCCAAGCCTGCGGTCACTGGAAACACTGGTGAATGCTGGGATAATACTAGGCTTTAACAGAAGCACCAGTCTCACCCCCTCCACCCATATGTACGCGCTATGAGCACATGCGCCCACGCAAGCACACACGCAAATGCACACACGGATGCTACGACATGGGCCTGGCTGCTCATCATTGCTTCCCATATTGCTGAGCTCTGATGCAACACCAGCTGTAGAGGCTCATTTGTTGACCGAGTCCAACACTTCAACACAGAGTGCTTAGATATGATGAGTCACATCTTTAGGCAATTTTCTTAGCACCAGAGGTGAGGTCACCTGCCCAAAGCGAGGTCAGACCGTGACTGTAGAACTGTATGAACTGAGTCCGTTCCTGTCCAGGACTCTGTTCAATCAATGGGCTGCAAGTTCATCCTCTAATTACTGCAGTGAGCGCCCCTCACCTTCTCTCAGCAACTTATCAATAACACACTTCCACTTCTTCCCCAGGAGCCATAAATCTTTGGTACCGAGCCTCCTTCATTCTTCAAGTAAACGGCCTAAAGGAAGCCTGGACACATGTGTTAACAATCGCTGACAGGTCTGCAACCCCCCCAAACACACAACCTCCTAGCAAAGGCTATTGGAGAAGGGAAGGTGTTTACATTTTCTTGTTGCTCCACTTAACAGAATTGATGTGTGTCTCCATACCTCTTGTTTCACTCTGAATGTTAGCCCTTCTCCAATGTGTTTCTTGACTGTGTCTCCATGTCTGTTTCTTTCCCTCTTTCTTTCTTTCTCTCTCTTCCTGCCGGGGGCCAGGATTACATCTAGAGTGGCGGAAATAACTTGTAGGCTGAGGATGAAGGTATATGCGAGATGGATGTATTTTTTTACATTTTTTTAGGTGGTAGAGAGAGCAGAACGGTGCTGCATGCAATATAGGTCTGTTGAACTTATTACAGAATAGAAGGTAGAGTATCAGCAAGAAAATGATGCATGACTGAAGAGCTGAAAACCCACCCAGAGCACATGTTCATCATTCAAATAGGGTCCTATTTGGCTCAGCTTAGCAGTAAGAGCCAAAAGTCAAACGACTCTCCATAATTAAGGCAAATTTAGCATTGTTTTGACCCGTGATTGGTTAAGTGCAGCAGTTGCAGTCAAGAATCAAACCATGGAGTCATGCTATTTCATACTTGCTGAAGACTTGTTTCTGCGTTCTCCACGCTCAGCAAAAATTAAGGAGTAACACCAAATACCTTATAAATGATCACAGCAGACTCTAGATGTGAATGAACTTTATGCGCAATGCATTATGTGCCACCAGGAGCCCGTAAACCCACAGATGAATGGCGTACCATCTGCTACTTATAGTGGGCGTTTTACACCTCAACCTCTGATTCTGAAAGGAAAATAAAGCCATGGAAGTTAATGAAAAGTAAAATTGAATATGTGTTATGAGTTCTTCTCCCTGTGGCAGGGTTCCACTCATTTCAAATGTTGGGCGATTATCTTCAGCGGCTGTGTGAACCGCTCTTGCAGCCAGTCACCCAACGGAAAGAGACATAAAGACTAGCTGTCTTCTTTGGATCTTGTAAGACCAGAATAAGTCCAGTCAGCACAAATATCAGCTCAAATCAAAACATCCTGGAAGGCTATGCAGCTATCCACGGCGAGTGGAGTGCAGCAGCACATTGGATCACCGTACGCGCTCAGACTCAAGTCTACACCAGCAGAGCAGAGAAAGCAAGTTTAACTCTATTGTTCTTAACTTAAAAGTACTTCAGGGCTGCATGAAAAGAGGAGGAAAATGTTGAAAAAGGCCTAGATGAAATTTATTTCTAGTTATTTGATAAAAAGTTTAAGTAATAATTTCTCTTCTAACATTATGCTCAATCTCTGCTTCCTAGTATCATCACACTCAGAGGTACAGAAGTGAAGATGAAATTTGGAAACTATCATTGATGCAATTTGATGTCAATATTATATTCTTGTTGTTAACTGTTGAGAGAGAAGGTCCTCCTAATTACACTAATTACCTCTCCAAATGCCATTATTTTACATTATGCCTCTCATAACAACCTCAAATACTATTAGGCATGTGTCCTGAATGTTGAATTTATAGAGATCATTGTAAATTCATATTTTTCTTCAAGCACTAAACCTGGTGCATCTGGTGCTTGTCTAAGTTTTGCTGGTACCGCAATGGCTGTGTGAAATACTGAACACATTTAATAAATAATCAACCCCCTACCTCAATATTCTCTTTGGATGTTTATTATAGACGTAACAAAATAAATTAGAGGCTCATTATTTTACAGCACAGGTAGTCTTTAATGGTCGAACTGAAAATGTAAGAGACAGAGAAGACTAAAGAGAGAAGGGGCACTATGTGTGTGAAGGATTAGAGAACAGGCAGAAAAACGCTTCCTCTCCTTTATTTTATCTCAAAGATTCAGGTTCAGAGAGCTGACACGGGTAAAAAAAACCACCGCTACATACTGCAGGCACACAGACTCGCTGTTGTTCGGGGGTTTCCTTTTTTCTTTTATCCTTTCTTTTCTCTCAACACAGTTTTCTCTTCACTTTCCTACATAGATTAAGACAGTGCTGAACAATGAGCTTGTGCAGGTTGAACAATTCCAACACGCAGGTGATGATCTCCAGACACATCCCGGCTCGCTGTCCTACAGCTGAGAGCTCCTGAGGCTTTGAACCCAAACAGGGTGTGGCAATCCCATTACCTGCTTGTCTCCTCACTGTAACACGGTGGAAGAGCAGCACTTTAAACGGATGGGTGGTGCTGTTGGCAAGGTGACATCCAGAGGCATAATATACATTGTGGTGAATCCACTTACCATCGGAATTACAGCAGTTTGTTTCACAGTTCAGGTACGGGGTTTAGATTATAGAGGTCATACGGTACATGCAGCATGGTGCATCAGTACTTTGTACTTCTAGTACAAAGTACTGATGCACTTTGTCCTAGAAGTATTTTGACCGATTCACAGGTTTTTGCAGAGCACCAGAATGCATTCTCACTGCTTATTGCGCATGAGAAAATCAAAATGACTGAAAATGCCTTTAATAATAACAAGCTTTTTTTTCAGTATATAAAAAACATATGCTTGTAACTTGATGCCTACAGTAGGACAAATGCTCTTGGAACTAACAATATGGTTTACAAGAGGATTGTTTCAGACAATATAATATAATAGAAATATAATTCCTTTGTTTGTTTTTTTATTTTATTTTATTTTTTTTACAGTTATTGACAACAATAAAGTCTTCTCTTTCAATTTAGAAAGAACCTGATGTCCACAAAGTACTCTCTAATATTTTCCAGTTTCCTACCCAAGAAAAATATCGATTTTTTTCTACTGTGTAAGTTGATACTCTTGTACTGAACTTGTTGAAGTTGTTTTGTAGAATTTTTTCCTACCGTTGTAGCAACCCTGGTGTGTCTATTTTGGAGAAAAGGAAGAAAAATGCTTAAACAAACATGGATAGCTGTTTGTATGAGTGTGCGCAGCATGCCTAGGATATGTGTGTGTGTGTGTGTGTGTATGTGTGAGTGTGTGTGCTGGGATACAGTGCATATGCGATTGCATGCTACAGAAATGTGCTACATATTAAGTCCTGGCAGTCTTTCCACATGCATAAGTTTGATTCATATGTACAGTATTGCTCCAAAAGACTGGTTTTGTTCTGGAAGTTGCTGAAGATGACTCACTTTTGCACTCAGGACACTCTGCTGCTGAAAGCTTGAATGTGCTTTTCAGACTATGAGGACAAACAGGAGAGTCAGTGGACACTGACAGTAGATGCATCTTTGACAGTAAGCTTCAGCCGTGCTTCAAATTGGGTTTCCTGCCTCTTTTTTTTTTTTTGCAGTATAACTAAACAGTGTGTTGAGGATTTGCCCAGAATTTGCTTTCATTCTCTCTCTCTCTCTCGTGTTTTTTGCATCATGTTGTTGTAGCTGATGGCAGTGCCTGGATGTGTGTGGGAGGGAGGAGGTGAGTACAGACCTGGCACGTGGCCTGACTCCCCACCGTTCAAAAAGTATCATGCCAAGGTTCTTTTTAATTAGGCCGATCAAGTGTTTTGTGGGAACCGGACCCACGCTCCATGCCACTAACACATCCTTAAGCATTACTCCTACTCCCTCTGCGTATGCCTTTATCCTTCACACATTCCCACTTGGGGTCTTTAACTACTTCTTCCATCACATGGGACACTTGTTACACTTACCCTCATATTTTGCCAAACGATGGCGTTAAAGTCATGAGTTTTTGTCTGCATCGGAGAATCAAAAGACTAAGTTT
Organism: Copadichromis virginalis; assembly: GCF_057382275.1. Classification (NCBI taxonomy): domain Eukaryota; kingdom Metazoa; phylum Chordata; class Actinopteri; order Cichliformes; family Cichlidae; genus Copadichromis; species Copadichromis virginalis. Next base: position 16,394,008 of record NC_140629.1, read on the forward strand.
GCTTATTTTTACAGGAAATCTTGAATTACGACAAGAAAATTTTTCAGCTTTGAAATAATTTGTAAATATGCACAGGGGGTAACATGCTTCACATATCAACATTAGAGAATTCTGAACACCATAAATGGTGTTCAGAATTCTCTAATGTTGATATGTGAAGAGAAATGGCGATTTCTTTTCTTTTTACTGATCAAGCACAAATGATGTGCTGTGCTCTAAAACCCTAAAAAAAGAGATTACTGGCAAGATGATTTCATATTTCATACATATATGCTTTCCCTTTTAATTTTTTTTTGCTTTGTTTATGTTTTGAAAGAAAATAGCACCTGTGCACTGGCCTCCTGGAGTGTGCTGTCCATCAGCGAGATGTTGTGTGCCGCTGTTGTTTAAGGTTGCCACGGTAACAGTCATCGTTTTTTTTCTTAGGGGGCCCAGAGGCTGTTAGGTTGCATATTTCACGTGTGGAATGTAACTCCCAGAAAACGGTTAGTGGGTGGCTGAGGTGGTGGTGGGGGTTATGATGTTAGAGTTTACGTGTGTAAACCCACGCCTCTCCATGCTCTTTCCTTGCTTGCATTGTTGCCTTTGTGCATATTTACTTCGCGGCATACAAAGACTTCTGACCAGCACTTGAGCTCTGGGCAGTAACAGATGAGCATTGCAAGAAGAGTACAGTGTAGCGTAATGCTATTGCAGCAGCACCGTTGTTCAACTGCAGATGATGCATTTTCCTGCTCTCTACTGACTCCTACAGCGTATGAGATTAGATCCCGAGTTGCAACATCCTTCTTCCACCAGCACTTGAGTCCTGCCATGAAATACAAGCCTAAAGAGGTCACTGTGATTGACCTCTGTTTACAGTGTCAAGAGTGATACATGCTGAGATGCTGAGTATTTACAGACAGGTACATGGTATGAACTGTTTAACTATTCGCAACATTGTACATTATGTTTGTGATTAATTTCATATTCTTTGTTCATTGGATTGATCCAAATAACAACATTTTCTCTCCACATATTTAGTTACTTTAGATTATTTACATGTGTTATTAAGTAGTGATGTCACTTAGGGTACCTGAAAGCAAATTCTTTTTTTTAAGAATCATACGTACCATAGGCAATATGTGTACTGGGTAGGACGTCAAAAACAAAAGAAGATACAATTGATACTAAATATTACAATCAGATTACACACCCATTTGCAACATTATTGATACCAACAACAAGGTTTTTCTGGCTGACACAAAATTTCACACAGCACCAGCCAGGTACACAGCCCGTCCCCTCACTGACAATTAAATGCATGAACAGCAACACACCGCAGTCTGTGATCCTGCAAATATTAGTAATGATCTGATACTAAATACAGGACAAATTTTGCACACATTCTAATGACCACTAAATAACTGTGATTTTAATTTTCCACACCAATTAGCTAACACATCATGTATTTAAGAACTGAGGTTTTTTTGAACACGTGAAATGTAAATGTGACTGTCTCTAAAGCACTCTGGGTCAGCTTCTGTTGTTTAAATTTCCTATGTGCTATAAATAAAATGGACATGACAGTCAACAAAAGAAGCTTCAGACACTGTGTGTTTGAGGTATATTTTTTTATTTCCAAAAACAAAAACAAGCAAAAAAGTAATATACAATTCAGTGGGCAACATTCTGATCTCAGAAGAGAGAAACAAAATATTAATCCTATTGACTATCATTGCTCTTGATACTGTCGATATCTGGATTGATCCGCCCACCTCTAGCACAACAAATTTGGCAAAGCATCATCAATGTTACCCTCAGTGTTACACGTGTTAACATCAGCTGTTTAACTACCATCACACACATTAGCCACCTTATCATTTTGCTGTTATTAAGGTAGTGGCTAATATTAAATATGAAAAGATTATGTAGCATTAATAGACAGTGTTACTGTGACAAGTTAACACAATTATTTATGTCTGAAAAGAGATATGTTTCTCTTGAAGTCCTGATTGGAGCTGAAGAAAGTCTACCAGCAACTACACAGAAACTCTGGCAGCCTGCCTTAACAACTCTAATTGACCAGCAACAAAAATATGGTGCCAAGTTACCAAAAACACAGAAAATAAACAGGGTGGATATGTGCAATCTAGAATTGTTCTAATTTCTTGTAGCAAAAATATGCTCCTTAATTTTGTCAGTTTCTCTCCAAAGTATTGAAAATGTTATCAAGCTTTTTCCTGGGAATCTGTATTGAGTTTGAAATTCTAGTACACTGACAACTCTGTTTTAAGTATACTAAACCTGTTTCTTTATAATGTCTTCTCAGACCTATTTGCACAGGATTAGTATTACCAGGGGTATTCTTGTGATTTAGAATGATCCCTTTACGTCTGTGTTTCGTACGACTCATTTGCACAGGATAAGCAAAGTCAGTGTTTCGCTGGAATTTATTGGCTCTGTGGTCTTCAGCTACAGGCGTAATAACTCTTAAATGTTCTTTACTGAATGCTGCCATGCATGTTTTCCGTGTCATCATCCTTCTAGATTTTGCTGTTCTGATGGATTTGAACCGGCTCTTTCTATGAATGGATCTGAGCCCTCTTGAATTTGGGACAAAAATGCTCTCCAAACTACTTCTTTTTTTTTTTTTTTTTGGCAATTTATGATTTAGAGGATTTAGAGGAAAGGCAGAAGAAAGTTGAAAAGAATAGAAGATGTTCAAAACGGGAAACATAAAGTCCAAAATCAAAGGCATGCCAATTTCCACAGGCCTAATATTCTCTCAGGGCCTCATTTGGAGAATGCGGAGGGTAATTTGCTTTGGAATTTTCACTTCAGTTTACAAATTACAGACGTGGCTGATCTGCATGGGTTTAAGACCAAAGACGCCTTTATTACAAATTCATTTTTTTTATTAGATGCCCCTAGGTAATAATAGTCCTGTGCGAATAGGGCTCTTGTGTGAGAGAGATATTACATTCACCTTTTGCATTACTGCAAAATGTGGTTTTGAGCTGCTTCTGTGGTTTGTCTTCATCAGCCTAAAACTAACTCTGTCCTTTATTCTGCTACCTCATGTGATTAAGAGAAATTAATTTGTTAGCCACAACAAAGTTTCGTGGTGCCAGCATGTATTTTGAGCACATTACTTACTACAACTACATAAAGTGGTTTTAAGTGACTGTGTCTCATATTTCAATGAAACCAGATTGTGCTGAGCTCATGCATCTGAAATGAATATCCATGTGTTCATCCCATGTTTCATGGAAATGCTGTGTTGGGATATGATGTCCAAATGCAGTTTCTTTATAAAGTGTTTAAGTGGGACCAAGATTAGGTTGTTTCACTAACTCATCTACACAAGACATTGTGTAGAGGTTATAGCAGTCATCGCAGTTGTTTTACTTGAAATGACAACCTTAATCAACACAATTCAACTTTAAAACTCAACACAGTAATTTGAGTTTAGTCTCAAAATTTCTGCTTAATTGTCGAAATGAGCAATATCATTTTTTTTCTTTATGTGGCCCTAATACTGAGACGTAGCCTCAGTCTTCCTTTGTCCTTAAAAAAAAAAAAGATTAGTCACAAAAAGTGAGCAGTGCCAATCCATAAAATTAGGGATTCCCGATTAGGAGCGAGTAAAGATGAAGTGAAGAAATACATTTTGTTATGATGCCTGGCTCTCAGCAGAGCTTCAGGAAAAATGCGAATACCCACGTGTCTGGTAAGACACTTTACAAATAATATGAAGCAAATCATTCGGTTATAATTGAAGTCATCAACAAATGGTGTAGCTTACAAATGACAGCCAATATGTCTCGAACTCACAAACCTGGCAAATACAACCCAAAACCTGAATGTTTGATATAAAGAGTTTAAAAGAATATTTCATTCAGCAAGCTGCAGGTAACTATCGGTGCCAAAGTGCATGAATGCACAAACAGTATGAGATTGCAACGAATATGCTAAACAATATGGGCAAAGACCAGTGCTTTTGGAATAATGTGCAAATAAATCCAAAGGTTGAATTGTTTGCCGAGGGTAACAGTTGACATGCTTGGCACAGACAAAAAACAGCTTTTCAGAAGAAGAAACTCATACAAACTGTGAAGCTGGCTTGTGAAAATGTTACAGTTTGGGAGTCACTTTGCTGCGTCAGGGAGTGGGCAGCTTGCAGTCACTGATTCTGCAAGAAGTTCTACATCATATGGAAGGGTTGGAGATAGCGTGAGACCATCTGTCCAGTAGTTGAAGTTAAGGCCGAACTGGGCTACACACACACACACACACACACACACACACACACACACACACACACACACACACACACACACACACACACACACAAAAGATAACACCAAGGAAAGCCTTAAATGAAATAAAATTAATTCAAATATAATTATAAGAGACCTGAACTCATCTAAAGCTCAGATTTAATTAAAATTTAAAGGTTATGTGGAGAATTACACATTGGAACTTTTTGCAACTGAAGGCGTTTTGCATAGAAAAGTGGTCAAAAATGTCATAAAGCCAAAACCTGAGGACCAGTGGACAGGTACACAAAATCCTTTCATGATGTCATTTCTGTTTAACAGAAGCAATACTGGCTCGTAAACCCAAGGCCATATTTGCATTTTCCAAAGGAGACGTTTTTGCTTTTAGCTGTTGCCGGTCTTCAAATAGCATCACATATTTGCCTGTACAGACATTACAAAAATATAGTCAGTTTCCATGGGATATACTCACTTTTTTCAAAACTGTATGTCCGCCCTCTCTTTTCACTTTGCTTATCAAGGTGCACGATGGACACTAAGATGGATGTTGGATATGAATGCAGTAACAGCATAGTCATCACACCGGGCATACAAGAGTAGGAGGAAGGACAATAGAGGTGAGCTATACTCGTGGGGATTCTCAAAGAGGTAAATGAAGAAGAGCTGTGTTACTTTGGTTGAGAGGTCAGTGTTTAGCATGCAAGTGAACACTTTGTGGTAGGACATGGAAAGCCTAACCATATCAGTGCAACTAATGCAAGTCAGCATAAGACAGGGCACCTTGTTACGAGGCGCTGATATAAGATGATAACAGGCACATACTCAGCTTTATGTTCATCAGTGGAAATACAGTGGAAGGTTTGCAACGGTGGAAACCCTGCAATGCCCTCAGTAAGAGTGGTGTGTGTGTGTGTGTGTGTGTGTGTAATCACACGAGTTGTGTCCTAATGAAATTCAGTATCGATCTCAGCAAAATAGACTTTATACATCATTCATGCTCTCTATCAATCACACCCTTCTAAGTTTTCCAAAGCTGTTTGTTTTAGAAGAGTAGAAAGGGGAAAAAAATAAGCTGAGCAATAATTACTTTGAAGAGATTGTTTTAAAGTCTTTCCTTTAGCCTTTTTCTCAAGGTGTAACAAGCTTATCTGTCAAAGACAATGTCCATTGAATGAACTGCTTCATTTGAAATTGATTGAGGTTCTTTTTGGTTTAGCTGTTTTCTGCTAACTTGAGAAGGAAAACTATGCAAAGATCCAAGTCTAATCAAAGCAAATCAAAATTCTTCACAGAGGGAGAGTATATATCTCTAAAGAGATAAGACGCGAAAAAGAAGTTGTCAGTGAGGAACACCTCTTTCCAACTGTTGAGATAGTGGATATTAGAAAAATCCTATAGGGTGGATACAGACAAAAAGCAAAGAAAATAAACACAGGATGTGGTAACCTGACACAGGAAACCCAGTGAATGCTGGGAGTGAGCAGTGAGCTGTGCTTCCTGTAGGACAGCACAATGGTAAGTGGTGGCCCCAGATTCCTAAAAGAGGTTGTAGTTGCGGGGACAAGGAAGGGCAGCCTGTGTCCTCTGGTCTAGTGCTGATAAGGACATAGATAGAAATGGCATTTATGTCTGTCTTACTGTTTTGGGAAAGCAAAACATCCTGATGTTGCCATGGTTACTGTTTCATTTAATATTAAGAAGCAAATGTGAAACATTCATCTCAAAGTTACGACTCGCATCCGAGGAGTTGAAATACCGTTTCGCACCTTTGTTTTTGACAGATTAAAGACTAACACTTTCACCAGGATAGAAAAGTAATATAGGTTACATTAAAGGATTTGCAGACTTGGTCTTCTTCTGACAAAGGTTTAATGTTTGCAGCTTATGAATGCGATCCTTCCCTTGTTGCACCACCTGCCCTTTGAGCAGTAAGGCCAATTCTATTCTTTTAGTTGATGATGTATTTACAGGACTTAGGTATGCATTTAAATGTTGATGCTGTTTTCCCATGATCTTTTGAAATCAATACAATAAAGAGTGAGAAGAAATAAATCCAACATGATGGCTGTCATACTTTTGCAACTGCAGTGTTAGAGGTAAGCATCACCAGCTGAGGACTACTAATCAACACAGGTTAAAAAAGAACTTACACATACACTTATTATATATTTCCAAATGCCAACTAAGGTTGATATGATTTGGAAATAAAAAGATATGGAATTACATTTTGCCCCAATAGTTTTAGAGGCCATTGTGGGGCATTGAATTGTTATGTAAGTTGGCTTCTAGTATAAAAAAGTAGCACAATGAGGTCAGCATGTCTAGCTGTAAATCTGACAGAGTATCAGTGACGGGTCCACCCTTCCTCCTCCTCCCCTGATCCTTGCCCATCGAGCTCTTTCAGTAAAATATTCTCATTCTGTGTCAATGTTGTGTTAATGTTAATAAATGTCTTCATTGGTTCAAAAAAAGGGGAAAATGTCTGTCTAAATGTTAGAAATACAAGTTTGCAAAAAGAACAAACAAACCCAGACATTTGATCTAATCTTGACAAACCATAATATTAGCTAGCCTGTTAACAGCAATGTTCAACATAAAGGGTCATCTTTGGTCCTTTTCCCTAATTCACAAACAGACACATGTTGGTGTGTATAGCATCCCTGTGTACCTTTTTCATTATAACTCACAAACCAATGGAAAAAAAAAATGGAGGTGGGATGTCTAGGCTTCTTATCTGCCTGTTTTGTTGTTGGCCCCATAGCGTGAGTGTGTATTCATGGCCAGTTCCTGCAGGCCCTGCCTGTCAAACCAGGCATGCGTGCATGTTAGCTCGCCCAAACCTATCTACGGCATTGTCCATTCAGTATGATTATCATGAACCCACACTGCCTCCTGTCTCCGGGGCTCACATGAACCAGTACTTCCTCCAAGGAAGGAAATGTTCGTTACCCATGGGCCAGTGTCACACGATTACGCTGTACAGACCCAAAAGGCAAGTTTGACTGAAAAAAATGTGCATGTAAACTGATCTTTTCTGCTCTCTCCCTAGATAACGTTGTGTTCCCGCCAAGGAACTGAAATTATTCCAAGTTAAATCACATAATGACTCGTGAGCGCAATCCACTTCAGAAACATATTTTAATCAAAAAAACAAAACGACTTCTCTCTTGATCGCCCCAGCCCATGCATCCCACTCAACCACCAACCCTACATTTTTCTTGAACGCGCACATATTCACTCGTACGTGCACAAACAGTTGGGCAGTGGGACTGCGAGAGAGAGGGAGATCATTTGTCTCAATCTGCACTGATGATAGTTTATCAGAGGCTGGAGGAATGGAGTGGGAGCAGGTGGTGGAAGCAGGCTTTGTGAAGAGACCACAGTAATCAGATCTGCAGCTCAACTCAACAGAGCTGGGGGAGTCCAGCCCAGACCCACCAACCAACCTAACAATTGCAAAGGGTTAACTTCCCCCCACCTGGATCCCTGGCTATCCAATTAGACATTACAAACACTGGGCTAAAAAGCAAGACCCACAGTCACTGTCTTGGACCTTTCAGGAGGTGGAGCTTTCAGCAATCAGCCTCCCTAAATGTAACTGACCAATTAAAAAAGAAATTATGGCACATTATAGTTGTCTATGCTTGTTAAAAAGTTACTTTATGTATCTGTCATTATGCATCCCTACATTTCCCTATTCCTGTTTGCCCTTTAAACTATATGACATTTAATGTATCACCCATTTAACACTGAGTTGGTTCCCTTGCTTCATACTCCCATTGTCTTTCTTTTTCTCTCTGACCCATCCACTTGTGGCCACAATGGATGGTCTTTCTCTCATTCATAGAGTGTAGTGTATAGTAATACTGTGGTGGTTGCTATAGCAACCCGCTAGTCAGACGATCTCATTACTGGCCCTTAGACATTTCTTTCTCGCTCCCTCTCTAAGGAATTACCACTTTTCATTATGATTTCCCTCCCCTCTCTCCCAGCTACCCCTCCTTCTTTATCTCTGTCTCCCCCTGTCTCTCTTATTCTCCCCCTCCCTCAAAGGTCAGATGTTCTCCATGGTGGGGAGAGAGGAAATCTGTAAAAGAGTTGAGGTCTATTCAGTAACCCCCGTCTCCCTCCGATCGCAGCCCACAATCATTCTGTTCCTTTCTATAGCTGCAAAGAAAGCAGCCAGAAAAGAAGGGAGGGAAGAGAGGAGCCTTGAGTCTGCTGGTCTGCTGTTCTTTAGAGCACATTTTAAAATCTGTTTCTTTTTTCTGCCCTTCTCTTTTCTCTCCTCAAAGCTTTCTTTTGTGTGGAAAATAGCTCCTTGAACTGATGGTGGAGTAGTGGTGTGTGTTGACATTTTTTAAAATGCTCCTGCCCACAATCAATAGCCGCTAAAGTCACACATACACTCTGTGCGCACGCACGAACGCACGCTCGGCGCACGCGTATGCTCACGTGCACGTACAGCTGTGCATGCATACTTAAACTGGCTCACACATGCGACATGCGTTCGTTTATGGGAACACGCAGAAACAGTTTGTGTAGGGTTAGTTTCCCGTTTTAGGTGTTGCCCAAGAGCGGGGTCGGGCCATACATCATATTATTGGACATGATTTAAAATGCCTCACTTTTAAACATCAATTATTGGAAAGAATGAGGGTAAGCAAACGATGACGTAAAAGTCTGTAATTCAAACATGCACGTTGTATACTCTGTATAAAAACAGTGAGCAAGGAAGCCAGCTCCCAGTGGGATCTTTTCTCACATTCTCACTGATGAAAGTCTGTTTTTGTTGCAACAAAAATGTCTGTCTTAACCCAGCTTTGATCTTCACTGTATTTCAGGTCTTTCATTCTTCATCTGCTACAAAGGGACAGTGAACAGTGGGCAGATCCATACGCCCTATTGCTCCATCACAGATTGATCCAAATGGAGCTCTATTCAACTGCACTGGCCGCACAATTGATCCCGGCCTCTCTGCTGCGGTAAACATTTTACTCGGCTTGCCTCCATCCTGATCAATAGCCTTCTTTTAATAATGTATCTCATTGATCAGTTTGGTCCCTGAGTAAATTGATCAATTATTTTAATCTTTTTTTCCCCCCTTTTTTTTGCTATGCGGTGTCAAATGAGGGGCAGACAGCTCTGGGTGGTGCTAGTAGTCGCTGGTAGAGTCTATTTAATCAACCTATTCCACATCGGATATAACTCCTAAACGTTCTGTTATTTATGCAGACAGGAAGCATTGTTTAAACGTCTGCTGAATGCTCTCTAAAACACTGTGGTATTTGTGCTTTCTCTGTTACTGCCTCGTCCCTCTGATAGACTTCAAGGGCACTGGTCATCAGCACTGGTAAAGTGAATGCACTCCACCCACAACATCTCATTACTAGTCCTAATTATCCTGACAAGTCACCACCAGCTTGTATGTGTGTGTCTCTGTGTGTGTGCTTGATTTTGCAGACACAAACAAAGCTGTGCGAGCACCAACACATTTATTCCTGGCACAGACACAAACATACATTGAATGCACAGACATTAAACAGTGAAGCAGTGGATCAATAGCCAGCTTGTGTCCCTGACTTCATGGAAGGCAGCAGAAAAGGTATTTGAAATCCAAAGAGTTATCTGAGGCAAGAAAAAACAGGGAGGAGGTAAAGTCTTTGTTAGTATGACCTTGCTGAGATTTATCTTCTGCCGAGATATTTTAAGATTGGCCAGGATAAAACCAAGCATGTAAAAGGACCCCCCAGCTCCTCCAATACAAGAAAGCGACATGTACCTATCTTTTATGCTAACATAAACATATAAATTCCTGACAGATTTTCTTTCATCTGCCCATACTTCCATCAAGATTTGCTGTCTCTGCTTTCCCTCCCACAGGACCGTTGAGTGGACGATTACTGTGCCAATCAGGAGCTGAGCAGGTGTACATGTCGCCATGTTGCCTGCTACCTCATTAAAGTCTCATCTTCATAGCCTTTCACTACCGCCCATCTGAAATGTCACGACATAATCCACAAGACTTTAGACACCCACTACACACCCCTCCCCACAACACGCTAGCCGCACCAAAATGCTCCAATCATCTGTCACAGGTGTACGACGCGCCGCGCTGCTTGCTCGCTCTTCCAGAACACAGGTGTGAATATAAGCAGAGCAGAGCTGAAGCTTTCCTGTGATACGGCTTTTCACGCTATTGTCATGCATCATCCCAGTGGATGCACTCCACTTCTCCAACCATGCTAAATGTTTGACAGCTAATACAAACTAACTAAGATATGTAGCCAAAGTGAGGATTAAAAAAGATGGTTTCAAATGGTTTGCTATGTTTATGCATAAGTACATTGTTTTTGTATTTAAATGCAGACAGGCTAAATTTAAAGCAACATATAATTAATAGAAGGTAGCAGTTTGCAGAGCATGCATGTGGCCAGTTTAAGATTTGTGCGTGCAAACACAAGAGCATCTATGTGCGTGTGTGTTTGTGTGAGTGTTTGTGAGTGTCTTTAGAGAGAGCGCTAATTGTAAAGGATGTGGCAGGTTAAGATAAGGTTATCTTGACGCTGTGAAATGTCTGAGAGAGAAGGCCAAAGCTTGCAGACGGAATTAGATTGATTAGAAGAGCCATATTTGGGCTATTTCCAGATAGCCCTTGGTGAGCCTCATCCCTTTTGCCAGGCATGGCTCTGCTTTCGTCCTCACCCTCACCCCCTACTCTCTTTCCCTGACACTCCTGCTGTGCAGCAGGACAGTTGATAGCGCCACAGGCTGTCAATCAGACGCTAACTGACTGGCCACTGCAGAACTGAGATAGTCCCTTAGACTCCCTCCTTTGACATCCACAGTGAGGGGGGAGGAAAAAAAGCAACAATGTATGCACCACTGCAGGAGAGATGCTTTCTGGGTGAAAAACTGTGTGTCTCTTGATGAGAGTTTAAGGGCTCTCAGCCCTCAGTTCAGGTTAGTAGAGTGTAACTGTGCTACACTGACTTCCATTTTGCCGTCTTTTTCTATTCTCAAGAGCTTGAGGTAAACTGACTCTCTGCGGTTTAAATGGGGAAAAAATTTTCATCTTATAGACTTAATTTAAGATGAGTGTGTGGCAAGGAAGTCAATCCTTCCACCCCCTCCCCCCCCAAAAATAGCACTCAATTCCTGCCATCAGAATCCTCCATTAGCCAAGCATTAGAAACAAATTAACTCTTCTCAGTTGAATGGCTTGTCAGAGGAAGTGTGGGAAAATCCTCTATTAGGCAGGAGTTAAGTGCCTATTGGAAAGCTGGAGACGGAATCCTGCCTAATAAAGGAATAGTCAACCATTGGAACACCGGCTGAATGGAAAAAAGAAGTGCTAATTAAGAGAACAAAGTGTTGTCTTACAGGCTCCCTCCATTAATGTGACTTTTAGGGCTCATCTCATTGGCATCGCTTGATTCCTAAATATGACCAGTTGTGTGCGATTGCACGTGTGTACTCTGTGTAACAAATGGGGGAAAAAAATGTTTATTTCGGGTAGTGGTGACAGTCTGTAAACAGATAAATAATGAATTTTTCACTGCTCCCAGAGGCCACGCTTTTTTAGACTAGTCTCATTTCTGGATTTGACATGTCGTAAGCCATGCAGTGAACACGCTGCTCAGAAACTATTTGGGGCGTTATGTCTCAGATGAGCCGAGCCAACTTAAACCACAGCTCCAGTCTCCTCTGCCTGACAAATGCTGAGCGTTTTCCAATTTTCAAGCTGTGAAAAGTGAGAGGGATGGCGAAACAGCGTCATGGACCGAACCGGGCGGAGACTCAAAATAAACTCAAGTAGGCTTGGCTGAGTATGGGCTCCATCTCTGTTTATCTTAGTGAGAGTGAGCATGGGAGCCCAATGATGAAATCAAAAAAGGGAGGAAAAAATTAAACAGAGTTGAACAGGCCAGTGTATTTGGTTGGGGTTGCCATGGTGACAGAGTGCATGGATGCAGATAAACAGCACGTTGAGTACTCAGGGAGGAATGCAGCCCTTCTGCCTGCGGTTTGGAGTGGAGGTTAACACTTCTCTTTCTCAACAGCTTCACCACTCAACAACATATGGGGCTGAGGGGGGAGCATGAGAGGAGATTACACTTTAATTGCACACATACTTGGATAAAAGCGAATGTGTAGGAATATTTGGAAAAATGCTGAGAAAAAAAAGGGAGCGATGCATAATGGTTGATTGCATATTATGGCACAGGGTGTTTCAGTGTTTTCACTTAAAAATTGGAGTCAGTGCTAAAATTTGGAGTGGAAAACTACAGAATAGAGGTTTCCCGCTTTTCTGCAGTTGTCACACAGAAGTCTTCTTCATGGCCTTCTCCAGAAGAGCAGATTGCCTTTTTTGAACAACCTGTGAAGTAAGCAAAGTAACTTATCATCACTCCTTAAGGGGAAAGAAGGCTACCTCTCAGTTCTTCGTTTAGATTAAAAGTTATGGATGTTGGGAAGGAACTACAAGAATGAGGGGAATGGTGGCAAGTACTCTTAAGGGAATGGGAGAAAGAGGGAGGTGCTAAAGAGAAGCCAATTTGATGAAAAATTGGTGGCTGTGGCCTGCTGATAAGAGGCCCTCCTTCTCAGCTCCCTCTGACAAAATGGGAGAGCCTTGTCTGTCGCCCCATTAGCAGCCATCCCTACAAGGCCCTGCCTTTTCTACATGGCCAGCCTTCAATAGGGGGCAGAAATGGAAAATGGCTCCTTAACCAATGATTACCAGACTGAAAGGTACCTGTCATTCGAGTGAAGCGGAATAGAAGCCGGAAGAATAGAAGGGACGTGTGGGAGGATAGGAGTGAGCGATTTCGCTCCTGTCTCTGCAGTGCGACAAACGTGTTATTGTGAGATTAAACCCGGGGTTTGTGTCTAATAAAGCCATGCAGAGGGGGAGGTAACGGGTGGAATTTGAGAGAAAGCTGGACCGGGGTTAGGCGGTGGAAGAACTTAAAGCTCTGAACAGAGTAAAGAATGAGAGGAAACTCAGCTGCTCGACTTTTTGAACTTTGTCGTCTTTTCCAGTAGTTAGATTGAGTTTGTATCATTTTATCCAGAGGTAGCTGAGAAGTCCACAAATCATCCCAGAGAATAGAAACACCTTGCTCACCTGCTTTCCCTCCCAATCAGAAGAACATTTTCCTGCTATTACAATTAATCAGGGCCCTGCTTGATCACTGCAGCGCTTCCACCGCTAGTTTCTTTTCCAGCATTATGGCAGCTTTTATTCTCCTCTGTAATTGCTTGTCCCTCTGGCTCTTTGTTTCCACGAGTCGCTCTTATCACCTCACTATGCTGCCTATTCACCACTGTCACACAAACCATAACACTTCTGCCCAGATCTTTCAAGGGGTGCCTTGAGCCACTGCATTTTAATGTTCCCCATAGGCCAGGCCCACAGTGCCATATGAGTGGTTTTATGGAAGCTATTATTAGTGTTTACTCACTGGCACTTACAGGGTCAACAAGCATCCTGTGTCTCTCCCTGTGCAGTGAGGCAACCCTGACTTCTTGTTTTAATGTTATGGGTAACGTTATGACTCTGTCTCTTTGCTCAATCGTTAACTCTGTGACCACTTTATGAGGTATTAATTGAGTAGTAATTTTGACTCAATGAAACCATGTAAGAGTTTAATGCTGTTTTAACTCTCAATCTAATTGAAAACAGGCACTAAGGGCTCATGCTTACTGCCCAATATGATGTGGATAGGTTTTTTGTAAAAGGTTTGAGCTCTTACTTATGTTTCACACACTGTATTTCACATGCAAAACAATACAATCGAATAAAGGCTTTATAAGCAAATGCATATGCCTGCATACACTGCAAACACACTGCTGCTTGACTTTAACATAAAACATACATACAAATATTTAAGACACAGGTGCACACATGCATGCACGCACACAAGGGAGAGACAAGTTTAGATGGGGCTCTGGACTGATCCTATTACCTCATCTCACATTTATTTCAGAGGCCTGAAACCTGATATGCACGCAATTGTTATTTTAAATCATCGTCTGGGAAAGCTGGACCAAAGGTCTAAAGAGTCACAGAGACAAGGAGAGTTTAAACGAGGGCGGACCAGAGATGGAATAGGCCACAGGGCCACGAGGTGCGTCACAACCTGACAAGATTAGGAGTGCAGTTTTATTTAATCAAATAAAAATGTCTTAAATACAAAACCACTAAACAAAACAAAGGGGTAAGTTTAAATTCTTTTAAACTGCTTTCACACGTGCACTACAACCCTACCTTTTCTCAACACTGCCCAGCTGAGCTATGTGTGAGAAAGCAAATCTCCAAGAATGAGAGCAGGTAATTGTCCACTGAATCCACCGCTTATTTCCCGTTCTCTGCACACTCTACCCAAACAGCACCCTCATTCAAAACAAAAATGAGCATTTCCTGTCTCAAGAATACATCTGAAGTGGACCATTTCCTGTTGCGTGCCGCATTTGAGAAAGGGCAGCGTCGGACAATGTCCTAAATTGATTCTCCCCACATTGTCTGGAGCAGATGTATGAAAATTCACTGTATGTTTCCTGCACTATCGATTGGATTGTTGACTGTGAAGCGGGCGGAAAATTTCTCTCCTCTCCATCTCACTCCTGCTCCCTCATCGGCCACTGTAATCCTTGCATGCCTTCTGTCTACGTTCGCTCCCAATTTTTGCCCGTGTTCACACCTGCAAGGTTAATGTGTGTTCGTGGTGGTGGTTTAAGATCCATATGAATATATTTCACCTTTCAGCACTGGACAGGCGCTATGCCAAAGGCCACAGGATAACTGCTCTTTCCCTCCTATCTGCAACACAGGTTAATTAAAGTTCCTCATCTCCCCTCAAAGTATGCTTTTAAACAGAGTGCTATGTGTCATTGGATTGTATTTCAGTCCATTTAATGAAGGACTTATCGTGCATGTGCGCATGGGTGTGACTGAATGGGCATGCTATGCTTTTAATTTTGTCATCTGGTTGCACATGTGAGGCGGGAATATCTGTTTGGATACTGAAAATATCTTCCAAATTCAGATCACCTTATGGAATCTGTGCTTGAAGTATTTTCCTTGTCTGCATGGGAGTTAGTAAAAATTTCACCCACGCAGTGACAATGATGCTACATCACCTGTATAATGCGTCAAATGGGAATTAGTGGAAAAGAAGAGACTGAGAGTAAATACGGAAGCTCAGTCTGTGGATATGTCTCTTAAACAAGCCAACAAACCACAGGCTCTCACATTCCTCTGTTATGATGTGAACTACTTTGTATCCACAAGTTTAAGTATGAGAGAAATAGGCTGCTTCTTGTCTGACTCATAATGCTCAGTTAGGGTCCTAGTTATGTAAATTTTGTCACAACCAGGGGTGCACCAGGCTCTGTGTGGACTTTGGTTTACCTTTTGGTGCACGGGCTACAAAGGGAACAACTTTCCATGTGCTCATGTGTTGATAAAAGGTCACAGACATTTATACAATTTGACTTTAAAAGAATTTAAGGATAATCAAAGGTACGATAATTTGCAGAGGAAACTAGCCAGACCTTTAAAAGAGAAGAACACATCTGAGTGCAGATGCTGATTCGCTGTGCTTGTGTGAAACTCATCCTCTAGTGTACTCCAGAAGGACTAGAAAGCAGTTTAATAAAAACAGGTTCTCACAGGTTGTGTGTCTACAGTAACTATCCACACTCATATCTGCAAGGTACTATAATCCTGGCTTGCAATAAGAGTATGACTCACACCATAGAAACTTTAGCTTACAATTATCAGAAATGAAGTCTGGAGACACATGTGCAAGGATTAACATGCACACACTCAATTTCCAGTACGCACACACAGACACACACGCACATACAATAACAGAGAAACGCACGCATGCACATCTAAACCCAGTTGTCAGTTTGTCACCCACATTTACTTACACTTATAGGCGGAACCTCGTCAGACACTTGACAACAAACATGGACACACAACATGGGTTATCCATGTGCCAACAACTAGCGGACTGCTAATTGTTAATAACAGTGAAGATATTGTGCACAAAAACAAACAAACAAACAAAAGACATGCTTTGTTGATCATTTCATCAGGACATTTTCAGTGCAGTTTCTCCAGACTGCCCCTGACCTTTCTCATCTTGAACCTCATAATTGACATATAATAATAGTCTTCAATTTTACTTCATATTCTCCTTCTTCCATCCCATTGACTTTTCCAGATCGCTGAACTGTGGAACATAGGAGGACTGTACTTAGCATTGAATATGTATATATATGAAATCCATAAGCGTTAAAATTAATTTCTTTATTTACTTTATAGGAATCGGTGAAATGGGCTTTGTGTAACCTGCTGTAGGGCAAATATGCTCTATGAGAATACTGAGTGCTTATCCCTCCATTGCTTTTTCAAGTTTCAGTCACTTTTATCCTATATTTTCTTCCCCTTCTTTCCCATCCTTTGGTGATTTATCGGATGATGATCCCCTCTTTTCCTCTCAGGGTGAGTGTGTGCTATGGGCTTCCAGCCAACCGGACCTGCTTTAATTGATGTCAGTAATCTGGTCACCTTGAGAGATAGTTAAAAGGGCAAATCTCTATTAGCTTTAGTTTATGGGGGGCAAATTAAAACATACACACATACAGACATGCATGCACGCATTTTCCGAAGACAGCGAGTAAAAAGCTGACACAGAGGATGTATGTGAATGTAATAAGAAGTGCAGATTTTTGAGACAATTCCCTGAGTGCTAATCTTGTCCACTGCTGTTAGCGGTGAGTAAACATGAAGGTGTAGTCTCTCTGCCGAATCCCCTGTTCCATTTCCTTAAACGCTGTAAGAAATACATTAAGACTAGTGCAGAGCTAAGATAAGTTATTTCTGGTTGGATAAGCGCAAGGGGTGTATCTGAGGGAGCCAAAAGAATCTACATTAAGGAGAGATATCTGTTAATTAAATCTGTCCCAGCCTGATCTCTATCTGTAACACGTAACTTACACTGCCTCCGCTGCTGCTGCCGCCGCCGCTGCTGCTGTGGGATGAACACATAGACACACACAGCCTCATGCACATATACATAAAACTTAGAATTAGACTTTCATCCATAAATACAGCATCTTTACTTATGCATTGCAGTAGGTTTTTCTTTAGGATATTCTCCGTATTTATTTTTTTCTTTGGGCTTTGTTTTTTTTTTTCTTTTTCTTCTATGTTCTTGTTCTAAAAACACTCAAATGTCTTGGGAGTCTGTCTGGTTGCTCCTGAGAAGGACAGGGGCTCAGAGGTGACTGGGGGATGAAGACTTGGGGTGTATGCGGACCAGATGTCTGGGTTTTCATGAGCGTGGGGAGGGGCACTGGGAGTGGACAACAGAGAAGTTGGGTGACATGGCTGTTCTCAATTACCTTGATCAGTGGAAAAAGGGGAATGGTGCGTGTGTGCATGTTTGTGTGTTTCAGGGGGCAGGACTGCACAGCAAGGCAGACTTAAAATATTCGGCCAAAGAGCTTAAACTAAACTATCAGCTCAAATAGGAAAGGGTTTCTTTTATCGTTTTTTGACCATACATGTGAAAGTTTTTTGGTTGCAAAATAGATTAAAAATACAGAACTGCATTTAGCAGAAATAAATCAGACAATTTCTGTCTTTTTCACATTAAATGCTATAAGGACCATCAGCTTACACATGGCACATATAGACCTTTGCATAACGTGAAGGTATTCATTAGAGCAAATGTGATCGCTTGATTTGCTTCTTTAGACTGCAACCATTATTTCATTAGTGTGGCTTCCAAAGCAATAAAAGATCCTGAACTAGAAGATGGTTGTATGCTCCCTTTAGATCAAGTGGTACCTCTGTTCTGTGTTTTAATTAGGATTATATGTCCTCTTTAAAGGATCCTTTCTCCGAAGCCCGTCACATTTAGAGCCCTATAGGGTTACACAAGATTAAAAGCACTTTTCCATCTTTTCCCTCTGATATATCTTTGAAATTGTGCTTGCTTCTCTGTCTCTGGAACACTTTATCTCCCCCTAAGAAGGATTGGGGGATAAGAGGAGGGGTAGGGCAAGGTTTGGGTGGTATGCAAGCATTTATCCTTGTCTTTTTTTCCCCCTTCTTCTTCTTTTTTCCCTCATTTGTTTTGTATTTGCTTATACATTTGTTGATTAAAAGGGAGATGTTTAGCTATGGCATTTTTTCATTCATGATACTACTTTGATCAGACACACGGGAGTGTCACGTTACACACAGCAGCTTTAATATGTCTTCCACTTTTGATACAGCAGGCCTGTGTCCAATCACAGAGATCTTCTCCTGCGACCCTTGACCTTTACTCCTGTGAGTAGAGAAAGAGAAAGGCATTGGTTTCAGCAGAGGGAGGGATGCAGGCGGGTTGTCTCTAACTGCAGACTGCTCAGCACCCCCTATCCCATTTTGGAAACCAACTTCATTCTAAACACTTGAAAATCCTCCATCTGCAAGCAATTAGGTTTCACTACTTGCTCTGGATGAGAAATACACACATACATTCACAAGCTCAAAGCACAAACACAAACACGGCTAAGCTAATAATATTCAGGATCATACACTGAAAAATACACTTCAGAAATGGAGGTATAAACATACATATATTGTTTGAGCACACATGTAAGCCAGTTGGACACAGATCTATCTACCTGGCTTCCATGCAGGCCAGTTAATGTGTTGCCACAGTAAATGTCCCTACTAGGGCTGCACGATATTGGCTGAAATGATTGTCATGATTATTTTGCTGAGTAACGAGTAGAAGTGGAAGAAAAGTAAAATAAATAAGTAAATAAAATAAATAAAAAGTCTGAGCTAAATAACGTGTAGCTAAGGCATTAGCCACTGTGAGCCCCCCCCCCCCCCCCCCCCCCGCCCCTCCCTCCGCGACCTTTTCCATGCAGCACAAGTTATTTTCCCTGAAGCCTTCATGACTCATTATGTCTTTGGTCAAATTACGTTGTGTGATTCCGTTGGCGATTTCAGTGCGTCTTTGTGAGCTGGGTGGATACACTGACGCACTGAACATTCTCACTTTTGCGGAGAGCTGGGTTGATGTTGGATAATTCACATTAGCAGCCATTGCACTGCTTTTCTTGGCCTAAACTTGTAGTATGTTTTCAGGTGGTTGACGAAGTTGAGTTGTGCTGTTTCACGGTGCAGACACAACAAAGTTGGTTAGTGTCACTTATGGTGATTCCGAAATATTTCAAAGCAGCGGATGAAGATCCTGTTCGAGGGACAAGGTCTTCACATTCATCTGTCCAAGACATTTGATTTTTATTGTTTATCTGTCTTTTAATATATTATTACCAGTCCAGCAAACTTAAAGCTTTGCGGGGCAGGGAACAGCTGTGATTGTTGTGTGCAGGCACGTGGTCAAGTGCTGATTCAAGGAGTGCTTCATTTGCCTTTGGCTGTGAATTTTAAAAGGTGGGGCATACATTTTAAATATTGTTTTTTCATAATCATTTCACTTTGGAAGTGCCTCAAATGATGTAGTGGGTAACACATTTAGCAAACAAAAGGTTGGTCAGCTTACAAATCCCCCTTGGGACTGCGTCAGGAAGGGAATCCAGTATAAAACTTCAAGCAAACATGTGGAGCTACCTGCTGTGGTGACCACACCACACAGTTTTGCTTCTTCTTCTGAATGTTCCACATTTTTCATTTATCAGTCTACCTATGAATTCTCTTATGCTTATCAGGGTTGTGGGGTGGTTGGAGCCTATGAGACGAGGTAACACCCCCGTACAGGTCGCTAATCTGATGCAGAGCTAACACAGAGAGACAGACAACCATTCAGTTTAGAATCACCAATCAACCTAATGCCATTAACTGCAGGTCTTTAGAGTGTGGGAGGAAGCAGAAAGGAAGAAAGCAATAATATCTAAAAAACAAACTAGACAGCATACCATCTAGAGGCCTAGAGACCAGTTGGCAACCCTTGGGAACCTTACTAGGGAAAAATATGCATTCCCCAACCAATTGCCAAGTGGTTGCAAGAGGATGCTGGCTGTTGTTTAAAAAAAAATCATTAAATGCTGCACTGAAAACCTCTTTAGTAGCGGTTTGGTCACTAATACATTACCACAGCTGCCTATTGTCTGTAATGAAGTTGTTGGAGTGTAATCCAAAACCCGAAACAGAGGATGTTTGTATCTTAAACATTTTCCTCTAGTGATCGATGTTTGACATGGGGTGTAACGTGTTAAATTTTGTGTTTGCACCTGAAACCATCCACTTTAATAAAGCAACAACGCAAAGAAAAACAGGCATTGCAGAGGACATAGAGTAAACAGTGCAATTCTCTGTTAGATTCAGTGGAAAAGTCACCAATGAGAAAATCTTTGCAGTGTTCTGTAATCAGTGAGAAAGAAAGGGGTTATAGCACTATATAAATCCAATCCATTATTATTATTATTATTATTATTATTATTATTATTATTATTATTGCTGTTTTGGTCTTTTGACCCTTATGATTATATAAAGAAAACTGCATCATAGTTTTAGAAATACAGAGTGAGCCTGTTCTTTGTGAGACTTCATTACTGAATCATTCCTCAGACTGTCCTCAGTTAAGATGTCCTTTCTGATTTGAACCAGTTACCTTTTAATAGAGTAGAATGCCTTCTACTCTGCTACCTGTCAGAGTCCTGGGGTTTTTGTCCATAACTGAGCCAAAAACCTACTCTCCTGACATCTTTATAGCAGTAGCATGATCACAAAGCACTTCTTCTTCCTTGAACTTATCAGATGAACAAAACACAAATTTGTGGAAAATATTCTACTGCAGTGGAAAAGGCTGCAAAATGTTTTTTCTACAAGTTGCCAGCAGAATAGCTCATATCAATTGTATTTCTATATTTCCTGCTTGTTTTCTGAGAGTTCATAAACTGTTACTGTTGTTTACAAAATAATATTACATTCACATAAGGATGGAAATGTGTTCTCAATTTGTTTCTGCCAAAGCCACAGATCTGCAACTAATGAGCGAGAGATGAGGGAAAAAAAACAGCAAAACGTGCAATGGGAAATACACTGCATTTGAAAAGTAGTGCAACTGTGAAAAGGACTCTGGAGGAGAAAAGTCTTTTAGGCACAAAGCAGTGAAAGGGAAAATAAGCATCTGCAAATGTTTTAAAATAGATTCAGAAAATATCACTTTTTTCATGCCTCTTATTAACAATAAACATTGTAATGAGCTGTAAAGGAATACACGCCCTTCTCTTCTTACTAATCCAACTTTTGTTTCACTAAACAGGCTTAGTTATGACTGCTTTGTAGCGGGCAAAACAGCAACATTTCTAGCAGGTTGGCCATTAGGGAGTGGTGGCCTTTGTACATGCCCCACATTAAAAACAATTTAGTTAATTAGCTAACAGCGATCTGTATTCCAAGGGCTAATTCCGTAAGTGCCTGTCAGCTTGATGGTGGCTTTGGCCAAATTGATTACACGGTTTGCACTTTTACCTCACTGTTGCAGAAGTTAGTGGCTTTAGTGCTGCACCAAAATGTCCAGCGAATGACCAGCAGGTGGGAGAAATGGCATTTTTTGTCCCTCTGGATGCCTCTGGATCTCTTTTTTGCAGTAGTTTGGTTTCTCTGAAATTCCAAATCCTTTTTTTCCCTTTTGAAGATTAGGTGTGTGTTTGATGATGAGTGTGACATGTCACCTTATCAAGATTAAATGGTTAAAGATTCACTGGGATAAGATTGGTGCGATGTGGATAATCATTACATTAATGACGCGCGCTCGCATGGAGTGTAATTTAAAAGCAATTATGAGATCGTAACCTTTTTAATCCAATCATCAGCTACAGTCTGTGCTAGGTGTCATGCTGTATCACCTGAACCTGTGGCAAAAAAGGAAACATGAATAAATTGTTAATCAATCACAGAGAAGGGGTCTACTCTGACAGGTAAGTCAGGCAGAGTTAACATATTGATATGGGCAGCGACTTTACCGGGCAGAGCAGGGGGTATGGACCTGATTCTGTAGAAATATTACATTACACACATCTACCCACATTTTCCTGCTAGTTAAATTCATCATAGCTCGCACCATATTTTCCAAAAAGAATTCCATGCGCCATACATAAATAGTAACACAGATGCACACGCAGGCATGCACACTCAAACACAGGCCTGCAGTTTTGCCACAGGATGCTGTTTTCCAGCTGTTTAAACCACAGCTCAAATTAGCTGCTCAGCCATTGGAAGGAAAGGCAGGCAGGATACCAGTAATTACTGTCTGATTGGTAGAGTGGCTGCAATTAGCAAGTTTAAGTCTTGAAGATTTGCATACATATAAAAAAGCCCAGGGAAGCAAGGTGCAGTTGCAGGAAATATTCTTATATTACAGCGATACATCGCAGGAGGTAAAAAAAGGACTTACGTATGTATGAAAATTCTCAAAAAGTTTCTCACCGAAAATACTCTGTTTACACCACAATTCATCACAGTCAAAATAGTGCTAGGCATGAAATGCACATCATTCACTGAAAAGGGTGTGATGGAATCTGTTCGCTCCCTATACAGTATCTGCATGTTTCCACCCCAGCAGCAACCGAGGAGCGTCTCAGCAGTGGTCCACCCTTATCACAGCACATTTAACAGGGGGCTAATCCAATCAGGTGGGATAACAGGGTTGCTCTCTGTGAGTGGAGGAGGATCAGGCGACTGCTCCTCTGCTTCCCATTAGTGTGTGTCTCTCCAGCCGGGCCTATCCTAATCCCATTTCCCCATCTAAAGCCTTAACCCAAACAAGCACACAGGACAATAATCTCCAGTCACACTTCTGTCTGCCGCCCCGGGCCTTCTGATGCTGCTAATGGAAGGCTAGCAGGAGAGATGCCAAGAGACCGCTGGGATGACTAGATGTGGTTTGTTGTTAGCCAAAGAACAACAACATCCACAGTATTTTCTTTACCTCTCCTCTATAATTTTTCCCTTTTTTTTAGTAGGATTGTGTATCTGTTGCTGGTTTGTGTTTCCTTTTTACACCCAAACAAATTTAGCCACAGAGATCTGGACTAAGCAGAGATCGTTTTTCACTGCGAGCGTGTCAACAGCATTGTTTCATAAACACATTTGATTGTAAGTAATCTTATTGTCCTCACCATATTCATTGCTTTGAGAGCTGTTTAAAAAGATACGTTCTGAAGTTAGAAAGGAATAAGTGCAGATTTGTGGCATGGTCAGGAAAGTCATTAGATTCCTTTTCTGAATTCATTCAAATAAAAAACTAGACATGGGGAAAGAGAGGTTTTGGCTTTGTATCCCCATCTTTCTGTCCCCGTTGAAAGCACATGTGCCCCAGATGCAGGGTCCTGATCCAAACCCAAGCTCATCCAGACGCCACCCCGAGTGTCTCAAATCACTTACACACTCTCCAAGGACCTTGGAAAAAACAACCTCATCCACATTTCTCATTTCTCTTTGTTTCCATAAGAAATATGTAACCCCAACTTCCTAATGAATTCCGACTGAAATATGGTTGGTGTAACAGTATGTACCTCAAACAAGGCTTTTCAGCTTAGTATTTTCATGCTTCATATGGAACATATTATGCCATTGAACAAATTAGATCATTGGATTTTCATCATCTTCATTCTTACCCTTTTCTATGCTAACCCCCATTCAAACTTTATAGTCTTGAATGGCAGTAAAGGTGCACTCTTGTAGTGCTTTATGTCTACAAACTATGTGAAGTTATATATGCACAGCTGGCAGCAGAGTTAAATCTCAGTCATCAGCTTGATTTGTTTTCTCTTCTTACTGACAAAGTCCAGTCTGATTTCTTTTCCAAATATCTTTCTGAAGCCAGAACCGTGTTAGAAGGTTTATATATTGAGACGGTTTAGATTTGTCAGCAATAAACAGCCTAATATGATTTATTTTAGTGCCAAGGAAGCAGAAAACTAGAGGGAGTTCTTTCGCCTCACCTTCGCCAAGTGCTGTGTCATAGAGAATCACTGGATTCTCTGTCATCAGGATTCTGTATTTATTAGTGTAATGCTAATACTGTTTACCTTACAATATAAATCATCTCGATATGACTCTGAAAGCTATATAAATAAAACTGAGATGAATTGAAGTAAATGCTGCACTTCAAGAAGTTCATCAGTGTTTCTGGTGAGTTCAAAGGCTGAGCAGAACAAGCATATTTGGGCAATTTAACAGGGAAGTTACGGTTCACATGAGCAGCCTGTAGGCAGCTTTGGATTGCCCGTCTACTTGCAGAAAGTGTCTGTTGTCAAATGTGCCCATTATCACAAATATGTGCTCCAACCTGTGCTGTTTCTGGTCTATTTACCTGCCATGCAAAAGAACCAAGTTATAACATACAAAGAGCTGAACTGAAACCAAGTGACAAAACATTCTTAACACAATGAAAACTGTTCACTGCAGCAACTGTGCGTACTTTTCACAATGTATTTTTTTTCTTTTTTTTTAAATCTTTCTGTGCTCCACTGTCACGTCCTTCCCTGTTCGACCAAAGGAAGGGAGCCTCGTCAAGCAGGGGAACTGAATGAGAGCATATTTGTGACGGTTGAAAACCCTTCTATATAGGCAAATACCTCCAGAAATGGACCCAACCACAGTAGCAAAAAGTAAGAGTAATGTATTAAATGGTTTAAAGACATCAAAATCAACTAAATAAAGGCTGAACGATTTCTACCTGATGGTAGAAGGTGCATGTTAATAGGATGTTGCAGTTGCACATAATATCTGGTGATCTTTTCAATTCAATAAAGAATTTAAGTATTACATAAACTTTCTATGTAACTCAAATAGAAAGTCCAGCTAAGTCCAAGGATTTGAGTTTGTCTTTCTCATCTTGATATTTGTTTGCTTGAGGCCTCTTGTCGTGGTGCATTTTTTTTGAACTGTAAAATATGAACTCGTGTAGTGTATACTAAGTTGCTCTAGTTGCATTTATTCAACAATAAGCATGTCGGTGAGTTTTCTTTGTGTTTTTGGTAATTACCATTATCACCAGGCTTATGGTTCTAGTTATACCACATCTCTCTGAATTGTTTATCAGCTCTCCAGGGGAACTTGCTGTTGTCTGTTGCTGTTAATCTACTGAGCATCATGGTAACCTTACTTTGTTACTGGCATGCTAACTAGCTCAAGCCTACTCTAGGGGGGGAAAAAATCACAATTATTCTGAACTCTTCTAAAATTGTTGACAGATGTGGAATGTGGCAGTAGCAGAAAAAGTTCAGCCCTCTAAATGATCAGTGGGGATCATTCTTAGTCAGTCACTTTATAGAGCATCGCCTTCTTTAACTAATCGCTCTCATTTCAGTGTTTCAGGAAAATGTAAGAATACCTCATAGGTATCGTTTAATTTACCAGCTACTGAGTGAATCTCTGTATGGCGTTTGTATAAGGGATAGCTCACTCTGTTTTTGCAGTGTTTTCATCCACTTGTAAACCAGTTTAAAGGCAGATGGATTTGAGCCTTAGAGTCTGCCAGGAGGATTTGTACAAAGCTTTTAAGTAATGCTGTCTTAGAGCCTGAAGTTGGGGCAATGAAAACCCCTGGACCTGTGTCTTTAAACATGTTTGGTGAAGAACATGCCGTGGTTTTTTAGGTCAGAGGTGTTCATATTTTTTGTATTGTGGTATATTGTCTCTTTAAAAAAACAAAACAAACATAAGTTGCGTTTCTTTTATTTCTAAAAGGAAGAAAATGGTTAAAGGTATTTATGTCTGCATGTTTGGCAGGTAAACAATTTCATGTAAATTGTCCTGTTTACTTTTAAAAAAAGTTTAGGAATATTAGTGACACTTGCTAACAACCCTAAAACAACATGTGCTGCCAAGGCTGACGGAGCAGATAATTAAGCAAATTGAAATTTTCTTTTTCAATTAATCATAATCCAACCAGTACTTGTCATAACAGTTTACACGATCAGTCTCAATGTGGAGAAGTCGGAGAGTTGCCAAAGTCAATGTCATCCTCTGTGTGGTTGTTGAGTCAGGGCCAAAGTGGGAGACCAAGTAACAGCCTGGCAGGGAGGGGGAAAGAAGTTAACATAATGGCTTTTGTCAAAGATTGAATCTAACTCACAATTTCCTGGATTTTTCAGTAACATACATGAAAAAGTGAGTACAGGTTTCATCTTGGAGATAACTGCATTCATGTTTTTTGGAGTTTGACTCCTTGCGTGACTGTCCCACAGCTACTTTGTTGTAAGGACTCCATGGTGTATATTTGTGGTTATACTTAGTTTGGTTTCACACCATTAAGTTAGAAAACGATGTTTTGACTCTACATCTATATAAAGTAAAGAAATCTACTCTAATACCACAAAAAGAAAGGGTCATTTTTTTCTTAAACTTGAGAGTTGTATTTGCAATAGACACAGTAATTAGATTAGTTGTTGAGAACATTACGAGCACTAATCAGTTTCTGGCCTAAAAAGCTGTTTCTGACGGTCTAAGTAAATAGCCTACGGTAAGGATCTTTATTATCCAGTTAGCTTGGCACATCTAGAAGTTTGACTTGGCTTGTGACATCAGGGAAAACATCAGTCATAGCTGTGGGTGTGTTATCACTGACTTTCAAATTACACAGATACAAATGTTGTATCCAACTATTTTGAGGTCAGCAACACTGAAACATCTATTCTTATACTGACGATCTGCCTTGGCTGAACATCAGACAGAGAGGCAGCCGTTTGATTGTTGTCAAATTTCACTCCAATAGCAATGCCCAGCAACTAAAGTGTCACTACTGTGGTATTAATATCTCTGTTGTGCACATGTGCTAAAACACATATTGCGCTAATGACCAATTGTTTTGCTCTCTAATTTTCATTTAACATTTTTTCCTCCCACACTGTTACTTGATGACCTCCTTAAATATGCAAAAAATGATTTCATTTCCTGTTACAGGAAACCTTTTTACTTAAAAAGGTTTAAAAAAAAGTCACAAAAAAGAAACAAGTCAAGATGTCAGAGTTTCAGCATATTTCTGTGTACTAAAAATGCACAATAATACTATGATGTCATGCTACCGCACTCTCCCAAAGGTATTGTGAAATGTACTTGTAATAATTCTGTTTTAGTGCATCTACTTCCTGACACTAGTTATCCTTGATCCACTGTTTTCTCCTCTGAATCTCCAGGCTATTAGTTTTCCATCTATTAAACTATTATTCCAGATACTGTGTATGTGAAACGCCGTTTGGCATTTTGTGGTTTGGGAGTCTCATCATCTCCAACTGTTAAGGAATTGCTTTTGCCCACAGACCTGTGTGGGGCCTGTGCATCAATTTCCTGATGCTCCCCTTTCAAAATATACACAGCGGTCTCAGTGGAGGTGACATGGTACACATGAGGGCAGAGCGAGAAAGCGATGGCGGGAGGGAAGGTTAGAGGGGGGGAGAATATGGCCCTGGACGTCTCCACCTGGTGGGATGGTTGAGGGCCAGCAAGGAGCTCCCGCAGTACACAAAGCTCGCCTTGTGTAAGATAAGTGGCGGGCACCAGGAAGGCCTTACGGCACTATTTTCACAATCAGAGTCAGTTTGTTTTCTTTAGGCCTCTGAGCTCAAGCCTGTCAGGAGAGCAGCATGCTGCCAGTGCTGGAGATTGTGTTTGGTAGCAGGATTCAGGGAGAAAAAGGGCTCTCTTACAGCGTAGGTTAGGAGTTTCAGGGGTTCTGCACAATTCGCCTCTTAGTTGATATGTTTTTTTTTTTAATTTCCCTAATCAATCCCTCATTCTTTCTTAGACAGATTTCCAGTTTAGGTTAAGCACATGTGCGATGCTTTGATGTAAAACAAAATCCTGATTGCATAGCTAAGCAAAACTGCTGGTGATTATTTGTGTGCATGTTAGTTTATTTTAAGGACAAGAAATCTATATGGTGTTACAGGCAATACTCTCGTTAGCGTGCCTCCACAAACATTACAGTATTCAAAGAGGCTTGTGTTATTGTTTCGTTGCTGCACAAACAGCTCACGTGCATTGGTATTTTTTTTATTGATATTTGTTTTTGCTTATATCAAAGTGGATTTTAAAGCTTGTTGATTAATGCTCTAATGGATGCTGTACATATATTCATATTACCACCATGCAAACTGTACTACTAATGCGCTACTTTTTTGTAATTTGGCAGTAGAGCAGCGTGTAATGTTATGAGTGTTTATAGTGAAAAACAACGGTGCGAAAAAAACCTCGAGTTATAAGAATGTTTTCTCGGTAAAGACTATTCGAAACTGGTACTAAAATTTAATTTGAAACAGTTGTGTTTCTGTTGTGAAGATGAGATGCCTAGAGCAAGAAGAAAATGTAGCGAGGTTCTGTTCAAGGAAAAGAGATTTTTCATAGAAAATGTGGCTTCAGTTTAGAAAACTTCATTGCAAAGCCATTCCTGTGATTGTTTTGAGTGCTTATCTGATTTTAAGTTAATTTCTCATTAGGCTCTTGTAGGTTATATCGAGTGCTTCAAGGCTTATATTAAGATTATTTAAAAGTGGTTTCTTTGTAGGCAGGTTCCTTGATTTTTCTCCCCTTTCCACAGTATGTCTTGGCTCATCAGAGGCGGCTGGCCGCCAGGACTCCTCTCAGCTCACTCCCCGAAGACCCCTGGCTCCACAGAAACAGGAAATTTTAATAGTATTGCACTGCTTTTCCTCCCCTATCTGTATCCCAGTTCCTCTCTCTCTGTCGCTCGGTAAACAAAAAAGGAGAAAGCACAAATGTTTAACACCGTATATGTGTGGAAAATGGACCAGCAATAGAGCATAATATAAAATCAAGCCACACATATTGAGCTTTTCCACTTTCAGAATATTTGTATAGAAAAATCTGTTCAGTAAGCTGTACGATGAAACACAATAACATTATAGATATAAATTCCAAATGTACACAGTGAGCCTAATGAACTGCATTCCCACCCAGCAGTCTCAATCATGATCAAACTCATTCACATTTTATTGTTGTTTGCTATCAAACAGTGCATTTGTTTGCAACTTTGTTAAGAGTGTTTCAAAGATTTTTGTTTTTGTTTTTGTTCTAATAAACTTGACCTATTTTTTCTCAGACTGTAATAGCACTTGTCACGTCAATAAATGAGAAGGGTCGGCTGTATCGGTCTGCACTGCAGCCATGCAGTCTCTCCACAGGTGGATGAACACCTCCCACCGTCCTACCACTACACTCCCAAGTGTTTATGAGTCACTTCACCCCTGGTCAAGCGTGTGGTGAAGCCACCCAACTCTCGTCATATAGGTGGGATCTGCTAACTAGCCCCCGTGGACACTGCCAGGTTTTCATAGTAAATTGTGCAGCAAAACCACAACTGACTAAAAAGAGATAGGCTTGCTCTGACTTCATAGCATTTTGCGGTCTACATTTCCCTTTGAGTTCTCTCTCTTTTTTCTTTAGGGCTCTTTCCCTTCTCTTTTTTCCTTTCATCTTAATTCAAAATGCAGCTGGATCCACCATTCCTCCTCATAATTTTCTTTGTTTTAGCCCTTTACAACAGTGTTTTGTCTTTACAGATTTCCATAGGAAGATTTATTTTCGTGAAGGCCTTAATGGGTTCAAGAAGTCCCAAAGTTTGCTGCAGTAATGGTGCAGCCACATTTTTTATTTCTTTTTGCAAAGACATTTTGTCCTATTGCACAGTTCTGTAGGCTGTAGACTAAGGCCACACCTCAGAGTATCCTGCTAAATGTGAACGCCATTGCTCCTTATTTATTTATTTACAGCAAGGTTTCAGTGAAGGAGTGGGGGGGAAACTCACTGTGGAGCACAGATGTGGACATCTCAAGCCAAAAGCACCAGTTCTCTTTGCCAAAATGCAACCATAAAAATCTGCCGGCAATAAGCAGCCATGAAAATAAAATGTATCTTTTTCTAAAGCAGAACTGTGGATTCTGCTCTGTCAGCCATGCATTTTGAGTTGCACAGAGGAACTTGAGGGAAGTTCTGAAACCTGACTGGGTGGGGAAAAAAAAATCACATCTGGAAGGCTGCGTTTATACTGGACAAAGAAATCCACACACAGAAGTCATAAAATACATTGTTTAAGTTGCATATAATCTATCTTCAGTTTTACATACATTACTCTGTCTGTAAATTTAGATATACTGTATAACATTACTCTGATATTAATTTTATTGGGCTTTTCAAACATACATGAAGTACAGAAACCCGATGTTGCTGTCAGTAGTTTCTAGTCCATACACTGAGAAGACAAAAGCCCACATACTGGACTAGATTCACTCTTTTCTACTGTACAGTAGGTGCTTTGTTGGCTTTTTGAGGATTTTCAAACATTGGCACATCTTCAGTGAGAAAACTGGAAATGGAAGATTTTTTATTTATGTAACAACAAACAAATTCTCTCTGTGTGTGGAGGTTGGAATAGTGATGTCTACATTAAGTTTACTGCTATAGCAACCCAAGCTCCCTCTTTGTCCTGTTGTCTTAGACACACACACACACACACACACACACACAC
Organism: Copadichromis virginalis; assembly: GCF_057382275.1. NCBI lineage: Eukaryota > Metazoa > Chordata > Actinopteri > Cichliformes > Cichlidae > Copadichromis > Copadichromis virginalis. The sequence continues at coordinate 16,424,801 of NC_140629.1, forward strand.
ACACACACACACACACACACACACACACACACTGGTTTCTATGTAGATATGTACCAGCTTCCCTGTCATCACTTATGAGGACCATGAGGACCTTGTGAGAAGTACAAGGGATGCTAACGTGTATGTAAGTTACAAATTGCAGACACTTGCAGGTTTAAAGGTGAAAGGATTTCTCTACTGAGGCGACTTTTGGTCCCTATGCCACAAGAGGTCCCCATGACGTGTATATGATTTTTTTTTTGTTGTCCCCACACTGTGATGATTACCAGGACACACACACTTTTTTCTGTGTGCACTTTACTCATGTAATGTGACCTGGAAGGATGCCAGTGAGCCCATGGAAGGTCCATGGCCTGAGGCCTGCCGACACCTCTCCCCAACCCTGTTGAAATGTTTATTTATAACTCTCTTCCAGCTTCACCTCCCTCTGTTGTCTGCCAGCCACCATGCCAATCCAAACACGCTAGGCCTCTCCAGACTGATCCAGAGCATGATTTCAGAAAGAAGAGAAGCCTTTCCCCATTTCTCCCCCCCTTTTCATGCCCAAACTCCCACCCTTTCCTCTCCCCCTGTACTTCTGTCTCACTGTCTTCCAAAGAGTAACGCTTTGGGAGAGAACTGAGTAGCCACAGGAGGGGAGGAAAGGAAAAGAGAGAGGAATGGATGGATAGACGAAAAGAAGGGTAGGGGCAGAGGTTTGCTCCATCCAGCATGGGCTGCTAAATTAGTTTCAGAGCAGCAGTTGGACTCCAGGGATGCTCAGCACACACTGCCGACTAGCTGTGTTTGCTTTTGTGGGGTGTAGGAAATTTGATCTCCATCCATGTAGCCAAACCACATCCCACATCCCACCCATCACTACCTCCAAGAATGAAGGGGCTGTGAGGACAGTCGCCACTAAAACAGGTATCACTGATACTTAAGTAGTAAGAATAACAAACATTAAATGTGAGTATGGAAAAAGTGTATATTTCACTAAAATGCTGAACGATTACATCATACCACATGAGGCGTCTTTCTTACAGACAGGAAGTCACATGTCTCTGGAAGGCAGGCTAACATGTTGAGTCCCTGGTGAGCCCAAGGCTGAAGGCTCTCTAAATAGGTTTAATTGGGCCAGGCCTAACACTGCAATGCAGACACCGCTAGACAGAAACTGGGCTACGGAGTAAAGTAGAGCACCCAAGAGACCTCAGGCACTGTGTCCCTGTATCTTGATGCTGCTGTGTGGCTCATTTGGTATACTCACGGTTTAAGGACACACTGCTTACACATTCCTGTGTCCAAGGGAGCTGTGCCAAATTACCAATACCAGTTGTTTCTCCAAAAAAAAACAAAACATGCTCGTACAGCAGAGCTATGATTGGTTTGTTGCCCAAGGCAGAACTCTTGCTCTCAATAGTGGGAATTGTTTACCTCCTAGTGTCTGTGTGTGTTTGTGTGCTTGTTTATGAATAAGCGCATTTGTCTGCATGCCTTAGTGTAGGCATCTTTGTAAAAGAATTCTCCAACTCAGCCACAAAAAGGTCTGTGACATCCCCTGCAGCAAATGCTAAAATGTAGATCAGCTGTAACAAAAGCGAAACGTACACCATATTATTTCCACTAAATCAATTAAGCTAGTGTCCTATAAATATGTTATAATCCATCAGATATTTATTCAAACAGCAGAGATGGTATGTGGTAGTAGATGCCAGTGAAATTAATGAAGCAATCTTCAGTACAGTTAGAGAACTTGGTGGTGTTAAGGCCACAATTGCTTTGATGCACAAGCTACTTCGGCTGTAATTTCTTTCTGTGTGCATGAGTGTGTGTGGTTATTTTTGTCTTCCTCTTTCATATATATTGTGCAGACAAACATACCCGCACATGCAAAAATACACTGAAGCAGATCCTCATTTCTCTCTCAGACAATTTGCTTGCCTTGCATCTGAATGGACTTGCCTTACATTGCATGTATATATGATGACAAATCTCATACTTAATTTGCTCTGCCTTTTTTGCAGCATGCACTGGCTTCTGTTATTTAATAAATGATTGTGCTTTAAAAGCTACCGAGTGTTACAAGAAGCGGTACACTCACTAAAACACCTTCCGTCACAGCAAATGGTTGTCCTTGTGCGTTTGCAAGAATCCGAGTGTGAGTGTGGATGCATTCAGACTGGAGTTTATTGCATCTTAGGTTGTAGGTTCCCATGTGCGCGTGTGCGTGTTTATATTCCTGTTTGTGTGCTTGTCATGAGTAAGTCCTCAGGGAATGCGGTCTCCACAGTAACCATCTCTCTTGGTGGTCTGTCATTAATAGTCTGTCTAGCGTTGATGATTTGGATCCGTAAAAAATAACAGAGTTCTAGTCAGATATATCATGTGAAATCCCATAAAATCATTTAACAACCTGGGATAATAAACACCTCAACAAGTAAATAAATAATCAGTAAATCAAGAGGTCAGTTTAAGCAACCTTTTTTTTTCAAGCTGCCTTCTGTGTGTGTGTGTGTGTGTGTGTGTGTGTGTGTGTGTGTGTGTGTGTGTGTATCTGTTCAAGCATTGGTGTTTGTTTTTCCTCTTTGTCTCATTTCTCCCCCCACCTCTCCCGAGTGAAGAGAAATTGAGAAACCAATCTAAAATCCATCAGGACTTCCCTGCCCACAAGCCCCTCTCCCCCTAACCTCACTCTACCGCCATGCCTACCCAGCACCCAACACACCCAGCCACCCCCCGCTCCTGTTTTTTGTGTTGCAGGCGTCTGGAAATTGGATGAGATGTTCGTTTAGCGGGCAGCTGGTCTGGGGCCGATATGAATTGCGTTTCCCCACGCCAGGAAAGGTCAAGCCCCCTCGCCTTGACGGAGTGCATCAGCCTATTGAGTGGCGCTTTAGTCCATTTACCAACAGCCAATGGTGAGGCGGCAGACAGCAGAGAGGCAAGCACAGAACTCTGTGTAGGAGAGAGAAAAGAATGACAGCACGTCGGATATAAATTCATTGTTTCTCATCACCCAGCTGGGGCAGGAATGGCTGGGAGTGATTGCTGGGATGGGGGAAGTGAGGTAGGAATATTACCATGTGAGTAGTGAGAGAAGGGATGAGCGCCCATTTTTTGGGGCCACATTTAGCCTTGGTGGCCGGATTATGAAAAACAACTTATAGAAATAGAAACTTTTTAAAAGGTCCAAATGATGACAATCAGATCATGTCGTTCACTGGATTTTTCTTAATATCTCTAAACAAAATAAGTCCTGCTGGGGTCTTGCATGTCATACCTCTAGAAAGCTGTTTTGTTTTTTTGTTTTTAAAGGAAAACACCACCACAGTTGATTGTGAAAAGACATATTTTCCAATTAACTTTGGAAATATTCCAAAAAGCTAAAAATAGGAACTATTAATAATTTGGTTATGTGCTGATAACAGGCATCTCAGCAGCGCACATACAACGTTGCCCCGGGGCTCCTATCTCCACACATCGCACCCGCTCTGATTCTCTTGGATGCATGCAGAAAAATGGTTGCTGTCCCTTTAATTTTCATCCCTGCGTATCTGGAGGAGTTAAGGCAAAGCAATTAAAACAAAGGCATATTTAACATGGGGTTAATGATTGGCTGACCCTGCAGTCAGCACAGTGACAATATCTTAATTATTGAGAAACCTAAAGTCATTACGCCTACGAATGGCCTGAGGAGCATCTCTATTGATTGGGATCCAGTCCCATTACAGGCTCACCCTGGACCAATGAAGCCCCTATTATAGACAGCCTCTCTCTCTCTCTCTCTCTCTCTCCTGGTTATGGTCTATGTCTTTCTTTCTCTCTCCCTCACTATCCTCTCCATTATATCACAGTGCAAGCTATTCGATGTGTTGAATGGTGAGACAAGAGCCAGGCGAAGCTTGCGGATTTTTATTGCTTTCTAAAAAATTCATAACCAAGCCTGACATTTTTGCTGAGGAATGATTATTTTTGTCCCTCCCTCAATCCACTTTCCCTCGTGGCTCTTTCCCACTTTTTGGTTAAACTGGCAAAAGTGTTTAAGTGCTAACAGAATTGATCAATTCTGTTGTTACCCCCCCCAAACACACACACACCTCAGACAGACACCTGATTTTAAATTCCTGTGTTTTGTTGCTGTGGACAGGAATACCAGTGTTTCCTTAGCTGGCAGAAACAAAGCACATTGAAAGGTTTGATAATACATATTAATTGTGAAGTGCTGAAACAACACAAAGCATTTCATTTCTGCAACATGCACCTTTTCACACTTGTGATTTTTTTTTTTTGGGGTATTTATGGAAACTCAACTAGATGCATCACATTTGCAATATTGCTACCTATGTAATCAAGCAACTGCTAATTTGCTCACTATTCTTAAGAGCAGAATACTGCACAATGTGGATACACAGTAATCTGCATATTAAATATGAGATTATAAAACAGTGCAAGGGTGTAGCTAAGCAAAGAAAATGACATTTATTATATCACCAAATTAAAGCTTATATTAGACTTTTTCTCTCAACAGACAGTAAAAAAGCTTTTAACATGGTAATTTGCTACAGTAGGTGTTTCATTTAACACCACCTGTAGCGAATTACAGTACTGCATGGATGATTGTAGAACTGTATGTGCACCAGATGCCTAATAGATCTCACACTGAAATGCATTGGATTGTATTACTATTCTTATTATATTTTCTTGAACAGGAAACAAAGACATTTCAAGTTTATTTGACTGGACTTGAAGACGGTCAAAGCACAGATTGAGCATCTTTACTGTATGCCTTTGTTTTGTAGCCAGAAAAACCACATAAAGACCTGTCACTCATTTTAAAGCTTCATATTAAAACTGTATTGGTGTTATTACGTCATTGTGGCTGTAATGCCATTATTATTTTAGAGTTACAATGAAACTACATATCTTTCATTAAAGGCAAGTTGTTTTGGCTCATATTTTGGCTTTAAACTATATGTATATATTTTTTCTTTTAAAGGGCTCTAGGTGTATTTGTCGCTTTAAAATGTAAAATAACTTTTATAGCTTTTTGTAATTATGTAAATAGACAAAAAGTTTCACCCTACTTTGACACTGTTAACCACAAAAACTTCATAGATCAAATACAGGTAAGTGCATATAGTGTACACATGCATGTAGGTTTGTGTTCACAAACATTTGCTCGTTGATTGATTGTGCACTGCACTCCCATTTATCCAATAACCAATAACTGCTGTGAGGCACAACCCAATTCAATCTCTAATGGGAGGCCAGCGAGTAGGACTCCATGTCGTGATGTGTGTTTTATGATAAATATAGAAGCCAGACAACTTCTCCACTTTCACACTCCTTCCTCCTCTTGTGGGAGTGAAGCTGCATGGGGAGAGCTGAGATGTAATTACCCAATCAGTGTGTGCCATCCTTATTAAAACACTACTAACAGTGCTCCGTTATTGAAATACCCCCCACCGGACTCTTCTTAATTCATTAAATAAATTAGCACCAGCACCTTTAATAATTCATAGAATGATGTCTCTGGGTTTTTTTCTTTTTCACAGAGGGTAACTGTGACAAAAAAAAACCATGGAAATGAAGGCAAGACCTGCAAGGTAATACTTAACTGAGAGCAGGCGATCAGAGTGAGAGACTTTCATGAACTCGGAAAACTAAAATCAGAGCTCTTGGGAGAGCCGGAAACCATCTTTCCTCTGCAGATTATGACTCTGACTGCATTTTAAACTTTTATATTATTTTAGATTTCGTTATTTTTATTACGCCTGCAGTTTGGCGCTTATTATCACTACCGCATTAGCCACACAAAGTTAGCATAGCGCTACTGTGCTAGCCATATGAAGTGATGCATGTTATCAAACAGCACATCTTCATTTTTTCCCACTTGGCTTTCTGGCTGTCTCTTGTGTCCCTCTCATTTGTGTTGCATTAATGTGCTAATGAGAATATCCTTGAGCAAGGCAGAGAAGCTAAAAGACAAATAAAGCGAGGAGTCAGACGAGAGATCTTGCTGTGTCTCTACATATATTTAATTGACACATCTGCATCCCTGATGAAATATTTACCGCCTCTGATGATGGTTTGGCGACGCGTGGCGATCGGCGCTGTGCCGCCGATGGTGACGTCGAGGAGCCATTGTGTTATTAATGCTATTAGCTTAGGTTCGCTCCAAGTGAAGACTTGAACCACCAGTGTTTTTGCATCAGTGTTGTCCGGGATGATTTAATTTTCTTCTTTTTCATTTTTCTTCTACTTCGCTGACAGTGGATTTGGGGCTCTTTGATTCTTAGGGCTGCACTTATACCGATGGCTTCACAGTTATGCAGAATGCACATTACACCACAATGCCACAGCTCTGTTACCAGACTGATGAAAGATGTTGTTGTTGTTGTTTTGTTGGGTTTTTTTTTTGCTATGTACACATTTTGTTTCCAAATTCTGTCATTTTCCCCCTTCTGAAACCTGGAAAAATAACTCACTGTTGTAACTTTGTTCTCTGTGGTATAACTCTTGCCTGTCAAAGGCTGTGGAGGATGAATGTAAACATATACAGCGTATAAGGCCCACTTTGCATTTAGGACCGAAATCCACAGATTTCCGCATGTGTATTTCCACCCACGCATCCTACACCAGTGACTGATACAAAGAGGAGGATTCATATCGATGTAAGTTCAGATTTTTGTCTTGTCTACTTAGGTTTGCATCAGAGGAATATCTGTATGTTTATGCATATGCCTGCATGGGAGTTTTTCACTGAACAGTTGTATACATAAATGTTTGCTTCATATTTGTGTGCTCAATGTGATCTTTGTGTGTGCATGTGTGTGTGTGTGTGTGTGCGCACACTAGGCCTGTCGGGATGTGGCGGCCCTCTCAGCCATGTCAGGGACAGCTTCGTTGAGGGTGGCAGCCGGGGAAAATGATGATGATGAAATTAAAATTCTGCGCCTGGCAGAAGGGGCTGCTGCGATTTCACTGGCGGCTGTGCGCATCGATCTGTTCCAGCATTTGACTTTCAACCATGACAAAACTGTGGGCAAATTAATTGTTCTCCAGGATATTAGGCATCAGAGTCCATTAATCCTCTCTGGAGCGCCACGCCGCATGAATACTAATCGTCTTTCCAGGCAGCCGTCTCATCCCTTGGTCCCTTCTCTCTTTCTCCTTTCTTTTTTTTCTTCTTCTTTCTTATCCCTTGCTCTTTACAAATACTCTCTGCTCTGTTGTTTCTTTACTTTTTCGGTCTCAAATGTTTTTTTTCCCCCTCTCAGTCTGTGTAGGTTTTATCCTCCAGTCTCTGCCAACTAAAAACTGACTCTTTTATTTTTTTATCTGGGAGCCTTTTCACAGATAAATAAAGGGGGGGGGGGGGGGGGGGGGACGGATAAAATGCATTTTCCAAAAACAATCAAGTGATCTGCTGCTGGAACACTCTGTTGATTAAAATTCTGTCCTGACAATGGGAAATAAAAAGGCACCTAGAAAAAAGGTGATGATTGGGAAACATGCGTAAAATAATCTGTCGAGGCACTGGAATTATTTTTGAATTATACTGTACGCTTCTATATATTTCATCTATATTACTTTGCCCTGATAAGACTGTGCTAATGGTGTGATATTAGTCTCTATAAGAATCAGCTTGGCATTTGAGGGAGGGAGGAAAAAATAGCCCCCAACACCAATTATGTAAGATATTAACACATTAGTCGGCGCAAGATCTAATTGGATGGCAGCCCTGTGCACCATGACAACAATCACCTAGACCCTGTTTATCTCGTAATTGATAGTCTGGAGCTTAAGCAGCAGAGGCATCAGAAATTCATACAGCCCAGTGAAGACTGGCCCTTCCTTTCATACCACACATTGATTAGTTTTTATTTTCCTCCCTCTAACCAGGGTAATTTTTTGAGTTTTGGGACGAGCTTCTGATATTGACTTTTTGCCGTGTTTTGATAGATGGCCACTGGGCTGTGGCAGTAATACTGTAAGTTATCTGTCGTTCAGGCAGACGGGGTCACGGGTCCAGACACAATATATTCACAGCCCCTCGCTTATTGACAAACCATCGCAGGTATCGGCCATGTCCATAATAAATATGTATGTTGCAGATTGGTACTTTTTAGAGACAAATAATTGGTTTATATCGTACCACTAAGCTGCCTGCCCAAAAATAAAGGTCTGGTCTGTGAACTAATGTGAAAAGCATTATAATGACAAATCTGCAGCCTGGTTTGGTGAAAACTACATTAACTCTGGCATCATGGACACGAATGACTATAGAAAAAAGATTAATTGTGTTTTGCTGGTATAGTGTATATGCAGTGACGCCACGGAAAGAGCTATTACTGTTATTAATGGAAGCATTATGAACTCTGAATTAAATGTAGAGAAGGAATATAAGGTTTTCCTTGTACAGGTGTACAGGTAGATTCCAAGAGCTTGCATATTCGTCTCCTACTCTGAACAGTAAAAAGATGAAACTCAGTGATTTCCTCATCACTGCAGTAAACAACGTTTTACAGTACTGGGTGCACGAATGTGGTTGTAAGCTTTTTATGACTGATATTTAACTGAGCACAACTGAACACTAAATGGTGAAAATTATGGATTTATCAAACTGAGGTTGCAAAGAATGGAAAAGTTAACACCTATTCTGACTGCAGAGGCTCTCGAGCGGTCCCTCTCTTACTATAAACAACTTTTTTTTACAACTATATCAAAGTTTGAAATCTTCATCAGGTCACATCATACGTGGAGTGCTCAGAGGATTTACTCAGTATTATTTTCATTTCCAGTACATGCCTTATCTCCTGGAGATTTGGCAGCACGTCTTGTTTGTTTGGTATACAGTACATATGTATTTTGACCTGTGGGGCTGCCTGGGAATCACCCTCTTATTCACTTATCAGTGTACAAATTGCATTAACATCAGTGCTATGCATTAATACCATCACCCCTACATCTTGTGCATCATTATATTAATATACTCACCTCCACGTTTCATCAGAGTTCAGTCACTGTGGTTGTCCTGTAGATATACAGATATAGAATATACGGCATCACTTTATACATGTTATGAAATGTATAAAGGAACATGTGAAATTAAATTTCGCAGACTATTATACCGGGATTTTAGACCTAGCAATGGAGCACGTAAGGTGAACTAGGGGTCAAAGAAGCCAAACATAAGAATAAAAGAATGAGCAGGAGAAGGAAGGAAATAGAGCATAGAATAGAGTGAGGGCGAGAAGGTAGGAGCAGGAGAGCAAGTCCCTGGTGGGCACTTCCTGGCTAAATCTCTGTTCTGCTCTCTGCCTGTCTCTCCTCTCTCCTAGTGCTAATTAATTGGACTGGGGAATCAACGCTCTCATCTTAAATCTGCTCCTTAATTGAGCAGTCCTTTCTAGCAGCATCAGACAGCTCAGCATGCATCTTCTGCATGATTTGGAGCTAAACACACTGTCACTTTTTTACCCACCGCACAACTCGTAAAGCACGATCAAGCCAATCAGATAGAAGCTACAGTTAGCATGTTGCCATTTTCAAATTCCTTAATTTTGCCCTAACGTACCTTTACTAAAGGTGAAAATGAAGTGATGTACTGGGAGTAATTCTCTCAGACTCATTAAAATAGTGAAAATGTTTTAAATTTTGGGTAATAAGCTTATTTGCTTTCTTGTCACAAGTTACACAGGAAGACAGCGTTTGCAGTGTAGTGAAATTATAGCCAGCAGACAGTTGGCTTATCTTAATGTGATTACTGCAAACAAAAGGAAACAGCTACACTGACTCTGTGTGGAACAAACAAAGTCGGCCAACCAGCCCCTCTGAAGCTCACTAATTAGCACGTTATCTTTCATGTATTTAATGCGTACATTAACCAAATGTAAAAATGGCAACTTATGTATGTGTGCGTGCGCCTTTTCTTTTCTTTATTAATTTATTTTTTTTGTACCATTCATTTTTTTCTGCTCAAGAAATAAATGGAAAATTTAACAATTTTAACTTTGATATTTTTTATATGTGTATGTGATTTTGAATCCGAAGGGTTGATGATTCTGGTTCTCACTAGCAATTCTTGTACATTTTTGCGCGTCTGAAAGGATTTTCAAGCTGAATAATTCATTCATCAAAATCCCCACACTGTGACTTCAGTGTTTTTTTTCAGCAGTGTATCATATCATGGACAGATGAAATGACTTTATGGAATCAGTCACTTTTTAGAAGCTAAAAACTAGTCAAGTACATCACCTGGACAATTGCACATCTCTAACTATTTCTCTACAAATGAGGATAGGGTCTTTACCTTACAATATAAAAGCACCTTGGGGCAACTGTTGTAGTCATTTGGCGCTAAATAAATAAAATTGAATTGACCTAAACTGAACTGAATGGAATCAAGCAAGAGACTGTATTGTTTACATGTGAGCTTTCAAGTTGCTGGTAGGCATATTTTACTTTCAAGCTGCACCATGCTGATTGTTTCCAGTCTATGTGTAAGCTCATGCTGGCTGGCTGTCTTTACTGCAAAGTATCAATCCTTTTGCAAGAGAGTGAGTAGGAGCCTTATACTGTGTGCTCTGAACTTACTTACATACAGTACATGCGGTAAGTCATCTGGTAGAGATGAACATTATGAAACTGATATAATATATCAATTTAATTGTATTTATATCATGCTAAATCAGAACAACAGTTGTCTCAAGGCGCTTCATATTGTTAAGTAAAGACCCTCCAATAATACAGAGAAAACCCCAACAAGCACTGGGTGACACTGGGAAGGACAAACTCCCTTTTAACAGGAAGAAACCTCAAGCAGAACTGGGAGGGGCGGCCATCTGCTGCGACTGGTTGAATATGAGGGGAGGAAGACGGGACAAAAAACATATATGTGGAAAAGAGCCAGAGATTAATAATAGCTAATGATGAAATGCAGAGTGGTGTGTAAGCACATCACTGATTTAAAAAATATATAGTATGGAACTCCAAAGTAAAGCAATATATGATGTGTCTGCCACTCATTCTGCCACTGTGTAATGTTAATGGGACAAATAACTTTTCATTGCATCTTAATAATGTCATGTTGTGGTTACAAATTTGGTTGTTTTATGATGACATTACCAGTGTTACCTTACGCTGCTGTTTGCATGGAGGGTCTACCTATAAGAACATGAAGTAATCTGTACAACATCAACTACTCTATTGTCACTCAGTACGCCAACAAAACTTATTTTATTGCTGGTGGTCTGTGGTCTTGAGATACTTTCTGCCACCATAAATCATGACAGACAGTATGCCTGTTTTTATAGGATTAACTGTTGAAACATTTTTGGGAAAAAATGTATATAAGGTGTTTGAAGTGATATGTCATGGCCATGCCAGTTCACGCGTCTACCTTTCACTGAGAAATGCTTTTTACGTGAGTAGCTTTCAGGAGTAGAAGAACCATAAAAGAAAATGTGAACATTTATGCCTGAAAATCAAATCTGGTTCTACTTATGAGAAGTTCCCGCCCATTTCTACTCTTGTTTCCAGAGTGGTGAATGGTCGCACGCGCATACACACACACACACACACATTAGAAACAAGGTCTAATAGTTTGGTGTGCACACATGCAGAGTGCTTGTCCAGCACTGTAGTGCTTTGATTCTCTGTCTTGGAATGAGGTGGTGATGTCATTGTTCCTCTGGGGTTTCTGGGATGAGGTCACTCAGGGGCAACACAACCTTGGAGTCATCTGTCTTTTTTGCCCTCCTGCCCTCCCCTCCTCGTCACACCCAAGGAGGAGACAGGAGGAGGAGTCTTAAATGCTACCTTTCTTCTCCGTGCATTTTTTTTCTATACAGAGGTCTACCCTCTCTCATCTCACTCTCACCTGGATTGGATTGAAAAGTTGTAGTGTCTCAAGCTTGACTTTAACCTGATCCCCTCATATTTTTTTTGTACTGAGAAGTAAAAGATGGGCTGCTTCAGGCAGAATCAAGGTCTGGTTTTGTTGATGTGAACTATCAGAATGCACCCATATGCTAAACCGATCACATTTAATATGTTACATAAAATAAAACTAGAGGTGGGGAAGAAGCTGTTTTGCAGGTACTTTTCTCTTTAAAAGTGATCATAACAGGTGTTTGTCAGTCCACCTCATGCTTTGAACTGTTAACCAGGGAAAAAAGCCTGAGTAAAGCAATATCACAATTTTTGATGGTTTCCTCAGTATGCAGAAAAAAGCACATAATTAATGCAAACATCTGGTAGAGTTCTGTGTGTATGCATCAAAGTGGAGCTCATCTGGTATTTTCATTTAGTTTATGGGTAAAGTATGGTGCAGACTTTAACTATGACTTTAGCCCTTAATCCAGTGGATGAATCTACTCTAATCCCAGCATAAACACACAAACACATCTTATCAAACAGAAACAATCGTCATTATAGACACAAGCCTGCATAGTCAAATACACATTGTTATGCTGAAATAAAATAGTGCAGACCCATCAAAACCCATTTTCCAAGTGGCTCATGCAAACATGTGTATGAATATGAGTGTCAGTGTCCCATACATGGATGCTGGCCTACATAAATGTCTGTCCATTTGTTGTGTTCATGGTCATGTGCGTAATTTGTCCTGTTAATCAGAATGGGGCAGAGGTAAACACGACTTTTGGGACAAGGAGAACAGCGAGTGAATTGCAGTGAGCTCACACCGGTCATTATCCTTTTGCTCCATCCGTGGAACTCCTGTGTTCCCTCGAAGCACCTGGTCCTGCCTCCACCCTTACCCTCTCTCTTACTGCCCCAGCACAGGTCGATGCAGTAAGGCAGTGCAGCCCGAGGGTTCAAGGGTCCCAGCTGTGTAAATGTTTTCAGTTGCTGTGTGACTGGAGCTGGGTCCTTCTTTTTGATCACACGCCAAGACAAGCCCAGCCTTGGTTGTTCTTGGCAGCTGCTGGGGACGAAAGAATGTCAGCATGACTTTAAAAATATGACGGTTTGTAATTTGGACCACAGACTGAAAACTGAGCCGCTGGTACGGTTTGTGATCGTCTAATTATGCCACCCCCTCCCTCCCCTTCTTTGATTCCCTCCCTTCACAAAATCCTAACCCCCCCATCTCCTTTTATTCTTATCCAGGAACGAAGCCGTAAAGCTGCTTTGTCCCCTGTGAATTATTTTCGGGGTAGGCGTAATGGCTTTGTGCCCTGCTGCATTACTTCTCCGATGTTTCTTCTCATCCCTCCTTCATGGTTGTGTAGTTCTGTGCTTAGTTCAAATGCTAACCTGAGGTACAAGCAACTGATGAGTTTCAAGGGGCTCAGTAACTGCAACATTTGGAAGGGAGAAGGGAGAAGAGGGGGGGGGGGCCTGGGTGGATAATGTAGTTGTACTAGTACTGTAGGTGGGCATCCTTCTGGCTGAGCGTATGGGGCCAGCCCAGCTTTAAAATTCAGCAACTGGACAGCGGTTTGATCATGCATTTTTGCACGATGCCAATCAAAACCTACAATAAAAAGCACCTATAGTAAACAAAGAGTTGTCACCACAGAGACAGCTCAGAGCACATTATAGGGGAATCTGTGCTCATATGCACATGGATGCATTTATCTGTCCTTCTGTAAATGTGCCAAGTTGTCTGTGCCAGCATCAGAGGGGGGCATTTCTCCCACACAAGTTGATATGAAGTACTCTGCAAATCCCTAAGCTCAAAGCTCAAGCATAGATGTGTCAAATATTTAACAAATGAATGAGTTTTTAATCTGGGGCTCAGGGGAATGGAGCGTCATGATAAGGTTCTTTTTTTGTTTTCCCGTCATTAGCATAATTTCTCTGGAGTACATGTGCAGATTTCGTCGGCTTTGTTTGGGATCCCCACTGAGATCTGAAATGGAAGCACAGAATCATAAGAAAAAACCTCTGAGATGTTACAGAACCGCCAGTGCAACAGTAAAGGCAAGCGTTGCCAGCAACACAGCTCCTATTGTGTCTCTGACTGTTCATCCATTTGCCCCTAATTGGGTTAATTGAAAACTTAAATGCAAGATTTGTTTTTTTTCCCCCCTCCGTTCCCTAATTAAACCGTTGTTTTGCCCCTTATCCAATAACACTGTGCATGGACACGGTGCCAATCAGCTAAGAAGTGCAACTTAAGCCATTAAGGGCTGGATGGAGGATTACAAATGTTGGACCACCTCTAATCGGAGTGCTATTGAAAATCCACCTAAGCAGGGAAAGAAATGATTCATTAGCCTTCCACACACACCTACACACTTACTGATGACTTTTATGATTATTTCCCCTCTAAAGAAAAAAATGAGGATAATTGCTGATAGCCTTGAAGATTAAATATATGGAACACATGAAAAATGTTTTATTGCTACAATGCAAGATAAAGTTCTGCCTGCTAAAATGCTGAAATGTTTACTTGTTCTATTTCTAAAAAGCCAAAAGCAAAGCTATTCTTGACAGAGAATAAAGAGGAGAAGCAAGATCTGGTTGAACCACTGCACTGGACCTGCAGGGCCAAGATGACTTATAGTGTCCACGATGTCTCGAGATGACCTCTTTTCCTTTTTTTCATCACAAGTTCCAACAACAAGCATTACAACTCCAGTCCACGATGCAGACTTTGTCTCAAAACAATTCTATTTAAAAACTCTCGTGTCAAACGCTTCTAATATTTCTGAGGTTAAAAGAAGAAAGGCAGTGGGAGAGTGGGTGGAAGAGCGGTGAGAGAGGCTAAGAGGGTGGCAGAGTGAGTGCCCACAGATACAGTAAACAAATTAAGTCAGACTTTATTTTGAGGGCCCGGGTGCACTGAGCATGACCTGGCGTCTGGTCTCGGTGTCAGCTAGAGGACCTTTATGCGAGTACGCAGTCCATCTCGCGCCTTAATGAGGCAATGGAAACACATCCAGGCCAGCACATCAACAGAGAGAAAAAAACACACACAAAAAACAGCACCCAGAAAATACCAAGTTAATAAGGCAATACAAGCAAATGAATGATTTTTTAGAATCATGTTTAAAACAAGTAGTCCTCCCTGAGCATGCAGAGAGGGAAGGGGTGAGAAAAGATCTGCATGTGTAAGTGTGTAAGCGTGGGTGTGTGTGTGTGCATGTGTGTGTGTGTGTGTGTGTAAATGAATTCTTCTATAAACCTGGCAGAGCGGAGGCTGCCACAGACATCAGCTCTGCATTTGCATATTCATGGCTCAATTTGCACTTTGGCTATGCAAATGTATGCAAACATCGTTTCAGAACATTTCAAAAATAGAAACCAGCATTCCAAACGACGTTGCTCCTCTTAATATGCAGCCACACACACACACACACACACACACACACACACACACACACACACACACACACATACACACACACACACACACACACACACACAAATTAGTAGGGAAAATCAAACAGGCCAAGTAATGGTTGACTATCTGATTTAAAACCAAGAGCAGCCTTCACCAAGCTGGTTAAAGGGGGATAAGGACTGTGTTAATTTTAGTGCAGTGTAGTGTAGATGTGTAATAATTGTATGTTATTTTCATATTTCAAATATACTCTCCTCGCTATTTCTGTGTGTTGCTGTTAAGAAGCTCTTTTGGTCCGGTCTATGTTTCCCCTTAGGCTTATTTTGTGTGGTAATTAGAACAGGGTGGGTTTTTCAACAGATGATGGTAAAAGGATCATTTCCAAACTCCACCACTGAGACCACATTACATCAAAGTACATCAAAATAATAATACTAATAATAATAAGTATAATTTGACTCAAATTATTCCGGATCAAATGAACACTGAACCGTCTTTCCGTTATGTGTTCCAAATCTTGGCAGCCAGGTCAGTTGAACTCTTCCAAAACTCAACTGGCCCCCGTCTTCCTATCTGAAACACGGCATTGTGTTCACCGTGGCTCGCCTTCAGAATGAGGAAAGTTTTTCTAGTCTGAAGATGAATGAGAGGGGAAGAGTTCAGCGAAATCTACTTTTGGTTAAATCCTATTCATCTGCTGGGCACAAGGCAGGGTAAGCTGTTCCCCTGGCACGGGGTCTGTCTGAGGGGACGTGTGGACCCCTCCAGAGCTTTATCTCTCCTCCCTGTACTCCTCGGGATAAACGGCTCCACATGGAGTCCTAATCCTCTTTTCCTTTCCTTTCCTTTCCTTTCCTTTCCTTTCCTTTCCTTTCCTTTCCTTTCCCTCTTCTGTTCTTTCCCCAACTATTCCCTCCTTTCCTTTTCATCCTGGCACACAAATGGCAGTTAGTGGCCTGTAGGGACTGTCCTCTCTCTCCTCTGCGTGAGACAAACAGTTCACCCAGGAGAGGCTTGTTAAACCCTCAGCACAGTTTGAGCCTGTTTCTGCTGTTTTGCAAAATGTGTTAATTTTATGACACTAAAGCCAGCAGTAAAAGCAAAACCTCAGCTAATTAGCCAGCGGTGTGAGGTGAGTGGCAAAGAGTGGGCATGCCACCGCTTGAGGTGCCTTAATCATTGTTTACGAGTGAGCTCAGCAGGGTTTTGGCTCTTGCTTTCTTCTCTTCATCTTTTTTTTTGGTTTGTTTTTTTGTTTTGTGCTCCTAAATTAGCCCTGCTACATACCTGCAATTCCCACTTAGCAGTATGATGTTCTTCCCATAGAATAACACAGTATTTAGACACAGTCCTGCGAGCAGAGATTCATTTTCATGAGAAATGTGGAGATTTGCGTTTAAAAAAACAACAACATTTCTTTTGTTTGTATTTCACTACAGGGGCATCAAATGCAGCAGAAAATAGCCTTTAACTAACCAATGCAATATCACAAAGCTCTGTGTTTTTTTTCTCTATGACGTTTATTTAAAGAGTGCCCCTTAATGGTGCTGCTTCTCATAAGTGGCTACAAGCCTCATTTGGCTTTGTTAGGCTGGTACAATGAGGGAGTGGGGGGTTACTATTGAGAAGTAAGTGCATTACCATTCATGGAGAAAGAGAAACGGAGGTTGTGGAGCAGAAAGTGGCTGCTGCCTCTTTAAGATGGGTTTAAGTGATCAAAATTTCATGCAAGGCTGCAATTGGTGGTATAATGTTGCTCTTTAAGAGGGTTGCCTAATGATTGCCATGTGTGGACAGTGGGTTTTGGAAGGGGATTTTGTGGAGGCAGGGGCTGGGGGCCTGAGACTAGGCCAGACTGTGAAGTAGACTGGTGAAGTCTGGGGGGCTGGGGAGCTTGGAAAGCTGAGTGGAGAGGAGCGAGAAGTCTCACAGAGGGGCTCAGAAAAGGCCAGCCATATGAGATTACAGCATACCTAAGAAATGTGCTCGTCGGGAAAGTTTGTGTATTTTGGGAAGTTCTCCAAATTTTCCATAGACAGCTTTTTTATTTTTTGGGTTATCTCACTCTCCCTCCGCTCCTTCCCTTCGTAGTTTGGACTAATTGCGCAGTGTAGTGCCCGCTGAGTCAATATGAGAAACTGCTCCCTGTCCTTTTTTTTTTCTTCCTTCCTTCACCTCTCTTTCAAAACGATATGTGTATTTTTGAATGCAATGGATAACATGTCTGTATATTTTTCAAACCTATGAGTTCAGGGTTGTTTTGTAGGTTTAATTTAAAAAGGATGATATTTTGCAGCCTAGAGGACCCAATGTTTCCAGTTTGTGGCTGAAAGGGGAAACAGAAATAACAAGCCTGGGGACCCACTCCACTGGTGTCTAGAGGAAATAAATAAAGGACATTAAGATGTTGGATTAACCTCAAAGAATGGTTCTTCTAATATTACAGAGCCATTGATGCTCGTGCTCATTGTTTTGGTGATCCTGCTGCACACACACACCTCAATCAGTTTAAAACTAAAATATATAAAAATCTTATAAAACTTTTTTTTTATTCACAAGCCAGCTTGATAAATGCACTTTTCCTTTTCACAGTCTTTTTTAAAAACACCTGATCTTACATATCTGGTTTCAGCAGTTTAGACAGCAGCTCAGCTGAATACAGGCCATGCCTCCACCTGCTGTTGAGCTCCCGCTCGATGCAGTCACAGATCAGCAGCCACTGTGGCTGTTGTGTTAAAGTCCAAAGGCCTGCCAACGCTGACCTGCTTCTACAGAGGTGGTCAGAGGGCTTACTGCACCTCTTTGACTCTTGTGCTAACCGCTCAGCTCGACAGAAGCTCAACACCCTCTCTTCCAGGATATACAGTTACACTCGTGCAGTCAGAGTAGGCATAATAAAATCTTTAATGGGCGGAGGTGCTGCCACATGAGAAGAAATCAGACATTCGCACAATCAGAACACAACATAAACTGGCGGTGCTTATTGCACCAAAGCAGGTGAGTGAATTCTGTTATTGTGACATATTTTGCTGTTAATACAACATGTCTTATTAGTCTGTTCTTATAGGAAATAGCGTTTTACATTTTTTTAAAAACACAAATAGCACCTCTTCTCTTATTATAACCTATAAAAATGTACATATGTTCTTCAAAAATGACAAAAAAGAGCTCCGTCAGTGCTTGAAGATGGAGTGTAACCTTTGATGAGAATATTACACTCCTGCTCTACTGAGACGCGCGACTGCTATCTGTGAAAGACTCTAGATTTAACAAGAAGTTACCTGTGCAAAAAAAAAAGAATAATTTTGTATGGTGCAGCAACATGAAAAACATCTTGTTTTTGCTCATAAGAAGGGAGTTTTGTTATGGTGGCAGCAGCGTTCTGTCTTAGTGGATGTAAAGAATATTAACAGGATTTACATTTAATGTGCAGCATCGAGTTAGTGCGTGAGGGTTCACAGATACACAGCAGAATTTCCCAGTAGAAAGATATTTAATATAACGGAATTGAATTGTTGATGGGAGACAAAATCCTAATGCATGGATAACGAGTGATATAGACACACCGCACGCTGGGTGGAGGGGAAAGGTATTTATCTGGTTCTGTTGCCGGCTGCCCTGCTCTCTGTCCCCTCTCTCACATAGATACTTATCAGCTTTAAAAGGCGGCGATTCACCCTTATCACCCATCAACAGCACCTTGCGACACACGCTGCCTCACCACTACAAATCCCATTACTTTTATCCTTAGCTAATACTGGGGTGCTGTTGCCTCCTGTCAGGGCCCACGGCACAAACAATTTGCTTTCTTCCTCCTTCCATTTCACAGACCTGCTCACAGTCAGAGCGATGGGGTAAGGCTGGTTAGGGAGAGCTGCAGGCCCTGCAAGAATTGTCACACAAACTTTGAAATGGCTGCTAGAGTCAAAGTAGCTCGGGGGCCAAGAGTTTTATTTCAGAGACGGTGCTAGTGTTATATGACTCGCCTGTTAAGAGTCTTACCAAAGCAAATGGGAAACTGATAGTCTACTGATTATTCGCTGGGAGATATTTTCTTTGTAAATCCAGCAATGCATTAAGTGGGTATAGAGAGCTATTATTTGCTCTGCATTTTGATCGTACTATCTGAAGCTGTAGTAGATGCACAGACACTCACACACACACTCACACACACACACTCTACCCCATCATCCCTGATGCGTCAGGTCTTGTTGTGTTCCCTCTCGGCTCGGCTCGGCTCCGCCTGCCTGACCCTTCTGACCCGAGTGCATTCCTTTCTGAGGTGATTGGCAGCCCATGCAAATACTACACAACCATGACTGGCAGTGAGAGCCACTCTGTGCCCTTCCCACAATGCCCCTGGCCCCTCCCCGTCAATAGACGCTGAGCTGGCGTCATTGTCCCGATACAGTGACCTTTTACCTCGCCAAAGTTAGCGCTTCCTGGGAACCACCCCAGAACTTTTCTCCGATCCGTATTGGAATGTTTGACACGTAGACATGATCTCTATGTTTACCTCCCTCTCTCCTCGCTATCACTGCGTTTTTCTTCTTCACTATCTCTGTGTGTATCCTTCTCCCCCCTGGCAGTCCCAGCTGTGAACACAACATAGCGGGGGAATGTTTTTTTAAGCCCACTAAAAAATATTCTATTAGCATAAATTTGGTTCTGTTTCGCTGCCTTTCTGCAGTGTCACAGTCAGATCTCTTTGCTTTAAGGATTGAAAGGTAAACAGCTTTAGGTGTTGTTTGTGGGTTAGCTTTCCTTCTTGGCATGACAAGGCCTTAGGGCACCAAACGCATTACAGCTCTAACTGTGTCAAATCTCAGAGGGCTAGGAGGACCCCAGCCAACCTGTGTTCTCTAATGTCACACACCAGCAGTAAGCCAAGCCAATAAAATGAACACCCAGTGATCAAAGAGGTGACAAGGATGCTCGTGACAGTGGGATGAAATTCTAAGTTTCCTATGACACAACACAACACAGGGATGCAAAGCCTTTGCATACATATTTCCCCCTGCAGCAGTCTATGTGAGTGGTAGTAGAAGGGCTTGGAGGTATTTGGATCATTAATAGATCCCACTACTGAGCTGTTGTGCAGTACTTTACGCTGCCTGGGAATATTCCCTAATGATTTTCACGGACCTAAGCCCACTTCTTCTCTCCTCCCAGCCTAATCTGTTATTCCTTTTGTTCATTTGCCTTTTGTTCTTTTCTCTTTATACTTTTTGCTTCTATCTCTTCTCTATTCTTTAATTACTGTTCCCACCCAGTGAGAGCCATGTCTCTGTGGCCCTCCATGTCCCAGGAGAAGTAGGGAGACGCAACCATGTGGCTTTACTGACAATGACATGAATGGCCACGGTGGCAGGGCCACCTCTCTGAGGACTTGGACACGGAGGAAAGGAGGGGGCGGGGAAGGTGTAAGAGGAGGAGAAAAGATGGCGACAATGAAAAAGGGGTGGGAAAGATGAGCGCAGGGAGCCCTGGTTCAACCTCCATTTCTCTTTCTCTATTCTCTGTGGTTTGGAAGGATTTCTCAGTTCCCTGGGTGGTTTTACACAGAGAGATTGAATAAGGAGTGGGGAGGGGTGGTGGTCTAAATCATAGAGGACAAGAGGCAAACAAGCAGGAGAACTTCAACAGATCCTGAATCTTTATTTGCACTTTTTGCACCGGTGATGTAATTGCTGTGCCCAGGAGGCCAATAAAACTTAATGGCAGGGAATTGTTTAGCCACCAGCCAAACTGCACTGGAGATCTTGAACCAGAAGCTTGGTGGTGAAGAATTTCTTTCTTGAAAAACCTCCTAATTTATTAATAGCACCCACTAACTGGTATTTAAGACAAAGATGACGTTAATGACACTAGATTATGGAGAGGTTAATGACGTGGATAATGTGTACTTCAGTTATTTCAACCTGTTCCCCTCAAAATCATGCAGAACATCCTAAAAATGTGCATCCTACTGTGAGCTACCACAACACATACAGTATAATACTAAACACAGACGCGCACACACGCGCGAGTCTATATTTCCACCAAGCTGACAACTTAATGCTACTTCAGCCAAGGCAACAAGATGGAATCCGATTGGCAGGATATCATAAAAATCCAGACTGAAAGTGTGCTCCCGAAAATCTGTAGAACAGCATAATTCACATCTAAGCTCGAGAAGGAGACACTGTCGTCAGCCCCCCCAAACCCATCATCATCATCCTACCCCCACTCAGCAACCTACTAATGCTATTTACTGCCAGCTAGTCCGTGCTCATTCCACACACCTCCACCAGATAATTTTTGTTTTAATAAAATCGCTTAAACAATTAATTACAGTCGCCTTCCCCCCCTCCGTACACCTCTCCTTTGGCCCCCTCCCTCGCAGCCGCTCCATCTCTAACTCATTCCCCTGTGTCGTAGGAGATACAGGCTGTAATAAAAAGACGTTTATTGGACGATTTTCTGGGGGCCCGTTGGTTATTAACATGTAAATTAAATCATCACAGCTGTTCCATTTTCAATCAGATGGAGTTTGAGGGAGGCGGGGCGCAGATGAGGACCCCGTTGCACTGATTTTATTACACACACCTTCATTAGGAGCCCTGCAGCCGCGATCACCACCACCACAACAATCAACCTCCTGACACACACACACACACACACACACACACACACAAACAAGCAGCGAGGCAGGCGCTCACACACGTACTGCACGCAACGATGATGCCAAATGTTCCCACTAGCATGGAAGCTACTCCCACGTAGATGCTGATTTACAATATTATAATGGTGGCAATACTCTAACCCAAGTTTTTGACTGCAATATAAGGAAAATATAAAGTTGGAGATGTGAAAATAATTAAAACGAGAACAATTTTAAGGGCAATTTTCAAGATTTTCATGTGTAATATTTTTGCCCTATGTCATGTGCAACCAGTGGAAATGATTGATTAATGGCAGCAAAATCCTCATAGATCAATAGCCTACTTTTTGTTCCCTGATTGGTTCACTTGGTGGCTATTTCGCCCTCAGAGCTCTTGACCCAAACATGAAAAGCGACACACTCTTAAAGACAATGATGCCTCTCTGATGGCTGTGGAAAAAGAAGCCTTGTGTCTTTGACTAGAAAGTTCCCAGACTCCAACGGGCCCCCGGAGAGGAGCAGACAAATGCTGTAACTCAAAGGAATTGTCAGAAAATGTAGCAGATGATGGACTTTTCCAATGATCATTTTTCTAATGCATATATATGTTTTAAAGGCCACTGAGACGGGCCAATCTGTTAAACGAGCAGTATTTAAAAGCGCGGGGCAGCAAGGCTCAGGGCCGTGATGAGATATTGGTAAGCCCATGTAGAAAGGTTAATGTTACCCACAGAACGTGCTAATGGTTGTGGTTTGACAATGGCCTGTGGGGAATGTGGCAAAAACCTCGCAGAAGCTAACTCATTGACACATAAATTCTCTGTTTTCAACAATTTCATTATCATCTACACCATTTTACTGTGACATATATCAATGGGAATGAAGTAGATGGTCTTATTTTTCTTGCTTCCCCTCCTTAACTCACGGGCCTGAGAGGATATTGATCTTTCATCTTTTCAGAGGAAGAATCACGTTATTGCAAATGAAGAATAAAGTGCAGAAACCACATAAAAATTAAAGGACGCGGCATGCAGCTTTAAAGCGAAACATGCCAAAATATCAACGGCATTTATCTTCGTAAAATAAAATACAATATGTATAAATAAGTAAGCTTGTTTGAAACATTATAGCACGTATATAGTTTAAGGATAGGCATAAAACTAAGTGAACAGAAAAGAAGCAACTGCTTTGCAACTGAACTGAATGTTGACTACTTAAAACCTTCCTTAACTAAGTATTACATCTTGTGCTCTCTGTCACTTGTATAGGTAGTGGTGAGATAATGGATTGACCTCTAGTCTGCCCGCGCAGAGTGGCTGCATTATAGCAAAGCCAGTGTGAATAAAAGAAAAGATGGTTATTTTTAGCGCTCGATTGAAATTCTGAAGAAATCTGCCACTGGGCTCAGAGTGCAGAGTTGTGAGGGAGATAAGATCAGAGTGAAAGAAAGAAAATGAAAAGAGGAAGGTAAAGGAAGTATTAGAGGAGCTGAAGGAGAAAAGAAAACGTGAAGTAAGAGAACTTGTGGATTGGAAATGTTACCATTTTCGATGCAGTCGGTGGTGCTGCTGTCTATATCCACTAAGAGCAATAATGCAAAGCTGGGAGAGGATGCGTAATTTGCATAAATTATGTATTAATCCTGATTAATTAGCATATATATTTGAATTAGGATTTGAAGGCTTTAAGGCCTATTTTGATTATTCCACTATGATTTCAGCCTCTGATCACCCTGAAAAGAGGATGTAAGTTTGTGCATTCAGCATTAATACATTATGCTAATGGTGGCTAATACTGATATGCAGATTTACTTAATTACTAAATGGATTTTACCCTGCTTTGCCATGCTTTACCACAGAGTCAAGTATGTTTGTTTTAGTTTATGTTAAAAGAGGCTTACAGGAACTCACATCCTCCAATTAATGGAGGATAAACTTTGCAGAATTCTGGCCAGTTTCCCATTTCTTTGAAACAGTAAAACCTCATACTACACTTCCTCTTCATCTTTATGATTATTGCCGTCCCGAGAATCATCTACATCATCGCTCTAATTTGCCTCATTAGTTACAGTAGTTAGGGTAACGATGATCCTCCTTTAATATGTCAACGGCCTTTATGTGTAATCCAGAGGAACTATACATGTCTATGTCAAGGCCTATTAGAAACAGACAAATAATATCTGTATCTGTTAAATAGATCAGCCCAGTAAACAGTGCAGTTTATCAGCATTGGTGGCTGCCTTTATGACTTAATCTCACGTGGCCGGGCAACTCTGCCACAGGTCATATTGGTTTATTGTTGTGGCACAATCTAATCAATGGCATCGATGCTGAAAAGCTAATTGCAGGTCTTTGTATATTGATCTTTGGATGTTATTCAGAAATTTCCCCAGCAATCAGTTTTTTAGTGTTTCAACATGTTTTAGCCACATGGAATAAAAAAAAGGAAAGGAGAACATTTTAGTTTAGTAATATTTTCTATTTGATATTATTTTGTTATTTACTTTCATTTAGTCTATAGCATTTATGCAAATGGCTTTTAGCCATTTTATGGTGTCCTGCACTCATGCATGACATGACACACAGGGATGATGTTGAGTGGCTCTTAAGCAGAAATTCAGGAAAGGTTATTTATCGCAGAGGTGCTGGTATATCTCCAGACCCACCAACTAATGCCTCCCTTAACTTGACAATCAAAGTAGAGAACTCGCCACCACCCTCCTTCCCACCCCACGAAAGGCCCACGCTTCTTGTGTCACATGCAACATTGCTTGTCTGTTACATTACATTGATCAAGGGGTGATAACTTGTAATAATTGGATGTTAAATTAAAGAGCTCTCTCCTAGTTCTTGCCATCTCAATTTTAATTGTCATTGGGTGGCAGTTATGATGATGTATGAGGGATTGTGTTTTGCGCAGTGGAGCATGACCCTGATGAGTAATGCTCCTTTTGGCTGCTTGGCATCCCTCCACTTGTGGGCCTTAGCTTTTTGCTGGTTGTAATATTAGGAAGACTTAGGCAAAGAAGAAAGGAGCAAAGAGAGTTAAGTATGGCTTTGGGGTCTTGAGGGAGAGGATTAAGGAAAGCAACTTGCAAAATATATGTTTTGCTCTCTCCTTCGCTGTGGATGTTTGTGTGCAGTGCAGGATACTGCATGTCTTACTACCCTTGTGGTTTTGTGTCTGCCTCCAAATAGCTGTTTAGAGCCAACGCAGTCTACTTTTTCCTGTGCTGAGACAGCTGTGCTATCACCTGCCCTAGGAGTGACAAAGCAGAGTCCTTACCCCTTATTATGAGAACATGAGGTCAAAGGCACAGTCGCATATGACAGACACCTCTTCACTTACTGACCTCTGTCACTTCTCATCCATATAAACCACCACCATTGGCTCCTTGTTTCAGACAAGGACACTATGCTACTCAACTATATCAGCCGCAGAATTCATCCTCCAGGGTGACAGCCTCTACACAAGGTCCTTTGCAAAGAAAAAGCTGTTTAGTAACAGAGGCTAAAAAACTGTTGAATTAATATGCAATGGAGAGTTAACAATTCCCGTAACAGCTAATGCATCCTTTTAAACAGCTCGCCAGCCTTTAACCTGTAATCCTTAGATGATGATTAAAAAAAATATTCTAGCACTGCTATAACTGACAACAGAGAGTTACAATTCATAAAACTGTCACATACTCCAACACAAGCTCAGTAAAATCTTATAGAAAGGAAATGGCTGACACTAGACCAAGAAAAAAATATATTTTTTTTAAAGAAACTTGTTGGAGCAGGGCCATACTCTCACATTAAAACATGCAGGCATAGCTGGAACCAAAATAAACCAGTTAAAAACTACACAAACAGTCTACAAGACAAATCTAGCGCACACATAGATAAATATACTGTGCTGCAGACATGCAAACATGGCAATGTTAACATCCTGGGACATCCTTGGACACATTCACAAGCACTGCTTCTCATCCCAAATAAGCAAACACAGGCAGAGGTAGATAGCAGATAGTCATGTCGACAGCTCCTGTACCAGAGAAAGACGAGCAGTGCAGCCCAAGCAGCGAGACCCAAAGAGCAACAAGGCCCAGAGTAAATAAATACGCACACGCTCACACTTTCTAAGCTATCCTCCGAAGGCTAATGCAGCAGCAAATTACCATATTCAACAGGCTCATCTCCCTCTGTTCATTAGCAGATAAATGATATGCCTATATTTAAAGAACTATCACACATTAGTGTCATCATGAAATGTGAGTGCATACCACGCACACACATCCGCACCCTCGCAAGATTTTGTGAGTGAGCGTATGTTTCTTAACTCCAGAAGATCATCCTCCATCACGCCTCTTTTTGTGTCCCTGTGCTATGCTTGCTGTCGGGGAGTTTGGCAGCATGTGTGTCTGCGTATGGAGCTCCCTGGTGATGCGGAGCCAGCTCAGTGAGCTGTCAGTGGGGGGGGAGGACAGAGCTAGCGATTAGCATGAGTTTCCATGGGGTGCCGCAATGGCTGCTGGGAGATTCCATCGTCGATGCGGACCTGTCTCTTCATCAGAAAATGACAACCCCCTATGGCATGATGCACTTAGTCGATTCTAAGAACCAGCTGCATCCAAATCTCCAGGGTACATATGCTCTTTCTTACCTTCATCGCCATCATCAACATAATCACAATGTTCCTTATATCTTCTTCTTTATCCTTATTATTGATTGGCACATTTTTGGTTTGCCTCACATTGTCATTTTTAGTGTTTTGTTGACAGTGTTGACAGTGCTGCACAGGATAGCTTCACCATGAGCTTACACTAAGACAATGCTCATTTTTATTAGTACTCGGATTCTAGAAGTTAGCTGCTATAGCTGCTGCATGCTTCTAAACCATGCTTCCTATGGACTTCAACTGCACATTCATTGATCTGCAGATTCACTGTTCAGTGGTAAAACTTGACGACATACGTGTCTGAATGCACTGATTGACAGGTGCAGCTTAATATAAAGCTTGTTCAGATCTGACTGTATGTTTTCAGGTTGGTTGATACGGAGAAATTTACATTTAAATGTTCTGACTACACTCTGTCGGTCTCCAATGCTTCAAATCTTCTCCTCGCTCTCCCTCTTTTCTCTTCCAGTCTGTCAAAGCAACAGGGTGGTCTGACATAAGCCAGATCACTGGGATATTTCTATTTAAACCACAGGTGGCTATTAGCTGTAAAGTGAGTGTGTTGCAGTCTCAAGTTATTTCACCAAATATGGAACGATCACACTTTCTAAACAATCCTATTCATGTGTAATAGTGCTGTCGACATAGATAATCATCTCATTGTTCTTTAGTGACAAACAACAACTGACTTCTACTATAAATTAACACTTTTTTTTTCAGATCATTTTTATTTTAAAATACAGGAAAATCATCTTTTAAAATAAATTTGCATTAAATGACTTATCTTTTCATCAATATAAAGCTACTGTGATTTATGTTGAGGGTAGAATGTAAAGCTGTTTAAAGAGTTATTCAATTATTACTGTAAAACAGGCTTCAGTAGAGGTTTTCCCTTTGTGTTTCATTTTTAAAAAGACTACTGGAATAAGTTTGATGAAAGTGTCGTATAAAATTACTTCCTCTACAATTACAATTCAGCAAAATTCATTATGATAGATAGATAGATACACTGTAAAACCCAACAGTGCATCTTACTAAAAGAAGTAAGTTGTTCTTACTCAGTTCTGAAAAATAGTTAAAGTAACTTTCATGAAGTGTGTTAGGTAGACCCAAAAGTATACATATGTTATAATAACTTTATTGTAATAAGTACACATGATGTTTTTGTAATGTTTTAAGTACTGTTGCTTTAAACTGTTTAAGTAGTGTTAATTCATTTGTATTAGTCATCATCCACGGCCCCGCCCCCAGCGTTTGCCTGGACTTGTCGGCCATGAGACACAAGTCTCGTCAAGAGAAATTTTGCAAGAGTGGAAAGTACAAGATAAACGTTATTTTTATGTTTTTTTTGTTAATGCTTACTTCTAGCGTACATTTATCATACTGCTTTGTTTTAGTTGTACTTTGTTGTAATTTATCAGACTACTTTGTTGTAGTAGCTCGTAACTTAGCTTGCCAGCACACAATTCCCGCCTAGCGCTGTATGGAGTCTGCCTTCACAATTTAAAAAATTAACGGTTGGTGGCTTGTTTCAATCAAATAGTTGGTAAGTAGTCTAATTTTTGCAAACTGCATGCCACAAAACCTTTGGTAAAATCAGTGTTTAGGCTTTTCTGACTCTGAACTTTATCAAGTTCAAATGTAGCCTACTTTTGACACAGTGAAAATGGTAGAAGATTTATTTAGTGTTCATTTTAAGAGTTTACTGGACAAGTTCACCTTCACAAATTTAAAATATGATGCTTAGTGGCATTTTAGTCGTGAAATAATTTACCTTTTCAAAGCTGCACTGCACCAAACCTAAACGTTTCTGACTCTGTACTTTCCAAGGGTTAGCCTATTGTGTACTTCACTTATGTAAAATTGCTTTATTATTTCATAACATTTAGAGTAGTTGACCAACCTGAATTGAAAATGAACTGTAGTTACTGTTTTCAAAGCTTGTGTTATCCAGGTTGACTGTTTTTAAGTGAAGTAAAAGTCTAAAAGTAAAAACTGTTCTGCTAGCTTTCTGTCCTCATGGCTTTGTGTTATTACAGTCTGACGATTGAAGGAGCAGTAGCATGCCGAGAGATCATCCAGCACTGCACTAAAGACAGCCAGTAAAGGTGATTTTAAAACGATTTGGCATCAAAATGTGGAATTGCAAGTTGTGTAGTTTTTCTACTGCCATAAAAGTCATGTTGTTGAAGCATTATCGGCTCAACCATGGTCAGTACTCCACAATTTCACCCTTACCCTGTCTCTACAACACATGCATGTGTACATTTAGTACATTTAATTCATTAAAGATACACATGTCAAGAATGCACACTCCCACACAAAGAAAAGACGGTTCTTATCTAGATTTGAATAAATATGGATTTTGTTGCCCTGTGTGTAATTTTAAGCAGCCATTTATTGAAAGCCAAATGTTTATCCATCTGAGGGGGCATTTAAAACGAAAAGAAACTGTTCCATGTCCTTTCAAGAACTGCAATTTTAAAACCAATGTATACTCAACCTTCAATGCCCACAAATGCAGAGACCACCAAAATTCAACAAGTTACAATGAAGGCATTGTGCAAAGTGTTATAAATGTAGAACAAAAAGATGACATGCAGCTTGATTCAATAGAGTCATCAGATGACAATCAAGTGGCATCCACCAGTGAAATCAGTGGAATTGAGGGTTTAGAAGAGCAGTTGCAATACAATCTGGCTGGATTTTTCTTGAAAATGCAGACCATTCTCCATGTGTCTCAGAGAGCAACACAGGAGATTATTGAGCATATTGATCAGTTGTTTTTGTTATCAGTACCTCTGGTTAGAAAATCAGTTGTAGATATACTGAAAAAGCACAACTGTACATATACGGACAAACTGGTGGATGAGATTTGTCAGGCAGTTTCTGATAGTAATGTTTTACATAAATGTGTCACATCTGAAGGACCACTATCTACAGCAAAGAGGAGGAAATCATATTACGAAGCAAATTTTCCATATGTCAAACCTGTGGAGTATTTAATTGAATCGTCAAAGCACACTTATATGTATGTGCCTATTCTCACATCTTTGCAATTGTTGTTGAAAAAAAATGATGTGCTTGAAGAAATTAAACAAGCACCCACACAGATTCCTGGACATTTCATGTCATTTTGTGATGGATCCTACTACCAGGAAAATGTTCTACTGTCACAAGAGGGACAGAAATTGTCAATAATACTTTACGTGGATGATTTTGAAATCGCAAACCCACTTGGTACCTCAAAGAAAATACATAAAGTTTTTGCAGTTTATTGGACACTGGCAAACTTTCCAGTTAAATCTCGTTCTGCTCTACACTGCACTCAGCTTGCTCTGCTGTGCAATTCCAATGATGTACGCCAGTTTGAGTATAAGGAAATGTTGTCACCACTCTTAAATGATCTGAAAACTCTTGAAGAAGTAGGTGTCTACATTGAGACTCTTGGTGAATGTCTTAAAGGCACTGTCTACTCTGTTGTGGCAGACAACCTTGCTGCCCATGGACTTGCTGGTTTCAATGAGTTTCAGGTCTACATATTTCTGTAGGTTTTGTCATGCCACCCAAACAGAAATGCAAACTGAAAATGCTGTTACAGGGAATTATGTAATGAGAACAAAAGATGCTCATGATAATCTTGTGCAAGAGCTTCAGAATGATGACATTGAGGAAAACTATGGTGTTAAAAACCCCTGTGTTCTTTCTGACCATCTCTCTTTCTTCCATCCTGTCACAGGCTTCCCACCTGACCTCCTACACGACCTGTTTGAAGGTGTCGTTCCAGTGGAGTTGGCACATTGTTTAAAAGGTTTGATTTCTAAGAGATATTTTACCTTAGAAGACTTAAACAGAGCAATTCTGCGCTTTCCCTACCAACATTCTGACAAAGTTGATCGCCCTCATCCAATACCCTCAAATTTTGCCAGGCGAGGGACCATTGGTGGGAACGGGCATGAAAATCATGCCCTTCTTAGACTGTTGCCTCTTCTCATTGGCTCCAAAGTTCCAGAAAGAGACACTTTTTGGGAAGTGCTAATGGATTTAAAGGACGTAGTTCAGCTTGCCATGTCTCATACTTTTAGTGACGAGACCATTCAGTACATGGCCTGTAAAATATTAGATCACAGACAACTCTTTCAGGAAGTGTTTCCTAATGTTCGATTCAGGCCAAAGCATCATTACATCGAGCATTACCCACACTTAATAAAGTGCTTTGGTCCCTTAGTTCATCTTTGGACAATGAGATTTGAGGGAAAGCATAAGGTTTTCAAAAAAATAGTTCATGACACTCACAACTACAAAAATGTACTAAAAACTTTGGCAGAGAGACATCAAAGCATGATGGCATTTTATTTGTCCTCATCAACGTTTTTCAAACCACCTGTGCAAACATCCAAAATGGAGTCTTTGTACATTTCATCATTACCTGCAGATACACAATTATTTATTTCAGGTATTGCTGACAGTGACACAATATATGCAACAAAAAAGGTTACAATTAATGGCACAAACTTTGCAATTGGCATGTTTGTATGCACAGGTGCTTATGCTGCATTGCCAGAGTTCAAAGAGATTCTTAATGTACTGCTCATCAGAAACAACATTTATTTTCTCTTGAAAGACTATGACACTTATTACGTTGAGCACTTGCGTTCATATGAAGTAGCAGAGAATCAACAGAGGGGTCTCCGTCACAGTGTAAAATCTCTGTGCCAACTGTCTGACCACATGCCGCATGTTGCTTACAAGATAGCAAATGAACTCATTCTAACAACAAACCATTTCATTCCAGTGTCTGACTAAAGAAACAGAACTGAGACATCAGCTGATTCCACCAATTTCTGAACCAATGCAAAGGTAATTCATCTATTCAGTTTTTTTGTATTCACATAAATGTTTTTATATTTTTGCACAATTAATATTTTGCAAATAACTGTAAACACAAACATGTATTAAAATGCCACTATAATATGTGAAACCTGTCTGTTACAGAAATAACAAATTCAGATGGAGGCAACAGGAATATTGAAGCTAAGGGTCATCCTTGATAAGGATAACGCTGAAAAACTTATTTTGCCATCTCGTCCAAACAGTGTGCAAGCCCTCATAGATGCGATCAAATCTAGGCTAAATTTTACTTTTGACTTTCGGCTTCAGTTTCATGACCCAGATTTTGATAATGCCTTGTGTAATTTGGTTAAAATAGAAGACCTGCCAGCTATAGCATCTGTTAAAGTTGTCAGGTTAGTTGAGCTTGACCAGATTTCAACGAGCACTGATGACACAATCCTTCAGACTGATAGCACTGATACCATAGATTCACCAGAGCGTATTAGTAGATGGCCAGAAGTTTTTATTGTTCCGCCATTTTCTTATGAAGTGGAACATGTATTAAGAGAGGGTAATGCAGCATTTGATAAAAATGGGAAAGTAATTACGCTGACACGAGATCAAAAACACAACATACTTGAGACAATGGGGGAAGAAATCTACAAACTAAAAGCATACCCTAGTACAACACAAATTGGCAAGGCTGCAGAAGCTTTAGTTAGAAAACATCCCTGTCTGAAAGAGAGGAATTCTGACACTGGGTGGGAAGGGTGGAAGAATAGCCTGAGATATAAAATGGGAAACCAAAGAAAGAAGTTGGCTAAAGCTGGCATCATGGATGTTGCTGTGAATGCTGGAAAGCGCAGCAGAACAAACCCAGATGGAGCTTCACCAAGGGCCAATATTAAAAGACCTAGGAGAGGTGAGGTCAACTTCCTTCCTTCTTATCCTTCTGGAGAAACAAGGGAGTCTCTGGAAACCAGAAGACTTGAGATGGTAGAGGAGTTCAAGAAGACCTCAGCAGAAAGAGACATCCCTCTCATTCATCAGCATATGATGCCCACTTTTGCCCTCCGGCGTGAAGAGATTGTCACCACTTCTCCTCCTGTATCAGAGCTCAAGGACAGATGGCCAGCACTCTTTCATGAGACACAGGTAAGTACAACTACATATATAACATTTGCTGTTCATATAGTATGCTGTGTTTTGCTTATAATATTTTTGGAATTCTCCTCAGCTCTACTTTGAATTTCATCGGATCACCAATCAGAATCTGCCACATGTGTTTTATGCTGCACTGGATGATTATGCTCCTCAGCTGATTGGACTTTACAAAAAGAGGAAAACTGGACGGGTCGGTGAAAGGATGGAGCAGCTTTTGTTGGCATATGGAAAACAGGTATTTAAAAATACTAATTATTATTCTGCTTGCTTGGCAGTTGCCATTGCTATGTTTATATATATATATATATATATATATATATATATATATATATATATATATATATATATATATTTTTTTTTTTTTTTTTTTTTTTTTAGGACAAAAACGACATCTATGCAACTAGAACAGCAGCTCTGGCCGGCCTACCAATGTACCTCAAGGAGGATTCTTCAGAGATTTTCAAAACATGCAAGGTACTTGGGTATTACAATAATTTGCACATTTGAATTTAAAAAAGGTTGAAAGGAGTTTATAAGTCATCTGGACTTGGGTTGAAAGTTGAAGACATGAAGTTGAATGACTTATAAACTTCTTTCATCCTTGATTTGACTGGATGAATGAAAAATGAACCTTCACTGTCAATTTAAAACATGTTATGATATATAGAATTTGAAAAACTGAAGAAAGGTGCCTGACCATTTGTATTTATACTTTTAACAGAGGTATTACAGATGAATAATTGTGCACTGTGTATTATAGGAGGAAATTGAGTTCTATGAAGCCACAATTGCTCTGGTTGCTGATGTCGATGAAGAGGAGGTGCCTGGAGGAGTTCCTTTCTCACCACGCCAAGTGTTCATAGTACTTGAAGATCAGGTTGTTATGACTCATCACTCATGGACTGATGCCCTGGTGTGTTTGTTTGGGCTAATCTATGCTCTGCATCTGAGCTATCCTGAGAAGTGTACTGGCTTTTTTGAGTTCATTCAAGTAGTGTTGCTGAAGCTAGACGATGAGAGAAAGCAACTAAAACCAAAATTGCAGACACTAAAAAATGAGCTTGTGTAGATGATGTTTGTTTTTCACTGTCAGTATAGTCGTGCTTTTTCAGTTATCTGTGAATGGCTTCAATAGTTTTATTTGTTCAGGGTAATTAGCTTTCTAAAAAGCAATGTGGAGAAAGCTAAGAATAAGGAGACAATCCATATTTGACGTTTTGTTTGTGATTGAAAAAAATCTTTACATAGTGTGTAATCTTAAGCTTATTTCTAAAAACACCTTTTAGTTACATGGAAATCTTTTGGAAGATAACTGATAATTAGTCAATATGTACAGTATACTTTCAAGCTTTATTTTTTAATTGTGTGATGAGTGCCAGTTCACTTGACTCGAGGTCTGGGCAAAACTGTTGAGAAGCCACAAATACCTTTGAGAATATTTTTTGTTAGTTCAGCTGTTTTCTATAGTTGCATTGCTGTAGTGCATCTGATTTCATTATTATACTAAATGTTACTTAAAATTGTGATTGTTATGGCTCTAATTGCCTCTAGACTATTGTTTTTTATATGATGTACACCTAAATGTGTGTTTTGTATATTTAATTGATTTTCAAAATGCTACAAAAAACATTCAAAATTCCCTAAAAGCGCAAGTTTTAAAATGCCTAATTATTTGTTTGTTTGATAATGGCTTTAGCAGTCATAGGTTATGACTCAAAGTATGGTTGTATTCATTCTGTATTTTCTCTGCAGTTAAAGTTAATAAAAACTGAATGGAAAGAACAATAGCTTGGTTTTGTGTTAATAGTACTTGAACCATTTGGTGCAATCGGTTTCCCCAAATGGATTAAGTTGTTTACATACAACTATTTAAGTTAATTTAACTTAATTTGAATATGAGCATGTAACACTTTAAATAAGTTTGAATAAATACAGCATCTTAGTACAACAAATTTAATGGTTTAAGTTAAAACATACTAAAAACAATGAGTAAATAAACATAATGCATTTGAGTTACATTATCATATTTGCTTTGGGTTCTTGGGACTCTAATAAAGTACTTAAATAATCCAAAACTGTTTAAGTTATAAAACTTGAATCAATTGGTGCAATCGGTTTCCCCAAATCATTTGAGTTAACTTAACTGGTCAGGTTTTACAGTGTAGATAGATAGATAGATAGATAGATAGATAGATAGATAGATAGATAGATAGATAGATAGATAGATAGATAGATAGATAGATAGATAGATAGATAGATAGATAGATAGATAGATAGATAGATAGATAGATAGATAGATAGATAGATAAAAGGTCTCAGCTTTCCCAGCAGGGTAAGTCTTCTCTGTTGCGTTTTTCCTTGTTTTCTGAAATTGTGTTACATCTTTAACACACTGTATGTGATATTATTCTATACAAACGAACTTAACTTGACTTGGTTTGTTGCGTAGATTATCTGGCTGAGATATTACAATGGAAATCAGAGTCAGCTACAATTGATTCTGTATTATACATTCAGTATAGACGTACATATATATATACAAGAATAGCGCAGGTGACATAATCATGTTAAACCCTGTTTTTTTTTAATCTGTTGTGAGATTTTCTTGCTCATTTCCATGGCCTCGTGTGGGTTTCTAGGCTTTGATTATTGCATTGTTTTTCATTACACCATTTCTCACCCTCTTTTTGTTTCTCTAGGTACGCTAGTTTACTGCGATCATGTGTGGAACCAGCAGCATGCGCAAATCAGCTTCAGATGCCTGGAAGAATATCCTGCAAGTTCTCTTTACAAGAAGAAACACAAGAAAGCCTGCGCTCTTTGGCTGATTTACTAGTTTGCTGCGGTCTTTGTCTTTCATACTTTGTACGGCTGGCCAGCCTTTCCTCGCGCAGACTGAAGTGGTGAGACCTCCCACAGTGCTTTGATAATCATTGGCATTATTAACTAATGTCGATACTGTTTTGCCCCACGCTATGAAGGCAGATAAAAAACATCACCAAAGTTCTCACTATTCAATATGTGAATATCTCCAAAAACACAATTTATAGCAATTTTTTATGGCCCGCTGCAGTTGGTCTGCCACATTAAGATAAGTATATTCCATTGTGAAATGGCTATTATTAATTTATTCAATTTAATTGTACATGACACATTTAAGAGTACATTTTAATTAAATAATTGTGCAATTAATATTGCATTGGTTTGCAAATGGCCCCATTGCACTCGGTGACAAGAGCGCTCTGCCTCTAGGGACAATTATTTTAATACAGTTAAATGCAAAGTAAATTATCGCCATTTCACTTATTTGTGAACTAAAATCCGCCTCCTATAAACTTGTCGTGTTTGACTGAAGGGTTGCTTCATGCTACGTGTCTGTCTCATTGATACTGATTCCCACTGGGAGAGATGTGTGTTTCTGAGTCTGTAGAGCGAGCACTTCATACTCTGAACCTCTCTCCACCCACTCACACACACACATGCAGCATTTTGACAGGCCCTCATTTTTTTTTTTCACATCATGAGTAAAAATTTGGGTGTTTAAAACATTTATGACTCATTAGCAGAGAACTTATCCCTTTTAAAGCCTTTCATGTATAAATCATGTGTATTTTGATTTGAAGGGGCCGCTTCTGTGTTATTGATGAGGCGCTCGACTCTAATCAATTAGTAATTGGAGCACAGCTTTTAAATAATGCATATATTAGGCCTTGTGATGTGTTTAATGGCAGCCCCTTGCAGTGCAAATACGTCTGAAGTGCCCTAATGAGTCTTTTATGGGCCAGCCCAGGGAAAATGGCACATCTCACTCTGTGACATTACTGCACATTCGGTCTTGTTTACACTGAACTGACAAGTCAGAAAAACAATGCACAGAAGTTCTTACAAATCGTTATTGTGGTTATTATGCTCATCTCCTCGTGCCCAGTGGAAAGAGCTGGTATTCGTGTTTTTGCCTTGTCTCATCAACTTGTTTTCCCTGTGCTGACGGGCTTTAACTGATAACTTCTGTACTCCTCGTACTTGCCAGTAAGTTACCAAGTGCAGTAATCAGTATTATTTATCAGTGTAAAGACAAGCAGCGCAAAAACCAACCGTTTTGCAGTAAATTTGACAGTTTAATAGTGATACAGCATATTATTGTTGTGCGTTCCAAGTCTTTAAAAATTCCTAATGCTGTGGAAAATTTTCCCTGCAAAATAAATACCCTCCACATCACTGGTAAACCACCTGTGGGGAAGTGCACCACCTGCCTGAGGACAAAACCCTGGTGAAGGCCTTAGCTGTTTAGCCAAAGTCTATATCACCAGCCAGGTTATGCTTGTCATCCATCATTGTCAGCCTGACTGTGTTTGTGGTCTGTCAGCGATGTGTGTATGTGTGCACATGCATGGTGCACACGCATATGGGAAATCGGAGTATTGTTGGAGAGCTGTTGCTCTCCTGGCAGGGTGGGTTTTAATTGGAACACCCAGTGAGTGGTATGAGTGCTGGTGTCACACTGAAAACTCCACAGACAGACCCACACTGGTTCACTCATATGGTGAGCTACTGTCTCCTATGGGGCTGCAGATTATAAAGGCATTCACAATTTTAAATACCCATGGATCACATCCCCTGACTGAGACTGTAAGCGTATTTGTCTGCGCACGCGTGTGTGTGTCACGTATGTCAGTATTTAGGTACCTACGTCTAAATGTCTGTTTTTCTCCCTTAAGTATCTGTCAAATGTATTTTCATAGCCTTTCTGAGATGACAAGCATCCTGTTTAAACAGTGGTGCATTGTTATTTTGACTTGAGATTACAATCAGCATGCAGAGGGGTGACACTGGATGCTACGTGTGAGTCTTGTGTCAATAATGCATGCATACAAATATGTTTACCACAAAAAATGACTTGACTGTTGCGCCAGGTTTGTCTTGCGTGTGTGTGTGTGTCTGTGCGTGTGTGTGTCCACAGTGTGTGTTTGAGTACTATAAGAGTCCCTAGTGGCTATAAATGTAATTGATCTAATGTAATTCATCCTTATCTTTTTCAATCCCTTTCCCTGTCCAAATTCTTTGAGTGATAGTTTTCTTCTTTCCATCTCTTCTCTTCTAATACTTTGAGCTGTGTACTTCTGAGTCATATTTATCCACCATTATTACAATTCCCTTGCAGTGAGTCTCTTACTTTATTCTGTTTTTCGCCTGGTTTTTCTGTCTCATTTGAATTCAACTCGCACCGCACCCTCCCAACTCGCTTCCACACAATTTATATACACATGCAGCCCTGCATGCATTCGCAAACATACATGTGCACGCACACAGTTATACACAAGCTCAGCCCTCCCCCACACGAACAAGCTAACACACACACACACACTCTCGATGTTTCAGCGGGAGTGGTGCCTGACAGGAACAAGTGACAGCTCCCTAATTACCTCCTCACTGTAGACGCTGACGCTGCCTGAGACGCACTGCTCATTTTCCTCTTTCTCCTTCCTCCATCTTTCCTTCCCTCCCTCCGCTCTATCTCACCCACCCTCCTATTCCCTTTCTTCCTACCCACCTCCTGTGGTGAATTATGCATGTCCAGGATCTCCCAGTCTGCATTCACACCAGCCCTGCAGAGACCAACCACCTATATGTTCCCTTCGCCTGTCCTTCTCTTTCCTCTTCCTACACATTTCCACTCATTTATCTCCAGTGTTAGAGAGTGGAAGTGGAATATTAACACAAAACCCCCCCTTAATCGATAAATACTTTTCAGCAATGCAACTGGCTACTGTATGATGAAGGGGAAAGGCTAAGGGGACACTCTGCTCAGAATTGGCCCTCCTCTTTGCAGCCCACTGGGACAAGTTTTCCCTGAGGTGTCTAAGGGAGGAAGAAGAGGGCCTGTGGAGGCAGGCTGGGATCTCCAGAGAATGATAACATTCACACTGGAGTCCCACCACCACCACACACCTACCCACACACCCTGGGTGTCAACTCAAAGGCCCAGATTGCATTTCCAGTTGACGCCTGCTGGCCCCACAGGCATGTTTTGTTCTAATAGAAAATGGAACCTTAACCCCCCCCCCCCACCCACACACACACACACACCCTCCACCCTGGCAGTGTGATTGTCCAGTGGGAGCCAGTCCACAAACACCAATGCTATCTAATCATAAGACAGGGAATAGGAAGGAAAAGCTAGGATAAGGAGTAAGGTGGGGAGAAGAGGATATGGTAGGAGGAAGAGAAGATTTTTTAAAGAGAACCAGTTGGAATAGATGGGTGGGGGGTGCAGTGGAGGTGGGGGTAAGAGGGTTGACATAGAAAGAAAAAGAGAAGGGGCCAGGAGAGTCAGCGAGGGAGAGAGAGAGCAGAAAAGGACAGAAACAATCCTAAGAGAGAAGAGGCAGCAAGATAGCACATAGGAGTAAGAATAGAGAGAAAGCATACAAAGAGTGGGGAAGCAAAGGGGCTGTTGGTGGCATGTAGGCAGCTGATAGTGTGTCACTGACAGGCATCACTCAGGGGAGAGAGTCGCCAGAGTGCTGGTTAGATGAGCCACTGCAAACAATGCAGCACTTTGCAGTGCTGTACAAAACAAGCCTCAGCCACCATATTGTTTTAAAACAATGATGAACCGAATGTACCAACTCTGTAACCCCGACTGGATGACGTAAAACATCAAAGCCTTTTTTTCCTTATTTGGCTTTACTCATATCATGGTTTCGCTTTGTAAGAAAAAAAGTCTTCAGAAGAAGAAGAATATAGTGACGTGTCCAAGTCAAAGATGATATTACCAGAATGCAGAGGTGTGGACTCGAGTCACATGACTTGGACTCGAGTCAGACTCGAGTCATTAATTTTATGACTTTAGACTTGACTTGAAAAAATGTTCTAAGACTTGTGACTTGACTTGGACTTTTACACCAATGACTTGGGACTTGAATTGGACTTGAACCGGTTTACTTGAAAAGACTTGATATTTTACCCCAAATATAAAATTTAACATGCATATTATATAGAGATTGAAAATGTGACGTCATTCACGGGTAGAACCGCAAAGGATTCTGGGAACTCGTGGCAAGCGGTACTAGCGCACGCAGGCTTTCAATTGAAATCAGTCACACAGCGATAAAAAGAAACACAAAAATGTCAAGAAGCTGTTGTATTATTAACTGCAATAGCCGGTCGCATGACAGCCACGGGAAGCCGACGGGTAAAGAGATCGGTTGTTATCGGATTACGTCGTTGAAGAGAAATTGTTCGAGCCATGTTTCCGAAGTAACAAAGACGCGACTGGATTGCAGCCATTCAAAGATCAAATATAACGTCCCAGAACACTCCAGCTCACAGGTTAGTCTGCTCCAAGCATTTACACAAAGGTCAGTCTGCTGTTGTAGTTAATGCGTCATTTTTCTTAACATAATTGGTGATATAGGTTACAAGCAAGTCTGGCGCTGAACAGAAATTGTCGTGCTATGCTCCTTTATTTATTGTGCATAAATAGTGAATTGTCCTGACACAATATTGCGTTTCGCCTCTGTTATTATGGTACATTGACAAAAACATATACTTTTATTCACAGAATAAAACAGTTGTTTTGTATCACTAATTGTCCAGTGCGATTACAGCATACAATATTATTGTCACTGCTACATTTCTGTAAGGCGTACCAGAAATTATTTCCACTACTAATTAATTACCGTTAAGCTCAAAGGTTATATTAATAAACGGTTAACGATTGTGTATTTATGACGACGATTTGTGAGACTGGTAAACTTATGATACGTACGATGGTCTTTACTTTCTACACGGTGCATTTCAAGGTCCTGTACCCATCCGTCGGTAAACTGTACCTGGGCTTGTTGCAGTGACCGGAAGTTACTAAACTTCACGAGTGTATGCACTCACAAGAACCGTATAATTATAAATATGCATATAAATATGCTACGATGAGATAGCTGACTTCATCTAACTAGCAAATGTTGTCCAGGCTACGTTGGTGATGCAGTTTTTTTAATGTATATGATATTTTTGTCATGCGATTTTAAAGCCGGTGTTGTGCCAAAAAGTGATTTCCAGTGTTTCTGTGTATTTTTTATGTGTAATATCTTTACGTATGTTCGTAAATAGACTTCGGTGAACAGGGGATACAAAGGGGTTACATAAAGAATTAAAAAATTATCTGTTTTTTAAGTATCTTTACAACTTGTACTTACATTATAACCAATCCGGTCCTTTATCCCCACTTAAAATATTTTTACAGAACTATTGTAATATTTGCTGCCATTTCTGCTGTCCTGTTGGGCAACTTACTCTTACAAAATACATTTTTAATGTTAATGAGATTTTTTTTACTGCATAAATAAAGGTTATATAAAAGTCGCTGCCAAAAACTGATTGCGGCTTGTATCTTGCTACACGAATGTTGTTTGTGGCTCAAGATGACTTTATGTCATCCATAAGGGATGCATTTGACATATGTTTAACATATTATAGCCCAACAAGTTACTTATAGCACTTTAAATATGAGCAATCGCTTTTTGGCAAATACCGGAAATCAGTTTTTGGCAGACAATCACTTTTTGGCACAACACCGGTCCTACAACCGCATCCAAGAATAACATGCAGCTTATCTCAGAACTGTCGGTGAAAATTATTCTTGGAGCTAGGTTTAATTGAGCTGCATTTTAAAGAGGTGCAATTTCACAATTTGTGTATATTTTCTAAGTTCACTATTTTGTCATGTGTTGAGAAAAACACAGATTTAAAAATTACATGGTCTAATATTTACATTTAGCATAACTGCAACATACTTTTTTTTTTTTTTTTTTTTAAAGACTCGAAAGGACTTGAAATTCAAAATTTCAGACTTGTGACTTGACTCGGACTTTTACACCAGTGACTTGAGACTCGACTCTGACTTGCCTGACATTACTTGAGACTTGACTTGAGACTTGAGGATAAAGACTTGAGACTTACTTGAGACTTGCAAAACAATGACTTGGTCCCACCTCTGCCAGAATGTTCAGCTCTTAGAAAGCAGGTGTAGCGCTTCTGCCCCAGGATTTTATGTGGATGAACTGGATGTGCAGCCTGTTTCCTCTAAAATCAGCAGCATCCTTCAGCTTTTCTCATCACTGTGGGCTTAATATTTACATAAATGCATCAATTACTTCATACTAACACAAAAGGTTTTTAAGGTTTTTGAGATGCTGCACATGCAGCCAATAAATATTCGTTAGACTTTGGCCATTTAAAAAAAAGAAGAAGAAGAAAAATAAGTGTCACACCTGATTTACTGGTGAAGGGAAGTTTGAGAGCAATTTAGTAGTTCTGAACAACTTTTGTCGTGATCAAGAGGGATGACTGTTTTTCCTCTTTAAAAGAGTAGTTATTAACTCTGCCAAGTAGCACAACAGCACACTTAGTCCAACACCAGTGTTTGTGCTGGCTCCGATAAATGCTGTGACTCATAAATGGTGCTTTATAATTCCTACACTTGCCAGTGGAGCCTCACTTTAACCTGTTTTAGTCATAGTCGAACTAATGATTTAACAGCAAGAAGTCTGCTCCAAAAATGAAGCGCAGGGCATTTTCAAAAGCATCACAAGCTGTCCTTACAAAACGGCGCTGCTATAGAAATAAGGGAATAGATTTTTTTTCTTTTCTTTGCTCTACTGCCCTTTAAAGCAAGATGCTGATTTTTTGATTTTTTTTTTCCCGTCTTCAGAACAGATAATCAAAAAGTTTACTGTCACAAAGACCAAATGTATCTGTTTGTGGAATATAATTAATATGAACTGTGTGGATCTGGGGAGGTGGAACAGAAACAAAATCTGCTGCAGACGAACCAAGATCATTTTTTATTGAGTCATATGTCCTAATACGGCCTTCAGTAGCTTGGGTGGACAAGCATATGAAAGTAAGAAGAAATATTTTAGTTTATATGTAGAATTTTTTTAAATTATTCTAACAATCAACCAGTGGAAGAAAGTATTTCCTATTCTTTAAAACACCAAAGTGCAAACGACCTGCACTGAATACTATGAATCAAACAAATTACCTTTCTCTTTTAAATAAGTAATTAACTATCTCCAGTATTGTGAGCACCCATAATGCTGAAAATTAAGAATTCCACATCGTGACCACTGTTTTAAATATATAAATTTGCCAGTTATGTACTCTTGGATATGATCTACAATCGTGCATCCCATTTTAAAAGCTCATATAAAAATCTTATGTTACAAATTAACTGTTAATCTGTTAGATCATTTCAGTGGACTAAAGATGTGGTTATCTAATTATATTTGACTTCAGTATGGACTTGAATAGAATAGAGACGTATCAGGTGGCATGAGACAGATCTATGTTTCCCCTGAGAGATATTAAGACGCTGGAAACACTTTTTATCTGGCAACAGCAGTGTCAACAGAACAAAAAAATAAATAAAATACTGTCATTTTAGAAAACACAATCAAATACTAAAGTGATTCAGTGTTAACGGCAGGTGGAAAAAATTAATTCACGCAATCAGAATATTTAAACGAACAAGCAAATTTTGAGCTTATTTAAGTTTCAGTAATCTGAGCATCAGCATCACTGTAATTACTCAATTAAGGTAAATTACAAGTATTTAAAATTTGCATCATGTTAAACAGATGTACTTAGTTACTTTCCTCTTTTTAAAAATGCATACAAAAAAAATATTGCATTTTATTTTTGGCAACTGTCGAAATAATTCAAATTTTTGCTATTTAACATTTGAGTTAAACAAATGAAAAAAGAAAAATCAACTTCTTTTCTGGCACTGTGAATTATTCCAGAGGTACCTGAGTGACCAGCAGAGGGTCCACCACTCCTCGTTCTGCACAACGCCTGCTCCCAGATAGGAGAGCTCATTTCAGAGTGTGTTCTTAAGGGCCATCAAGGTCTTGGAGAAAGACTGCGCCGCTGCAAACGAGGGGAGAAGGACAGAGGAGAAGAAGAGGAGGGGTCAGGAAGAAGCACACCGAGTGGCTGTAATGGCTTTTCAGTGTAAATTAAGAAGCAGGGAGCTGTTTGGGTCTGCCTCTTTGGAGTGGTGACCCTTATTCACACAGGTCGTCAATGCCTCCGCACCATCGTACGCTCGTCACAATAGTTTCTCCTCCCAATCAGCTTCGCGGCACCATTTATCTGACTGCCACTGCCCATGATTTATTGCCCCAGTCCCTGCCACTGGGGTTGAGTGTCATCGGGCCACTGCCATCCTGCAAAGTCACTACAAAGCCCTTGTTTCTCACCTAGACCCGTTGTTGGGCTCCAGCTGTCTGCAGCAGGGTTACCTGATACAACAAGGTAATTCTGGTCAGACAGAAACATAATGACTTGTCAGGATCCTTCATTGTTTCTTTTTTTTCCCCCCAGCTATAACAGACTTATACAGTAAGAGTCTCTGAACACAAATACAACACAACCAGGCCCTAATCTGTCCACTCAGACAAGGTTATGTTTGGTCTTTTTGTACCAAAGCGCCTCACACTCCTTTCCTCCTTGTGCTTTTTTTAGTCTCTTATGGTAGGTCACAGCCTTCTTTGCTCTTTTTTTTCACTCAATGCTATTTAATTTTGCGTGTTATATATAACAAATACAAACTTTTGTTTCATTTCAAGTGATGTGTAGTGAGAACTAATCATAATGTGA
This sequence comes from Copadichromis virginalis, assembly GCF_057382275.1. NCBI lineage: Eukaryota > Metazoa > Chordata > Actinopteri > Cichliformes > Cichlidae > Copadichromis > Copadichromis virginalis. The sequence goes on from NC_140629.1 coordinate 16,469,068, forward strand.
AATGTAGACATGTACTCTCAAGTGGATCATCTACGCTGCTTTTCTCTGATTTTAAACGAGGTTAGCTTTGGGCCGTAAATTTCTAATCGCTTACACGCCGCCCTGTTCATTTTTGCAGTTCAAACTTTTATTGTGCTCGAACAAATTCTGCTGCGTTGCCTAAAATTGCAGCATGAGAAAATTACAGAGCAGGGGGGGGAAATGAGCGAGGACTTAAGCACGGGTGAAGAAGCATTACACTGTTGCTAATTACTGCCTCATTAGCAACAGTGCTTAGCCATGTGGACAATAGCAGCAGAACAGCTGATAAAAACACATGCAGAGGCTACAGTTGAAAGAACAGTGCTCTGTTTTATGTCTTTATTGGCTCACTATACATTTTAGCACGGGGACGTGCAAAGCACTGGGGATGAAGCTGGTAATTAAAGCGGTAACTATGGTGCGATGACGGATAGTCAGGCTTTCGGTGCACTAGATTTTGCAATAGTTGCGGTGGCGACTATGTTTGCGCAAATACCACGACTGAGCAGCAGCCCTATCACACACTTTTCATCCCCACACCTACACCTTATGCCTCTACCCTTTCCTCCCTCCCAACCCCGAGGCCTCCAGATGTTGCTGTCACCCCTGTTCTGCGGAGGCGCTGCAGTGTGGAACTGCCTGAAGTGATGACAATAAACACCTCCGCCATAACCTGGGCCTCCGCATTTGCATATTTGCCTGGTTTAATTTGAGGGGGAAGTATGCAAATATATGCAAAATGAAATCCATCTCCTAATGACATGAGACGATTAAACAATTTTTATGCTTAAATATTCTGTTTAATGAAATCAAACGGGCCCACGCTCCGCGACAAATTTGCCTAGGCATGGGCAAAATTAGAGGATATCACAAAAAAGGAGAACTGGGAAGAAGTGAGTGGAGGGAGGGGAGTGAGGGGGGAAAGGAAATGCCTGGTTGGTGTGCATGACAGCTTTTTAAGTGTCCCTCACATTGAAAACAAAAAAAAAACAGTAAGCTCCTGAATTCAAATAAGATTTCTATAACAATTATAAAATCTGTCAGTTCCGCCTTTTCATACACCCACTTCCTCAGTTGAAAGAACAGTGGGTGATGAAGGGCAAAATGTACTTCTAAAACATTCTAAAATACTATCTATATCTGAAATGATGTATTTTTTCAACTCTCTCCAAAAAGCTGCACAGTGTTCCAGCAGATATAATGTCGAACTTGGAAGGAGCACACTCTTTACAACGCTCATTCTCATATTTAAGCCTGTTCAGTCCTTAGTTCAGGAAAAGCACTACCTCCGTTAGTCTGCAGTTTAACAAATAGGAAAATAAAATGATTTCCTTGTCCAAGTCAGGGCCTAAAGACACGATCACCCAGGAACAGAATACATAACGAAGGAGACAGCGCTGTGATTAAAGTTGGAAACACAGGGAGCGCAAGAGAGAGTAATATGTGACTGCTTAATTGTGGCTTTGCAGGGAGCTGGTGACTAATGGCCTTTCCGCAGAGCTGTTCAAGCCATGAGCTGCGCATTAATATAAAGGGGGTTATTATTATGTTTTAGCTTCAGACCTGATTAATCACATGGATTTACTTCCAGCTCAACACTTTATACAGAGAGCCATGCTGCTGTTAGGCAGCCATCAAGCTCATGATGTAGGTGCTTACGCCTTCTTTGAAATGCAAATGCTGGACAAGATACACAGTACGTGGTTAAAGCAGGTTAGACTGTCAGATAGAAGCGATTCTCGCAGGTAGCAAACCCAAAGCTATAATCATGACTGTCAAACAGATGATAAAGCTGGCTATAGAGGGTTTGACCTCTTAGCTGTATGTACAGTATTCAGCAATCATTATTAAAGAGGCAGGGGTTGAAAATGAATATTGATGGCGATAGCCATGCGCACAATTGCCAGACTAGCTGACAACGCAGCATGAATGTGGTGTTGGTTGGCTCTTCTAGCTTCCATGCCGCCTAAGAGTAGTGAAGGCCTCAGTTGGACCCCAAGGCTGGGAGGGATTTATTCAGCCTGATGCTTTGTTGCCCCCTAATCCTTTTGGCTTATATATTATCCCTGCCTTCCCTCCGACAGCAGGCTAATAGAGGAAAGGAGCTGGAGCACTCCTCGTAGCACACTCCTCTCTCCAAATAGATAGAAGAGTTAAACTCTTGATTACTACGAGTACAGATGTTAAAGGAGACACAAACTGAGACTCAGAAACACACATACGCCCGTACACACAGTTAACTGAAGTGGTGGTTGTGGGGTGGATCGGGCGGAGAAAAGCTCAACTTGTTGTATCACACTGATCGATTTCAGGCTACTCCAACAAGATCCTCTGCGCTTATAACTCACAGTTCCAGATGATGCACTGCTGGAAGTGGGACAAGGGTTGGGTTAGGGTGGTTAGCAGCTCCTCTGGTTGCACGGTGCCCTGCCAACAGTTATGACAATCCCATGATGTCAGACGTAGAGGGAGATGGCAGGCTTGAGAACAGAGTCTGTCTCTGTGTGGGTTCATGTGTGCATAATCCCGTGCATGTGTGCCAGGTGCGCAGTCAAGAGTAGGGAAACCGGTATAGACCTCACACATGCAACGTAAAGTATTACAGGCGGGGTGGAAGGGGAAGCGAGAATAGGTGGGGAATCGGATTATTAACCCTTAACACGGAGCTTGATGTGGTTTCCTAAAATTATGGCACGGGGGGATTTATGTGATCCCCATAATCCTGTAGGCCTTGATGCTCAAATCCATTGTCATGCTTCACTTTTTATAAGGGGAAATTTCCATGACTTCAGCTCCCCACTTAGATTGCACTGCACATAACCACAATCACACACACACACACGTACACATAGCCGCTGCCCATTCAGCATTGCTGCCTCAATACCCTTAGCGTCGCATTTCACAGGACATGTCTTTGATGATACACTCCTCCTTTTATTCATCGTTTACATCCTTATATGACTGGGCTGATTACGTGTAATTCCTAGTTCACTAAATAGTAGCGAGTCAATGAAAAGAAACATGAAACCCCGGGTAATGAGGCTTTTGTTCCTTTGCATTAGAAACAAGTAAGCAGAGAGATAATTGTGACGTCTGGGTCCGTAAATCGTGCCCATTTTAATCAGCTGACATCAGAGAAGTTGACTTTAAAGCAACCTCGAGGAGCAGCAGGTGACTTGTTTGTGTAAAAACTGAAGCAAATGAATAAAATGAATTAAATAAAAAGTGAACTCGAAACCGAAAGTGACAAAAGGGTGAGCGAGTGAGGAATATTTCCCCACTTGCTTCAGATATTTCAGCACTTAACGGTTTCTCATCACATTTGCATGAACATATGCGTTCTGTCTTTGAAATGAATTTCTGCAAATGTGTCAGGAAGTTAATTAGCTCTGTGTTTTTGCATGCCGTTGAGTGTGCACGTGCATTTGTAATTGCATGTGTATGTGCGTCAGAGTCTTTCCTTTTCTTTTTTTTTTTTTGCATGTTTCACCCCCCACCAGTGAGAGACGACAAAGTCACAATCATATTTGTCACAGCTGGTGGTAAATGTGTCTTGCTAAGTCATTCTTATTGTTTTCGTTTCTTCTAGATGAAGACTTAAAGCATCATTCCGCTCCTCGCCCTCTGCTCTCCTTTTCCCTTTAGCGCATTTAAGCAACAAAACTTTCTCAATCCCCTTTTAAACCTCTTTCTTTCAAACCCTCTTTCCCCTCCACGTTCTCTCTCCCTCCTTTTGCGCTATGGTCATTTAATCCATCTAACCAGCTGGAAAGATAAATATTCCTTAGTGGAGTGTGAGGCCCCTGCCTCTCCACTCACGCAGACCGGAGATGAGGAGAAATTCTGCCTCTCCGCCGAGCTCAGATGCCTTAATAAAGTCTTCCACTCAACCAGACGCTGACATGAAGATGACTGCAAAGATCCTAACACTTCATATGGGCTTTCTCCTCTTATTCTAAAAGAGTTCAATCTTTTCGTTCACTTGACTCAATTTATGCAATAGCTATCACGCGTGAAGTCACATAAGGCATTTTTTTAAGAATAAAAGCAAAGTTGGCTTAGATTTTTTTTTCTTTTTTTAAAAAAAAAAGGTTATTGCCTCCTGTGATGAAATCGGGTCTAAAATCACCTCACTATCCTACATTTCTTCATAATCTTCTGTGAAAAGCCTGTAGGGATAAGACTTGTATATTTTCTTACATTATATGCTATTATATAGTCTAGCACTACCATCACGCCTATAGCATGTACATTTTCCAGGCTGCGTTTGGCTGATTATCCCTGAAGGAGGAATGTGGATGGGTTCCTGAGGCTGACTCATGGTTTCTGTTTGGAGAGGTCCAATTCAGTGCCGGCTGGCCCGACTGGAACCTCTGTTTACACAGCCTCTCGGGCCAGACTGGGAGGCCCTATTTTCACACCCAGGTGCTTTCCAAAGAAAACCTCCTGCAGAGGCCCCTTGTCTAAGGTACAGCACACTGAGAACCATACATACTGCCTTGAGTTCCTGCTGTCGTGCTGCACGCTTCAGCTGCACGCTTATTATAATAATACAGAATGTCACATAAGACATAATGGAAAAAGCACTGCATGGTATTTGTACTCAGCCTAAAAGTAATATTTTTACCCCTCACATGGATAGCGTGGATATAATAGCAAATACATATTCTCTGCATCTTATCTTGGCATTACTCACTGCGGGGGAATTTGGTTGCTCTGTGTGTGTTATTTGGTTGAGGGAGTTTGAAAAATTGGTATTCTAAAGGCTGATAACTCTTCAGACTGCTCCACTGCTGGAATGAGTCGGCATGGCCCTCTTTGTCTGTTTAGGAGTGTTAGACCTTAGCCTTCGGATATTCAGAGAGATGTTCTGCACTGGGTTTACCTGGGGAGTGAGGCCACGGATATGCAGAGGCAAAAAGCTTGCACCAAGTGGTCACAGAAATGATGGGACGGGAAAGCACTATGTCACATTTTACGCAACAACAGCAGCATCAAAAAACAACAAAACAAAACCGTTTTAAATCATTTATGCTTAAAAGAAAATCCGTTCGCTCGGATAAAGGCAGGTGCACACTTAGAGTTCCACACATATGAGGCAGTTGTGGCTGAAAATGCCACACCAAAGCTTCTTTTCAGAGTAAAAAAGGCCATGCATATATGTATATCATAATTACATTCCATATATCTTCCAAAATCCCATTTTCATCAGCGGTAATTCTGCTGCACAGGAGTAATGGATATATTATGCAGTTATGACAGGCCTAGCTCCCTCCCTATCCCCTCCCCATCAACAAGAATACCCCCCCCCCCCCCCTACCCCTTTACCCTTCACTCAGACTGCTGAACAATCAAAGCAAACAGCAAAAACATGCAAAATGAGGGATTTTCACTTTGAGTCTGTGAAACGACTGGGACAAAGACGTGATGGGAGGCGGGTAAAAGAAGCAGCCACCTCTCTAAGAAGAGACAGTCGAACTCAGCGTGGAGTTCTCAGACTGAGAAGAAAGAACGAGCATTGTTCTTCTATTCTTTTATTTTTATTTTTTAGTTGTTTTTTTCCACCAAAAAAATAACACAGAGTGTCTGACTGTGAGGTTACAGGACCTGTTATGAGACACTGATCATATTCCTATAAACCTTGATTTAAGGAACGATGGCCCTTGGTGAGTGCACAGGGAGGAATGAATAAATGTGCACGTAAATGACTAGGCCAGTGATTGAGTGAAGAAATTATTGAGCTGGTAAATGAACAAATGTTTGAGTGAGTGAGCGAGCGAGTGAATGGCTGGGACATTGAGTATGTGTCTGACTGAGTAACCGAACTGGTCTGAAAGCCACACACACTAGAGGCAATCCAAACAAACAGCTCTAAGTGCTGCAGTGTTCGCTGAGGGACCTGGGAAAAGCCCCATCAGCCCAGTGAATGAGAGCATTCTGCCCCCTTGCAGCCTGTTATTAAAATCAATTAATGACGGGGAGGGAGGCCCCTGTAAAAGCTGACTTGTTGGGCTCTAGGGGTCTTTTGTGACACGTTGCCTTTCTGGATCACTTGTGCCATATGGAACCTCCCCTCTTGTGGCACATAACTCACTTTTATGAGAGCCTCATTGGCTAATGATGGAATAGTGCATGAACACTGAGCATAGGGAGTGTTCCTGTACCCATAACTGTCACTCCCTCTGCTGCCGTTGTCTTTGTCACTCTGATCTTTGCTGAGACGCTGCCCAGAGATTTTTTCTTGCTCACAGTGGGCCTTTAGGATGACTATGCATGAGTATAATTAGTCCACGCTCAGTAAAGGTAATTAGTGGATTCACTTATTTGACGGAAATCTATTGTTCTGTTATTTCTTCACATTAGTATATGGATTGTAGTATTTGGCTTGTGGTCCATAAGTGTCTGTAATAATGAGAAAAATCTAACTTTTAAAAAGATAGAATACTAGATCTTCAGGGCTGGAATGTCCCAAATTATAACATTAGACAGCAGTCACATTAGACACAGTCATTATTCCACACGAGTCACGTGTCTAATGTCATATGACTTAAATGAAGATTTGAGATGGTTATCATCTTCTGTTGGTTAAAAAAATGCTCATGTGGTTGGTCAAATATCATTTAAACAATTAGATGTTTTGGCCTGCCTATGAAGGCTGCCAATGTTACACCAGAAGACGCCCTGGATAGGAAGAAGTGGAGGAAGGCATGCAAAATAGCGGACCCTGCATCGCGGGATATAAACTGCTAGGAAGAAGAAGAGATGTTTTGGCCTCACAGAGAATCATAATAATGATGGTTTTAAAGTATGAACTATTAGCTTTTTAAGTTCAACATCTCAGGAGCAAAGAGCTCACATCCTCGGTAAACTGGGGCAATGCTTTGTCTCAGGCTATACTCTGACATTTCAGCACATGCAGTAACTTAAAAAATAATGCACTCCATTTATTTTCATAAACTTAAAAGTAATCAATGTAAAATACAAAAGAGAAGCACTGGTTTGAGGAAGCTGCCATGCTGCCCCCCCCCATCTTGAATACAGTCACGGCACAAAGTGGACATCACCTTTTCACCTAATTGTGTTTTTGTAGAAACCAGCTACATACGTAGTATTCCTTCTCCTCCCTCATTTCCACCTCATCCACTTTGCCTTATGTGAAGCTGAAATCAGGACTCTAAAACATGAAACCATGCATAAACATGTTTATTCTATTTCATTTTTTATTATTACTATTTCTCATTCCCGATACTGTAGTAATACTTGTTGTCAGCAGATTAGACCTGCTACCCTTGCGTCTCAGGAGAGCAGACTGAGTGTCACTTAAGCAACAAAAACAGCTGGCTAACATCAAGCTAACATTATGGCAGCTAATGTTAGGCTCAAGTGTCCTAAAAATCACATGTTCCCTCTGGTAAACAGTTTGATTATAATCTCACATCAAATGACAGTTTAGTTGCCATGTCCACTTCAAAGATGTTTCACTAATGCCGATTAATAGCAGCTAACACAACCAAAACAGCAGCTCTTCACAACAGAAAAGTTCAGAATATCCTCAACAATTCATCTCACAATTACTGTGAGCAGAAGTGACACATCTGACACATCAACTCGTATCATACTTCTATCCAGAGTAAATACACGTGGACACAGCACAGTAACAGCCTACTTATGATTTGTCCTACAGTGGCCACCATAACTTGATATGGGAGGGGTCAGAAAACAAAATGTAGTTGTGGACTGAGGCACTGTGATTAAATACTACACCTGAAACCTCAGGAAGAGTCCAGCCCTATTCTGGATGTGCAAATGGCAGTACTCGTAAAAGGAGCCTTTAGGTTCAGTAAACAAATATATTTAGCTAGCTTACCTGGTGCTAGCCTAGGTTGACGGCTGAAGTCAAAGATGTTGGATTTAAGTTCATACTCCGCTTTTCCACTCTAATTTGATGAATTTCTCATACACACATTTGGAGAGAATTACATTTTCTTCTCAGTTCTTATAATTTTTCATTTGGCTTAAACCTCCCTGGAGGGGTGCCAAAAATTCCTCCGTGCAAGAAAACCTTGACTACTTGCTGACTTCAAAGACGACGTCACTAGCTGGAGAAAAGTGGTTGTTTTACAGCGTTTTTACAGTTTGTTTTGACTGACAGACTGAAAGACAATATTGTGACTTAGTATGACAACACATCTCATACCTGCCTGTCTTTACCGTTTTCTACACATACCAAATGTATTGGCACTGAAGTGTGCTATAGAAACACACTGATACATGCAAACTAACTCAGAGATAAATAGTTTCTGAATCTTGGTCCAGCTTCGGGGAAGACAGGCCCAATTGAAGAGGAGATTGACCGTTATAGTGAGGCATGGTGGCTCTGCTGGGGGATGGAGGCGGTCCATTTACCAGCACTGAAAGAGCTCTGCGCTCATTTTTAGCAGTGTCCCACAGGGTGAAGGAAAGGAAGACAGACTCGGCTGGATCTCTTTTTGCCTGTCTGAGGGAAATTGTTTTGCTGTCTTGTTTGAAGCGCTGAGTGTGTTTTGCAGTTTTACTCTGCAATCAAAGGTGCCCCCCACCTACCACCACCAACACCACCACCTGGTGGTCTCAGCATAGCGCTCAGCTTACTGTTGACAGCCTCACCTTGGTCACACGCGAGCCTCAAACATGCGCACTCGGCAATTTCACAGAGATCAGTAACAAGGGGATGCCTTCTCCTTAGACATGAATTTAGCTGACCCATCAATTACATTCCCCCTGGAAGAACATAACATGATGATAATTATGATAATGACATGACATTGTGATAATGACATGATAAGGAAGTGTAAGATGAATCTGCCCACTGTGCAGTAAGCGCTTATCATCTTCGCAGAGGAGGAACGAGACCTGACAAGAGCTGCTTTTAGAGTGTGTGTGTGTGTGTGTGTGTGTGTGTGTGTGTGTGTGTGTGTGTGTGTAAAGAAGGGCTTCGGTATGCGTCAGGTGTATGCAGTGCTCATGAAGAGTCACGTTTGCTTCTTTTATGTAAGTCAGTCAGTTTCAGTTTATGTATTTTTATGACCAAATGGTTTGTCTGCCTTTTTCTTCTTTTGGCTCCTCCTTTTAGGGGTCGCCATAGCTGACCACTTGGGTCCATCTCCCCCAATGCTTTGCATCCTCCTGTCACACCAACCCTTTGCATGTCTGTCCTTCATGAATCTTGTGATTTTCCCCTTTTCCACCTGCCTGGCAGCTCCATTTTCAGCATCTATCCCTCCTCTGCACATGTCCAAACTATCTCAACCTTGTAATCTTTGTCTGTGAGGTACTCGATCCAAGCTGTCCCTGCAAAGCTATTTTCGGCTGCTCCCTTGTCACAGTGGGTAGCTGTTCAACTTTTCACCATAAAGTTTAGGGTTCAATTTACAATTCTGTTGGTCGCTTTCAGTGCTCTTCATGGTCAGACCATGCTTGCTTGCTTACAGTATATTAGTGAACTACTTCAACTGTATGTCTAACGGTCTCTGAGGTCAGCTGATCAGTGCTTGCTAGCTTCACCTAGGTCGCCATTAAAGGTCTGATGTTGTGGCTCAAATTTGCTTCCGCTGGATTTAAGATCTATGGATACTGTCGATACTTTAAGAGGAAGCTTAAGACCTACCACCATCTCCAAATCGTACACCTTTACTAACATTTCACTCTCGGTTCTGTCCATCTGTCAAAAACCACCCCTGACCCTCATTTCCACCCTCTCCACCCTGCCTGCGCTCTCTTCTTCACCTCTCTTGTCTCTTCTCTGTTGCTTTGGACGGTTGACCCCAGGTATTTAAACTCATCTATCTTCACTATCTCTACTCCTTGCAGATCCCTGTTACACATATCTCTCTCTCTCTCTCTCTCTCTCTCTCATTCACACACGTTTTCTATCTTGCTTCTACTGACTTTCATTCCTATTTTCTCCGATACATACCTCCACCTCTCCTGGCTCCCCCCCCCCCCCCCCCCCCCCCCACCTGCTCTCTCAACTCTACACAGATCACAATGCCATCTGCAAAAATCAGAGTCCACGAAGACTCCTGCCAGACCTCATTAGTCAACCTCTCCATCACCGCTGCAAACAAGAAGGGGCTCAGAGCCGATCCTTCATGTCATCCTCACCTCCAAACCATCAGTCCTACGGCACGCTTCACCACAGTCTTGCTGCCTTCATACATGTCCTGCACCAGCCTCACACATTTCTCCGCCACTCCTGACAGTGCCACACTTTTGCCTTTCTTTAGATTTGTTTAATCTATAGGTGAGTTTGTTTGTTTTTTATGTTCAGCGACTTTTTGTCCTCTTCCACTCGTATCCTACATGCAACATCTTTTTACTTTACTGCAGCTATAATTTATCAGGGATGGTTGAATGCTGTTATTATTATCTGTAAAAGCCCGGCTAGAATTTGGAATTTCTACACTTTTGTCCATTGTTTACATATTACCTCCGCCTCTATGTGAGTCTCAACCAGTGTTTGGAGGTCCGAGTGTGTAAGGTCGGTTTATGAACTGATAGTCATGTATCCAAGCTGTAACAGCAGCCAACAGCTCTATCCTTCTTCTCTAATCATGCCAAGATGATCAATATGAGCACAACTTGAAGATTAAGTCTGGGTTTGATCATCCTTTTGGTGAACCTTTTTGCCACTCTTGTAATGTTTGTGTCTGTCTCTTGGGATTTAGTGTTTAAGGTAAAGAGAACTAAGTGCTTATTCTGCTCCACAAGTTTGGAAGTAAGGAATTGCTGAGTGTGCTGCACGTCCTTGTCTCAAGAGCGATATGCACAGCCCGCTCATATTGATGGATGTTGTCCAAATGTAAAGAGAACAGGAATCATTCTGCAGGGAGTGCAGGGAGCCTGAAAAGAATCTGAAAACCTTTTAGTGGAACAAATGAACTTGAAAAGTGCAGTGGATTTAGAGCAACCCAGCAGTTTTGTACTGTATATATCGGATTTTTTCTTTGTGTGTTCCTATGCGTGTGTGTTGGGGGGGGGGGGGGGGGGGGGTGTTCAGATTTATTATAGTAAGAAAAAAGTAAATATTTGGCACCAGGAATTCCTGAAAGAGCTAAACATTAATTTAAAGACTCTGATCAAAGACGGGCATTTTGTCTTCCTCCCTTTGAGTCATAGTCGATGTCGCTCGAAAATGCTGCCGAATACTTCATCATCCATATGCTAAATACACCATTTTTCATTTCTTGTTAATTCCCTTTCCAATACCTCCCTCTATTCCCTCCACCACTCCTAATCTGGCTATAAAGGTCAGTTTAGCATAATGACATCACAGAAACGAGCATGGGCAAACCCAGATTACTAAATCTGAGTCTAATGTGGCTTTTCAGATGAAACAGCATTAAATGACATTAACGCCACTGCATTCACTGGCAGCTTTAATGGAGATTGCTCAGGACTGGCCCTTCTTTACCCTCTTTGTATTTTTAATGAGGTGACAGAGAGAGGAAAGATTGGAATAGGATGGTCTTACAACATGCTGAGCTGGGATCAGATACAGTCCATCTATTTGTGTAATATTCCATCAGCTCTCTTACAGGGCCAGGGTTAACCTCTTCAGCGTGACTGACATTTTTGGAGCACAGGCAGCACCACTGGCAGAACTCAAAGGGACTTTTAGAAAAATATTACAGCCATCATTGCCGCGATGAGATCACTTTTTTAAAGCGAGTTCAGGCACAGATTAGCATTTACTGTAGGCTTTGGAGATGAACAAACTGCTATGTGATTATCACTGTGGTTTTGTAAGTCTGTGAATTAGCAGGCCATTTGCTCAAAATCTTTACTAATTCAACATCTGTCTGGGTATTTATACCCCGAAGCACATGTTGCCGCTTGTACCTCGAAGACAAAGTGGAAAACAAGTAGAATTCTAAGAACATATTTATTATTCTCCCGCTGCTGCAATTTTCAGTAAAAAAAAAAAAAATTTAAAAAAAAATGTGTGGAATAACAAAAAAGATGAAGAGCCTTAAACACGAGAAGACGACTGGCTCTGGCGAACGGTCTTTAACATTCATCTGTTTCTCTGCTGCTTCCAAAGAAAGATGTTTTTCTGCTTCATCTCTGCGGCAACAGCAACTTTCCCGGCACAGAAAAAAAACCAAAAAAAAAAAAAAAACACTGGAGGGAATGTTCCCTGGAAAAGAAGAAGAATGGTGACACAGGGGTCATGAATTATACAAAGGTTGTTAGAGGCTTTGCTACACTTAACATCATTAAGAACTGTATTAATTATATCTGTAGCCCTTTCTCCATTATGGTGCAAAGCAACCCTTTCACGACTGATTCATGGCATGCTGGTTAGGAAAAATACATCAATCTACATCATCTAGAGCAGCATGAACATGGGACACACACACACCCACAAGCACCCTCAAACACATTACTGGCAAAAGTGCAATCCAAACTCATAACGAACTACTTCCACAAATAAACACCTAATATTCAACAGTCTCAAATTATAGTGACTCTTGTGGAATTTATCAATAAATCATAGACTGTGTCTATCCTGGCCTCCCATGAATGCAACTTGTATGGTAAACAAACATATTTGCCAATACAGTATCATATACACTCACTGGCCAATGCTCAGTTTGTACTAAGAGGACCAAAGTGTGCCAAGACAATATGTTCCATACCATGTCACACCAGCCTGAGCTGTTGATACAATCCAGGATGGATCCATGTTTTCATGTTATTTACACCTAATTCTGATCCTGACTGTTGCAGCAGAAACCGAGACTCATCAGCTCAGGCAGTGTTTTCTTAATCTTCTGTTGTTCAACTCTGGGTGAAATAGTTAGTTTCCTATTCTTAGTTGAACACAGTGGGAACCAGTGTTGTCTTCTTTTTCTGTGGTCCATCTGCTTCAGAAACGCTCATGTGCATACTGTCGTTGTAATGAGTGGTTATCTGAGTTACTGTTGTGTTCCTATCAGCTCGAAGAAGTCTGCCCATTTGTCTCTCAGCTTTGACATCAACAAGGTATTTTTACTCAGACAATTGCAGCTCACTGGATACTTTCTCTCTGTTTTTTGGACCATTCCCTGTAAACCCTAAAGATGGTTGTGCTGGAAAATCCCAGGAGATCAGCAGTTTCTGAAATACTCAGACCAGCCCATCTGGCACTAACAACCATGCCACGTTCAAAGTCAGTTAAATCACCTTTATTCCCAATTCCAATGTTCAATTTGAACTTCAGTAAGTAGTCTTGACCATTTCTACTTGCCTAAATGCCTGTGACCGGCTGATTAGATATAATTAGGTGTGCCTAACAAAACGGCTGTTGACTGTAAATGAGTTGCAGACAGACAAAACTTGACTGTCATGTATACTATAGGTGAACGTTGCATTTGTTTTACAACTGTTCGCAAACTGTTCGTGAAAACGAGTGATTACTAAAGCATGAGTTCAAAAGAGACACATGCACTCGAGTATTTCATTTCAGAACGATTACAAAGTTTGCTTAAGTTTGGATGTTCTTCATGGAAGCAACAAAGCTTCTCTATTTTGGAGATAAACAGCATTCCTGAAAACACATGGAGCTGATCAGGGATACAACCAGATAATTGTAATATCAGCACATGGTGAGAGCACACGCCATATCAACACAACGTTACAACCCTGGCTTTTTCTATCTTTACTAGATGTCAGTTAGCCATCAAATAAAAAACAGGTTTATGTTTAAAATTAGGAATAAAAGATTCATCCTTCCACAACTATAGCTGAGGTTGAGGCCCTTTTAAAAATTCAGCTATTTAAATGGAAAAAAAGCAGCATAAACAACCAAAAGCACTTATAATAAACTATTATACTACACAAGCGTCTTCTATTATTTTCATAATCTAAACAGTCAAACCTCTTTTGATGCACAGTGAATTGGAAAAAGAGAGAACATTTTGACCACTGGGAATTTTCTGTGACCATAGCTCTTAGGGACCTGACCAGCAGTGGTCAATGTGGTCTTTAATTGTGGTGGACAAAGGATGCAGTCATGAACAGTGTGTGCCCAGTCTTTATTTAGTCCCAGAGACAAGCATTAGCAAGAAAGCCTTCAGCTGAAATGGTCCATTTATGTAAATGAGTCATACGATACGTGCAAAGAGGTGCAAGACTGCAATGTTAGGAAGAACACTTCAGTGAAGAACTTCCAGTTCTTCTTTTTTTGTAAATCCTCCTCTTTTTTTTAAACCAAAGCTCAGTCACACAACCTGCCAGGGAGGGCCAGATATCATCAACAACAACAACAAAAAAACATTTACTTAAGGGAAACAAGCTGTCATGTGGGTGGTACTGACTTATTTAAAGTGATAAATTAGGTCCATAATTTTTCATAATTAATGCTTTTCTGGTTTTGTCAACAGCTTTAGTGGCAAACGCTCACTGCTTTGGTTTTTGACTCTGAAACCATGCTGCAATGCTTTGATGAGATTGTTGTGTCTATCGATCTATTTTGTATATATCTATCTATTTATCTATCTTTCTGTCTATAGCATAAACTTACATTTGTATGAAATCTGATAAACAGCAATGCTTCAAGTTCAATAAATGCCACAATGGAAATGTCCACAGGACATGGTTGCCATAGTGACTTTTCAAAAAGCCGAGAATCCATCAGAGGAGTTACTAAACATGCAAATCACATGATTCTGATATTATTATATCTGCTGCAGGATGATTTAATTGTGTTTCACCAGTTTTGTAAATTCGTGTTTAAAAAAGGCGTATTTCTTGTCTGCTTGTATTGTATCTAATTTTTTTTGATTGCTTGGGGTTTTTTGTAGGTGGTTGAGGTCTCAGGGCATCTTATACAGCTTATACAGCTTTCACATTTTATCTTTCAGAGTCATCTTTAAATTTATGTAATAATTGTTTTCCTCACCCCATAATATCTCACTTACATTAGCATTCATATCCTTTGTTTTTTTGCCCTTACTGCTATGCCCTGGTGTAGTTTTATCAGTAGCACTGGAGATGCTTTTTGTGGAAACCAGGGACTGAGCATCACCACAATAATATCACCTTTACATTCAAACACAGTAGCATCATTCCCAGCATAGGGATTCTATTCCTGTGACAGGGACTACCAAAAAATATAGAGGGGGGCTTCAGTGAAAACCTTTTCAAACATGCCCCAGGTGTCAGGCTGTGGCAAAGGTTTCTGTTTCAATGTGCTGCCAAGAAAACACAGGAGTGGCTTCAGGAAAGCTCTGTGAAGGTCCTGGAGTGGCCCAGCAAAAATGTGGATCCTACTCAATAGAAGCATCTCCGTGGAGACCTACAATAAAAATTGCTGTGCACTGACACTCCCAGTTCAGCTCGGGTGAGTTCGAAGATTCAACAGAAGGTTTTTTTTTTTTTTTTTGGAAGACTTGAGGCTGGCATTTCTGTCTAAGGTGCTTCAACCATGTACAAAGTGAAGAATACCAACTTTGAAATAGGGTCACTCAGTCTTTTATTTTTAATAAATTTACAATACTTTTGTTAAGTCACTGTGTGCAGAGCGATGAACAGAAACAAAAAGGTTTGTTGAAAGCGTCTGACGAATTTGCGAATGCGCTGTTTACATTATGCAAATGCCTGCAAGTCACTCTGCAGGCAGTATAATCTAAATGAAAGAGAATAAGGCTCGGTCAAATTGATACGGAACAAAGCTGGCATTGATATGAAATATTTGTTTTGTACATGTTTACAAGTTTAAATCCTGCTTAAAGTTACCCTCTTTAAATATTTATCAGTCAAATCTTAGTTCACAATTACGGCAAAATGAGCAAAATGAAATCACAGTTAAAGCCCAGGATAAAGAAGATTTACTCAGGTAATTTAGGGACTTAGATTAAGATAGGACTGAATCAGATGTTTATTTCCAGATCCTCAAGAGTAAATTAATCTAAACGTGTGCCTAAATTATCAACCCAAAGCACTAATTGGTCTTTGTTGTTCAATCTTGATTTGCTGTTTGTATTTACACTATAGCATAAGGATTTCTTATCTTGCTGAAGCCACTGAGGCATCAACAGGACCGCACTACAGCTGTAAAGCTAATTAATGTGATTTATGCTTGTTTGGTTGCTTGCTAGCTTGCACATTTTTGAGGGGAGCAACATCATCTGCAAGTCATTGTCTTTGGTAAATAAGAAAAAATTGGCTTTTCAGTAAGTCTAACACTGGGTTACTCCTTTGCCTGGTGGTCTGGAAGCACGCAAAGCTTCTTTTTTTTTTTTACGCAGCCTCACACACATGTAAGCTCTGCTTAAGCCTCCGCAATAAGCTTGAGGGTTTTGAAGAGTTACACATTTTATTGTAAAACAATAAGCTCCACACTTCTTGAAATCCTAAGATGGCAATGATGGAATTTGTTTCTATATCAGAGTCAGATGGCAGTGATATTAGTGTTTGAAACAAGGACCACCAGTAATAATATGAATTTGTTTGTTATAAAAATAAATGGTATTAAAAAATATCTGCATGACACAGCACCCTCACAGTAAAAGCAGCTGATTTCACTCGCAGGCGTGGTGCAGGCAACTAGAACTAAAATCGTCTTGATGAACTCAAATGCTGTATTTCCACAAAACCTTGACATGGATAACAGCACTCTAAAAAAGTTACTTTGGGAAAGGGTGATGCTGAGTGACTCTTTAAACGAATGATGATTCAAATATGTCAGGGATTCTCAGGTATTTATTGCCTCACAGGGCCCACAAATTTCTTGCTGCACCCCTGGTTATTTATGCTAGCAAGCAGGAGAAACCACGAAAATCAGGGAAATGCTTAACACCAAGTCTTTCATTCAGTTTGCACTTCAGCTCTCTTTCGCTGTCTCCCTCTGGACCAGACTGTGCTGTGGCTGAGGCAGGACTATTTAAGGCTATGGCACTGCCATTTGGCTTGGGGGTCCACATGTGCACTGGAGGTCCTCATTTTGATTCTAAATGGCCTTGACACCAAAACAAACAAACTCTCCTCAGCGCACCAAGCAGGCCTGAAAAATTATGGGAACGGGGAGGGATATGCAATTATAGCAGCTAATTTGCGGTCACAAAACTAGCCCCATTTGCGGTGCCCCCAGCCACCCCTTTATTTCGAATATCGGGGAGCACGGGATGTATGTGTGTACGTTTGGATGGTGTCAGAAAAGGGCTTTGGGAAAAATTCCCCATTACAGCTGAAGGAGGGTCATGCAGCACCAGGGCGATGTGCATTGCTCATCACGTACGATTAGGGTTAGCGCTCTCCAAGGAGGCATCTGTTGCTAATTGAAGCAGAATAGATATCAAGGAGGTCCAAGCAGAAAAAAACATGCTCATCTGGAAGTAAATAGATTTTGGCTTGTGTGAAATTAGAACTGTGAACCACCTGCATATTGTACAGACTGATCCTCTCAATCCAAGGCTTTGTGTGTAACTGTTTGGAATTAGTTGGGTATTACATTGGCAATAATTGGTTAGGTAATTTTAAAATGAGTGATGAATTAGTTCCAAAGTGTTGCCACTACAGAAATCCACATCTAGGCATAGTGAAGCAGACAAAGAGGCTGGATTTATTATGGAAAAAAGGGGGATGGAGGGAGACAGTAGACTGAGCGTGAGCACATCAGTGTAGAGCCAAAACTGTCCAGTGATGGCAATCTGATGCGACTGAACCATGTGCCCACTGGCCAGCTGACATCAGCTAGCGCCTCACTGACCAAACCTCCCGGCCCCTTCATGCCAAGGCCAGATGCAAACAAAGAAAAACCAAGGCATGCACACACCAACACACATCCAAATAGATTTTATGTCCATGCCCATCATCCACCCCTTTCTAAAAAAAATAAATAAATAAACAAAATAAACAAAAATCAAAGAACACCGAAACTTCACACAGATTGTACTACAGAGAACAATATCACATAAACTTCTGACATAGTTAAGTGACTTCATATCTATTTAGCCACCATGCTAGCAAACGTCAAGTGCTGTATCAGCAGCTGTGGTTATATAAATCAGGCAATGTGGTTCATTCACAGCATCGATGTTGATTACTCCATCCAGTTTATTCCCTTAGAGAGTCGATGTAAATGTACAGACTAAAGCAGTGATTTATACATTTTAAAAGAAATCTTAATTTTGGCTTTGCAGCTCCATCTGAGTTCATAGCTGATAACAGAAAAAAAGGCAGAAAGGTGGCATTTAGCTCAACTAAATGGTGCTGAAGACCTTTGACAGGGGCATTATTTTTCAAGGCAATCAGCTTGTGAGCACTGGAGGCAGTGACAGTGGAAACTGTGAGCAAGAGCAGCTCAATATTATGTCTGTGTGTTGAGCTATGTGACAATTTTATGTGCCCCTTTTCATGCCCGACACATAAGCACACACATGCTGAGACATCCCGATGGAGCGACAGACCATAGCTGGGTTTATCCTCTTTGACCTTCACTGTTTGAGTCCAATGTAGGGCTCGGCTGGTTGAAGTGGTCTCAGTGTTGCGAGGGGCAGCCAAAAGCCCTACTTATCAGTGTTGTGGCTCAGTGGCTCCTTTTCTGAGTGTAATAAGTGCAGCGCACCACTGCTTCCCAATGCAGACTTTTAGCCTACGCACCCTGTCATGTCAGTCATAAACCCAGAAAATTCACTGATCATGTATGAACTGAAATCACAGAATATCAACACTTATATCGGGTCAAATGTATACATTTCACAATTTTAAGCACATTAACCCATTATGTAGATGAAAAATAACATTATGGTATTAGTAGAAAGCACAGTATTTCTTAGACTGTCTTGCCAATTATCTTGCGGGCACTTTCTCTTTATTTAAAAGTATGTCAAGGGCTCTGAATACTGGGGATTTTTTGCCTACATGAGTAAGGCCTCAGAGTTACAGGCCTAGAGGCCAGTTGGCAGCCTCTGGTCACTAGGGAAAAATCTGAATTCTTCAACTGGTTGGCAAGCAGTTGCTTGTATTTGCTAGGTGAAATCTGTCACACAGAGGGTGCTGCAGGAGTAGTGACAAGTGGCTTCCAGATAGTCGCTGACTGGTCTGTAGATCTGCGGGACTGAAGTTAACTTAAATATACTTAAATGCACTTAAATGAAGTTTATTGATCATGACGAGTAACTGTTAAAACAAAGATATGTGGTTTTTCTGATGGGGACACTACGAAGGTAGATTATGTCATTAGGGTTTGGACGCATCACCAATACTACAGCATGGTGATGCGTCCTGCTTCATTTTGGTCTAGAATTCTGCTATACCCTTTTCCAACTAATACAGTACACTCTAATATGAACAATTTCTGAGTTATTAGCATAAAAAGTGACTGGTGCTGTTCTAGATGTCCTTTCTTGTTACTACTTTTCTCCTAGACCAAACAATCTATGATGACTATTTCTTTACATTGTTAAAATTGTTGAAAGTTGAATAAGACATTTAATTTAATGTATTTCACACAGAACTTTTGGGCTGCAAAATAATTCCCCATAATAGCTGTGATCTCTATGGCAGAAACTAATTTTATTTAGAAGGCGTTAATCAGTCAGGTCCATCTAAGTCTGCCTGATCTACCTACAGTAACTCTTAAATCCAGCCTTGTAATAACCCTCTGTAATTAGGACGGAGACACACTAACAAGGGAGACAACCATCATCATCACTCAGCTACCTCATCATCATCACCATTCTCATTATCAAGCTGAAGATCAAATTCCAGCCTGGCTCCGGGATAGTGGGACTTCAGTTCACCTGATGTATTGTGCATCATTAGATTGTTGTTATTACTGTGCCATGGGGAGTCAAACAGGATGGAGATTCAGTCTTGTAATATTCTATACAGCCTAGTAGGGAGGACCCACTTGACATTCTCCACCTAATGGCAACAATATATTGAGGCAAAGAGCTGAGACACTAATTTGTTTACTTCCATCTTTCCTCTTTCGGTTTCTTTTCTATTTATTTCACACATATATATACAAAGCAAACTATGCTGCTACAAAAACTTGATCAACAAAAGTTGATCAATGAAATATAAATGCTAAATAGCCCTTATCAT
This sequence comes from Copadichromis virginalis, assembly GCF_057382275.1. NCBI lineage: Eukaryota > Metazoa > Chordata > Actinopteri > Cichliformes > Cichlidae > Copadichromis > Copadichromis virginalis. Next base: position 16,489,162 of record NC_140629.1, read on the forward strand.
TGATGTCTAATAGATTGAATGAACATGCCTCTATTCACCATATTGTTAGCATGCATCTATTTGAAGCACAAAGGAAATGGAAAACATACCAATGGATAGCAACCAGGCTTGTCCATGGAGCCTGTCCACCACCATGCTCCAACAGCGCTGCGAGGCACCCAGTGCTTAAAAGGCAGCTGCCTGATGATCGATGACTTCATCTAGTCTGCCTGATTCCTCCACTTGTGCTGAGTGAACACTTAATGTAACAGGCCCACAGAGAAATGCCTTGATTAGGTTGTGAGAGCAAAGAGCCACAGGGAGCCACTTAAAGGGAGAAGCTTTCCGTACAGCAGTCTTTACCAGACCATACATACACTTAGTGACGTATGTGATGCCACTAACACACAACATCATTCTCACTTCATTGTGCAGCTCAGTAAGCATGCACACACACCACTCAACTCTGTTGCCAGCAGGACCAGACCATCCAGCACAGCTGGTGTATCCCAATGTTGACTCTTCAGTTGGGGAGGACTACTGCAGGGATTTACCATATCACTGTAGGCAGTGCAGAGATTGTTTCGGTATGAGTCCATCAAGCTTTATCTCTCCCCAAGGTACCCACGCAAATCTCTCCTATAAATAACCTGTTCTTAATTCTGATTTCTTAATGTAACTCCCGCAGAGAAGACTAATCAGTTTTATTGAAGCTGCCAGATAACTTGTTCACACATAGTTTGCACAAAGTATAACTGCTTTAAAGGACTGATTACATTATTTTTTTCCTTTTCAGTGAACTACTCAACACCTTCCAGCTCTGGTATGTACATACGCTCACATATTCACACAGACAATAACACACACACATGCGCGCACACAAGATCATGCAGCAAGACTCATGGCACTTCTTTCCAAGCCCTCCCAACATCTGCTTGTTCTTCCTCTGATTAAAAAAATCCTCTGCGTTTCATTATCACTGATTTGCATAGTAATAGCGTGCATATTAAGCAGCTACTTCAGAGGGTGGGCGGTCTAATGAATGCCGCAGTCTCCTCTGTTTTAACTCAATTTTTCCTCATCCATATTCAGTCGTGTGCCCCCTCCTAGCTCCCTCACGACCCCCCTGCCCTCGGGGACGGCAATTCTGTTTCCACTGAAATGCTTCCTCCAGCCTCTCCCCAAATCCCAGAACCCTCTCCATTAATCCAATTAATTAGAGCCATTGATATGCAGCCCGCTTCGACCAAGCAGCTGTTTGCCTGCCAATTGCCTCGCTATGAGGAAACGGGTGGGGGGTGGCGGGGATCAGGTTATAGGGTGTCCCATCACCCATTGCACATACAGCAACTCTTAACACTTGGCAACAAGAAAGTCACCACCCACAACGATCTCAGTGGCAGCCTTAAACCCGTGGATAAGCATCTCATGGTTGAACTACCTGCTGATAAGTGAAAATCATAAAGCTTGCTCTATCATATCTCTAAAGGGTAAAGACCAAGTAACCTTTTCACTTTCACACAGCCATTAGGCCATGTAAATATTTGGCAGTTTGCCACTGTTTTGACTTTCTAAGTCTGGATGGAAAACTGGCCGGTATAACCTTACATAAGAAAAGATACAAATTGTGCTGCTTTATGGACTCTGGGCTAGGACAGCAGTAACTAACATTGAAATCCATTTAGTTTAGTTCACAGTTATATTGCTTTATTACCCCTGAGTATAAGTTCCTTCCTGGGGAAACAAAAATGAAGGCAAAATATATGAGTAACAGAAACGTATGCCCTTTTATTCAATCAGTCACTGCAAATTCCTCCGAGGTTCGACAAAGGGCAGCTAAATATACATCAATGGATGATAATTCTCCCAATAAAGTATCCAAAATCGAAAAACTGGAGAGTGATGTCCCTCAGTGCCTATAGTAAGAGGTGTGCCTCAGAATTACCATAAAGAAATGAATAGCAGCGATAGTGTCTAATGTTTTGTGACACAGCACGAATGTGCACTCCCCAGCTGAAGCTGCTCATCGGATATATTAGATTAAGAAGTGCTGGAGTAGAAGGGTAATTCACTTTTCTGCTTCGCTGCCAAGCAAAAGAACGCTGGTGGTAAACTGTCCCTTTTGTCACCTTCGGCCTCGCTCTTTCTTTCTCCTTCCCATTTTTGTCATTTTCTGCTCATTCCTTACTGTAACCCTGCTGCCCCGTTGTGATTATATACATTTTTAGTATGTAATCCTATTATTTACTGAACCATTTCACGAAATTTATATCCTCTAGGGAATCACATCTATATAGACACAATGTTGGATATTATAAACATGCTGTGGGTTCTTGGACAAATTTTGTGATTAAGAACTAGTTATGTTACAACTTTAGCTGTGTAGAAATCCTAAATATAAAAATAAAAAATACCATCTAGGTCAAGAGATTCATCTCATGAGTCAATTTTTTTGGACTCTGCTATTTTTTATGTACCGGGTTCAGACTGACTTATGTCAGCAATGCATATAATTAATTTGTTTATGTATCAATAAATTTATTTTATATTTATCATTATTCATCCTTTACTTTCTTTGGGCACAGCTTTCTAGATATAGGATGTAGGAACAAATGACTTTCTAAACTCCAAACACAGACATGTATAAGCTTGTCTAAATAAATTTATTGACATTGTGATGACCTACAGATTTGACACATACAGGTTGCAGACAGGCAAAATGTGGAAGACAGACAGGGAAGTTTACAGAAGAGGATTTACTTACTTTACAGGATTTAATGAGAGGAAGCAAGTTGGCCTCTAAGAGCCTGTCATTTCAGAAAACTTCAGGAATGATGAAGTGGTTTCCCTGCTCACTTAGCAAATCCCATTTTTAGTTCTTTTCAGTTTGTAGTTGTAGTTTTTGATTGTCTCCTAATGTTGTGGGAAAAATAATGAGATCACTGGTTGCCAACCCTTAGATGCCAAAAACTATGAACTATTTTTTCTTCATTCGCTGGCTCGGTTCAGAAAAAGATTTCAATTTGGATTGTAAAACACACTCCTTCACCACATTAACATTTGCACATTGAAAAATTATGCTTACCAAATGAATGCAGTGCCAGGGGATTCTTTACAAGTACCCATGTGTGAAAAGAATGGATTGAATCCCCACACATTGCCATAAACCCAGTTGTGACAAAACAGCAGCATCTGACACCCTGGGAATGAGGCTGCTCGACGGCATGTCCTTGACAAAATTGCACGCATTGCCGAGCAGACAGCATCTTGGCCCACCTGGAGCCCAAGATGTGTTGGGATAAACTTGTGCAAAGAGGGCCAGGGCTGCTGCCACTGACCATGGGAGGGCAAAGGGGTCTCTGTCAAAATAAACACCCAAATTGCCCTGTTGTGCATAAATTTACATCAGGGTGAAAACCCGTTTGATCATTTTCAGGAAGGAAATTACTAATCAAACAACCCCCTATGAGCAATCACGCGGCAACAGTAGGAAGGAAAAACTCCCTTTTAACAGGAAGACACCTCCAACACAACCAGGTTTAGGGAGAGGCAGCTTTCTGCTGCTTGGGTTGGAGGTGAGCGGAGGAAGCCAGGACAAAAGACACAAAGAGAATATAAAATAAGGACTCACAAAAACCCAGACACATGACGTCATTCTTGCCCTGCTTGCTCTCTCATTCTGTTTTTGAAGACAAAATCACAATATTATATGATACTGTATGCAACAATAGCTGAAATATCCATCCATCCATTTTCTCTGACTTTTCCAATTCAAGGTCATCTATCTCAGCTGTCACTGAGGCAGGATGTGCCCTGGACAAGTCGCCAATCTATTGCAGACAGCTGAAATATTTGTTTAATTAATGCAGGCGTAGGGTTAGTGACACAAAAGATTGTCATATTCATGAACAGTCTCAAAGCTTTTTAATAAGCCGCAAACTGTTATATTCAAAATGAATGAAACACAAAAACGCTGCCCAGACAGTTCTGATCTGTATCAAAACTGTGGCTCCACACCTGAAATGGTTCCAGAATACGCTGACAGCGTGGCAGAGCTGTGAATGAACCGAGGTCCAATCTGCAAAGTAACACAGCCTGACCCAGCTGAGAGATCGTTCGCTAATTAATGTTGATTTTTCAGAGCGAAGACAGCTTTCCTGTTTTGTGGAACTAGCCTGGAAATGTACAGGATGGCATGTTTCCATCTTTGTCCGACAGCAGAACTGCTAACTTTCTAAATCTGTAAAACTGAGATGATTTTGACATTTCATAAGAAAGGAGGCCCTTTTAGCAAATTAGATAGTGTCACGGTAATTCGTAAAAAGGTCAGGAAAGATGTTAAAAAAGAAATACAACTAAAAGTATTATTACAGCAACTGCTTTCCCTTTGTCTGAACACTCACTGCATAGTACTGTGTGCACAGCTCCACCCATATGCACGCTGGGTTGTATAGCAATCAGCCAGATGTGTGATCAGCCTGTTCTGCCGCAAGATTTTAACTTTTCCTTTTGAGTTCATGTATCGCCCTGTTATTGCGGTCGTGAGGCAGAAGTGAAACCAAATACAAATCAAGACCAGCTTTGAAACAGGACGCACGAGGCAGCGGAGGTGAAATCAGAAGAGAGAAAGGGCGATTTGTTTACCCTTGATGAAGTGTTGATGTTGGAGGTCTTTGTTTCAGGAATATACAAATCAGTCTGTTTAAGAATCTTTGGTACCTCACTTTAGGAACTGAGAAGAAAACGCTGGCTTGAACAAGAACATGTCTGGGAATGTGCTTTGTTTCAGTCGCGCATTTGGGCTCTTATATTTTCCACCCTTTCAGCTGATTTTTCTCAGTGTGCGAACAGGCACAAAGAGAATGTCAGTTTAAGCATTGATTACAGTACAATTAAGGTAATGGTGATACTGAATAATATGATTTGTGATGAATATTCATGGAGGGGAAAAAATGGTGATTAGCATACCCTCAATTTATCGGTATAATGGTATGACCTCCAGCAGGATGGAGACATTTTCTGAAAAGTAAATAATGAACGTGGAACCAGAGGGAACTGGTAGTTTATTCTTCAGCCCTTCGCTTTTGTGGTTCGATATCGTCTTGCTGCTAAAGCTGCAGAAAAAGCCGATCTGACCCAGCCAGTTTAGACTGAGTCGGGTCTACGAAAATTCAGAACCTTTCAAGATTCACTACAAAAAACTGAGAAAGTGAAAGAAAGAGATAGAGCTGGGAGGTGTCTATTTATCTAGATGAGGAAGTGCTTCTCTGCTGCCCCCCCACACTCCCCCCATGTCTTCTGAGGCAGAGAGCTGTGACTGAAACACATCGTTGCACCTCACTCGGGATGAGCTCCAAATAAATGGGGGGGGGGGCACAGAGGGAGCGTTGGAAAGAGAGGCAAAGAGGAGGCTGAAGAGGAGCACTCCTTAAAAAGGGGTTGTCAAAATAATGAAAACAAATGGCGACGGAGTCTCCTGAGATGGAGAGGAGAACTTCATTTGTGAAGCGCCTTCGCGGGGATTCTGCCGCGCCGCAGCGAGTCCTCGGTTTAGAGACCGAGGGGAGCCTTCCGCTAGGCACGGCCGCGGGAAGCTGAGGAGAAGAAAAATGAGAGCACTCAGAGTAATAATTGTTCAGGGTCAATTATTCCCACGTTGGAGCAAATCAAGCTGATATGTGTTAGCACATGGCTGGGAAGAGAGCTGCTGAATGTAGCATTGCCATGGATATGGTCCCCTGCGATGCCTGAGCAAAAAAGCAACAGTGCGAATTGATTTCATTCAGACAGGCTAATTATGAACAGGGGATTCAAATACTACACTTTATCAAAAAATAAATAGAATGCTGTAACGTAATACTTCAAGATTTGTGTTCCCAGGTCTTTATGTGTTCCAGGTTTCTGTCCACTTCGACTGCTGCAGATACAGGTTTTGGGCAACCAAACTGAACATTGCTCTTGTCTCATTACTATAACTGTAGGTTTCAGAAAGTGTGCAGCAACAAGTGAGTCAGCAGAGGAGGGTGACAAAGTTGACATACTCTTTTTGTTTTTTGTAATATTGCTTTCTTTTTCTACTGCTTTTTGATTATGCTTAGGAAATGTAATGATTTTGATCATAACACTATCCACATGTTAAAGCCCAACATCTCTCACTTGTGTCAAACCTCTGGCAAAAAGTCTCACCTCCTGCTTGGTGACTACTCAGGTGACTGCAATTATGACATTTTAACCCCCTTCAGAAACCGACCAGGTGAGATTTTGGTTTTGGGAATAAAGTCAATAAAGTTTATTTAGCTTTTCAGTGAGATATGACACGCAGCGCTTCCTCTTCGTCCCCTCTATTCTTCTCTTCATTCACTTTTCCTCTCTTTCATCCTCCTTGTCTCTCTGGCAGCTAACATCTTCTTTTGCTTATCACGGCCATTCCTCTTCATCCTCCCCCCCTTCCTCTTCCCCTTCCCGACTTTGACTTCATCTTTCAAGAGCGAGAGCCGCAGAAGCAGCATCTTTCCTCCACATCCCCATCCTCTTCCCAACGCTGTCCGCCATCTGCATTCCTGTCACGTGCCCAGCAAAGGTTATATGGCCCACTTTCTTATCAGCTGCATTGTGGGATATCTCGGCTCTCAGGCCTGTCTTCTGGAGAGCTATCTGTACCCCCTCCTCTCTCTGTTGACTGCTGGGAGGACAACCTTTGTCGACCTTGTTTTTTTTTTCTTTTTTGCCTTTTTTTTTTTTGCCTTAACAGAATAAAAATGAAAGAGAGAATGAATTCAATGCAGAGAGTGAAAGGAAAAGAAAACGGGGAGAAGGTTAAAAAAAATTGTCCCCTGAGAGAACGTGTGATGAGATTGGTCCAGAGTTAGCCTTGTAAGAAAAGCGCCGTTGGCCCCCTCTCTGTTCTCTCTGCAAGTACAGTAGACACTGAATCAATATCGCCCACCCACCCCCTCCAGAACCATGCTGCCCCCGCGCGTGCCGTCCACCTGTCTGCCTGTCTGAGAGGTTTGGGTTAGCTGCTGGGTGTGGTAGTGGGAGGTGTATGGATGTCTGACAGAGCCATCATGTACAAATTCATTTTAGACCAAGCCAGACTTTTGCTCTAACAAGCACACACGCACACTCAAGGTCTTTACGGTCATGCTGAAACAGAGGAGCAGAAAGATGCCTTGGTGCAATACTGAAAAGCTTCCAAATGTGAGAAATGTGTGCAAACATTCATACTGTTAAGACAAATTTGTAGTAATTTTGTTGCCCGTGGTAACAATGTGATATCATCATCATTTTTGTGAGAATACAAAAGACGCTTTTCCTTCTTTTTGTCTACGTCAGTTCATATCTTCAGTGACATCAAATGAGATCGGACAGGTAAAAACAACATCACATGCTATAAAACAGGCAGCCGCAGACCACTGTGGTTAAACATTAGGATGAAACATAGGAGGTAAGTACATGGATGAGCTAGGAGTCTGTGGTTAACGTGTCTGTAAGACCAGAAAAAGATGGATGACAGCCGTTTTTAGAAAGCAGAAGTTACAGCCAAGAAATGCGTGCATGTGTTTGTGTGTGCGTGCTGGGGGGAGCTTAGAAAAGTAGCACTGGTAAATTTCACGGATACAGATAAAACCAAGTTATGAACTTTGCTTACACATTTTTTTAATGTTTCTTTGTGTTTTCAGTAGTCTTCTAGGACAGTGTGCAAAATTAACCACAGTGACATTTACTAACCAATGACTGATGGGAAAAAATGCCGAATGCGTGAGTGCGGTGAGTCACAGAAGGTACTTGAATACTTGAACTTCAATTCAGTGGACAATTTCAAAAAGAAAGGTTTCAGAAAAAAGCAGCAATTTTCTACAGATTTGCCACTTTGTGAAAAAAATATATATGTAAAAAAATTTAATAAAATGGAAGAACATGTTTTTGAGCCTGAGTCCAGACAAGTTTGATCTTTGGGGTAAATCTATTTGAGTCCTGCTATGAAGTCAATGTCCTGGAAATGTCCTGAGTTTCTAAAAATTCCACAGTTGTGGCGATAAGACCTACAACACCTCTGGAATTACAGCTTTCACATTTTAAGTTTAGAAAACAGTTGAGTTACTGAATTTTTTCTTCAATCCTAACTCCAGTTTAGTAATGACAATACTTCAGGTACATAGAGTCCTCTTAATCCTTTTCAAGCATCTTTATTTATTTGGCAGGACTTACAAATTTTGATTTCCAAACTTCAGAAAGCAGAGGGGCAAGTGAGGCAAAGTAGATTTTATTCAAACTGTGGAAGGGCGTTCAAAGCTGTCAGGTGATCAGGTCAGTGGCTGGATTTTGAAGTTTCAGAGGGGCAGACCAGCAGCTGAATCACCGTGAATCCACACTCGGGATGGCGTGGTCTCTTCCGAGGAACACACCTGTGCTTTGACAGGTATTTCACTCCTGTCAAAGCACAGGATATGTTGAAAGCAAATGGTCACCAGGGAACGGGGATCATTATGAAAAATAGAATCCCTGTGCCGTGCAAGTCAAAGATGTCAGATAACACCAAGCTACAAAAAAGGGGAGAGGTACATCCAAAATGTCTGTCATAAAGCCATCAAAGGTTGGAGCGATGAAGTGTAAGGACAATAAGGCAGCTGTGATGGCCCTCAGTGTCCATGAAAACAGAGGCCCGGGGCATCCACATGAAGTGCCTTGACTCACTGTTGTGACTTTCGGCTGACTACAGAATAAACAGCTGAGTGAGATACAGGTCAGACCACTAAGAGAACAGAGAAAGTGAGCACAGTATTTTGAATTCAAGCTGCTGCCGGTTGAAGAGGTGATCACTCAGACACAGGGTCGCTGAGGTCACAGAGCTGAATAGTAGCCAGTGATGATGACGATGATGTGATGAGCAATAATGTTAAGTATTTTCAAGAAGAACAGGAGGCCTGTTGAAACATGGTGCATTGACAATGTCAGAAAAGCGGTGCTCCATTTGCCAGAGATGGAGGAGGCAATGTATCACAGGAGGGAGAGCAGAGAAGACGGCAAAGACAAAACATTTTTCAAGCATATTGATTGAAATTCGATAAGGAGAGTTCATTTGGAGGGGAAGAGTATATATACTGCAAAAAAGAATGGATTAAAAATGTGTAAAATTTCAGTGTTTTGGAGGGATAGATTTCGAGATGAAGATCATGACTGAAACCTCTAGGGTCGAGATGCAAGTGGTGGTGAAACAGAACGAGCAGATGGCTGGTGGTGACTTCGGGACACCCGAGGTGGTGAGGAGGAGGAGAAATGAGGGATAGAGAGGCTTGAAGCCTGAGTAAGAGATTACAGTAAATATAAAGAAAGAGCACTGGGGGAGACTGGTTTGGAGAACGAGAGCAAATAGATTAGTGGACAGGAGAAGTGATTTTGAATGAGGTCATTTCTAGTAAAAAAAATAAGCAAAGTGGTGTTTATAGAAGAAAAGAGAGCCAAGAGGAAAGAAGACCAGATCTTCTTTAGTGATCTGTATGTATGTGAATATTTTTAGGCAACAAAAAATGTTCTTCTTGATGTTGTGTCGTCTGTAGTACTGTGTGTGACAGACGTAACAATCTAGCTTGAGGTAAAGCAGAATGATCATGCTCTCCTTCCCACCTCAACTTACATTAGTACACCATGACGTCTTTTAACATGAAGCATCAACATTGTGAATGGGGCTCTTTAATCCTAACGATTATCTTTTAGTGAAATGAAAACAAAGTTTGGGTCATAAACTCTGGCCTTCTGTATGAACACCAGCTGTTTTTTAAAGGAGAAGCCTCCTTTTTAGCACCCTGTAATGGCCTGTGCACTGATACCTTGATGCACACACAGTGCGTATCTCAAAAGTGTTTGAAGCTTGGGGATTGGTTAGCATAATTAGGCTAAATTCTCTTTAGGTCACGAGCAGTTGTCCAAGCATTTCACTACATATCGTACTGTGTATGAGTGTGTACGTGACAAATAAAATTTGAATTTGAATTTGAATTTAAATCAAAAAGCTCCACATTGAGATGATGTTTCTTAAAAATTTTTAGTGCTCACATTTTTTTCCTATCCTATTTTAATCTCTCACAGAACAGATTTTTAACGAGAAAGTCACACAAAAATGAATATTGTGGAATCACTTCATCACTTCATTACATAATCTAAAGAGACCCGATGTCCACAGCGTTAAAATGTTTTAATATTAGAATACATAGAAACACAAGGAAACACCAGCAAACAGAAAAATGCTGCAAAATCACACCGAACACAACAGATTCATTGCTGTTGTGAGGGAGAGAAAAAAGATGCAGGTAATGTGTTTTTTAATCACAATTCATAAGCTACTGTTAGCTTGTCTGTTCTGCAGCTGTTCCACGTAATTGTCTCCCAAAAACACTTCTGTTGTATTTTGTAAGTTTCTTTTCTTTCTGTGCTGTGTTTTGTGCACTTTTTCAGCATTTTTCTGTTTCCTGGTGTTTTCTTAAGTTGCAGTGTTAATTATATTAGAATTATATTGAATTATATTAGAATTTATAGTCAGATGATGTAGGTATGTAGGCATAACTGTTTAACAGCAACGGCCACAAAAATGTCCAAGTAGGAGGTTAATAAAAAAGCCTAATCTGAACAGTCTATTTGTTGTGAGTTTCTTATTGCCAAGCTCTTACAGAGATAACATACTATTTTCACCTACTCTATCATCTGTTTCCAGTGCTGAACAGTGTTTCACACAGTGACCTGAATAATCTCTTACTTTACTGCCATACAATATTACCTGGGGCTTTGATACAGTGATCACATCGCCACATATTGTGTAACTGAGGCATAATGACAGCTTAGGTATGAGAAACAGAGGCAGGTAACAAACAGAATTACCTCACCACAGTAGGCCTGCATGCACATAGAACCAACGTGCTGCCTGCAGCCGTAGAGGTGAAGCGATGCATATTAAATCCCTGCAACATGCCACTCTTGTGCATCTGGTTGCCTGAAAATCTGAGCGTGCACTATATTGAAATGAAGGACCAGTTAAGAAAAAACAATGTATTTTATAATTATTAATGACCAAAACAAACACATGTGCATACAACACACATTAATATGATAATTAATTCCATTGTTTTTCAGCTCTCAAAACTAAGGAGCAGTTACTGAGATAGCTCATTAAATGCAAATGGGTAAACATTGTTATATAAACTTTATGAAACAAATCGTGATGAATGGTTCTCTGCAGCGGTCTCACCATAAGAGCTGCATTAGAAGTTTGAAGGGAACAATCTTATCCCCAATCACCTTGGTGCTGGTCAGAGCGCTGTTTGTTTGTTTTTTTCACATAAGTTAATTGCGACTTCAGCAGCTTTGTAAATAAAACATGAGGGTGCTTTCGCATGCTGCCTAGAATCAACAAACATCTGCTGAAGTAAAAAAAAAAAAGCCACTGCAAATAATTATGTGATGTCTCAACTTATTTCTCTGTTACCCTACAGACTGTTCACCATAATCTGTTAAACCACACGTGCAACATGATTGTCCATTCTGACAGACACACGTGGGACTAACTACTGTGCAAGTGCAACTTCAATCTCTGGATTAGATCTGCCCTTCTCGCTGTTTTTTCTTTTTTTTCTTCCTTTACCTACATGGTTATCCATTCAGCTCCACGCAGGAGGCGAGCAGAGTTGTGATGGGCGAGCACTTAGCAAGTGAAGGCCATAGTGGCAGTGCTGGAGTGTTATTTAATGAAGTAGAGGATCCGGATGCACAACCCTAAACACATGGGTTAGTGTAGGTGGTGCTACAGGAGTTAAGAGTGTGTGTGCGTGTGTGTTTGTGGGTGGTGGTGTTGGCGGCTGAGATGACAGCAGGTTGTTGTATGTTCCACAGAGGCACAGGATGAGGGAGGGAGGGGGGTGAGGTTGATGGTGCAGTGAGCCAGGGGGGGCTAATAAGATCTCTTTTTATTGGCCCACAACCCCAGAGGAGTGTTTGTTTGTCTGCATGCATGATGGAGGGGATAAAAAGTTAGTAATGCTTAGGCACTGCTGAGCAGGAGCCTGGGCTGGTCACTGCTGCCCCCTGCAGGGCATGCCCAATCTCTGTGTGTCTGTGTGTGTGCGCGCGCGTCTGTGTGTGGGTGTGTATGTGTTTCCTGACAGACAAATTTCACAGCATAAACTGAGGACATCTTTATGCTGACTGAGTGCTGCTACTTTATGATTTGCTAACTTGAAACACACACAGACAATAGGAGGCAGTTTGACCATATTGCACACTGCGTATTTCATTTAGCACTGCTTTCCACTATTGTGTCTTTGAATGAGAATTTCCACAAGCTTTCATGCTTTCATGTCCCCAACTCAGACTGTTGGTTAATTTTATTACAGTTGTATTTACTTTAATGATCACCGGTAGCTATTTTTTAAAAATTGTTCGGACTGTGCCTACCAATGGCACTTGTTTGTGGTGGAGTTTGCTGGTGTGAGTGACAGAGAAGCAGAGAACACTTGAAAGAGATTTTTCATTTTTTGAGAAAGCTCCATGTCATCTCAAAGTTCTTCCTCTGTGTGCAGGAAGAGATGGAGCGAGGTATAAAGGTTGGGTAGTGAAAAAAAAAAAGGGAGTGGATTGGGGACGAGGTGGGGGTGGTGTAAATTCAACATGGGGGGAGCTGGATGAGGAGAATATCAATCGGGCATGCGGCGTAGAGGCAGCCTGCCACAGTCTGCTTCAGGAGAAAGATTAGAGAAGGGATCAGTGTCATCAGCAGCAGGAGAGTAATGGTGCGGGCCAGGTTCAAGGCTGGAGCCAAGAACATATCGGCGTAGCAGCCATCCCCTTCCCATCACCCACTCCCACCCCCCAACCACCACCCGCGCCTCCCCTCACCCCCTCGCCAACACCCCCCCTACGTGAAATAGAGGTTAACCGCCAATCCAGACTTTTTCCCGTCTTTTACTGAGGGTGAAAACTACCGCTGGGAGTCTCAGGACAATTTTTATATAGGATTAGAAAACAAAAATCAATATTTAATTATCTTTGAGCTTTTTGTGTCACTGCATCTTTAGGTCAGTAAGTTTTCAGGAGCGAGGGTCGCCCAGGCACTGTAAGTGAAGGAGTCGTTAAAGAACGAGTATCTTTTTTCTTTTTTTTTACCCCACCTTGCATGTGGCTAAAGTTACATGAAAGTGCAGTGGTCTATCAGCATGATTTGAGTGTGATAAACTTTCCCAGAGTAAAAAGATCTTTAAATGATGTGATTATTATTTGTTAAATTGGTTGTTTTTAATTTGATCTCAGATCTGGCACTGCCAGCTGATTATGCACCTGCATGCCGTGACAAAGCCATTAAACTTACAGGTTAGTTCAATCATACATTTTAACCTCAATGCAGAGAGACGGTTCGAAGGCAAACTATCATCTCTGGTCCTTCACACCTGTGTGCTGCACCTTGCATCCACCCCAGTACATAAAGCACTGGCTGTTTATGTGGCTCTCGGGCGTTTTAGATTAAGGTGGCTCTTTAGCGTTTTTTTTCCCTGTGGCAGTGGCCGATGAGACTGTGGAGTGGATGTGACGGACGCTTAAGCGGTGACAAGCAGAAGGTCAGTGTCGTTGATGAAGGAGCGAGGCCAACTGGCCCTCTGATGTAGCCATCCTTTAAAGCACAGAGAGAATCTATCCTATTTAAGGCAGACACCCAGACAGACATGGCCACAGAAGATGGTAAAGGAGAGAGAGAGCGTGAGAGAGGGAGAGCAGGGAGACGGCGACACAAAAGGAAGTAGGCAAGGTAAAAAGGAATGGCAGAGACAGAGAGCTTTAAAGTCCCCATTCTGATCAGTGACTCTGTAGCAGGCAAAAATGTTCCCCAGTGCCCTGGGCCATTTATTAAAGTGATGAAGAGCAGAGTGGCCCACTATGAATCAGACACCCCTGTCTGCTGTGCTGCATCGGGATACTCATGGCCAGATACTGTCTTCACTTGATTGCGGTGATGCTTTTGTATCTTGCCAGAGCAGCCAAGGTTGCCGGGGGAGAGTCCGCGAGTGCCAGGTGAAAGGAAAGGAGGGAGGAAAGGGGAGCCTTTCTCTGTTAATACGTATAAGTCTATTTATGCATAATTAATTCAGTTAGATTGAATCAGATCAGATGGAACTTGAATAATCCCGGTGGGTAAACTGACCTGTTACAGTGGTGGAGTATAGAAATGCTGAAACAGCTAATCAGTTCTGTCAATTCAGATAGATGAGCAAATATTCATTAGCAGCTATTCACCTGCTAGTGCGACTAAGTGCTGAATAGTTTTTATGCTAGTTACAGCCCTACCGTATTGCTACATACTTGTCTCTTCATCCAAAAAATGCTTTATTCCTGCCCACTTTTCACCCACATCTGCACTCTTTATCCCGTCTTTGTGTGCGTGCACGCGAGGCTGCGTTACACCATGCTGAGCCAAGCTACGCTGCACCACTCGTATGCCTCATTTCCCTTTATGAGAATGAGGGAAGTCCCATACGCTGATTATCCTATATATAGCCTGTTGTAATCATAGACCAGTGGAAAGTAGACAGGCAGTGTGGGGATAGAGCCTGACATCGCATCACTGAATTATAAATGGGAAACTCGTCTCTGTGTTTGGACCTCAGAGAAGGACAGAGAGAGCGGAGAACGGGAGGAATTCCGAATGTGAGCCTTGCTCACGGCTGTGTAGTTTACCAAGTGACAGATTTATAGCGCTAATTATGAGGTTTCTCCTTTAATGAAGTATTAACCGCAGTGAAAGGTGAAGACGCAGGTGCAGGTAGATTGTAACACCCAGCACTGATAAGCTCTGTTCCAAAGCATTTCCAGAGAAGTTCTGAAGGTGTTATTGTCGTACATATGAGTGAGCTGTCAGGATATTTCCTCCACCTAACCCCCTCTCTGTCTTTTACCTCTCCCCCTCTCCCTCTCCCTGACACCTTCCCTCAGCGTAATACACACCAGCAAGCAATCGATACGTACTCAGCCGAGAGCCAGGAGGAATTGTGGCAGTGTAGGCACCACACATTACAGGGTGGCCAAGGCCAATAAGCTGTGGAAGGGAGAAGGAGAAGGACAAAATTGGAGCTAAATAACAGCTTCTACACACAGACTTCTCCTGACGCCTGGAATGTCTTTTTTTTTCTTACCACGCATTAGGTCTTTATTCCTCGCTGTCAGTGGCATTTATTCAAATCTGGATGCAGCGCGCTGTCATTCTGAACGAAGTGACTTTAATTTCGGGGTGAAGTGTTCCTTTAAAAATACTCTCTCGCCACCCACCTTATTATGCTTATTATTGTAATGAATGTGATGAAATGCACAGAGAGCCATAGCAAGAGATATGCTACTATGTTTCCATAGCAACATACAGTATCACACCGCCACCAGTGCATTAAACACGTAAATGACAGACACAACCTATTAAGCCTGCTGAGATATATGAACACTGTCTGCGTGCGTGTGACTGTGAGTCTCCGTTCGTCAGCGTGCACCCCCATCATTATGCACACGCTTTAACTTCCCATTTTCATGCCAGAGTAACAAAACCTCAGCTGGAATATAACAAGAGAATGCCACTCGAGTCTGCAGAAGATGTAATTAATTTTAGTGGAATTTACTGTGAAAATGCAGATCACAGAAAAATCTGGCATATTTCATGAGTAGATTTTTTTTTGTGCGTCTTCACTTCAATACAAACATCTTATCACTAAAAAGGGGGCATATTGGTCAGAAAGGAACTAACATAAAGTCCCAGATGTGTAGCGTCAACTGCTCCTGGAGGCTCGGAAGTCCTGATACGTTTGTACATCTGGTGTAGAGTCAAACACAACACATTCAGTGTGCGATTATGCTATAGAGCACTTATCGTGAAGCAAGTCTAAACCATCCAGACTCTGTCTAATTGATTTCGAGACTGATGTTTGCTCTCTCAGAGTTGTTATGCTAAGGGAAAAATAACCAGATATGTTTTTGTCACAGGCCCGTCGCCTGAGTTCCAAACAAATATTATCTGTATCAAACTGGGTGAGCAAACATGATGCAACAGAAATAGAGAAGTTGCATTTTTATAGCATTGGGTAAACATAATAAATTTGAGGCTCGTGCAACAATCCGTTCTTTAATGCCAATCTATCTGGTCGAGCATTAGCTAAGACAGCACAGATTCGAAGCTGTCACTACCACCCGTAACTCCATTTTTGCAAAACTCCATTTTTTCTTTCTTTTTTCTTTTTTGCTTCCAGCAAATACACATTTGTATCTCAAAAATAAGAACCAGACACATTTGTAAGATGTCACTAAGTTACAAGTAAGCAGAAAAGCACAAAATGGTTTGCAATATGTGCCATCGCATGCTTGTAAAATCCTTGAATGCTTAAGTTTTCATCTCTCCTACGGGATGCACACACAGTCTCACCTGTTAACACGCATGATTCCTATCTAACTAACTTCTGGCTTATTGTTTACTGCAATTAGTTTTTCTTAAATGGGTATTCTGTAGTTCATCGAAAAGAATAAAATATTATAGAATAAAAAATATTTCTCCCGGTGATTCAAATTAATGTTTATTGTGAAATAAACATGTTTTTGTTTACTGTGAGAAAGCGTGATGCTGCTTCATACTGACTATTCAACAGCTGTTTTTTGATCATAAATTTCAAATGAACCGTGTCAGTTTGTGTATGTTTGGCGTCTGATTGTTGGTTAAAGCACTTCACAATTTAAGCTTCCTGCTGGTTGAAAGACCCCCGAAGTTACTGAAAGGAAAAGGCCTCCAGCATCGTCAGTCCTTCTGATTACAATCAGTGGCATCCAGACAACAGCATTTGGAAAGAATTAGATGCAAAACACCTGTCATTTTACCTCGGGAATTCAGCAAAACAACAAAAGTGAGACTTTGGAAGAGCTGGAGTCGGTCATAGAAATCATTTTAATTTCCCACATCTTAACTTTCCAACTGCAGTTCAACTCTGAGTTTCTGTAGTTTGTAATTTTGTAGTAGCAACAGTTTGTGTGACGTGAACCTCTATATATTTCATGTTGGTCCAATCACCACTGCACCTGGCCCAGAGACCTGGATGCTTAGTAAAAGGTTGAAATTGATTCACCAGGGTCACTTGTCCATGGTGACATGAGCTTTCATGTAATTGTGGCAAGCCTGGGAAACTGTTAGCCATCAGACTCTTGTGAGTGGCCACATCCATGCAGCCCACGTTCCTCTGTGGAGCACCGGCATGCACTTTCACACATATCTAATGTAATGTATCAAAAAGGGAGCAAGTCTCCCTCGGATGCTCTCTGCAGTTACAAATTAAAATGAGTTACTGTTTATCCATGCTCTGCTTTTATTCACTTTCACTTTGTCTAATGCATTTCTATTTATCTCTTCTCCCTCTTTCGCCCTTCCTCTTATATCTCAGTCTGCTGCTGCTGCTGATGCTTCTGCTGCTGCTGTTTAGTCTCTGTCTGGGCTAAACATGCTCTTTGCCTCCAATTTATCTGTCCCACCTTCTCCCCCCTCTCCACCCAACCCTTCCACCTTCATCCCTCTCTCTCTCTCTGTCTCTCTCTTCCCTCATCTGTCCTCGCCCCTTCTTCACTCGTAGATTGACTCTTTCCAATTACATGAGCCGTTTCTTCAATCACACTGTAACAAATTACCTGACAAATTAAAAAAACACCAGTGATATTTCTGGGCTTTAGCATGGGCCATTCTTACACTTAATGAAATTTGCTAAGCCATATATCAGCAGTCTGTTGTCAGCCACGCATAGCTCTTCAGATCTTCCTGTTTCCCCCCACTGTTTTAATATGCTTTATACTGATAATTATTTCCACACGAAATACACATCTCAGTAGTCTGCGCTCTTGCGGGTTTCTGTATTTTTTATGTTACCCCTTAAATTGGCTTAACTTTCTTTTAAAATTTATGGATTAAAGGAAAGTATTTGATAGATTTTTTGGACAGTCTGTAGATTTCACCACTAGCCTGTGAGATCAGCCGTTGCACTGATTAATACTAATATATTCAGAGGTAGATACAGTGTTTGTTAATGTTAGTCTACATGAATATTCTTCAGTACTGCTACCAAGCACATCTGAGGTTTCTTCTTCTTGCGCCGAATTGAAAGTGCAGAACATCTGAAAAAAATATCATGAATAATATTTTTCCTACAGTTCCAGGATTAATCACAGAATAAATTTACTTGTGAAAGGATTTTCTAGTCTCTGAGAGGTGAGATAAAATGATTCAGGGTGCAGACAAATATATGTACCTGTGAACATCCATATTTCAGCTGCGTAACTGCATTCTCATTTTTCACATTGTGTATTCACTTTAACATTCCACTCTAAATTGAGCTATAGATATGTTTCCCTTTGCGCTCAGTGTGTGTGGGTATGTGCACGGATGCATGCGCTGTAGGTAGGTGTATACACTTGTGCTTTCCTGCAAATGCTAATTTGAGTTTACCTCTGCTTGACATTCAAAGGCTCTTTGCGAGAAGTAGAATGACAGCCAGCCAAATGACATACTGTAACCACATATGCAGTATCAATACTCAGCATGACAATGTAAATGAATATTGAGTGTACTTAATGTGGGACATGACATGTTGTACAGTAATCTAGAGCGGGAAGCACAGTCTATAAGAGCACCGACTGAAGGTATCAACTGCTTGTACTGTATCATGATAACAGGGAGTATTATTGAATTGTTATGACTTTTTATGTCATGTTTTGTGCTATTGTTTTGAAGTACTGCACTAATGGCTTATTGAACCTGCCAATTCACATTCAGCTGAGTGTGCGAAAGCCCTCTTTGTTGTGAAAGGTCTTATTGTCATGAACAGCTCACAGCCGCTAAGGTGGTAAACCGGCTGAATACCGTTTCAGTAGTTTGCAAGGATCTATTTTCCCATCAACACAAGCATTCCATCCAGAGGAGGGATTCCTGGTACTGGATGGAGCTTCGGACACAGAAAGCAGATGCTAGTGTTGGACTTCTGCCAACATGTGCAGGAGACCAAGGACCCGGATTGTGCACATGAACAAAGAGAGAGAAATGTTTACTTTTTAGATGTGAATTTCAAATGGGGGGAAAACTATAAAAAGCATATATCCAGAACTCAAAGTCAAGGCCAAAGGCCTGTCAGACAGGCACATTTGCAGCGCTGCTCACTGGAGACATTGTATCTGTACACCTCCTCCTCTTTCTGCAACTATTGCACAGAGCGTGTTAGTTCACAGTGTGTAACATGTTTCTCAAACAACTATCTTGCACAGCATTTTAACATAATACGTTGAAATTACATGACAGCGGGATGGAAGCATTGTCACTGAAAAGTCAGTTACTGAACTTCGTCATGCTGGTCACACAAATACCGTCATTCACTTGAGGTAGCGTTGGTTATGTTTTGTCACCAACACTCCCTGGTCCTTCTGTAAAAGATCCCATTCCAGGAAAGAGACCACCTTTTATGATCATGTAAAAAGTGCACATAAAATTTTAACATTTCCAGCCTGTAATGTTAATGGTTTCCAGTGTTTTAACATAATGCACGATGGGGAGGTGGTTAGCACTGGTCCACCCTCTGGCTGGACTAGCCTTTCTGTAAGTTTGCATGTTCTGCCCATGGCTGTGTGGGTGCTCTCCGGGTGCTTCCACTCCAAAGATATGCAGGAAGTAGGGTTAGGTTAACTGGTGAGTCTAAATTGCCCATAGGTGTGAATGTGAAGGTGAATGGTTGTATGTCTCTCTGTTAGCCCTGCATGAGGCTGGCAACCTGTCTGGCATGTACCCCGCCTCAGCCCCCCTGTAGCCACCCTGTAACCCTGAATTAGATAAGCGTAAGAGAAAGGATGTATGACTGTTTTGACACATCAAATGTCATCACCAGGTAAAGCGATGTTAAAATGCGATTCTCTTTTCCCTTACTTTTCTAAAACTGTAACTGTTCTAAAACCTAAAACCCTTTTTTAAACTTCTCATTGAAAAGAGACTCTGGAGAAATGTGTCCAAACCTAAAGCTGTGCACCGTTTACCCAAACCAAATCAGGAGAAAAACACAAAACCAACAAGAATAGTTTTAAGCTGGTTATCTCTGGACAGAGCCTGGTTAGTGTATTCTTTTTCAGCCTTTGCGCTAAAGTTAGCTAACTGGCTCCCGGCTTTAGCTTCATACTGATAACACAAGAAAACAGAGGAGTACATTTTCCAAATTCTAAATATCAGCCACGTGTAATGACACTACAATGGCCTTGTCTTTTACGTCATGTGTTTCATGTACAAAACACGACTGAACTCAAACCTGAAATGATAAAAACTCCAAACTTTCTACTCTTATTTCTTTTGTAGAATTTGATTGGATCCAGCTGGAAAAAATTAACACAGAACTTGAAATTGAATCAGCTCCCTGACCTCTGTAAGCTTTTAATGACCTCCTCCCAGTAGGGTTTTCAGGGACATAAATCTCTGGGAAATATTTGTCCTCCGCAGCACCTGCTAGATGGCCAGACAGCTCACCGCAACAAGAACGCTTTAACGACAGCTGAGACGACTTTTCAAGGCAGGACTTTCCTTCCAGGTCAAACTAAAACACACTTATAGCTCTCCCAGCACTGGATGTGTTACACATACATTCAAGGCTTCAGCCATGTTGCTGTTATGGTGAGCACTAATACCAAATACTGTAAATATATGCAATTTAGATATTAATGTTGGTCCTATTTGGTGTCTTTCCCTTCTATCCAGTCCTAGCTCTCAGGAGTTGTTTGGAAAGCTTCAAGGCCTCTTTCTTGTATTGACTTAACCTTTAATTAGCCAGGATGCACAGCTAGTTTAATGATGCTGTGCCTCAGGTCATGGCCAATGTAGAAAACACCACAGCCTTTAACTCTTGTGGTATCCCTCTACTGATAATAAAGATGACATTTCAGGCAAGGATATTGGAAACAGTCTATATATTCCTTTACTACCATGAATATCAGCATCTGTGTGTGTGTGTGTGTGTGTGTGTGTGTGTGTGTGTGTGTGTGTGTGTGTGTGTGTGTGTGTGTGTGCATGTGTGTCCACCTGCATATGTGTTTACAGCAGGCAGTGAGTGAGTTCGCTTGAGTGTTCAGTAAGATGCTATAAAAGTCAAAAACCAAATCAGACCCACAGGAGTATTTTTACCAAAAAATTCCCAGCCAGGAGAAAGCAGTAAAATGTTATGTGCTCTGTGGGAGCACTTTGAACGGAAGAACCTTAACATGACATGATGCCTGAGCTCCACTCTGGCCGTCAACACGTGACGTGCCCACGGGGGAAGCAACAGCTTGTGACATTTGCCACTTCCTGTCATCTGACATCAAAACTAAGGCTGACTAAGGAATTGGCCCAATTTTACATGTTGAATTGGGTTAATTGTGTTTTATTTGACTGTGTGCGTCTGTGTGTGGCTTAAAACGTACTCAGAACACGTGACGTGGTTTTCCTAGGCGGCTCTGCTCGTTCACGCCCTGGTGTCATTTCTTCTGAGCTGAAATTACATTTTTCAGATAAACCAAACTGACTGTGGAAACCTTACTGATCCATTTAAAGGAAATGTTTGTCAAACCAGAGGATATTATAGTAATTATGCACCCTTGCAGGCATACACCCATGCAGGAGAAGAGAAAACAAAGAGGAACAAATGAAAGAAAACACAAAACAATTAAAATGCTAATTGTTTTGTGTGCTACCAACATGTGGAGAGGGGAGTCTGGAGGCCTTCCTTGAGAGCCTCCTCCAACGAGCACTCCTATTGCATCTGCTGTGTGACAGCTAGAGGAATGCTGTAGTGCAGCTCACTGAAAGGAAGCGAAAAAAGCCAGGGATTTGGGGCCTTTTTAAAGGATTTATTTTGTAGCGTGCGTCACAGCATGCTGTAAAGCTTGGAACTTAATGCGAACTGCCCCTTTAAGGGCGGATGTGCAGAACACTACATGGAAATTTGATTGACAGCTCATCAGAACAACAGGCTCTGATATGAGGGAAGCTTAAATTCCTGTGCCGCAACATTACAAACGCACAGACCCCCGCTAGTGCTGAGTAAACAGAAAATGCAAAGGCGAGCCCCGGCCTCTCCATCGTCACACCCCCCCCTCATCTCCTCCCCACCTCCTGCCCTCATCTTGCACCCCTGCCCCAGCGTCCCCGCCTCTATACACATTAAGTATGCATTGATTCAGCCTTCCCGTGTGTTATAAATACAGCATCGATCCACCCGGCGATCAATAGACTCATTCACATGCATAGAGCCACTTTGATAACTCTCCTTCCCCCGAACCGCTCGCAGTAACATCCTTCTCCCTCTCTCGTTCTCTCTCCATCTCAATAGTTTCACATGTTGTTCCTCATAATTCATTATTCTTCCTTTTAGAAAAATATGAATGTGAACATACAACAAGATCCAGACACTGCTTAATAGGCAGGCAGTATATCCCAATCCATAATCGAACTAAATCACTGTAATCACGGATGACCTGCAGCTTCCACTCTTGGTGTTAATACTCAGTCTAGATCTGCTTACTTTGAGTGAGATACGAGGTGGCCCGCTTTAGCATTCATTCTCACGCACAGCCAACAAATGATGTGCATGCTATCAAAGGCACAGACGCTCCTAATGGAAAAAAAACCCACCAAATGTTTATTAGGTGGCTGGTGGGTTAAAGCAGAACTGATCTTCCATTTCCACAGCACCAGATCTATGATTATTTGGTTTCTCTTAAGGCATCTGGATTGAGACGTCATTTTTTTGAGGACAAAAGAAAAGCAACTTAAACGACTGTCCGGCAATAAAGAGAAGAAATTCAAAAGTTACAACTGTGTTTGTAATCAGGAAAGATGGAAGCAAACTCCGGCTTTAATCAGGCTCCATGTGTTCTCCTTTAGATTACATCCAGGTGGTTTATTGCTTCTGTTTGTGGTTAAACACACATGTAAAGTCTCCCTATCATTCCTGCTGCTTAACATGCCTCTAAAAAAACAGGTTTAAGAAAACGGCTTTTCACAATTACTTTCAGTTTTATTTACTAGCATTCTTTGGAACTCCTATATCTTCCCTCCCACACTCTCTCCTCTAAAGGAACTGAAGGCTGAGAAAGGTGGTTGATGATCTTTACAGGGGCCTGTCCCTGTTGTGCACTTAAGTAGCTCCTCATTGCTTTTATGGCGACTCACTAAAACCTGTCTTGTAAAAAGCAGTCCAAGGAAGGTAAAAAAAAAAAAAAAAAAGGGGGGGGGGGGGGGGGGAGGTGGAACACATTTATAAAAGACAGAGAAAGAGTAGGGGAAAAAAATCAATGCCCATTTCTTCAGCACCTATGAATTTTATTGAAGCTGGCCCTGATGTTATTCGGTCACAAATTTTGCCCGTTTTGGACTGAAGTTACCGTGTGCACTTTGTCTAGTGAACCGCAAAAAAATCACAAAATGATGTGTTATATTTCAATATATCTGGCGATGCTTTCGAGGATGGATCGTCACAATATAATGAACCATGCTTCGATGCTTTTTTTTTCCAACAAAATCCTCTTGTTCGCACTTCATCTTTTGGGTCAATCCCTGAATATTTTTCAAACTCTCTTCAAAACGAGCAAATTGCTGTAAGTACTCTATGTTCCCTTTTCATTCCAATTGGTTCGTGTCTTTCTGAATGTTGAAAAAAAAAAACATTTATCATATCCAATTTGTATACTTGTAGTTCTTTTGCCCTATCTGTGCTAACATTTAGCATGACTGGATTTAGTCAATATGAAAGGGCCTCTCTGGAACATTTAGCACCACATTCAAAATGACTCCTCTTAATGTCAGAACCTCACTTTACATTAGCTGAGGTGTAGAACAAGCACCCAGATAATGTCATTTTGCCACTGTGCTTTGCAGTCACTCCATTTTGACTGGGGGGAGAGATTTGGCCAGCGATGCCTCTCATCTTAAAGATCAGCCTTAATTGTGCCAGTGTGCAGGAAGACCCTGTCATCCTCAGCAAGGCTCTAATTGGCTTAAATTTAACCTTTCTGCAGTTTATTGTGCAAATGCCAGTGAAAGGACATTATAAATGTACCTTTTGTAGAGCAACATGGTATTAGAAATTGCTGCCAAGTCCTGTCAATTACTGCAACAGAGTGGAAAGACAGAAGCATGCAAATGTAATATGCATCTGTGTCACAAACTTTGCGCTGCTCAGAAAGGCATCCAAATAACATTTAACCACATGTGTCAAAACACAAAAGCAGGAGAATCTACTTCAACCCATGCCCAGACTTCACTCTGTGTGTCTTACATTCATTCCCACAAACAAGGGTTATTAAACAGTTAAGGATGACCAAAGTTAAGGTGCACTTTGAGTGCGCTCAAACAGGGTGGTGATAGAAGGCAGAAAATGGGAACCTCTCTTAGTGTCCCCGCGTCCATTACTGTATACTTCATTTAGCGCCAATTAGATTTTCATTTCCCTTTCTGCTGCTAATGCCCAGACTCGCAGGGACCATGCTAAATTAAACACTAGATCTTCATTGCGGGCTGCAAACCAATTGATTTCGCCCCTTAATCAATTTATTTCATTAGTTATACATTCCTCTTTTCCCTCTCGCCTCCTTCTCCGCTGTCTTGTCTCAGAGCCGGCATGAGGAGAGTGACCTATCCCAGAGTGTGACACAGAGGAGAGTGATTTGAATGATAACCAAATAGCTAGCGCGGTCTCACTGGTGTTTAAAGATCATATGTAAATCAAATGTCGGGGTGGGGGTGGGGGGTAGAAATTGCTTGGTGGGGTTCTGTCAGAAAACAATTTAGTGATCGTTAAAAGGGATGCCTCGCCGTCGTGCAAACCTCTGCAAATTAAATCAATGCAGCCACTGGTCTCTGCCCCCTTTCACTTCCATCACCCCCCCCCCCCTCTCCTTCTCTCTCACTCTCATTTTTCTTCTCGTGCGTGGACACAAAAAAAAGATGGGTGCGCGCACACACACAAAAAGATACCTACAGAAGAAGAGAGACTGGGAGCTTGAACCTTAAAGATTTTCTGGATAAGGTAGATAAGGACATTTTTATTACTCTGCTACTACACACTTTGGGGATTATAGCGGAGGGAAAAAATAGAAGTGCTAAGGACACAGCACAGCACATGAACGTTGACAGGCGTCATAATGCAACATGAGATGTAAAGAGACTGAAACAAACCCCACCCAGGATGATCTCACCATTTCTCCTAATGAGATGAGTTACTGTAGGTGTTCTGAAGAGAGTATCACTACAGCAGCAGTTATGGGAAAAATACTCTAAATGCTAACACCCCACCACCACCGCCACCACCACCCCAGGAGAGCCAGTCATGCTTGACTCCTATCCCCAAAGCCTGTGTGTGTCAATCAATGTCCCTGGGGAGAAGCTGCATGTTTCAGAAGACTAAGGAAATAAAAACATGTTGTGGAAAATCTACATTTGTTAGATGGAGGCGACATCACTCACTGCAACATGTTTGCAGAGTTGTGTGCTTGTGCAGGCTACAGATGTGGTTTGCAGTTGAAAAGCAGGATGTGTTTTCCTTTTCTCAGCCTTCTCCAGCAGGGATGTGCAGGCAGAGATGTGGGTGGGCTGGCATGTACGCATGCCCACATGTACATTTTACTGTGTTGTCTGCAGGGTGTGCCGTCATACACAATGTCACTGTGAACACATACTGTGAAAAAGAAAAAGAACTACCCCGTGTGTTGTTTTAGAGACTTGTAGCAGGCACTTTTCTTGAGGATAACACGCTGGTGCTTATACACACACGCGCGCGCACGCACTCGTACACCATGGCCATGTAGAGATTTTGCAGTACACACTCATTGTGTCTGCTTGTCAATTGGCACCTGATATCCACCAGTGTCTGGGAATCAAATTAAGTGAGCGACTGCTGAAAAGGCCTCCTCCTCTTTTTTTCTCATCCACCATCCCTGGGCATAATTAATTTTATCATCAGCGTCATTATTATTGTTAAATTGTTTTTCATATTTCTTCTTTTTTTTTTTCTCCCACCTCACGCCCCTCCTTCCTTGACTGCCTGGAATGCCAAGTGTATGCTAATGTGTTTTGGAGATTGCCAGCGCACACAGAGACGGAGAGAGGTAGAGAGGAATGAGAATGAGAGAGGGTCTGAGATGAGGAGAGGGTGGGAGATGGAGGTGAGACAGAGAGAAGGGGGTGGGGTGGGGGGTGGAAAGAGTAAAAGGAGAGCAATGAGCTTGGGAAGCAGGTGTGGGTGGGGGGGGGGGTGTCGATGGTGAAGGAAGACGGGCGGGAGAGGTGGTGGGGTGGGGGGCGGGGGGGTTTGAAGGCGTGGGGGGCACATTATGTATTCCACGGGCGTATTTGGAACCCAATTAATCAAGCAGAGGAGAGGAGAGATGCAGAAAGGATGAGATCGCCCTTCACGTTGATGAGGCCTGGCCGGGGCAAACGCTCAACCACCTGAGCTCCTAACAGCCATGCCGGCGCACAGGAATTATAGCAATACCTTCACTCTTTTCTCCGGCTCTCAAACGCACACGCTCTTTCTCTGTTTCTCTTCTCGTCTCTTTTCCCTCATCCCTCGCTTTGTCCTAGTGTAACACAAAGTCTCACCTTCTCTTCTTCATCTTTTTCTTTTAATTTGGGCATTTTTACCCCCTGAAGTCCAAGTCTGAGAGTTATTTTCCTTCTTTTTTTTCACTCTGTGAAATGCAATGTTAAATGTGAAGTTGTGAAAATATAATACATTGATAAATGTAAGCAAAGTAAGTAGAGAAACTAATATAATGGAGGTTTAAAGGGTGTTTTTTTGATTATGAAATTATACGATACCCCAATAACACCATCCCCATTAACACCATCCAAAGGTTATTCTGAGTGCCACCTTCACTGGCTTCTGCATTACTCCAACCTCGCCTCTTCTTCATCTTTTTCTTCACACGTTTGGGGTCAAGCTTGTGGCAACCGGCCACCAGCAGCGATCATTGGGAAATTGACAGTCTCATAGAAGAGGAGCGGCTGAGAGTAAAACTCCAGTCCCTGGTTGACTTAATTTGATTCCCCTCCCTAGAATGCAGGCCAATAGATCCCGTATCTACATAGTGCTCTGAGCAGGGTCTATAAATATTGACCCTCCATTTCCTGTGTTTGGCGTTAATGAAGCATTTAGTATACCCACAGCATTATGGAGGACCTATGTAAAGCCACCTCTCCCTTTGTCAATGCCAGTCCCTCCTACACACAAAGACACACACACGCAATAGGTGCCAGGAGCTTTCCCAAAGGTGGGGAAAGGTCACTTTAAATTGCTATTTTAGCAGTAGTACAAAAAATAAATAAGAATCTTTTTCTTCTAAACGAACTATAAGAGTGAACTGTGAAAACTATTTCCCAGAGCAAAGCAGAAACAGACTTAACGGCTGTTTTTTGTTTTGTTCTGGGGGGGGGGGGGTTGGCCCCCTGAACAGCTGCCTTTTCTTGCTAACTTAAAATACTATTTTTCCCACTCTTTATATTCTATCTTTGGTTTATTTCTAGAGCTTTCAAAATGCAGCAGAAGTAAATGCATAAAGTAAATCATAAGAAAATTCTCTGTTTATTTGTTATGTAGGTACTGTAAACATCACGTCTCTGCTCAAACTGGATTACATTGTTTGTCAAAGCAGGTCTTAAGCAAGGATTTAAAAGTAGCCCACTAGTAGCCCTAGTGTCAGACCAGATTTGAAGAAGCAGTCTGTTCCAAGGCTTAGAGAAACATAAGAAACCTGTGCTGAGATAATTTATGTGGTATGGTCAGAATATGGAGTGCAAAAGTTTGGGGAGATGAAGCTTGCCCATTAAAACTACTTATATACAAATAGTATGCAATTGTGTGCTGCAGCATTTGCAAACAAGAAATGGCTGACAAACTAAGACCTAACTAAAGATGGCTGCTGTAGTACAGTCTAGTACTAGATAGGGATGGGTATTGATAAGATTTTCACGATTCCGATTCCATTTTCGATTCTGTTTAACGATTCGATTCTTTATCGATTCTTTTTAAAAAGGAGAACACACAGGTCGATTAGCTTAGAACTTTGTTTTATATCTTCTCTTTGAACAAGATAGAAATTTAGGAGTAACATGGCCTTACAAACCTAACAGTGAGATCTTAAGAGATCCACAGCCTACGGCTCTTCAATGGGGTGTCACAGGGTCCCCAGGAAAAAAACAATTGTAAATGTAAAATAATAAAATAAATATTCTTCAAGGTTCAAGGTTCAAGGTTCTTTATTTGTCACATGCATAGTTATACAAGTATAACACACAGTGAAATGTAGCCTGACACGCTCCTCGACATGTGCAAAAAAATTGGGGGGGGGGGGGGGGGGGGTGGAGCGGAGTGGTCAGGAAGGCGTCTGGACGTGGCCGCGCCATCTTGGAAGTTTTCCAATCGTTTGCAAAAATGGCAAACAATTCCAAGGAATTGAAACAGTGGGATCCGCTTCTCAACAAGAACCGGTTTTCGATACCCATCCCTAGTACTAGAAATCATTGTTTTAGACCCAAAACCTTGCCTTAGGCTACGTTCACACTGCAGGCGAAAGCGCATCAAATCCGACTTTTTTGACCCTATGCGACCCATATCCGATCATGCTATGACAGTGTGAACGGCACAAATCCGATATTTTCAAATCCGATCTGGGTCACTTTCGTATGTGGTACTGAATCCGATAGATATCTGATGTTTTAGAAAGCGACTGCTGTTTGAACGGTCATGTCACATTAAGTCCATCTTTTACATCACTGACACAAGACAGACGCCAATTATCAGCGCCCGTGAAGACACCGTGAACGCTTCCTGACCATCCCATGTAGATCCCAAGTCTTTATATTAACGGCCATCATTCAAACAATACTGTTTGCTCTGGGTCTAAACAGAGCACGTTGTGAGTGACGTCTTCTTTTGCAGATGCGGGCCGCTTTGAGGGTTCACACTAGAGAGCGTTTGCTGTCACATTTTATTTGTAGTGTGAACAAGCAGACAAAAAAATCAGATTTGATCAAAAAATCGGAATTGAGCATTAAGACCTGCAGTGTGAACGTAGCCTTAGTTTTTGTGCACAGTCCAACCGTTCAGCCAGAGTATTTCCTCATGACTTGTAGCAGGCTGTTAAAGAACCAAGATGCAGGTGAGGAGTTCTGACTGTGACTTGATGACCACATAAATATTGAGCGTTAAAAGCTGACGTACAATAAAGGTGAAGAGCCGACAAGTGACCCTCTACAGAAGTTTGTTTTGACCAAAGGTGGCGGCGTCATCACCACCAAGCCTGAGCTATGCCTTTATTTTGTCACGCACAGAGTATGAAGGACAGTTTCCCCAACACGTCCTCGTGGAGTTTCTCTCTCTCTCTCCATCACATCACTTCCCACATCTCTCTGCTGCACCCCTTGTCTATCACCTCCACTTCTCACCTGTCACCCCCTCACCTCCCAACCAAATACCCTCCATCCTTTTTTTGGGAGGGGGAAAAATGAAATTATTTTGTTGTGGGGTCCCCGGGCGGTTTTGTAATTTCATGCCTGTGTATGATAATTTTATGCTGTCCTGCGTCGCGTAACTCAGGGCTGCCAAATGCTGACAGGTGATAAATACGATCTTTTCCGCCCCGTGTGCAACAGACCTGAAAAAAAAAAGAAAGATAGACAGAGGGGAGGGCGGCTGGGGTTTGGGAGCTGAAGGTTTGGGGGCGGTAGGGGGGGACCAATTGCAGGAGACTGGCTTAGGCCTTGGTGGGAACAGTGTACACAACAGTGTCGCCACTGTTGGAGCAATTTCACGGCTTGCCCACCCCACCTTCCTTCACCAAGACACTTTTATTCACTTCCTGAGATCACCTGCTTCCCCACATCTGCCTTATCTCCCTTTCCCCTCTCTCTTTATCGCACATCATTTTTGTTCTCTCTTTCTCTCACTCTCTCTCTCTCTTCTATATCTCCCCTCCCCACATCCTCCCCCACCCAGGAGAGACAGAGAACCTTCAGGTAGCCTTGAACAGCAGGTATAGTGATCAGTGCATTCTTTGCTTCTCAGAGGAATAACGGGAAATAAATAAGAGGACAGTCTGTGGGCAGTTTTCCACCCTGTCAAGGAAACATTCACTGTATGTGGCAAAGGGGCAGAAGAACAGGACACAGGGGGGGCGGGGAAGAGGGAGGACAAGTAAGTGACCCAAGCGTGGAGAACTGATGGCTTTCTGAGTGACGTAATTATTCGCCTCCTTGCATCGAGCAGTTAGAATGATGATATCCTGAGAGAAAAAAAGAAAAAAAGTCTGGCATGTGCACACATGCAGACAGAGCACACAGTGACCTTCACATTATACTACACGCGTGTCATGTGCATTATAGTTTACAGGTTATGGCAAACACATCATGAGGATAGTTATTTCATGTACAATATGATGGGCTTCTATGCACAAAAATACTTATATGGAAAGTCACATTTTGACATTAACAGTTTAATTCTCTCTATCTATTTTTTAGAGGCTGGTATAGGATCCTGCTGGCATTTAAACATGGAAGTAATATGAAAATTGAATATGATCGTTCTTCACAGCGTATCTGTGGATTCTGCACCATGTCCAAGAAATCCACTCAATCAATCTAGAGATGTGGGAGAGGGGAGGGGTGTCGGCATCACCACAGTTCCAAGTCATTAAGCAGCTAGAAATTAATTGACTTCACGGTGCTTATATGGCTGAGCGTGGAGTTAACCCTGGCATGGCAGCCTCTATTACTATTGTACTGCATGTTCCTAGAGCTGCGAAATTGGTGGGACACAGCAGCGGTAAAGTCAGCAAAAAACGAGTCCCGGTGTCCCATATAGTATGATTAATAAGGTGATCACATGGTGATAAAGCCCCTCAATGATACATTGTAAACGAAAGGTTAATAATGTACACGGCACCGCTTATTATTTGAGCCCATTATGGTGCAGCTAACTATATGTCAATAAATTCCAGCATAAACTGCAATCAGTGGGCTTTCTAGTTCATAAGACGCTCACTCGCAAGATGGCAATCTCTGTTACCATACGGAACCGTGTGTTTTTATAACTACCAGAGCGCACATGAATCGACCAGAGGCTCACGGCAGCACACCCACACACACATGTACACATGCACACGCACACAGGACCTCCTGAAGGCTTTCTTTGACCTCTATGTTCGATTTCTCTTTTAGAATTGAAGTCTCCAGAGGGAAAACAGAATAGAGAAAGAGAAGGAAGGAAGTTAAGAGCACAACACAGAACAACAGGAACTATCTGTGTATGCTATGCTATATTCTGCCCATGCATGCCATTAGAGGTGCGTTCAGGAGCAGGGGGTGTCAAGTACGGCATACTTGATGTTCCTGCGCACTGCCAGAATCGAGGCAGTTAATGTGAAAGGGATGTGAAGTTTTCTCTCTCTGTGTGTGTATGTGTGGAGGGTTGTGTTTAGACCTGATCTGATTTGTTTTCTTTATGCTACTTTGTGCATGAGAAGAAAGACTCTGGCTAAAGTCTACAATTTATGAATGAAGATGAAAGGGTGGGTGGATGGATTGCAAGAAGTAAACAGAGAAGTTGTTAATTTTCCCAGCCTTTCAATTTTCTGTTGAGATCAGTCCGAGACTTCTTCTGTTACTACAGGCCTTGATCAACCAGGGCTCCCAAAGTCACAATGGATATTTAGTCTAATCTGCATCCACTGCTCTTCGTCTAAATGCACCTTAGCATTAAAAGCTCTTTTCCAACTTCAGCAACATAAATAAATTAAAATCATATCAAAGGGTAAAGTAATACGTAGCTTTCAGTACTTTACACTCCACTAATACACACACATTATAGAAAATCACTTTTATAGTCAGATATCAGAACAATGTCTCGTGTACAATGTGTCTTTACGTTTCCCTCTTATCTCACAGTGCTGTCCATGTAACACACCGTCTCAACAAAATGCTGATCTTTTTACAAGAAATCATCCAAGAGGACATCTTATCGTTTTAGTGCGACAGGGGAGGGGTGGCCCATCTTTTTTTCAGTGAAACTTGGACAAAGTGTTGTGCTGTTGGGCACACAGGCTTGTTCAGTGAGTCCAGTGAGCACCTACTCCCGCATGGGACAGAGTGCCACCTATTGGTGCCCAGTTGGCTACAAGATATACATAGAGTATATACTCTGCTGTGTATGAAGCCAAAGGTTATAATTCAGTGTGAAAAAAACCAATATACCAATGTAAATACATTTACTGTGATTGTATGAAGCCTAATACACTTACAGTAGGTGAAGGTTGATTCGACGACCCAAACATTACTGTATATTGTCAGGTTAATTAGATTTTCAGATATAAACATCTACATAAGTAGGATCAAATATTAATAAAAAGTGGAGGGTTTAATGTTAACTCTTACATAAAAATCTATGCTATATGCAGTGAAGGCCAAAAATGTCAATAAAAGGATAAATCAAATGTATTTTGTATGAGAAATGTATTTCTTTATGCTGCGACTTTGACCCACTCGGAATGTGGATACAACAGACCGGGCATGGTGGGCAAATCATTAGAACTATGTCGAGGAAAAATCCCAGCGAGCTTAATAAAACAGTATGATTAAAATTCAAGCAAGGATGGTAGTTATTTCACACACAATGGCTGTCTGCTTAATATACAGCAGTATGCAGGCCCCAGGTCTCTTTGTCCCAGGCCTCAGTGCTTGTAAAGAGCAAGGTCTTTCTACATTTTCAACAGTTGTGAGAAAACAAGCTGCTCACACATTCATGCTCCACCGCGGAGAAGACTTTTGGATGAAGGGTTGCCTTAGCTCTAGCACAAAATCTGAATCATCAGAAGCTTCTCCTTCTCTCCCTCTTTCTTTCTTTCTTTCTTTCTTGCACTTGGTCCCTTGTTATGTTTCTTTTCAATATAAGGAGCAATAGCTGCTAGAAACATTCTAACTCTTTGCTTGGCTATCGGTTTCATAAAGTGTAGACAGTCTGAAGGGCACTGAATTGGGAGATATCTCTTCAGCAAGTTGTTGGAGAATTGTGATAGGTGTGTGTGTGTGTGTACAGTACACTTGCCGACTGACTGTGTGTGTGTGTGTGTGTGTGTGTGTGTGTGTGTGTGTGCGCGCGCGCACTCTGTCAGTTCCAGCACAAGGGAACTCCTAAACGGATCGGGTCACTCCTGATCACATGGCAGAGATAATGGTCCAAACAACCTTGACGAGAGTGGAAGAGGTCTATCTATTTAATTAGAAACTTTAATATTTCATTCTCTGCTATGGCTCATTAGAGCCCTTCCATCATACCCTCCCAGGCCCATGAGCACTAGCACACAGTCTTTCTGTCTCAGAGGATTCTCATTTGCCAGGTTTTCTGTTTCAGCACTGAAATAAAGCTAAAAAGAAAAAGGGGGGAGAAAAAAAACTTTATGCTTCACACTTTGTCAGTCACTAAACGCTTTTGTATTATACCAAACTGATTTTCACAAGTGCTGAATGGGTTACATCAGCATGTGCACTCATTAGAAATATAAAAGGGTAAAAAGAAAAGTATGCGATCACGCTCATGCCATTTTGCAAAATTCTTTTTCCTTTAGATGAAAGTGGAGACGGTAAGATGAGAGAATTTAGACGAGCTATTACAATGCAATGGTCATAATGAGACAGATAAATAGAGCAAGATGTGTTAGTAGGCTACTTTTCACCTACCCACTTAGGTTCTTTCATTATGTTAAAGTAAGTAAATCTTTAAATCTTATTTAAAGAAGCTTTTAATAAACATTCAGTATTTTACACCCTTTTAAACAGGGTGTTCTGAGTTCAGTCAGACACTGAGCTGAACACTAACACAAACTTTCGCTACCATACTCACCAGCCAACACATTGTTGGTACATTCAGTGTTTGAGGTAAACAAACGGTCCCCTGCTCAAATTTGTGCAAAGGATGCAAGTGATTGTTTGCTTCACTTTCTTTGTGTACGTCTTTACAGTTGTATTATCACAAAATTTCCAGAGTTTTTCTCTAAGAAAGTCCAAGAAAGGAGAAAAAGAAGATCTCAGTGTAAAAGTGTTGAATTCTCATTTGTTCTTACTATATGCTCATAGTAAGAGTTACTATCCAACCAATAGTCAAAGTATATAGGATAATATTACATGGTCTCAAAATATGTGTTTAAGACAACCAATAAGGACTTGATTGCACCCTAACTGTTTGCAGTTTAATATTTTTTTTCCCCAAATGGAGACAAAAGGATCCCACCTGTTACCTCCCCTTTCTTTAATCCCTCTCCTGACTTCAGGGAGCGGGCTGTTCAAGCCTGGTTAGGAAAGGGAAGGCTTTGCCTGATCACGCAGTGTAGTCCCAAAGGTGCTCCGGTCCTAGGGAGGCAGGAATGTGATGACAGTACACTTTAGAGGTGATTCTGTTCAAGGGCGTGTCACTCTGTCACTGACAATATTTTAATACTGATCGAGGTGTCTCTGTGGCCGCTACTTTCTCTCTGCCCTGTCACTGTAGTGTGTGCTGTATATACAAACACACAAAGGCACAAGAAGCACCTTGTCGAAATGAGTGAGAAATTTCAAGAATTTTTTTTTTGTTAGAATAAACTGGAAAAATTCTGACATTAAAATGCATCAGTCTTACAAAACAATCACAATAGAAAGATTCATGCAAACCAGTATTTAAACTGTGCTTGTATATGTTTTCACTCAGTTTCTGTATATGTGTACGTGAAGTCATTCGTGACTCTGGCAAAGTGTGTGTGTGTGAGTGTGTGTGTTTATGTGTGGTAAGTTATAAGTTTGTGTGTAAGCAGGCATAGAGGGGGGCATAAAATATGCAGGATAATTACCAGGAAGAGGTTGGGACGCAGATGAAAAGCCTCGTATTGATTCTTGAAAGGACCTGACAGCTCGCCTGAATGTTTTATTTCCTCCGCATTGTTTGTTTTGCATATAAAGGATTCCATTTTCTTGTGAATTTTGATTGCAGTAAAAGCGGCAGACCCTCTGCTTGCTGTGGGGAGGACAAGAGCCGTGTTAACTGTTTAGAGACAGAAAATGGATGTGGGATGCAAGTGACCTCAAAGACGCCTGTTTCCCTGTCAAGCTGCCAAACGACCAGACTGCCGTGTCACACGTATGATGTATGAAAATGACCCCAGACAAAGAAAAAAACTGTTGTAAAGACATGCCAACAGGAGAACCTGATTTTCACATATTAACTGCAAAGAATCAATTTTCTGCTTTTTTACATATTACGATGTAGATGCAGGCACACTTTTATGCACATGTTTAGTCAATGAAAAGTCAAGCATGAAAACGAGGCTCCGGATCTGGTGAGCCCACCGTGAGTGCTGGAATGCATCAGCGTGTAGCGTCCCGTCCCAATGTAAACAGCCAGCGCACGTGTGTGCATGCCTCCCTCCACTAAAGCTGCTTTCCATTTCCCTCTGGTGCCCATTTCTCCTCATTCAGACCTTTGTTCCACCAGCTACCACAGATGAAATCCCACCGCAGGATTTCATACACAAACACAGCATCCGGATCGCCGCCCGCCTTCAACCCGCCCCTCTCACAGTCCAGCTGTCCTGACCATTACGCTGTAAAGAATGCCGCCGTGGCTTTAGGCAGATTTTACACTCATACAAGAAAGTGCATCAGATTCATGCTGTATGCTGTCACGCTTCAGGATCTCATTTTCAAATTTTCCAAACAACAAAAGTCTTCATAATCCACAGACTTCTTTTTTTTTTTTTGCAAGCATTCTTTTGTTTTAATCTCACAGTTTCAGAATCCAGTTGTTTAATGTTGCTTGCTTACAAGAGCTGCTAGGCTGGCTAGAAACTAAAAGGATAAAAGTAGCTGTTGCCGGCTCTGTTGTCAGCCAGTTGGACATTATTTGATTAGAGTAAATCACATAAGAGCTCAGGCATAACAAAAAGGCAATAAAATCGGTTTTATTCATATCTGTAATCTAATAATTTCCAGATTGAATTTAAAGGCCTTTGTACAAGAATAAATATGCAATACGGTATTGATCTCTGAAGGAAATTCTCCTTTTGCTGGTGCACTAGGGGCAAAGGTCAGGGTCAGTCACAACACTTTGGCTCTGGAGTCTACGGGGATTGAACAGCATTTTCAGGGGTTCAGATGCTCAGTGCTTTTGTGCGCTTTTTCTTCATTAAGTAAGTGTCTTCATAGACACAATTCCATGCTGCTGCCCCATCATCTATCATCTATCAGTGATTGTATATGCAATACTTGTTCTTCTCACAGGGATAGATGTCGAGCCCACACTGGAGCTTTTACAAAACAAAACTTGTGCTGGTTGCTATGCAGCACAAGAAAAATGAAGGGATTTCACATCAACTTCTCGTGCACAGTTAAAAAAAACATATTCTAAAGAAAGTACAGCACAGAGGATACGCCAGCCAGACATCTGCTGTCAAAAAATGAGCATCATAAGGAGTCAAACATCCTAAAATTGTGCATTTTGTTCCAAGCGTTCAGCTCTATGTTCAATGGGGAAAATGTGAATTTTATATTAATATTATTATTTTTTTCACCAAATATGTTTAAAAAAGTAATAAATTAAGGAAGATTTGTTACACTTTCAACTCCTCAAAGAACAAAATACAGCTAAAAGTGAGCTGAGGGCCAACACAGTACCTCCCTTCAAAATGCACAGATTTATTTCAGATTAATGAAACACAAGAACAAACTGTATGACACATCCTGACGT
The DNA here is from genome assembly GCF_057382275.1 of Copadichromis virginalis. NCBI lineage: Eukaryota > Metazoa > Chordata > Actinopteri > Cichliformes > Cichlidae > Copadichromis > Copadichromis virginalis. The sequence goes on from NC_140629.1 coordinate 16,525,959, forward strand.
AGCCTGATCCCTGCCTGAAGGATACATGTATTATGTTGATACTCATTTTTGCCTGGGCTTTTTTCTTTTTTCCTTTTTCTGTTTCTACTTCACACCTCCTGATTTGGCTCCAACCCCTCATACAGTTAAATTCCTAACACACGCTCAACCAACAATTCCACCATCTAAAATGTCAGTCCTCATCCCACTGTCACCCCCATTTCAAACCATCACCCCCATCAATGCCATTTTGCTCCTGGGCTGAAAAGCAATTGAAACAATTTTCTTGCAGAAAATTATTGTCCTTAATTGCAATGAAGGGCACGTCTTCCCGTCATTCCTTGGGAGTGTTTTTCTCTCTCTGGGTGGAAATGTAGGCATTGCCACTGAGCGTGGGCTCTCTGAAAGAGGTCATAATTACATCCTTCAGTATGCTCGCCGTTGGCAAGGATTTTACGCTTCATAATTATTAAATGGCAGATTCACTCTGCGCGCGTGTGTGTGTGTGTCAGAGAGAGAGACAGAGAGTGTGTGAGTCTACTCCTGCAAACGTGTGCATGTGTTAAAATTCAGGGTGAAAAGACTTTGAATTCTCTCTCCAATGAAAGATTGAGGAGAGACTATTTGTGTATTCCGTGCACACACTTGCCAAAAGTTCTCCCTGATTAGTTGTTTCTATCTCACTAATGTTTTGCCAATCACACTCAGCACTATTGGCTGTCACCGAAGTAAACAATGCATGAATAGCATTAAACTCATTTATCTGTTTCAAGAAGCACAGCAAATTGATTTCAAGTAGGCTATGTAACATATTACCAAAGAACAGAATAGAATCCCACATATATAAATTATTTTGTAATTGTTATTGAGACATTAGTAATTGATATTGGAGATGGTAGGCAAAGTGCCATCCTAACAAGATAAGCTCCAGTCTGCCCAACTTTCCTCTTTCAGCATCATTTCCATATCATAATTATACTGTCTCATTTACAGCTGAGATAACATCCCACACTCTGCAATCCTAATCTCCCTCCCATCTCTCACTTTTCTTTCTTTTGGCTCCCTTGCTGTCTTGTCGCTATCACAAACTTTACACCAGACACTAAGAAAAAAAATATCACAAAAAGGCAGATTTGCATGTTCTTTTTTTCACCAAAAGAAAAGCTAGCAAAGGCCAAAAATAGGTAAGTCTTTAATTTCCGCCATAGAAATAAAAATAGTGCCAAACATCTTTTTCAACAAATAAAGTGTTGGGGAAAAAAGATAGCTGGAGTCTCAGTTTGATGCTTTATTTTATCAAATATTTTTACAAATTTGCAGTCTTTCTGTAAAAAAGACAAAAAAATCAGATCACGGATCGCATCAACACAAGTTGCTCGGATGGATATTTTTCTTACCACAGATGAGTAATTTAGACTTCTATAACGCGTCAGATTCAATCTCTGTGCCCCCCCACCCCCCTTGCCTGCACCTCTCCTTTGATGAAGTGATGCTGGGGATGATTGGCCCCTCATCACAGATCAAGCCCAGGTCCCCTCCTCACTTCTATTCTCCAGGAATTCATTATGCAAAGAGAGCAGTGGTGAGCGATGGAATATTTTACTTTATTATAACCAACAGAAGAGTAAACAATTAGACTGCACCATTTATACTCCCACTCCTCATAATTGTTTTATTTCGCATGCACAGTACGCACTCAACATAAACACATATGCATGAAGACAATTTGGATACACGCGACTAATTACCATCTAGTTACTGTATAGTGTCCACTGACGGTGCTTGCATCTTCCCCAGTGAGAGATATTAGAAGTAATTAGAGGGAAACGCTATGCCGTTGCTGGGAATGGGTTTATAAAACGACATTTGCAACCAAAAGTCTGCAAGTTTATTGGGGGATTTAGCATTATTACTGAAATTAGTGCAACATAGTAGTTGTTCAACATATTACCGTACACAGAAGCATTGAAAATTACAGTTCTGGTTGTTGTGTTCTTACATGGTTATGCATCGTATACAGTGAGATGTCCACTCTTAACTACTCAGAAGATAACTTTCTGAGACTTCCATCCCAGTTTTCAGAAATTAGTAGTAAAGTAACATTTACTTGAGGTTATTTGTGTTCTTTGTGACATCATGCTTTTTAAAAGATACGTTGAATTTTCACTCGGTCCTTTACTCACAAACAGTCTGAGCTTGTACGTGTCTGTACACTTGTACTGCTGATTCATTACTAGTTAATTAATTGTTCATATGAACGTAAAAAGTATCTTTAAAAAAGGGAAAAAGTATCTCGAAGGTCTGTATATGAGTGAAAAATAAGCAGCACACAAGCAAAATTCTAAGTGTTTATTATTAAACTGATCATCTTATTCTCTTTCGTTTTGGCTTAATTGCTTTTTTTATATATACATTTTGCTAATTATATTGAGCTTACCTGGAATATATTTGTTTGTCAAATAAAATGAATTTTAAAAAAAGTCTTTCGTGCATCAATGATGCCACATTTTGTACATGTCAAATATAGAACAAGACAAATGGGACAATTATTTTAGGTGCAAACTGTTAACAGTCTAGTAAATTGCATCCTATGCATGTTGAACTTCTGAAGGTTGCATTGTGTGTTGCCTGCTTGATAAAAATGGCAGCAGTATAAAGTCCTTGAGAAGCACTTACCTACTTGCAGAAAGGGAGCTGTTTTAATGTGGGAGAGTCAATTGAAAATAATAAAAAAAAGGGTGACTCATATGTCTCTGGGGAAAACCAAACATCTCCTGCAACAAATCAAAACTTTTCCCTCTCTACTGCGGTGAGCGTGCCGAAAACACCCTGTTTAGTCTTGTTCTATTTCTTCACAAACACACATTTTTAGGTGAAAAGGAGAAATCAAGAGTTTTCAGTTGTCTCGCTGGAAACAGACACCCGAGTTGGAAAGTGGGAGAGAAGTTGAGCTGTTAGATCTCAGTGGCATACGTTCCCCTGGGGAAAGCCACAGCTCAGGGTATACATCCTGTGCTGCTGTGGAGCTCGCTCAAAATACTGTTGTCACATAGCGATCACAGGCATCCGCTGATGGTACACAAATAGTCCTCTTACGACGCTCTTAAAAGCCCATTAGACATCACCACGCGCCGTGCCGAAGACGCCAGTCTTAACTGCTCCTGATGCCAAAGGAAAGGCATGAAGACAGACCTGATGCAGAACAATTCCATCTGAATGTGTTTGTTGACTTTTCAGCTCATTTTATGCGGTAAACATCTAAGAGAGTTGCAGCAAACCTCAGATCAGGATGTGACATTTTTCCATATTCATCTTGTGACACAGATATTTAGCTTGTGACAGCTGACTTCTCAAGAGCGTTTTACTTTTGGCTTCCTATTACCATTTCAGAGTGTAACACTGCAGGACCGAGTATTATCCCGTAATTGTAGAGGTCACGCATGACCACTAACTTAACGAGGAAGCTGGTTCTGCATCAGAGGAAAGAGCCATTAACACGTACTTGTTGAGCTCTTTTTACAGTGTGTGAAAGCTAAATAGTGCCATCTGGTGACTTTAAGGAATGTGATGACAAACTATAAAAAAAATTAATTTATGTGATCATTTAAGGTAATGATGAAAACATTTCTGAGAGACTCCGTAACGTGTTTTTGGACAAATCTAACATTTCAGCTCAAATCAGTGCTGTCTATAATTAAAAAGCACTTCAAATAGTTTTACTCCCAAAAACAGTTTATTAAAAAGTTAACTTGAAGGAGAAAAAAATAGCAAATAATAAGCGGAGGTGAAAATGTGAAAAGAGCGAAGCAAAAGCGATCGAGGTGTGGAAGTCTGGGTGGAGAGGGCACGAAAGGCATGCGTGTGTGCCGTGCTCGGAGAGCGGTAGGTGAGGATAAATGGAGAGCAGAGCTCCCGTTTGAGTGTCAGAATGCGTCGGCAGCCTCGGGAGCTCAGCGATCACTCCTCCAAACGGTTGCTGTGGGGATTGTGGCTCCTGGAAGTGGAAAAACTAACAGGTTCTAAAGAGGTGTGAGCCCAGAGGGAGGGGAAGCAGTGCTTACAGCAATGGATCTGCTCAGCCAGTGCCTCTAATTGCACTTCATTATCTCATATTGATTTAATTAGCAGCTGCATTGCCTTCTGTGCACAGGGTTATGGTATGCCTTCAAACAAAAGGGGGCCAAAAGATGCATGTACTCTGCTGTATGGGAGCCTCCTCAATAAAGCCCGTCATATGACAATACTTAGCTGAGTCACCATAATTACCCTCGTGCGATCCCGCTCGTACCGACACGGATAAATATGTGTTTCGACCACAGGCCACAGAGCCGGTCTTGAAGAACAGCAGGTCACAGAGTTGAAACGCACGCTGGGCAAACCTGGACTCAAGCTTCCTGTTTGCTCTTTCTTTAGAACTGCTCTGACGTACGCGATATTTAAATAGGAAATATGTGAAAGGACGCTTTCTGTTTTTCATGCAGTAGCTGCAGGATCAACGTCATAAAGCCTTTAAATATGTAATTATGTGGTATGTGCTAATACACGCTAAGTGCAGAGCTGTCAAACGAAGCTGCCCGGGCACAAATATACATCAACTAAAATACTCTCTAACGTCAGAAGGTAAATATATTACAATAATGGGCGCTATAGTGACTTCAGTGTTTAGTCCACAGTTTAAAAACAGAGACACAAAGAGCGCTATTAAGGCAGCCAATCGGCTACACAGCATGCTAAAAGGATGACCCTCGAGTTGAGTTTTGCAGGTGGAACAGTTTTACTATTGATCTATATAGAAAGACAAGAGTTCTGCATAAGTGAAGGGAAAGAAACGTGGAGGGCAGCTAAGCAGGCGCTGCTGAAGAAACAGATAATTCTTTTTGAGTTGAGCACTTCTAATAGTGGAAGAGGAAGTTCACAGTGAATAGGGACAAAAAGCCTACAGAGACAGTTAGGATGTTTGTCTTTAACGATCCAAGGTGGCTCTGGATACAATCATCCTTGTAATAAAATTTACTATATTCTTTCCCAGCCCACTCCCTCCCATTACGACAATCTGTACCGTATGACGGGCAACAACTGCAGAGAGCTATTTTAATCAAAAGAAGATGTCCTAGAGGAGAAGTTAAAATATGTTTTATATATCTAAAACTTGGAAGACTCTGTTATTAATTTTTATACCTGTTAAATATCTTAAAGATGTATTTGACTTATCAAACAGAGCAGCCAACAGAGGCCAGATCTTACAAAGGAACCCAAATTTATTTCATATCCACAGACTTCCCTGATTGTCACAGCCTTTTTGAACACCCTCCTCCCTGCCTCTTTGACACCGACCCTTTGAAGACTGGAATACGCTGGCAGAATGAATGAAAAGTTCAAATCAGTCATAGGGTTTAAAAGGGGTTAGCTTGACTTCACCTCATTGCTTTTCATCCAACTGATATGCAGTCTTTTGACAGCTCTGTCCTCTATTGGCTCACACACACACACACAAAAAAGAAAATGCTGTGGTACCTCCTGTATGCTTCGCCCCTCTAACCTCTCTAACTTGCCCCATTGTTGGATGCTTCACAAAGAACCTGTAGTATCCTCACACGGTTCCTTTCTTATTCCCATCTACCTGATTCACCTAATTTCAAAAATCGTGCGGCGTGAATCACCACATGCAAGAGGAAAGTGGAGTGCACATTAAAGTAAACACAAAGAGTCTGCGGTTCTCAGAGAGAGGAGGAAAGTGAGGGAATGGAGACAGCAAATAAAAAACAGCACTGGTTAGTGGAGAGCGCAGTATGGAATGGAAAGCCCCAGCAGCAATCTGCTAGCACTTAGAGCGAAAGCAGCCTGGGGTCAATATCTAAAGCCAAAGACTTGGACGCACAGACAATTTCAGCCACTTGAACTTGTTAAACAAATAACAGATTGGCGAAGGTATAATTCCCTCCTTTTCTTTGCATTCCTTCTCTCTGATTCTATACATTTTCTCCACTTTTCTCCACTTGGCATAACTTCTCCTGGAGTATGTTCCTGTCTTTTTTCTCTCTCTTCTGTCTTGGCACACCGAGGCAGCGATAGATGGATGGACTTGGCAGGCGCGCATAGCCAGCCTGGTGATGCGAGAAAATCTTTTGCCAATACAGAGATGGTACAGATGGACGTGACATGTTGCTGTTTTCTGTTTTTGTTTAATATTTCTATATTCTTTCCACGTCTGTCTTCTCACATGTGTTTAAACCCGTACTCGGATGGTTCTCACAGAGGTCTTTGCTCACAGGCTTAAAATTGGCCATTAGTGTATATGTTCAAAGGGACAAATCATCAGCGGCTAATTAACCATTATTAACTGTTCTGCTGTGAAAGAAGACAAATTATCATAAATTACAGCCTAATTAAAATGTGATTGCTGGCTCAATAGTTATAAATCATTAATTTTTAACACCCTTATCACATGCGGACGGACCAATTCAACAAAAGGTCTATTAGACAAAAATGAATTCACTGGTTTCTTTCAACACGCACACCCCACTTTCTACTCCTCTCTCCCACTGCAGTCATTAGCCATAATTACTCTATGTACCGCACTGGCTCTATCCATAGATATTAAAGAACAATTAAACCACAGCCTAATTGCATTAAATGGAGTCTTGTGTAGAGGCTGCCCAATCTTAAATTCTATGCAATTAGTGCGCAAGAGATGTAAGAGTATACTGAACTAACCAACTAGGCAGGTACGTAAAGAAAGAAGGAAAATGCGTGGTGGAAGGAAACTTCATTACCAGTGAATGATAAGTTCATTTTTAAAGACTTCCATATTAAAAAATACTTCAGCAGATGTACAAAGGACTCAGCAGAAAAATGAATGACGTTAACGATGAGATTTTGAAAAAAGGCAAATACAATAAAACCTCAATTTCCCATACTATTTTATTTTTTTAGGTTTCCGTTTTTTTGTATCGCTGTATTTAAAACCAATGATTTCACCATCTCATCATTATATTTTTACAGTGCTGCACTCACATTTACTGCAGGAAATGAACCATGCAGTCCTGCACAGTTTCCAATGTTTACCGTTCACTCTCCTGCCACATCACTTACTGCTAACACAAAAAGAGCATTTCCTACGGCTATGGAGTCGCACTACCAGCATTCAACTGGTGGCGTTTTCTTTTTTTTTTTTTTTTTGGATTGAGAAGCTGCTCCAGGAAAAACAGTATCAACATAGTTAACGCTAAATTATGCAAGTTTAGGTGTACTTTAAGCAAACAGGTCAGCTTCTCTTCAGCTAGATAGTGCATTAAAAGTAAATGCACTAGTAGAAAATGCAATTTCCAATTATTTAATTGTCTGTTTTTTGCAAGGATTCAAACTGCAAAAGATTGGGATACGTGTTTTGTGTGAATTCAGCTCTACAGCAATAAGAAAAACTGTAGTAAGGGGAGTAAAACGTGAAATCAAATTCAGTTGAAGTATAAAGTTTTACAAAAGAAAACACTGTCAAATAAACTGCAAGACTTACTCATGTAAATATACTTTCAACCCTATCCACCATTGCTAATTACCCACCACATATTTGTCTTTCCTTCAAGTTAAAAGTATTAGATAGTATGTCCATATTGCCAGTCACCTTTAGGTGCAAAAACAATGTTCCTCCTGTTCAGTTCAACATCTTCTCCACATAAGTGTTGTGTATTTGCCATCCCAGGGCTCCTGTTTGTAGTTCTTCCCCCCATTTTCCTTTGCCTTCGATCTCTCCTTCTCTCTCTAACAAGCTAGCTCTGGACCCAGTGAGGTGAGCAGAGGTGAAGTTATGGGTGCGGGGTAGGTTGTGTGTGTGTATGGGGGGAGGTATTGTTTAGAGTCGCTTCCCACTGACATCCAGGTAAATGGGTAAATGTGTACTCTCATCCATATTCCAGTAACCCAGGCAGAGGCATTTGGCCAGAGCATGGCTGGGGCCAGGACATGAAATATTAAAAGGATAAAGTGAAAGGTGGAGTACCCAGAGGGCCTTTGGACAGTTAAACAGCTCTTTGTGTGGAGGTGTCTTCACTGCCTGTATCCCCACCTGGCATCCACCTCTGTGAGAGGCTGGGATTTCAGCATTGTGTACTTCAGCCAAGGTCAGCGCACAGTACACCAAGTTAGTATCAAACTGTGCTCTGTGATCAGCTCTTACCATCCTAGAGCAGTGTCAATGATGGACCATGTTTACAGCTCACAAACAAATCAATAACTCTGTGGATTGCATGACTGGACCTGGGAAAGATGTGGAGAAAAAAATGAAAGATGGTGCTCTTTCCATTTTTTTTAGCCTCACTTGGCAGGATGAAGCTCAGCCTGCTGTTTGACTGGTAGTGTGCCAAGTAGGGACTCAGATATATCAGATTTCAATTAACCACAGTTCATGAGGGCCGTCCACAGAGGTGACATGGTCCTCACACTCTCCATCCCCTGCTTAGTTGCAGCCCCAGGGAGTAGGTAATGAGATGGCTCTCTATCTGGCTCTCCATCTCCTCTCTCTTTCAGGAGGAAGCCTGGCACTCAGGGCCAAGGAGGCCTGTTGACACCTAGGGCAGGTGCTTGGCCCATTTGGCTGTGGCCTGCAGCCTCCAAGCACGTTTGGCTTGCAGTGGCCACACAGTTTGCCCCTCTGGACTGCTCTAGGCGCCTAGATAATGAATAGTCTGAATGCAGGTGTGTCCAGGTGCAAGCGTGTGTGAAATTGTGTGTGTGTGCAAGTGCACGCGTGAGTGTGCGTGAACACAGACAGATAATGCATGTAGAAATATTAATATTTTATGTAGAGGCAAAACTACTTTCACATGCTTTCTTTAACTATGATGGTTATGATTCATTTGTTTAACTCTCATAACAGAATTTCACGTGGACTGTTTGACAATAATAAAATATTCCTGCGGTCACATCTGTCACCGGGAAAGACAAGAGGCCTCCAAACCCGTAGTTCACTGCTCAATCACTTGAGCTTAATTTGTATGCTGATTCAATCACAGAAAAGAAAAACAAAGCAAGGTGCGGGAAAAAATGACAGCCAATCGATCAGAAAGCAAAGGAAGGAAGGACTGGCAATTCTTCAAGCACACCCCAGCAAATTCACACAGTTACTCAGTGTTACCTGCTGCTGCTGCTGGTGAAATTATGGTAGATGGTGGTCGTGATGAGACGCCCAGCGTGTTGTGAGGGAAAACCAATCTGGGAATTTCCAAGCTGAGACTTCTGCGATAACGATGCCTAGGTAAATGATACAGAAGCTTCTAAAGGTGCTGTTTTTGCATATGTTTGGATTATTAAGATATTTAATGATCAAAGCATTGACGCCTTTGATTATTTTACTCTATTTGTTGTGGATTTCGGCTTTCAAAAGAAGGAGAAAAAGACTTGCCCCAGTGTGTCTATGCTATGCCAGCAACATTCATAAACAGAGCAGGGCAGAGAGTTGGGAGGATGCAACAGTGCATCCGTCACCAAGAGGAATGGTCGTGTCATCACCAACTGTGGTGTGGAATCACACGCAGTCGCTCTAAGATACACTTCTTTATGGAGGCACTTTTTACATTCTGCTGAGTAGCCCTGGAAAAATAAAAGCTAAATCTTAGCTGTCACCATCACGCTCTGCTGCACTATAACACTGTCCGGCGTCTGGGCACTCCGCATGAGGCAAACAGAAACACAGAAATTCCACATATTCGCTGATAACAGCATGCATCATGAAAAAACATGGGAAGGCTGTTTGTGCCTTTAAAGGTCTGTGCTTTTGCATGCGTGCGTGTGTGTGTGTGTGTGTGCGTGCGTGCGTGCGTGCGTGCGTGCGTGCGTGCGTGCGTGCGTGTGTGTGTGTGTGATTGTATGTCTGGTGGAGAATAATAGGGATGAGAAGGTCTCGGCGTGGCTGCACAACAGCCGTTTCAGAGAATCAAATGGCTGAGCAGTCAGTAATGAGGCAGACAACAGAGACTCAGCCAGACCCAAAAGATTTGAAGGGCAGACGGGCAGGAGGTGCGGTGGATCTGTGTGTGTGTGTGTGTGTGTGTGTGTGTGTGTGTGTGTGTGTGTGTGTGTGTGTGTGTGTATAAAGGGGGGAAGAAAAATGTGGAATTAGTCAGACAGTAATAGCAGAGAGAGATGAGTATATGCATACTTGCACTTGGGGGGGGGGGGGGGGGGGGTATGACCTGAAATATAAAATTGTGCAAAACAAAAGGAGAACTAAGAGCAAATAGAAATGATGGTGATAATTGAATTGGTAGGTTGATTTGCATTAGCATCGGGAGAGGAGAGGAGAGAGGAGGATTTGTGAGTCATTAACATGCTGTTGATCCTCAAAGTGCCACAACTCGCCCACCATCTTTCCACCTTCATACACACACTGTCACACTTGCAAAGCCACCGAAGTTTTCACTGACTAAATAATGTTTAATATAGTCTGCAGCGTTGTTGTTTTTTTAATTAGTCTTAGTAATGAAATTGTTGCTACTTGGTTGATCCTGCTGCTACTAGACAAAAAAGCACAGCCCTTTTAATGAAAAAATACCAATTAAATGTATGAAAATAATGAAATTATATTATATCAATTATATATAAAGCAGTGAGAATAACAACTATACATTGGTACATGTATTGCATTATTATACAAATTTTAATGCCAAAGGTCTGTGCTGGCTAACAACTAGCCATGAACTGGACGCAAACTCCATCTTCTGAATTAGTCCAGAACACAGGACTATGTGTTGGCCAGTAGGGGTGGGTTTTTATAATCGATTCATCGATTAAAATCGATTCTGGCTTGGATAACGTAAAATCGATTCATTAAAATCCTGAATCGATTTTTTAATATAAATTTATTTTGTCCGAAATGCCAGAATCTCTGGTGACATCTCACAAAATTTCAAGAACCACCAAACAGTAAATGAGAGCAGGTACAGGGATTCTGCACATAGACTTAAACACACAGCGCGACCCGCGGATCAGAATCAGTTAGATGTCGCCTTTCTCACAGTCGGGGCTGAAAGCCGACAGCTCGCTGATCCGGGTCCGCGCTTTGTGTTCACGCCCTTTATGCGCTGATTCTAAAGCTGTTAGTTTGATCTCTCTCCAAACAATATTGACCGAACCAGCAGCAAAAGAAGATCCAAACGCTTCACATAAACATCGTCATGAATTCACTCTTTTACTGTTTTGCTTCCATTGCGATGCGCAGCTCTCTCTCTCTCTCTCTCCCTCCCTCCCCCCCCCCCTCTCTCTCTCTCTCGAACAGTTTCGCTTTCTTCATTATTCGCTTGCTTGTTACGCACAAGTCTACTGTTGTTTACAGCGCTGTCGGCCGCTGTTTTTTTCCCTTTTACATTCTTCCGAAAAGAAAACCTCATTTCTGCTGTTCAATACTGAACAAATTTAAACTTTTTAATATTATTCAAAATGCAAAATGCTTAGCCGTGTGTCTAATAAAACCGCTGTAACGTCAGAGGTAATGTTCATTAATTAATGATTTTCTTTCGTTTTTGATGTACTGCAGAATATTTTTATAAAATCCCAGGCCAGGAAAATCACCTTCATGTTTTTCTGTGTTTTATCTTCAGCTACTTTGACACAAAGGCATCTGCTGTGATGCTCACACCTTGGATAAAGTCTTGCGAGTGTCAGCTTCCTTTTTATAGATACAAAAATATGTAAATGTTCTGATCTGAATTATACTTCTGACTGTCAAAATTTCCCAGATTTAAATCGAATCGAATCGAATTAAATCGAATCGTGGATCGAATCGATTTGGGACCTTGTGAATCGGAATTGAATCAATTCTAGAAATCAGTGACGATACCCAGCCCTATTGGCCAGATGTGTTATTGTCCAAGACACATGGCCAATAAGCGGACTGAATATTTTCATTTTGTTTGTATTTTGTAGCGATTACTTTTTTCAAGTAACGAGTAAAGTAAGGGATTACTATTGCAAAAATGGTAATTAGATTACCGTTACTTACCCGTAGGAACGCTGCGTTACTGCATTACTAAAACCGTGATTTTTTTGCGAGAATGTCTCATGACAGTGACGTAAGCGAGTGCGACGTTCGTGACAACAGCTGTGTGCAGATCAACAATGGATAATATATCGAGCGGGGAGAGAGAATGACCGTGCAGCGTTTAAAGCGTGGAAGTACTGACCGTACTTTGAGTTTGATTCCATAAAAAGTGACAAAAACATTAGTGTCCGTTGTGCGTGGGAAGAAAACGTCTTTTTACAGCGAAAAAGAAGAAAACCCTAAACTTCCAAGCAAGCACCGAGTGCGCTACGACGTAATGGGAAACCCACAGAGAAACTCGCGGATTCTTCAACTGACCGCTGCGGCACACCTGCACCAGGGTAAACCTCCGCCTACCCTACTCCTGCTTTACAGGTGAAAATAGAGCAAAAGGACCGCTAGTCTTTGACTTTATTTATTTTCTGCTGTGTTTCACTTGCATCTATTTGAAAGACTGAGTGTAAACACAAAAAATATTTTATTTTATGTGCTGGAATGTGCAGAAAATAGGTTTAAATGTTAAACAAATTTCTTCCAGTCAGAGAATGTTGCATATAATTAAATTCTTTGCTTCATGCATAAAGTTAAAAGATTAAAACTAATAAAACAAGTTTTAAAAAGAGACTTTTCGATTTTGTATGATGGATTATGCAGAAAAAGTAGAATTAGGCTGAAAGATCTATCGCTTTGTTACCTATTCAGGTTGTAAATCATGTTTTTAAAAAGTAACTAAGTAACTAAGTAATTAATTACTTTTGAAAATAAGTAAACAGTAAAGTAATGGGATTACTTTTTGGGGTAAGTAATCAGTAATTAGTTACTGGTTACTTTTTTCAAGTAACTTGACCAACACTGCAGCAGAATATTGTCCTCTGTCAGTGTGCCTTCTTCCCATTGTTGCATTCTGCTGCCAGCTGTTCCCCAGGTAAGCACACACCTGCCCACCCAGACGAAGTTAAAAAAAAATGTGATTCTTCAGACAAGGACACTTACATTGCTTCATGGTCCAGTTCTGATACTCATTTGTTGAGACTTTCAGCAGTGGACAAGGGTCAGCATGGGCACCCTGACTGGTCTGTGGCTATGCAGCCCCATACGCAACAAACTGCAACGCATTGTATCCTGACACCTTTCTATCAGAACCAGCATTAACTTTCTCAGCAATATGAACAGAAAGTCTTCTCTGGTGGCTGTCCTGTGTGGTATAACAGCCTTGCATCACCGAGCCCTGGCTGTCCAGGACCCTGTCACTGGTTCACCACTGTTCCTTCCCTGGACCACTTTTGATAGATATTGACCAGTGCAGACCGGGAACACCTCACAAGATCTGGAGATTTGGAGATGCTGTGGCCCAGTCATCTAACATCATGAAACTCACTCAAATCCTTGCTCATTTTTCCTGCTTCTAACACATCAACTTTGCGGACAAAATATAGCTTCCTAATATAGCCACCCACTGACAGGTGCCATGATGAAGAGATAATTAGTGTTATTTACTTCACCTGTCAGTGGTCATAATGTTCTGTCTGATGGGTGTACAGTGCCAATTCACAACAACAGCCACCTCAAGGTGCTTTGTATTATATGTTATAGACCTTACAGCAGGGGTGCTCAATACGTCGATCGCGATCGACCAGTCGATCGCAAAGGTAGTATTGGTAGATCGCATGGCATTAAAAAAATAGATGCCAGCCTATCATCCATCCCGTCACTTGATTGATACAGGGAAGCCAGTCAGATGACATCAGATTTTTTCTGACGCTTAGGTCGCTGTGCATGCGCAAACAGCGGCGCGAAGTGTAGTAAAACTGACAAGCTAGTCAGCGAGTTAACTCCAATTTTTAGCTCTCGGTTTTTTCTCTTAAACCTGGCCGTCAGCAGCTACTGTCCGGACTATGCATCCCTGGCTGATTCAATTCAGTGCAAGTCATCAGAGTAAACTCAGGTAATGACAAAAAATTTACATAGTTAATTGTGTTGTGAAATATTGGATATTGCGGTTATGCATGTATACATTGTAGATATAAAGAATCCTCAATATATTTATAAATAAGTATATGTTTTGGATTTTTGTAGTGGGTAGATCATTTTGACTTGGTCATTTTATAAGTAGCTCACATGCGGAAAAAGTGTGAGCACCCCTGCCTTACAGTATTAGAAATAACAATCACATGACCCCCTATGAACAAGCACTTGGTGACACTGGAAAAACATGAAGAAACTTCATGCAACTGGTTGGGGTTTTCACAGTGAGCTAATGGAAAATAAAATATCTAGTATCTCTAGTCATTCCACATAGTGTCCAGTGTCCAAGCCACAGATGTGCACATTAGGTTGATTGGTTATTTTAAAGTTCCCATGGACACGAATAAAGTGAATAAAGTGCTGCATCAAGGTATGAGTGAAATTTGTCTCTATGCTTCTGCATTTTAAGTGGTCAGTAAGACTAGAAAACCGTTGTATGCATTAAGTATTTGGACAATAGCAGATATTTTGTAGTTTTGCCTCTGTACTCCATACAGTGGCTTTTAAGAATAAAGATGTAATTGAAGTGCAGTATTTCAGCTTTAAGGGGTTTTACAAAATATTTCAATTAACTTTTCAGGAGTTACAGACATTTTTCTACATAGTACTCCTCGTTCAGAGGCCCCAAATTAATTGGACAAACTAACATTTTTAAATACACGAACGGTTTTTAATATTTGAAAGAAATTCCAAAATGAAAGTGTAGAGTTTAGCCCTGTACACTTCAAAATTTATCTTACTACTTCATAAACACAAGTTACATTGTCCACTGGCAGCCATATATGCTCGTGACATAACACTGTCTCCACCATGTTTGACAGACAACATCATATGATTCTGAATCATGAATTGTTTCTCTTCCCTCTAGTTTTTCTTCCCATCATTCTGGTCCAAGTTAATTTTGGTTTCATCTACCTAAAGATTTTTATCAGCACTATGTAAGCTCTTTCAGGTGTTTTCTAGCACTGTCTAGCCTGACCCTTTTGTTTAAGTGTAATAAGTGCACTTTCTTGTAAAGCCTCTGCATTTCTATTTCCATGAAGGCGTTTCTTAACTGTAGACCTTGAAAGGGATACACCGTAATCATCAAGAGGGTTATTGTCTTGGTTAGATGTTTTGAAGTTGTTTTTAGTTTTGAAGTTGTTTTTAGTATTTTAGTTGTGTGGTCTTTGGGCTCTTTGGTATTGCTAAAACCATTATTTTTAAGCTTGTACTAGATGATTTGAACACTGGTTTTTGGTTTTCGCTCTCACACTATTTCGATTTTTTTAGCCTAATGAGGCCCTCCTTAACTTGCACTGAAATCTCTTTGAATCTCATATTTAAAATTACCATGAGAACCTATAAAATACAAATTCAACACTTTGATTCAACTTTAGATATTATGTCTGCTTCTTTTGTAGTGAAATAACTAGGGAACAGGTCTCACCTGGCCCTGAAACTGCTTGTCAGTCAATTGTCCAATTAAGTTTGAACCTCTGAAAACAAGGGACTGTGTATAAAATGGCTGTAATTCCTTAATAGTTAATGTCAATGTTTTGTAAAAACTCCTTGAATTGAAGCTAAGTCTGTCATGTATTGATTGTTTAAAATACACTGTAGTACTATATAGCTTTCAACATAATATATTGCACAACTGTCCAAATACTTATGGGCTGGAGTCCATTTGATTCCCAACCTTGAACTTGAGTAGTAATACTCCAAAATGCTTACTTACCCTTAGAGAGTTTAACATAGAAATTGCTTGACTACACTGTAATATTTAAATACTTTGTAGTTAAGATAAAGTTCTTAGTTGCAGTCTGATACAAAAAAGTTTGCATGTTGTTAGTGGACAAATCCCTCCAAACCACGAAAAATGTGTGCGAGCAGACGATGGAAGTACTGTGATATTTCCTGTCTTCCATCTCCCCGAGAGCCCGGCTCTCTGGTACTCCTGGAAGGTGGTGATGCAGTGTCGGATTGTCGCTTCCTCTGATCTGCAGTCACACAGCGGATTCCCAGGGAGCGTGTCACCGAGGGCGGGTGGGAGACGGGGCTCAAATGCTCTGTTCGTTACTCTAAACGCTGCCTAATTAATAATGTATCAGAGAGGACGCGCTGAGACACAGCAGGGCTCCTCGGCTTGTCATAAGCACTGCCGCATGCACGCACACACATACGCGTTCGAGAAGAGACTGATCAACCCCCCGCCCTCCTTCTACAGAAGCCTCCACCCAAATCTCTCCTCAGACACAGAAGCAGCAGGAGGAAATAGACACCAGCCTCTGAATACACGTGTCAGTCCATTGTTGATGAATCCCTCATCCTGCTGAAGCCCTGTACGTACATGCATGTACATACTTACTGCAAAAACTCGCAGAGACAACAGGAAAGGAGGAACTTTATTCTTTAGGGCTTTGTTTCTGACGTATGAATTTACATAAGTGAAATTTTATAGTAAAAAGAGCTGTTGTTGGGAGGAGTGGGAGCGGCGATGAGGTTAGGTTCTCATGACCTCTATGAGACTAGTTTAAACACACAAATAATAACAAGTAATGGCCTCTCTTGTCCAGTTGAGTCTCTCAGTGGTAGGCCTTAAAATCAACCACATGTCTATTTGTGCTTCGATTTTTAACATGTTATCATCCATAAGCCTCTAAGCAACAAGGATGAGAGGACTCACGCCTGTTTGTGCCATAATGGTTCTATACTTGCACTAAAACAAAGCAAAATATTGGTTGATACAGAGGCTTCAATTTCAATCATCACGAAATCAAGCAGCGTTGCACAACTATAATCTATTCATAGATTATCAACAATGTGATGGTTATTTATATATATGTTCTGAGACTGACATCCAAAGCTTCTCTTTGCCCTTTTTTCTTTCTCTCTTTTCCTCGCACTTGATTTATTTTGCTTCTTTGTTTGTGTTTGTCATATGGAGAGATGTAAATTTAGCCACCCCAAGGGAGAGCATCCTCACTAGTGGCATGAAAAAAAAAAAGACGACTGGAAGAAAAAAAAATCAGAATAACATAAACCACAAAAAAGTGAGGGGTGGAAGGATAAAGTAAAGGAGGGATTGTGGTTTGAGCAAGATGGGGGGGAGTTAAGAAGAGAGGGAGGTTTGAGATGCACAGGACTCTGTAAACAGTCGACGCGGGGGCTGGAAAATTAACGCTGCATAAATTGTGCAAAATATGTCCTATTTTCCTTTCCCTTTTTTCCTCTGCACCCTCTTTTAAAAGGGTTCAGGATGCAGGGCTGTCAGATGAACGCCAGACAGGCATTTTCCGACTTCGTTTGATCCCAGCTCCTTCTTTTAAAAACACTTCCCAATGACAGAGGGGAGGCAGAAAGCAGGTCGCAGTTGTATGTGTGTGTGTGAGGTGCTGGTGGTGAGCTGGAGGAACAGGAGAGACGAGCCGACAGGAGACACATGTAGACAGACTCTCACAGTTATCACACCCTCAATGACACTGCCTTTATAGTCCCTGCAACCAGCGCTTCTCACTGGGAGAGCGGCAGGGATTTTGTGTCTGATAACTGTGTCAGCACCTCAGCACAGCAGATCAGCACCTACTGATGCAGTGGGTGTTAGGACAGGGACTAATAGGACTCTTAAGGGCCAGTATAGGTGGACCAAAGCAGAAGAAATATATCAAGGAAGAAAAAAAAGACACTCCTGCTTAATTGGCTTGTTTCTGTTTTATATATAAGTCCAGGTGTGTAGATTTAATTTGCTCAAAAGAGGTGTTAAAGGTGTAATAATCAACATGACAATAACAAATGAGAAGCAGAGATTTTATTTTACGTCTATCAAATCACTGCAACGTTCAGCTTTCCTCTTGGTTGGAATACAATAGCCGTATTTATATACAGCCATTCTGTCCAAAACAATAATGCTAACTTCTCTCCTCCTGCTTCTGCTATTGACTTCACCCTTTGTGTCAAACTACATCTGCCTGTGCTTGCTTCACCAGCTAATGAATTCCAAACAGAGTGAAGAAAAGAGAGGGGGGGGGAGAGAAAAAGCAGGGCATCTCTCAATGGTCTCTCCCTTTCTCTCTCGATCACAACAACACCATTTCCATTTATAATTTCGATTGTTAATTTGCATGAGAAAAATTAGTTGGGTGACATGCGTGATGTTTCCCCCCCCCCTTCCCCCCCTTTTTTTCTTTCTTTTCTGCTTAATTTTCCCACTAATTATAAGCAGCAATGGCACATTATTTACATAAATAATTGTTGTTCCTTCTGTTCACTCATATTTTCCTCCTTTCTTTCTTTGTCAGAGTTGTTTTGGCATTTGTCGTCCGCGGGGGCATTTCTCCTCTGAGAACGTTTTCACATCTCTCCCGACTGAAATATCTTGGATCTTGAGTGTTTTCACCCGATGTTTGTTGTGGTGTTTTGCTGTCCTTTGTTCAATAAATAGATTTATCCTACATTTTTTTCCCATCCCCTCAAAACTTCTGAACTCTCATAAACAAATATGTCAGTTGAACTTTTCTACTATTTTTACTTTGAAGACAGACCACCTCTCCACTTTGTTGCCTGTACAGATAAGTTTGTGGTACAAAGGATCAAACACAGGACCTCACATGTGCGTATTTTTATTCATGGTATTGTTGCTGTGAGGATAGCAGATACGGCTTTCAGTTATCCGGTCGTTAAGTGATGACGTGACGAATCCTACTTCCGGGCCTAAAGTAGTCTGCGTTTAATATGGCTTTTGTGTTGTTAACATGTTTAATGTTTTGTATTTTCTTCTATTTAATCTCAAAAAGCTCCTAAAACAGTCAGTGATCACTGTTGACCTCCCTTGGCTTTTATTGCCGCTAATCATTTATTTAAGCTCAGTTTTTAAAACCTTAGGATGTAACTACAGCCCAGCCCATGCAGCAGTATATTAATGACTAACCTCGTATTGTGGATGGATTATTTCAGTTGTTCTCCTGGCTGAAGTTTGGTCCTTTTACAGCATCCTGCCATGCGATTACATTTGTTCCTGACCACCGAGAACACTCACGTTAACTTTTATCGAGTGGAAAAAAAGTTAGCCTGTTTATATTATGCTAACATAGCTGTGTCGCTAGCGGTCATCATTATATACAAGCTAGCCAAACTTCAGTAACCCTACAAACGTCACTGCTGTTTAGTTTTCTGTCTTCATTTACGTTGGAAGTGATAACAGAGCTGTACGTTTTAATTTGTTTCCAAAACCCCGCAGTCAGGACATGCTATATTGTATTTAGATAGAAGCTAGCGAGCTAACGTCCTGCTAACTTCTAACTCCATTAAATGTCATAAATTCCGTTTTCATGGATGCCTGGGTGTTAAACTCAATTGTTACACCTGGTAGAGCAGAACGCTGATCATTTTATTAAAGATGAAAGACTTTAGACAGTTTTTCAACTCTCTGCCATAGTGATCATTTGATATATGGACCTGCAGCGGAGTTTAGGCCCAGACACGGCTAGTGACATCAGACTTAACGACCGGATAAGTAGCATGCTCTTGTGTGCATTGCAGGTGGAGCTGTAAACTGCCCCCCTGCTTATCACAGTCTGGTGCTTGTGGGTATTTTCTTCTCTGCATGCCAGGGCGCGGGTTCTGACACCAACCTGTACACTTACTAACAACATGATTATTGGTTCTTTGCTGGACATTGCAACTTCTCAGATCCATCCGAACACATTGTTGCCTAAAGCCTCAACAGCAATGATTTCTCTGTTTGAGATATTTAATGTTCATTAACTTATTACTGTGGAACATGATGGTGATTTTGTCTTTCAGTTACAACCTTGTTCAAAACATGTTTATATGTCCTGTGTATGTTGTCAGAAAATAAGCAGTTAGGACAATTTTCTGCTGACGCTGAGTAACTGAATCTTTGCACCATTGCTTATAACAGCTGTTATACACATAAAGCAGCTCACGAATATCTGTTAAAATATCATTGCAATCTTATTTTTTGTGATTGATGCAACAATACTGTTGCTTTAACTGTCTATTTTTATGACGTTTTTAAGTAACTGCTAATAGTATGCTAACGTTAATGTGTGCTAACATCTATAATAACACATCTATGTTAACATTTTTAACACTTTAACGAAAAAGGAGAATTACTTACCACTTAAAATTCCTTATTAACATCTGTGCTGTAAAGTGCTCCAAAGCTGCATTCTTTTGATGGCCATCGGGAACAATCGCTGATCCCTGAGTAGTATTTTGTAAAATACAATTAATACATCTAAAAACATGCATTTACCAAACTACTACTTTCTACTTAAATAATACATACCAAAGGACCAAAAATGAATAACATTTTAATAAAGATAATATTTACATTAGTTGCATAATTTGTTTATGCATGTAATGATATGAACATGTTAGTAAAATTAAAGACTGGCTGAATCATATACAGATTATAATGTCATTTTCTTTCATTTCATTAAACCCTGTATAAAGATCCAGAAACCAGGCCTAAAGCCCAGCTAAATGTTCTGTCATTCAACAGTTTGCTGTTTCATCAGCCTCTCTCTGTGGCATTTGTAAGTCTGACAGTTCCAACTAATGGAAGATCCCAGTTTCATTAAAAAAAAAAAATTCTTGGTAATGTCAGAACACAACCGGTCAGTTCATTGTTGGATACTTTTATGAGATTAATTAGGCAGGGGATTTATACACTCTAGTGTTTTCAGTGACACTTCAATACAGCAGCTGTGGGATTGATTTTTTTTAAGGCAGTACCTCTGTTGATCATAAAGAAGATAAGTTCCCTTGTGTAAAGGATCACTGGGGGGTTTAATACTAATAGTAAAGAGCAATGGCAGGGGTAAGTAACATATATGAATTCATTTATTAACAGGCAAGCTATTTCTTTTCAAAAGGCAAAAACCGCTTTATCATTTGTTTACAGTTAGTGACAATCACTGCATAATCTAATAGACTGTATAAGTTCTTGAGCTTCTTACTTTTACATTGTCCTTTTCCCCACACTGGTGCTGAGCTCAGATGTGATGATCCAGTTTGTTCTTGGTAACAAGGGGAGAGAGAAGTCATTGGAAACAAGGTAAGAGGGCTGCATGTGGGGTACACACGTTTAATTGAAGGGAGGAAAATGAGCATCATAGTGCAGTGAGGGGCGGCGGGCAATCTTCAGAGGCCAATTAATTTGGAATACAAAACAGTGGTGCAATCTGCTCAGACTGTCTGTACGCACGGCGAGCTCACAGCAGTCCTGTCTCAAAGGCCTCGAAGATCAAATTTATTTAAACACACTTCCTTCACAACCCCTGACTCCCTAGATACGACTGCCACCTCTAACGCACACTCATTCACTGTCCATATGTTCTTTATTGTTGTTCTGAACTCTAAAAAAGCAATTACTCCTACAGTGCAAACTTATTTTATTACTGCACAAAAAGTAACAACACACGCACACACACATGTGCATGCACATACACAGACTAAGCGGTACCTTTCAATGTAGCCACAAATAGCAGGACTTTCCTCTCCAGATTATTCTCTATGTACCCAGCAGAGAGGCACACAGAAATGGCCAAAGCTCATGCAGTCACAGTGCACCTTGTCTGGACCAACTGGGAAAAGGGTTTAAAATAAATAATGAAAAGAGATTAAAGTTGTCCTAAAGGTGAAGGTAGGTCTTTAGTGACTGTACTACTGTGTTACAGAGTATAGCATGGTGGAAAAGGATGGAGAGAATCCCCCACTAAGCTTTTGGGTTGGCATTTCTTTAGATTTTGTTTTGTATTAATTGCATGCTTTGGTGTTTTTTTTTTGTGTTTGATGTGAGGTGTGGGCCACACCCATGTGGGAGTGGAGATTCTACCCTAGTCCAGCTGCCAGCTATTTGGAGTTGAATACAGGGAGCAGCTGATTGGGGAGGATTGGAGCCCTTCTCTATAAAGGGGAGAGGAAACAGGAAGTAGGGGTTGTCGTTGTTTTTTAGTAGGACACTGGTGAAGCAGGGAAGCCTCGAAGATCCAGGATGAAGTGTGCACATTTTAATGGAAAAGATTTTTAACCTGGCCTGGTTTTGCTTTTAAAATAAACTGAGGATGTTGGAGGGAGGACTCATTCTTATTGGGATGTGAGTGGATGTGCTGGAAGGCAGGAAAACAAACACTGGACTGGAGACTCTCTGTGCCCCTGACAAGGAAACTGGACCAGTTTTGGGGAAGTTCCAGCTCCCAGGATGTGATGTGGAGACCCAGCCTCGAACGAAGTCAGGCCTGAAAAGGCTAACAACCCTGACCGCGGTGGCTTTGGGCCTTGGATTCCTGGCCAGAATTGTGTCTTCAGCCAGTAGTTTTACCCGGAGAAAGAACAAATAAATCTTGTGTAACCCATTACAGTGTGCGTGTGGTGGTTCGTTACTGGTCAATATTAGAGCTACTACTTTCTTGTACGGAGGCCATTTTGGGCCTTACGTAACAACTACAAAAAGTGTACGTTTTTCAGTGCAGCCTCGAGCAGAAGACAAAAGCATATGAAGCTGCAATGTGAAGAAAACAAATAAATGAAGTAAGTATGAAAATAATTTTCTTTTTTTTAAATGGTGGAATCAATAGGATTTTTTTAGGTAATCACTGTCAAGAAAAGAAGACAGTTGGCCACATACTTATTTCAAGTATGAATTAGAAAAACAGGTTATGGTCAAAGTTTTTTTTTTTTGTTACAAAGAGTATACTTGAGCTTGGGGGCATGGCAGAGGTGAGAAAACGGATAATTGGGTTTTGCAAACAAGTGCTCTAATCTGAAGATATGCATTACAACCAAACAATAGAATATATTATGGACAGTAATGAATGAATAGCTAAAAAAAAACACAATGCAATGACACTGTGAAAGGATCCTAAGCATGCAGTGGTTACAGAGTTGAGAAACTGTAAGAACTACAGTCAGTCAAAATGTTTGCTAACGTTAATCCTGTCACAAGTACAGTTTTGCAGCATATTTTAAACACAGAATTGCTTGGTGTAAGGCAACACCCATAATATTTTAGCTAATATCCACAGACTACTGAAAACCTGGAACTTTCCAAACACTTTATTTCTGGACATTATAAACAGACAAAATCAGATGAAAGCTAAAAACAGGAATCGCTTGGTCTTTGTTTTCATTAGATGTCCTCTTGCCTTTCTTGATAATACTTACACTCTATCTACGATTAATAATGATAATGATGGGTTTCTCACCCTTTACTCCACACACGATGACTTCAGACACATACATTTGCATTAAGACAACAGAAATGAGTAAATTGGAACTGTAATTTTTTTACAGTAACTTGTTCTGTAAAGACATTTATTTTAATCAACAATAATCAAATAACTCTTTCAGGAGGTCCAAATATTTGCTAGTGTAGTTGGTTTTTTCAGTTCTCAAATCTATAGTAAAGAATCTTTTAGGTTGTATAATTGAAAAAATATTTTGGATTCATAAATATACATCGATAAATGTGTAAATATGTCTTCTAACAACTTGCTGTGTTATCATAAAGTTAGAATTAATCCATTAAACGTAAAAAAAAGCCTCCACGTCGACCGCCATCTTGAAAGCAGTGGCTAGTATGACATCCACCTAACTGCATTTTAGGTATGTGGCTAGAGGCCGGCCACATACAAGTTCTCTTTAATTTAAAGATCACAAATAGCTCTTTCAAACTACATATCACTATTTAAGATTTCAACATGCATATTTTCATAATTTCTTTCTCATGATGCCTTTTTCCTCCTCCAGCGCTGCTCTTCCTCCTTCATCATTTCCACCTCATTCTCTTTCTCCTCACCTCAAGACTTATGTCCTGAACTGAAGTCAGGGCTCTAACACATGAAAACATGCATAAAAGTGCTTTTTTATCCCCAATATTGTCTCTGGGCAGCTGACACACTTTCCCTCTGATGAACAGTGTGATTATATTCTCACATCGTATGAGTTTATTGAGTCCAACAATGTTAGATCCACGTCAAAGAAATGTTGTAATATTTTACAAACTGCAATGCTTCCTGAGCAAAAAGTTTAGGATATCCTCAACAGCTCGCCTTAGTTTCACTGTCATCGGACAGAAGATAGCCTCACTGACTCACCGACTCATATCGGGCTCCTTTCACGAAGTTTTACTGCCTCCTCGAGAGTAAATAGGCATGGACACATATTGACAGCTGAGATAAACAATGGATGACAACCTACAAAGATGAACAGCAGACACAGTTGTTTGCCCTACAGCGGCCAACGTAGCTAGGATTACGTACTTGAATTGGGAGTGGTAAGAACACAGAATTCAGCTGACTGCAATCTACTGACATTTAGTGATGAGATGTTACACACTCTACCTTTAATTTATTAACTTTGAGTATTTGAGTGGCTTATATTCAGAAATAGCCCTTGAGCTTTCAGTATAAGCTACAATTTAACATGAAAAACTTTGTTGAACTTACTAAAGATATGTTTTGGCATTGTATGCATCGCTTGGTGAGAAAATTGTGCCTGTGTTTGCTTCTTATAGGTCCAAATTTATGTTTGTGGAAGATTTTTGATTGTCCTAGTATTTATAACCCTTGCTTCACAAAAACCATGATGAATGGAGAGGATAAAGGACTGAAAAATGGTAAGAAAGGGAAAATTGTGATGTATGTCCATGCTGATGAAGGCCTTGGTAAAAGAAAGAGTCGGGGAAAGCTTACAAAGAGAGAAACCTAATTGTGTAGGAGAGAGAGAGGATTGCAGAATTGAAGTCCTCTGTGAGCTGGTTAATTTATAAGAGCAGTGGTGGGGGTAACGTGACAGGCCAAGTAATGGTAGGGAATAGTTGGAGAGATTCCTTTGTCTCTCAGGTCAGGCATCCATTCATGTCACTCAGCTTCCTCTTCTATCTTCTTTTTCTCACTCTCCTTTTTTTTCTGTCTCTTTCCCTTAGTGTATATGCTCGTTTCCCCATCTCTTACAGAAGTAATCAATCTTAATCATGGTTCGAATGCAATATTTGCCTTGGCTCACGGAGGGAACGGCACTCTCTGGGCTGGATCAGGTTTTCTCCTGTTTACACTAAAGCCTAGAAGGTCTTTTACCACAGGAAACCGGGGTGGGATGTGATACACCGTACTAGTGTTTCACAAAATTATACATATTATGATTCTGCTACATTTTATGTTTTTATTTTCTCTTTAACCTTCATTTTTATTCACTGTGAATCTGACAACAAATCCTCTGTTTACTGTTAAAGTCACCCTTTCTCTCACTCATCCTCGCTCTTTCTTCGCCCTCTCTCTATCTGTACCTCATTGCCAATGCAGGGAGCATAGCGGCGGCCATAGACTTCAGCGTGGAAACACCCAGCAGACAAGAAAAATGACGGCCAGCGCAATCTCATTTTCTGAGGGGCTGCAAGTCAGGCAGGAAATGGCTATTATTCCATCGACACTGTCGGTATTAAGTTATTTCCTTCTCTAAATACGAGAATGTTCATGAATATCTATTGAGTTCCAGGTGCAAGCGCTGGAGGTTTTGTCGCCACACACTTGGATGATTGCAGCCCTATATTCTGCCCGCTGCACCCTCACTTCTGAGATTGAAGTGAAAGACAATGGTAGTGGAAATTGGCTAATAAATCCAGAGAAGGCAAAGGGCTGTTTGAGCAATACTACCAGCTCATGCATGCTTTTTAAGAAGAATAAAACCTCCTGGCTTTCTTCGACCTTATGCTGTTCTAAAAGGAGGTGACCTCGCCTAAATTGCGGCGATGGTCCTAACAGCACTGCTTATAGAATTTTGAATTGTGGTCAAAAGGATGGCACACCATATCTCCATGTACACAGCATCAATATTTCAAAGGAATAAGATTATGCATTTCTGCTGATAGCGCCAGAAACAGTGAGACGAAAAAGCTCAGCGGTTAGAGAGAAGAGGTTCATGACAGAACTAGGCAGCCTTTGCATTTGTTTTGCACGTGCTTCTCTCGTTTCTCCTCCTCCAGCTGTGCACTTTGTTTTTCATGAAGCTCAGCCATATAGCTGCTTGTCGCGGGCATGAGCAGGAAGGTGAAAGCTGGGGGAGGACACCAATGAAAGGGGGTCACAAGACCAAAGTGAAAGCTGTAGGATGGTGACCAGTAGCCAATCTAAGACTCGAGTGCCCAGTTACCTCCCACAGCAAAGCGACACAGAGGGCAAGAAAAGAGAGAGACAGAGAGCTGGAGCTCTGCTTACATGTGTCCAGTCACAGGCAGTGCATTGTGGGGAGGAGACAGGGGCACAATTGATTGAAGGTGGTGGACCATAAATGAAGGTATTGATTTCAGGGTCAGAGCCACAGGATGAGGTCTTGAAATAAATTGAAATAAACATATCAATACATCAAGTATATTACACTATGAGTGCACACATACACTCTCACAGATATATTATGAACCTTGTTTAGCCTAATAGACGGTTGATTCATGCACATGTAATGGTTTTGATCCAAAACTGGATAATACATTCAAAATAAGATGCCATGATTATTTTGTGAGGGATAGTATACGTTTAGTTAAGCTAGAAATTGTTGACAATAATATAATCTTTGAGCAATCTGGAAAAATGAATTTGAATGTATTTCTTTACACTCAAGTGAATACCTGCTAATGGATTTACATATATTTTGCTATGAGTGCAGTCTTTAAAACGTGATTTCACAATAAAATGTTAAAAAATAAAAAATAAAAATAATAGACAACAGGTGTGGCTGACATAAGTGGGAATTTCAAATCTCAGGGGGAAAAAAATCATCTCATCTGCATAATAAAAGAATAAAGCGAGCACTATAAAGTGAACACTCAGGAAAGGTTAAAGTACTTCCAATTTATAGGTCATAAGGAGACGCTTTAGCTGAGGAAAAAAAGAGAAAAAATTGGCTAGGAGACCAACAGAATCTTAGCGTAAAGACATGGCAGCCAATTAAGAGAAAGGTCAAACCATAAAAGAGGAAGAAGCACAGGAAAGGTTCTGCACACAACATGTCCTTTTCAGCTATCTCTGGATTCACAGTCTACCTGCTGCTCGCAAAATGTCTTTATGTCTTTCATAATAACAATTTGTTTTATGAACCATGTTTCAGACAGAAAAAAAGTTTATCACCAGCTGCAGGGTATTCAAATGATCCGTCATGTTTAAGCATTACTGTATGTAATGAAAAGCTTAAATCAACACGCTTTACACAAAAGATGTGAAACCCTGAGGATGTTCTAAGATGCTAAACCAAACTAACATTACTGATGATAATCTCCTCTCTTTAAATGTCTGCAGTCTTACAGACATAAGAAATATAAAGCCAATATAACCTTTCAGTTTCTGACAAATTACTTATAGATTTCTCTCTTTTGTTTGAATAAAATCATAATTTTACAGATACTAAGAATCCTTCCTAAGGTGAGAATCTTTACCATAGTCACATGACTTATTGATATGCACAAAAATGAAAAAGACAAAATATAAGTTAACAGTTCTCATCATGCATTATGATGATTTCAGACTGGCTTGTTTTAAACTGAATGTTAACTCTTTGGTATTTTTTGGTAAATAAACCACTGCTATAGAACTTACATGGTAAATTATAATGATAAAAATGGAAAAAGACGTGCAGTAACTGACAATAATCATTTTTTTCACAAGATGAAAAATAAGTAGACTTTTTGGCACCTTGAAAGCAACTTAAACAACACAGTTTATGGAAAATTGGAATGGGCGATATAGCATTTAAATGATATTGCAATATTTTAAGAGAATTTGCAATAAAAATATTTGTGACAAAAAAGAAAAATTGAATGTTTTATTGATGCTTGCAGGCGGCAGAATCCGTAGCTCTGAGTAAATAAAGGGCATTTTCCATCCGTCTTTTCAAATGAGCTGCAGTCACTGATGACACACTTCCTAATCTGAAGTGTGAATCTACTGATCCAAGGTGCCAGCAGTAGCAGCATTATAGTGCAATAGTAGTGACACAGCATAAGTCAAATGTAAGGACAAAAGTAGCCTACGTAGTGTTTCTCTGAAGTAAAAGTATTAATTTAACAATAACTAAAGTAACTTAACTAAAGAAGTCCTGTTGCTTTTGCTTCCAAGCGCCTTAGATTACTATAACCTGGATGACTGAGAACCTATACGATCAAGCATAACATTCAACCACTAAAACTGATTTTTCTGATCAAGAATACAAGTAAATAACTGTCATTTCAAATTACAATAGTAAAGGTGTGCTTTACTATTTTTTTCGTTCATTTTTTGCAAAACAGTAAATTTGAAAATTCATCTTTAATACAGTAAATACAAGGTTGTTAAAATCGTAGCATAGCAACAACAGTGGCTGCAGTGACTCAAGACATGCTTGAAAAACTATGGGACAAGTGTAGACATATGCCACGTGTCCAGAGGGGGACACACTGAGCACTCGTGAACATTGTAAGTTTTTATTGTAAAACATTATATTCATTTCAGTTTTATTTTTTTATATGGCCAAATCAGCCATTTATTTTTAAATGTGATGCAAACTCCAATGCCCTTTTTTTTTTAAATAGTATAGTAATTTTAAATCTGATGATTCTTTTTGACAAACCCTGTGTTTTTTAGCATCAGTGATATAACTCTGATTAAACAGTTTGTGCATGCAGGTGGATTAACCATTACAGAAACAAGGATTGTGGTAATTATTACTTATTTAGGTTTATTTAGCTCAGCTGTGGCATAAACCTTACATTGGGTAATGGTCCAGTACATTTGTTTTTAAGTGTGAGCTAAAGAGCTTTACCTTTGATGTAAACTATAGCTGCAGATTTCTGGAACTGTGATTGGAGGACTTGTTACTGTTAAGTCATTTCATGTAAACACATTGTGAATACGTGTAGCATTTTTCTGTTACGCTTAGTAGCTAGGTGCCAACTTCACCCATCTGCTATTTGATGCTAAGTATTGCAGTTTGCACTTTAAGGAACTGCCTTCTGCAGCTAAAGCAGTGCTCATGAAAGCAGTAAGAACAAATCACATAACTTTTCCAAAAGCCAAATTAAAGAGCTGGATTTCTGAAATAATCATTAGCAGCTGTTTAACATAAGTTCAGAAGTTTTTAAAAACAAGAAAATCTGCAAGATAAAATGATCAGTTTGCTCCCATCCAATTTAAGATTTTATCCCCCTGAAAAAAGCCAGTAAACTCCTACTGTTCATTATTTTCTAATGTTTGTCAGTTATTACTGAACGAGCTTGAATTAAACAGGCGCTGTTATAATTGTAACTGTCGCTGTTAACTGCTCTTTTTTTCATTAAACTGTCTCACTAGTTTCGAAGCTGCTAGAAAACAATTGTTGCATTAAACCAAAGCAGAAGCACGCGCGCACAAATACACATTGTGAAAATGATTTAGGATGCTGACTTGTTGGTCAGGTTAAATGCCCCCCTCCCCACTGTATGTTTCCCATGAAGGATATTGAAAATGGCTCGTGGAAATAAAAAGGTTTGAGGAATTCTATTATTTCTCACTCTCCCTTTCCTTCTCACGGTGATTAATGTGTGTCATGTGTGCCTGTATGAATTTCTGCCCCCACATTTCAGTGCACAGCCCTCCTCCTACAGTGGCTTCAGGCCAGCCTCTCAGCAACACCATCACAGGTCGCTCCACAAGACCTGCCATGCAGGGAGTGAGATCATCACTACTGTGAAACTGTCTCATTTGCTTCAAATGCTTCAGGTTCCTCCTCCCTACTCCCCTGGACAAAGCCTTCACCTTAGGACCAGTCAACCATGTGGCCTCAGCTCCCTGACTCAGTCGCTAAATATAGTTTCTGCTTTTGTTCAAATGGTGGCAGGTTGGGGTGGAGGAGTTGTCAGGTGCAACAGCTCTAAAAAAGGAAAGAGTGTACCTGGGAAATACTATGTGATGTGCTCAGAAGAATATTTTTCTCAGTCCTAGATTACATTTGCTGAGGTAATGAGACAGAACAAAAGCTGTGTAATATCAAGCTGTTCTAATGCATTCCTCGTGTACTTAACACTGCTTTTTCCAGATGTTCCTGCCCAGAGGCTGCATGAAAACTCACAGTGATTATAGTTTTCTTCTCTGAGTAACGTTGGCAATTTTGCTGTTTGTGAAGTTGCATTAAAATGACAACACCCTCCTTTATAAAATATAAGGACACTTATACTAACATGGCTAGAATACCGCAAACTGTAACTTAAAAATAACATTTTTAATGCATCTGGACAGACAAATACTTGCTTTATTAAACAGAGAGTGGATAGAGTGATAAAATTATTATCATTAAAATGATTATTTACAATGTTTGCTCGTTTCTCCAGAGATTTTCTTTATGTTTTTAGTCTGGTGAGGAAGAATAGTTCATCAAATTATTTTTATTTTATTTTTTTAATGGCTAAAGTTTGAGTGACACCAATATAAACACTTGCCCTTGCTTCACGTTCCCTTCCTTGTGTGCAGCACATGGGCATGGGAGCATGGCATGAGGAATGACATGTGTAATGGGAAGTGGCGTGACAATTAGGAAGCTTATGTGGTACTGAAGGTGGGCTGGGTGTGGAAATGCAGTCTGCTGTACTACAGACTGCTATGACGGGTAACTAACAACATTTGGAACAAATTGCTTAAAATAGCAAATGAATAAACTCCATCACTAACGGCTCAGTCTAAAATAGAAAATCTCAAAAAGGTTGTTTATCTAGATTAAAATGTTACATAAAAGTTGCTTCTGTTTAAAAAAATCTGAACTTCAGTCAAATGTAAACTTACAACTTGCTAGCTTTGCCCTGGCTTCATTTTAATTTGTAGTTTTACTAAATTTCTCCTATGCAGGTAGTTCTTGGCACTTGCATGGTTTTCATGTTTGCATGGAGACATCTGAACTTTACCACTCTACATTTTAGCAGCCCAGTGCCCGGTTATTATTAAAACCTTTTTCTAATTTTGTTTTTCAATACTGGTTGGCAAACAGTCTGTAGGTGTATTACCACCACCGTCCTATCAGACGATGGCAGACAAGTAAGAATATGTATTTATTTCAAGGCAAAAAAAATAGCTGAATAAGAATGTAAGTAGTTTCTTGTTTGTCTGAACAGACAATAGAGTTAAACTGTTACTGAGATTAAGACTCTTCTAATAAAGGTATGTGAGTCTACACCTTTAGGCTTTACACCTTTAGTTTTATTTACTGTGACTGATGACTGATGGGTTTCTTGGTATTTGTTTCCAAACAGTTCTGTTTCAGCTCATCCAAACTCGAACAGGGTCAGAAGCATTACCAATGTTTCTGTTTTAGGGGACTAGGAGATTCATGGATAATGTTGATCAAGGTTAACAATTTTCCCCCTCTATTCCTTGCAGAAATTATTTGTGCGATAAACTAAAGAATGTGTCAACATGGAGTTTTTGTCAAAGCCAGATTATTCACATCTGCTGTGGAAAAATCACTGGTTCCAACATGATCACTTGAGCAACGCTTCCAAGGAATCATCCCTTAAAATTAAGCCTTTTTTTTTACAAAGGGAATAAGATGTACATGAGATAGTATATGAGAAGGTCAGGAAGTCAGATGGAGGACTGGCACAGAATCCAGTCAATTTTTAGAGTAAAAGATCTGTCTGCAGACCAAACTTATGAAACACACTACAGCAGATGAGGTTTTTGCTTTGGTAATGTTACTGGTTCTGTGATTTATTTTTACATAATCTCTTCATGATTCCATTAAAATTCAAATTCTGCGGTACAAATTTGGTCTCGTAGGTTCAACATCTAGAGCTCTTGAGAAAACAACCAACGTGTCTGTTCTGGTATTACTGCTTTGAACAGATTAGATGGTTATTTAAAAATGAGTGTTGACTCATTTAATTAATTTCATTTATTCAGTTTCATTAATTCTGCTTCGGATCTAATATTTCCATGCTATTCCA
Organism: Copadichromis virginalis; assembly: GCF_057382275.1. NCBI lineage: Eukaryota > Metazoa > Chordata > Actinopteri > Cichliformes > Cichlidae > Copadichromis > Copadichromis virginalis. Next base: position 16,557,932 of record NC_140629.1, read on the forward strand.
ATTGTGAAGAACCAAATTATTCACTGAAATAAGTGATTATTCAGAGAAAAAACTTCATTTTACAACAAACGTTCTACCAGAATGGCCCAAGACTCACCTCCAAGTGAAACCAAGTGAAAAACTGGACATTAGCCATTCATCAGGAAAATCTGTCCTTTTGCTCAGAGAGATGCCTACAATAAATCTGAATGACTACAAAATTTGCAGCCTTGCAAAAGTTGGAATTAGTTTTAACACAGTTTCTCTCTTCTTGATTGTTCACTGGAACATTTCATATGTGTTAATCTTTATTTGCCTTTCTATGTTAAAAGATTGAAAAATAAATTCCAGATTTCCTTTTGTAATGAAGCAAACTGTGGGAACAATTATGAGCTTCTGACCTGTGGAGCGCAGGCATCACCTTCATTCATTAGCCATGACTAAATCTATAATGTAGGTACAAGCAAATCTATTAAGGCTTTAGAATTAATGAATAAAAGTTGAAAATCAATTCTGATTCGATTTGACAAATAGCCAGTGCAGTGTAGTGAGGCTGGGGGTGATGTGGTTTTGCTTGCTATAGTAGCTAAGTTTTGAATGAGTTGGAGGCATGAGATAGACTTGTGACTGGGACCCAATTACAATAGTTCAAACATGATCAGATGAAAGCAAATAACATTTACCAAACTCCAGGCAATGTCTCAGTAAATCCAGAATAAAATAAAGAATGATGACGAGATCCTCTCTAGCGTCACATCCTTTTACAGTATCCTTTAGTGCTTTTACAGATACTAATTTAATTTATTAAAGGAGATAGATGTACTTTTGCATTAAGTATTCTCCAAGTTTATTTTATCAAGTAAACTTTTGTTTCACTTAATGTGCAAATAGCTGTTTTTGAACAAGGTAAACTACTTGACATCACGTACAGCGGCTTGGACAGATAACATCTGCTTCCTTGCAAATCTCTGTTTGCCTTAGAAACCAATACCACACAGCTGTGGCCCATCTAAACCTGCTCCTTGCTTTCAAAAAGTTCTGCTGCATCCACAGATAATCCTTCCTTTGGGAACATGGTGTGATAAAGATGTACAAAATAGACTTAATTTTACTATTTGTCATGACCAAAACCAGCGATTAAGCCCATAAACTCAGCAGAAAAGTGGTTACAGAGGTCCCAAAAGGTTGATTCTGTTCATCTAGATGTAGCGTTTTAAGTGGGAGAAACGCTTCGTCACTCATCCAAGTGACTTCTTCAGTCTCAGCTGGCAGGCAGGTTTCCCCAACCTTATAAAAGGTTCATTCGCACAGTAACTGAACCTAGCCCACTGAATGAACAATGGGCTGTGAGGTCAGTTCTTTGATCATTAATATGGAAACTGGTTACAGAAGTCAGGACAGAAAACTGTTTTTCTGTATATTTCTATAGGACCAGAAGTCTTTCTACAACCTTAACAATCACCAAACAAAGTGCTATTCTTTTTCTGCTTCAGCAAGTAAGGATCGATTGCATGTGTACCTCCTTCAGTCTCAGTTAAGTTTCACTTGACTTTGCTATTTAGTCATCGATAACTTAGACCCACATCTTACCATCCATAATTACTTAAACAGTCACAGTACTACTCTAAACCATCATCTGCATACAACGTATTTTTTGCTACATGCTGTCCTGCATCATTTCACTGAATTTCTGTCCACAGTCAGCTCCACTAAAATGGTCTGAAAGTATAGTCATATGCATATATCTACATTATAAGTATAACTGAAGTATATCTGTCAACACCGAGATTAGAAAATATGAGAAAATTTCTAGTGCCTTACCCTGTGGCCATCCCACCACTCTACCAGTGGTACACTCAATAAATCTGAAAATCAGCACCAGGCAGCCAGTTTCTTTAAAAAGAGATTGAATTAACTAGTTCCAGAGCTGGTCCTGACCCTCCTGGGGGCCTAAGCAATATTCTGCTAAGGGGCCCTCCTACCTGACCTGTGAGCCATGTAAACCATTTGCCGCTGCCTCACATGATAGCCCAGTCGTCTCACTGTAATCCTCACTCCTGTAAAACCGTCTCCTCTATGGGTGAGTCTCAGAATAATACAGCCATAATATCAATCCATGTTTTGAATCTGTGGGAATCAGAAGAAACTGAAAAGTAAAGAAAGAAAAAAATATTAAAAATAAAATGAATCATGTATAATTTAGTCGAAAGAAACAGCAGATTACAGTTAATAAAGTCTCTGGACTGGTCTCCATATAGCTGCTGGGGAGCTAGCTGGAGAGCATGAACAAGTTTTCTAGCTTCAGTTTGAAAATACTTCTAATAATTGTATTAGTTCCTAATAATTTGTGATTAATTCATAACTAAAGTCTCTAAACAATAAATACCTGGAAGTGGCTGCAAGCAAAATGACACACTGAGTGTTGCACGCCGCTTACCCACTAAGTAAGCTAGGCAAAGAGTGCAAGAATAGCACATTAAGCTAACATTTGATGACATCAAACTAGAAGGATACGTTTACCAGACTGCTGTTCCTGTGAGCCAACCTCGTTGTATTTTACCTGTTTTGTGACCAGAAGGGTAATTCTTCTTCCTCCTTACACCAAAGTTCATCTCACAGTGGCTCCCCTGAGTAGAAACTGTAACTAATGAGTAGCCACCATTTTAGCTACTAGCAAAAACCTGATTTACTTATGTATGGCACAGACGTGTATGAATCATTCATGTTGTTATTCTTAATATCAGAAAAAAAGAAATATTATTAAAGTTATATTAGAATTAATCAAAAAGAACTAATAACCCAATTATTGCTGTGCTGTTTCTTCCCATTGTTGTTGTTGTTTTTTTTTTTTAAAGAGGTGCTTTAAATATCTTAGTTTATTTCATTTAAATTAATAACTTTATGGAAATCTGGTGAGATGAAACAGTAAAGTCTTTTTACAGCCTCTGTGGAGCACAAACCCATTATGAAGAGAAAAGTAGTAGTAGTGGAGTTGGTAACAAGCAAGCATACTAGACCAGTTTAGCCTCCCCTACTCGTCGCTGCTTGAGGCAAGTGGCTTGAGGCTACATTGGCTGCTACTCGCATAAAGTCATGTTGCAGGAAGTCTAGAAGGAATCCAGTGCTGCAGTTCAGCGATGGCCTGCTCTTTTAACATAAACTGTGATTGCAGTGGAAATCTAGCACATGAAAGATGTCTCAGATGTTATACATTTCAAAAGCCTCCACTGACTTTGCTGTAGCCATATTTCAACAAGCAACAAAGAAAATGAATATGTGGATAAAACATGGAAAATAAATGATTAAAACATTACCTGATAGGTGAGCTTGCTGTTAATGGTCAAAGGTTAAAAAATGGCATTTTTTAAAAGTAATATTCTACTGCCACTTAAAGCAGTTTTAATCTATCCATGTTAAAACTGTACAATATGGGGTCCATGCTGTTCTTTAGACAGCAGAGCAGAATGGGAGGTTACGGTACAAAGGCCTCACTCTAGGGGTCTAGGGTTTTGGCAGCAGTATGTGTTTACATTGTAATTAGGACTTAATTGTCCTAATTAGAATCCCCAAACCCTGATTACTCAGAGCCTTGCAACCTGCTGGGCCAAACGACCTGACTCCGCTTCAGTCGTCAACCTAGACACCCTGCATAATGCCTGCTCCTAGTGTAATATTCATATAATTTTGCAAAAAGGCTCTGATGACTGTGAAGGGACTACTCAAGACTGCCCGGGGAGTTTTGAGAAAAATAGATTTCCTGGAAGTGTGTTTCTTGCCTCAGGGTGGGAATATGTTAGCATAGGAAACCGTATGCACAGGCATATACACAAAAGGAAAGCCTCTGTCACAAACTGCATCCTACAGGACTCTCCTATCGATTTTTATTGAGCAGATTTTATTAAACTAGTTTTCATTCCATCACATCATCATGGCCCTTTATTGCCCTCCAAGCCATACCCTCCGTGGTTTGTTTTTCTTTCCCCTTTTCTGATTTTCTCCAGTTTTCTGCAGAAATCAATGCCAGGGCATGTGTGTGTGCAGAGGCGGGTGAGGAGGTGGGGGCAACAAGTGGAACATAAAAACACCTGTCTCCCTCACCCTTTCTACCTGCCCTCGTGGGGCTGATGGGCAGAAGGCACCATCAGCAGTCCATCTGAGTCCTGTAACTAGGACTGCCAAGCCCAGCTCCCACAGAGCACACCGGGGCTGACACGCCAAAAGGTGTGCGGGGAAGCTGGGCAGCCTGGCTGGCTGCTGCTGCTGTGCTGGAAGAAAGCATGGAGCATGTCAAACCACAGCCAGTCTCTCCGGGGGTTCTGCACGGCTGGACAGGCCTGACGTTTTCAGACACAGGGGGATGCATCGATCCACAGCCAAGTCATGAGAGGCTATCCAGCGTCAATGATAGGGAGAAAGAAAGGAGAATAGCCCAGTGTGCTTGCTGCCTTTAAGGTGTCAGTTTTTAAATTCCATACGTGCTTCATACTTTTATTTTCTAAAGAACTCAGAGGTTGAAGATGCTGGTTGTATCTTTAAAGTTCAGCTAAATTATAAATGTATTTTGGCTAAAAATCAATATCCTGCGTTTGGTCCAACCTTGCAACAGAGAAGAAATTCCACCTTTTTTTGTATTACATGCATAAAACCGAATGTTTAGTCCCACTTATGGCAATGCAAAACATACATCCACATGGTGACTCGCTAAAATACCCTTCATTGCATACCTGCAAATATATTTTTTACTCAGGTGTGAAAAATGAACCCAGTTTGCAATGTCATATTCCATGCCGAGGTGTGTGAGACCAGCATTTGGGCCGCTTCTCAGTGTGTGAGCTGCGCTTAGCCCACGCCACTCACTCACATCATTTAATGAACCCAGTCCTCTCACTAATGAGGCTAGTAAAGGACTCAAGGGTCAAGTTTTCTGTCTCTCTCTCTCTCACACACACACACACACATACACACACACAGACACGCACACAGTTCCCATTTACACTCTCTTTTGAAGCTCTATTAAAAATGTGGGGATACAAAATTTAAAGGCTCTTAGTTAATTAGCAAGGACAGGTCAGAGTGTGTTCATTTGACTCAAGTTCATTAACCTTCAATGACACCTGAATGATGAGGAGCCACTTTTATGATATTGTTGAAGGAAATCATAGACGACTCCATCTGCTTTTTTTATAATCCCATCAAGTATAAAAATGGATTGTTACATGTTTTGATGTTCGAGGCTGCTATAAAAAATATCCCCGTCATTTTAACAAACCTCTGTTGTTATTATCAATTACTCTTGTTGCTATTATGCTTCGTGATCTGCCTGGAAACATGAAAAAATTTGGCTCGTTGTTAGCGTTTTTGTCCAAATATCTAATGCTGTGCAGCCTCAAAGCAATAAGTATGAAAGTGGATTTAGACAGCCAATCAGCGTTACAGGAACTTTGTCTTGGCAGAAGTCTTGTAACTTTGAAGAAGATTATTTTGAATATAATGCAAATAAACATAGCTGTTCTGCAGTCTGAGGCAGACACTGGTGATGAATCTCGTATCTGTACATCTAAAGGCATCCTTCACTGAGAGGCGCACACAATCACAAGAAAATAATGCCTACATGCCCGCACGCACACACACACGTAAGCACATGCACATGCACATACACACACACACACACACACACACACACACACACACACAAAATCAGATTCTCCATCTCTGCAGGTGCTGTCATGGGCCCACTCTTCAGCCTCCCATCTTTCCTCCCAGCTCGCCTCTCCTTCCTTTGTTCCCAGACTGCACACCGTCATGTCCAGGTCTTGCCTCTGGGGAGTTCAGCCTGGCAGGAGGCTTGTTTTTAGAGCTTTGCTCTTTTTTTTTTTTTTACTTCTCTCCTTTCTCCTTCTTGGGTTTTTCGTTTGTACTGGTGCTGGCTAATTACCGGCGCATTCTCCTCCTGCCAGCAGCGTGCTGCTGCTGTCGAAACCCCCCCCCCCCCCCCCCCCACACACACACACACACACACACACACACAGCATCACTTCTACCACCACCTCCACCCCCACTCCTCTGTTTCTCTCTTCCTCCTCTTTAGGAGTGAGCGGAGGAAGGAGGCGGAGGGGAGGGCCAGGTTACAGATGTGTATTAATGAAGCAGTGAAGGGCAGGGGGTGACTCATAGAGAGGGAGAGAGCGAGGGAGTGAAAGAGGAGCAAGAGGCGATTTGCATGCAGAGACGAGATTCACCGCTTCTACAATGCCTCTCTCTCTCTCTCTCTCTCTCTCTCTCTCTCTCTCTCTCTCTCTCTCCTCTGTCTCTGTCTGCTTCTCTCTCCCTCCAAATCCTCCTCCCATCATCCTGCATTCTCTTACTGTTTTAGCTCTCTCACCCTCTCTCTCCACTACTTCCTTGCCTCTCCTTTGCTCTCCGGCTTGCTGCCACTGCTGATTTGAATAATTCAGCACAAGCCGGTATTCTCCAGGGCCCCATTGTCTGCGCGCGGCAGGAGAATGAGAAGGAGAGAGATAGGAGAAGAGGGAGAGAAGAGATAGGTGGGATTGCAGGGCAGTGTGTGTGTGTGTGTGTGTGTGTGTGCGTGTGTGTGTAAATGGAGAGGGTGGAGGGAAGGGTGGGGGGAGGGAGGTCCACGCTGCCTTCTTTCACCTAGCTGTGGCGTAAATCAGCACTAATGAGGTAGAGGAGGAATACCGAGGCCTCGTAACACACTACAGAAGCTTCTATTTTTTCCATGCAAACGCACTAACGCACACAGGTAGACACACATTTAGCAGTCTACATGCATACAATCACCCATAACCTTCATTGCTCTGCTGTGTTGTGGTTATTGACTTGTTGCTAACCCTCACTCCAGCGCTATCAAAAGGAGGAGGAACGCAAGCAGAGAGACAGAAATGTTGTCATAAGAACACACAGGAGAAAAAATGGCATTCGTTCTTTGCGTTTGTGAGTTGGCTTCAAATATAAAACACTTAAAAGTGAAACAGACCTTTTTAGTAATTGTTGTCATAAGAAAGAAACTTTCTGCCCTTTTGTTTTCAGCTGGAATGCAAAGTGTGAACAACTTGGTCCAAAGCAAATCCTGCATGTGCACAGCAGCTCTGTAGTGCAGATCTGCTCTCCCTCTCTGGAGGTTTTCTGATGTAACATATTTGTCCTGATGCTGTGACCATTTTAGTTTTTACAGCTGCTTGAGCGAGGACAATTTAGCTTCGTTTAGTGCAAAGAGGAGGTCTGTCTGCTTATCACATACCATAATTTGACTTTTCCACCCTTCTCAGAAATAGATAATCAGCTTCTGATTGAATCCTGAAAAAGTGGAGGCTGAAACCAAATGAGCACACCAGGCACAACAGATGCTCTCACATTCTGTCTCTTTTAGCTCCCTTTAACTTTGCTTTTAAAACCTTGATCTCCACTGCACATCTCATCTCCTGCCAGCCCTCCGTCTTACCATCCACCCACAGATTCTGATATTGGGGAGTGGGCCCAGAAACTGTCCCATCCATGAGAACTTTCCCAGACAACAGGCACCACACACTGGACTGAGATCAGCTGAATGCGACAAAGCTCCGGAGATTGTAGTCTACGCTGCTGCATCTTTACACCCAACTGGTGATTTGTTCCCATAAGAAAATATGTCAGTAATAGCTCCACCTTCATGAATATGGACCAATGTGGAAGCTTTGTACTGTCTACACAGTGACTTCAGTCAAGTACCTCTCTCTTAGGAGATGACATACTAGTCCGTCAGATGTAGGGTTTTTAGTTTCTCAGAAAAAAAGAAGAAGAAGAAGAAGAAGAAGAAAAGAAAAACATATAATGTCTAGACATCAAAGGAATGACGCAAATGTTATGAAAGGGCTTTCTTTTGTAAGTCTTGTGAACTCGCTGTCAGGCATGGGTAAAATATGCATTTTAAAATGTTTGGAAGGGTAGACTCAAACCGAGTATTGCACATTATTTCTATCACATCTTCAGCTCTATATTTGGCTCCTGTGGGTGAGGAACTCAATAAAAAACAATGAGCATGGGGGAGGAACTGATTCCCTGGGTACATTTTATAACTGTAATAATATAATCTGGGGAACATTTATTGGGTTATTTATCTGAAATAACAAGCTAAAAACATGTTAGATAGGCTCAATTAAGCAGCGAATCACGAAAGCAACGTAATGCTGGTGCACTCTTTTTCTCTTATCTCAGTTTCTGCTTATTCGCTGCCCCCCCCCCCCCCCCCCCCCCAGCTCAGCTATTAAAAAGGCTCAACCAATAGCTGTTTGTTAGCCATCAGGAAAAGAGGAAGATTTTTACCTCACACCGTCACGGTTGAATGAATTTACCCACATGAGTGCAATGGTCAAATAATCAGCTTCGGGAGGATGCTTAACCAGTCCAACTTTATCCCTGGAATAATTTTAGTCAATGAAGGGAGGAAGGGGAGACTTTCACAGTTTGCACCCGCTCACTTTCGCTGCGGCCCCCCCATCACTAGTCTCGCCAAAAGCAATGGCTGGAGGAGGGTGGAATTCCTCAAGACTTACTGCCAATTGGGAAGGTTTGAAGACAGAAAAAATTATTTAAAAAAACAGCTGTATCAAATGTAAATGATGTTGCCTTACCTGTTGTGGGGATTATGTGTGGCTATTACTGTGGCTATTATTACTACGTGAAGAGAATTACAAATGTAGTCATCATCAAGAAAGAAAGCAAAAAAGAAACAAGGAAAGTAGGAACGTATTCAACATCTGTTTTGCAGCTGGGAGTATTTCTAAGGGACACCGGGAGAAAAAGGAATTAAACACAAGAAAGGGGGAGGTGGGGGGATCTCTGGGAAAGCTGGAAGAGAAGACAAACACGGGATCCAACATGGCTGGACTGGATTAAAATGGCTGGAGTAAAGAACACCTTTCTATTTACCCAGTTTGAACTTGCATGTCATACAGCTCTGATGTCTCTGCCATGATTAACTGGAATCTAGTGGAGAATTAGACTTCACATGCTGACCTTCTCTGGAAAAATGAGGTCATTTGCACCTTGAGCAAAGTTTAACATAATAAGTACCACGTTTACGGCAAATCGGGGGGTTCGTGTCATATGCAGCTGGTGACAAATGCCAAACTACCCGCTTGATAGCCGCTTCCTAACAGCTATAAAATGGCAAAGAGCACAGACCACAAACACCAACAGAGTGTAGCAAAGCCCCAAGCCCGGCTCTACAGGGCCTGACAGTAATCAGGAGAAGAAGTGAGTGCTGAGGAAGTGTCAACAGAAACAAACCCTGTGCTTCGTTTGAGCCAGACTGAGCTGATAGCTCATTGCCAGTGGCATAATTTAGATGAATGGTGGGTGCAATCCATCAGAATCAGAGTATAGCTAGAGTTAGTATGAGCGCAAGGAGGAAGAGGAGGGGTGCGACCCTTTCCTGCGCTCGCCTGCCAGTAACGGTATCCCATTACCCTACACCTGTTAACAACACCAATCCCCTTGTATAAACAGTAAAGTGATCCACTCATTGAAGGCAGAGGGACAGAAAGAGACAGACGGTGGGATTGAGGTAGGAAGAGAATGCAGAGAATGGGACAGGAAAAAGAGGAAAGAGCAGATGAAGCAGTGGGGATAAAGAAATGTTTTCTTGTTTGATTTTAAAGAGACTAGCACCTCTGGACATGATGGATGAACCCAGGGTCTGGAGAGACAAGTCATGGACAGATGGCTCAGATGCAAACTCCAACAGCACTGCAGCAGCCTTTACAGTAAAGCAACAGGGACATCTAGTGGCACAGAGCGTAACTTCCCCAACGCTCTCAACGTGCATTTGGAACGTGCACTGATTTTATCAAAGCAGCTTTAGCTTGAAACATCTTTGAAAGGCATCTGTCTGTTTTCATTGATATGTGACAGGTGCAATTAAAAAGTTAGAGGCAACAAATCAAAATTAAAATCTTCATTTATAAACATAACCCTTGAAATTGTTTAAAATGTGTACACAACATTAAGTAGGCTGCATATCTGAGTATTTTGTCTACATTTTATTGTTGATTAAAGGAGTAGATGTCAGTTTTGTCATAGCAAAGGACGATATATTAAAAAAACAGGTTTATTTATGAATGAAAACAGCTGCTGTGTTCATTTCTTTCTTAAGTTTTTACATTCGGTTACGGCACAAGTCAACCACATTCCTCACCTACCTTTGCCACAGAGACGATCCCTCAGCAAAGAGACATTTAATGAGATACAGAGAAGAATTGTTAAAGCCACCAAGTTGCCACAGTCTTCCTCTGAAAGGCAACTTTTATGTGTGTTTATTTTATTGTTCCTGAATGGATGGCTCATGTGAAAAAAACCCTGAAAAAGTAACTTTTAGGTAAAAGCTATTGACTCAAGCGGTCGGCTAATTGCCCATTTTCAGGCAGTGAAGATAATGGGCAAAAAAATAAAGAGCCATCCAAATTTTGACTAAATTACCCTCCTATAGCTTGGGAAGGTATTTATAGTCAGAATAATAATAATAGTCAGAAAAACACAGCGCTGTGACCTGGCAGATTAGAAGGTAACCATTAGCGGTTTGATAGCTTCAGGGCAGTCGAGTATCGACCCGCATGTAGCTGCATGCTTTTGTCATTCTTGTTCACTGTCGGCTCTCTCTCTTTTCTTTTCTTTTTTCCTTTTCTGGAGAAGGAAATAAAGCTCTTTTCATGGCAGATGGCTGTTTTTCAGCTAGTTCTTCTCGGCTACAGTTTTACACCACTGACACAGATGAGGCGAGCTGCAAACAGCACATCAGGGCTTCAGGACTGAGGTGTGGACAGGCTCGCTTTCAGTGTTTCGGGAAATGTAGGTGTCTGTGGCATTGTCTGTCACACTCATCCTTTTATGCAAAATCTATTCCCTGTTTGGCTTGTGATACTTTTATTTTGGAATACTTATCAGCAGCACAAAGCCTTATTCAGATTCCTTCACAGGGTAAATGTCCAGTTCAAAATAATAATGCAGCAGCTGCACTGACATGCCCAAACATGCCAAAATTTATAAAAATGCATTTCAAGGAATCTGTTGAAGAGTCGATTATATCTTTGGGTCTTTGGGGAGTTTTATAAAGAAATGGCCAAAGTGGGCTAAGACTAAGTCATTATTCGGCCTGTGAACTACATCATCATGTGTCGTAAAACTTTCAGCAGAGTGTGCGCTTGCACAAAAGCTTAAATTTGAATTGTGTGCGTCTTTGGGGTAACTTCTTAACAACAAACCCAGCGCAATTGTCTGGAGTCAAACTGTGACTTGTTCTTTAAATAGAAGCTCCAAAAAATCAGAGACAGGGAGAATTAAGGAGTGGGAAACCAGCGGGAGAGCAGGCGTTTAATCACTCCCCACGCAGAAGATATAAAAAGTCTCCAGTAAGAATTCGAATAAGTATAAATGTAACACACATTTCCAAAATGACCATCAGCTCTTTGCAGAGGGCCCAAATTTTGCATCTAAGACAAAAATGAAAAGCTGAAGAAAGTTGATAGAGAAGATGAAATGTGAGTGTAGAGCTCGCCGCTGTGTGCAACATTGTGCTTAAAGGTGATTCCTCTTTGGCTTCAGCATCGAGTCCTGCTGCCTACTGCCTTCACACCTGGCTTTTTTGTATGCACAAACAGGATATAATGAGTAAATAAGGGTCTCGTGAGCTTTAGAGGCCAGCCAAGATTTTTTTTCCTCAAGCTTACCAGCTGCTGTTTTTAGGTTTATATTTAGCGTAAAGATAAATGAGTGGTGTTAGTCTTCACTATCTCGTCACCATCAGATACCTGATAGTGGTTTCTTCCTGGTAAAAATGAGTTTGTGCTTACTCATTGGGGTTGTCGGATGGTTGGGGTTTTCTTTAAAATACTGTAGCGTGTTCACAGTACAAAGCACCTTGGACTATTTTTTTCTTGTAGTTTGAATTGAAAACCTGAATTGATTTAAGTCCAATTTTATCTATTTTGCAAACAAACAAAAAACAGTCAAATTGTGCTTTTCAACATGTCAAATTACAAAACTGGTGGACTAAAAGCTTAACAGTTTGCACAGGTAGTGAAAGTGGGGTGCTTTTAAGCTAAATATCACATTCATTTATAAAGCTATTAGAATTATTGTTATTATTTTTTATTTTATGGTGCAGTGAATGTGTAATAGCCTATTAGAGTTGATTACAAAGCAGCGGATACTGTGGGAACCTGTGACCTGCGAGGAAAATCATTCAGGAATATTTTAGCTTTAAAATGAAATATTTCCTATTCCAGCGCTAATGACAGTCCAGCTACCCCACCATCACCCCCTCCCCACTATCAATTCATCTTATCAGTCCACAGTATCACTTATCAGTGAGTTTGTGTAAATGGCAGTGTGTGGGAGAACAAGTGCTGCAGCTCAACTAACAGCATTCCTCCTCAAAGGAGTTTCTCCTGTCCTTCCTTCCTTCCTTCGTCCCCTCCCTCTCTCCTTTCACTCTCATATTGTGTCTCTAACGAGTCACGTCCTTCTAGCAATTATTATGAAATTAAAGCTATTTTCCACGGCCGATGTTTGCCCCGGTAATAACCACACCGAGATAGGCTTCATTCATTTAGCGTTTTAGTTCAGCTCAATTCCTGTCGCATTAGCAAGAGGAGCAAAATCAGAGTGTCACTCAGATATTCTGCTTAATGGTTTGGCGATGGCCTGGCCCCTTTTCTTTTTTTCCCCCTCCTTTTTCTTTCACGATCCCCCTAACCCTATCTCTCTGCCAATTACGCTGTTTAATCTATATGTAGATAATGGTGTCCAGGACCTCCCTGTTGAAATGTCAGGTGTGAAGAGGTTATTAGCTAACTTTTAATTACTGTCCATCATTCACCAGGCAGCAGGACAGATTGGTCTTCTCCAGCTGTCCGCTTATCTGGTCTCCGAGTTGGGTGGAGGTGTGGAAAAGAAAGACGTTTAGGAAGCACCAGGTCTTCCACTTAATATCACCATTTTTTTTTTTTTTACATTATTAACTAGACTTAGTGTTTGGAAGGAAGACACAGAAGCGAGGAGACCAAGTAGATCATGTGTCATAGGGTTTAATAGAAGCTGTCCATAAGGTGAGTTGCTCAATGGAAGGTGACTGTGATGCTGTGATGGCACTGTATAATGTGCAAACATTTTGCAGAAAATGTGCAATCATTTTAGCATCAAAACAAAACAATCTCTGCTTTCCAAAAATCTGAAAATAGTTGGCGCTGGTTATCAGAAATGCCAGTCTACCGACACTTTGAACAACCTGCATTCTAGTTTAAAGTGAAGCTTAATAGAGATCAGCTAGATCATAAACGTTCCAGCACAAAAATATTTTATGAACTCCCCCCAGTTCATGTGTCAAAACCTATGTTGTGCGCTGAAAGACCAACAACCCCAGAGCCACAATTTAGTACCCCTGTCTTCAGCACTTGTACTTGCTCTGCTGTATTGCTCCAGCAGGGAAGCAACAGGATGACTAGTGCAGACAGATGCCAAGGAGAGTGGCCTTGGAATTGTCTGTGGAACTGTTGCCGGATATGGTGGAAGAATTGGACTCAGCGTTTCCCAGCAAGACACAACCGCTGAAAAGACTGATTTCTGATGGTTGGTGCGAGACCATTTGATTCAAGACTGTTGCACCTGTACATATAATGTATAAGTTGGACTTCTAGCCTGGTTTCAGTTTTAGTTCTCGTTGTTTCTTTAATGCCCTGGGTTTGCTTTACTGCTACGAGCACTCCTTTTTTTTAGCTGCTCTCTACCCGATGGAAAAGGAACTCCCTCTTCCTTCTGCTTGTTCCTCTTCTTTACATGTGTAACTTGTCTGCTTCTTATCCAGACTGAACTGAATAGGAAGTCTCCATTAATTTCCACATACATTTTTGCAAATGTATGTGGAAACAGGACACAGGTTGTAAAGGTTCTACAACACGACAACAGCGCACATACAGCAGGCCTGGAAATCACTTTTCCCCCTAAAAAATAGAAAACCTGAAGAATATTGTAACTAGATTCACGTCTTCATTCAGGAAGCAGCGACACGTAAAAATACACACTTGCAGCGAGAGCGATCTCTTTTCAGTCCTTGAACTGTCTTTCAGTGGTTTTACTATTTTAAGCTCTACAGGGCAGAGCACTGCTGATTACAGTGCCACAAAGAGAAATACTTCCCGGGCTTAGGTTTTCTTCTTCTTCTTCCTCGCCATCTTTTACAGCCTACACACACATTCCGCTGGAAGTAGCGGAGCTGTTATTTCAGCAGGCATCCTCCATATGATGGAGGCTCTGGTTACAGAGGGCTGCTTCTGGATCGCACACATAATTACGCACGCACACATGAGCAGTGTGCTAAGACATTCCTTATTTTATTCAAACAAAGAAGAAAACGGAAATGGATAATTGGTAAAAACTTGCAGAAATTCTGACACAATTAGATAATTGTGGAAATTACTGATTGCTTACATCAACACACACATGCACACAAGCTCTCGGTCTCTGCCTCTCTCTGTCTTTGGGACATAAATGTCTCTGTGGTATCCAAGCCTGTATGAACTTGAGCATTAGTGTGTTTTCAAAACTAACCATGCGCTAGAGGACATCATTAAGCCGATTAAGGCTTTTCATGCAAACATACCTGCCTTTGAACTGAGGTTTGTGTGATATTTAAGACTTTAAGTGGAGCCTCACTTTTCTGCGCGGGGTTTTGTGTGTGTTAAGACTCTGCTTTCAGAGCTCTGCGGTGAATTACCGCTGACCCATGAAGACCCCGGGCCCCCCAGCTTCTGCCTGTGGAAACCCCCCTGTCATCTGGATCACATTGGGCTCAAATGGGGGGCAGAGCAGAACCCAGTGTGTCTGACCCATGCAGATCAGGAGGATGCTGGAATGAAGGTCCACTGCGGTGTGTGTTTCGCTCTTTCTGTCTCTGGCGCAGACACACAAACCTGTATGACGTGATGGATCTAATGCACACATTACAAGCGAGTTTTAAAGCAATACACTCATATCCTACTAACATTACTAACCACTTTTGTTTCACCTTTGAGTTGTAACACACTTTGTGTATTTGTAAAATCAACATTGCTGAAAATGTGGTTTAAAAGGAATCTTAAATGCAGTGTTTGAAGCAGGCCTGATGTAAATGTGAAGGAGTATCAACAGAATAGTTTGAAACATTGCCCCATCACAAATATGTGTCCGCTTGACTTAAATATAAGAAGAAACCTGTGCTAGAATTTACATCGTTTTTATCTCCCAACATGATGAGTTGCTGCCCCCTGCTGGAAGTTTGCATCCATGAAAACAATGCAGTTATTTTAGACAGTTTGTATGTATGAATTCACAGGAGGAACATGGTGATCTGACTGATCAGCCAGACACATGCATAATATTTAAGTTAGTTTAGTAATACAACCACTTCCCACTTTGATGCCAGCGCTTCTCTGCCATTAATGATGATTTAAGGATCCATGACATTTCTTTGAGAGATAAAGTACTACAGGTATGTAAGCATTTCAAGATAACCAGAGCTTCATCATTTGACCTTAACCAGATCCTTTTTTTATACCTGAGCAGCTGTCAGAAACAAATACAAAAGATAAATGTTGAATGATGTCATCCCTGTTATCAGGTTAAAAAAAGGTTCTTGAATTCTTAAAGGTTGTTGAGGCACTGACACAATGAGTGTGTTGCAGTGTTTATGGGTCGTAAACACATATCGTTACACTAACACTCCTTCAGCTCCCAACAAAATGAACTAGTAGCTATTTACTTTATGCAAAATATGAAGCAATCTGGTCATTTTTTTCTATACTCATTGCTAATATTATTTATGTACGTATTTACAGAATATACATGCACATATACATATATTATGCATATATATTTATTGCTGATTGTGAATTAATAATAAATAATGTTACAAATCACTAGCAATATTATTTTCATTATTTTTGATGCAATATTGTCTACTTTATGGTTTATACATAGTATTTTATATTGAATTGGAGCTTATAAGATGCAATACCAATTGTGTTCTGATGGCCATTGTCTTCACATTTTAAAGCAATGTGTAACCTTGAGTGTCATTGCTAATCTGCGCTTGTTGCTTAAAACTAACTCCACGCCGTCTGTGACCGAAACAGGACAGGAAACACGGGCCCACAGACTTATGACGAAACGCTATGTTGCAAAAAAATTTATTAACTGGATACAAAGTTTTAGAAACAAAAGTTACAACATTACAAAAATATTCAGAAATTGTTCATGAAACAGTAAACGATACAATCACTATCAAATTATTGTTTTTAAACTTTATTAACACATTTTCTTAGACCTCCTGCTGTTCTTATGGACATTTTGCTTGTATTGCTTTTTTGTTCTTTTCAAAACATGATTTATGTCAGTGTAAACATTAATTAACATGCTGCTTCCACATAATACATAAACTGAGAGGTTCAAGGATTAGATTTAGGCTGCAAGAGTATTTGGAGGTTTTCGCAGTGCTCACTGCCAGTTTGCAACTTGTTTGCATTTCCACACAAATACACCTCTTGTACACACTCGCTCTTCTCTCTCCCTCTCACACACATTCAAGCACGTTGTTGAATTTCATTCTGTTAGTAAGTGACGCATCCCCTCGATGCTGGGGCGCTTCAACAATTCTGAGCAGAGAGTTATTGATTCTAGTTAATTTTTGTTAGGTTATGTGTTCATTAGTAGGTTAGTTTGTTAGTTTGTGGAGAGCTGTTCAACACTCTTCTTTTGGGTTAGTGAATTGTTTTGATGACTGTTGTTCATAGTAGGTCTGTCCAGTGGTATTGCTGGGCATGCTTTGATTTACTGACATCACCGCCCGAGCTGACAACAAGCCAGGCACTCACCTGCAGGTTGACCGCACTGAGCACGTACAAATGTAAAGGCTGACCTCTCTGAATCTGATCACAATCGTTTTTGCGATGATTGCTCGTAAGTGTGTGGTCAACCCAGTTTGATGTCAGCAGCTGTTCCCGCTTGTCTTTTCACCTTGAGCTTAATCGCTTTCTTTCCCTTTCCAAGTCCCGAAACCCTTCTTGACATGCTCAGTGCAACATTTTTCCCGACTTTAACGATTTATTTAAACTTCTAAAAGAAGGGATGCAAAATCATGCAAAGGAAGTATATGCGCTGCAGACCGCGGGCAGAAAGCAGAGGGTTAGTCAAGTTAGGGTTAGAAATGCCAGCCAACAGCATTCTCAATACAGGTTAGTAATCCTCCAACTGTTAGCACATATATTAGTACTGTTAGAGATTAGTGAGATACTGTTAGTACAACCCAGATGTGGGTAAAAATCTATTTACGCATAATTATTAGCATTTGCTGAAATTGGCTTCAGTGTGAAATGATAGGACTGCAGGCATCGGGACAACTTAATTAATGCCAGCGGGCATCGTTTAGAAAACTACAGACCATTAATTTCCAATGGCATCCTTGTGATCTAAATCAGCATAATAACTGCTACTTCAGTGAGGTTGTAACAAATGCTAAGAACCATTTGTAAATGTTGTTTTATCCCTTATCTGGTACATCCAGTGGCTAAAAGAATATAGGCCTGTTATTGAGTGTGCAGCTGTGAAAACAAAAACCACAGTAAAGCAGCTTTTAGCTTCAGGCCCGTTACAAATACATTTCATCTGACTGATAAGAGACACATGCAGACATACGTACAGGGTACATGCAAAGAAACACGTGCACTCACGTAGACACTCCCGTAACACACACACACACACACAAGTGTGATCAACTTTAGAGGTTTCCACACAAACAAAAACATACTGTGTGAATGGCACATTGGGAACTTGTCATTTTCACACAATTTAGCAGCTTTTTTTTTTTTTTTTTCAAATATCAGAGCTTTGCACAAATCTGTCAGAGTAAACTCCAGCTATGAAAAGACACAAAATAGAGTCTTGGTGAAACACTGCTCGCTTTGACTGAAGTATCTTATATAGGAAGAAACCATCAGAGGGTTAGAAAGAGTAGAGGTCACCGCACGCGTCACTGTTTTTGAACAGCAAAATAAAGTCAGAGAACGGGCCAGGACGCGCTTATTACTTACAAAAGAAAAAAAAAACTGTATCAAATTATTCTGTACAACACCCATGAAATATCTCCCTGCTAAATCTGAGCACACTGATGTTGACCACGAAGCAACAAGTGAACTACTGTTTTCACTGATTTGCAAAAGCAGAAGTCATCTCTCAGTAGGGAAACACTGGAACACGGACTCGCTCTTCTGAAGGTGCAGGGCAGGGAAAATGGCACCATGTGGTCATCGCTGCAAGACAAGTCACAATAAAGGGAATTAGGATGGTATAGTGTAGTATAAAATAATATAGATATAGCGAATGATGGCATGATTACAAAGATATAGTTTTGTACTGGTTTGAAAAATATTGACAAATATTTCCTTTTCTACAAAAATCTTGAATAAAATCACCCGAGGGGCAGATTATGCTAATATGATTTGGTCACATGATCCAATTTGTGGTTTATCTCACCTCTTAACCATAATCATGAGAAAAGTACCATATAGCAAGCATAATAATAATAATAATAAATGTCAGTGATTAAGCACATAACTGATCTCCCACGTTCTATCTGGTCTTCATTTATCTGTCCTCTGTGCCAGCATAGAGGCTTAACACAAACACACAGAGACACACACTCACACAAAAGCATGACTGAGTCCATAAAAAACTGGCTCTGTATTTTATATTCATCGGCACTTATATAAGAAGTCACTGTGTACAACATAAAAGTGAATGTGGAGGAATAAAAGTCAGTGGTATAAATCTGTGGCTAGATCCTGTACCAGTCCATACGCAGCACAGTAGAGGGCAATGGAGCGAAGCCACCGGGAGTACAATGAAGTCCTGTCGAGCCCCCCCAACAATCTGCTTTTTCCATCGATGTAACTGGAGAAGAGCACACAACACAAAGCAGCAGAAAAAAGTGGGACACAACCCAACTGTCCTCACAAGATCCCCCAGGTACTGGTTGTTCTTTCATCTTTTTTTTTTTTGTTTCTTTTTACTGCTTTATATTTAGTATCAGACACGGTGGACTGAAAAACACCCACTGTAAAAACATATGAGTCACTTAGGATAGGAGTCAGTAATATCAGTTATCTAAATGACTGAGTAATGCTATTAAATTTCCGTGTGACCTCCCTAGAGATGATAATGACGACAATCCAGTCTGTACACATAACCTGTCCTGCTGTTGGTTCCCTTCTGGATCCTCCCAGCATCCTGTGTGTCTCTGTCTGCAGCGCTGTGGATGAATCCACAGGGAGTACCTAAAAGGCAAAATACTGAGTCAAATGGACTTGTCTATATACTATATACTATGTATATACTTCATATATACTTCATATTAGATGTGACTCTAATATTAGAAGATCTAAGTTAAGGCTGGGACTATTTGACATTGCTCTTGGCAAATCAGTGCAAAAATAATGACTACAGCTTGTTCTCTGCAGATTAAAGACATATAGGGTAGGTTGCATCCTGCTGTATTGAGAGATGTATTGAGATTAAAAATAACTACAAGATTATTTTTCATATTCTATGGTAAACGAGTATACACCCTACAACCTACAAGACATATTCTCTATAATCTAGGCCCTCAACTGGAGGGATTAAAGGAGTTAGTGTTTGCCTAAAAACATAGATCTTATTAAAGGATTGGGAGGGATAGAGGGGGGTAAAAGTTGAATGCAACGGAAGAGCAGAATAATTGGAAATAAATTATCTATTTTTTTTTCCTACCAGTGATCTCCGGGATCCACGTCCACCTGTCACCAAACGATAAGAAAAGATCGCTCCTTCTTCGCCTTTTTTTCTGCTTTCTTCGTCTTCCTCTACCAGGCTGACCGCAAGCCGATCAGACGGGAAAACAGGCGTCGTGTGTGTGCGCAGTGATTACGCCCGCACTGAAAGGCTGGTTGGATCGAGTGGCAGCACGCTACTAACACGAACCGCGGCTGTGCGTCCTCTCTATATGGCTGCCGAGCGGAGAGAAGCAGATGTGGGAGTGCCAACAACAGCTGCGCACTGACGGGAGTCCAGTCCACGGAAAATAGGATAAAGTGGAGTCGGAAGCCTCGGGACAAAGAACATGAGCGGAGGGTATTAATGAGAACAGTAACTTCTTTCACTCAGCGCGCAGACCTGAATTAATCGCTGGTCTCGGTCTCCAGCTGCTGCCACAGGTTTATGGTCTTTTGTATGCGCCCCCTTCATCCACCATCTGTGTTTCCCGGGCAACGAGAGGACTGCCTGCAGGCACCACCAGCAAGGCCTGCATGCAACCACCTCAAATCAAGGCACACTACAGTGCTGTGATTCTGCTTACTGTAACATAACCAGTGGTTGATGTTTCTTCATTGTTAGGTGCTTTCTACACGTACACACGCATAATCTCACACCTCTTCTTTCGCCTGCTTTTCATTCACTCATCCAAACTGGTGTTTGAACAATATTTCTTATCTTCTCGGTGCTGTGATTCAACACATTCAATTTCAAATAGCGGGTACTCGACTAAAAATGCCAAGTTTACCAGTAAATCTCAGCAAATAATAAAAGCTCTTAAAAAAAAAACTGGACAATTGCCAACTAAATACTTTTTCAGACACCTAGCTATTATCTTGATTTTAGTTCATGAGCAAAAGAGCTCACATTAATCAGATTTAAGCGAGAAATTGCCACAAACGTAGTTTAATTTAGCCTTAATTTTCAGGTATTATTAATTAAAGGGCTTAATTATTTCAGAGCAAATCAATGGGAAAAATGGAAACAAGTTGTAAAAATCTCAAACTGGAACAACATTAGGCTGTGTGTTATCAATCATGAGCATAAAAGAGAATCCGATACAAGCTGTTAACCTCCGATAATTCTCAGAAAAAGAAATGAAAAGTTTCCATAAAACAAGAAGAACAAAACCGGTGAAGTGGTAAACGGATGAAACAAATAGTGTCTGTCAAAGAGAAAAGCTTTAGAAAGAGGAACATATGTAGACGGGGACAAAGATCCTGACCCAAAGAATGTGGTTCTGCCAGGGGTTGGATCTCCTGGGCTGCCGGTGGAAGCGGGACACTGGCTTTTACTCTTGATTTTCCTGCCAACTAAATAAAATGCTGCTTTTCTGGATCAGGACCTGGAACATTCTTGACTGGCTGAGTTAATCAGCTGATCTCAGTTCAACTGGGCTGCATTCCACTTACTGAGGAGGAAGATTAGTCTGAGAGACCTGACAAGAAGCAAGAATGAGTTGCTTTCAAAACCACAGCAGTCACTTAAGCATTTAAATAAACTTAAAATTACATTATCTTTAAATTTAGAGTTTTCATGTTTGCTTTGTGTGTGTGTGTGTGGGGGGGGGGGGGGGGGGGTGATGATCCTGTTTTCTGCTCTGTATGTCTCAGTTTTCCAGGTCATGGTAGGCTAAGGAGCTTGGGGGGGAAAAACTCACTGGACTTCTTTACGTTTCGTGAAAATGTTTCATCTCTCATCCAAGAGCTTCTTGGACTTTAAGTTTCATGAAGGAAACATCTTCATGAAACTTAAAGTCCAGTTGTTTTCTGTGCCTTTAGTTCCCTGATTGCTTTAGTTGGTGAAAGGTTTATTAATCTCCATTTTGCATTCCCATTCTCGTTTATCTTCTATCTCTTTGTCAAATTCATGTCTCAGTCCTGGTCTCAGTGCTGGTTATTTCCTGTCTTATTTTGATAGTCTCTCGTCGTGTGCTTTCGCTTTGATTCTACTCCCACACACTTATTATCTGTTATTAGTTTGAGCTGTCCTCTTACCTGTTGCTTGTACCCTTGTTATCCTTTGTGAGCATATGTTGTCTCAGTCCTCTCTGAGCTGTGTCCTGGGTGCCTGCTTATCTTTGTGCTTTTGTTGGAGTGTAGCAATAAAGCTGTTTTTTCAGTTTTATGCCTTTTGTTCCCAGTCCTGCACTTTGGGTTCAATTACTGAGGCCACACAGCAAATCTTGATTTTTTTAAAAAGTCATTTACATGATAATCATAACGTTGATGATTCATTAAAACTGGGATGTTTAACGTTTGTTTGTTTGTTTGTTTTCACAGTGTAGGTTATTTGAATTGTGATCACACTTTAAACCCACTGCATAGCTGTCAGTATAAAGCTGCCTAGTACGTCACTAAGAAAGGGTATTTACATTTCATTAATTCGACCTTGGTATCCACTTGATAAAACCCCCATCCAGCTGGAGGCGCCAGCTTGCGCGCTCACAGATGTTTGGCCTTCCTGAGTCGCCGTACCACTGCATGTACCTCGCTGCCCCAGCCGTGCGCGCGCTGGCGCGATTAGTATCATGGAAAGGAACAAACTGTGAAGCATCGCTGAATGTGACGTTATCCATGCATCAGCCAGCTCCGTCGGCTCTCTCGGGTCTGTGCCGAGTCACCGACTGTCTTTACCTGAGTAATGCCCGAGCGGCCGGTGATCCCCGCCAGGTGACTGGCTGCGGGATAACCTGCATCATCAACGTCACTGAGAAAAAGGGCAGCGTCTCGCCCCCTCCAGGGGTGGAGTACTTCCACATCCCGGTCTCTGATACCCCGGTCTCTCGACTCAGCGATCACTTTGACGAGGTGGCGGATAAAATCCAGGTTACAGCGGAGAGCAGCGGCCGTACGCTGGTGCACTGCAACGCCGGGGTGAGCCGCTCCGCAGCCCTGTGCATGGCTTACCTAATGAAGCACCGCGGCGTGAGCCTCCTAGAGGCCCACGGCTGGGTCAGGACCTGTCGCCCTGTCGTGAGACCCAATAACGGGTTCTGGAAACAGCTCATCCAGTATGAGGGCGGGCTTCGTGGTTGCAACTCTGTCCGCATGGTGTCCTCATCCATGGGAGAGATACCTGACATTTATGAAGAGGAGGCCAGGAATATGATGCCACTGTGAGGGAAGCACGCTTCTTTGTGTGTGGTGGGAAAGTGGGACATAATTTCACAATGATCTGCAGTGTGCTGGCCTTAACTGTAAAATCCTGTGCAGCCTTGAAAGGAAGCATAAACAGTGAATGCGTTCCCTCCAGGCCCTCATAATAATGGGCAGTTGTGCAGAGTAACAGTGAGCTACTGTATAATTTATGCCTGCCATGGTTTTCCCATGGTGCATTTGGCCACCTCTTGCTTGATTATGTGAGATTTTTGGTGAGCTCAGGAACCGCTTGCAGATATAAACCCTCCATCATTCTGCAAAATGCTCAAACATCCAGTGAGAGTGAGATTTACCACAACACGTTTGTCATGAATGGGAGCTCTAAAGATAGGCTTGTAGTAGGCTTCTACTCAATGTGACTAAATGCTGCTCCACTGTCTGTTAATGATAAATGTTGTGGTATGTTGTTTTACCACAACATTTATCTGAAAAATTACAGGATGTCATATTAAAGGATTCAAAGCTTATAAAATACAACAGAATAAATGAGTGATTGCTATTCTCATTGAGTTATTCCACATAAAATTAACCAAATCCCTCAATAAGGCAAATAGTATCATCTGAACTATTAAGTTCAGATGATACTGATCGAAGAAAAATGGCAGCCATGAAATTCTCTTGAGTCATAAGGAATCATTGCTGGAAGATGATCCTAGTATCAAAATCGTGGCTCAAAGAGTCGGCAGTTTGTCTTGTAACCGGAAGGTTGCCGGTTCGAGTCCCAGCTCAGACTGTCTCGGTCGTTGTGTCCTTGGGCAAGACACTTCACCTACCGCCTACTGGTGTTGGCCAGAGGGGCCGATGGCGCGATATGGCAGCCTCGCTTGTCAGTCTGCCCCAGGGCAGCTGTGGCTACAACTGTAGCTTGCCTCCACCAGTGAGTGAATGAATAGTGGTATTGTAAAGCGCTTTGAGGGCCCCGAAAAGCGCTATATAAATGCATTATTATTATTATTAAAATGTAAAGTTTACACATTGTACTTTTGGGGGGGGGAGATGAGTCATCAGAAAAACATCCAGGTTATCGGTTCTTGTTTCTGTTATTCTGCATCACTGATTTGAAAATAGTTTGTTTGTGGTCTTGGATCTGAGCTTAAATACGTTTTTCAACTCTGAAAGTTTAATGTGGCCATCTCATGTATGTAAAGGGGAGGGATCAAAAGTGCTGGGAGACTCATGTCAGATATCAGATTATGTACTTTGAGACCCTGTAACTCAGAATGTTCATAATAACAATAATAATAATAATCTAGAAAGTTTATGCATGAAAAACAAAGTCAGCTGACTCTGAGGGCTCAGGTGGAAGCTCTGATTCAACACTCACTTTGCTTTTAAAAATGTTCAGAAACTCCAATAAACTCTTTGTATACTTTTTATGTGGATCAATTGTACATTTAGATAAAAGTTAAAGTCCTGCATTCACAGCGTTGCTAACTGAACTATTTAACATTAATGCTTTGATACTTTTTACTCTCAACGTCAAAATAAGAGCTGTGACACTGAAGGCTGTTAACAAGTCCGACTCAACTGAGACAAGACAGTAGAAAAAGCATTTCTTTTCCAATAAGCATACAACTGAGCTGGCTCACCTCTCACCCTAATGAGCAAGAAAGCTTCTTTTTATTGTTCTTTGTGTTTTTATTTTTTAAATGGACAGTCACTCCTTACAACAGAGAAATAAAGTCTACATGGCCATGATGTTTTCTAGCTAATTACAGTGCTTCATTAAACAAAACAAAAAAAGATAATTTCACTTAATTCTTTAATAAAAATATACATTTTCATACCATAATATGGGATTCCTTAAGTCAAAAGAAAACAGCTCTATTTCTTACACAATTAGCTTTACGTGCCCGCCACCTGCAACGAACAGCGAGGAAACTGAGGAAAACGGGTACAATATCTGAGCGACGCCACGGATCACAGTAAAACTCATTCACAACTTGGCACAAGTCTGTCATTTCTTTTAAACATAAACACATCTGTTACAGAGTAAATGTGAAATCTTTATATTTAAGTGGTCATCCCCGAGACACACATGTAGTGGTACAACGTAAAAATATTCTTCTAAACCACAGACATGATGGATAGATTTCAGATCTTTAAACACCACTTTGAAAAAGACTGGTCGTCTCGACATACTGTCTGAAATAAGAGATTAGCATGCGCACCCAGTAAACCTAAGACAAGTCTCAATTTTTAAAAAGGAGTAGTCGGCCATCATACGGTTGCTCCCTTTATGCCACGAGTTTGCATCACAGCATTGACAGTACGTTCATCTCTGCATCCAACACAAACCTACAGCCAGCTTAGTGTTAATAAATATAGATTCCAGCCTTAAGCAGCACATCGCTAATCGTGCACTTAAGTAGTCTTGAACAAATGGAAAAAAGTTCACGCGAACGCCCGCTTAGAAAGTCTTACAAACAAAAACGAAAAAAAAACGTAGGTAGAACAGTTTAATAAGGAGCAACCTCTAATAACAAGTCTGGTAATGAAGTTATATTTGGGAAACTGCTATAAAACACTGTTTACACAATCACCACACACTAACTTTGTAGTCCTCATTGATTCTACATTCCACCTTAAAAGCAAAGATGTGCTTTCCGATATTTGTGCCAGGCTGTGGCTGTATTTAGCATGCAGATATGAGAGCAGTGACTTTTCCTTCTTCCATGGTTATATTTAAGCCATTACCTCCTTCTGGATTACGGTTGTTACAACATTCACATGGCCTACACTGCAGAGTCTGACCTCCAATATGACACTTTTACATCTTAATGAAATCTTGATGTATTTTTTAAACTCTAAAAGACATTTTTAACAACCGCAAATAAAAAGCACATTACAGTATTTTACAACGATTCAGATGGCTTATTTAGGAGTAAGGCTGGAATTTGCTACTTCAACATCCTGAGCAAGGACCTTTGTCAGGCCAAACTACAAGTGAAATAATGACACAAGTGCAAAAACGGCATGCCTATTTTACCTTCATTGCACTTCCCCCATTCCCTCAATAAGGCAAATCGTGTCACCTGCATAGTCATGCAATAAACATCTAAAAAGGTCCAAAATAGAAGAATGTTCATTTAACCCGAGGTGTAACCCAGAGTACTTCAGTAATATATCGAACACCGGTATCTGCACTCCTTCCTTTCAAACAGCCAACAGCTGGCTTGAGATCAAATCTGAAAGAAAAGAAAGAATCGAAAAGTTACAACATTTCTTGAAAAGAGCCGCAGAGAAATGTATTTCTTTATAAAAGTCACTCACCTGCTGTTGCAATTTTTGGTATTCTGTGGACTTAGGTCGACGTGCGGCTCTGGATTGCTTTCCTTCCAAAACAAAGGCGATTATCTGGTGGCGAAAAAAAAAGATCAGGCAAGTCTGGTTTGGACTGCTGTAAGATGTCTGATTTTCAAAATAAGGATAGTTAAGCTAGCCAATGTTAGAACTGAGTGTGCTACACATTAATGGACAACTAAGTTTAAAAAAAAAAAAGCTTTAGCTAATGTAAAAGTGGTTTTCAGCATTAAACCAGAACAGCTGGGAAATGTGTTTCTTTCCTTAAGCTCAGTGGAGAAATTTACACAACTCTCAACGTAATTGTTGTGTGTGTTCTACACAGGAAATGACCTGCGCCTCAAAAGGCAACCACAGGTGCCAAATATATTTTAGGCTCAAAGTTCAAGGTTCAAGGTGCAGTTTATGTTAGTTTAAACACCAGAGTCAAACTTTAAAGTTAAATTTAAAAAAAAAATCTTTTTCTATGTGTGTATTTGGGTACAAGACTTGGGACATCAAGCCGGTCTAACAGCAAAAGTACCTTGCGCTTGTTGTGGTAAGTGATGTAGAGCACTGCCACCAGCACAGCTGCAGAAACGAGGTAGGCAAAGAAATGGCTGCTTTCCCCGTTTTCCATCATTTTGGATGGGTCGTATGGAACTTTCACCTCTTTTCTTTTAGTCTGCTCCACACCATCCTTTCCTTGCTCTTCGCCATTAGCATGGTTTGGTGTTTCCTCATTGTCATCTATCCCATCGTCCTCGTCTACATCACCTCCTTGGAATTCCTCCATGGTGCTCAATTCATCTTTAAGTTTCTCTGTGGATGTGCTTTCAATTGGCTTTTTTTTAGAATCGTTTTCTGTAGGAGCTTGGGCTTGTGGACTTACTTCTTCTTTGTCTTTGGTTTCAGGCTCCGCTTGGTTGGTTTGCCCATCTGTCTTATTGGGCAGCTTGTTTTTCCCTTGGGTTTGCGGACCAGAATCCTGTTTTCCATCGTGCTCATCATTTCCATCCTCCTGTTGTTTTTCAGTTTGATTCTGTGTATCTGTTTCAATTCCTGCGCTTTCCGGATTTTTCTCGACCGCCTTGGGCTGTTCAGCTGATGTACTCACACCCTTCGTAGGTGAGCTTAGTGACTCTTCAGGTTTTGATACGTTAGCCGCCTTTTCGGTGTGGTTACCAGACACGCTTGACTGAGATTGATCTGTTCCATTTGTATCTTTTACTGGTGGGCTTTTTGCATCTGGGGAGACTTCACCCTGTGCTGAATACAAAAACAAGAGCCTCAGTATTAATGGAATGTTAAATGTGTTAACTGGGATTTTGAATTAACTATTTATTACATTACATGCACATCTGCTTGTTTATCCTCACTACTTATTTCTTCCAGTGCAAACCTCTGAAATATTATTTAATCTATTTTTCTCTTCTCTCCCGATATCTTCGTAACATTTTTCTTGTCAGCTTCCTCCAAGTGATTACATTAAATGGGATTACTCAATTACATAATTGAATCATGTCTGCCATGAAAAAGATTGGCAGCAAAACATTCCAGAAATCAAAGGACAATATAGCAGACGTGGATAATACTAGACTGTGACAGTGACCACTGACACTTTGAGTACATTTGCTTACATATGTGACATACTGCGTAGACCTACTACTATAGGACTAATACACCAGTTATCAAGGCTGGATTACCCACTATGCAAAGCAAAAGGTCAGTGGGCTACAATATGTCAGCTGACCTCATTAATTTGTTAGGTTGACTACAAAATCATACAAAAACACAAAGATATAAGCAACACGCACTAGGAATCCAGTATTTTTTATCATCCTGATTTTCAACTGGGCCAATAATCAGCAGAGTGAACACTATATGCCATTAGTATTTGGTCACATGACTTGTGTGGATCAGTGGTGCAGACCATGATTAACAGATAAATAATGCTGAGATTTTTTTTACTAAAAGAATGTAGATCTGTACAATAAGTTATAATTCATGAGTAATTTTCTTAACATTATGCTACGGACAAAATGATCCAACAGTGTCCACAGTTTTATCCAGCAGGTTTGGAAATATATGTAGTAGAGACCAACTGATTTATTGGTGGGTCAATATTATCAGCCGATACTGGCACTCCACCTATCCTGTTATAAAGGTTGATTAAAGAAAGTAAAGAAGAAAAAGGTAGAAACACCCTTTAATCGTGTTAGGAGTCTTAATGTTGCATTGTTTGCCAACTAAAGGGCAGTCTACAACTTCCCTGTTGGCAACAGGTACCACAAAATCAACAAGCAACGTCAGGCAGAGCTTAGGCGAGTAAACAAAGGGGTATTTATTATTTTCTTCTTTTTTTTGGGTTGTATGGAAGCCCCAAACGCAATTTCATTGTTCTTGACAATGACAATAAATAAATAAATACTAATACCAAATAAGTGCATAACAAATGTCAGGGAAATCTCTTTAAGTTTCATGTGTCTGAAAAATAAACTATATATATTGGCCAATATATCCGAATATTGTCGGGGTTTTTAAATCATAACCAAATATTGGTATGGATATATCGCCTGTGTCAGTTGGCCTCCAGTTGGGAGGAATTACGCCAGATTACGGTGAAAACCTTGTATGTGAATCCATATTTTGCTATATTCACTGTAAAGACAGGGAATATTATGCACAGATGTGTATAGTAGAGTACAGCACAAGTACACATTCCCCTGCAAGAGATCACAATAAGTTAATTATATCGCAAAAGTGAAGCGGTGAAGGAAAAGGAGACTGGATGAGCGCAATCCCTCCCAAGCTCTTAAGAAGCAGAAGGATATCCTATTCACGTAACACCTGTGAGCCAACCTGTTAAACCGGACCGACTGCTCAAGGAGGATGAGGAAAAAGTCAAGATTATTAAAATAACAGAAAAAGCTCAAATAAAAAACTAAACAGAATAAATAGCACCTATTATGCAATTAAAAATAAAAAACATTAAAATTTACAGTTTTAAAAAATGTCAACACATTAACGTGGCAATATATACGAGTTTTTATTACTCATTTTATTGTTTTATTATTCTTTTTATTTATTTATTTCTACAGTGGTGTAAATCAGTCTATTCTCCTTTCTCCATTTAAAAAAAAGGACTGTTTTGACATATATCGCCTATCATCTTTATCAGGGATTGTGGGGAATTCCATAAATGCTCAACCAACGCAGGCCTAAAGCCAAATAAAAACGCAAAAACAAAACTCGACTCACCTCCGATGGAGCTGAAACACAGGAATATTGCAGATATAGTGAGCAGCAGCAAAGCCGTCCTCATCGTGTCGGCTGTGTCCACACGCCAAAGAAACGCGACCCGAATCCGTCTAATTTCAGCTGCGTCTTCTTTGAGCTCACGACGCAATCCGAGCTGACAAACGCAGGCCGACAGGTTCAAGAGGTTTGACAGATCCGGCCTGCTTCCGTGTACGAGCTGGCATTTCTCTTCTTCTGCGATTGTAAACACGTGAGTGAAGTTTAGTGCCACCTAGAGGCTACATGCTTTTATAACAAGAACGTGCTGACGGAGAAAGCGTGGCGATTGTGGTTTCATTACTTTCACGTCCTTCTTATTGTGCAGTTTTATCATTTCAGCTGCCCAGCTCAGCCTGTGACACCGCTGAATCTCTAGAGCCCATCTATGGTAGTATACGGCACGAAATCATTATACTTTTGTATTTTTTGATTCAATATTATGATTTTATTTCGTCTCAGCTCACTACCAAAGTGGATCTGCTTGTTTAAGTTGGGTTTTCTTTTGTTTTGTTTTTTGTTTGTTTGTTTTTGCGGGGGTGGGGTAGTTGTGGGGCGAGATTTGACACGTTCAAATGAGGTGTTACAATAGAAAAACCTTTCAGTGTCATCAAACATGTGCACCTCGCCTTGCTTCTTTTGTTGGAAAGCCATATTAACAGACACTAACACTAATCTGTATTTCTCTCTCTTTTTTAAGTCAATCCGTCTATTTTCTTCCACTTATCGAGTTCAGGGTCGCAGGGTGGGCGGGGCCAATCTTTTGTATGGCTAACACAGGCACAGAAAAGCATTCACATTCACACCTATGGGCAATTTTAAATGACCAATTAACCTAATCACATGCATGTCTTTAGACTGTTAGGGGAAGCCAGAGTACCGGGATGTAGATAACGTGCAAACTCTGTAAAGAAAGGCTTCACAGGACCTGTGGCTAACAGTGGTGACCATACAAGATACAGTTATTTTATATTTATTATTTTTATTTACTTATAGCTTTTTTTTCCAGCTTACTTATAATCAATTATAATATCTTTGGTGCTTAAATTATGATAAAGACGTGTCACTATAGGTTAAGGGACAGTTTTTCATGTCCTGCTCCCAGTCATAGTGTCTCACCATTGTTGTAACAGAGAAAAGGAAAATCCCCCCGTTTCCTCCAAATATGCCTGCAGGTATTACTGTATTTAATTCCATATATGTATAAAGACAGGGATGTTCGAGGCAGCTCTGTCTTTACTCGACTTGGTTTAATTTAAAAGCTATGTGGAAACCACTAAAATTACACACATTACACAAATTTAGGGCACGCCTATTTGACCTCATGAAAAAAAAGTTGTGTTTATTATTCTCAATGTCTTTTATCCACCATAGAAGAAGAGATGGGGGTCTCGTTTGTGTTATACTGCCACACACGGGTTAAGTGTAGGCATTGTTGATATTTTTCCTTCATGCGTGTCATTTCACCTTTTCAGCAGATGGCAGTATTGGCATGTAGTGCAATTTAAAAAAACAAACACTTTACTTGTGCCATTATCTATGTAGGTTAACTTTGCTTAAAGGGTATTGAAAAGCATTTCTTCTAGTAAGCAATGGCCAAAATAAAACACCACAAAACAAAGCCATGACAATACCAATATCGCTGGCCTTGGAGCTGAACATGTTCAGCAGTTTCTGAGATAATGATATAAATGTTAATTAGAGGTGTTTTACATCTCAGTTGGGTGCAGGAGACCTTCAGGCTCTTGTAATGAATTTGTCTTAATTGTGGCAGGCTATTTGACATTTGAAAAGTCCGATGATCCCTCTCATTCTTGACATCCATTTGCATTTCCATCTTTAAGGTCAAATGGGTATGAATAATACATTACGGAGGTTCTTAAGCTCACAGCCAGCCATACCTGTCTTCACAAACGAGCCAGCTGAGGCTTGCTCAGCTCAGTGAATGCTACAGAAACAATCAATTAATATCACTTTGGGAAACCGCATGTGAAGCATCCTGTAATTAGTAGGAATATAAGGTCACAGAGTCAATGGCAGATATAGGTTCAGCTTTTTTTTCCTGATTATGCTCATGCATAAACACTGGCCTTGCCTTAAATGTGCTGCAGCTCACAGTTTAAGTGACTTCTCAGATAAGAGATCTAGAGGCAGCATTACGCAAGTAAAGTATCAAACGGTTAACCTGGAATAAATTTAAGATCAAAGGAAGGCCCAAAAAAGGAACCTTGGCAAGAGATTGGAGGAATTTAATGAGCAAAAATTAACATGTATTAAATCTGACCTCGTGCTTTACATGGCAGATGTTGAGCAGAGCAGCATCCAGACACGTTACTCGAGATAAACAGCCGTGTGTTACATGCTGACTGCAAGATAGCCTCTGTTTGGTTTCAAGTGGATGGTGTGATTAAATAAAAATATTTCTTTCAATATAGCAAGACCAATTTAACATTTAAAAAATAACAATAATAAGCAGGCACGGGTATGGAAATGTATTTACCTGCACATATGAACTTATTCACTTAGAGACTGGGCTTCATAATAGGGGTACTGTCTTTGGAGAATTGAACGCCGGGCTGCATGCATGGCCTCGAGGAGACAGATTTGCTGACTGTTTTGACAACTCATTACCTGTAATTTCACTGATGGATTGGTGAGGTGGCTCAGAGCAGGCAGCCGTGGCATCAGAGCACGAGCAGTTTGTGTCTGGAATGATGTAAGATAGAATGGCAAACAAGCAAATGCTTATTGTGCCTAATGATTGCTTAAAACAGCAGGGCACACTTGACAGTTTGGTGCCTCTACTATATAAGGCCCCAAACAGAAACGCATCCTCAGTCCCGCCGCTCTGCAGTTTTACAACAATGTTTAAAGTGAATTTTAAAAATATATATGACACAGGTCACCTTTTTTTTTGCTGGCGGCAAATGGATGATGCTTCTGTGACAATGTCATTGATTATTTATGTTTCATCTGAATGTAGAAAATCAGCTAAGACAGACAGATCGTTCTCTGTGTTATCGTTAAGTCTTCTTTATATGTAAATGCATGTGAAAAAGTAACATTTCCCAGCTCCCTGCAGCAGGTAACATCTTGCTTAAGTTAAATTGGTAGATAGAGGGGTTGCAAGTTATCTCGTCCTGGCCGGCCTCCCCCCCTCTGCTCCCACATAATTGGTCCATCCCTGGCACTACTACTCATCTCCAAAGCCACCAAAAACTGTAACCTACCTTGTGTATTTTTTCACTAATTGAAATGCCTAATGAGGTCCCAAGGGCTCCATCCCATTACCTCTGAGTTAATTAAAGCCTAAGCAGTGTGCCAAACGGTGAATAAAGATGCAGCAAAAGTGCAAAAGGAAAAAAGGGGAGCCCGAGTAGGGTACGGTGCACTGGGATGGAGGGTTGACCTGCTTTTTTTTTTTTTAGTCATTGTTGAGGGATGCCACATTCCAAGAATGAGCAGATGGCTATTATTTTTTTATTTGCGTCTATACCGGGCTTGAAATTTCCATTACCCTGGCTCAGGCACTCATTTTCCAGTGTGGTTAGCCTAATTCTGCTTTATTAAACATTAAAGTCTTTGCCACCGTCAGGAGGGTTTTGCTGAAGACGTTCTCACGTTAGCGCTGAAGGATAATGCAGGCATAAAAAAATGACAGCTGTGTTTGTTTTTTGTTTGGCTGCCCCCTCCAGTTTAAATGCAGCCCTGATAAAATCATACTTGTCTTTAAATGTGATTTTCTACACCTACAGTGTCATGCCCTGTGGTCACTTTTTATAGGAACGCTAATCCAAACCACATCACCTCGTTAAAGCAATTTCTCCTTGTTAAACGACCAGAAACAGCATTGAAAAGACAGACTTGAGATATTTCTTTTAAGAAACAATTTCAAATGTTTATTTAACATGTCAGAGAAGGGGCACACACTCGTGAATTAAAAAAAAAAAAAGAGGGGTTGGGGGGGAGAAGGGGGTTGCAATTATTGGCCAGTACTAAGACTTAAACTTCATACTAACATTAATCAGGTTTTGGCTAAAGTAAAAGTGTGTTTTTTGTTTCTTTTTTGCTTTTATAAAAGAAACTATGTACATAGGTTCATTTATACAAGAGGTTCATTGGATAAATGCATCAAAAACCAAAACAAACCAAAACAAACCAAAACAAAAAAAAAGAAACCAGTTCTGCAGTAAACTTTACAAAAAATACATTTTTGTTTTCATTGAGAGATGTAGAAAAGGAGACGGTCAAATATTGACCAATAATATTTCATCCTTTTCATTATTTAGAAAAAAAAGTTGTTCTAATAACTATTTTTTTTTAAAAGAAAAGCAATCAATATACAGCACAATAAATGGGGAGGAAAGAAAAATTGCCTTTGTGAATTCATTCAGTTGGTTTGGTAACCAAGGAGAGGGGCTGCGACTGGAACAGGGCATGATGGGAATGAAGGGCCTGGTGGAAGGGCGAAGGGGGAGACAGCATGGAGGGGTGCAGAGAGGTGAAGGGGATTGGCCGGGTGAGGATGGGTGTGTTTGACTGGCTACCTGAAGTACCAACGGGGATGGACATGGTGGGTTGGGAGGAGGAAGAGGAAGGGGTGGAGGAAGAGGAGGATGAGGAAGAGGAGGATGTGGACCCGGAAGCTTTCCCGGGTATCGAGAAGTGGTGTTGCATGCGCCCCTCCGGTTTGGTGGTGAGCGATAGCGGCTGGGCCTGTTCAGAGTGAGTGGCAGCGGGGGCGGCGGGGGAGGCCAAGGCTGCGGAGGGAGTGGCCGGTGAGTCCAGCATGCTTCCGTGTGACGACGCGGGGCTGTCGCACATCTTCTCCGAGGTCAGGTACTGCACGCACTGCTTCTTGCTTCTTATCGAGAAGTCTGCGGGGAAACGAGGAAAAGTGAGCAAACTGAATTATGGATCCGCCGCTGACTTCAAATCTGGTGCAAGTCCCTTTATGCCACGTCCGACAGAAGTGAATGAGTGATTATGTAAGCAATGAAGCACGATGTTAAAGTTAGAAACAAGACCTTTTTTTAAACTGACAACAAGAAGACTGAAACAGGATGTTCACAGCATAATACGAATGGTATGTGTGCATGGATCAAAAGAGGAACAACACAAAATGTACACAAAATGTGCACTAAAGAGTGAAAAGCTCCCTTTTTTGGCCAATTTGCCGTGGTAACTTGATTGCACAATAGCAGACATACCTACCACTATTAGCAATGAACTTCATAAGCTGCTTGTCAAAGTATAAAAGCAGGGAAAGGAGTTAGTTAGAGCCAGCGAAGGACAAAATTCACGCAGAAATAAAAAAAAGGGGGAAAGAAAATAACAGAAGAAATGTGCAGTGTCAGGTTGGGCTTGAGCTCTGCAAGAAAAATAAAGCCCTCGCTGTTAGTTCCTACAATTTTTCTTTCTTCTCTAATGTGAGAGGGGAAAAAAAACCAAATAAAGCCAGTCAGGAAGAAAATGGCCCCTTACCCTCTGGTTTTGAGTCTGGTTTATTCTCTCTCTTCCTCTTTTTCCGCTTTCCCTGCACACATGAAACAATGCTGTTAAAAACAGTTTTTTTCATAGTGAAAGCAAACAAAATTCACCGACTTCACTTCAAAGATTAAAAGGGCAGTTTCTATAGTCATAGCTGGACTGAACTTTAAAGGGAAATGAATTTAAACATCATCCAGTCACGATATGAAACCTGAGAACAGAAATGTGCCACTCACATAGTTATCTCGTGCTGACCATCCCGGATAGAGCTGGGAGTGAAGTTGCCTCTCTTTCCTGGCCAGCTCATAGTATTTGGCTTGCTCCTCTCTTGACAGGGAATGCCACTGTGGACAGAGTATATCAAAGGACATTTAAACACTCTCACACACACACACATATATGTATGTGTAAACTCCAACGCCTTTGTCTGCACTGCTTACCCGTCTTCCAAGGATCTGGTTGATGGCCGCGCTCTCTTTCAGAGTGCACTCTGCCACCACTTTGGCTCTCATCTCCTTCATATACAGCATAAAAGCATTCAGAGGCTTCTTGATATGAGGCTTCTTGTCCTCTTCTTTCTTGGCAGGAACGGGGGACTTTCTGCTAATCCAAAACAAGAATGAAAGTAGCCGTGTGAATGACCGAGTAAGCACGAGTAGATTTTAGCATAACGAGGAGCAGCAATGAAGGCAGGTTTTGCTGAATCGTCTTACGCGTGCATCGAGGGGCTGATGTCACCGCTGGGCTCCTGCTTGATGGCCGGGGAAACTATGGCCGGATGAGGAATGCCGGTCTGGTGGAGGCTGTGCGGAGGTGGGGTGACCATGTGAGGGGAGAAACGGCTGGACACCAAGCTGGGAGGGCAAAAAGGGGGCAACGTTTTAACAGCGGGATGTAACAGCGTACCTCTGTCAGCTTGACATGGCATAAAAAAAAAGGTTCAGCTAACCTGGCACATAACCGCCCTGCCTCACCCTCGGGGTGAAATTCACTGTGCCTACTGCCTCCGTCTAGACTAAATTCATACACACAATGAGTAACATGCTTTCTTTTTTGTTCAAATAAAGACGTTTTCAAAAGGCCTTTTATTCACCAAAGGCTGAAGAAAAGTGGAGTGTGTTGTTACCATGGCAACGGCAGGGCTGTGACACCTGAAACCTCTTTCCTTACCACGTCCCAGACCGCGGAGAGCGCTCTGACAGCCGTCCACACAGAACACCTTTACAAAGTGTTTCTCTCAATTTCCAGTAGTTAATACAAAGGAGCATTGTAACAGACAAGAGGGGGAATTAAGCTCCACAGGCCAGGATCAGTCACTCTAGTTAATGTTAAGACTGGAACATTCACCTCTTTTAAGTGTTTTAGCATGTTACACAGGCTGTCATTAGTGACACCACACATATGTATTATATATGTGCCTTATTAACCTACATATGTGATGATTTCTAACCGTCACACTCAGCGACATGTGTTCAAACCAAACTTCTTGTCTTATAAAAAGTCTAAAAACAACTCAGTAAACAGGAGCTAATTCTCAGTTCATGTGTTATTTTCCTTTTTTTCCCCCTCGTCTTTGATATTCTTAATAATTTATACTGCATAAACAAACAGGACCCTTATGACTCCCCTGGTAATAAACCTTTACCAGCTATCCTTGTAAACATCCTACTTATTCCCCAGTGAATAACTCAAGCTGCTCCGAGTGATGGCATGCAGTCAAGCTCCGTATTTTGAAGATATTGCTTCCATTAGTGTTCATCATTGTTGCCATAAATTTTTATTCACGCTTTACACTTACGCTTTAAACTTATATCTTACTGATACTGTCGAAAGTGTTTCGTGTAACGTCTTCGTTTCAGCGGGTTTCTTCCTGGGTCAGAGAGCCTCACCGCGAGTTTATTTCAAATCTCCATGATAGCAGAAATTTTGGCACAATATTTGGCACACAGTGCGTCTGGTGCATTAAATAACCTTGTGTGAGGCGTGCTTTGATTGTTGCGAGTTCATTTCAGGATGGAGTTACACATGCTATTGATCACAGAGAACCCTCTGAATATTTCATCTCATACTAACACCGGAAGGCTCCCTACAAATCTTTCCAATTTTGACAGAGGGTCAGAGAGTTTAGTCTGAAGGGACGTGTTGGCTCAGATGAGCTTTGATTTGTCCTAATCGATTCTCAGCCCTTTCATCTCTTCAGTGTGTGTGTGTGTGTGTGTGTGTGTGTGTGTGCGCACACATGTGGAGTGGCTCAGAACACTGGCCTGACCACAGAAGTTTAGCTCTCAAAGAAAAGACAGGAGAGAAGCCCTGAATGCCAATAATGCATTTGCTCTATTTAAGAAGCTGAACCTGTCTCCAATAGACTTAGACCTTACATCCCTTTGTAGTCCTGACACCACTGCCTGTCCACCGTCTCACAGTGTTTTCTCCAAGCGGATATACTGCATTTTTTCTTTACATTCCTATAAATAAAGCAACATCCACTCCAAATAACATTTACAGTATTAACCACTGAAGTTAATACTGCAGGAAAAATGTGAACAGAGCATGCCACAGAGGCAACAGATATTAGATGTCTCCCTTCGGGAGGGCTGGGGTGTTACTGAACGTGATCCACTCACCTGGACATGGATGGATTCATTGCTAGCGCTGGATAGGGGTGACGGAATCCCCCTGGAGGGATGGAGTACATGTGCTGGCCCTGCCTGGGAGACAGAGGTACACGGAGTGAGCGAAGGCTGCAAAGTGAGGTGGATCAAACACAGCTGACAGCTAACCCATCAGCACTAATCCTCCCCTCATCAACTCAAATCCCCTGCTTGTGGAACAGCACCGCTGCAATTGATTACAGGACCCATGGCAAAACCAATAAATGCTCATAAATTGTCTTGTCATGATACTGTCATGATATAGTTCTATGCTGCATTAAAACCTGGGTGTAGCAATCAAAAACTTTCTGGACAAGAAATACAATTTTTTTCCTTGCTTGACTTGAATTTTATAAATCATTTATTGCGCTTTTTTAAATTTTAGATCAGGGAGAAGCGGTCGAAAGTTGGCCACTAAGCCAGCGCAGCTAATTAGCTAACATCTCTGGTGGTCTGTTAATATGCATCATCACAGCAGGTGGACGCGCCCACAAAGCGAACTCATTCCAAGAACGTGACGCAAGATGGTCGTCAAAAAAAAAATCTATTTTTTAGGCGAGCACATGTAACTGCAGCCAGTTAAAAGAGATATGATATGTATAAATAACTAAGTAATACATCTGGCTATGCAAACAGATCACAATGAAAGGAACGTACTGTGGCATGAGCCAGCTGAGAGGGTGTGCAATGGAACCGACTGCACCAGGAGACAGGGGGTAGTATGGAGACAGTTCTGATGGGTGAGGTGTCCGAGGAATACCTACGGAGGCCACAGAAAGATCAGTTTAATAGAAAAAAAAAAAGTCTATCAAACTTCCACAATATATGCCAAATTGTTTTTAAGGCGCGAAACTTTCAAGCCAATAAGATGTGCACTTATCCGTGCACATTTCAGTGCTTAATTTCATATTATTATAACACAACAACTGTAGTTTTATCGCCACTTTTCCTTGCAAAAAGATTCCATGTGAAGGTTAGTCCATCCATCAGATGCTTTACCTGTCTTTGGGTCAAGGATCTCTGGGGAGAGGTGCGATGGCGGCGTGCCAGGGGAGAAGTGTTCATTGCTGTAGGTGATGAGGGGCGTCAGCGGGTGGACATGGTGAGCATGCTGTACCACTGGGACTTTATTGGACTGAAGGAGACACAGAGAGCTGAAGGTGAGCAACAAGTGCCTGACATCATGATTGAAGAGAGTGACACTAATGTGTTTTTCTGTACTAGTGTTTTATTTACACATCAAAGAATTATTTATATTTGTATCTGAAGCAAACATTTTGTCTCCCATAAGTGCATGATTCACGCTGGCTATTGTACAACAGAAATGCACGCCATAAATAGGCCATAATTTGTGAATGCCCTCCATGGTAAACATCACAGTTTATGCGTGTGACTGGCCCTGTGATGCAATCTGGACCGGCACCAAGAAGCAGTAAAAAGGCCTCGCGGACACATGCCAAGATCATTACGGCCATTTAGCTGAGGAGAGAACTGTTTGTTCAGTCCAAGAAGAAAAAACAACGGTGCCACCGAGTCCAAAAGTCGCACCAGCAAGCCGCAAATAAACACAATGGGGCTAAGGTAAACGAAACGACCATAAACATGTGGAGCCATCATCTCCCACTCCGTCTGACAGCAACCACCACGGGCGGATTACAAATGCTGCTAATGTTGGAAAACCACTTAAAATTCTGTATAACTTCAGATAAGTGGTGACGAGCAGAAAGGCCAGCAACACGCAGAGTATGTCTTTCCCTTATTTCCACAATGCTTCACACACTGTGAAAAAACAAGAAAGCACACATCCTCTGTGAGATCTGACCAGCATTAAGAAAGGGATGATGAAGACAATAATAATAACCAGCGTCTCTACTTTCATTAGGCAGCACTCAGCCTAGCAGTCATTTCCCCTGGCTGCAGGGCTGAATAGAGCACTTGTTGGCTCAACTTGTCACAAGGGAGGGTCAAGGGGTGGGAGGGGAGAAAGAAGTCTTGTTCCTCCAGGCTAACCTTTCTTCAATATCCCTCCCCACCCCCTTCCCAACCTCTGTCTCTCTCTCTAACGTGGTCTGCCAGGGAACAAGGTTTGCATTGAGAGTCCTGTATGCTCTCTTGCTTCACGCTGCTAAGAATTGTTCCAAATGTTAGCTTTTTCTCTGCATCTTTTTTTTTTAAGAAAAAGGAAGGTCCAACCTTTTCCTCTTTAAAAAAAAAAAGTCTTTAGCAAAGTGGTTTCTCCTGTTTAAAGCAGGCTTTGATTCAGGTAATGCCAGATGGAGTGGGGAAAATATTTACTGGTGTTAAACATGGCTATATTAAGATCACTTTCCACAAGAGTTCTCTTTTTTTAAAATGTCTCCAGACTTGGAGGACGCGAGGGCTTTGGATCGTGGTAGAGATGGTGTTGACTTAGTAGGTTAAAATCCTCGGTCCCACATGTCATGTATATTTGAGTTGTGCTTTGTTGTTCCACTTCATGTACAATATGCCGACTTATGAATTTCCCTATATTGTGAGAGCTGTTTGAGACCTCTAGACCTGGGTGCCAACACATTTTGGGAAGCAGTTCAGTGAGAATTTGAAATGATACACATTAATAATTCATATCTTGGAATACATGAATCGGGCGCTCCAAACATATTTCTAAGTTTGAAGGCACTAGTTTCAAATCCAGGCTGCTTCCAGCCTGACAAAATGCAGAGAGAAATGCCGTGTGCAGCTTCCATGGACGCAAAACTATTCTGACCTACATGCTACCTGTTAGAGCTTCTCTGTTAGAGATGAAAATGGATACTTGAGCTAGCAAATTCCTTTTTTATTTCGACATATATTTTTAATTAAATGAATAGAAATCAGCATAATTGTAAGCTAGTTTAAATTAATTAAATTCCCCAGAACTCAGACATCATAACTCAAAACCAAACAACTTGTTTATCAGTGCCTTTTTTGGCTCGCTTTATGTCCGGGGTAATATTCCTCAAGCCCGTGAAAACCATCATAGGCGTAGTATTATTATCCACAAGCCAAGTGTAAGAGGAAAACCGCAGGAGTCATGAGCCACGTTTTAAATACAAACAACACATACAGACGCTGTCTACGCCAGAAAGATACAAATCTTTACATCGATGTGCTTGTTCCAAACATGCCTGCAATGGTGCATAACCCTCATCTATCCAAGTAAAAACACTCGGAGCTGCTCATCTGAAATAGCAACAGGAAGGTTTAAGAGAGAGAGAGATGGGGGGAAAACAAAAAACAAAAAAGCCGGTGCAGAGAAAAGATGTCTGTCTCTGAAGAGGGCTTAAAGCTAAAAAGGCCGAGGTGGCAGCACCTAGCCTGGCTGTCCAACTTGGAACGGTGCTAAGAAAAGCACAGTCCTTGGTCAGTGTGGGTGGAGGAGTGGATTTCATTCAAGCAAACATGTTTTTGGATCCTGCACATCTGAATTGAATTACTAGGCAAACAGCCGATGGGGAAGAGAGCTTAGAACAAACTGAATAACCCCGCAGCTTTGTGTGTCTTTATGCTCGGCGATTCTGGGTGGGAGGCTCAGAGGCCTTTCAAAACTCGAGGAAAGACGGCGTGAAAAGAATGCCTGGCATGCTGAGAAATCCGAGCCTTGTTTGTCAACGCCAACAGGAAGCGGACGTGAAAGGGGACTGACCGTGTCGTACGGTTGTGTGTCTTTAAAATCAGCCACTCCAAAAAGTATGCCATTCATCACAGGCAGTGCGCGCCTTTGCGACTGGTCATCGCCTCTGACAAGGTCAACGGCATTATAATTCTAGGTTAGAATAATACGGCATCAGATTACTGGAGTGAACATCCTCAGCAGTCATTAAATAAATGAAGAGAGCTAGCAAAGTCAGCACCATAAATATGGCTGTAAACACGGACAGATCTCTCTGGAGCCTAACCAGCGATAAATATTTGTAAATTATCAGACAGTAACATTACTTTCTGGTGAATCGGCCACTAATAAACAGTATCTTTTCACTCAGTCTGCCGCACTCGATCTGAGTACGCTCCTCTAAAGAGTTCGTCTGGAATCAAAGCACTGGTTCCTCATCACATTTCTGAAGAGGATCCTGTCTCTGCAGTGGCCCAGCAGGACTGCAGACCTTAGATCAGTATTCAGTACAGTCCTCCCAAAGCCTTTGATTTCATGGATCTCGGTTGTTCGCTGCCTAATGCAAAACGAGAAAATCTCACCGGACTCCCAGTGAAAGGTCTGTTAAAGGAATATAGGTCGAAGGCAAATATGTGTATCGCTTTGGGGAGGGAAAAAAATGTATCGTTTTTATTTAATATTTCTTCTTAAAATGTTTTAAGAGCCCATAGATGTAGAAATTACACCAGACGCATGTGGGAAGACAAAAAGGCATCTCTGGAATCTTGCTCTCTACCATGCCACTTTGATTCATTTAAACAATTCGGTGACTAAGTAGCTTGTGATACGCTGACAGGATCAGGCCCCTTGGTGCCGTGATTACTCCATACCATGTTGAAACAAAGAGGGCGATTCTGTCAAGCGCAGATCGGCCCATATTTGACGACTGAGTGTGCTGTAATCCAGTAAGCATCTGAGGGACAGACAGCCAGTTCTGTCTGATTAACGAGTCACAGCTTCTCTGTAAAACAGATTAACAAAACTATTCAGTAATGAGACAGACAACAGGTCTAATGAATGAATTACTGCAAGTAAGTACGGCAAGGCTTGTGATCACTATTAGCAAAGTGGGAATCGATATATTATAGAAGATTCCTCTCCTCTCCTCCAGCTGGGTCACTACTGATGGGCTGACAAGTTCTCCATACTGCATCACCTGGCCCTGCAGCGCCTTTGATGCGTTATTCATGAGGCAAGCCTCTGAACACAGGAGCTGAAATGGGGGTTTTTGGGGTTCACTCGAGTGTGCATGTGTGTGTGTGTGCACGAAAGACACGCTGTGGTATGTTCATGAAAAAAAAGCTTGTTCCCTTCTTCCCAGTCCTCCAACCCCAGCATCATCATTACTACCAAAAGCAATACCAACTGAATGCTAAACAAACCTGTCTGTTGAATAATTGAGGATCTCGGGCAAGAGCAGGCTTCCGATTAGCATACAGGCCTTATGGACCCAATCTGTGGCAAGATGGTCTTTCCCCGGACCCACCGAACACAATTTCTATTCACCAACATCTTTTCTTGTTTCATTCACGCCAACAGAATCGTCAGAAATGTCAAAGCAATTTTGCTCTGGCAACACCGATTGGTAGAAATTTGAAAGTGCATTGTCCCCCCCCCCCCCCCCCCCCCCCCCCCCAAAAAAAAAGTTTCACATATCAACATGTGGCAACTGGCTAAAAGTTATTAATGTGCAGAAGAGCCTGACTGAGCAGGCCTCTCCATAACAGACTGCAAA
The DNA here is from genome assembly GCF_057382275.1 of Copadichromis virginalis. Lineage (NCBI taxonomy): Eukaryota > Metazoa > Chordata > Actinopteri > Cichliformes > Cichlidae > Copadichromis > Copadichromis virginalis. The sequence goes on from NC_140629.1 coordinate 16,601,072, forward strand.
AACCTTATCAGTGAACCCAGTTGTCGACATGCTTTTAAAATGCATGAATACGCATATCCCTATAAGCAGGCCCCAGCAGATAATCCAAACTGTGGCGGTCCATCTTCACATAAAAAAAGAAGCAAATCTAACACACGCAGGGAACAGGTCCGCTTCAGGAGTCCCTGCTGGGGTCTCCTCAGCGTCTCCTTGGGTCTCTCTCTCTGGCTCCTCTTGGCCCTGGGCAGTAATCCCTGGCCCCCCGTGTGTGCCCATCCGCTCCCCCTGCTCTCATTAGTGCAGTGTTGGGGCCTAGGGAGCCTGCAGGCCTGGGGAGCCAGCCTGCTGCTCCCCTCCCACTCTCCTTCTCTCTCCTCGGCTGGAGTAATGAGCACATAATCAGCCTGGCTCCCTGTCAGCAGCAGCACACCAGAGGAGTATGTGGGCACCTGGCCCAGAAGGGGGGGGGGGGGGGGGGGTGGTAAGGGCACAGCGGGGTGTTTCACTTTTTATCCTCAGTGCCCACAGTGCGCCGTACCCAGCGTTCGATCTACCCACCCCACATCAAATAACCCTGTGGTCCCAGGTCACAAGATAGAGCGTAGCGACTTGCTCATCTAGATGACAAAATGAAAGCAGTTACACTTTCAGTGAACTTCCCCATCACTGACACTGATTTAGCGCAAAAAAAAGCATAATTATTTTTTCCACAAGTGTTTCATACGTGACATTTGACAGCGCACCGCCCGTGCATTACAGCCGTCTTAACAGTATTAGCATTAACAACGCCAACACCAGTACAGAGCTTGTACAGATGTTGAATTTAAAGGCAATTTCCAAGTTCTGCTGTGCATATACAAAAACATTTTTTAAACATTTAAATGCATAAGAAAAGAGAACACATGTTCCAAACTTCCAAAGAGAAATACACAAAAACAAATGATACTTTGTATTCAGACAGTTTTTGCCAGAAAACGATCCCTCGCATTCTCAGACTTCTACATTGTTTCTTTCTGTACTAGCTTTTCTGGTTTAATGACATTCAAAGACATGAAGGCCACAAGACACAATAGAGTCACATAAAAAGTAGCAACAGCTACTGAAGGACAGAACAGAAACAATCCAACCGCAGAACTAAACCTCAGTCAACGTTCTTTAATTTCCTTTAATCCAACTGCCATCATCGCATTCATTTCTGTGAATTATTGCTCACTACAATGGGGATTCAGACAATTTTATAGTGTTCAGTACTGGCTAAACAGCAAAACTTCACCAAGCAGCTGCTTAGAGTCTAAAAGAAAACCAAAAAGGGTCACTGATAGGTCAGCATTTTTCCTAATAGAATATCTTTAATTGAGACATAAAGTCAGGACTGCAGTCCCATGAGCAAACTCTGTTTTCTTCACAATTTCCCATTAATTGCTCTCAATGAGGACTTTGTCAAATGCATCAGTGCAATTACAGGATTCAGAGGATCAACCGCAAACACAGCAAGCATGTCTAGTCAGGATTTAAGGTCAAGGGGACTGAGTCACGGCGACTGTTTTCGACTACAGAGCAGTGACAATGGCTTCCTACTCTCTGCACTGTTTAAAAATTGGCTTCCTGAACCAGAAAACGCCCTGATACAATCATGCAGGTGAGATGCTAGATAGTAAACTTCAGGCTCCACGTTATCTTGTGTTTTCCATCTGAAAAAACACACACATCCCTCAGTGAAGCCACAAACCAAACAGGTCTGCTGAGACCCCGCATTGTCTAACCCGAGTGAGACACCATCATGATTAGCTCACACCTGTGTGGGAAAGTTGAGGAATGGCAGGGAGGATCAAACTTGAGAGATTTATGCTGCAGACTGAGTTATTGTGGTAAAGACAGACAGGCTGCTGAGCAGCTGGACTGCGGGTGTTGCAGGCTGTGGTGGGAAGCTGCACATGGATGGGTGGGAACCGGCAGATTTGCATGCACACGATAACTTCATTATCGTGAATAATCGCATTACGCTCATGGTCTGATTAAAGCATTTATACGGCTTGCAGTAAATTGATTCCCTCAATACATTTATATGATTTGTCTGATAAGCACTTAACTTATTCCACAATCTTTCTGACGCACGCACTGAAGCAAACCTGCGGAAGACATCCGACACTTGCAGCGTGCACGTGCAGCAATCCAAAGTGTTTGTCAGTGATCGGTAATGCCAAGAATTCAGAGTCGAACCCCGCTTGCACATCTTATCGTTGTTTGGGTTGAATTTTGTTCTGTTTTGAGATTTACTTACTAAATGGCCAGGTGTCGGAGAGCGAGAATCCTTTAGTCCTGCAGATCCGGGGACATCTAGAAGTGGCCATTTCATCTGCAAGTACTGCAAGTGAGAAAAAAAAAAGAAGCAGCGTTGAACCACAGCAGGGGGTTACAAAAAACAACCAAAAAACTGAAAATAAAATATATGGATTTAACAAAACGCATTCAAAAATAGAGTCTCGTGTGCAAAAGTCACTCTCTAATGTGAGTGTAGGCAGACCAATCTTTTTTTCCGCACAGTGCAAAAGTGGCATAAAATGGTGTCAAACCCACAGAGATCTCCAGCAGACACCTGTACGAGACCCGCAGTGCTGCTGGAGTCTGACAGTGAGTTCTGGCACAGCGGAGAGTAGGAAGAGCGATGTGAACACAACGGACTGGTGGAGGACTGTGAAATTGCCGTTTGTCAGGGAAAAACAAGAGGCCAGCTGTGGGCGCCCATCGCTGAGCGGGTGGGAAGAGACAGCTGGAAGGAAGAGGAAGAACCATCTAAAGATCAGCAAAAGACTCCTGACTACCCACCTCAATCCGTATGGCCCTTTGACCTGATCGCAGCCCCTGCTCGTTTCTTTCTTCTCCACACTTTTTTCAAATATGAAAGTAATCATACTCTTTTTTTCTGGCATTTGCTAGACAGAAATCTGCAACTGCTTGTCAGATTATTACTGTTCTTCTCTCCCTTTGTGAGAAATGCGCTCAAGAAGAGGTTTTACTGCTCGATGCAACAAACTGAGCATTTTGTTTTTGTCCCACAGCAATGAAGATAGCATGAAGACCGAGAGCTCCAACCATCTGGTTTATGAATCAGCTTAAATACCGGATACAGCAGCTTGTCATGCATGTGGATTTTCTCCCTGGTACAATTTAAAAATAATCAAGAGTTTTATTTTATAGGTAGTGTTGTTTGTTTTTCATTCATGCCCATGTCGAGTTGACACATAAAGCCTTCGCAAGTCATTGTTTCGGTAGCGTTATAAATTCTGTCACATGTTGTTGCGCAATTTCCCCATGCATCCACTGTTATCAGTCTGCAGTGAACTAGCATTGTTTTATAAATAAGACTCCATGTATGACTTCCAGTGCAAAAAAAAGTCCGCCCACTGGAAACATCTTGCTAATAAAGAAGGTCATTAATAGTACCCGTCGCTTAAAAACATTTAAAAAATAAATTTTTTAAAGCTGGACAAAATCAGCTAAAGACTATATGCAAAGCTTTGTCCATTTTCTGAAAGTCGGTGCAGGATAAATGATGACAAAGAGGCAAACTAGAGGAGTCATGCATTCAGGTTTTGATTTTTAAAACTCCATTCATCACTCCGGGTTTGTAAGGAGGAAGGAAGCTTGGATGGCTGTGGGTTAAAAATGGAAAAGACATTATGGCAGGAGAGGGAAAAGGGAGAGGAGGGAAGAAAAAAAAAACATTTTCAGGAATTAGTTTGTCGGAGCAGGCAGAGGGTATTGTTTCCTGACAGCTGGGGTCCAACAGAGCACTAAGGTAGGGGGAGGGGACCTTTTTTTTCCCCTTCGAAAAGGGGGGAAATTCTTGGAGTTGACATCAGCCCTCTTCATTTTCACTATACTGCTCAAGGCTGAATCGTAGGTTCCAACTAATGGGCCCAAGTCCATACAACTGTCAGGAGGCAGTTGCTTTTAAAGGCTGCTAGCTCCCTATTGAAACTTTACTCTGCTGTGTGCATAGTGCCTAATGAATGCTACTCTCCGGAGAGAAAATCCAAAACAATGCAGTTTTCTCTGTCTAATCTATGTCAATCATGAGTCCTTCCACAAATGAAACGAGCGCTATTGTGAGCGTTTGGTCTGGCCCGGCCGTGCCCACTCCAGCTCTCCCACCCAATCCATCCCTTATTTGACAGCTTCTGCCAGGACTGAGGAACATGCCCCCGGGCACTTTTTTCTGAGCACCTACTTTTCTTTTAATTGCCAGTGTGCCCTATGTAGCAACTGTTCACACACTCCCCGAAACATCCAGCCAGGTAATGCCAGCCGCACACTGTCACATTAGCTCCAGTCCACACTTTGAGCTACACACCGCTCACTCATACATGAGAGGGAGAGAGGGAGGGTGCTCGAGTCTGTGAGTTGCTTCTGGAAACAAAAGGTGAGGAATTGGGGGCCATGCTGCTTAGCAAAAACTTTCTCTGTGTTGCAGTGCAGAAGGAAAGAGAAAAAAAAAACAGGTAAAGTGTCAGAAGAAAGTTTGCACTGCAGAATAGGAGCCAGCATTTTTTTAAGTGGCTGATTCAAATGCCGTGGCTTAAGCGGTACTAGATGTTTGTAAAAGAGTGAAACAGGAGATAACCTAATATAAATTAAACTGCAAGACATTTGGAAATGCTTTACACGCGCCCTTATTTTATTAGAAACAAACGCAGCCATATGGTTGAGGTCTCATAGCAATGCCTATTTCAGCATGGGGGCTGGAAGCTCTGGTAAGCACACTCGGACAGAGTACTGAAAGAAGTGTGTAACTAAAGTGAAGTTTAGCTGATCCATTTTCGTAACTCTCTAATTGTCTTCCAGCCTTCCCTGCTGCCTCCAACACTCAGAATAGACATCAGTAGAATGTGCTACTTTTACAGGACCCAGATGCAACAAAGGTGGCAGTGATGCCACTGAAATTTTCCAAAAAAGATGCACTGGAGGCGTTTGGGTTTTTGAACACAGAGAATACAACATATGCTCGGGGGCATGTGGCCTGCCAGAGCTGGGTTCTAATTGTTACATTGCTCTCACAGAGCAGAGGAAAACACAGCCAAGAGTCTTTGTCATCTCTGAAGTGTGCGCTGCCATACTCCAGGCCAACAGCGGAGCATGGAGAAGAGACAGATGTCTGGACATTTGCTGTCAAACTAAGTCAGAGAGTCTGCCAAAGGGACAGAAAAAAAAATCCAAACTTTTGCTAACAACTATCTGTTAACTTAAAGGTCGCACTGAGGAGTCGTGTTAAGCGTAAATCTAGGTAATGTTAATTTTGCTATATTATCTAAAACGGATTGCAGGATTTTGCATATGTATTGGTGGCGGTGGATCAGGAAGTGGCTCAATACATGGACCCCCGCCCCCACCAAATGTTACTTAGTTATAAAGGGCATAAAATGAAGCGCTGTTTGAATGTGCGCGAATGGGCAAATGTGGCTTGTGGCAAAAAGCGCTTTGAGTGGTCAGCTGGAGTAGGAAAGAATTATATGAGCACAATTCCATTTACCATTTAGCATGATATGCTCAATTGGATTAACTCACTCAAATCAACAGAAAAACAGTCAGACAGGCAACAAATAAAGGAGCGAATATGCATAAAGTGGCAGCTCAGACGCGGCCTGGTGCTTGTAAAAGCGACTTCGCCCAACTTGCGGTGAATAGCCGAGCAGCAGGAATGCCTCCATGGATCACCCCGGCAGATAATGTCAATCACCTACTGTGTGGAGAACTCCTCCCCATTGTTTTCTTTTAACCCTCCTCCCCAACAGAAAACAAATGGGCCACACAGCTTGCTGTTTGGCTGAGGTGTTAATTACCGTCCCCCCGGCCCATATGAACAGCAACTTCAGACAATAACCCTGTCAGGCTCCCGGCAGGAACAGTCCCTCCCAGGTTTTCTCTGCTGATATCACCTGCTCCACGCGGGGCTATTGACACCTAAACCTGATCTATGCATGAAACACAATTAAAGACTTTAAGGCACAAAGGAAAGTGTGATAGGTAGCACCCGCCTTTGTCTCAGAGTTTGCATTAAGCGCCATTGTTTGTCGACATTAAGGACAATTACGCAGACAATTGTTAAGCAAACCTTGGAAGTCATTGTGCTAATTAGCGTGTAATTGATGGGGAAATGACAAGCGGCTCAGCTGGTAATACCCGCAATACCGTCTGCGAATGAGGCTACTGCCTGCACTGAATGTGGACTTTTCAACTGGTCCACTATGAGGTAAGTATGCATTAGCAGCGGTGGTAGGGAGGTTGTTAATTAGAGGAAGATTAAAAAAACCTAGTTTGGTGAGAGTGTAAGTTATGGTGATATTTCTATTGCAGAATACATGGAGTATAAATACAGTTACATTAGGCACCCATAAAAAACTTTTGGGGTTGAAGCCTGTCGTCTTGGTTTATACTACATTAACCGTGAGAAGCCCGTGTTGCTGCACTGGAAATAGCATGCTGCTAATGGCTACCACATTTGAAGTGTCCATTAGCCCACAGAGGAATGAAGTTAAGTGACTATGACAGGGGCACTCCCTCAGTTTGCCAGGCTTCTATTGTGACCCGGTTGGTCGTCCTGCACTCTTATTCACAGCCAGTAGAAAAACTGGGTCAAAGGTCAGACATCCAGAGTGCTGTGGTTTCTATGACGACGTGGCCTATTAAGGCCAGGCTCATTGGCCTCTTAACATGCTCTTGTACACAAAAGAACTATTAGTGCAAAAAAAGGGGAGCGAGAAGCGATGAAGGGAGGCAGCGCCGGGGAGGTCCTGACAGCGCAGCGTCAAGCTTCTTCCGACATTTCCAAGACGGTTCGTGCAGGATACGCACTGTATGTCAGATGTACGCAGCGATGACGTGCTCTTCCGAAAACAGGCAAGATACGTGGGTTTGCGCTTTTCTCAAAAGGTCTCAGCTTTAAATTACTCAATGAGCGATGCCGTCATATGACTACCTCATGTGTATTCTGCACAAGGCCAAACTCACCAGCAAACCGGGTTTATTTGAAAAGTCCTTGGAGTGAATTTACTGCTGTTTCAGTAATAAAACAGCATTAACAGAATACAAGGCCAAGACAAACCCCCATAAAAAGCTTCTTTAACATTCTGTCTCAGTGAGTGAGCTGCAACTTAAGCAGGCGTTTGCATTTTTGCAACTCAAGCAATTATTTGTTTCATGAGGCTACTCTTTTTTTTTTTTTGTCTTCCTTGAGCATGACATGGTCCTGAGTTATTACTTCCTGCATCTAGAGTGTAACCAACGTTAACTGCAATGTGTGTGTTAGAATGAAGCCGCCATTGTTCTCCTCCTTAGATTTCAGCTCATTTTAATCAGCCGTTTAAAGCTAAAGTGAGGGTACAGTCAGGAATAAGTGAGTAATTTTGTTACAGAGCACAACAGCAGGTCACATAAAAACTCACTGTGTAATTAGACGCAGGAGAAAATAATTATACATCTGGTAAGAGCAAGGCCATCTCATAAAGACAGAGAGTAGGGTGCAAAGCTATTCAAAGTTAATTATGTGAAGTCAGTTATGTGGTTTTCTGCACCTTTGGAGATCTGCTTTCGATTGTCACAAACGGCTCCCTGCTAATGTCACAATGATCCGATGTCAAGACAGGCTAGCCCTCTAATGTCCAAGATATGCTTTCTGCTCAACGACCCGCGGCATTGTTTGTCCAGTCGCACAGGAACGCAACGTTTTTATTGTTTGGGGAGTAGCCTCGTTTCATTGAAATTCACAGCTGTAAACGTCTGTATAATTAACTCCAGAACACAACGTGGTTACCAGCAGTCGGCTGGTTGTTTACAGTAAAGCTCGACTTAGAAATCAAATCTAGGTGTGTGTGTGTGTCAACACTACGCCAATGACACACAAGTGAGACCTGAATTTTTCATTTATGACCAAACACAAATTGACCGGAGACAGCGTGGGTTACCAATATAATGCTGCGTTTTCTTGCCAAGGCGTTTAGGAGGCAATAATAAGTTCTGCATGCACCCCCACCCACTCGCGCTGAACGGGGCAAATACCACAGCGTGGTAATCACTCCCAAATACACAGGGAAGACATAAAAATAACCCCTCTCTTCTTTTTCCAGAAATTGCAAATAAATATTTACCCCCAGCCTCAGAGAGTAAACACACGTACGTCTAAAAGTGCACCTTTTTTTTCTCACTGACAGAGCACAATTGTTTTTCTCTCTCTCTTTTTTTAACTTCCCAAGAGTAGCTGACAGGGCTAGAGGAGAGGCAGCAAAGCGTCGTGAAGGGGGGCAGTCAGTTTTGAAAAACTGAGGTGGGCATAAGTGGGTGTAGTGGAGAAGGCAAGCGAGAGAGAGCGAGAGAGAGAAGGAGGGAAAAAAGGAGCCTAAATTAAACACATTTGTTTCTGCTCTCACATACCACAAGTCTTATGAAAACAGAGGGCTGATTGTGTTCACTCTGCAAGTCCTACCCCCCTCCCCTCTGTCTCTTCACCACCACCCAGCTCCACTCCCCCAACCCCTGTCCTGAGCAGCAGCAGCCCCTAACCACCCCCCCAAACACACACACACACACACACACACACACACACAGCTGCCTGCAGATGCCTCCTGTGTTTGCTCTCTTGAGTGCTAAAGCGCAAATCTCCAGGCCCCGCAGACTTCTGGGCCCTGCCTCATCTCAGTTTTTACTACCTGACATCCCTATCACCCCACTGCAAACTCCACTCCCTCCACTCTCCTCCGGCTCTCTCCTACTCACACACACACACACACACACACACACACACACACACACACACACACACACACACACACACACACACACACACGTACGTTCAAATGCCACAGGTATGTTTCAGCCACAGTCAGTCCTCAAACACAGGGGACTCAGAGAGGGACTGAGGCCATATAATTTAAGGTGGCAAAGCTGTGGAATCAGTCGCTTTGACGTGGAATCAATTCATTTCCATCTATATGTCGCTGTTTTTAAGCTCTAACAGTCATGCAAACTATATTCAAAAATCATTTGGCACAAAAGAAAGAAATTTGCTACATGTGCTACAATGTAGCTTTTGAATCGAACAGTAAAAGCAATCTCAAACCTCCACAATGTGTGACACAGCACAAAATTGCCATGACATTCCCCGGGATTAGTTATGCGTACTGTCAGCAGACTGCAGGGAGGTCTGGAAGACTGCCAGCGGGGTTTTTTTTTGTTTTTTTTAATACCTGAAACATTTGTAGAAGTCATTTCCTTACAGTCTGCAAGCTTCATTTTCATCGTGCTGATATTGAGTGCTAAATCACGATTTAGCAATAGGCTTGTCTATAACTTTGTCCCCATGCAGGGCTCTTCTTACATCTCTGAAACTCTGAAAAGCTTGAAACCCGTCAGACAAAACCTACACGTTCACGGTGTAAAGAAAAGCCTATAGAGGAACCACAAGGCAGGATGGGTCATTAGGTCCTTTACCTCTTCAAGGTTCACCAGGTCTCTTGAAAGCAAAACAATGAAGCAGGAACATGAGCAGAGAACCAATATCAGTTTATTTTAATATTGACTAAATCACTTTTTACATATTTTGGGAAAACATGTCCAGTTTTGAGCAACTAATATTAATTCATACAGGCTGTCACAACTTTTTGTAGAAAAAAAATCTTCATGGCATTAACCAGACCACTGAGACCTCGAGGCTGGACATGCTACTTAAAACAATACAGCTGCTGCTATCTTTCACTTTCAATGCAATCTAATGAGAGGGGCAAGGTGATTATGATCAGGGGCTGCTGTAAATATCAGATTCCCTGGGACAGGGTTGAGGAGAGGCCCCCTTACAATTACATAGTATTCAGGAATGCAGAGCATGAACCACGGTAACAGGGAGCTGAAGACAAAAACGCTCACATCCCATTCTGAACGTTTAGCTCACACCATGCGACAGGGAAAAAAAGGGGGTTTTACAAACAGCCTTTAAAAAAGTAGGAAAGTTTATCTTTCATGGAGAACTGTTTCTGCGATACTGTGCCACAATGCAACAAGCTTCCACTCAATCCAAGCTGCACACTTCTGCAAACAATTAAATGTTAACCCAAGGACTGTAAGCTGCTCAGAGAGAGAGAGAGAGGGAGAGAATAGGAGGGGGTGACTGGAGAGAGAGAGAGGGGGGGGGGGGGTGCTTGTGCACAATTACAGCAGGGATTTATGGCCTGAGAAACAATTTATAAATCACAGCGCCTGAGCTAATGTGCTCCAGATTGTTCTCCATGCAGCTGCAATTTTGGTCTGCGTGAAACGGCATAATAAACCTGGCTGGAGGACATGTTTGGGTGGTGGCGGTGGTGGGGCAGGGAGAAAAGTTGAGATTGTGGGTGGAGGCTGAAAGTTTTGAGGTGTTTTGAACAAAGAAACTGAGAAGGTTTTTTTTATTATTATTATTATTAATATTATTTGAGGCCGGGTGAGATTGTGCTGAGGTGTGATTCTTAATTGAGAAAGGCTAAGAAGGTCTTAACAGAAATGTTCAAATTATGCAAATAATCCCAGTTAAAGATTGGTGGGAGGTTTGGGGGGTAATAATGGACAAAACAGGAAAAGCAGTGAAACTTCACAACAAGCGCAGTAACATTGCAGTGAATGGTTTTCCACTCACTGCAAAAACCGTGAAAGGCACTCTTTTAATTACACTTCTGACATGAGTCGAAAATCATTCGGGTAATGAAAAGGAAAGACAAATGCTGCAAACTGATCCCTTCATTGTGGCTGCTGGGCTGATGTAGAGGAGGGGATCGGATATGCCGAGGGGAAGCCTGAGCTTTCGCGGCCACTCAGCCAACTGGCCCTGAACCTTGACCTCTAACCCTTCACCCAGGGGGGCAAACAAAGCTCTGAGTGACATCTGAAACTAGACACTCTGTGGGGAGAGAGTGTCTGGACAGGACTCAAATAACCCCATTAACTCTGCAGAAAAGATTTATGGCTATTTATTCTCCATCTGCAAATTTCGAAAGCTGAAGAGTCACACAGATCTGTCAAAAATAATCGAGCGATTAAGAGGTGCGCAGCGAGTTTTATCCCGTTTACTTGCCAATATCTCCATCTTGCATGAGGATAGGCAAAAATGTGCCATAATTAACAACTCTGAGTGGAGCTGTGATTAGCAGTGGTACACACATATGCCAACAGTTAGTCTGCAGCAAAATAAATTCTGCTTAATATGAACAGCATGAGTCCGTCTTCAGGCAGTTTTAAAGAGAGTCACCCGCACCTCTGATGGATTTCTGTACAATGGATTACGTAAACAACTCTGGCATTGGTTTACTGTAAACAAAAACAGAGGGAAAAGTTGATGGTAAATGTGCTGCGGTGAATGCGATCGCTCCGTCGCCAGAATGCTGAAAGCCACTGTAGTATTTAAATCAGGCAAGGAGGGAGGAAGACTGGGCCAAGCATTCTGTAGCTCAGCTGTGAGGCTCTAAGCCGTTGCCCTAGGGTCTTTGTCCTGCCTTTCAGGGCAAGTCTGAGGTAGTCAAAGACCCTATTCATGACCGGCGCTCCCCCTGCCAACACACCCATACAGCCCCAGTCAAGTCAGCCGAGAGCTATAGAGCCTTCCCATTTCACACGAGAATCAGACCTGCCCCTAAAGCCTGCTTCAGGGATTTCCAATAGCCAGCTCCTCTAACCCATGTACAAATCAAACAAAAGGGCTCCTTGGCCTATTGCATGTCATATAGGCTTGATTGGATCTTTTTTTTTTCTAATGTAGCTACTCTACATTTGAAGCAAATAAGTCAGTCAAATATGTAGGGAATTGTTCCGATGGAGATCCTGACCCTACCCCACATCCATGATTATCATCTGATACAAGATCAACCTCATGCCAACACTTACTTCTTTAAAGAAGCACCCAAGCTGAGTATATCAAATGATAAACTCTCAACACAAAGCAACCTAATCATGCTGATTATCTGAGGGCAGGCGTTAGGGGAATCCCGCTATCTGTAAAGAGTGTCTTATGTCTGCTGAGCACAAGGCCCTCAATCACATCCCTTACTCATAACTAATCAAGAACATTACCTCATAATTTTAAATTGAGCAGATAAGGTCAGGGAAGAGGGATATCCTGTGGCTGAGAGCGATGCAAACAGCTCAGGCCATCAGACGCTGCTCCTGCTGTTTATTCTAACAGGATCCACAAGTCTGGACCGAGATAAGGAGGCTACACATTTTCGATGACTTGTGCCTTTGCTCGGCTTTAATCTAATTTGCTGCTCCGCAGAACATTGTGACTTCTTAACAAGTACAATTGGTTTATGAGGCTAACGGGGAAAGAGAGGGGCACCCAAAGGTTAAGTTAATACCAATATCAGGACAGGCAGCCTGATCTCATGGGAAAAGTGTCAATGTGTGATATTTAACAAACAAATTCAAATTCAAATTCAAACTTTATGGGGTTTCCTGGTTGTTGTTTTTTAGATATCTAAGATCGGCGTGCTCTCATGAACATTTTATAAACTTCACTTAAAAAACACTGTTGCAATAAAGTGGCAATGCATAAATTCTTTTACAAGTACTGTTGCAGACAGTTTTTAATGGTAAAATGTAAACCACTAACGCTTACACGGACACGTTCCAATAATGGCTTAAACAACAGAGTGAAATAATGCTTCTGTGACATACATTTACCCCAGGCTAATATGCGTGTGTCTAAATAAATGTATTAAACACGTGACACTAGCTCTCCGTCTTTATTTATACAGTTACATATACGATCCATTACTTACGAGCTACCAGAGCTAAATTCAGTTTGCAGATGGCGCGTCAGTCTTATCGGTTACAGCGATGGCTCTATAGTCAAGCGCGTGCAAGTTTTGGTCTATTTCAATACAACAACGTGCAAGAAATCATCATGCGGCAACTTAAAATGCGTGACAAAGTGAGAGATGCATTTGCTTTATGGGTAAAGTGAAAATCTGCACGGGTTAAAGCAACTCTTAAAATGTCAGTGCGGAACAGGTCACGGGTTGTGTACGGGTGCAACGTGCGGATGTGTGACATGTATCTGTCAGTGGGCTACGAGCTCCAACAGCACTCCTAAACCTGCTCCACCATTTAACTCGGTGGGAAGCGGCATTGCTGATTTATAACCTCAACCAGAAGAACAGCTGCTCTGCTTGCAGTCAACTAACCTCATTCTGGAAGGATGTCCATCCACTTCTTAATTTAGTATGACACTACAGCCTCACTGGTACAACGCATACGCATGCCTTTATTGGGCCGCACAGAGCACTTCCGTGCCCAGCATATGAACCGAAGCGAGGCCTGGTGTAAATCTCAGTAGTACTGATGCTACATGCACATGATCTGATATCCTCCTGCTGTTGTTGACTGGGTTGTGACTGTAAGGTAATGGTAAGGCATTGTGGTCTACGAAGAAGAAGCTGTGCTCTGTGGGAGACAGAATCCCTCAGATAAGTGAGTGCCTCAAGGTCTGGAAGGCAGCCCACCACAGGATAACAGGCAAAGGAATAGCAGCACCCGTATCTGCCCCAGTTTATGCTTCTACCACCACATCTCATCAACAATCTCTCCTCATGCCTTCTCCCTCTCCCTCTGCTGCTGCCTGCAGTGCTTAAACTGAAAACAGCTGCTTGGAATACCAGACTGATGAAACCCTGTTTAGAGCTTTTTTTTTTTGTCTTCCTGCTGTACAATCACATTTTACTAGCGAGGAGTTTAAGGTACAATTATAGAGGGAAAACATTTCTTTATGCGACCTAAACAGTAGTGGTTATGGGTATGCATGGGCATACAAACACTTATATAAAGAAACAGTCACTCTACCCTAATCTACCAGTTAGACTGCTGTGGTAGGGATCATTATGATTTTATCTGCAGTTTTCACTGAGAAGCAGTGTACTGGAGGTGTTAACCGATAAGACTAATTTAACCAATCCAGACAAAAAAATCACAAGTTCATCTCCTTTCTTTGTCGTATTACACAAGCGATTACACAGTTAATCCACCTTCATTCAACTGGCTGGATCATAAACATAATTATGGTTAGATGCAGGCATAATTAAGGCCCGACCGATATATCATCCGACATTTGTCTAGCACAGGTAATTTAGTCATTTAAAAATGGTATCCGACAGAGTTGCTCCGACTCCAACTCTGACAAACTGTATTAAGAATAAAACTCCTTCTCCGTTTCTATGAGGACAGAGACACGCACACGATTCATGCGAGCTTTAATTTGCACTAAGAACAGCTTTTTTTAATATGTAACAGTTTAACCAAAAAAATGAGTGACAAAGAACGCAAGCTTTGGTTTTCCATTGCTTCTAACTAAACTATATTTGAGTCTCACAATAGATTCATGATGCAGAGATTATCCGCTAAGCATTGCAATTGTTTGAGCGCAAAGTAAGGACATGTGTAGACATGACTCTCTATTTGTTCACCGGAACGCCTATCGCCTATATTTAACTCTTCAACAAGAGTTTTGTGTTCCGAGACTAGAACAGCGGAGACATCGGCGTGCGCTCCGAAGCGCTAGACGTGTTCACCTGTTTGGCCAAATGTATCTCGACTTAAACACAAGTTCTCCCATTTTTTGTTTGGTCTTTTTAAAGGAGAAAAAGCAGTGTACCAAACTGAGCAGCAGTTCTGGCCAAACGCAGCAAACGAGAAAAACACATAAATTGATTTTTTTTAAAAAAAAAAAACACTCGCACACATATTCATCTTGGCACATCAAAGGGATTCATTGATGTCACTGAACATGGGGAGTCTGCGGCTGGAGAGGGGAGATGTTGGTTATCCTTTCCTCAAAGGGTGCTGAGATGCTCCTGATGGGCCCCGCGCTCGAGAAGCCAGAGAACGCTATAAACAGAATTTCTAATGTCAGGCGGGCGAGTGGGTGGGTTAGGTAGTGAACCAGCAGGCTATGGGGTAGCGGGAGGAATTGACGCCAGCTCATGCTTTCCACAGAGATTAGAGAGAGAAGGATAGAGACCAGGACTGACACCATTTCACACAGTTGTGTGTGAGGGATGGTAGGAAGAAAGCATCCGTGGGCTGAAAATCAAATGCCAGATGCATGCATCCCCCCCCCAAAAAAAAAAAGATTTGCATGTGACACTGCTGGAGATGGTATAAAGTTATAACATCTACTGATTTGTTGGTTAGTTTCTGTGTAAATTGGAACATTTGCAACATATTATTAGCTGCACTGGTTTGTGTTGCACTAATTAGAACTGACCTTGATTACCCCTGTGCAATATAAAAGCTAATTGCTGAGAAATACAGCCGTGAAATATGTACCAATTCACACATTATGTGGAAACTGAGAATGTAAACATCTCTCCCCTTCTTCTGCAACTAAATCATGATTGTTTTTCAATTCCTTTAAGTCCGAGCAGAGGGTTCATTATCAAAATGACTCCAGGCGAGAGCTCCCAGCCAGTGATGGCATTTCTGCGGGCGATCGAGATCTCCTTCTAATTGGATAGTGCCACCAAATTGATGTAGATGTGTTTGCCTTTGAAGGGAAAAAAATCCTTTAAAAACTATAAACCTAGTCAAAAATGTTAGCTGTGTTGACACAGCGCTTGGGTGTAAAAATATTTGCACGCCAACATTCAGGAATACAACACTGAGCGTTGTGAGAATGTGAGCGCCCCGTACACTGTTCCCTCTGTTGCAAAATATCCACACAGCATCACCTGAACGCCCCCACTCCCCCAACCCTCCTGACGCTCACAGGCTCTGCACAGACAAACGTGCAGCACGCATGGTTGCATGTTTGCTCATTCACACACACACACATGCAGCAAGGTGAGTGAAATGCCAAGTGAGCCACCTGATGAAAAGACATCTCCACACAAACAGGCTTTGCTTATGCAGGGAGAGGCCCTTTTATTCAGCGGGACAATGTCTGTGTTGACTTTTCTTTGTCTGCACATTTTAAGCACCAAAAGCACCAGAAAGAATTGAGGGGGGGTGGCGGTGGTGGTGAGAGCCAATGCGGCATGCAATCGTAGCCACTGACATGTCCAGACTTATACAAGCTCTCCATTCATATCTCGATCTCAAACCATTTTCTATTCAACAATCATGCTCGGGAGTTCGAGTGTCCCACCGTGTATTTGATGAAGATATGTTTGAGCGGCTAACCTCGCTCACACTCTCTCGCCACCTCTCACACACAAGAGGCATTTCGCTCGTCGGCGAGGATGATGGTGATGTAGTGGCCGAGTTATCTAAAAGTGCTGATGAAGGCAACAAGGGGCGGTGGCGTGGAGCGGAGTGCGTGTTTCGCCAAGTTAAATCTGACAGTCTTCGATCACAATGCAAATCAGTGAATTGGCAAACATTTAGCTGGATTTGTGCTGATAACTTTGATAAAGAGGGGTAAAAAAACAAAACAAAAATTTAAAAAAACAAATGCTCCGGTCCTGCGCCCCACAGCAGGCAAAGGTCTGGTGGAACATCTCTGCAAACATAAAACCTCCTCCTCAGCTCTCAGTGGATTACAGCGGAATGTCAGCTCAGAGCAGGCTTTAAATCAGTTATGCTTGGCCCTCAGGGGAACTCTGTGCTGATCCCATGTAGGCCTGTCTCTCATTGCTCATGATAGGGTTGCCACATCCCAATTTTTTATTTTTTTTTTAAGTTAGGGGCTCAAAACCTTCAAGACTGCAGAGTAAAATTACTGCATGACAACTCTTGAGCAACACCTCACGTCTATTATATGCACTGAATGCACATGCAGCATTACTACACAAAAGCAGCTGGTTGGGAGAGCACAAGTAGGAGTTATAAATAGTTTCATGCAAATGTGAAAATGAATGTCTTGCATACATACAAAACTAAAAAAAAAAAACATTTACATTACGCTCAAAGGTATCAAGCTGCCTAGTCTGCACCAGGAAATGGAAACGGTGGATTTTGTTGCCTGGCACTAATCACACGATCTGTGTGAGAGACGCAACTTTAATGCGTCTCATGCAGCACAAGTACAACCGCGTACTGCTGGGCGCTTGTAAAACAAATGTGGCAGTTCCAGCAGCAGGGCGTTCCAAGCTGCACAAGATCATAAAAGTATTTGCGGGCACCAGGATGGTTTTTATGTCAAGACGGGAGAGGTGACAAAACAAATTCATTTGCCCTGTAGGAAGAAATTTAATCTCACTAGCCTATCTGCATATTCCACAGAATGATTATTCGTGATAAGCTTTACTGCAGAGCTCATCATGTGTGTAAAATGTGTGATAAATATTATTCTGTAAACCTATCTGCACTAAACTTGATCCACAGGTGTAAATAAATCAGACTCTCGCGATGAGAGGTGAAAAAAAAAGAAAAATGTTGAGCCTTTCCCCAATCACATTCACGACATTTAAGCCACGAAGCCAGTCCAAAGCCCAGTACAATATGGAGACCTTAAGACGACCGCTAAGTATGCCAGCTATTGTCTGCCTGCTTGTTTTCTGCCACAGTGATGATTGACACAGTCAGCCCACTTTGTCCTATTGACCCCATTCTTTTTTTTTCTTCAAATATAGAGGATTATACCTCAGAATTTAAAATCCCCTGTAATTATTTGTTACTTTGCCACAAGCAATAAGCTGTATTAATTTTCCGCTCTTGTTTTCCTAGAGAAAATACCAGGAAGAGAGAGGCATTCATACCAGACACGCATGACAAAACAAAGCAAGGGACGAGATAACAGAGTTGAAGCCGTTAGGTTTGTTTCTTAATTACACCAAATACATCTACCACAGTTTCCTTTGGGGGGAATAAACGTATTCTAATGCACTTCTATTCGAGCACGTTTATCTCTTGGGTTGTGACGTCACTCCTCGGAAAGTCTGGTGGCCAAAACCAACAACATAGACAAACTACAAGATAGCGTGCATCACATGGAGTGAGGAGAGTAGCCATTTAGTTAATGAGCCCCAATGGAGACCTCCAATGAAGCCATCAAGACTGCTCAGAATAACAATGGTCAACTAACGCCTTTCTAATTGAATGGAAGGTACAGGGAGGCAAGGGGAGTGGGCAAGGAACAGTGAAAAGGATAAAGGGGGAGGGAAGGGGGGCTGGGTCTTTTCAGTCAGATGCCTGCCAGGCCTTAACGAAAGTACTTGTTTTGTTTTTTTTCTTCTTTTTTTGGGGTGGGGGGTGACATGGCTTGGGGGATGGACAATCTCAAGAAAAACAGAGCTCACAAGCAGAGATTATTTCAAGGAAGTTTGTGCAGCACCAATTACATTGCATTTAACAGTCTCCCGATTCCAAATATTAAACTACCTAAAATGTGTGTCTGTTTGACCTTAAGTGTCCACAGCATTACTAACTGGCTACCCACTGCTGTGTGAAAATGTCATGTTTGAAGCCAAGCACTGCAAAAAAAGAAAAATTGCAACAACAACAAAAAAGCAGCAACCAAACCAATAATCAGTATTAAACACTATAAAATGTTTACAACTTCACAAGCTGGGAATGCCTCAATGCAACAGGTTAAATGACACACTCCAAACTCTGCATCAGCAACACTTGCTTAAGACTGTCAACCTTATCTGGACATTTAAAGTCTCTGGACAGCGTCTGTCGGGGGACACAGTGCAGTGAAATGCCTCCCGTGTGTGTCAGAGTGAGGTATTACATTGTTGTTACTGTAGGATATGACCTGACCAACAGCCTTTTCCCCCCTTTTGCAGAGTAGCTTTTAATATGCAGGCCAACAGAAGAAGTTAGCCTGCCTATCAAAAGAAATGCCACTGAAGCTAAAAACATTAGAAAGAAATGTGGTGCAAGTAAAAACAACACGAGAATATCTTGCGATTCTAAAATGGCATTTTAGCCTCTGCACTGCAAAATACAAGTCCCTGGAATAACAGCACTTTAGATAACATCAGCTTTAGTAAGGCGAGGCCACTATTAACTATATAATGAAGACCCAGTGTGAAGCTGCAGCACAGTTTTTGTAAGGGACTGTCAAAGTTGCTCCTTATTTTCAAAAAGACTGAGCAACGTGTCTGAGGTTTCCATCTGAATAAGAAGTTCTCATATGCGAGCCTTTGCGAGGGGTGGGTGGTAGGGAGAATTTTATATCCCCAAAAAGAACAAAGAAGTAGTTAGTACTCCTTGAGAGGCCACTCGGAGGGAATATGGCGGTCTGAGTTGTGCACAAGGAACTTTTACGCACGGCCAAAGTTTTTTGCAGAGTAAGAGGGAACAAAGAAAAGAGAGCAAGGGGAGGGAAACACATCCGCAGAGACACTTACTGTTCTTGCACTGGGAGACAGCGAACCATTAGAAAGGTATGGATTGGTGAGGTCTGGGATCATGAGAAACGGGTAGCCAGGATAGTGTGGACTCTTAAAAAAGCCACCATCTTGCTGTCTTCTCAGTGCTGCAGGGATAAAGAAAATGGTTAAGCAAGACACAACAATTACCAGTTGCACTATGCAAAAGACCCAGAGTTCCTTTTTATTATTATCATCATTATTATTATTACTGTTATCATTACCTTCGCTGAAGTAGTCTCTTGTTTTCTCATAACTTTCTGAGTCGGGTCTGGTTTGGGGGCGCCTCTCTGCTTGCTACAACGGACATTAGACACAGACGGAGGAGGAGGGGGGAAACTAGTGAAACTTTCAGCGCTATTAAATCCCATTTCTTTTAATGCTGAGCCCCGCGGAGAGCACTTAAAATGTGCTCTGCACTTACCTCCGAGTCTGATGAGCTGCTATTGTTTTCCGACTCGTTCACTAAGGAGGATTTCACATCATCCAAATCCCTTTCCGCTGACACATTTTCGGAGATCTTTTCCTCCTGCTCCCCTTCGTCTTTAAACGATATCATTTCATCGTTGGCCCCCAAATCGTCCCCACCACCTCCGTTTAACTGTGGCATTTTCGCAGACGAGTGGAGAGTATCAAGGAGGACGAAAAACAAACGCAACAATTGACCTTTTCTTCTTTTTTTTCTTTCTTTATCTGATCAGCGTAGTCCAAGCGAACCACTGGAGCAGTAAACTACAAGAAAATGTTCATATTTTAAAACTCCTTTTTCATCCTCTGAACTTGATCCCGTGCGCCATGTCGAGCCTTGAGTTAATAATCCACAATTAAAAGTTTGCAACAGCGACAGAAAAAATCGATGAAAGCTTGGCGTCGGTGGCCGGATGCGCCGCAAACTTGGCAAAGTTTCGTCTCCTTCGCAGGTTGTGGACAACTTACGGTCCCTGTGTGTCTCTACTTTTTGTGCCGCTGAGGAATGGGACTTTCTTTCCTCCTACAAGAGTCCGGAGACCACATAAACTACAGCACGCGCGACAGCGAGGTTATTCAAGAACGAGCAACACGTCCGATTTCATCTCCTAATATCCATGCGTAAGAGAACTGCTCAAGTTTTTTTTTAAAAAGAAGAAAAAAATGAGGAAAGAAAAGGGGAAAAAAACAACAACGACACGGGCTGCAGTTTTCTCCACTTCGGACTCGCTTGCTTTCCCCGAGAACCGACAATTTGTTATGTGGGCCCCCAACGTAAACAAAGTTCATAACTAGAAAAAGAGAAATAACAAAAGACGTGCAAAAGTATAAAAAAACAAAAGGTTCAGCTGGACGTGCTCGCCCTTTCCCTCCACATTGCTGCCGGGGAATGCGCTCTGAAAACTACTTGGTTGTTCAAGTGGAAGAAAAGCGCAAGCCCGTCCGTAGAGGAGGAGTTTGCGCTGAAAACCGACACTTCATTCACCGCCGTGTAGGCTACATCAGCTATTCTTAACCCTAAAGCCACCAATGCGCAGTCTCCATACAGACCATGAAGTGATGAGGGGGGGCATTTTAACTGGAGGGCTGCGTGACCACAAATAAATCACCACCCCAATATATTATTATTATTATTATTATTATTATTATTATTATAGACAAATTACGAGGTGGACTCGCTTTGTTTTAAACATGCGAATAAAGCACAAACAGCGCGTCACCCTAATCGCCTTTTAATAGTTTAAGTAAACACCAGCAGCAGTCTATCGTTTGACGCGACCAGATGATATTCCCAGTATTGTTCAGGTAAGCAGCAGAGACCACGCCGCCTCCATCAGGGAAGGAGGAAATAACAGGCCAGCTTTTAGTGACAAACTCGTAATTACACGCTTCTATTTAAATTGCACGTCTGCGCTGCCCTGAAACAATAAAGCGCAATAACACCCGGGATAAAGCACGGCCTATTACGGCACAGCTACCAGGCATGACAGTGAGGCAACAAGGCTCTGAACATCCAGGCCTCCTGTGACATGCCTGGCTCACTTCTCTCTCTCTCTCTCTCTCTCTCTCTCTCTCTCTCTCTCTCTCTCTCACAAGCACATTGCCCCATTGTTGATTTGAGGAACAGGACTGGAGCCTGGTTTTGCAAGCTTTGGAAGAACAAGGGAAGTGGTTACATTTTTTTAAAAGATATGAAGTAACCTCCTCACAAATCTTAAACACGGGGATGAATTTTAAATCCACGACAAATGAAATGAGCTGAGTTTGTTTTGTTTTTCTCGCAAAGTATGGAGAGTTGCTAAAGTTATCCAGAGGTGCAACACACTTAGGAAAGTGGTTTCATTCTTCAGGAGCTTTTTCTTTCTTTATGCCTCACGTTATCTTGGCATTTCTTATTCCAAGTCCAGCGGACCTCAGACTTTTCCTGACTTCTGATGCAATTCGACATTCTTCGCTTGCTTGTGAAAAGCAGTCACTGATGTTGTTGACTGTGTGTCAGCAAGCTGAAGGCTGACTGACAATTCAGCAGTGTTGTCTCCACGGGCCTCATTAGATCCCCAGATTCCTACTGAGTGTTTGTGTATGTGCTTGTCAGTGTGTGTGTGTATTTGTATTCGGTTAAAAGCAACATATACTGTAGTTGCATACTGCACCTAGTGCACTTGCACACACACACACACACACACACACACACACACACACACACACACACACAGGTGAGTATTTGCCCTCAGGGCTACAGATCCTTGCTTTTTTTTAAAGGGGTGGAAAATGTAGGAGGCTACAGTATGCAGAAAAAAAGTATGAGTGAATTTTCCAAATTGTGCTTCGGTTAGTTGATGATTTTGTTTATCCGAAGTCTGTTTCGCAGCCTTTTAGTCACACCCTTTGTTTCTGGTGTGCATATTTCTATACCCCTTCTCAAAAAAAAAAACCTAAAGTGGAGGAAAAATACAGATTTCTCCCCCTTAAAGATATTACGTGTCAAAGATGCAATAGACTATGCATGTCCCAGCAGGTGTAATTACAATAATTCAACACTTGTGCCCCATAGCCTTATGAATGATTAATAAAGAAATCAAATATTAAAACAAGTCAACACAGAAAAATAATAATGACATGCATAAGCAGTTGCCCAACAGGAGTATCTCTTAAATAATGACAACCTTACACACACACACACACACACACACACACACACACACACACACACACACACACACACACACACACACACACACACACACAATAGTTGAAGCAAGCATGATAATAAAGCACACTCGGTCAAACTGTGGACAGCATCGAGTATATTTGCAAGATGATAAACGTCAGCTATCTTTAATATGTTTTGTGATAGTGCCAAGGCCTTCATGCTGATTTGTTCACCACTATCTCTCTTTTTGTTCTTTTCCTTTTTGCGAAATTCTAACAATCCAGCTTTGATAAAAATTAATTTCTTCACACCCTCAGCACCTGAAAGCAGATTTAATCTCTCTGACTTTAACCTACGGATCCCCGTTTCTCCGTACGACTGCCTCGTTGGAGCGGGATCGGTTTTAACTGAGAGCTGATGAGGGGTCAGGAGAGATGCGAACAGCCACAATCTTAGCCCGGGGGCAGATCAACTGGTGGCCAGAAAATTTATTCAGAGGGTGCTGTCCCTGCATCTGCCTTACTTTGAAGTTGCTCTCTCGACTCTGGCATGTCGTACGTGACTGCGTGTTCATTTTTTTTAACCCCCCCTCCCCACTCTCACTAAAGAGAGTGTGAAAAAGCCGAGAGGGAGCAGTAGTGTACACATGTATGCGCTTCTGTCAGAGTAGGCTTATACTTGTGGTAGTTCGTGTGCGTGTGTGTGTGTATTTGACAGACATGAGAGTGGAGAGAGGAAAGCAGGGGAGGCGGGAGAGAGATGGAGAGATGCTGTGTGCCAATCCATACTCGCGCTGGAGAATTCAAGGTCATTCTTTCATGTTTTGCCAACCATCGGTCAATCAGTTCCCAATCAAAGTGGTGCTTAATTCAGCAGTAATTCCCATCTCCTTATTACGTTTTTGTTTCACCACCACCACCGCACCCCCCTCACTGTTTCAGAGGTGCTAAAGCATTTCCCCTGTCTTCTATCTGATCTGCTGCAATGTGTCCAACATGCCCTGCCAGGCCAAACCCGCGCTGTCAAGTTCTTTAATAATACCAGTTAAAGTGTGTGGAGGACATGTCAGATCACACAATGTGCTACCAGTGCTTCTATCTATCTCACTTCAGGAGATTTAGGGCTCATTTGATTGTCTCTGAAGCGTACCCAAGTCATGTTCTTCCATTAATCAGTTCAACCCTCCCCAATGTCTCCATCCATGTCTGTGTGTGTGTCTCTTACAGATTGAAACTGGAGCACAGAAAACTGTCCAACAGGAATCTGGAACAGTTATAATAGATGTGATGTTGTATCTTAATATTTGTGATTCCGAAATCCAAAGAAGATGCTTTGTTTACGCTGCGTAAAAACATGCCGCTGCCCATCTGCTGCCGAGCATTTTCACCCACGAAGAGAAAGCTTACAAATCACTCAGCGAGTGTCACTCACTCGAACCGCAGTGTGCAAAAATTAAGCATGCACCAACAGTTGCACATTGCAGAAGGATCAACAGACTTAAAAAAAAAAAAAAAAACACTAAGCACTTCAGGATTTTTTTCTCCTTTTTTTCAAAGGGCAGGATCCAAAAGCAGATGAACTTGCACAACTCTTTTGCATCACCACTATGCTATATTAGCTCACCTCCTCAGTCATCACGCTAAGTCTAGATGGGAGTGCCTCGTGCAATCATGGATCTCACAAAAATAACCTCATATCCGTTTTAATCCAGAGAAAGGTCCCCTTTCCAGGCTGGTATGGGCGTATATGGCATTTAAGACTGTGTGAGGATATGATTAGATGACAGTTTTTACTGCCTAAAGGGTGTAACTGAAACACTAAACTGTGCAGAGAGGGGAAAATAAAAGACTGTGTTGCAAAGTTTTATTCCTGCCCTTCTCCTTCTCTCTGGCGCTTTGTTGCATTTTTAGTATCCTTTTCAAGCAGAGTCCTGTTTTCAAGATGAGACAGAGTTTCCTGCCAAAAAAAAAGAAAAAAGAAAAAGCAATCAATCCTACCCTAATGAAACAACTGCTGACTCTGTTCATTTCTATATGATCGAGCTATAAAAGATGACGGCAATGAGGCGCAGGCCAAATTAACATATTTTTCTAGCAAAGATAATAAACGTGCGACTAAATTAACTTTATAATGAGATATTCTCAAGAAGTATAAAAGATGATCAGACTTTAAAAAACATCAAACATGTCCAAGTCCTCCAGCTGAGATTTACATGGTCGCTAAGAAGTGCTGGCTCGCACCTCTTGTCTGAAAATCCATGTTCATGTTTTTCTGTATTGTGGAGGATGCTTTTAAGGAGCATTATTTCTGAGAACTTCAAAGCCTGCCAAAAGCACTCTCCTTTTGGAGTGTGCAGCAGCTTGAAAATGTACTTATATTTTCCAAATGGACAGGAAGAGACCCTCACTGGTATTGAGGTGATGCTAATGCAGTGTGGCTCTAGTTTTTTTTTTCTTCTTTGCTTTTTTTTTAAGTGTAACACAAAAATATAGCCCCATATTTAAAATAATAATATTGTTTTACACGACTGATTATATATAAATTTTAACAGCTTGAAGACAGATACACATTTATGTATTTTTTGCTTAGTCTACACAAACGCATATCCAACAATGCCTACAGATACACTGTTTACGTGTACAGTCCTACAATCTAGCTACTATAATCTGAGTCAGATTCTTTCCAGATGCTGCATTCAGGTTGCTTGATATTCCCTCCTTTTATTGATTCAGTTAACATTGCTGCATGCAAGGCCGCTGTTTTCTTAGCTTGGGACACACTGCACGGCTCCTCGGGGGGGAATGGGGAATAGTTCCCGTGATGTAAGCCCTGCCTGAGTAAAAGCCTGTTGACTTTATTTAATACATCCGCCAGATTTTTATGAGCATTACGCAAATGAAATGGTCTGCATTATGTGTGAACCATACGTTCCACAGAGGCATGCATGGCAGCAGACAGCTGGAAGTAACTTGAGCCCCTCGGTCACTTATCAGCCTTGGCATCCCTGCCATTTCCCATAGCCATCTTCAAGCCAGAAGAATCCAGCCATTGTTTTCATCTCTGTGGGCCCTGTGTTAACTCAGCAGCCCCTTGCTGATTGTTGCAGAGATATTAAAGAAAATGGTAGATTTGTCTTTGTCCGTATAACCCTGTCTTGTGATACCAAGTCCCCTATGTGTATGTGAGTGCATGAGTGTTTGTGTGCGCTGTGTGTGTGTGTGTGTGTGTGGTGGGGGCTTCTAGTCGATGCAGTTGTAGAGAGTAGCTGCACCTGCCCTGTATGTCAACAACAGGGTCTGAAGGAGACACTCAAGAAGAGAGGTGGCTTTCACACCACCGGCCTTTACTAGAGCTGCTTACTTTCCAAAGACAACAATGACCACGCTGCTGTGCTGCGCAGTGGAGCTTTTAGGCTCTATAGACTTGGCGCCTGCTCTGTGTGGCCTCGAGATTATCTCCCGACTGAGCCCTCAACATACAAGCTTATTGGACTTCCTCATGTCCCCTTGTTTTTGTGGCTCTAGAATTTCCAGGATGCTTTTTTGACTGTCTGTTTTACACATAGAGACAGGATCCCCCGTGGGGGTTGTTAGGAGGTTACACGGGGGTAGTAAAGGGGTCAGGGAGAAACTGTCAGTCTATTTCCTTTCTCTGGCCTTGGGAAACTGCACCACAAGTCTTTTGCATATTTTTAGCGTCCTTGCTGGTTTTTGTCTGCAAGTATCCAGAGGAGAAGATAAGTTATTCCCAGTCCTCGTGAAGTTCTGTTTTTCACATGGATTGCTCATTATTAGTGTATTCTCTATGGCTCCTTTTTTTCAACTACTTATAGGATGACCATATCCAGGACAAGATCAGTCAGAATAATGCACAGGATCTGGAAACCATCATCTGAATCTCTCTTCCACAGTATTCCTGCACAACCCTCTGCTGGATCTTGTAGATGTGAATTTTTGCATTTTACATTAATTAATAAAGTCGCATTCACAAGCCAGAGAAATGCTGTGTCCAACAACAAGTTATGTCACAAATTCGACATAAAAAGAGTTAAATTGTGTTATTTGGGATAAAATGTTCTTGTTTGTGAGCTGCGGGAGGATAGATGCTATCTGTGGAAAGTACGGATATAATTTTCAGGTACTTTAATGCTGTTATGAACACAGAGGGTAAATAGGTGCTATGTTTTGCTATTAGTAAATGCAGCAGATGCTCTAGCAGTGTACTGTTTAAGGGGAAATGAGTCATGTTTATTAGATGCATCCGAACTCTGAAATAGGACTATTTAAAAAAAAAAAAAGCTTGAGAGGGAGAAATTGCACAAAGTGGGCTGGGTAAGTAAAGAGCACCACCCCATATCTTTTTGGGCAAAACTTGCTCTGACGTCAAGGTGGGTATTGAGCGATCACGTACACCTGAGAGAGCAAGCTTCTATAAAACCTGCTGGACAGTCATGCTTGGCAGATTCAGGCAGCATTTACAAAGAATCACAGACACGTCTTACCTGCTACACCACATTTCTTCCTGAGTTATCTCCTGATGCATCTGCGCCGCTATCTTTCTGCATTATGAACGGTGAGGCGCTCATCTGCAGCTGTTAAAATAGCTGCTGTACGTTCGCTGAGTCCTTCCAGAATAGACCACTGTAAGAGTTAATATCATATTTACATAAAGTCAAGGTTATTGTCATTCTTTGTGTCTGGCGACAGTGACTATTTGTGTTCTTTGCTTCTTGCGCTTTTTACATAATACAGTTAAGTGTGGCTGGTGCAGTGTGTCTTCTGAAATAGACTGTGGTCAGAAAAGAGGGTTTAGCAGCACAGCGAAAGCCTACTGTAAAAAAAAAAAGTCCTCAGAGTGAACAAAACCACCTTGAAGTTATTACCTGTAAACAGAGAGCAACTTTAACCATATTAAAATTATCTCAACCAGACTGCTGCTCTTGTTTCGTTCTAATTCCACCATACAATTATCACTCAGTGAATGGAAAGGTACGTGGCAATAAAAATAAGTAATTTCTGTTTTGCTTTGGCCCACCTCTCTGTAATGCTTAACTCTGCAGCTGCACTGTGAGCTGTGGAAAACAAACAGTGCAGTGCAGCTGGGCTTCTCAAGACAGCAAAAGGGGAATTTTAATCCCTTTTTTTTTTCTTTGGCACCAGTCTGATTTATTTGGTCATAAAGAAAGGAAAAGCACCCCACCATCTGAGAAGGATTGGGAGGTGAGAACGCAAATTATGCCAGAACCCCAGTTGCAGACTGAGAAGAACAACAGACCAGGAAATGAATCCCCAACAGGTCAAAGAGCTCAAAAAACACAGAAGAGGTCATTTAACTATAGTGACATGTTACTGGGATGCTGGGACAGCGCAAATCAGTTTATCATATGCCCCCTAGCAACCAAATATGCTACAATGCGGGTTTTTTGCAGCAACACTATCTCTGAGATACAAAAGAACTACAAGGAAAGGCTAACCTACACGTGTCTCTCATCCAGTCCCGCAGTCTGCTCTGAAAACAAACTATCCGGAGAGCCTCAAACCATTTCCAGCTGTCACGTCCCAGCTCCAGTATAAGGCCTAACTTGATATGACAGGGCAAGGCGAGGTAAGGGTCAGGCTTCGGGCTTGGACGAAGATTCAAAACATGTAACTCAAACTATGAGCATTATATTCATAATTGCCCGTGGTTGAAAAATGAAGATGCTTGTTGTCTCTCATGTTACCTTTAGCACCTTCTCATCTTACATCGCACAGCGCGAGCCTTCCCACAAACAATAACACGGCAAGGAAGAACGTATAGAACAAATTTGTAATATTATATGATAATACACCAGAGCTAGCTCCTTTTAAGTATGCTACACTGACACACACAAACACGCACTGCTGATGAACGTTTTAGGGGCAACGGAAACTTACACCATGACTCCTTTTTTTAATACTAAGCTGCTGCACAGTATATAATTGCCTGTAATTTAACCATGTAACTATAAAGACCTACTTCTACAATGCATGGGTTAGGATGTAACAATAATGTAATATTGCTACATTCTCTCACAAGCCTCTTTATTAGACTCAACAAGTTGCTGGAACGTTCTTGAGAGATTTTGGTTCATATTGACATGATGACATCATACAGTTGCTGCAGATTTGTTGGCTGCACAGCCCTGATAATAAATAATAATAACTGAGATTTGAATAGCACCTTTCAAGGAACCCAAGGATGCTTTACAAAAGCTTAAATAAAGCCACGATGTGAACCTCCTGCTCCACTATCAGATTGTGATCTGATGACTGTAGAGGCCATTTGAGTTCAGTGAACTCATTTTCATGTTCAGGAAACCAATTTGAGATGATCTGAGCTTTGTGACACTGTGCACCCTACTGGAAGCAGCCATCAGGTGATGGGTACACCAAGGACATGGTCAGCATCAGTACTAAGCTGAGCTGTGGTGGCATTTGAACATTGCTCAGTTAATATTAATGTGCCCATATCTGGGTAACTGAAGCATGCCAAGAAAATAATCCTTGCACGATTACACCAGCAGCAGTCTGAACCGTTGATACAAGGCAGGATGGATCCACGCTTTCGTTTTCTTTGTGCAAAATTCTGGCCCTACCATCCAAACATTACAGCACGTCACGGTGTCAGTATGTCAGAGACTGAAATAACACAAATAGGAAAAAGTAATAAATACAGTACAACAAATTTAAAAGAAAAAAAAAGCTTTGCAACAATCATCTGGAATAAAGCTCAAAATTCTGGTTTACTCAGCTTCATAAAGAAGATAAATGTCCAGAGAATAGCATGTCTAATCAATCGACTCCACCAGTGCACTGAGGCACAGGACAGGCCCCAGAAATTCTTTGGTTAATGTGCAATAAAAGACTACTGCTCAAAACATTTTAAAACTAAACTTCACAGACGACATTACAGCAACGCCGCTGCATAAATGGAGGAACTCAAACGGACACAAACCTCAGCCTCCGCTATCGCTCAGTACCGAGTGTCAAGAGACGTATAAGATGTTTCCTCACGGGCATCGTATTGTCAAAAACTGTCTCCTTTTCTGAGCTGACGTGTTTAATTGAGCAGCAAAAAAACCTGCATCTGACATGAAGTTCTGCTTAAAAGGTTAATGCAATCAGGGGGCACGCATCTGCCCCATGTCACAGCCATTGTTTAAGATCCATCTGAGGTTAACGTATGTAAAGGAATGAAAACAGTACAACAATCCCTTTCTGGACTCTTTTTCTTCCTTGATACGACTATCCTGCGTTCGCTGCTAAGATTCGATTTCCAGGTTTTGCACGAGAAGGTGTGTTGACTGTCCATTGAAGATATGCGAAGAATGCACATGAGAAACAGAAAACAGAGAGCGCTGCGCTCAAACTAATCAGGATGTTCAATATGAAATAGTGAGTTGGAGCATTGTCCTGATTTCATTTCCTGAAACTCTTGATAATGACTCAGAATTGACAAGAGAGGGGAGGGAGGCAAAAGAGAGGCGATTTTGACATTTTTTTTTGTTTTAAGAAGTGTGTGTGCGTGTGTGTGTGTGTGTGTGTGTGCGTTTGTGCTGGCGCCTCACTATCCAACCTCTTACCTCCCTTTTGGGGCCTTTAGGAGCATCCTGTGAC
This sequence comes from Copadichromis virginalis, assembly GCF_057382275.1. NCBI lineage: Eukaryota > Metazoa > Chordata > Actinopteri > Cichliformes > Cichlidae > Copadichromis > Copadichromis virginalis. The sequence goes on from NC_140629.1 coordinate 16,631,134, forward strand.
CTCTGACCTTGCAGACAATAGAGGCCGGGACGTTTCCCAGTGAGCGCCGATGGAGCCAACAACAGGAACATGAGGGGTGCTCCTGGGAAACAAACTGTTTATTGTGCAGCAGGATGGACAGCCCCCCATGTCCCAGTCACTTACTTTCACACACAATCAGCGGCACTCACTACGCACCTCTGCACAGTAAAATCCTGTCAAACAACAGGTGGCTGCTTTAAAGGCCGATGTACGCACCAGCAGCAATGCTCAAACGTCCCGTATCTTCCGAGGAAAGGGGTGTGTGTGTGTGTGTGTGTGTGTGTGTGTGTGTGTGTGTGTGTGTGTGTGTGTGTGTGTGTGTGTGTGTGCTTGGCAGTGACAAAAGCCCAGAGATAAGAACACGTCCCTTTCACCTAAGTCACAAAATATTAGCATGTGTTGCAACTCCATATATACTCTTTTCTTCTTTTATCATTCAGTTGTTACACAAATATGCAATCTGTGTCCCTGTGTGCAGCCTACAAAAAACGTGTTTCAGCTGCTTTTTTTAAATTCTGTACTGGTTTGGACTACAGATGATAAGTTTATATTTAGTGAGACTTTCTATTTGATAACAGTACCAGGCCATTTGTTGGTGCTGCCACTGCCTGTCTGTTTCAGAGGAAATCCCTCCTTTGTCTCTCAAGGAAGCTCAACAAACTGGGAAAACCTGAATTTGTCATCAGAACTCAAACAGCTGGAACGCATTTGATTAGGGAGAGTCACCACTGAATGCAATAGTCAACACTAAAGATTAGTTATTACCAAGACTCAGGAGACTAGTCATTTCAAGAGCAGCACAGTAAAACGGTTTCCAGAGCTGTCAATCACCTTTCCACAAGTGTGGCGCAACACAGAGTCACAGAGGCCTCTGGGGATTCTTCTGTAAGTGCTAAACCCCGATGGATTACTGGTTCTTTATGACTACATGTGTGGTTTGGGTCTGTGCTCCACATGATGCACATCTGATAAGGGTGGATCAGACGGGATAGGCGCAGGAGGCCTGGATCTGCTGTCTCCGGAGAGACATTAAATCATGATAATCAGAGATCAATTGAAATAAAGCCATTAAGAATATGAATCCACAAATAAGGATTGTGCAGAGCCTCTTAAAAGGCAAATATGGCTGTTTTAATAGCAACATTGTTTTAATATCAATATTACTGAACCTCCCATACTTGCGAAACATGTGTTAAAGCTTTAAATCTAATACAGTGTTTGTTTCTTAAACAACAGTGTTTCTACTCTTCAATTGTTATTCGGGGGGCTTTTTTTTTTTTTAGATTTGCTGGAAATAATATATAGAACAAATTGTACAAAAGACTGTGATTCAGAAAACAGGTCATTAGTTGCCCTGTGACTGTAAACACTGCACGGCCTCTCAAAAACACTAAAATGTTGTAACGTTTTTCTTCTAGGCCCCCTGCTGCTTGTAAAAGTGAAATTCCACAAATGAAACCTGCAGAGCTCTCTATGTCCGCAATTATAGCATTTAATGTCATTTAATAATAACATCCTCGAAGCTATAAAAGTTTACATCATTGCATCATGTAAACTCTGCGAGCCAAAGGCGCACACAGTCATGTACCAGCTTGTTTTTATGTCCAAGGGAGCACAAAAGGGAAAGCTCTTATCATGCCTGTTTACTTATTGATGCGAGCTGTAAAATTCACAGATACCCACAGAAGCAAAAAAAAAAGAAAAAAGGAAGATTTGAGGAGCAATTTGGAGATTTTTCTAGGTCAAAGGCCAACTTAACACTGACAAGCAAAATCAAATCACAGCTGAGGAAATGAACCATGAAACAGTGATTGCTTCATACATAATGACCCTTTTTCCAGTTTCTTAGCTCAAGAATTATTTGATTGTGCAGAGTGCTGACTTCACTGCAAACATGAGTACTACTTGCACATATTGCCTGAGTATATAATCAAATCTAGACCATTGATACAAGGGGCGAACAAATATCTCTTAGTATGCATGAACAATAGATCTTTGTTCCATAAGAGAGCCCTCAGAAAGCTAACAGGCTGACCTGAAGGTAGAACACCTCTGGGGATTGTGAGCAAAGCTTGTGCTCAGCATTAATTGGTTGCGCTTTTATTGGATAATTTAGACATTAGTAAGACCCATTTAAGTTAATTTTGAAAATGACATGGAATATATGTGCTTTGTCACAGCAGCCATGGGAAAAGGGCCATTGAAAGGAGCATGGGCACAGACGCAGCTTTTGCATGATTGCTAAAATAAGTGGAATGCTTTCTGTTATATAATTGAACTTCGACTAATGATGATTCATGTGACCAAAAAGACAGATCACTGGAGTCTGCTGAGCCCGTGGTTTCAAATAACAGCACTATAGGCTATATCCCACATGAGACAGGTCAGCTAAGCTCCTACCCCCACCCATATCATCCCAGTTCTGACACATTCACACTTTGAGTCATACATCACTGGAACTTGGGGCACCGGTCATGTAACTAAAAACTCAACCTCTGGGTATAGGTGGGAAATTCCCCATACAGGTCAATGATCTGTTACCTTATTGAAACAGAGACATTTTACTTATTGCCTTCATCCCCTAAGCATCCCCTCCACCCCCTTTAATTGCACTTATCCCTATGTCAACTACAAAATCCCTATAGATTTGAAGGACACAGTAGCAAACAAATCATTGTGATTTGAGATTTCACAGGAAACTGTACAGCAAGGCGAGCTCTGTGCACTGAGGCCTTAAGCCAACAGTGTAGGCTTGGCTTTGTCTGAAAACCTCATGCTGATAAACAGCCTCTCCAAGAAGACAAACTCAGGCCCCTGCTGCACAAGACTCAAAACTTCAGCTACCTCTGCTGCTTGCTGAATCTGATTACAGGCAAGCCCCGAGGACAGGCAGGTCATTGAGAGCACAGAGATGAGCAAACAATAAGATATTATCTGAAGGAATCTTCAGTTTTCCAAAGGAAAATGGTCCCTCTCAGTGTCACATTGACGATAGGATCCTCAACCTGACACTGAATCAGCCATTTAAGAAGAATGAACACTGCGAGCCATTCATGCATACTCACTAAAATAATGAGAGCTCTTTTTTCACTCTTGTTTAAGACATATAAAGAGAAGCTCATGAGGCTTTGCAAGACAAGGCCATGCAGAAACTGGAGCATGCAGCTGACTCAAATGAATATGACTTTACAGTGATTGGGTATTGAATGAACAATTCTTTAGTCTTTTTCTCTATTCTTTATGTGCGTGTAAATAATAGACGTGTTTGACCTCATTGTACTTTACTCATCGATTGTTATGCACTTGAAATAAATAATTTGAAACAACATTGTAAAATACAATCCTTTGATTCTGGGAAGTGCAGTGTTTGGTTAGAAAAATTGTGCTTTAAACCCCGAAAAACTATTTAAAGTAAAAGTTGAACAGCATAATCTATTCTGACCATGTGGTTTCCTTGTGCATTAGCTGTTTTCAAACAGTGACATCTTGTGGACACCTCTGCTCAATTATTGTTGAAGCCTTTGTGTGTAATAATGCTTGAAGACATGTCGCTTGCCACTGTCTGTCTATTTAAACTTGAAGGATGCGCATTGAGGGATCACGCTTCATTTTGTCTGGGTGCTTTTAAAACAAACAAGCAAGCAAAAATCATGAAATCATTAAAATATGAATACATTTTTAAAACAAAAAAGTAAATACGTTAATTTAATAGTTTTTGTTTTTAAACAAATCGAAATCAGATTTCTTTCTCTAGTTTTCTTTTTTATTTATACAGATTTTTTACTTTTATCGTGACTCGAAACTGGTTAAATTACAGTTTGAACTACAACAATGGAAGTTGTAGGTCGGTCAATTCGTGAATTTTAAGTAAAGTCTCGCGATATTTAAACTGGCTGCCAGGCACCCAAAGAAGAGCAGTAATGAGAAGGAGACAGCAGCAAAATAGCTCAGTTGTTCCTAAGAAAGATCAACATATAACTCATTGTTGGTCACATTGCTTATACTAGAAACCAAACGTTCAGACTTAGACGGCATTTGTCGTTTATACGCACACTGAGATTTGAAAGTACGCGGCCTCAGAAGCCAAATTTTATGTGTGAAGTGCTAACTGTTAGCTGACAGGCTACCTAGCATAGCCATTGAAGCAATGGCGTTGAAAAGAATTCAGAAGGTGAGTGTATATTTGCTTACAAGTGCTAGCCATATCTTCAATATATACATTTTTTAAGCTTGAGTCCCCTCTGTAACGATGTTGCCTGTGTCTAAACTTTTCTTTGGGTCGAATTAGCAGTGCTAGCTTGATTTTTCTGCTCCTGTTTAAAATAATTTATAGACAAAGAATGGCTAACCCACCGGTGGCCCCATTGGTGCACTGCTACAGTAACGGTCGCAGTTAACAAACACGCTGTTTATTTTAAATGTTTCTTTGTGTGAAATTATGCCTTTTTCTCCTGAAAGGTTACTAAGCACTCTTGTTAGTGTTTCTAGTTGTGTTTCACAGTGCAACGTAAAGCTCGGCTTTGACATTATTGAGTGTGTGCTCTTTGTTTTTATTATTGTTGGGTATGTAGATGACCTGTTGATAAATCAGTGGGCGGACAGTTGTCTTTATCGTTGTATCAGTAACTGTCGCTGATGATGTTGCTGAATGACAGCTGCTTGTTGGTTGCCAAAATTGAACCCTAGTGTCAGTGTTGCCATATATGGAATGGCAAATGGGGCACTGGAGCAGGGCACTGTGTATATTTATATAACAGAATAGATAGGCTTTCATTCAAGAGATGTTTAATAACGGGCCTTATTTCTGTTTGAATATCTGCTGAATATCTTTCTGTGTTCAACCAAGCTTTGATTTGAGTTAATTACATATCACAGCATGCCTCTTGGGGGGAGGAGAATTAGATTTTAATTTAAAATAAATGTTTTTAATCCGTGGGTATGTAGTTCATCAAACTACTGATGAGGCTTCAGTTTTGGCCTATTTTCTCCTGCTACAGATGTGTTATTTCTATATAAAACAGCCTGTCAGATGGAACATATGGGTGGGACAAAATATTTATGACATTATATTGCAGTGCAGCATCTTGTGTTATAATATTGTTCCTTTTAGAGTGCAGGCACTCTAAAAGCGTTCCCACACCAGTTTCACTTACCAGCGTTAGTGGCTCATAAGACCTCCAGGTTATGCTTAACGATTGAATTCATCTCTTATTTATGTATACAGAGACTGCAGTGTTTTGTAGACTGTTGTGTAGTCTATCAAGAACTGTTGATGGTGCCAGTATGCTGGTACATGGATTGTGATAGCATCACATCAAGAGTTAATTTGTGTTTTCTTTGAACTTCAAACGTTCTGATTCACTTTGTAATTACCCTGACTTTTAGGAACTGTCGGACCTGCAGAGGGATCCTCCTGCCCAGTGCTCTGCTGGACCAGTTGGAGAGGATTGTAAGTAGTTTAACAGTTGTTGAGTAATCTTTGAAGATTTATGTGTGATTTACATAATTTTGTTTTTCCTCCTCTCAGTGTTTCATTGGCAGGCAACAATAATGGGTCCAGTAAGTGAAACACTTATCACACCCAATACAGTTAAAGTGCGCTTATAAATGAAAATCATGACCCCTTACTTTATTTCTCTTCCTATTTAAACAGAGTGACAGTCCATATCAGAGTGGAGTGTTCTTCCTCACCATTCACTTCCCAACGGATTACCCCTTTAAACCACCAAAAGTGAGTAAAACAGTGAGGCACAATGCTTCTTATTTTTTAAATTTATTCTGTCATATAATTGGCCTTACATCATTTTTTTTTCTATGTTTTGGAACAGGTTGCATTCACAACAAAAATTTACCACCCAAATATCAACAGCAATGGAAGTATTTGTCTGGACATTCTGAGGTCACAGTGGTCACCTGCACTTACAGTTTCGAAAGGTAAAAAAATAAATTAAAATGTGTGGTGTGGGTGTACATATACCCAGTACATGAGCCAAAAAGTGTTTGGGGGAAAAAAAGATTTAGCCAACAGATTTATGATAAACAGATTGTTGCCTGCTTGTTGAGAGAATTGAAATGATGCCAAAGCCATAACATAAAATTACACTCTACGTAAAATTATACCTTCCGTTTCTTTGGATTGTACTGTAGATGGGTCCAATTCATCTGCTAATTTTGGGCTAGTGCGTCGATGTAGTGATTGATTAACAAATTATTATTGAACTTATTTGTAATGGCACATATGGAGTGCTTCTAGATGTGATTTTGATTATTTAAGAAGTTAAAATGACATCTTGCTGTGCTGATGGTAGGAGTAGAACACAGTTATGTCTATAATAAATCCCCTCTCAAAGATTTTTAACTTTGATTCTTTCTTCCACAGTATTATTGTCCATCTGCTCTCTTCTGTGCGATCCAAACCCAGATGATCCGCTGGTACCAGAGATCGCCCACACGTACAAGGCTGACAGGGAAAAGTAAGTGTAAAACATGACTGCTTTTGCCACAGTTGAGCTCACAGCCAGGTACACTCATGCTGCAAGATTAACTTCTGAGTTTGAGGTTAAGTTAAACTTTTCACATTGCATGTGTTTTACAGGTACAACAAACTAGCAAGAGAATGGACACAGAAGTATGCAATGTGAGAACACCAAGGAGATCAGAACGAGATCAGAACTACAAGAACAAAAGAAACACAGATGATTTGTAACTTGAAGTAAATGAGCATCAAAGTAGTTGGGGGACTTTGGGGGAGGGGGGTAAACTAAACAACAGCCCACTTTTTGGAGAAGGAAGCGGTACTATGAGGTACAGTGCCACTTGGCTTTGTGTGTGTTGAGCTGATACAGTGTGCTCTGCTTCATGACTTGTATGGATCTGCTGAGCAGGACCTAATGGACTCCTTAAAGCACTCCCACATGGAATACCAGAAAACTCTTTACAATCCCTACCACCGTACTCAGACTTTAAACTGTTACTCTTGCTATTGTGATGATCATTATAATTGTTGCTTTCTATAAGCATCATTTTTACCATCATTGAGTCATATCGTCGTGCTACTCAGAAACAAAATGTTTGATTTAGGAGATTATTTCTCCCTTCATTTCAGAGGTACTATCTGCACCCCACTGGATGTCTTGTTACTGTATTTCATGTTTTCTGGTGGCCTTTCTGTGTTATGTTGATGTGCAATTTAGACAGAATGTTTCCTGTTGAACACAAAAGTGTGCAGTGCCATTACCAGCAGCTGATCTGTTGGCACGTAACTGTCTCTGCCCTGAAACAATGTGAAAGGTGTTAAGAAGGATTTGTCTCCATCATCCGCTGCAATTGGAGTTGTAACAGTATTGAGTTGTTTTGAAAACACTGGGGAGCTGCTGTTTATAAGTTAGCGGGTAGGTTAACGTCCACCTCCATCTTTCTCACACATGCCATCGTTCTTCTGTCTTGAATAATAAATGACGGCTGGTGTCCATAGTGCTCAAAAACTACTGCTGTTTAACATGTTATGCTGTGTAGCTATGAATGTGGCTACTCTTTGTCGTGCAGTCATAGCTGTGCGCCACTTCCTCAGTACAGTTACTCAGGTATCTTTAAGAAGATCATCAGCCTTTTACATGCGGTGACCCATGGTGAGAAAAATGATCAGGGTTAACACAGTCCGACTTCTAAAAATAGCACTTGCCTAATTTTGCTGTTCTGTTCAAATAACGACCCATCACTGACTGCAACTTACTGCAGTGTGATCAAAGACATACCACAATGGGTCTGTGCTGCACAGAAATATATGCTGTCCGAAACATACTGTTACTCTCATTATTTCTCTCCACTTATTTCAGTGTTTTTAAAGCGACTGGTTGTGTGGTTGTGAACAGCTTGCAAATGATGCTGTTTTTGAACAGACTTGATGTTTTGCAGCTCTGTGTCACTTACAGTCATAACATTACAGTTTGGTATGCTTTAAATATCAGGATTTATGTTCATTTTCATCATTGTTCTGCTTTTTTTTTTTTTTTTCTTTTTCCCTCCATTAATAAGCAACACTGACAGTAAACTTTTTCCTTTTTTTTTTTTTCTTTTTTTTTTTTTCTTTAGGGTATAATGTTTGGCTTTTTTTTTTTTCTTCTTTTTAAATTGTATCTTTGAAAGTGTGGGGTTTTTTTTGTTTTGTTTAGATTTTTTTTTCTCATTTGTGTCATGAATATTGAGCACGATTTTGATGTGTCATAATGTAATAGTAAGATAATCCATTGTAACTGTTGGACAAAGTAGTTGGAAAAGTTGTCAAAAATCACAATTCAGTGCGTCGACGCTGCCAGTATAAAGGGAATTATTGAATATTAGGAGCAAGAAATTTCTGCTATTGAGCTATTATTTAATAGATTCATACAGAAAGGTAAATAGCTAAGCATGATTATTTAAGAAGCTTTGATTGTAGAATTAACACCATTGTTTAGATGCTGACTATAGATTTTTAATATTCTACTGTAAAAATAAAAACATGTCAAAACAAGTTGTCCTAAAAGTATACCGTATATACTAAAATGTTTTGAAAATGTACCCACCGAATGCTCCGACACCTCCGCTGTAATACTACAAGTCCAGTCTTTGTGTGCATTGGTGTTTATTCATCTAGCTATTTATTTATTAGAAAGCTGGGTATCTTCCAACTATTCAGCAAGAGCCTCAGTTCATAATATGAGTAATGCTACATTGACTTCCTTTAACCCACGTGTTCATTACGGTTTCATATAGGCAGCTTGGCATGCTTTGCACTCTGGTGATCCTTCTCAGCCATTTTGCAGAATATCAGGGATTTCGTTGAATTTCATCTGCCTAACACCTCTGACTAAAAGTTTAGCCTTAACCCTCCTTAACCCTCATTTTTGTGTGTGTATATATATATATATATATATATATATGGAGAGAGAGAGAATGTGTCATATAAACTGTAAATTTGCTATCAGGGCTGTATTCCCAAAATGGGTGATTCATTATATCAGTAGAACTGGAAGCCTGCATAAAGAGTTCACAATGTTTTGTTTAAAGAAAAAAAAATCAGCTTAGCTTTTACTGAATGCAGGACCAGCCTTCACGCATCTTAAAATCTGGAATATATGTGTGCTTGAACTGCCATCATGAACAGTCACGTCTTCGCGTAACCTACACAAGATAATTATGACCTTGTTATAACATGAATAAAGTTCATCTTGATTTCTTGTTGTTTGCAGTCATTTCATGGAGAGCCTGACTGATTTCTCAGCGTATCACACAATGTTTCTGTACCCAACATAATCAGAAAAAATATGTTTGGGGTCATTTAGAAATGGTGTCACCTCACAGCTTGTCCAGCAGAGTGCTCTCTGACTCATTTACAATGCTTTTGGCAACCACTGCAGCACCTGTTTGCATTTGTTCCTCATCACGGGGGATTTTAAATTGGGTATTTATGATTTTTTTTTTGAGTTGGCATTGACTTGACATTAAAAGACATTCAATTAACATTTTGCAGACATTTTTTTAAAAAAATACTTCTTAAAGACAAATGGTAAATGGTTCCTTTATTTTATAATAAAAGTTTAGGTTCATCTCTGGAGAGAGAGAGAGAAATATGTACTATAGTCACAGCAGTGATTCATGTCTCAGTCCTTTAAATGTTGCTATGAAGACATTTTCAGGGTAGAAATAGAGAAATGTGTGATCTGGTTTGTTTTAGGGCCTTAAAGCGGGTTTTATTATACCTAAATTACATACACTGGTGTTTATTTTTACTGTGAGTCCTATTACTGCTAAAATTTATTCACTGTTACGATTCCTTCCACTGTGGTTGGATATTGACTAAAATGTGTCTTACTTTTCTTTTGGAGCTGTCTACTCGGCTCTTTTGTGGATGCCAGAACATCAAGTAACCCTGCCATAGAGTATCACAACCTAGTTTAGGGTGTGGGCACATGCACAGTTCAGTGAATTAACTTTAAGCACATTATCACCATATTACAGCAGCTTTGCCAGGTATTGAGAAGCAGATGCCTGTGTGATATATTTATCAAAATTCCCAGTGTGAATCAAGACAAATGTTCATAATTTTCCTTTACATTTGATCCCTATAGTTGTTTCCTATACTTCCTATATAGACACTTTTGGGGGAAATGTATATCTTAAACGGGAGAGAAACCATATATTTTGCACCATTTTTTTTTGTTGGTTTGTTTGTTTTAAAGTTACACAAGTTAAAAAAAAAATAATCATGTAATATGCTCTAATAACTGTAGGGTTAAAATTTTGAATTTCTAATTTATTTCAATGAGTTCCCAGTAAAAGGTGAGGCCTTTACTGGTCCTGTGGACGTTTGATACGTAACATTATGGGAGATTTTTGCGGTGCAGACAGCAGTGATTGCGTAAAGGTCAGTTTCGTCTGATCTCACTAAACCTTTGATATTTGCATCATGATTTTTCGGAAACATCGCTGCAACTAATTATAGTCGACCCGGTAAATTATTAGAAACAACGCACACAACACTGTTATCATTACCATGGCTGACATCTAGCCTCTAGGCTAAACTAGCCCCCCCTCCTCCGGCTGAAAGTCAGCAGCATCATTGCCACTCCTCCCAATAGGAAGGGCGCATCCCGGTAGCTAGCTGGCTAGCTGTACTCAGAATAACGATGGCAGTTAACCTCAGCAAAAATGGCCCTGCATTAACAGCTGCATATAAAGAAGTGGTAGATGAAAAATCCAATACCAACTGGTAAGGAGAAACATTTTCATAGCAGTATTAGCTGTTTGTACGAGGGAGGTTGTTAGCTACATTGTTGGCTAGCTTTGAGCGAGTCGACAAGTAACTTAACCTATCGTAAAATAAACTTAGCCAGTTACCTAGAAATAATGGTAGTTTGGGAACCACATTAGAGTTTGTAGTTTTTATATAACCGATAACGTTTATTAAGAGTCATCTTTGTATAATGTAGGAGTTTAGTTTCTGACATTTATTGGTGATCTGTTGATTAATAACCTTAAAGATGTGCTAACGAGATAGCTAGTTACAGTGTTGTCAGTTATACTGAGCCAACTAAGATGCTCTGACTGTATTTTTAGCTCAAATTAAATGAAATCATGAAAGGGCGTGAGGTAAGTCGCTAGCGTCCTTGCCCACTTCCTGGTAACATATCAGAAGTAATTTATAACCAGTAAGTGATACTAGAACTTCCTCTTTGTTTTACCCAACGTTACAGAAAGTGTTTGTGGTTTGAAATTTAAACCTGTTGAAGTTCAGCCGCCGTGTTTAATGATGACCCGAATTAGATAATCCCCGAGAGGACGTGTTCAGAGAGAGGACTACTGGCTCTGTGTGGACTCTGAAAATGTCTCTCATCAAATCAATGTTTGCCTTTCTTCCCTCATTTTAAGCAGTCGACAGCCACCGCCTACCAGCTCAGCAATTTGCTTTTTTTTTTTTTTTTTAAATGGTGCTGCTAACAGGATTAAGTAAATGTAGAATAAAGAAGTGATCTTTCGGAGTGAGCAAGTTCCTCTGATATGAACTGCTACGTGCTGTGTCCTGATAACAAGCAAATGCCCTTTAAAATCCACAGCACACTGGATTTTTACTTTGTAAGCGTTATTGTTGGGCTTAAATTAGCAGCCTGTGTTGAGCTATAATTAGCATTATAACATGTGGTTGCTTTTTATGAATTCTGTGGAGGAACAGATCAGTTCATCTGTGTAGTAAATCATAAATGCATCCTGGGTTGTCTCTGGAAGGAGATCTCCAAGCCAAGTGAAATAAGAATGTCACAACACGTCCCTGAATTACACCATACACCTACCTACAACTTACTAAAAACTGACGCAGTTATGAGTTCATATCAGCCAAATCTCTGTTAACTTCATGTGGAACTCCCCTGCTATTCATCACCTAAATAAATATTTTGTTGCATACAAATAACCCACAAAAACTCGTTTAGACTGACCCCGACACGAAAAACCAGACTCTATGAAAGGCTTCTTCAAATGCCTCCATTATTAATGTATTTACACACAGAAAATGGAGCTATCTATTAACTAAAGCTTGTTTGTTTAGGTCTGCTAGTCTTTATTTTTACTAGGATTTTCACAGCAAAGAAATTTCAGTGGAGCTTTTCTTCTTGGGCCTGCGGCCTGTAAAGATTACTCAAAAGGCTGCTAGAAATGAGGATTAGAAACTGCAGCAGTGTTTACACTACACCTGTTTCCCCTGTATCGTGTGTAAATGGGGCTTAAGTGATACTTTGAATAGGTTTGCAAAACAACTCTTGTTTACTGTGAAATGATGCGTATCCACTTTTCTGTCTGTGGGATCTGTTTTCAGCCAGTGGTGTAATTAGGTGTAATCTGGTGCTTTATACAGGGCCTTGTTCACCTATGAGGGAAACAGCGATGACATCCGACTGGCAGAAAAAGGGGGTGAGTAACCATGTGGATATTTTAATCAAGTTTTTATGATCTCGACACGATATTAGCAAATGTGTGCAGGAATGCCACCGTCAGCATAGCGGTACTGGAATATCAGCACAAAAGGACTGCTTGCCTCTGCTTTCTCACCCCATGATTTGCAATGGGGAAAAAATGCCAACAGTTACACAATGAACCACAATAACCATTTGACTTTTCCACGATGTTTATGCATCAGATGGAGGACTGGAAGAGCTGGTTGAAGAACTCAACAGTGGAAAAGTGATGTATGCTTTCTGCCGGGTCCAGGATCCAAATTCCGGCCTGCCCAAATATGTCCTCATCAACTGGGTCAGAGCGACACTCAGCTATTAAACATGTGTTTGCCGTCTCTGTTATGGTCACTAACCCTCTAAATGTTGTTGCATTTCAGACTGGAGAGGGAGTTAAGGATGCCAGGAAGGGAATATGTGCAAATCATGTCAGTGCCATGTCCAATTTTCTGAAGGTAGTGTGAAACCTTTGAGTCTAGTTCAAATACACATTGGAATTTGTACTGCTGTCTGCTTGTGTTTGCAGAGGAGGCCTAACTGCATGCACCTTAATGCTGACTTTACCACATGACATTCAGTAAATGGATACACATTCCTGCTCCTAGAATTGTCATTAATGTAATAGCTTTGCTGGAATGATGTCAGTGTTATTAATGCCACACTTGCAAGGAGTTCATTGCTGTGGCTGGTTTGTGTGTCGGAACCAAGATGAAACTAGAAGGGTGTCCTCCTTTGTGTTTTAAAAGGAACTGTTCTTCTTTGCTGTTTCAGGGGGCCCATGTCACAATAAATGCTAGAGCAGAGGAGGATGTGGAGCCCGAGTCGATTATGCAAAAGGTGGCTAAAGCCTCAGGAGCCAACTACAGCTTCCACAAAGAAGCTTCCAGCCGCTTCCAGGACAGCGGTCCGCAGGGTCCCGTGGTATGCACTTCCACTTGCCTGTCAACAATAGAACAAGATAAGCAGTGAACTAGATCTTAACTAGACTCCTTTATCTCAGATCATGCACACATCTTAAATGTTTTTTTTTTGGTTTTTTTTGTTGTTTAATGGTCATCTGCAATCTGATTTATAAGAGTTAATTGGATCCATATTAAAAATAGTCATTATTCCTTTTACAAATCACAGTCTACCTCTGCACACATGTTTCAGCATCATTTCCCTGCCCAAACATCTGCATTCAGTCATAAACAGTCACAGAAATGAAGCTGCTGATCCAGACATCCAAATATTGGCACTCGTACTGCTGTATGAGCATTTTCACGGTGAACTCAATCTGCATTATATTGAAAATGTGCCATGCAGTGATTGTGTGAGATCTCTCACTGTTTTTGCACAGTGCGTGTGTGCCAAGTGAGAATGCAGAAGGAAGAGTGTATTCAAGCCACCCTGGTGTGGAAATGCAGTCACGTTCACACAGAAAATAAACAAAGGCAACATTGTTCTTGGTCACTTGTGCACATATTATAAAATGAGTCATCCTCTGTTCTGATTTTCTTCAGCGCTCTTTGATGTATCAGATTTTTTTTTTTTTGGTTTATCAGTTAGCCTTGTTAATGTGATGTGAAAGCTGCTTCATATTGAGGAAAGGCGAGCCAGGCCTTCATGCATCCTGTCACATCCTGTCACATCCTGGCCTCATTCTGCATTTCAGCTGCTGTGTGCTGCTGACCGCCGGTGTCAGCAGCGTACAGTCTCGCCCTTTCCACTGCGCTCTGTGTTGGGAATGATGACAAAGTGATGACACAGCACTGATTAAAAGCTGAGCAGATTTTTAGATTTTGTGTCATATATGATGTGTTTATGAAGTTTGTCCACAAGTAACCTGTGAAATAAAATACTTTTTTTGTATTTTAATTTAGTCTGGCAATTCTGCCAACACTGGACGGCATATCGATGTTTGTTTCCTTGTCATACAGGGCTCAGTCTACCAGAAAACCAACGCCATGTCAGAAATCAGAAAGACCAACAAAGACAACTTCTGGGCCCAGGCAGAGGTACACTCATTAAACAATATGTACTTGTCTCTTATCTCTGTGAAAATGCAAGAAATGCCTCAAATATTTTAACATATTACACATCCTGCCTTTTCTGTTAAGCTCCTTAGTGCCATGTATTTTTCACTCTATAAAAAATACATGGCACATAGCCTTTTCCATCACAAATGTAACTGTGATGAGTAACCGCTTAGTTACAACTTTTTGGTGGTGCTAATTTCCCAGCAGTTTTCTTTTGTTAATCATTGTAAAATCAAGCTTTTCAACGACTGTGACGTTTGACCTTGTTGCTGTGATTGGCTTTTAGAAAGAAGAGGAGAAGCGTCGACTGGAGGAGCGGCGCAAGGCAGAGGAGGAGCGCAAGCACCTGGAAAGGGAGAGGAAAGACAGAGAGGCCAAGGAGGCAGCGATGAGGGAAAAAAGGGACAAGGAGAGGTCCTCTCAAATTGACCAACAAAAGTAGGCTTGTCTAATAATGAGGCCAGTTTGCAATTGTTTCTTTTTATCTTTTCTTTTTTAAACAAAGGTTCAAATTACATTTTCTCTGTTTTCTCATTATTAATTAGGAAGTACCAGCAGCAGCAGGAAGCTGAGAGTAGAGAGCAGGAAAAACCCCGTTGGGTGAGTGCCTCACTGGGCCACTGACACGACTACATTTAATTAACCGTGTTCATTTTTGAGTACTTTTTGGTGGTGCTTACACCTTCTAAACGCAAGTCAGGAAGGTAGCAAAGTCAGCAGTGCCAATATTGATATTAACATTATCAGGAGGAGCAGGAGGAGAACCAGGCAGCCCAGACGAGAGCAGTCAAGAGAGGTGAATCTGTGGAGAAGGCCAATGTGAGTTCCCCTTCACCCAAGTGCTCTTCTTCTGGCTAATTTACTCTTTTCTTTTGCCTAAATCAAAATCTCTAATCCAGTGTAAGCCCTTTGATGCTCAGGGGAACGCACCTCTCTTCCAGCTTCTGTCTCGTATGACGTCAATCTTCAGATTGATTTGTTATTTTTGTGTCGTTTGACAAACGCTTTCCACCACATTACCGACGACCTCGGTCTAATGCTTTTTGTACATATTATTGGTTTTCTTCCTCTCAGGAGGCTGCTTCTCTCATCTCTCAGCGTGCTGTGAACCCCAGAGAAATGTTCAAGCAGAGAGAGAGAGGAATAACTCCCAGTGACTCAGATGTACCTCCTGCTGCTCCTGCAAGCCCTCAGCCAGGTATTTTCGCACTGTAAACAACGACTTGGTCATGTAAATCATTGAATGTCAGCATCTTTTTCAGGTAGTGGTAGGTATAAATTCTGTAAGTGATTATTTCCCCATCACTGTCCTTTTCCATAGTTGAAATGTTCCATCAGACTGTCTAGTTGTCTCGTAGTTCATACTTAACTCTGTCGCCATAACGCTGTCTCTTCCTCTGCTCAACCTGTCTGGTCTTTGTTTTCTGTCTCTTCAATTTTTGTTTTGTTTTTTGGGGGGTTCTGGGGGCTCAATGTGCATCTCTGCTCAGGGCGTCTTCAAAGCCCCTTTCTGTCTAAGCAAGTCTATGAATCTGAGCGAGCCAGCTCACCTCAGCGCCAAGCTTCTCCTGTACCTGCAGGCTCTGCCTCTCCTGTCCATGCCACAGGTGTGAGCTTTAAACACACACACGCGCACACACACACAAACAACAAGTTGGGTGTCAGACTGACACTTAACAACAGCGAATCGCTTCGTGTCTCGTTGTTCTGGTGTCTCATCTTTCACATTTCTTGTAATCTGCCATTTCATCATGAGTCATGCTTCCATTCTGTTTTCTTAAGACTTGTTTTGATACTCCTTAAGTTAAGCAGACCAAGAACGCCCTTATGTCTGAGCCTGGTGGTGGAATTTAAGCTTGTGTGCTCTTGTGAATGTCTTCCACATGCATGTCTGTGCTGGTGTTTTGGGTGATAAGAGCCTGATGGTGGTGGTGATGATGATGATGATGATGATGATGGGCCGTCCCGGTGTGAGTATGATGAGCAGGACGCAGCCCCTCAGGAGCAGCAAGGTGGGGTTCATTTCACGGGCAGTGTTATCCTTTATATCATTTTCCCAACCCTTCCATCTGCTTCAGTATAAACACATTGTCGTGATTTGCTGTGATAAAATAACTAAACTTGCATCTTGATAAAAGGCTGTTCCTGAAACCTGCTGGTAAGGCTGACAGCCCAGGCCCCCCACACACTCATTCTTACAGTTCTCTCTCTATTCCAGAAGAAGCACCGACTGCTAACTCGTGCGTCACAGAGCCAGTTTATGAAGACCCTCCTCAAGTGAGTGTTTACTTACCTTTGGCTGGACAGTGATAGACATAAGCAGCCACTATTAAAACCAATTTCTCTGTTCTCTCCTAGGCAGAGGAGACTAACACCTATGAAGTGACTGCTGAGGAGACATCAGACAGAGGCATCTGTGCGAGAGCTTTATACGACTACCAAGCTGGTCAGTCTCGGGTTAAAGTTCTTAGATATTTGACCAAATTCCAACACATGGCCATTTATCTATGGGACACATTCTTGATAGAAGGAATATGGGTGTATATTAATTTTTTTTGTGGAAAACCGAATTATCCCTACTACACATGACAGTCATCAGCAGCTCTCACACAGTAGCTACTAAGTAATGCAGAGTTCAGAATTGCTTTATCTCGCTGTGCGTGTTGTTTCCAGTTAGCTTCAGTATCTCAGTTAAGTTGAAAATGACGCTGAAAAGTCACCCTAAAAGTAGCAGTATGTTTTGTAAAAAAAATAAACGGGTAAAAGACAGTAAAGAGTGACAGAAAAGGGGGACGTGAACAAAGATTAGGGAGAATGAAAATAGAAGTTGCAGCATCCACGCTGCCCTGGCTCAACATCCCAGATATCCAACCTATTCAGCCCTTCAGCTATTCATCTTTTATCTAAGTCAAGCGCACCTCACTGGCTCTGACTCATTTTAATTCAGCCTTTATGTTAAAATGTGTGTATTTCATACTGATGCCTATCAGGGTCACAATGACTCTTTTGGTGCTTCTAGGTAGAGGTGTGTTTTTTCTTTTTACCCACACACCCTAGAATTCACTGTATTATTAATAAACCCATTTTAGGAAAAGTCCTGAAATCTGAGATCATGGGGTTTTATTTTAGTGCCAGAGCACTTTCAGTGACACCTTTGATGGTTTTAGTGTTTAGGAAGTTTGACTGAAGTATGTGTTGAGAAATTTCTTAAAATAAACCCAAACTTCTTTTCTTTTAGCTGATGACACAGAGATCTCTTTCGACCCCGACGACATCATTACCGGGATTGAGATGATAGACGAGGGCTGGTGGCGAGGCTACGGCCCAGATGGCCATTTTGGAATGTTCCCGGCCAATTACGTGGAGGTCATGTAAGCCCGGCGCGCCGCTTTCCCCACCGATCATCGATCGGAGCGGCAGGCCCGTAGGACCTCTGCAGTAAACACGACACACAGCAACGTCAGTCCTCACACACTAGATATCAGGCCGAAGTGAAGCAAATGAGCCTCCACTTCCTGGATAAAAATAACATGAATGGTCATCGCGGGCCTGAAGCTTTTGATTTCAAGAAAGTATTTCCATTAAATCGTTGATGTTATAAGCAAGTGATGGCATAGTGTAGGGATTTGTGAAGACCTACAGGCCAACCAAACACCTCCCTTTGTCATTCCAAAATTAAGTCCTGTAAATGTGATGCAGTATCAGCCTCTTTAATTTTGTTGTGAGCATTTCTATTTCACGTTTCTTCCAAAGTGGCTTCAGTTTGATTTCAGGTATAATTTCGTCGTTACTTTGTAGCAATTGCTCCTCTCCATTTCAGGAAAGAAAAAAAATCAAAGGTGGTGGTACCAGCTACAGAATAAACTTTTGCCTTGATTTTTGCCTTTCTGTACCGGCAGACTGAATAATTTTTTATTATTATTATTGTTATGTGACTGAATTTGCATCCTGTGTGAATTTGAAACCTTTACTGATACGACTGTGGTTAATTACATATTTAAAAAAAACAAAACTTGTTTGCTGTGCTCTGAGTGGTAGGCTCTGTAGTAGGAAATGCATAAAGTGGTTCCTTTTTAACTGTGAGCAAACGTTTTTGCTTTCATTTCATTTCAATTCCTTCCTCATATGGGCCGCATCATTTCACCATTTGAACATATTGAACTTTTCAGGGAGAAGTTGAAAAGAAGAAGGCGTAATCAGCATTATTTCTGTTCTGTTATATTTGGATCTCGCTGGACTGAGGTTGACTGAGTGTATAATAGATGTCTGACGATAAGTGACGATATTATGGTGCCATTATGACGGGGCGTTAATGCAGTGATAACATTTTATTGACACGTTTAAGCAGCTTGTCGGCACATTTTATGCAAAACCACTATTTTTTATCATGGAACAAAATGTTTTGCTCTTTTGAACTTTGAGGTCAGTTAACAAAAGGAAAGAAATGAGTTGATCGCAAATAGCAAAGGGCATTGTTTATCCATTCCAGTGTTTCATGTTTGAGGTTTCTTTTTCCAGAGTCTATTGTAATGCACAAACGTCCTTCATAATAAAAATAAATAGGCAATCTGTGTTGTCATGTTGTTATTTTTATTTTTTTTAAACAGGCGTACATTAGAAACACATTGAAATAACATAGAAAACCTTCAGGGATTTTCAGAGGTGTAACAGGAACTCAGATGTATACACAAGCTTTAACGTCAGTTTCCTGGAATGAGACAACAGCTGGGGAATTCACCTCTAATGCATAGGTTTCATTTTCACACGAAAATCAGATTTTGCTTCTCCCACATCCTTCAGTTAAATCTTGTGTTCAAGTGAAGAAATTACCTGCTTTATAATATTGCAAACTTGATTTCCAGAGAAGAGCAGTTCTGTTGTTGTTTTAGCAGTGTCACATTGTCACAAGGCCTCTTCGTTGCATGTGTCACATAAGTGCCTTATATCTTCTCGCCTTTTATGAGCCTTTATCATTCGTATCTTGAGTTTAAATGCAGTTAAAGAACTTCCCACAATGAGATGGCACTTTAATAACGGTCTGAAGAGCGCGCTTCTTCCTCCTGCTTCGCTTTAAATACATGAATATTTTGTCTGAGCTTGTTTAAATTCAAAATTTTAACTGAAACTCTTTTTTTCTAATGTAAATTAATATTGGCTTGTCAAGAAATTAATCAGCCAGTTTAGTTTCAGGACAAGTTCCACATACGCCTACACAATCTAGAAACTAAATTTTAAACCTCTGCTTTAAATTATTGCGAGTTCACTTCTGAAGATCCGTGCTGATCCCTAAAACAACCAGGGAGAGGTGCAGATCTTTTTTAAATCCCTAATCTACAAAAACAAAAAAGCAAACGCAGGATTTTTTTGCAGCCTCCTTAATAACCATTTGTCTTGTCACCGTGACTGGAATCGTTATGTGCCAGTTACACACTCTGCAGATTGTTCCCAGGATAGTGAGTCACTTCAGACAGGAAATCAGTGTTTTGAAATCACAATATTCTCTCCATCTCATTTACATTGAGCTGCCCTCCTCTCAACCTCACAGTGTTTATGTCAGTGAAAGTCACAAATGAAAAGCTGGGGATTTTCTCATTCTTACGAATGATGTTTTTGCTCATCTGCACATCAGGTCTGTGCGTTTGTTTTCAGCGGCAGGAGATACAAAAGCTCACAAGATTTCTGCAAAATTCATTGTCACAGTTACTTGGAATTAAGATACATTTCCTATAAATCCTCAAGGGGAGGGCGCAAACATTTTCTCACACCTGATATTTCTAAGTTCATTTTTTCTCAGCTTGTCTTAACGGCTACGATCACGTCTTCCACTGTTTTTTGAGCAGCTTTGCTCGTGTTCTCAAAAAACCAAAACAAGAACATGACTATCAGTCGTGAAAAAAAAGCCCTTTGAAATTTGGGCAGTTTGTAGATATTTGGTTATTTTGACATTTGAAGTGTTAATCATTTTGAAATGTCACACTCTATCCGCAACAGATGGAGGAATAGGGCATCCCCCTTTCAAACAGATCAAAAACATGCGGAGGAAATGTGGATCACGTCAAGTGCAGCATCTCTTGACTCGGGTGCTTTATCACGAGATCTATATAGGTTTGCTGTGTGTGACATAGCAAAAGGAAAATTAAGGGGAAAATACACTTTTAAAATGAGATTCAGGTGAAAAAAATTAAGAGCAACAAAATATATATATTACTCAAATAAGAAAAACAACTTGTGTTGAAAAGTCACTCCAGTGCATCCCGAGTTGCAGGAAATCTCAAGACTCTGACTCATAACTGGTAATAAGGAGACAGATGACCGTTTTTCTTTCACGCACTTTTTTTTCCTTTTTGGGGGGGGGGGGGGGGGGCACTCATCTCTAGTGGAAAATTCTGTTTCTGCCATATCCTGGCATTTTATTTTTAAACGTGATATCTTTCTGCAATGGTCAGTAGAAACCGTTTTAAAGAAGTAGAACATTCACACTTCCTTAAAATACAACCTACGGGCTTAAATCCCTGCAGCTGCCAGGAAATTTCAAAGCTTTCATTTACCTACATGTTACTACTTAGAGTATGTCTTTAATTTCTATAAGTTGCTATGAGTCAAAGGCGCATACATGAGTGAATCCAGTCTAAAACACCTTCACCCAAATGGTGCAATTTTAAAATGCCGTTTCAGGTTTGCATACATCCCACTCTAGTAACAGTGGAAAGTTTAACCTTTTAGACATGATGCACTGAAAAACAAACATTCTGAATATACTCGAATGATGTCAATAAAACAGACACTCCTACTTGCATAATAACACTCCTGTAGCCTGCATGGATTTTGGATGACTCCTATCTTTGCTGTGTTTTATGTTACCTATACTTTGTTTGGCCCTATGTTTCCTCCGTCACACATGTGAATAAGTGTGCTGTCACTTGATGCGTGACAGGGATTTTTTAACGCTGGACAGCCTTACGGGTGTAATGATGATTCACCTTACATCTGCTGTAAGGCTGGCAAATTTGAAAACCTGTATTCAGTACATGCAACAAGCAGATAAAGCTGACCTTTTAAAATAATAAGAAACTTGACTGCACAGTTAGCCTAGCCTCACCGTTATATATAGGGCAAGCATTGATTACACACAAAGATACACAGTCTGTGGTTCAGCAGCTTGATTGAAGTAAATGTGCCAGGTGTGACCTTTTTTAAGGGACAGTACGCAACGAGCAAAAGATGCAATAGCTTACATATAAAAGTCTTTATAGATATATGTATATATATGCATAAAGATCCTATTAGCTTTATTATAGAAACCTTCAAATCTTACGAGTCAGAACGCACATCATGTGGTCAGAGTATAAGACCTCTATGTGAAAAATAGTCCCCATATCTTCCATTGCTCATGAAGTAAACAAGCATTCCTCTGTGATTCAGTTTACATTGTTGGCCACGTACAGCCCACTTTAATCTTAAGCAGGCCAGACCATTGAAACTGGCTTTTCTAACAGTCTAATTTAGCTACACACTGAATGAAATAAGAAGTGCAATGAAATGCTGCTGCAGGGAATGCAGGAAACCTTTTAGCATGACTCTTTGGGCTTAAATAGTAAGAAATAAAAGTGTAAAATTACGGGAAAGGTTCTGGTAGCACATTGTCCAGAATGATCAGTAATTATAAAAGAAAGTTTGTAAGGTTTTTTATTCACAGAAAATGTATTTTTGTATCTTTGTTCTAAAAAAATAGATATTTCTATGGTATGGAATGAAAAAACAGGAACTTGTTAGTCATTTAAATGTTTATCTAGTTATTTTAGTGCACTATGAGTGGTCATGGGGGAGGCCCTTATCAGCAGGAACTTACAGCTACTTCAAAATCTATGCCCTCCCTCACATTTTCCATTGGGCCAGATTGGAGTGTTCGGCAGGCCGAATCTGGTCCCGGGGCCCTATGTTTGACACCGTCTGCTTTAAAGAAATATTTTTTACCTACTTAAGCACTGATGTTAATAAGTGATAGCTTCCTATGTTTACCTGAGAATAGTCATTAGTGTACATGTTCAGGAAATGTTACGCCCCCATTTAAACTATATTTGAACTTACATGTGACTGGAGGTATTTGTGAGTCGGTATGTTTGTTTAAAATGAAAGCTGTATAAGAAATCTTCAATAGAATCACTTGTAGTAATCTCTACAAAATCAGAAATATGTGTTTCATGTGCTGATGACACCACAAGTATAGACAATAGCATGTCCTCAGGAAAAAAACAGATGAGAAACAGCACACTGTGAGCTACAGCTGTCAGACTGTAAGATACCCAAATGCAGATTTTAATAAAGTTTTAAGCTGACTATTCAAACACAGCTGATGGAAGAAGAAAAAAAGGACTCAGTTTCCCAGACTCATTTGCGGTGTTACATCAGTCAACCAATGAAACTGTCCTGTGGAGACACCTTCCTATTTTGTGGTGTCAAGTTGACGTGAGTGCTGCATGAATTACTGTCACAGTTAAGCCGGAGACTAGAAGGCAACATCTGGAAATGGGTAAGAACGATCTTGATTTTGTACTCAAAAGTAGATGCTGTTTACATGTGTTGCTTTATGAACGTATAGAAACGAGTTAAACACATCATTTTAGGGATGATTTTAGTTCTTCTGAAGTTTTTTATAAAGACACTTTGAAGATTTTTGCAAAAGTAAATTCATGTTCATGACATTCATCTGTGACAGAAGCGACTGTTAGACCCAAAACGTCACAAAGTGTCACAGGAGTTCTCGCTGGCTTTTAAAGTGCCGCAGTTAATCTGTCACAATAATGTGACTCCGATCGATATCTGCTTCAAACAACAAGCGCGTGTTTTATGTGAAGCTAAGTAACCTCTGAGAGGCAAAGGAACGTTTTTTAAAAACAATATGTCAAAAATATTTCTCCAACACTCAAAATGGAGAAGTTCAGGGCTACTGAAAGCAGAATTAAAGGTTCAAGCCGCAGCACAGGAAATAAATGATCTCAAAAGAGAAGCATATTGGTTTTGCACACAAATGATATCACTGTGGGTGGAGGGCTTCATGGTATTGAGCTGACAGTTTGTGAAGAATGACATGTCATTCTCAGAATTGCATTTCGTTCCCAGCCTTGGTATTTTCTTCTTGTTTGTTTGGCTTTTTTAACATTCATATTATTTCCAGCTACATTCATAAATTCCTATATTTTGCAGTCCTGAACGTGGAAGCACTAAAGTAAAAGTTAAACTGTTGCCAGGCGAAATATCACAAACCACTAACGTTCACGTTAATGCAGGGCAGGCAAATGAATGAAAGTGCCTCAGTGGATTCTCATCTTGCTTGAGATTATCTTGCCAAAATACTGTAGTTCTTGTGTCACAATATCATACAGTGCAGCGTACAAGTGGTTGTGTTCATGAGCAGGAAGTGGTTTTGCAACCTGTGGTTTTATATCACACCCAGTTGACAATATGTTCTACAGATTACTGTTTTTCTTTTTTTCCCCCTGAACTTATCAAACATTATAACTGTTGACCAAATTACAAGAACAGTGATGAAAATCACCTTTAATATTATTTATGAGGGATGCTTTTAAATTTTGATCAGATTGCGCACTTCTACCCAAGATATGTCTTGAATTAAAAAAAAAAAAAATCCAAGGTGGCTCGGGTAAATTCACATACCCAAATGACTCGATTTTTGTTGAGTTTACCGTCTCTGTCTCTTTGAAGCTCAAGAGGACCAGAATGAAACGTCACAACAAACGGCAGCCAGTGACGAAGAGAAGGGGACCGCAAAGCAGGTACTAAACTCTGTCACTGCTGATAAAATGACAAAAAAAAAATGACAGTTGGTCTTCTGGCAGCCGTCTGGGCAATTTCCATCAGTTACAGTTAATCAGTGACTACAGACATGACTACTCAGAATGAGTTATGTGTTGTGTTTTCATTTCCCCTTTTCAGTGGATTTGAGTGGCGATTTTTTGAAGTGCTGATTATGTGCGTACAGTCGTTTCATCTCTATGGTCGATTATGAAATGAGTAAGGAGGAATAAGTGATTCTGCTTTGTTTTCTGAGAGGCCTCGAAAAGGCGCACACACACACGCACACACCTCACACGCCACAATATTTCGTTGCACATAAAGAAACTGCGGGAGCACTGCCACTCACAGCCGCTGTTCTGGTAAGTGAAATGAGAGGAACAATATGAGAAACACAAATTAGCTCATGAAATTTCCAAAGCTGATGTTAGTTGAAAGCATGGTGGTTAATGTGGTGACTTCTGGCCTGACGATAGCATCAATCCAGAACGCCGCTGACAATCATTGTGAGAATTGTGTATCAACACATTGACATCAACATCACCCACACAGTTTTCCAAAAAAGAAAAAAGACAGAAAAAAGAGAAAGAAAAGAAAATTCATCTGTGAAAATCAACCGAAAGTTTCACGATGATATTTGTTCTCTGGTCTTGAGTGCGATCTTCAGCGCAGGGGCTTCATTATGTGGCTTACAGTGAAGACATTTCCTGTAGGCGATCATTGATGCGTAAACCTGAAAGTTTTGTGAATCAGATCTAAAATACAATGACTGAAAACAGCCGAGCTGAATTCTGTGCAAGATTCCAATCACCACTTTCTCACATTTTTAGATGAATATCATTGCGCGCGCGCATTCTGCCGCATATTCAATCAAAATCCCCTGATTTGTACAAATGTGGCGAGAAAAGCAGGTCGCCCGGGGTGCTCTTTTAGGTGGTGCAGAAAATATTGCCTATGAGAAAACCTGTAGAAAACAGTGGAAAGTCAGAGCTGTTTGCTGCTGGCTGGGAACAGGAGTGTAAAGCCACTGAACTGTGACTCAGTTGGGCTATCTTGGTTAGAGGCCTGCACCTTCACTATTACTCACTCTAGGGGTTTACTTCTCGGAACCAGGAACCACATAGAGGAACTTGATTCAATATGAAACCGCCTCTAGCTGTTTTGTTGTACAATGAGTGCCACAGAAATAGCAGCTTCTATATGTGGTGATTCAAAGTAAAATATTGACAGCGTCCACTGCGGTATCCCTTGACATCCAATCTACCGAAATTGATCAAATGCAGCTGTGATGTGAGATCTCACATTTAAATAGATGCTGTAAATTCCAAACTCTTTGTTTTCACTACGAGAAGTGACTATATCAGCGTTTGTGATGTATGAACCAGTGTTTACACAGCGTGAGCGACACTGTGAACAACGGAAGACTATCACACCCAAGGGTTCGTTTTTAGCTGCCCTTTTTTTTGTTCTTCTTCTTTTTTTTTTTACTTCAACAATAGAAATATCATCTGAGCTAAAATTAAGCAACAGTTTCTCTTCTTGAGTCTCAGCTTTTTGAAATCTTTTGAAGCGACGGTTTTAATTCTGCATGCCTTTTCTGTTTCATTTCTGTTTTCTTGCAAACCACAAATAGTGACATTGTGAATTTCCTCTGCTGGACTTCTGAGTAATGTGAACTTGACGCCAAATTTCTTGGTATCTTAAATTCCTCGTTAGTGTCACTGACACTACTTTTGCAGAAACGTATGCGATTTTTGGAGCTCTTGCAAAACAACATATTTATTCACCTACTGACTTGCAACGACTCTTCTCTTCTTGGCTCAAGCTCATTTTACTGAGTGACATTTGTACCAGTGACTGACAGCTCCAGACCAAAAACCCCACAAGTCTGCTGCGTTCTCTCCAGACAGGATGTATAGCGGTTATCTATTGAAAGTAGCGGTAAAACCCTACTCTCTGATTTTGACGTTTCATTTCAACATTTGTGTCTCATGAGACAACTCTGCATGTCGTTTTTCCCATTTCTTTCACAGTACCTTCAGCTGTAAAACAGTGGACTGTGACACATTTACAAAGCATACTAATGTAGTCCTTTCATGCATCTGTTTCCTCTTACTGTAGGCTTCTCCTGCTGTTATTGAGATTCACGACTCTACAACTGAATGTGAAGATGAAGGAAGGGCCAGTGTGGTGCAGATGGAGGAGAAGGCATTTGTCTCAAGTTTGCACTCTTTTATGAAGGAGAAAGGTACACCCATTGAAAGGATTCCTCACCTGGGCTTTAAACAAAGTGAGTTTACTCTATTATTGCTTTTATATAAACACATTAGTAAAATGAAATTAGAAAAAGAAGTAGATTATTCATGTGTGTGTGTCTCCCCCCCACTCTCAGTTAATCTCTGGAAGATCTACAAAGCTGTTGATAAACTTGGAGGCTATGATTCAGTAAGTACTTTATTTAGCTTATGTAACAGATGCAAAAAAAGGCTTCACTGCTGGCGGGCTTTTAAGTGGAAATGAGCTGTAGGTTTAGGTGCTAGAGATGCAGACAGCGGTGCTGTCAACACATCGCTCCCCATGCTCTGTTTTCTTTGATGTTGACACTGTGGCATAAGTTGTGAGAGTGAAACTCATAATGAAATGGAACTAGATCGAGGCTCGTGTTGACCACCGTTGCTTTGTCCCAGGTTGTAAATACACCAATATGAGCCACCTACGTTAGCACAGGTTTAAAATTGAAAGTGTAATTTCAATACCGAAAACTAGCAGACATGGCATTTAAAGGGTAAGCAACCACTGCCCTTCCTCAAAAACATTTTTACAAATAGATCTATAAGTAAATATTTTAGGGTCCAAGCACCTGAGGTACAAAAATGAATAAATTAATTCACACAAGCGCAGTCTGCTAGGTGTTAGTCCAGGTCTAGTCTCTGACTTGGACCTTTTAATCACACTGTTGCTGCCTTGGTATGTTACACAGAACTAATACAGGGGTGGACAATTAACTTTTCCAAGGGGCTCCATGATAAACTGGGACTTCCGTGGAGGGCCACACCCTCACCGGAGTCCTATTTTTAGCCTGCCCTTTCAAAGAATGAATATCGAGCAGAACTGACTCCACCTTATTGGTGAATTTCCTTGTTTCTCAGTTTCTAATGTACCCCCTTGGGAAAATGAATTGCCTGTGCACTAACAAGTGGCAGTGCACCCATACCTGCAAGCATGTTGTTAACTGTCAATCCTCTTGCCCAATTCTGATTTTAATTTTGTCTCCAAAAATAAATAAATACAAAATTGAGGATTTGTGGTTTGAATGGACCAGTAGGTGGTTACATCCATCTTTTATATACAGTCTATGGTTTCATGATAGAAACAGCATAAGATTAGGATACCAGATACTGCCATCCTAGTGGGAACTGTTTAAATAGTGTAATGATTTTTAACTGTTGTACACGTTCATTTTTGTCAACAGGTGACAGCACGACGCCTTTGGAAGAAAGTCTACGATGAGCTGGGAGGAAGCCCCGGTAGCACCAGTGCAGCTACTTGCACTCGCAGACATTATGAGAGGTGAGGATGACTCTGTTTCTCAAGAACCTTTTTTGGTTCAAACACTATAAGATCAGCTGAGACTCAATTTAAACTGTGCTGCTTATGTGACAGGCTGGTGCTTCCCTTTGAGAGGCATATAAAAGGAGAGGAAGACAAACCCCTGCCTCCAAGCAAACCACGAAAGCCATACAAGAGAAATTTGGATGGCAAGATGACTAAGGCAGAAGGGAAGAGGAAAAGAACTCATTCAGATAGAGACATTGATTCAGAGGTAACAAATTATAACTCTGACAAAACACCTAAAAGAGAAGTGTTTGTTTATATTGTGTTCTAAAATCCCTCCTCCTCTATGTCTTTCAGTTACTCACCCAGAGAAGTCCAGAATCTTCCTGTCAAAGTGAAGCAGTAATTCATCCTCACTCTGCTCTCTGGGCTGACAGACACCACACTGAGCCAAACAGAGCCACCAATAATGTCTGCCCTTCTGTTTACCTTCTCCCCGCATCCAACTCGTGGATTGCTCAGTTATCGACTGCAGCCGGAGAGGTCATCTCTCCTCTGGAGAAAAAAAAGAGAATGGCTCAGGCTAGCCTCAATTTGCCGCCCAGTTCTCAGAGCGAGGATAAAGAAAGGCCCTCCGTCATCCACTGTTCCCAGTCTCCAGCCAGGGCTTCTTCCAGCAGAAACTGCAACTCCTCTGATGGCTCCCCACTCCCTTTATCCTCCTCCTCTTCCCGCAGCCCCTCCCCTTACTCTGTTTCATCAGAGGAAGGTCCAGCAGGAGGTGAAGATAAAACTGCATCAAGCTCAGAAATGTCCCAAAACGCTTCTGTCAAAAATCCATCGGGCCGCAGTGACGATAGCAAGACTGTTAGTAAGACACACAAAGAACCTAAAGGACAGAATAAGGATGTTTCTCAAATCGT
Organism: Copadichromis virginalis; assembly: GCF_057382275.1. NCBI lineage: Eukaryota > Metazoa > Chordata > Actinopteri > Cichliformes > Cichlidae > Copadichromis > Copadichromis virginalis. Next base: position 16,659,946 of record NC_140629.1, read on the forward strand.
CTCTGACTCGATTAAAAACCAAGTTAAAGACTGGAAGTCCTACAAAGGAGCAAGCAAACATTACCTTTATCCTTTCCAGCTACCCACCACATACTCTGTGAAACCTGGCTTTTCTCCAACATCTACCTCTAGCTTCACCAGAGTTATTCCAAAATCTGGCAATGTTCTACGACCCACTCCAGTTCGGCCAAGTACCAAAGGCCAAACGGGTAGGTTGCTTCAGCAGGACGACTCTCTGACTTGTGCAAAGAGGATGTCTCTGTGGCCCTGTCAGACAGAGAAGAGAGAGAAATCCAGGACAATGCAACAGAAAGTTTCTCCCGCTCAGCAGAGCCTGTCCTATTCCGCCGCCAGCATGCCGTTGCCGTGTGTCCTGTCAGGCTACGAGAAAACAGCCAGAGACTCCAGGCTCCAACCTCCCCTGCCCCCTTCATTTATCCCCAGCAGAATGAGACTACCTCCCTCTCAGCTAATGTATCGCAATGTACCAATGGGTCCACCTCCCTCTGCTCTCATCGGGTCTGCTTTTTACTCCTACCCCTACCCCATTCCGCTGTTAAATCCCCAAACTGCATATGCCATTCCTGCCATCAGTCCCATTTACCCTCAAAAGTTGTGACAAAATCACAATGATAATCACAAAACAAGACAGTGGGTTGTTGCCCAGTTGAGTATTGTTGAGGCCTCCTGACATGTTTTAAACATTAAATATTTTCAAGTTATTCCAGTTGAGTGACTGTATGGATCCTGGGGATTAACACCGAGCAGTGACAGCTGCAAATATTTATAGGAGCCAGTGAATCATGTTGAAGACTTGCTGTCCAAGTGCACCTGAAAGGTGCACTACTTAAAAAAAATTACAATATGCAATATTTCTTTAGCTGCTACACTAGGATCAAATAATGTAATCTGTCTAATATAAATTTTGGAAAAACAGATTAAGGTCAGTTATTTTCAGTTTTAATTTCTTTAGATTTTATCTAGTAAATTTTAATGATATGTTGCTATGATTATTAAAATGAATTTTATATTCAATTCAGGTCAAAATGAATGTGATATTAAGGTTATCGTCAATTGCACAGTTTCAGTATTTTGTTTTTGGAAACAAAAAACTGTCTAATGTTCCCTGATGTACTGTAGTTATGTCTGAAGATTATTATTATTTTGAATGAATGTTGGTCAGTGTTTGATATAAAAAAATATCTATATTGTTCTCATGTTATTCAAGTCTATTTAAACGAAAGACTAAACCAGCCAACAAATAAAGAGAAAACATGAAAACATATTTGTTCTTTTTGTTCAGTTCAATCACAGCACTGTAAGATTGTGAAAGATGAAAGCTTTAGCACTAGGCTCTCTCCTCCGCCTTCTTGATATGATGTTCTTCTGCTTTCCTGCCCGCTGTATCTTCGGCGATGCTGTTAGCTCTTTTTCGTAGCGTCCTGATGACACACAGTTTGTGCTCCAGGGGGTGATGGCAGTCAAACCTTAATTAGAAAAAGTTGCATTTCCTGAGAAAATGCAGTGTGAATGCCTTGTAGTGGAATCTGCTGAAAACAGCTGAAAAAGCAGAAGTTTCAGCTGAAAAGAAGTAAAAAAGCAAAAATTGCCACAGGTCAGATTTGAACCTGTGCCAACTGCTCTCAAAGCAGCTGCACAAAAAGTTTAATATTTCAAAAAGTATAGCAGTTATGAGCACCAAAAGATATAGCACACATCTGCAGAAGGAGCAGAACAGTTTAAAGTTCGAATGGTGAAAATCAGTTGAAAACTGAGGGAGGAGTTAAGCGGCAAAGAAACGGAGCAAGTAGAATAATAAAGGATCAAAGAATAAAGAGAAACAGGATCACAATATTTTACGTTACCCATCAACTTTTAAATGTCCCCCATTACTAATGGAAATCTCACAGTCTAAGAAGGCAGTCATTTTTCATAACCTCCATGGTGAACTTGATGTGTTTCTCCACCAAGTTAATCTGATCAGTGAATTGTGGTACATCCTGAGGTTTGATTTTCAACCAGGTGTCATCCACATACCTGTACCAACGACTTGGGGGTGTTCCAGGGTAGGATAACAGAGCCCCGTTTTCCACTTCTTCCATGTACAAGTTGGTCACAGTGGGTGAAACTGGGGAACCTACGGCACACCCATGTTTCTGCTTGTAGTACTGACACTTGTATTTGAAATAGGTGGAATGAAGACACAGTTCCACAAACAAACACACTTGGTCGGTGCTGAGAGTGGTCCTGCTGCTGAGGTTGGGGTCATCCTGTAATCTCTTATGAACTACCTTCACTGCTTCAGTGACTGGAACACAAGTGAAGAGAAACGTAACATCATATGAGACCATTGTTTCATCTGCCTCCATTATGACATCTCTAAGCTTCTCAACAAAATTCAAAGTGTTCTGGATATAGTGTTTAGAGCTGCCTATTAACGGGTTGAGGATCAAAGCCAGAAACTCTGAGTTGATCATGCAGACAATTGGTCTTAAAGGTACACCCTGTTTTTGTATCTTCGGTAAACCATACAGACTTGGTGTAGCTTCCCCTGGGTGTAGCCTGTGGTATGAGGTCTGGTCAGCAGCATTGTCTTAATCTAAGTGCTTGACACATTCTATGACCCTTTTCCTGTAACCACTACCTGTGTCTCGATTCAGAGCCTCATAAGTATTTTTGTCAGTGAGCAGTGACAAATTCTTCTCAATATAGTTTTTCTGTTATTTGTGTTTGCTGATGTGCATTAAGGAAACTGCAGCTGTCTGAGGCATGTGGTGAGAGCTGCAACCTTGCAGGTCTGATGTAGTCCAGATAAGTTCAGAGGATGCTGATAGCGTGCAACACTGAACATCACTATGGTGGCCGCAGTGCAGGCAAAAAATATGAAAGAACTATGAAGCAAGTGCAATGAGGAGTGATGAGAAGGAGCAAATAGGACAAATGAGATACTGCAGTAAGGTTGTCTGAAAGAGCTGCAACGAGCGAAGCAGATGATCTCTGAATTCACACGAATGAAACTGCAGGCTAAGAGCCCAGATAACGTGTAGATCTAGCTCCCAGTTTGGATTTGTGAGACAGAAACCATCTCTACTTTTAAGATTAGCTTTAAAACCTTTGATAAAGTATATAGTTAGGGCTGGATCAGGTGACACTGAACCCTCCCTTAGTTAAACTTCAATAGGCCCAAGCTGCTGGGGGACTTCCCATGATGCAATGAGCATTTCTTCTTAATTCAACTCTATTCACACTCTGTGTGTTTATATGCTGCTTTGTATTTAATCATTAGTTATTTTTAATCTCCGGCTCTTTTCCGCAGAGTGTCGTTTTTGCTTCCTCCCTCCCCACTCATCCACGACCACTCATGGCACAGCCTCCCTGAGCCTGGTTCTGCCAGGGGTTTCTTCCCATTAAAAGGGAGCCGCTTCCTCATAATGATTAATCTGATTGTTGAAGTTTATTTTTATTGGTTTTAGAGTCTTTACTTTACAACACAAAGCACCTTTACTGTTTACTGGCAATTAAATTTTATCAAATTCAATGACATGCTGATTTAGGAAATCAAATTGACTTCTACGGCATCAGTTATGTCTTTGTGTGTTTGTAATAATCACAATCTTTTGGTATTTCTTGAGTGAATATGCAGTACCCTGTCCTGTCACTGTCTTTTATACAGTGTCTATTATATTATGTCTATTAGTGGTATGGGAAGCATTTCTATGAGGGTTTTTCTAGATCATAAGTAATGCTTGTGTTATATATTTGATAGTATTAGCAGTAATTATCTGTAAATATATAAAATATATAATAAATATATATATAAAGATATCTCTCGCAATATAAGCACAATAACATAACTACTAATTATGATCCGTGAAAACACAATAGAAATGCTTCTCCCACCACTTTCTACCACTCTAGCATTACTTACAACAATCTTCAGCAACATGCAATATTTTGAGTGTATTGCTTGTATTCACAGCACGTGCTGTGTAGAGACAATTCCCTCAGTGATGCATTTCAGGAAAAACCGGGCTCGTTGAACTTTTAAAGTTTGCGCTCCTGTAACAGAAAATCCTCAACATCCCCGATAAATATTCTTCCTGAATGTCTAGAAACGAATTTACTGTCTTTTATTGAATGCTCCGTCCAATTATTAATAAAAAAAATATACTAAGCCTACGAGAAGGCTTGCCTGACAAGCTAAACTCGGGGAAACGAGCACAATGTAAATCTCGCGAGAAGAATCCCAGTGGCGCGAATAAACAACGAGTTTTTCCGCTAACTTGTGGCTGCTGTGACAGTAGTAGTCGCATTAGTACATTTTTTCTCATATTATTCAGTTTTAATTGCTCTATTTTTATTATTAATTTATTTTTAATTCAACAGATATTCTGCGTTTTGGTGAAATTTTGTATTTTTACTGAAAACCATGTCGGACGCTTTGTCTGACGACGGCAGCGACTTCAACCAGGATGACACCCAGGAGGATGTTATGACCCCGGCCGAGCTGATCGCTAAACTGGAAGAAGTAGGCCAGATTATTCCCCTGACGTGCAGACTCTTCACCTCTATTAGATATTCAGCACCGTCTTCACTGTTGTGTCCGTGTGTGTCGCCCACAGGCTTGGCTAAATGAGAAGTTCTCACCGGAGTTGCTGGAGAACAAATCAGAGGTGGTGGAGTGTGTGATGGAGCAGCTGACTCATATGGTAAACTACCCGGGGAATACCTCCTGCTGTGGGTTTCTAATGTTCAGTGGCATGCATGGTTATAGTTGAGTTTCTGAATTGCAAAACAGCAACTGAAACGCGAAGGACTGCAACCTATGACAATGTGCATGACTGATTCAAATGCAGCAGAGGGAAAACTATATTCAGTACTGTGCAAAAGTCTCGAGCCACCTCTCACTTTTTTATGTTTTGCTATGATGTAGTGAAATTGATGCAGAATGTAAGGCAAAAGCAAAGTTAGTACAAGTCTAATGAGCTTGAAAGTCCATATTCCGTATGACCACCTTTATGTTATACACAGCCTGAACTCTCTTGGGCAAGCTTTCTTGTAATTTCTTTAAGTAATCTTTAGGAATTGTTCTCCAGACTTCTTAAAGGACATTAAAAGCTCTTTGATGTCGGCTGCCTTTTGTTCTGTTCTCTGTCAAGATGATCCCACACTGCTTCAATAATGTCGAGGCCAATCCATGACTGATAGTGTTCCGCTGTGTGGGTTTTTTTTGTTTTTGTTTTTTATGTTTGGGGGTTTTTTTTTGTTGTTGTTTTTTTTCCCATCCAGGTATGCTTTTACTGCATTGGCAGTGTGTTAGGGATCATTGCCATGCTTAAAAATGACTTGTTTGGAAAAAAAAACTTGTCTAGTTTGCACAATTTTATTTAATGGTACACATGCTGAGATATACCAAGCTGATTCTCAGTGAGAATCATCTTGTTGGTGTAGAAATATAATTTCATACCTGTAAAATGTTTTTTTTCTTTGGCATTTTTAATAGATTCAACTAAAGGAGTGAAAAGAAAGAATGTGTTTTTTGCTACAGGCTCCCAATAGCAAAGTGCCTAAAGTAGCACGTTAAAATAGCTTCTTTGTTAAGTTGTCTGTTGTTTTTGCAGACGCGTTACTGGCTTTTCCTTCGAATTCGGTGCCTTTTCGTGCTCGGATGATTCATAGGTCAGTGTTAAGTGGCTTAACAAACAAAAATAGGTGCATTCCACCTCTTCTAAACTGTGAATTTTTTTTTTAACCCATAAGAAGCAAAAGATTGTAGAAAAAGACCCATTACAATTCACTAGAGCTCAAAATGCCACTTTATACACACAAATTAATTTATTTTTCAGTGTGAGTTTAAAGAAAGTAATTTCCTCTTCAGTGGGTCAAAAAACATCAAATGTTCAAAATATAGAAGTTGAATTCAGGAATATCTGAGATTTCTTCTTTTTGTTCGTTTACTTGAATTATTACAAAAATGTTTTAATTTCTTCTGTCACCTGACAGATCAGCACTTCATTGCTGGTTTTCTTACTATTTAGTTTCATTAGTATGGATAAATTGATCTATAGGAAGCCCTGCAATTGATATCAAGACTTTGATGGTAATGTCAAATGTGTAATGTGGTGGTTTCAAAATAAAATCTCAAACAATTCAGGGCAATGTGGTTTGCTCTGTGACAAACTACTAACTAAAGCTGCTGCCTGTCAGTAGGACCTTGATTACATTACTATACATCCAGATGTGGAGAGTCATTCATTTCAGATGATTAGGATGGTATTAACACTGATATTCAAACATATCCCAGGGCTGTTGCTTTTCTGGTCATTCTGAGTAGCCCTGAATAAAAGGACCCTTTAATTTCTGACAGTTTTGTCACCAACAGGAGTCCAACTTGCAGCGGGTGAAGAAAGGCGATGCAAAGGCCAGCATCCATCGTATGGAAATAGACAGGATCCGCTACGTTCTCAGCAGCTACCTGCGCTCTCGTCTGCAGAAGGTCGGTTGGGTCGGCGCCACAAAACTGAGTTTTCGCTAAGTTGGTGACATCTGCCTGACCTTTTGTGCTGTTCATGTCTAGATTGAAAAGTATTTCCCACATGTCTTGGAGAGAGAGAAGTCTCGGGGTGAGGGCGAGCCATCTCTGCTGTCGCCTGAGGAGTTTGCTTTTGCCAAAGAGTGAGTGTACTGGAATAAAGTCGTTTAAATCGCTGCGGTTCTTGCAACACTTGGGAATTTTTTTTAAATCACATGCCAACACATCTGGCTTGCAGGTATTATGCCAACACAGAAAGCTACCTGAAGGCTGTAGCACTGAAGCGCATGCCAGCCAATGTACAGACTATGGATATGCTCAAAGCAGGTAAGGTGTCGTTCTGTGTCTAAAATGGTGATACTATTAGCCCATGCAGACAAATGGTGACATTTGCTGTGACATTTTTACTGACCATTGCACTGGATTCACCACTGTGTATCCTAATGTTAGTGCCTGAGCCCTGCCTGGACTCCTTTGTGTTTCTGCGAGTGAAAGAGAGACAGGAAAACATCCTGGTAGAGCCTGAAACGGAGGATCAGAGGTTTGTTTGCCAATATTTCTCTGGATGTGCTATTATTTAGGCATCCAGTAGGCGACAGTGTTGCCTTCTTGCATTCGCTAACCTTTTTCTGTATAGATACTAAACTGATAAAATCTCCACTGTGTCTCTTCTATCAGAGAGTATGTCGTGGATCTCGAAGAGGGCTCTCAACACCTAATGCGTTATCGAACTATAGCTCCACTTGTGTCAAGTGGAGCTGTGCAGTTGATATGAATGCAAAGGTCAGTACCAGTGAGCCTTGACTGAGGCATCTTTGTCATTAACTCAATACTGCCCTCACACCCTCTTCTACAGGCATCTAAAAATTCATTTCTGCAGCTCTTACATAAGCCATGGCTTTGCGGTGACATCTGGATTTATTTTTAGTGCTTACTTTTTTCTCTTTCCCTTTTTTCCCTTCTTGAGTGTTCATTGTCTCTTGGCAACAGATAATAAAAAACAGCATTGAAATTTTAAAGCACCATGATGTGTTTACAACAAATTTTAGTTGCCATCTCTAAACTAAACTACTGTTAACAGTCAAGGGCAATTAATAGTGGTCTTTTATATGTTGCAGGTTGCTTGTTACTTTGGATCCAGGAGACATTCCTGAAATAAAGACTGCACAGAGATCACATCAGGAAGCATGCCCTTCATCTTCATCTTTCATCCAGAATAAGGACTGACTTTTGGGATGTAAATATAGAGATGTTTGCAGCACCATGGGACCAGAATTTAATTCTGTGGGGGCGGGGGACACACAATCGAGGTCACTGCCAGCGGAAACTAAAAGCTGTGGATGAACCCTGTTTACTAAACTAGGTTTTTTGCAGCGCTGAGTTTGTATTTTTGGATCTTTTTAATCATGCCATGACATATGCTTTGTTGTGTAGTACGTTGGTGTGCGTGTGACTGATAAAGACAGCTCTGTCTAATCTGTTTATTCATTACTCTTCATGTTGCTTCATCCAAATGATTCATGTTATTGGATGATTTCTCAGCTGCTCCATAATCGGATGCATCAGATGACCCGACGGTGAAATTTCATCAGTTCACTTGGCATCATAATGCCTTCCATCCTGTGCTCATGCTACATGTGCATGCCTCTTTGCAAGATCAGGGTTTGTTTGCTGTGATTTAAGGACATTCACACTTGAATTAACATGCTTTAATGTCATTGATTATCCTGTTAATGCTCACGTAGCTGTTGTACATCGTGACATTACTCTTTTTCACATGTTGAAAGTTTCCTTTTTGACTTTGCTTTAAACTTTAACCTAAAAGATGTTATGAGAACATTGTTATGTGTTTCAGCGCGAGCAATCAGTGCTTATTGTTTGCCTTCACATAAATTCACCAGTAATTAGAACTAATAAGGGATTGAAAGAGTGGGCTTAGACAGTCGTCTTGATTACTCTCTGTTGCTAACTCTTAAACTGCATTCATAGAAGACCTGGAGAAGAAATGTTACTTGATGTTCTGATTATCACACTGCTGTCATATAGTGTGGGCCTTGACCTGGTAAAACCAGGAACAAATCAAGTTGATTTAGATGTCTGATAGCATACAGTGTGGGGAATGGGCCTGTTATTATTCCTATTAAAATGTTGGAAAATAAAGTAAATATTCCCTCAGGCATCGAAGATAGTTTGAAATGTGAGTTGGAGAAAAAAATAAAATGATTGTGAAAAAAAATTGCATTTATTAAACACTACACCATTTTTTTAGGCTTTGTAAAATCTTGACATTTGTAACAGTTTTTATCATTTCACACTAATTGTAAAGTCATAAAAATGTCCTGTAGTTTGGTGGCAACAGTCTCAGTAAAGATAGGTCTTCCATGTGTGGATATGTATGGAACTTGATATACTCGCATACGCACATGGACTGATTCCTGAATAGCTTCTTCGGCTAAGTGACCAGCCTGCTGAGAGTTGTTTGTAATCCGGCCGCCCTCAGGTTTGCACATGCTGATGGACTGTGGGGCAGTGATTCCTTTAGAGCAGGCGCTAGATAGCAAAGGTTTGGAGCCATGCCCAGGCCTCTGTGGGATCTGTGTCCACTAACAGGTGTGAGAATAAAGGGCAGGATAACCTGGATAGTTTCCATAATGCAGAGTGGAATTACACAAAGAAGACTTTGATGTACGTAACGCAGATCGTCAACACTGGACAATGAATGTGCAAGGTGACGATACAAATATTTAACTTCACATGGTTAACATTTAGGTGTGTTCATATGTTTCTTTCCCATAATTAAATTATTTATTTATGCAAAGTAATGGCAACCTATGAAAACATAAAACTTACTGAAATGCAGTACCACAGGGAGACATAAAGAGAAAAATAGTCACAAGCTGATTGGTCAGGACAGCGAAGAGGGTGGAGTTTACAATATGACATCTAAACTGAGGTGATATAAATGTGTTGTGCCAGATTCTCCTGTGGGGAACAACTGACAACACAACTGACAACACAACTGCAACACGCTACTCATGGGAGATTGTAAGTACATTTTTAAATGTCAGAATTACACACAAAGATTGTTGCATGTTGTCACACACCAATCTTTGTGTACAACTTTTTTTTCTTTTTTAAATACAGATTTTCTTGTAATTGTGACAGATTTTTTTTCTTTTTTCCAGAACTCCAAACATTGAGGACAATATTCCCATCACTCAGCATAGGAATACCAGCATGGAGATGTCCAGTACACCGTAAGCAGACACAACACACACACAAACTGTGCAGATTAGCTTGCACAACTTCTTTAGGGGTTAAATTAAAATTACCATAATATTTTTTATCAGATCCCTTTCACGTTGTGATGCCTTCCTTAAAAGCCCTGCATAAACATGTAATGACACAACTGCGATATATACAAAGATATATTCACATTTCCAGTCAGTACTGAGGTCCACGTGTGTTTCTTGTTAGTGTCCTGCCAGTGGTTGGCTTTGGGTCGATGGCTCGGACAGCCGGACTGCTGGAGATTGCTGTCAGGCTGTGCTTAAACCAGCGTAAACAACTGTGTCCTCATGTCTGGGTTCCCATCCTGAAACCCCAGCGATCCTGCATCCGTCCTCCAGCTTCAGAGCACTTATCCTCTGACATCTTGAGCCAAGTCTTTCCGCCCCATCCTTCCTCACCTTTCCTCGATGACTTGGACGACGGCGATGATGATGTGTTGTTCCCAATCAAGAGCAAACGTGTTGTTTTTGCCGACTCGCGGGGATTGTCTCTAACAGCCGTGCGAGTGTTTTCCGACAAAGAAGAGCAGTCTGACCTCGACCTGCTGCCATCACTGCAGTCTCTGGGCAGCATGACAGAGGATGGCTACAGCTGCACAGTCAGCACCTGCTGCCCAGGAACACAGCTCAAACTGGGCTTCCCGCAGCCATCTGCAAATTTCCAGGCCTTTCGTGCCAAGCTGGCAGAGAGCATGGTCATCTTGGAGAACTGCAGTATCAGCGAGAAGGCCCTCCGGGGTACCGTAAGGGTTAAGAATGTCAGCTACCAGAAGGATGTGCGTGTGCGCATCACCTTTGACTCGTGGCAGAGCTACAGAGACGTGCCCTGCACGTACCTGCAGAAACGCTTCGGAGGACCTCAGACGGACATCTTTGAATTTGACATTACTATTCCTAAAGTGCTAGATGCCAAAAGGAAGATTGAGTTCTGTTTAAGTTATTTGCCAGGAGGGCACAGCGAGCCTTTTTGGGACAATAACGATGGACAGAATTACAGCATTACAGTGAGCGTGAACTCACATCTGTGCCATGGGAAGAATCTAAGTGAAAGGTCATGACTCACTAAACCTAGAAGTGATCCTGTTTTTTTCCCACCTTCGTGTATACTGTATCAGTCCTGGGTGAAGGTTTCGTGTACATTTTTGTGTTTTTCTGTGAAATGTTACTTCTTTTATTTTTGATCATGTTTATACTGCTTAGTAACAGTTCTATATTTTAAAAATGTCTTTAAAACAGATCAGTTTTGGTGTCAGTTCCTTTCACGTTAAGCATCACACACTGTGTCCTGCATTTTGGCCCGTCACCACAGGATGAATTATTGTTGTGCGACAGGGAGGGGATCCCTTTCACTTTAGGCATTTCTGGGATTCCCATATAGGTCAGAGATTACTGGGCAGGGACAAACAGGAGGCCAATAGCAGAAGCCGCTAATCTTAGCACAGCTGCCAAAGAGCGACTGCAGGGAGCTTTGAGAGCTTCCTCATTACCTTTCTCTTATGTTCAAACACTGAACCTCCTCCTAATGGCTTTTACTGTTACAAAGTATCCTACTGTTCTGCAGTATGACAATTTCTTAGTCATAACCTTACATTTAAAGTGAAGCAGGAAAGTATTCAGTGAGGATGCTGGAAACTAACGTTCATGTTTCAGTGTAGTATAAGTGATTAGACTTCATTTTGTAGGAGAAACATGGCAGTGTATGTTGTTTGAGAGGTGATCACAATAAACTGAAATAATCTCCACAGGAAAAAAAAGAAGAAGTTTACATGCCGTCACACCAGCTTTGACTTGTCACAGCAAAGAAAGAGCAGGAGGACTGATGATGGCTGAGTAAGCTATGAAAGTGAGCAAGTGTCCATATTAGAAAAACGTCATCTTGACTATTATTTCCCTACTGCAACAAGTCAAAATGTCAGTTGTGAAAAAAACACATCAAAGGGAAAATGGGCAAAAACAAAAAGAACATCACCATGATGATGCCAGAAAAAACAGTCTTCTTAAGCCTGCTGTGTTTTCAGTGCATTTTTTTTTGTCATGGATGCATGTTCATTGTATTTCCAGCTGTGATTAGGATGGAGTAATGCTATACACACTTTTATAAGTCTTCTAGTTTAAATACACTATCTGGTCCAGGCAGGAGGGAGGAGGGAAAGCAGCACGAGTGCACCCTGAGAGGTGACTCTTTCCACAGTGTTCTGACCTACACATGATGGGCTCAACCATCTTTTTGCATCACAGCGTCTGTCTTGGCTGCAGACTTGCACACTTCAAGTTCTGCGCCAGCGCTTCCCTCAGCGTCCCACGCTGATGTTGCACACTTTGCAGCTCGGGTCTTTCTTGGCATTGGCGGTGGTCAGACTCATAAGCTGGTGCCCGCTGATTTGCTCCACGCTGCCCTGATCCAAGTGAACCGGCTCGGTGAACAGCACCTCGAGGATGACGTCGCTGGCGTGGCAGTACAAGGGCTCCTCCCCGGGTCTCTGAGAGGCAGTGTAAGTCAAAAAGGGGTTGGAAGCCAAGTCCAGCATAGGGAGGCGGGTGCGGCAGAAGGCATCTCCCTCTGAGCCAACAGGGGCAAGCACCAGCACCACATAGTGGTAGGCCGTGTACATGCAGTAGAAGTCTGCAAAATACAGGCAGATGTTGGGGTTCAGCAGGTGTCCAGCCGGGATCTGAAACCGCAGGGGTCCGTACGGGGAGTCTTTGGGAGGGAGCCCTGTATCAAACTCTGTGTTGCAGCTGAAGAAGACTCCATGCAGTTTGCCGCTGATGGGTGAGCCGTGACTCCCACTGGTGTCTTTGAGGGCTGGACGCATCAGACCTCCACACTCCTTTCTAATTCCATACATTAAAAAAGGAAAATGAGTTATTGCACTCCGTTCATATGGGAATGTATAATAAAGAGAAAAAGTGAAGTGCCTACCTGACATAATCAAAGTAGTCTGGGTGCTGGTTGCGATAAAAGACAGAGAATTTCAGCAGCCTCCCCGCTGAGCCCTTGGCCTTGTCGAGAAGCTGCTGTAGGTGCTCCATTGCGTAGTCTGCAAAGTTTAAGTTTTGAAGCTGTGAAACTACTTGAAGTCTACACTACTTTCAAAGGTTAATGACTATCTGGTGCTGAGACAGAATTGTGGGTTGTTGTCTTGCCATTTTTGTGCGCTGCACTTTTTTGTTCCTCTCTTGTATCACTTTGGTCAGATCTCTGATGTGTGACTGCATGCATAATCACTGTTATTTTAGTCACAACACACGAGTGCATGTCTTACCCCCAGTGCAAAACTCCACCACCTGGCTCCACTCTGAGACCAAGTAATCACCATCTGGCTGTCGGACAGCAGTTTGAACAGCAACACAATATTCTGTCCGCGGGCTGAGGAACCAGTGTCCCCTCACTGCCATGGGGAGAGGCACGGCTTTGGCCACCAGCTTGGTCGGCACGTCCTGCAGGATGAAGCAGGAAGCAGGTGACACCAGGGTACAGGATGCAAGCCTTTAACGGTCTGCCGCATGCATCATTTACATTTCAAAGCCGATGCAGATGCAATTGTTAGTCAAGCATTTCCTTCCATAAACTTTGCCTTTATTAGTGTGAGATTCCATTTTTAAGCCCCAGCTGCTGTAACTAGGATACATCTAATCAAAACAGCAGCTTCGTTTTGACCAAGGCCTCTAAGCAGCACAGCTAATTACTACAGGCTCAGAGGTCCATATATCCATAGCAACATCTCTGATGCAAGTTTGTTTGTGCCTCTTCGTGTATCAGAGAGAAATCATATCCTCCATCTAAGAAGAGCTCGCTCAGCCTGCCTTGATTTCACAAAAGCACTTTTTAGTTTGTGAATGCGTGCTGCAATAATATGCCATAATTACAGTCGGCATTTTGCATCTGCGGAGATAGCAACTGTTTCTTTTCATTATCATTATTTCAGGCTACAGGCATGCCATCAGTATAACTATTAAAAAGAACACGAGAAAAAAAGGGAAGAAAATTTAAAAAATGATTGGAAGGAAAAAATACGTTTTGAAATGTATAAATAGAGAATAAGGCTTGTGGTGGCTTTGGATGTGTGGAGCAGGCAAGAGGGAATGCATAGCTGTTGAAGTCTTTGGAGTTAGTAGGGTTTCATCATTAAGTTTAAGTTTAATTATGCCACAGTTTATTTTTAATGTCTGAGTAATAGCTCATAGTGCTGGCGGGGGCACAGAAGTGACCCTATGTGATAATGACTTCTCTAAAAGCCATCTGGGGTCAAACGTGCTGGAAGTGCTGGTAGAAGTTCATCATCATTTGGGGCTGCTTTGTTACCACAGTGCCTGTCAGCTTGCAGACACTGAGGGAAAAAATATTAATTTGAAAGCGGACCAAGAAAATTTCCATTTGAATTTCAGGACAGAAGTCAATATGAGAGCGGACTTAACAAGATGATGATCAACAGCAAGTTAATGAACCACAGAAAAGCTGCAGGTTTCAGAATGGCCAAATCATGACTTTAGCCCACTTGAGATGTGACTGTGACCTGAATAGAAGATGCACAATCATGAAATCTCAGAGTCCACAAAGGCCTCACAAGCAGCTACAGGAAATGAGCGATGAAGTTTTCGCTGGTAAAGGAGATAAAACAAGTTCATGAAGTGAAGAGTTCACAACTTTTTCCGCCTTGCACTGTAAGATGTGACTCAGCACTTCAGGTACAGATATGAACTGCTGTTGTGTTGAGTCATGTTATGTTTGTCTTTAATTGGGACGTCAGTGCTGAATGAAAATCAGACCGGGCTGTATGAGTAACATAGAGGTTCTGGTAACCACAAAGGAGTTCACCAGCTTCTGTGGAACTGCACACTGCATGAGTATTTCTAAAATTCATCCAAGTCAGCAATCTATCTTGCTCACACTGAAAAGTCTGCATAGCTGGAATAATGTTTAGATTAACTTAAAGTGGAACTAAGTTCAACAGGAGTTCCCGCCGTTCTGTGGGTCTGAGCCGCTATCATGGCTCAGAGCAAATGAGGATATGTCTTATATATCTAATATGACCCAGAGAGAGCAGATGGAAAGTAGCTGGTAGCTACACATCTCTTCCCTATGCTCAAGATTAATAGACTCTGACCAACATTAAAGATAAAACTAAAAAAAGATTTGTTGTCACATTATATCTGCGTTTCATGAAATCTTTTAAATTAATGAATTTAACCATGCACACGGGAAGGAATTAACATGAAAATACGTCTCCATGCTGCAGCTGAATTTGTCAGGTTTTGTCCACTTTCAAAAAAATATATAATAAAAGAAACAATGTGCAAGTGAGTCACTGGCCCGAAGCTGTTGACTGCACACATTTTCCTTTTCGCTTGTATTGGAAGTGACTGAAAGGGCACAACCACAGTTTTCTGTGTTCCGAGTAACAACGTGTAAGGCAGTCATCTGCTCAGCAAAGCAGACTTCGATGAAAATCAAATGATTTCCTGCCTCGTTCGTGCTGCCCGCTGTTAATTAGGAAATGACGCACAGTAAACGGATGATGAAAACGAGCACTGTGACCGGTGTGAATCTGGAGCATGAGTCTAGATGACACCAATACGGAGCAGGCTGCCTTCGGGGAGAAGGTGGGGGAAAGGTATGTGAGGTCATGCTGGAATTACAGAATGATCAGACCCTGTGTTTGAAGCGGTTGGGGTCCCTGTTGGCCTTGCGGCTTAAGTCGATGAAGAAGTGTGTGGCTCTGGCCGTGTCCTCGGGGGTCATATCCCACATGATCCGGAAGGAGTCGCAGGTCACCTCACAAATCTGGATATTACAGGGGGTCGAAAGGGGAGCATCCATGTCTGTAATCTGCCATTAGAATTAGAGATAAAAGCACTGAGTTAGATTGTAATAAGGGGATGTAATACTGGTGCCCCAGATAGGGGTGGGGGTGGGGGATATCTGCTAAGAGATTAAACCGTGCCACTGTACAACAGTTCAAAACAAAACACCTCAGCTGAATGAAATTAACCTTTCATTTAGAGATCTGTGTCCAAGCTCTTTCTTCACTGCCCCCCCCCCCCCCCCCCCCCACCCTTAACTGACATTTCCCATCATTGCACAACTCGATACGCTCCCAGCTGAGTGACTGGCCCCTGTTCCCCCCCTCCTGCATTTCATAATCCACCTACAGCAGTCTCTCAGCAACCACACGTCTCGCTGCCTCCCTCAATCTTCTCCTGTAATTCGCAAGGAAGGGGTCACAAACAAAAACCTTTCCGCACCCGTCAGCAGGCATCCAAACGTAAAAGGGAAAACTTTCTAAACATTTCTGTCTCCTTGCTGATATCTGCTCCTTTTCAAAACTGCAAGCGACGCGACTCCTTTCAGCTCAAGGAAAGCAGGGAGGTTTAAGCATCTGTAGCAGGTGATGTATGATCATATTTCTTGAGCTGCCCATCAGCAGTTCGATCTAGGCTGCTGCACATAGCCTTGAGTGTCAGGCTGGGAGCAATCTGTTGGCCAGCCTGTGTTTGTCCCATTAACTGTCACCTACCCTCCTCTTAAATGATGGTAACTCTCTTCAGTGTGTCCACAGTGCTCCTGTTTATCCCAGCTTGCTTGCAGTTTTCATCAGTCTAGTGTTACTGCAATAGTCTCCTCCACAGCTACAGTATATTTACTGATCTCTTGCAGTATTTTCAACACCAAAAGCAGCATTTTGCATATTTCTCTTATTAGCCCTGGCACAGTGAGCACGTGGCAAATATGTGTTCAAAAATAACTCCCCCCGTTGTGCTCCCTGTGATCCTACAAATTGCCTGGTTTAGAGTCATTGTCTGATTGCCGGGTCTGCTAAGGTGCGCCCCACCCGTCAGTGTGATGGACAGGCTGCGGTAGCTCATTAAAACCTGTGAACTGTGAAATTTGTGCGATGGCTCGTTCACACGGGCAACCGGGGCAGGGAGCCGCACCGTGCACGTGCAGTTCCACGCGTCTGTTTTCCAGCTGCTGTTCTCTTTTCTTGCCATAGTGTGCCTTTTTTTTTCAGAGATAGAAACTGGGGCAACAGAAGATTCTCTCAGGACAAGTCATCAAAGCTCCCCGTGCGTCTGCATATGCTCCACTTTTGGATGGCAGAGATGTGAACACAGTTCAAATTCAGGTTGTTATACCATTCACACAATTACATTTCTCTCACTTAGAAAAAAACACACCAGTGTGAGCCAATTATCTCCACCACATTACCAGCTTTAACAGACAGCTGCTCCACATAAGGCAATGTGGTCTAACTAATAATTATTATGAGTACACATCATAACTCATAATTCATCTAGAAGTGCATAATTAGGCTACAGTTCACATCTCTGGCTGAAGTACATAACACACACGCAGATGTTGTGCTGTAATCATGCATATGGAGCAGGGCATAGAAAGCAGCTCTCTGGTTCAAAGCTACGTTTCTTCTTCTTCTTCTTTGAGGAGAATAGTTTAAAAGACATTTACATAGCTAGGCGAGAGGGGAGGAAAAGGCGCAACCTTCTCGCTTTAGTTCTTAAACTGGGATGCTGAAAAGGCAGTCGCCGGGTATGAAAATGGAAATATTATCTCTTCGTTAAAGTAGTTTGAAGCGATGCACAGTTGGCACTGACATTTACCAGAATGACGCCCAATCTCTTTACACGAATCAGTCAGGGCTGCCATGTGAAATGTCCTCGCAGTCGCACGCAAAATGTCATTGGTGGGATTTAATAAATACCCAAAGTTGGCAGGGGGGAAAAATGCATGTTGACACCAAGAGAATAACAATCTGTAAATAAAACTCCAGCATCTGCTGCATTCATCTGACTTCATGTCAAATATATTTGGAGAAAACACACACACACACACACACACACACACACACACCCAGGATAAGATCATTTGATGTCAACAACTTGTAAATAGACTCGTTTAATAAATTGATTCATTTTCTGGGACTCAGAATAATGTAATGTGAAGAATAATGTAAAAAAAATTCCTTACTTGTATGAGGCTCAAATTTGAGATGGTAGAAGGTCGTCTTATTTCGCTTTCTAATTGCCTGCTATCGTTCAGCCGATGATAGATCCTCCAGGAAAACTGATTAGGAGGTGAAACGAACACACAGCCTCCTCTCTTCCTCTTTCTCCGTCTGTTTCTCTCTCTCTGTGTCACACAAACACTCTAACCCCCCACCTCCCACTTCCTGCCTCCCTCTCTCCCCCCCCCTCCCAATCTCATTTTTCGCTCTGGGCGCTGCACGATGATAACTTGACTCCTCTGCACCCATAAAGGATGAATTAAAAGCTGAAAGAAGGAAAGGGGGGATAAAAAAAGAGAGAAGATTTTTCCAGTTGCAGTGTGACCGCAGCGAGACACTCAGTGTACCTCGGCAGCATCGGAGCTCTCGCCAGCCAACCGTGCGCAGCACATCACATCACTCGCTTGTAAATCTGCCCCGAAGCACAAAATCCAAATATACTCTAATCTGAACACTGAACTGCCAACATAAATGTCACCTCTCAGATATGGAGAAAGTCTGGGCTCTGGGAGTCTGAAGGTAGAAAGAATAACTGCTTTTTGCGCACTCAACTTGCCACACATTATTCTAAACAAATTACACTGTGAGTGGTGGCCCATAAAATTACACAGAGTCCTGTCAAGACCTCAAAAAACATACATGTGCCAACTGTCATGCCATATGGACCAACTCCACAGGGCATCTCCTTCTGGCCTATTCGGAGGTGGGGGATGCCACTATCTAAGTCCTGAGTAATCAGATTTCCACTTGCATTCATTTTCTGTGGGATGTTTTTGTTGTTTTTTTTGTGCTTGTTCGACCTCACTGGACAATTTAATTTAGGATTGCATCAGAGATTAAAGAGACCCTCCCCAGATTAATGCATATAATCTGCTACTAAAACAATAGACATGAGTGTAGGCTAAAGAGAGATAACAAAGGGATGAATTCATAGTGCTAGTGAAGTCCTTTCACTGTGTTTTATTTCGAAAAAAATGACAAAGATATAGTGCCTTAATTCCACACACTGTGTGGCATATTGAAAAGCTTCATTTATTTCCAGACAGCCACAGATAAGTGATACCCCTAGAGTATAATTAAACTGCAATCATCCATCATTAGTCATGCCATGACAGCCTCTGTCCAAATAACCTTCCCTGCTTCAGAAATGGGAATAACCAGTTTTTTAGGAGAGCAGTAGGTGTGCGTGTAGAAAAAGCAGAATCTGGCCCCATGTTATGGTTACAAATTGGCATATTTGAGTTGTGTTTTTAAAACAAATATCGTAAATTTATTCTAGACTCATTCAAGTATTTGCCGAGAGGTCCTTCCCTTATCAAAGGGACCAGGCACTGTTTGACCCAGGTTACCAAAAGTCTGTGGCACCCCAGAATAATGTGTTACACAGATGTTCAGTCCGCATACTGGGAGAATCTGTGTCCACCAAATTATGAACAAACGCCATAAAAAGTTTTATTAGCAACTTGGCATTTTCTCTGAATAGATGAAATATTCTCAGCACATTTGCAAAACTCGAATTACACATTACGTGTTATATGTAAAGACTGTTAATCCTCATGTGGCCACATGGGAGCTATACTGATATAAATAGTGTGATGTTCAAAATCTTAAACTAAATTTGGGAACCCAAATTCAGTATAATGCAAAAACAGAAGCTGTATAATTTGTATCAACCTTGAAAGTCAATATCTGGAATGAACATTTTTATTCTTCAGCACAGTCTGTTAGGTAGTTTCATTGTAATTTATTTAGTCTTCAGGAATAGCTCTCCAGGATTCTGGAAGGACATCCAAAGCTGTTCTTTGGATGGTGGCTGCTTTTTGTTCCATTCTCTGGCAAGATGATTCCACACTTCTTCAGTAACGTCTTGTTTCTTCAAGACACGACTCTTTGAACTCGTCTGCAGTAGATAGTATTTTAAGTATGCCACTGAACAGGCTGAATCGGGGGGCCAGCTCTGTTCTAGGATGCCCTCTAGACCCAGGGGAGGTGGTGAGTGACAGGAGAATGGTGGCTAAGCTGTCATTCCTGTTGGACAACATCTCCCACCCCATGCAGGAGACTCTAACAGCACTGAACAGCTCCTTCAGTGGCAAGCTGCGGCACCCCTCTTTCCTTCCCACTGCTGTCAGACTCCACAACAAAGACTTCGCAGTATTTTATTCTGTTGTATATAGTATCTTGTTCTTATTATCTTATCCTATTCCAGGGTTTTTCTTATTTTTTGGTACTGTAACTGTGCACTGTCCACTTTCTGCTGTGACACAACAAATTTCTGACATGTGGGACTAATAAAGGTTATCTTATCTTATCTTATCTTATCTTATCTTATCTTATCTTATCTTATCTTATCTTACTTCTTCAGCCTTTCACTTGTCCAGTTACTCAAATTTCTTAAGGACACACTCCACACCATGTTAAGATATGCCAGGTTGTCACCTTATACTTCTTTGGGAACCACATTGCTGACTCCCAATAATAGTATTTTATGTTTATCAAACTGTGTTATGTTTGGCATATTTTGTAGATTCAACAAAAGAAACAGGAACTAGTAACAAAGTACCTAAAGACACAATTTAAAATTTAATGCCAAATGAAACACGATTCTTTGCTAACTGGTCTGTTATGTGTAAACACAATAGTGGTTCAAGTGTTTTGGCTACAAATCTCCAAAAAAAAGAGAGCTTTGAATCACCTTCAGAAAGCCCAGGAAACTCTTGCTCTAGACTGCTTAAAAATTAGCAGAAAGTCTGGCTTCTTGGAAACAAAATATAAAGAAATGAGGGGTGAGTCAAGACTTTTGCATGGACCAAATACCAAATTTACAATTTGGTATTATTAGTCTGTCCTTTCCTGCTCTGTCTTTCTCTCATCCTTCTCTGCATCTTCTATATTATACATTCTATATTATGTATTTACACAATTACAGGTCAGGAGAACCTTTTCACACCCTGCTGCCTAAAATGAAGTTCAATTATATAATCTAGAACAGTATTATATTATGAGATTATTAAGGGATCTTAATAAATTTCAAAGTGATTCAGCTGTGTTCGACCTACTCACAGCTGCGCATAGGAGCGAACAACGGCCTCTTCCGTTTACTTATGATTATGAGCATCAGTGAATAGCTACTGCAGATCATCGCATTTGGTGTGTTTTATAACAAAGCATATTTATATGTCAGTAAAATAACATTTTTCATATATATACATAAGTCGATCTAAATGTATTAATGTACGCCGGTCTATCGAGTTCCGTGGTGAACATGCGTATGTTTCTGCGCAGGTTTGATCCACCTGAACTGAGTGGACGGTGACAAATGCGGAAGTGTCATGGTGTCGTGCTGCAGAATCATCAACACTGTCATGCAGTGTCCCACACAGCACTGGTAGAAACAGTCTGTAATGACTCTGGGGTTTTGGATTAATATTTCATAAGGACGTCAGAGGGACAATAACGTAAGTAGGCGAGAAAGCACAGCATATGAAAAGTTCGTCCTGAAAGTTAAAACAAAGTCTCCCGTGTCATTGTATTTCACTGGAATGTGGCCACGTGTTGCTGAAGTAGTCTAAAATCATTTCAAAGAATTAAAATGTGTCTGCAGGATCTCTGTTTATAGTGATACAATAACGTGTCAGTAATTTATGTCACAGTGTTATAAGCGCTACTTTAGTAAAAACACAAAAAGTAGAAGCTCAGATTTACATTGTTGTCTGTGTTCAGAACAAAAAGATAATGTATATTACAACGAAATTAATAAGTACATACTACATGAATCAATTATGTCAACAGTATGTTCTGCGGTCTTATAGAGCAGGGTATATATCTATATTCACTCTTTAAAATCTGAAGTCACATTTAAACATATAATACTATATAATATAAACATTTAATCCTTTTTAACATTAAGATTTTAATTTAAAAAAAATAAGAAAATTCTATTTCAGCTTTCATGCTGCATTGGACCAATGGGACAAGCTGTACCATTTAAAAACAAAAATAAATAAATAAACCAGTAGCTAGTTTAATTGAGTTCTTTTTCTAACTTCGCTCGGTGTTTCACTATGGGAATCGCCTCGGCGTGACCAACTACGGAAGCTCCAATGACACCACGTCTGTCTATGACAGACCTGTCGAGCCGTGCTCAGGGCTCCGCCCCCTCGTACTAACACGGCCGACCAGCTCCTCCTAACTCATTCTTGCTTTCTTCCCGTGAGAAACTACTTTGAGCTCCCTCAGCGCATCCAGGCTAACTTGATTAGCTGCTTAACAGTTCTCAGGCGTCCCGTGTAGGAGTACGTCGCCGAACGCAGTTTTTCCGGTTCCAGTTTGGATCGTGCTGAGTAAGTCCTTCGAAAGAAGTGTACTTAGAGTTGCACTGTGGAACAGCAACCGCGTCAGGCGAGCTGTCCCAGCGGTTCCTGGTTTTAGTTAGCGAGGTAGCCGACGTTGTGTGACTCGGGCTAACGCGTTACGGCGAGCTGTTCGTTCAGTGTCCGGCTAGCATTAACTTGTTAGCAGGCCACGAACCACATTAGCGTCTCACTAGCATTAGCTTGTTGGTCGACGTAGGGTTCGGTTAGCATTAAGTTGCTAACGATATTGGCTAGCGGAGTGCAGCCAACGTGTCACGACGAGCTGACTCCCGCCGCGACTAGATCGGATTTAACACCCGCTGCTAGTCCTAGTTACTTACGGGCTAACGTGTCGAGACGAGCCTGGTGTAGCCTAGTCTCACCCCTTTCCGCTAACCATGTCTACGGCTCCTACTCCCGCCAAAAGGTCGGAGCCGAAGGCTAAAGAGGCTGCATCCCGCCCGTGCCCCGCATCATGCGGTGCCACCATCTCGGGCAGGGACCCTCATCCAATGTGCATCGTCTGTATGGGTGCCAAGCATGCTCAGGCTTCACTGGCGGACCCTCAGGGATGCCCACACTGTGCTTTGATGCCAGAGAAAGTCCTGGAAAGGAGGCTGAGAGTAGCAGTAACGAACAGTCAGGACCCCTGCCTGTCGGCTGCTACTGCTACGAGCGATATCCGTCATCCGCGAGCCTCCACAAGCTGGGCGGACATGATGGAAGAAGAGTCCCCGCTCATGCCCCCATCGTTCGAGGACCTCCTCGATCAAAACGTGGGCGAGCCGGGTGGCGAGGACGCGGAGGGCGATGCCGACTCCGACCTCCTCGACCTGGAGGACATGGATGAGGAACAGGAGGATGACTCTACCTTTCCTCCCCAGCAGTCCAGGCCACCGAGTGGGGCTGAAGTTGCACCCCTGGTGGACAGCAATTTGTACGAGGTCTGTAAACGGGCTGCTGCCAAGCTAGGCATCCCATGGCCAGCCGCCCAGGATGCCGAAGGGGCAGAACGTGACTTGTATGACGGCAAGAGGCTCCCACCAGCCTTGCCGCCATCAAAGCAGCTTCTGCCAGCAGTCCCAGCCTGCATGAAAGAAATGAGTCGCTATTGGTCAAGCCCTTTTAAAAGCAAGCTTCCGACCAAGGGCTGCTCTAAGCTTGAGATCCAGGGGATGGGTGAACTGGGGCTGACTGAACCCCCAGCAGTGGAGCCTTCAGTGGCGTATCACCTTCACCCTAACCGCAGGGCAATCTCAGCTTCTTCTAGCATTTCTTTGCCCAACAAGATAGATCGCCTCACGGCATCTATTTATCAAAGGACATACAAATATGCTGCACAGTCAGTGTGCTCGCTTAATGCAGTCACACTGCTATCAGCATATCAGGCAGAAATTCTGGAAGACATGGGCCGTCAGCTTGACTCTGGTTCCCCGAACCCAGCCCTCTGGGATGAAATCTGCGTGGTTAATGATCTCATTCTTCGCTCCTCCAGGGGAGCAGTCCAAGGGTGTGGTCGCGTTATGGGCCTTGCAGTCTCGGGTGAGAGAGCCTTGTGGCTAAACCTGTCAGGCCTGGGTGATGCTCAGAAGGCTGAGGTCATGGATGCAGCCTATGACCCAACCAAGGGTCTCTTTGGCCCAGCCCTGGAGAGAATGAGAGAAACAAGCACCCGCAGAAAGCAGGAGGGTGAAGCATTCAATCTCTGCTTACCCAGAAAACCTAACTCTCAGCCCCAGCAGGTGCCAAGAGCTGGCTTTGCAGCAACAGCAGCAGCTGCGAGAGGGAGACAGAGTGGGGTCAGAATGCAGAGAGGAGCAGGAGGCCAGCAGGGTGCCCACCAGGCCAAGGTAGAGAACCGAAGACCTTGGGGCAAGCATTCCTTTGCAGCAGTTGCTGCAAAGAACAAGCCGTCACACCCCGGAGAGGGAAAAAAGAAGCGGTCAGCCTAGCACACCTGCAGCATTCTGTGTCACCCCTCTTTTCTTCCCCAAAGAGAAGGAAGGTGTTAGAAGGGGTAACCAAATCACTCCAAAGTTCAGGGTCTCCGGAAGTTTCCAGTTCACCAGGAGCACCCTCTCAGTCTCCTCCTCCAGTTCAGGGAGGACAGACTTGTGGACAAATGGCGCAGTGTCACCAAACACTTCTAAACACTCTGTCTGTGTCACCAAGCGCTGCCCAGAGTCACCAGACACTTCACTGTGGTTTGGGGGTAACAAAAGAAATAAAACGTGCATTTCTGCAGCCAGGCAGTTTGCCAAGGGCAGAATGTCCCCCCAGTTTCAAAATAAAAACAAAAGAAAATCACTGCAATTATGTGTTCCCAGCTCACGCTCTTCCCGAGGGGGAGAGCCCCAACTCCTTCCGGGAGACAGGGGTGACGTCACGCTACCGCTTCTTCAGAGGCCCACTCGCAGAGCGGCTGGAGCGGTGGCGCGCATGCGCAGTTCATCCCTGGGTCTTGTCAACCATTTCCCATGGTTACAGACTACAGTTTGCGGCAAAACCACCGAGATTCGGCGGAGTGTCAGCTTCTGTGGCCAGTCGCGATTCAGCGAATGTGCTGGAGGAGGAAATATCCTCCCTGTTACACAAACAGGCGATCGGAGCGGTTCCGAGCGAAGAAGCTCAGCAGGGCTTTTACTCCCGCTATTTCCTCATCCCGAAAAAGGATGGAACGTCGCTCCGTCCTATTCTGGATCTGCGTGTGTTAAACAAGCATTTGAGAAAGTACACGTTCAGAATGCTCACACACAAGACGCTTTGTCGCTCAATTCACACAGGCGATTGGTTTGTTACAATTGACCTATCAGACGCATATTTTCACATCGCCATTTATCCTCCACACAGGAAATATCTCAGGTTCGCTTATCAGAGCGTAGCGTACGAGTTTCAAACTATCCCATTCGGGCTATCCTTAGCTCCGAGGGTGTTCAGCAAATGTGTGGAGGCAGCGCTGTCTCCGTTAAGGAACAGCGGCATCAGAATATTTTCTTACATAGACGATTATCTAATATGCTCACGATCGCGCGAGCAGGCGATCAAAGACTCCGAGGTGGTGGTGAATCACTTCACGGAGCTTGGGTTCACTATCAACCTGGAAAAGAGCCACTTGGAACCCGCACAGTTTAGAGTATCTGGGGCTCAGAATAGACTCCATCTCTTATCGTATCGCACTTTCAGAGCGGAGGATCGCATCCTTCACTCACTGTCTTTCCCGTTTTCAGCTGGGGAAAGTCGTGCGGTTCCGACTCTGTCTTCGCCTCCTCGGCCTCATGGCCTCGGTGATATCGGTGGTACACTTGGGGCTGCTTATGATGAGAGATTTTCAGCGGTGGGTCGCTTCTCTGCAGCTGTGCCCTCGCCGACATCTCAGTCGTGGTGTAAAAATAACGCAGCCGTGTATTGCGGCTCTCCGGCCCTGGAGGAGCCCGACAGCTCTCGTGGCGGGGGTACCGCTCGGGGCAGTATCATCCAGGGTGACGCTGACCACAGATGCATCCCTGTCAGGTTGGGGTGCAACTATGATGGGCAGAGCAGTGAATGGCGTTTGGTCACAGAGACTCACTCTGAATCACATAAATGTGCTGGAGCTCCGCGCGGTGCTCCTAGCCTTAGGGCATTTTCTGCCGTATCTCCGGGGTCAACATGTTTTAGTGAAAACAGACAACTCCACTGTAGTTGCTTATATCAACCGCCAGGGCGGCACCCGTTCCCGGCAGCTACACAGGTTAGCCAGGGAAATAATTATGTGGAGCAGCACTCGGCTCCTCTCCCTTCGGGCAACTCACGTGCCAGGAATTCTGAACAGGGGGGCGGACCTCCTGTCCAGAGGAAATCCACTGTTCGGAGAATGGAGGCTTCACCCACAGGTGGTGGAGCAGATTTGGCAGAGATACGGCCGGGCTGCCGTAGATCTCTTCGCCTCATGAGAAAACACACAGTGCCCCCTGTTTTTCTCCCTGTCAGACGCACACGCGCCACTGGGCGTGGATGCGCTGGCCCATCCTTGGCCAAAAACTCTGCTGTATGCTTTCCCTCCCCTCAGCCTGATCTCCCCAACACTGATCAGAGTGAGGGATCAGGGGCTGTCTCTGATTTTAATAGCTCCACGGTGGCCATCCAAACACTGGATAGCAGAAATCATCCAGCTTCTGGTGGACGAGCCATGGCCACTCCCCATCCGCAGGGACCTTCTGTCTCAGGCGCGGGGGGAGATATACCATCCCCATCCAGACCAGGTTGCTCTCTGGGCCTGGCCCGTGAAAGGTGGAATTTGAAGGCAGCAGGCATGCCTCCGAAGGTTATTGAAACCATTCAGAATGCCAGAGCCTCCTCCACCCGTTCCATTTACAGCAGTAAATGGCGTGTTTTTGAAGAGTGGTGCCATGAAAAGCAGATTATCCCTTTTCAGTGTTCAGTGGTGGAGCTGTTGTGTTTTCTTCAAGACTTGCTGGACAAAAGGAAAGCTTTTTCCACTATAAAGGTCTATTTAGCAGCTATTTCAGCCTGCCACGTGGGGTTTGGTGATAAACCTGCTGGGCAGCACCCCCTTGTAGGTCGCTTCATGAGAGGAGCGCGTCGAACGCTCCCAGTTTCTAGACCACTGGTCCCTTTATGGGATCTGTCAGTCGTTTTAGACGCCCTCTCCCACCACCCCTTTGAGCCTATTGGGGCAGTGGGGTTGAAGTTTCTCTCTCTTAAAACCACTCTGCTGTTGGCTCTAACCACAGCCAAGCGAGTTAGTGAATTACAGGCTCTGTCTATTCACCCCTCTTGTTTCACTATGGGAATCGCCTCGGCGTGACCAACTACGGAAGCTCCAATGACACCACGTCTGTCTATGACAGACCTGTCGAGCCGTGCTCAGGGCTCCGCCCCCTCGTACTAACACGGCCGACCAGCTCCTCCTAACTCATTCCAAGCAGATTTCTTTCCGTGCCTAAGCAAGGAGGGAAGTGTTGGTGAAACACCTCACTCTGTTATCAAAGAACCAGGGATTACGTTAAGTAACCCAACGTTCTACAACATACTTCTAAATTGGAAAAATAAAGCTCCCCCAACTCACTCTGCCTTGTTAAGAGACACAATGTATCATTTACAGTTGGAGAAAATTACATTTTCATTGAGAGATAATGTTAAACAGTTTTTAATGTTAAACATTTCATTTGTTCTACAGACAGGCAACCCAACATTTAGCTTCATCATTATTAGGATTTTTATGCGTGATATCTGTTTGTAGACTTATATAATTGTATGTAATTATACATGTATATTGTATATTGAGGTAGGATCAAATGAGTTTACCTTTAAGTCTGTTTGTACCAACCCTTTCTTTATCTCATTATTGTTTAAAGTGTATTTTGTTGTTATTTTAGTCATGTTCAAAATAAATCAATCATTCAGTGGAGAAAGAAAAAAAAAAAAATATATGTCTCATTTTCAAGACCTATTCTACTTACCAGTTCCAGTCTTTGTGGAAGTAGAGTTTAAAATGTGCTAAGAGGCATAAGTACCAATGTAAAAATGTTCATACATAAAGTAAATATAGCTAAACAGTTAAGAGTAATCAATAGGCAGTAGCAGTAAGTAGCCTTGCAAGGCCAATTTGGCCATGTCCACATAGTGTGATTGGTAATCTGATCCAGGACTGTAACCATTGGCAATCGGCATGCTGACTGTTGAAATGTATGTTATATATAAATATGAGAATGTTATAAGAAACAATGTTAATATTTGTAATATCCATCCCATGGTCGATCCCCTGCCTTTGCCCCAATTCAGGATGTCGGACGCAGGTTCAGGCGACCCTGCTGGTCGGGTGCCGACTCCTGGAGGGAGCGGTAACAAAGGACTCCTGATGAGCCGTCGCCCGTCAGCTGGCATCTCTCCTGGCCGCCTCCCCACGATGCGATCCAGAGACCTCACATTAGGAGGAGTGAAGAAGGTCTGACATGCCTCTGTTTCACGAACTCACTCGCTTCATTTAACAACAACAACAGAAAAAAAAAGCGCAAATGGATACTTTAAATGAATACATTTGTTGTCTCATCTCTTGCATTTATCGTTCTTCTTTTTACTCTTTAGAAAACGTTTACACCCAACATTATTGGCCGAAAAGTTAAAGAAGAGTAAGTTCCCGAAGCGCTAAATAAATAAAGTGCAGACATCCAAAGCCAGCTGTTTCTTTGACTGTTATTTTCTCACACTAGAACAAAAGTTGAAGATGGGCAGAGGAGAGAGAGGAAGGAAACGGATCGAGGTCGGGGTCCCAGAATGAGAGGCAGGGGCCGAGGCCATCAAGAGCTCATCCAGTCGCACTCCATTTTTGAACAGGGGCCCGGAGACATGATGATGAAAAAGAGAGGTGGGAGACCCGGTGCTCCTCACGCATCGTTTACGTGTGTGTCTTACAGAGTCTCTATCGCACCAGCATAATTCTGTGTCACCCACACACACAGGCGGCTATGAAAGCGAGAGAGACGCTCCAAGCATGGGACCCTCGCCCATCATTAATATCAAAAAGGAAAAGCGAGAGACCGAGGAGGAGACCAAAGAGATCCTGCGCAAGCTGGAACGAGACAACGTGAGTCTCTTGGTTTTCACTCGTCTTTGTTTGCGTAACTAAATACGTACAATTTCATTTATATAGCACCTTTAGAATAAGACCTAAGGGACTTGCTTGGGTCATATAGCTGTAAAACATTCACTGATGTAACCTGGTTCTAGTCCATGATGAGCTCTAGTCAGAACGACAATCTTGAAATGGGCTCCGAGTTCAGCGGGGAGCCGGTGCAGCTGGATCAACAACGGTTTAAATGTATTTAGAAGATTTAGTCTGAATCCTCGCTGCAGGTTTTTGAACAACCTGCAGATGTTCCATGGGGTTTTTGCTTAGACAAGTAAAGGATTATATCTTTTTCCCAATGCTTATTGTGTTCTTTTAGTTTGTGGATGATCCCTTCCTGCGGAGTGAGAAGAGGAGCTGCCCTGTCCAGCTCCCCCTCGCTGTGTCAGGATGGGGATTCAAGGATGAATTTAGTGACGCTTCTATTAAAAATGAGAAGAAAGAGGAGGATTGTGAACCAATGGAGCCTGCAGCTGAAGGTAAATGTTTATACCTGCGTTGGACTCAGAACTTGTTTAATTTCCTTTGCAGCATCATGAAATTAATCGTAACTTTGTCTTCAGTGAAACAAGAGCCAGAGGAAATTGAAATAAAGAAGCCCGAGGCAACTTGCAGGCCTCCTCCTCTCCCCGAGCCCGAAGTACTCCCTGACCTGCTGCACAGATGGAGTCTGAGCAAAGTGGAGGAGCTTTTCTTCATTCAGCTACCAGACTCGCTGCCCGGCCAGCCTCCCACAAAAGAGCACAAGCCGGTGAAAACAGAGGTGCAGTCAGAGGATGGGCAGTCTGTGCTCCTGAAAACAGAATCAGAGGTAAGCATACAGCTGGGGTCCAAGTTTAAGTCCACGATGTCGTCGTGTTCTTCTGAGTAGGTGGTGTTTTTATACCAAACAGGAGGAGAAAGCTGAGGACAACAGCTGCAATCTGAAGGATCTGCGGGAGGGTGTTGTGGGAAAGATGCTGGTACGCAAGTCTGGCCGAGTGCAGCTCATACTGGGGCAGGTGACGCTCGATGTGTCTCTAGGAACATCCTGCTCTTTCCTGCAGGTACAACACAAATTTATTTCTTTGAGGATTTTTTATGTCTTTTTCTGAGTAATGTATTTATTTCCATCTTCCAACATTCTCCTCCGATCTGTTGTATTTGCACGATAAAAACATTTCTGACGCGCTTTTCCTTCCATCCCTTCTATTCACAGGAACTTGTCTCTATCAATACAGAGGGGAAAACGGGTAACTTGACTGTATTAGGGAACGTCAAACACAAAATGGTTTGCTCACCGGACTTTGAAGCTCTGCTGGAGAGCAGTTCTTGATGCTCATCAGAGGAGCAGGCGACTGATCCTCCTCAAGTCCGATGGACACTTGCGGAGAAGTTGACAAAAGGCTAGATACTACAAGGCTGCTGCACCCGTAAGGCTTACAAGTAGAGAGGTAGCTGGCTGAGATTTTGTGTTTACAGAGTGGTTATAAAACACTATCTATAATTAGGAAACAAAAGTTTTATTTTCTCTCATTCATAGAGTTTATTAATTCATGGTTGTAAGCTTGAATGACGTGCCAAGTATCAGTACCATTTTTCCTTCTCTGTATCTGAAATTACTTGAAAAGACTTTACATGGATGTAAATGTGTGAATAAAAAGGGTCTGTTTTTGTTATCAAAGTATTTTCAATTGTTTAAAAGTTGGTTTGTGGAAATTACAAAAATAATTACTTTCTTTTTGTAGATAAAAATATATATATATTTAAAAAAAACATAAACAACAAAGGCTTTATTTTTTGTTTTGGGGGAATTTGCTATTACGTGAAGAGTAATATTAGAAAAGGTGTATTAATTCTATCATTCTGATGCAGTACAAATGGCAGGTTTGTACTAATATTTCCTATTTTGTTTAGTTGTGGTCAAAAAAATTTAAATACAGTATGACAGTTTTAAATATAGTGCAGAAATTCTCAACAGGACTGAGCTTGGGGCTTTGGGAAGGCCATTCAAGAAACTTAATGTTAGCCTGCTTTATCTAATCCAAAACCAGGTTTGATGTGTTTTGGGTCATTGTCTTGTTCTTGGTTGGCATCCAGCAGTTTCCCGTTCATGGCAGGCTTGAGCTTTGGTGATTCCTGGGTTGTTCTAACAATTTACTCTCATCTAAGGGTGATAGTTTGACCTCTTTTTAGACCTTAAAAAGTAGTGAGACATCTGAATAACTTTTATTTAAGGACAGCTGGTTAAACTGATGATCTTAGAATTTGCAGTGTTTAGAAATGGCTCAGGGAGGTCTTGACAACTTGTGTAAATCTACAATTCTCCTTTTTTGGTCTTCACTGAGTTCCTTTGTTTTCTCGTTGTTCTGAGTGGTGGTCCAATGAGTGTTGTCAAACATCCATATGCTAGCAAAAGAAACTAGCAGTTAAAGTTAATAGGTCGTGAACTTGTCAAGTTAAAAGACATTGTAGAACCTTGAACACCATGTATTAAAGGATTTAAGAAAGTGGATGCATACTTTTGAGCCTGCTTGGACTGGAAAAAAAATCCAAAATAACTCCTTCCATCCTGAGAAAAAGAACGGTTTAAAGAAATCTTTAAAGCCCCAAATTATCATGATATTCCTGCCCATGGTTAGTGGATGTAAACCTCTGACCACAAGCGCGTGTGGCAAAGTTGCTCTATAGCGCCACTAGTGGTTAGAAAAAATAAAATCCCAATAAAGTATTCAACTGTAATAGCGTACATGTACCACCAGAGGTCAGCACCGCTCGGTGGGGTGGGGGGGTTTCGGCAGGAGTTGGTCGTTTCAGTGATCCTCGAGCCGCCAGCTGTACGCTTGTGCTGTCCGACGGGTGGAGTTTGGCTGCAGTCCAAAAGACAAAGACAAAGTGATGGGGGACGGAGCGCTGCTGTACCGGAGCCGGACTTAACGTGGCTGAAGGTTGGTTAACTGTGAAGCCTTTTAAGCCTCGTGTAGTTTTGTTGTTAGGATAATTACTGGAAACACACCAAGTCCTCGTACCGAATTCAAGCTGGTAACTGAAAGGCTGTCTTAGCGGAGCGTGAACTACCGGACAGCATCGTGGAGGACTGAGCTGAGCGCAAGCAGGCTAACGTTAGCAAAACGAGGCAATTCGCACAAGGAGGCAAATTTGAGCCTCACTGTTAGCTCAGAGGCGACAAGCTAACTTTATCCTTGGCTTCTTGTCATCAGTGTGCGTTCAGGAGTCTTTGAGTGTCGCAACAGAGTTCTTGCTTATATCGCTTTAATAGCCTCCTCGGGGTTGAGAGGCGGCCAAATTGTCCTGGAAAGCGTCAATAGCCGTTAAATAATGCATGAGCCGCGCTAATCCAAAGTGTTTTGTTTTTTTTAATTGAGGACGGAGCCTGTCGTTAGCCGCCCGACTGCAGCATCAGCAGCTGGTACGAGAAGGGCCTCTAAGCTAACGTTATCGTTGCACCCCAGCCCATAACCGTAACATTTAAAGTTATCTGCTCCTTAGCAGAAAATAGGTGGGCGCTAACCTTATAAAGACCAGTGGTGTTTATTTATGTTCACGTTAGCATTAAGTTTGTACACCGGTATATGTAATATGTACTGAGCAGGCGCTGACACAAGGACACGTTGTCTGTCTTGCGTTATTAAATTACACAGACAGCAATCCGACCAAAGAGGTTTTAGTACTGAGACACAGCTGGTCCTGACCATGTGTTTACATCTTTCCAGGCCTTTGTGACTCCTGCCGAGCTCCCGGATCTTCACCACACAAGAAAAACCACCTGCTGTACCCAGCTGTTTTTGTCCCAGTGTTTACATTGTTTCCGCCAGCGGGAGGCATTTCTCAAACCGCAGAAAACATCTGCAACAAGGGACAGGCAGTTTGTTAGCACACCTGCCTTAATCGTAACCCCCCTCCCCTCCTTTTCCCGGAACTCTTCTCGGAACTCTTCTCAGCTCAGTTTCAGAATCCAGTTCGAGGTGAATCTACTGAAATACTTAACACTGCCCAAGAGGGCAACAACAAGGTGGTCTCCTGTTTTTGTAATGATTCGCATTTCAGTGCAAGGAGAAGCTCCATCCCCTAGTTATCTTGATGAAGACCTTTTTCTGACAAAAAGGTAAAGGCCACTTGGGGCCGGGAGGTGAAGACCTGCACCTCTTCTCACATCTGCTCAATCCTGGGATTTTACACTGTTTTTGAACTGAACTCATCCAACTTTAAAGATGGAACTCTTCTTCAATCCTTTTGATAACTTGGTGTGTATCCTGCTGGGCATCTCCTTCACCGTGTGGTTCACCCTGCTGCTGGTCTTCATTATTGTGCCTGCCATCTTTGGGGTGTCCTTTGGTATCCGGCGTCTTTACATGAAAACACTCTTAAAGGTCTTTGAGGTAAGAGCGTGCTTCCTCGTGACTCAAAGTTTATTGCAGTCTGATGTGCTGTGGCAATCATAAATGTTGCGGATAAAGGTGTGTTTGTGCTTTTGTACAGTTGACCGTTAAAACGATTGCTTCTGCTGCCAAGCACAATGGCAAGGACATAAAAGTTGCTAGCATTGTTCCTCAAATGTGTCATTAAAATTTTATCTTAGTTGTAAAAAGGAAATAAGTTGTAGAAAACAGCGATTGTTCACTGGCACGTCTCCAGCTTTTTCTGTGCCTTTAACGACTGACCAGTAGGCATTGTCTGACTGATAGAGATCAACACCACAGCCACTTCCCTTGTTATTCAAGTTTAGAAAACAGTGCTTGTCAGTAAGTGTTGTCTCTGCTTACTGAATTGCTGTCGTTACTTTAAAGAAATGCATTTGAACTCCTAATAATGGCACAGTGCATCAGCTGCTCTGCCCAGTTGTGTCACTAGTAAAGCAGTCATTACTTTCCATCATGTACCTCTGAGAGCAGAACTTGTGCCAGAAATAAATGAACCACTGGAAGATAATCAGATGTTCTTAGCTCATGATTCAAGGAGCAGCAGTGAGATTTCCAGAACAGAACAGATACGACCGAGAGCGTGCAAGGCAGAGAATGAAGATGTAGCACATGGATTTGGTTCATTAGGTTTGATGGAAATAAAAACATGAAACCTGCCATGTTTGTGTATAGACAGTTTTAACAGAAAACCTAAAATGATACTTTGTTTTTGCAGTTACTTGTCTGAAGAATTTGCTTTACTGTTAACCAATGAGTGTATAAATGGCAATACTTCATAAGATATGTGCATGTAGCAGTTAGGACCTTTTCGCTCGCATGCAGCTTGGGGGCTACATGCTGCAAAGCAGCTGCTTTATTTTGGTCCTCATCTTTTTACTAGAAGGAGCCGCTCTCTGTTTACTCCTGCAGTCACCACTGACAACTGCAGCTGCATTTTCATATGATGACTCGGTAAGACAACTTGTCACGACACAGTTTAAAGGTAGCTGTAAAAGAACAAAATAAAAAAGTGAAAAACCTTGGTTGACTAGTGTTGCTTGTATCAGATTTGACTAATGATGGCTTGTGTAGAGCCTTCATTACTAGAGTTAATGTTAATTGTTGCTGTAAAATAAAGTTATTTTTAGGAAATGTAATAAAACATCTTGGTTATCCAGCCTAAATAAAGGTGTTTAGGCTTTCTGTGATTTAGAGCCAAACGTTTGAAAGTTTGTGAGATGTCCAGCCACCAAGCGTTCTTGTTTGTACCAGTCCTTTTGACTAATTTGAGTTTTAGCAGACTTTCATGCCTTAATGTGTTTGAGTACTTACAAACATTCGGTTTTGTTCCAGTGTCAGTTGATTTTCTTATGATTGATGCAGAAAACCCTCAAAGTTGCCAAAATTCTGCAGGCTGTAGGCACAGGTGAAACTGATCGAGTACAACCAGGTTACTCATTTCCTGATATCCCCCCCAAACACACGCACACAAACAAACATGTTGTTTTCCAGCTTGGGAGAACACTGCGTTCTTTGATGCACTTCATTTAGTTTTTTATCTCACCTAGCACAGCATACGTAAATGACTAGATGTTTGCGTCATAGGAAATATTTTTGACATTTATTGCAGTATAATACATGTTAAACAGGGAGTAGTCTGCATTTTAGTGTTTCTGCAAGCACAGATAAGTCAGAAAAATTGGAGAAGTACTACACACGGAAATCCTCTTTTTTTTTTTTGAATAAGCAAACATTGGGTGTCTGAAGATAAGCACGATATACTTGAACAACACTGGGGAATTTTGCCATTTTTAATCATTTGTGCAAAAAGGAAAAACAATAGATGTAATATTTCTTTTTGTGGGGAAAGTTCATTCATATTGCCTCTTGAGCAGAAACGAGTATCGGATATTGGCTTGCTTAAAAATGTGACCATTTGTCCATATAAGATTCCTTCTGCTGCCAGATGTTTGACCTTTCTTTCATGTAATGTAATGTTGCAATGATGATTGAATGCAAGGCTGAAACCTGTCTTTAAAATAACAACTCTGCTGATAACCAGTGTGCACATGTTTTCATTTTAGATGCCTTTAGGCCAGGGTGTGGAGAATATTTGTGCACCTCTCTAGAATGAACTGGTTTTTTTTTTTTTTAATTTCTCAAACATTTTTGCGTCTCTTTCTAATTGTAGATCCATTTCTTTCTTTGTTTCTTTCTAGTGGGCCACACTTAGGATAGAGAGAGGAGCAAAAGAAAAGAATCACCTCCTGTACAAACCCTATTCAAATGGTAAGATCATTCTTGGAAATATTTGTTCAAAAGATGTATTTGTTTTAGAGGTGAATATTTTTGACTTTCTGTCTGTCTGAACTATTCCAGCTATCATTGCCAAGGAGCCAACCTCCTTGGAGGAGGAGATCAAGGAGATCCGGCGGAGCGGCAGCAATAAAGACCTGGACTCAGCCACTGAGTTTGAGTTATCTGACATTTTCTATTTTGCCCGGCGAGGAGTGGAAAGCATCATGGATGATGAAGTGACCAAGCGGTTTACTGCTGAGGAGCTGAAGTCCTGGAATCTGCTGACCCGGAGCAACTACAACTTCCACTATATCAGCCTGAGGCTGACTGTCCTATGGGGGCTGGGCCTGCTGATCCGCTATGGTTTCCTGCTGCCTCTCAGGTATTAGCTGTACTTTGAAGAGTCACAGGCAAAAGCACAGTTGCTGCTTTTGAAATACCAAAAACATGGATACACACAATACATTAGCCCCTCCTGTACAACTAGGCACTGGTATAACCTTGTCACAAATGCTAATGCTAGCATAAAAATTTAGTTTGAATACTTTTCCATATTTTAGCTCGTCACAAACGCTCAACGACATGAGAAATATGTTACGTATGTAACATACTAATAATCTCCTTCCCTAGCATGTATGTTTGTATCTTTTGTCATGTAACTCTATCTAAATAGTCCAATAAAAAGTTGCAAATGTACCACCTGTAGGCCAAACCAGCCTCACAATCGATGCTTCCAGTAGGGATATTTCAGAAAGGTCGGGTACACCCTCGATAGGTCTTTAGGCCGTCACAGCATTAACGCACATGTTCGCATCTATGGGACGTCTAGATTCCAGCCCTTGGGTGTGTGGTTTGACTGTGTGATGCAGCAGTCCTGCCCAACTGAGCAATGATAGAACGCTTTTTTCTTGTATTAAGTTCTTCAGTTTTAACAAACTGTCCCAGAGAATGTTACTAAAGTTTCACATTTATGTTTTAACCACATGCACGTCTAACTGGTTACTCAGTTTTGTGTGGTTACTTGACATGCGAACTTGCTGTTACATAACTAAAGACGCCACATACAGAGATCCTCTACCAGCCTCATCTTAGAAAGACACAGAGATGGTGACTCAGTGCTAAGTGTGGCTGGCTCATTTCCAGTCGCCAGTGGGGAGACAAATCAGGCCACCGCTGCACAG
Source organism: Copadichromis virginalis (assembly GCF_057382275.1). Taxonomy (NCBI): domain Eukaryota; kingdom Metazoa; phylum Chordata; class Actinopteri; order Cichliformes; family Cichlidae; genus Copadichromis; species Copadichromis virginalis. The sequence goes on from NC_140629.1 coordinate 16,696,654, forward strand.
ACACCCTCCTTTCTAGTCTCCTGTCAAGCCTAATAGATTCTCTCTTTCAGCCTTTGTCCAATTGAATATTGGCTTTGCTCATGACACTGTGAAACCTTCAGCTCTCTTATATTTTTCTTAATCCCCACACAATATAATCAGCACCTTTTCCAGCCCTGGATGATTGGTTCATCCAGATTAAGTCGACGTGTCGGCCAGCTTAACTGTCACCTAATATGTCCTTCTGCAGGTTCTGCAGTCTTGTCTGAGACAGTGGAGTGTAGAGGAGGGCATGATACTTTGAGTTTATGTCAAGAATCTTACACTACTGCTTTTTACATGAGCTCTTCTAAGTGAAAGCTTGTGGTTCAGAAGAAATCTTTTTAAGTAATATATCTGCATGTTAATGTCCATACAAAGACTAATTAATTAAACCAAAACAACTACAGTGTTCTGTTGTAATGCTTCCTTATATATGCTTCTCTGAATTGTCCTGTCTCCCTCTATCAGGGTCACTCTTGCCTTCACTGGTGTAGGTCTGCTTGTGTTCCTCACCTCTGTTGTTGGGCTGCTGCCAAATGGAAGGTATAACTGATGGTTACGACTTTAACTCTATCAAAAGTATCAGATCAGCCCTGCAGATGTGTTAATCCTGCTGTGTACTCTTTCCAGGATGAAGAATTTTCTGAGTGAGAAAGTCCATTTGATGTGCTACAGAATATGCGTCAGAGCTTTGACTGCCATTATAACCTACCATGACAGGTAAGGACCTACACTGTTTTCCCATATAACCACCAAGTCATGTGACTGTTTTATTCCATTTGTCAACCACTGGAAGTGTTTACTTGACATTGCTCATTTAATTGCATAATTTTCCATTTTTTTTTTGGATCAGTGTCCGTCATAGAGGACAGGATGATGGGTGGTGCATCTGCTGGTTGATTGCTTCACACAACTGCCCCAGTGTTTCTCTGTGCTTTCTCAACATTGTGGTTAATTTCCCAATTTTTTTTCACTCTTGCTCTTTAATGGCATACACCCTGATAAGTTTTCATTAAAAATATTGATTGATGTGTCTGTTCGCACTCAATAAGAAATTGCATGAAGCCAAAGTTATAACAGTGCAAAAGTCTGTCCGAAAAGTGTAACAGTGCTGCTGGTGATTATTGACTTCGCTAAAAAAAAATCAAATTACAATTAGATAGCGCTCAGAGCGATTTACTTTTTCATTGTCAAGGGGAAAACTATGTTTAACAAAAAGAGACCCCCAAAAATTGCATAATGTCAGCAGTCACTTTCAAAAATGCCACTGTAGATTTAATGCTGACGTCGACTGAGAAAATTGTCAGGCGGTGGAAGGAATACTTCGAGGACCTCCTTAATCCCACTGACACGTCTTCCGAGGAGGAAGCAGAGTCTGGGGAGGAGGGGAATGACCCGCCAATTTCCGGGGGCGAGGTCACTGAGGCAGTTAAACAACTCCTTGGTGGCAGAGCCCCTGGTGTTGATGAGGTCCGCCCCGAGTTCCTGAAGGCTCTGGACGTTGTAGGGCTGTCCTGGTTGACACGCCTCTGCAATGTTGCGTGGAGATCAGGGGCAGTACCTGTGGACTGGCAGACCGGGGTGGTGGTCCCCATCTTTAAGAAGGGGGACCGGAGGGTGTGTTCCAACTACAGGGGGATCACACTCCTCAGCCTCCCTGGGAAAGTCTATGCCAGGGTGCTGGAAAGGAGAGTTCGTCCGTTAGTCGAACCTCGGATACAGGAGGAACAATGCGGTTTTCGTCCTGGTCGCGGAACACTGGACCAGCTCTTTATCCTCTCCAGGATACTTGAGGGTGCATGGGAGTTTGCCCAACCAGTCTACATGTGTTTTGTGGACTTGGAGAAGGCATTCGACCGTGTCCCTTGGGGGTGTCCTGTGGGAGGTGTTGCGGGAATATGGGGTGTCTGGCCCATTGCTACGGGCCATTCGATCCCTATACAACCGTTGCAAGAGCTTGGTTCGCATTGCCGGCAATAAGTCGGACTCGTTCCTGGTGGGTGATGGGCTCCGCCAGGGCTGCCCTTTGTCTCCGGTTCTGTTCATAATTTTTATGGACAGGATTTCTAGGCGCAGCCAAGTGGCGGAGGGCTTTCGCTTTGGTGGCCTCAGAATCTCATCTCTGATTTTTGCAGATGATGTGGTTCTGTTGGCTTCATCGGGTGAGGGCCTCCAGCTCGCACTGGAACGGTTCGCACCGAGTGTGAAGCAGCGGGAATGAGGATCAGCACCTCCAAATCTGAGGCCATGGTTCTCAGCCGGAAAAGGGTGGAGTGCCCACTCCGGGTCGGGGATGAGTTCTTGCCCCAAGTGGAGGAGTTCAAGTATCTCGGGGTCTTGTTCGCGAGTGATGGGAGAAGGGAGCTGGAGATCGACAGACGGATTGGGGCTGCAGCTGCAGTAATGCGGACGCTGCACCGGTCCGTCGTGGTGAAGAGGGAGCTGAGTGTAAAAGCGAAGCTGTCAATTTACCGGTCGATCTACGTCCCTACCTTCACCTATGGCCATGAGCTGTGGGTAGTGACCGAAAGAACGAGATCGCGGATACAAGCGGCAGAAATGAGCTTCCTCCGAAGGGTGGCTCTCTTCTCCCTTAGAGATAGGGTGAGAAGTTCGGCCATCCGGGAGGGGCTCAGAGTAGAGCAGCTGCTGCTCCACATCGAAAGGAGCTAGCTGAGGTGGTTTGGGCATCTGACAAGGATGCCCCCTGGGCGCCTCCTGGGTGAGGTGTTCCAGGCATGTCCCACCGGGAGGAGGCCCCGGGGCAGACCCAGGACACGCTGGAGAGATTATATCTCTCGGCTGGCCTGGGAACGCCTTGGTATTCCCCCGGATAAGCTGGAGGAGGTGGCTGGGGAGAGGGAGGTCTGGGCCTCTTTGCTTAGGCTGCTGCCCCCGCGACCCCGGCCCCGGACAAAGCGGATGAAGATGGATGGATAGATTTAATGCGTTTTGGGGTTACTTTAGGCTACGTAACACTGCAGGCGAAAGCGCATCAAATACGACTTTTTTGACCCTATGCGACCCATATCCGATCATGGTATGACAGTGTGAACGGCACAAATCCGATATTTTCAAATCCGATCTGGGTCACTTTCGTATGTGGTACTGAATCCAATAGATATCTAATGTTTTAGAAAGTGACTGCTGTTTGAATGGTCATGTTGCATTAAATCAGTCTTTTATGTCACTGACACAAGACAGAAGCCAATTATCAGTGCCAGAGAAGACAAATGAGAAAGCATGGCGGCGGAAACTGGAGACGGAGCGAGTCAATGGACAAAAACTGAGGTTTTGGAGTTGATTAGCATATGGGGAGACAATTCTATTCAAGCTAAACGACTCCGTGTCCATATATACCTCTGCACGGAGGTAGCAGCCACTGCTCCAAACAAGGCCATTGTTAAAGCACAGGCTATCTTTTTTCTCAGTGTCCTTCTTCCTCTAATTTGTCAAAATTCTGTCAGTTACGACTGTGCAGAAATTAATAGACTGCTGCAACAACACCTGCTAGCTCTGTAGCTGCCATTTTTACTACCGTAAACGGAGTGCGTTGTGTGTGATGTCTTCTTTTGCGCGTGCGGGCCACTCTGAGGGCCGTGAACCGTTCACACTAGAGCGGTTTTGCGGTCACATTTTATTTGTAGTGTGAACAACCAGACAGAAAAATCGGATTTGATCAAAAAATCGGAATTGAGCATTAAGACCTGCAGTGTGAACGTAGCCTATGACACTTTGGGCTAGAGCAGGACGATATGACCAAAAGTATTTATCACGATATACATTTGAAAATTTGCGATAATTATATATAAGATGATATAATTGACACTAGACAAAACACTTTACAACTTTATTAGTGCAAAACAAAAAAAACATCAATGTATTTTCACTTAAACAAGCAGCTGTTTTTTTTTTTTTTTAATTTTTTTAGTGTGCATTAAAAGTTATATAAAAATGTAACTGTGCAAATGCAAATTCCTTGCTGACAGTTTAACCAAAATGCATTTCCAGTGGAAATTGGCCGACATATCCTCAGCATAACCATGTATAATATCTACAAAACTTAAAAAGAGGTTATACACACACACAATACGGTAATATTATGTTGAAGCACAGTACATATCACTCCACGAGGCTCCTGCGTACGACAGCCGTAATGCTCCGACAATCCATCAAGCGGTGCGGGTTCGTAGCTTAGCAAAGTCGTACTAAAACATTTGACTGATTTTCGAACGCCGTGTATAATACATAAAATCGTTTCGAGGTCTGTAAACACAACCAGAATTCATATATAAGGCACACGGGATTATAAGGGGCACTGTCGATTTTCAGAAAAATCAAAAGATTGATTTTAAGTGTGCTGTATTTTCCAAAATATAACTTGGTAATAACGACGGCCCACTAGCATGCGGTACCAAAAATAGTTTTTTGATGTGTATCTGACGGACGAAAGCTAAACCAGTTCCACACCACTGAAGTTGCAGCATTTTGACAAACTAATTCTGGTTCATCCGTTTCATTCATTCCACTTTCGCCCTTCTCATTCTCTGTCACCGCCATGCTTTTTCCGCCATTTTCGTATGAAAACAAAGGCACTGCGCATGCGTTTTACCCATATTCTATTGCGATATTTCATTTTGTTATCGTTGCCCAACATTATACCGGTATTACCGTGAACGGTATGATATGGCCCAGCCCTACTTTGGGCAATGAGGATGTCAAGATTTAAGCTTTGGTTTGAAGTTATCATAAATCTAGAAGGATGCAATAATCCCAACCATGCAGCGGCTGCACCGCTTGTTCACATGGTCCCATCATTTTGCCTTTCAGAAACATAAGGCTCAGTTGACATCTTGTCCTGAGGGGAAAGGTGTCAAATTACATGATGACAGATGACTTATGTTCAGAGAGCAGAAGCCATGGTGTTAACAATGGAAATCTGTGCATATAGTGTGTGAGCATGAAAGGAAGGGTGTCTGTAGCTAGACTCAAGACTTTCTGAATTAATTTTCACCACAGCAGTTATTCTGATGCAAGATGAAGTACAGAAGTCAGCAACAGATGCTCACACAACCATTGTGAGCTCAACCAAACTTTCCAAGTTTTTACATATGACATGCTTGGAGCCAAGGAATGTGTTTCATGAACCATTACTGATTCAATTAGATTTGGGTTTGAGAGATTTATTAAGTGATGCAAGAAATAATTTAAATATATATATTTTTTTCGCAAGAACGTTGGAGGAACATAAAACGTGACAGAGGACTTTGATCAAAAGGGTTGCACATGCAACCGATGTGGAAGAGGAAGTTATTACTCACATTGTGCACTCTCTAGCAGCTGGTGTTTTCTTGGCAGTGCCAAGTGTATTGGAGGCTTGAAGGAATTTGAAATAATCAGCTGACATTTTTAGTGATATTTGTTACGTTTCTGAAAGGAAATGTGACCTGATATGCTTTCACCTGCAGAACAATGGTGGTTTGTTGTTGAAATGAGAATATAAATTCAGATTCTGTTGAGACTGAGAGATACGAGTAGAAGTCGAGTCAGTACTTGTTTGACATTTGTAGATTGGACTGATGCACATTAGGTGCACTTGTAGGTAAGCCAGAGCTGTAACTTTGAGTCTGTTGGGCCTAGCCTGTTGTAACATGTATTCCTCCCCAGTCTGGTTCTAAAAATACTCAAGTGATACAGTAAGCAATGTTCTCTCCCTATTTAAGATGGAAACTCTATCTGTGGAATGTAGTCTTAGCTGTCAGATCCTCCATACTCAGGGGGTCGCACATTTCAACATGGACAGCATGGGTTGCTTTGTTTTCACCAGAGAAGAGGGTGGGAGGCACTGCACCAAATCATACCAAAATTTCTATTAAGCATGGTTTTGCATTTGATTTTAACAGTTGCTTACCCCCCACACTTCATAATCTTTATTAAGTCCCATCATAATTTAATTGTTGTTTCCCCCTTTTCTAGTGAGAATAAACCCAAAAATGGAGGCATCTGTGTCGCTAACCACACTTCACCAATTGATGTCATCATCCTGGCAAGCGATGGCTGTTATGCTATGGTAACTATACTGGCACAAAATGTAGAAAAGAACAAAACATTTACGTTGGTCACTTCTTCTACTGCAGGTATTTGTTGGAGTGGAAACTCTCCCAGAAATAGATCTGTTGCTATCTTTGTGTTTGTGTTGTTAGGTTGGACAAATCCATGGCGGCTTGATGGGGGTCATTCAGAGATCCATGGTCAAAGCTTGTCCACACATTTGGTTTGAACGCTCAGAAGTAAAAGACAGACATCTTGTGGCCAAAAGGTAGAATTACAGTCTGTGTTTAAAGATATTTTTTTTGTACGTTTTTATGACGTTTTACCTTTTTAGAAATTATTCCATGGGTTGTTTTTGGATCATTCAAAGTAAAACTTTAAATTGGAATAAGTCTACTCAAATTTTTGGTTTAATAGTCTTTAAAAAGTGATCTCTTTAGAAATCTTTTGCATTAACCTGCATACTTCTTTCACTACAGATTGAGCGACCATGTAGAAGATAAATCTAAACTGCCTATCCTCATTTTCCCAGAAGGTGAGCTCATATAGAAAATCATATAGTTATCTAACTGCAAGTTTCATTTTATCTTACATAAACCTTGTGTTTTATGAATTCTTATTTCAAGGTACCTGCATTAACAACACATCGGTTATGATGTTTAAGAAGGGCAGTTTTGAAATTGGTGCCACAGTCTACCCTGTGGCTATTAAGGTAACAGTTTTTGTTCTAGTTTTTAACTACAGTCTTGTCCACAGTAACACATGTACTGATTAATCATTTTGGTGTGTGCCTGAACCTCGTAGTATGATCCCCGCTTTGGAGATGCTTTCTGGAATAGCAGCAAGTTCGGGATGGTCAACTACCTTTTGCGTATGATGAGCAGCTGGGCCATCGTCTGCAGCGTGTGGTACCTTCCTCCCATGTCTAGAGAGGTGAGACTCAACTCGAGGCATCTCAACAAAGAGAAGCTTTGTGTTTCTTTTTTTTGTTGTTTTGTTTTTATATATTGAGAGCACGTTGTTTAAAATCCATATACTTGTAATGGATTTTTTTTATCTTGATTTATTACATTTTATTTTGACCAGCCATCCTCAAAATTTGACCAGCAGGACCTGCAGTCACAATAACAGAATATGCGTTTCAGCTGTAGACCCTCTGTATTGTTTTGTCGCCCTGTTTACAAATTCCTACAATGAGAATAATACCAAACTTTTGATGGTATACATTTTCAAGGCTTTATACTTTTTTAGACAAGGGCAACAAAACACATGAGGGGAATAAAGCACTTAGTGAAACATCTCAGCATTAATTATCTTAACTGGCAACAGGTCATTAACATTATTGATTATGCAAAGATCATCTCAGAGAAGCAAAGTCTTTGAGAATTAAAACAAGATTCAGAAATGTTGCTAACTCTCTTATTTAAGATCGACTGAAATGTAACATAAATCTGTCTGGTGACCTGACCAATCAAAATCTATTCATTCATTCATCATATACATAGTCTTAAAGAGCTAAAAAGAGCAACCATCAGCACACAACTCAAAAACCAGCATCCTCCATGGTATGTGGTGCATTAGTGCATATTGCATGAGCATGTGCTGCATGGCATTGCTACAGATGCTGCCACCCAGATCTCCTTCAGTATGACAAAATGATAAGATTTTAGGAGAAAAGCTGTTCATTGTTTATGACTGCTTGCTTACCAGAACTGTATTCATGTTTGTCCTCCCAACAGGAGGGAGAGGATGCAGTACAGTTCGCAAATCGTGTTAAAGCAGCCATAGCCAGGCAAGGAGGACTTGTCGATCTCTTATGGTAAGATAACACTCTTTCATTTTCACATACACATTCAATGAAGGACAAGGCAGAAAAACGTGTGACTATTCATACCAGACACTGGATCATAGAAAAGCACAAGTGTAACCAAAAGCAATAGCAAAACCTTACAAAATAAAAGGTTTTTTTCTGTCAGTCACATACACAATCATTGCTCCAGCTTGTTGGAGCTGTTAACCAAATCCATCCATAATTATGTTACATGTACTATAGTCCCACACAGATCATTTTAGATGTCTAAAAATATACTGGATTTTCTTTACTGTTTCAACTGCATCCATTAGTTTCCATGAAATGCATTGAGCAAATTGATGCAACCTAATAACACTGCTTTCCTTTCTTTTTATGAGCTATGAACTACTGAAATTTCCTTTAGTTACTACAGCGTTGTAGGGTGCCATCTGAATTACAGTTTATCTGCTTGTTACATGATGATGTCCCTCCTGCTTCCTTGTCCTCCTGTGGCGTTTGTTTAGACTCTTGTCTTTTTAATGTACTGGGATACTTTTTTTTTTAGTTAACATAAACAAGCCCCTAAGAATAATCCATGGTCGTTGTCAATTTGTCTGGCTTTTTATTAGCACTGGTTATGTGCAGCACGCCTTTAAGCTCAGTTTGTATCTACTGTATCTACAGCCCATGGGCTCACGGCTTGCCAGACACCAAATATTTTAACGCATCAGAAAAGAATCACTCTCAGGCTGACTAAGATTTCAGTGGGGACCTGAAGCCTAGAATCAGAAATTTTTCCGTTAGATGGATTATCTGAAATGTTCTCTTAACTAAAGTTTAGTTAAGAGACCCTCACATTAACATTTATTAAGTTTATATTACTCTAACCATAGCTCTGTAGGTAGCCACCAGGTAGCACGCCATTGCCAGCTAGCCAAACTTCAGTAACACTACAAACATCGCTACTCCCAAAAAGTTGATTCTGTTCATCTGGACATGGTGTTTTCATTGGGAGAAACATTTCGTCACTCAGAACAAAATCAACTTTGGGGGATTTCCTTACTTGGATGATTGAGCATGCAGACAAACATTGCTACTGTTTTGTTTTGTCCAGAGTGACAACAGATCTGTCTCTTTCTTTCTTTCTTTCTTTCTTTCTTTCTTTCTTTCTTTCTTTCTTTCTTTCTTTCTTTCTTTCTTTCTTTCTTTCTTTCTTTCTTTCTTTCTTTCTTTCTTTCTTTCTTTCTTTCTTTCTTTCTTTCTTTCTTTCTTTCTTTCTTTCTTTCTTTCTTTCTTTCTTTCTTTCTTTCTTTCTTTCTTTCTTTCTTTCTTTCTTTCTTTCTTAACTTTCAGAACATGATTTATAATTTTTTGATGGAGAGTATAGTTAGCTAACGTCTTACTCTGTTAAACAACTTTTTCATGGATGTTGAACTTTTTTGTAACACCAGGGTGAACTCCCACACTCATCATTTTATTGGCGCTGCAAGAATTTGGACTGTTGTTACTCTCAGTGATGCCAAAAATGTTTGATTTCTGGGAAATGAAGAACAGTTTGACATCATTAGCTATTTCTGCGTCTAGACTTATGAAGCTGATTGGATCTACAAGGCCAATCAACCTATAATTTAATTATTCAATTATTTTTACCAATTACATGGAGACATTATTATATTTAATTCAGTTTTCATAGTTGAATATTTGCTTCCTTATACCATTTGGTTGCCATTTTTTTTTAAAGAATAAGAATTTATTACAGTATTGCCATTTACGATAAAGTTTAAGTTTTTTACATTTTAATTGCTTGGATAGAAACTAATCAGTAGAACATGTGTGGCTACATTGTTACTAATTCAGGCTCTTTTATAGGGATGGAGGACTGAAAAGGGCAAAGGTTAAAGATACCTTTAAAGAAGAGCAGCAGAAGTTGTACAGTAAAATGCTGGTTGGCACCCAGGAGGACCGCAGCCGCTCCTGAAGGACCTTTATGGAGATGGACTGGCTCAAAGCTGGGCACCTCTTACTGATTAGGCGATCAGCAGCGGTCCTTTTCTGTCGGAGCCCCTGGACTGGAAAATTCTGTCCCTGATGTCAAAAGTACTCCATTTGGCTTCCTCGGTCACTGCCTCAGCCTGGCATGTTAAGTTGGCTTCGCTGTTACAGGTCATTCTGAGTCTGCTGCCCTGTGTTGGAATAGCTTGACCGAAGCCTCGCTTGCATTAGAAACGGAGCAAAGGAGAGTCTTCCTTGGTGGCAGTCTTTTAAGGAAAAGTGTTTATTTTTGTTTGTTTTTTTCTTTTTCACTTAATTGTTTTATATTTTGTTTTTAAGATTTTACAGTCATGTTTTTATGTTATGTTTCCGTTTCAGACTTGATTATACCTGGGTGTATAAAGGAGTTATTGTAGATAAAAACTAAATTGTTCTAAAGCTGAAACCTGTGACTGACTTGGGGTTTTTCATGACCGGCTTGTACCCTTGATTCAGGGCACAGTGCCAGATTTTGTTACATTTCAGATATTTTTATGGGCTTTTTTCCAAGATGAAAAAAAAACCTTGTATTTTAAACATTGAGTTTTACATTAAGACTTGTATCAACACATGGCCACTGTAGGAGCTGCGCTTGAGACGTGTTCCTGATATGCTGTCTGTGACTTCTTTTCTTTTTTTTCTCCTCTCTCCACTGAATGTGCAAGTGCTCACATTATGAAGTGGAAAATGTGCACCCACAGTTACTCTGATGGAAGTCTGTAGATTTAGACACCTATTCTTCTTCCAGCTAATAATGTATAACTGGAAAAAAGGGATTATTAGGAATTTCGTCAGCATTGTTCCTGTAAGGCTTGTGTCACGCAGGTAGCGATGTAAAATCATAACAGTGGGTCTCTTCACTAAACACATAGATATAATGGCAAATAACCAAAACATACTCATACACCTTTTAAAAATACATCTTTTCATTGACTTCCTGCCATTGCAGTGAACAGTGGCTAGTTTATTTTAAGTAAACTCTAAAAGCTATTGTGTTTATCTGCCCCGCCTCACCAATGACCTTTTTCCTAACTTAGCAGCCTCAAGGAGGTTTCATGAACAGACTGCAGCTTTACTTTGAACTCAAGAAACTTGGTGGACGGCCTCATTGGTTTCTCCCTGGGACCTTTGTCTCACTGGTCTGCTGTTATCAGGGATAGTTGTTTTAGATTATGTCAAATCATTTCATAAAAATAAATGTTCAAGAATGTTCACTACTTTTGACTTTGTTTTTTTTTTCACTATATCTAATGTTTATAAGTATTGCCTTGACTTGCTGTTGTTTTCTGTCTTTCTGGATAGTTTTTCGTTGTGATGCCTCCAGTCTGGCATCAAGATTGGAATCTTTATTTTTCTAGCACTGTATTCTTGCATTTATTCCCTATCAGGGTTTAGTGCTAAGGATCAGTGCGTGAATGTACAGCACATTTGAAGAGATTTAAACATGTGATTACCTGAGATGCTTATGTGTGACCTTAAACAAGCCTTTCATTCTTGAAAACCCTGCAGTGTGGTTGATTTAAAAAAAAAAAAAAAAAAAAAAAAAACCTCTGCAAAGGCGAGTCGGCCAAAGTTCCTTCACAGTGATTTGAAAGACATTGCCAGTAATCACACACTTGATTTCAGTTCGTGCTGCCAAAAGTGGCAAAACAAGTTATTAGGTTTACACTATCACTCTGTCACACAGAGCCAGATAGGTTTGGGTAGATTTTATCCCTTAATTTATTAAGTCACGATTTTAAAACTGCATTGTGTGTTTTGTCATTATAATTGTCCCACATTAAATATTTTTTTGACAGTCTGACATGTAACTGTGACAATTATGCAAAGAATAAACCAGGAAGGGGGCAAATATTTGCTGAGTTTCAGCACACAGTAGAGTCAGATGTCATAAGCTCACTTTTAGTCTGATACCTGCTCATGATATGCGTCCAAATGACTAAAGCATTTATTCTTAGAAGTGCTGATATAGGGGATAAAACAAAAGACAGACCTGTTTTAAAGTAGATTGAATAAGAATTTTGAATGCATAAAAAAATCAAAACATCTTGATCTCATGGGTGTCGATTGATGGAAAGACGATAAACATCAGCTATTTCTGGGTCTAGACTTATGAAGATGATTGGCTCTACAAGGCCAATCAACCTATAATTTAATTATTCAGTTATTCTTACCAACTACATGGAGACCTTATATTCAATTCATTTTTCATAGTTGACTATTTGCTTCCTCGTACCATTTGGTTGCCCTTTTTTAAAGAATAAGAATTTATTGCAGTATTGCTATTTATGATAAAGTTTATATTGTTTACATTTTAATCGCTTGGGTAGAAACTAATCATTAGAACGTGTGGCTACATTGTTTACGAATTCAAGCTCTTTCATACGGATGGAGAACTGAAAAGGGCAAAGGTTAAAGATACCTGTGAAGAAGAGCAGCAGAAGCTGTGCAGTAAAATGCTGGTTGGCACCAGGAGGACAGAATCGAATTTGAGATTATTGGAACTTGACAAAATGTGGAAAACTTGACAGTTCAGTTTTATTTATAAATCACCACAACAGTCGCCTCAAAGCACTTTACATTGTGCCCCCTTAAAAAGAAGAACTTGGTGTCAGTGGGAATGAAAATCCCCCTTTTAACAGGAAGAAACCTCTAGCAGGACAAGGCTTAGGGGAGGACAGCCATCTGCCATGAGGGGAGGAAGACAGGACAAAGACGCACTGTGGAAGTGAGACAGAGATGAACAACAACCACAAGGTCTGAAAACTTTCATACTGCACTGCCTCATCCAAGAATCCATGGCTGCAATAAACCACTTCTTCCTCCTTTCAATGAGGCGTCCTTCCAAACCATTTGATTGCGATAGCTTCAAGTTGATGCGGGTAAATAAAGCACACAGTGCTTGGAGGAGGAGGAGAAAGAGGAAGCAGACAGCGGCTTTCGATTTTGTAACCCATGCCTTGGTTGAGTAGCTCACTAACAACATTACGGAGTGCCAGAGTCCAACCCTGCCACATGGCACACATCCATCGACTCCAAATAAGTCTTTTATAGCTTCTGGCTCCACTGGAAACTAAGGATGGGGAAATGTTGTTATGCTGCTGTGGTGATGAAAAGATACTGGAGAAGGCGGGTTTTCTAAGAAAAATGACTAAAGTGGAAGTCATGCATCTGTTGGCACAGGACTGCACATTACAGTGTAGTTAATGGTGATAGCAGCAGGGTATAATCACTGATCATACAGCTAAGGGGAAGTGAGATTAAGGCAAGATGTACCTGTTATATAATTTGATTGTGCGCTGAAGAAAAGCAACCTGCCCCAAGTGAAAAGAAGTGCTACACAGGGAGAAGATCACTAACTTCCTGTTTTGTGTCTTTAGACAACGAGACTGTGGTACGCTGATTTGCGAGTTTAAAATCCTTTCAGGTCTTTTTTTTTTCAACAACAAAAACTTTATGTGGTCTATAAATTACATGTTAGGTTATAACACCTCACAAAGCATTGTTGTAATAATGTAATGCTTAGTGTGGTTCAGGAGTGGTTGCGGTAAAAGCTAGCTGTTTTGTACAGCAAGTCATGTATGTATGTATGTAAAGGTTTCTGTGACATTCAAATGCTGTGAGATTACCTCCAGGTGATTTTATTATTGAGTGCTGGTTGGCTTATCACTGATAAACTTGTATTGTATTTTATTGAATACAGCAAACCAGCAGCGATCGGAGCAAATGGGCGGAGCGCCAGGAGTTCATAACGCAACACCGCCCGCTTTCAGAAGGCTCTCCGAGGGTTTGTCAGCAACAGATGCCCAGTCCAGGCAGCTTAAGAAGCCCTTAAGAACCTACTAGTCCAATTAATCCCGAGGAGGCGGAAATCCACACGTCTGAACGGGCAGTTACACAAACTTGTTACCTGCTCCCTGACTCCACGACGATGATGAAGACGAGCGCCTCTCTGCAGGCGTACGTTAACCGTGCGACACCGAAGCCCGCTATCAGCAAACGATTTGGACCAGAAGCGGGAAGGCGTCCGTGAGGGATAGCTGCTAGTCGCGACTCAGATTCTCTCTCAGACACTCACACACATTATAAGCCTCGGTAAGCTCCTGCAGAGTTGATCGCAGGCCTGCATGAGCATCACTGGCGACGCTGCTGCTGCTACTACGGAGTTTCCTCGGGACTGCTCGCGTCGTTAACATGGAAACGTTCACCGGTGTGCTGCTTGTCACCGCAAACGTCGGCTCACTCTTTGACAATGTAAGTAGAACGGCATCACAATTAAAGTCACACCATACTTAAGGTACAGTCAGAGGATTATATAAACGCTAATAGGCTTAAGTAAGCCGGTAGGAGGGTGTAGGGTAGGAGGCAAGTTTTTTTTTTTTTTAAATATTGAATCGGCTACATTGCTAGCTTACATCATAGGTATAAGGATGTAAGCAGTGAGCTGAGCTCTTCTGGTGCTTTATGTTTTTTTTGTTTGTTGTTGGGGCTTTTCGGTAATTGACATACATTTGCCTCGTAATGAGACGCTTTCAAGTTACCAAGCAATGTTTCCTTGTCAGCTGTCAGCAGCAGATACTGTTAATTAAAAGGAAACAGTCAAAGTTGACTCATAATTAGACAAGCTACCTGTTGGACGCGTCACGTGCCAGACTGGAACGGGTGGCTGCACCTCAGGTGGTAGAGCAGGTCACCTACAAATCGTGAAAGGTGGTGGTTCAATTCCAGTCTGCATGCCAAGCATCCTTGGCAAGACGCTAACCTCAATTTGCTCTCCGATACATCCATCGGGGTGTGAATTTTAGATAGAAAGAGCGTGCTTTTCTTAATGAGGGAAGCTACTTTGAGTGCTCAGATAAAGTAGTTATATCTACCAGTCCTATAAGAACCAGTCCTTTTACCGTTTACCAAATCCTTCTGAACCTGTCTGCAACACCCAGACATGAACAATAACAACACACAGGTCAAATAAATGTTGTCATTCAGAAGTGTTTGTTTTTTTTCGTTTACAGTTATGCTTGCAATTCAATTATACATTCATACTGATAATAAATAGTGAATAGACCTCTTTAACCCTCGTCATGTTGACATGAAGTAACAAATTGCCCTTTTCCTATAAAAAATAAAATAAACAACAAGAGTGCAGTGTAAACAGGTGAACGAGAAAAAACAAAAACACCACCACCAACACAATACTGTGCAATTTACATGCTGGAAAACTTTGTAAACTTTTGATGCTGTTTGATAATGATCAGCTCAGCATCTGTGCACACACATGTACAAACCTAATGATCTCCATACACACAGATGCATACACAATGCAGTGCATAATTCACAGAACAAAACATCAAGTTGCATTGAGTGTTGGGCATAACTCATTCCAAAGTAAACTAAGGTCAGCAAAGGTTTAATAGAGGATTGCAGGTTACATAAAGTTTATAACAGATTTAGTGCAGAAGTTGATTTATTGCCAAGGATGTTAACTCATTTGAGTTAACATCCTTGGCATCCTCTCAGTCTGCAAAGGTAGCTGTGCCTTTGCAGGAGTCCTCCAGATCCTCTATGAGGGTAATGAAGTTGCTGCCTCTCAGATTGCAACCATACTATTTCTCATCAATCCCAGGTGTAAAATCAGTGCTTATGATGTCACTACTGGGAAAGTGTGTTTGTTTTGTATTCAGTAGTCAGTTTATAGCAGCCTTGTAAAACTGCGGAGATTTAGAGCGCCATGGTAGCTCTATGAGTCTGTAACAGCCCAGTCTCACTTTTTTGCATGTGTCCAAAAACATACAGTAAAACTACCATTTTAAACACAAGATTAAATAATTTAAACTGTAATTTAACTGTCCCAACGGGCTCCAGCTCTTTCTCTGTTTTACCTCGGCTTTGCTTAAGTTTCAGGGAGGAGAGCTCTTAGACTCATGGAAATTTGGCTCAGGACCCGTTTCCGGTTGCCAGACCTTGCTCCAATGAAAACATGTCAGGTCCCATTGTGGGAGATATGTAAACAGATGAATATCTTCCGCGGTGGACTTGAACTTTTCCACTTACTTAAGTTAAGCCCTCTCATTTCTATAAACAAACATTCCTAAATTATTCACCCAACTTTTGGGTGAGAGCAGGACCTGCAGCACAAGACAGAGTAAATCCTTTTCCTTTGCAGTTCTGGGCTGGCTGAGTGTCCTGTTAGAGCAGCTCAGCATATGAGACATTAAACTCTCACCGATATTTACTGCCATCTTGGCTACCATGTTTATTACTGAGCTTGTGTAATGACTAAATATATACTTATTTATATATTTTCCCTTGTATAAAAACAAATGCCTTCATTTTCAGTCATTCCCAGCTGACATAGGACGGGATGTGGTCACCACTCTGTGACAAGACCAATCAACTTAATCAGCCTGTTTAATTCAATCAATCAATCAATCAATCAATCAATCAATCAATCAATCAATCAATCAATCAAAATGTATTTCTATAGCACATTTAAAAAGACCACAGCTTCACACAAGTGCTGCAGTGCAGATTACAACAATAGACAAAGAAAAGAGTTTAATTTCTACTATGCCTGCTGTCTGACAGTTTGCTTATTGCTCTGGTCAGAAAGAAAAAATAAAGTGTCCAACTGGTTGTTGTAAGTTTGCCTCATCCAGTTTTTAACGTTGTCACGTCTATAGAAAGTATAAATTAAAAGTATGTCAACTAAATGCAAATGTATTACAGCTGGTGGACAGAGTGTTTGGAGCAAGGCTGACGTGAGAGGAGTCCTATCGGTCACAATGGCTGAGTCGCTGTTATCCCTGGCATGCAAATGCACTATGCAAAGTGATTTCTCAGGTGCTAGGGAAAAAAATGGCCTTGCAGGAAACTGCATATTACTCTGCGCCTACTCTGGGCTGTAAATCCAGTAGTGTCACTGTAAGAAAGTACATGATCAAAGTTGGTATCAATTGATGAACTACAAGACTGAAGATTGTGGCAAAAGAAACAACTGTTTTACCTGGTAGTACCAGCTACTAGCTATACAAGTTAACAAAACATGACCTTAAACAGCAACAACAAAATCATGGGATGAAAACAGAATTTTATTTGATGAGATGGGTGGATCAGTATTGTCAGGGTACAGCACCTCACATGTAGCATCTAAAATATCTGCCTGCTTTTCTAAACCTGGAAGCACTGAACCTGTTTGGCTTCTTTAGCTGTGTATAAGGCTTATCTGCTGACTTTTTTGAGTAACATTTTACTATTAAACCTGAATATCAACTGTCTATGAAAAAAGACACAGACCTTCATAGATGACAAGCTGATGTTGGCTGGACTGCAACAGGTGCAGCTGTACTTGTACATGGCACAGGATAATGTTTCCAGGAAATCCCTAATGTTTATGTTAACCTGCTCAGAGTTTGAGATGACTTCCTGACTTCCATTTGAGCTGATTATCCATTAGCTGATATGGCAGTGCAATTTTAAATACAGAAGCTTTTCTTTGTTTTGCATTAATCTGAGGTTTCTACTTCTGTCCTTATGTCCCTTCTGTTGGGCAGCATAAATGAGCAAAAATACATCATCATTTGATCATCATTTATGGACTCCATGTAAGAATTAGGTGGAATATTTGAAGCTGCAAGTTATGTAACTCTTAAGCATTAAAAAGAATTTGACCATTTCTGTCACATTTACTAGTCACTTATTTTTTTACTTCAATTTGCACTTGTAGCTCTGTGCATGTTTCCATACATTTCTCTGTAGGGGACTTCTGTTGTCCCCTAGAGAGATTGTCCATATATCTTTCTTTCTTTCACTCAGTATCATATTTGATCAATAATCGCAATCTTTCGGGCATAATTGTTTTTTCATAGGACGATGAAATGAGCATTTGCAACATTAAGTCAATAGGTTTAAAAAAAAACATATAACACACACCTTATATGCTAGATAGATCAGGCCATGGACTGTACGACTAATCTGGCACATGAAATATAAACTATTGTGAACCAAGTGCCCTGTTAGAGTCATACATAGCAGTAAAATAAAGAAAAAATAATTGTATAAAATAAATAATTAGTTTATTCTAACAGAAGTCTGTGACATTTTCTTGACTGCAAAATGTAAAGCAGTATATTTAAAATTAAGTGTACCCTTACTGCTTCCATAGCAATTAAGTAGGGAAGTAGCTGCCAGGTGCTGCTAACTAAATGAACTTGATTAACTGATCATCAGCAAGTGTGAGCACCTTTATAAAAGAAGATGTTCTGGCATATGTTAACAAAGACAGAAAGACACCAGCCATGATCTTGAAATGAAATGCAATGAAATTGCAAATCAAAACCTAAGATTCTTAGGTTTCAGATTCTACAAGCCTCAGTTAGAATGTTAAATGTTAAAATTCATGACAGTACAATTAAAAAAAGACTGAACAAGTACGGTTTGTTTGTGTTGCCAGGAGAAAACCTCTCTGACAAAAACATGGCAGCACAACTTTGGTTTGCAAATTTGCATCTCATCAAACCACAAGATTTCTCAACCAATGTCCTTAAGAAAGACCAGACCAAAATGAAGATGTTTCGCCATCCACAGCTCCGCATTTGACAAAAACCAAACACAGCGTATCAGCAAAGACCTCATACAAGTTGTCATGCACGGCGGTGGAGGGATGATGATTTGGGATTCTTTTGCAGCCAGAGGTTGTTGGGGGACTTGCAGTGATTGAGCAATGAACTCTACTGTATGCAAAAGTATTCTACAGTCAAATGTGAGGCCATCTGTCTGACAGCCCAGATTGGGTCATGACGCAGGGGAATGATACGGTGGCCCTGAGAGGCCAAATGGAATGCAACTTCAGAAAACACTTGCAAAAAGAAAAATGCTGCAAAAAGAAAAACACCTGCAAAAAGAAAAACACCTGCAAAAAGAAAAATGCTGCAAAAGCACACAAAACACAACGGAAATGTTTCTGGGGAGACAATAACCCGACTGTGTCACTACCCGATCCGTACCGGAAACCCGATCGGTACCCCGCATGCGCGAACGGTGTCTACTTTCGGTCGAAGCGTTTTACGATAGTTACGGGTCAGAGTACCTGTTAAGATGTTAAGAATAACAAGTATCTCTTAAAATGTTTCCAATAATGAAACATTTCA
Organism: Copadichromis virginalis; assembly: GCF_057382275.1. NCBI lineage: Eukaryota > Metazoa > Chordata > Actinopteri > Cichliformes > Cichlidae > Copadichromis > Copadichromis virginalis. The sequence continues at coordinate 16,715,695 of NC_140629.1, forward strand.
GTATAATGTAGACAAAAACGAAAAAAAAACTGTGCACAGTCGGACCGTACAAATCGGGTCTACCCGATCCGTACCGCGCATGTGCAGGGGTTTTCTTCTTCTGTTCGTTTAATGGCAGTTTACTCCCCAGTGTACGAGGATACTGCCACCTGCTCACCAAGCGAATGAACCCTATTGTAAACTGAATTAGCGTCATTACAAACGTGTGTTAAATTTGATTTAGTGATAGTTGAGTGTGTTTATGCTTGTCTGTGTGGAGAGGATTGATTGGAATAATGATGATGATGTCCGCTATTAGGGCTGGGCCATATTATACCGTTCACGGTAATACCGGTATAATGTTAGGCAATGATAGGAAAATGAAATATCGCGATAGAATGGGAGTAAAACGCGCATGCGCAGTGCCTTTGTTTTCATACGCACATGGCCGATTGTTGAGGAACCAGAATTGGTTTGTAAAAATGGTGCAACTTCCGTGATGTGGAACTGGTTTGGTGTTTGTCCATCAGATACACAACAAAGCACATTTTTTGCAGAACATGCAAGCGGCCGTCGTTATTGTCATATTTGTCGGACTAAGATGCTCTTAAATCTGGGAGTAATCTGGGTCCTAAACTCTGTATGCTTCAGGTCAAACAACACTGCAGCATCACTGAGAGTTAAAAACTGTCTAAATTCTTTCATCTTTAATAAAACAATCAGCATTGCTGCTTTACCAGGTGTAACTATAAAGTTTAACTTCCAGGCATCCATGAAAACAAAACTTATTACATTTAACGGAGTTAGAAGTTAGCAGGAAGCTAGCGGAAGTTAGCTCGCTAGTTTCGCTAGTTACCTAAGCATGATATAGCATGTTCTGACTGAGAGATTTCTGAAAAAATTCAAACGTACAGCTCTGCTATCACTTCCAACATAAATGAAGACGGGAAACTAAACAGTAGTGACGTTTGTAGGGTTACTGAAGTTGGGCTAGCTGGTATATAATGATGTGCTACGTGATCGCTAGCGACACAGCTATGTTATCATAACATAAACAGTGAAGCTGGAGGACGAACACTAACACTTTTCCACTTATAAAAGTTAACGTGAAGGTTCCTCATGGTTAGAGACAAATGCAATCGCATGGCAGGATGCTGTAAACGGACCAAACTTCAGTCAGGATAACAACTGAGATGATCCATCCACGATACGAGGTTAGTTATACTGCAACAACATGGGAATAGAGCAGCTGCCAAAGAATTCAACATTAATGAATCAATGGTACAGAAGTGGAGGAAGCAAGAAGAATGAGTTTAATAAAGTTTGATTTATCTGACTGCTTTGATTCGCTTAATGTTCCTTATAATCCCGTGCACCTTATGGTCTGAAAAATACGTACTGCACACTGCAGTTTAATGTTGCAAAGCACCTCTTTTTAACTTCAGTGGATATTATACATGGTTATGCTCAGGATATGTCAGCCCATTTCTACTGGAAATGCCTTTTGGTTATACTTTCAGCAAGGAATTTGCATTTGCACTGTTACATTTTTATAAAGCTTTAATGTACATAAAAACCAGCTTCTTGTTTAAGTGAAAATAAATGGAAGGTTGTCTTTTTGCGCTAGTAATGTTGTGGAGTTGTATTTTGTCTCCCATCAATTATATCGTCAGTTATATCGTTATCGCAAATTTTCATATATATATCGTGATAAATATTTTTGGCCATATCGCCCTGCTCTAACCGCTATCACTGTCAATTGTCAGTAAACACTTCATCTGGCTCATGAATCTTTACATGACACATTACAAAGTCTGTATTATTAACTCTGTAATTAGGCGCCATTCTTCTTATTTTACGGCGCTGTTGTTCAATCGGGGAATGCTCTCTGTTGAGGAGAAAAGCATGAATTTGTTTGTATACGGATTATCCATTGTTTAAATGTCCCGGTAGTCGAAAAGGAGGCAGAGCTGTTGAGAAATGCTAGGTGCTAACTGGGCGCTAACCGTATCATTCAAATATATTGAATGTTGCAATGTTGGCAAAGAGAGGAATTGACGTAAGATTTGCGCATGCGGGGTACCGATCGGGTTTCTGGTACGGATCGGGTAGCGACAGGCTGTATCCCAATTCAGGGTCTGCAGCCTTAACGGTCCTCAAGTGCCGCGTAAATAAATAAATAAATAAATAAATTTTTATTTATACAGCACCTTTCAAGACAGATTCACAAAGTGCTGAACATAAGATTACAAGTCATAAAAATATTTAAAAAGAGAAAATAAAACAGGCATAAAATACGTACTCAAAGACCGCTGAGGCCGGAAGTGCGAGGCTTGTAGGCTTGTGAAATGGGACGGTCTAGCCTCTGTCGCGCTGCCCAGGTTGCCTAGCAACCACGATACTAACAGCTGGAAACGTTTCATACAGCTTTGTTTGACAGAAATGAAGGAGAACATATTTTGTACATTTGTTTCAGATGATATCATACTTACATAATAATATCATAATATCATACATACATAATTGTCCACAATAATACTGTTATCATGGCACTGTGATAATTGAGACATTGCAATAGCAGTGTTATATGATTATATCTGTGCAAGTGAGGGAGAAAATAACATTTAAAAGGAAAAAACATGAATTAAATATCTATTGTGTTGTCAGTGTTATGAGTTTCTTCTTCTTCACTGCAAATTGGTTAACCTCTGCTGCCTTTAGCCTCACGATCTGTGAAATTTAAATAGGGACATCATGTTCTCATAGATGATGAAAACGGGAAAGTAAATATTGTCCATTTTTGACACCTACAAATAAAAAACCTATGAAAAAAATTCTGATTTCCAGATGTACTGAAAAAATGTGTTGATCTGAGCCCAAATTATATATATATATATGTTTGTTTGTATGTTTTTACATTTCATAGGTCGGTGAAATTCAAAGTGAATGGTTAAAACAACTGTACAAGGTAAGCTGAGCTTCTGCATGTTGCAATAATAATATTACAGATTTCAGAATGTGATATTTCATGTTTTTGGGGGTTTTTTTGTGGGGAGTATGGCCACTTCTAGGAAGCGAAACCTGTGTTGGTTCTGTCCACTGTTCTATTATACAGTTGTAAATACTGATAACATATCTGCAGAAGGACTAACACCGATAGTCATCAATAGTAAACCTTCACCTGGCCTCCATTCATAGATGTAGTGTTGAAATTCAAAAATCACAATTAAAAGACCAATCGAGACAAACTGAATGGTCAAATATTTAAGATGTGCTGATTGATTTGCATTGCCCACACATTGGACATACTTTGTGTATCTTGTATTTCAAATTAAGAGTCTTCCCTAGAGAGAAATCTTTAATTTTTTAAACTGGATTATATTATGAAACATTTGCAGGAACATTCTGTGGAAAACGCTAATGTTTCGAAGAGGTTTTATGTTAAGAAATTACATCCTTCAAGCAGCGACATGTGAGGATGATGATGTATAGCAGATGAAGAGGGATAGGCAGTAAGAGATGTGAGAGACATATGGTTTCATGAAGTCAGTCTGATGTGGTTACATAGATTTACGGAAGGAACTACAACTCAGCCGTGTGCATGCATGTGCGTCATCGGTGCAATCCAGTACTTAAACTGATAGCATTACCAGCCCTTCTCTAAAGGACAGTTGCCTTCATCCTGTAACAATCATTATTGACCTTCTACACCCCTCAGTGCTCTTTAGTGTAAGCATGTACGTTGCACTGAGACTGTTTGCTTTGCTTTATAACAGACTATCCAGAGCTACAAGCCACAGTTCATTGCCCTGCACTTCCAGGAGGTTGGAGGAAAGGACTACATGTTAAACATGGGCCATGCAGAAAACTTCTTCTGGTAGGATTAATATGCTGATTATAATGCATTTCGCCATTTCCATTGATTCATTGTTGTCAATTAAACAGTTCCTTATAATGTGTCAAAAAAATGAAAACCATCTACGGTTTGATGTCATTCAAGAAGCGAGAACCAGTCAAGTCATTACATCTTTATTTAAAAACATAACATTAATTGATGGTTGTATAGTTGTAGTCAGAAGACTCTTAGTTCGTTAGATCTGTATACAAAGAAACCTCCAGTGCAGTGATCATACTTTTTTGCTCTGCTGTTACCAGGACCCTCGAGTCCAGTGAAGAAATGAAAGACTTTGACAGGTCTTGCATTTATGTGGACAACCAGTTCAAAGTAGAAGATAGCTTCACGGTAAGAAACACAAAAACGTTTCATACAGAGTAGTTGCTGTGTGTTTCCACTAGATGGAGTTCTCTTACATGTTAATGCACAATGATAAGTGGATGCATTCAATGCACTCTGCTGGGGAAAATCAGAAGTTTCTGAGAGTGACGCAACACAGTGAAACAAAAAACGTGCTTACTGACTCCAGATTGCATTGCAATCTTTGATTTTATTTATTTTTTGCTGTGTTTTACTGGCATCTATTTAAAAGTGTGAGTGTAAACACAAAACATTATTTTAGTGTCTATGCTGCAATATGCAGAAAATAGGTTTAAATGTTAAAGACAGTTGCATATAATTGCATTTTTGCTTGATGCAATGTGCATGAAATTAAAGGATTAAAACAATCTTTAAAAGAGACTTTTTCATTTGATTCAATTTTACATGATGGATTATGCAGAAAAAATAGAATTAGGGTGAAAAGGTCTATTGTGTTATTACATATTCAGGTTGTGTGTCATGTTTTTTAAAAGTAACTAAGTAATAAAGTAACTAATTACTATTGAAAATAAGTAACCAGTAAAGTAACAGGATTGCTTTCTTGGACAAGTACTTAGTCATTATTAACTAATTACTATTTTCAAGTAACTTGACCAACACTGGTTGCCACAGACTGCCCAAACAGACTTTTCTGTGAGTCTAACTGTTATTCTGATCATCATGTTAAAGATCAGGACATTGCAAATAAAATCTGCTGAAATCTGAACATACTATAGTAGTACTTCCTAGCTGGAGTCAGTTTTCAGTTCACTGCAGAATGTTAGATGTGCAAAACAACAGCCTTGTGTAAGTGACATTGATCTCAAAGATGAAGCACAAAACAGCGCTAAAGCTGTTGCGCAATATGAGCACAGGGAGAGGAGGTGCTCTTAAAGACAGGTCTGTTAAATCTCATGCTGCTCCCGGCATTTCTTAATGTCATGAGCTGAATCCTTGGTCTTTCGCTGGAATGCTGTTCAGTCACAGATTAAGCCTCATCGTCCACACCTTTTATGAAAGACGTTTTCTGTATGCACCTTCGTTTTTATTGTCCTCATGTAATACAAACAAGTTTTTAATATCTTTCTTAGAAAGTAATGAAAATGATTTCTTAAAGTTCACAGTGGCTCTTAACTGGTTCAACAGTATTAGTTTCCTAGAAATTTTGCCCCTAGCTGGAAGTGCAAAAGTTGTGACTCACCCCTCATTTTTTTTATTTCACTTTCGAGGAACCAGACTTTCTTGTAATTTTTTAAAAGTTGTTTGAGCAATAGTTCCCCAGGTTTTCTGACGAGCTTTTAAAGTTTTTCTTTAACCACTGGCTGCTTTTTTGCTTATTTTCAGGCCAGTCAGGGCAATGTTTTTGTTTTGTTTTTTTGTTACGCTTCTTAACACTCGCCTATGAATCATTCAAGATTTTAAAAAGCCATGAAATTCAAGGGATAAGCCCGTGTTATGGACAGCTTAGCAAAGAACCAGTTTTAAATTGTAACTTGAGGCACTTTGTTACTAGCAGCCTGTTGCAATCCTACTATTTGTTTCTATTTTTGTATCAACAAGTTGAGTCCGAAAAAGCTATGAGCCAAAAACATGTCTCGGCATACTTTGTAGAGAGGAAACTGAAGAGTCAGGCAAAAAATCTATATACAGCAGATCAACAGCATCTGAAAGTCAAATCATTTAATGTTATTTATATAGCTCTAAATCACAACAAGAGTTGCCTCAAAGCCCATATATTGTAAGGTAAAGACCTTACCTTGCTTCAAATGGATATGTCAGTATGTACAGAGGTCAGGAGAGAAGAACGACAGTGAGTGTCTACTGCATCTGTAAACCAGGGGGAGGCTGGAACTGCATTTTGGCCAGTGGTATTGGACAGATTTTGGGCTTCTGCATTACTGAAGCAGTGTGAGATCATCTTGACAGAGAGCAAAACAAAAGGCAGCCAACATCCAAAGAAGAGCTTTGAATGTCCTTCAAGAAGCCTGAAAAACTATTCCTGAAAACTACCTAAAAAAAAAAAAAACACAAGAAAGCTTGTCTAAGAGAGTTCAGGCTGTACTGAAGAATAGAGGCGCTCACACCAAATATTCACTTTCAAGCTGTTTGAATTGTTCAACCTGTTTTTTCCATGCATGTTTGCACATTTTTCAATAAATCGCAGTGCCTTTTTCCCACTTTCTTAGCAAAACGGAAAGAAAGGACAGTCAGCTCAAGACTTTTGCACAGTAGAGTGTTTTTTAAAGTATTAACCCACACTCCTCCCAGGTGATACCCTCACGCTGAACATTTGACAGTAGGGGTCAATGGCTGCATCTGTAGACTGAAGGTGCGTGAAGTAAAAAAGGGGAAACTCAATGGCCAGGTGAGAGTAGAGACAGGCCAAAGTCAATACATTTAACTCTAGATTAAAACTATTGATCCCAGCCTATTTGTACACAATAAATAAAGTGTGTTGGGGGCAGAAGACAGCCGGGACTAAGTTTCCTCTGCACTTGAGTGTTTGCACCCCCCGCTGTTTGCCCTGGGAGGGTTGCAGCCACCCCACCCCACCTAATGCCTCATTCTCATTTCGTCGGTGCCACCTGCATTGATTTTCAATTTGTTTCCCCTTGGCTGCGATCATCAGTTATACGGCCATGAGAGAATTTGGGGAGGGGTGGTGGGTTCTCTTTTCAGAGGGGTTGCAGAAGCAGAGGGGGAAGACTTGCATGAATTCCCAGTACAAATGGTGTTTTGATAAAAAATCACTTGTAAGTCAATATTTTTTTATTAAACTGTGCACAAACCTGATTGATGAAGATAGGTGTTTGGCAGAGTATGTGGAGGAAAACGAGGAGGGAAATGTGCCTCTGTGTGCGCCGACGTGTGTGCACATACTTTACAGTATATAACATTGTTACTAATCTAGCATAAACAAAGCGAAAAGGGTTGGCCATCTCGTGTTTTATGAATTGTTAGAGTACATTTCTAATGTCCCAATTTTGTGAAAAAAGTGCCAACATAACTTCAGTGGGATCTGACTTCCTTCCTGAGTCTACAAGCTGCTATACAAGTTAAGGACAATTTCAGACTCGGTTAAATAACTCATTGCTTAAATCTTCATTCAGACAAGTTGGTCACCAACTGCAGTTCGCAGACAAACACGGAGACATATCTAATTTTATTTATTGTGGACAACTTTGGCACTGAAGATAAATGAATTCTTCAGGGAGAAATTTGGGGGGTGTCTGTCACCGCGGTCTGTCACGCCCTGAGCCCTCTTGAGTGCCGGCTGATTTTTCTTCAGCTCCCAGTTTGCAGCAGCGGTGTTGGCAGACAGCGGGCTCACTGCTTAATACCTTTTAAATGGTTTTAATTTTCTGTCTTTATTGATTTCACGGGCCGCGATTAATCAGATCAGTGGAGCAGGCAGTTAGTACATTAAAAATGGTCAGCTCCACGTCAGGGATGATTGGGTACTGAAGTGTGCGTGTCTCAGAAGCAGCGCGTGGATGTGCTGTGCAGTTATACGTCCTCTTGGAAATACTTTATTACTTAAAGTTTGCCATCTCTTTGGAGAGTAACAATGCACTGTGTCATACATTCCCAATGCACAAAGCATACCATGTGTTCTTGCTTTCTTTGAAGAGGATCAATGAAACCAAAAGCCTCTGCAGAACGATTAAAAGTCCAGTTTCACTATGATTTTTTTGAAGTGGTTTACCTAAAACTGATTGTAACTGCTATATCTTTTCTATCCACAGGCTTTGGGGAGCATGTACTTCATCCACAAGACACTGAAAAATATACAACAGTATGACTTTCATGGTAAAAAAAAAACACAACGCTTACATGGATTTCCTATTTCATCATTCATCATGTTGTGCTAAATTTAGTTTATTTTCCAAACAACGTGTTGGAACGCACCAATGGTTATTACTCAATGCATTGTTTTGATAGAATCCTCCCTCCTTTGGTGCAGTCGGTTGTGCTGTTGCAAAATCCTTGTCGGTGTTTAATTGTTGGACATTTCTCTGGCAAACTGTGCTGGCAGTTTGAAGGCTACGTCTCCTATTTGCAAAGAACTCGAATTTAAAGTGGAGCGGCTATTTTGCTGTTGCATAGTCCAGTCACGTTAGATGTGAAAAAGCTCCTCAGAAAAGCTTATGGAAGGACCATAAACATCCCGAAGCTGCCACTCGCTGCGTGGCCCGAAACGATTGTTGTTCGCCGAACACAGTCTAATGGCCCGCTTATAGATTTGCTCATCATGTATGCCCCTCTGATGAGGTTAACACCAGTTTATTGATTGCTGTTTGCATGTTTTCTCACTCTTTTACATGTCACCTCCTTGGCTCTGCCTCTCACAGTTAAGAATTTTAAAGCAGTGCTGGAAAAGAACAGGTATATGGGCTCTCTGGACAGGGTCACCACCGTGGAGAAAGAAAAATTCCCAAAGAATTTCTGGCCTGATGTGAGTATGTATGCATGACTGTGCATCTGGGTATGCCTGTCGGGAGGGGCAAACATGGGCCAAAGGAGATGTTGGGACAAATGAGTCTACTGGGGCTTTCGGGGGGCCGTCTGCCTGCTCTGACAGGGTGATGAGACAAATTATGTGCAAGAATCAATAATTATCAATTTAGCCCTTTAAAGACACAGCTCACTGCTGTTTAGTGACTCACTCCAGTTTTTCCTCTGTTGCAGTTCAAGTGGTCCAGAAAGGGTTTCATGAGGACCCGCTGGATTATACACAACCAGTACGTAACAAACACTCACCTTCACCGTGATGCACCAGCAGGGTTGAACACACTTTCATGTGTGGCTGTTTGGTGACGTTTTTGGAAAAATACATTGACAATAAAAACACCCTTGGGAACAAATATGTAGCCTGTTTTTAAAAGATTGGAAAAGCAGCGTAAAAGATTGTTATGAGCCCAAAGTCCTTGACTGACTGTCAAAGTTAAATAAATAAAAAAATGTCCCATGGGTCAATGTTCAGATAAGACATCACATCAGAGGGCTGGGTATACATTTCACTGATAGGACCTAACCTTTGATAATAATTAAAAAAAAATGTTATTAAATCATATTTGGTATGTCCACATTGGCTTTGTCCATCTTTTACAGTATTTGGTATCAGTATGTTTAAGCTCCTACAATATGGAACCATAACTGCTGGAGTTAAAGCAACTGTTAGCCACTATGTCATACTTGTTTTTAAAGCATGCTTCGGCATCCCTCAGTAAACTGAAGGTCAAATATTGTAGTTCCTTGAAGACAAGCAAATAAAATTTTACTCAGTAAACATCTAAGAGGACATTTAAAACCTACTTTGATCTATCAAAGCTGATATAAAACAAACAGTGAGGCTCACATTCAGCTGCTCCGATGACCTTGTGGTTTCTTATCATCCAGTTATTAATATCTTCTGGGTTTTGTTTTGACAAAAATGTCCTCTTTACTTCACTGGTTACACTCACAGAATATAAATAATTAATTTAATGTGGTGCTCTGTTGGGAGCTTAGACTCGGCATGTTATAGGATGGTGAGCAGGGTTTTAATTTCATAGTAGTAGTCAGTATTTGCTCTGCTGTGTTGTTACCTTGGGACTGGAACAACAGGAGCTCAAAATCGAATGTACCACAGCATCATACTGTGAGTCAACACAGCTCATTTGTGAGATGCTCATTAATTGCTTTCTGGTGACAGCCTAAGAAAAGGAGCCAGTGAACTGCACTTGTTTGTAGACTGAACATTAACCCAAGTGTGCTCATTGATAAGAAAGCTCCTGTAAAGACACCTGTTATTTCACACACAGACTCACATACACACCTATCTGATGTCAGGCTTTGGAGTTATCGGATTGTTTCCTGTTTTTTTCCCCTCCATCTGCCACAACTCACCTTCTTTTGCCTGTGTGTGTCGGGGGTGTTTTCACAGAGGTCTAGACCTGGTAAATGTCCACCTGTTCCATGATGCCTCTAACCTCATTGCCTGCAACTCCAGTCCTTCCATTTACTCAGCCAACCGCAATAACGCTCTCAGATATGTCATCAGCAGGTGAGACTAGCAGCTGCACGCTACTGTATGAAAACATAATATTCAAAATGTGCTATCATGTAGCTCCTCTTATCCAGTGAATTAGCATTTTAACAGAATCAACACATACAAAGTACATTGGGATTAAGAATTAAAACCCTGTGTTATGGCTTAAGGTAGTATTTTTATTTTTCCAGGATATCAGACAGTCGGCAAACTGTGCTGCCTTTCTTTGTGTTTGGAGATTTCAACTTCCGTCTGGATACACTTAGTCTGGTCCAGGTATGCAAGAGCATTCATTTTCCCCAAAGTTCAAGTGTTGCAATCATGTACCAGTCTGTAATTTTGACATAAACCCTCTCGTTTGTGTTTTTTGACCAGGATTTGTCCACTGCTGCCGATGTGCAGATGGTGAAGAAGGACAGCAGTAACGAAGTGCAGAGAATCATATATGAAGAAAAGGATAACGACCACCAGGTGATTGAAACGAGAGAATCTCGTTTAAAAAAAGAAAAGGCAGAATTATCTGCTTCAAAAGTTACTTTCTCTGCCTCCTTTTCACCTCTAGGTTCTGCTTCGAATTGAGGAGAAGCTTTTCGCCTACCTGCACCAGGCGGTTTTCAGAGAGGACAATGGCAGAGCAGTAAGAACACAAGCTCACCTTTCACCCATAAAGATATCATCAGTTGCACTACTGAGAAACTCAAGGGAAACTTAGTTTGACCTGTCTTCAGAGATTTTAGATTAGATTAGATTTTAGATTCCATCAGCAGGAATACTTCAAAGAAATGACAGCGCAGTAAACACAAAAAGGGAGAAACATTAGTAGCAGTAACCCAAATTATCCCCAATGTTAAATCTGCACTCGCTCACATCATGCTTGTTTTTCATGTGTTGATGTTTGTAGTCATTTGTAACCATAGTGGCTTCTTTCCCTCAGCTTTTGAAGTATGACAAAGAAGTTGCAGCCTTCGATGATGTTATTAGGGAAGAGGACATCAAGTTTCCACCAAGGTCTGTAACTCTGCTACTTGCTGCAAATTTCTGCCATTTACTTTTCATGCTTTAAGAATTTGTTCCCCTCTTGTCTTGTGCTCAGCTACCCATACAGTGAAGAGCATGCTAAACCAACCCAGTACATGAACACTCGCTGTCCTGCCTGGTGTGATCGCATCCTTATGTCACATACAGCCCAAGATTTAATCCACAGGGTGAGTCTTTGCACAATCACATCATTTCATGATGACAAGAACACAATTTGATATAATACGTGAGTTAGCATGACGTGTTAAGGAAGCACTTTGGCAAGCTAGCCAGCCAACATTTCTAGTCAATGTGTTTTAGCAGTAGCATTAGTTAGCAACATTTTAAGGTTAACCAATTATGCTGCATGACTCTGACTCTGGTTAGTTCGTAAACCTTTGCTGATAGTGACGGGTTAATTTATCAGCCAGAGCAGTTCTAGGGGTTTAAAAAAATTAGCTAGCATTATCTATTTAAGATAGTGTTTCGCTACAATATGTAGCTTGCAGTTTGTCTGTTTTTGCAGGAAAGCTAATGTTAGCTAACAGATGGTGATACCTGTGTTTGCAAAAAGACTTCTTTTCCTGTAGAAGTCTGTGAGCCAAAGTCTGTAAAAGTCCTCCTGAGTTTTTGGGATTGTTCTGGATCATATTTTGAAATTGAGGATTAACTTTGGTGTAAAACTACATCTTCATTGCATAAGAAGTTGTAAATCACAAGTCATTAGACAACGGGCTTCGCATACTTCTCTTTCTTGTCTTGTTTGTGATGGAGTCTGTGTTGTGTGGGAGATGGTCGTTAGTTGAAGTTAGTGGGCTCTGGTTCTAAAATAATGTTGGCTGGTCTTACACACCGTTGGCACAGCATGCAAGCAGAGCATGGACGTCACTTTCTTCTGATTTTACTAGAAAATTAAGACTTTTACAAATAAATCAGCACACAGGATGTTAGAGGACACACAGATTTTTTAATACTACACGACACTTCACTCACACTGCCAATTTAAAAAAGTATTTACCTGGACACGGTTTTACATTCGTGCACACATACTGTATAACCTTTAATATGTAATGTGATGTAAATCTACTATGAACATAATCCAGCCCACACAAATGTGATACTCAAAATTTAACTTAATATAATTTAAGAAGAATCTGTTTGTTATGTTTACATATAAATGATCTTCAAGTTCATTCTTCTTTTCAGAGAGACGATGGTGAGAAGAGTGTTGTTTACAACACAATGGGTCCTAATGTCTGTATGGGAGATCATAAGGTAACAGATTACATAAGCAGTGTGTTGTGCACATCAGCCATGTGGACTGACTCTGGTGTGTTTTGTTTTTCTTCTGTAGCCTGTGTTCTTGTCCTTCTCACTGAAGACAAATGACCACATCTGATACTTCTAAATGGTAAGAAGTTTCACTGAGAGTGTGTGTGTGTGTGTGTGTGTGTGTGTGTGTGTGTGTGTGTGTGTGTGTGTGTGTGTGTGTGTGTGTGTGTGTGTGTGTGTGTGTGTTCTGTACTGCATGTGCAAGTGCAGCTGAGTCGATGTGGTAATTCCAGTGAATGGATTCAGTGTGAGAGAGTGAGCACAGTAATCTTTCTCTGGTCCCTGGAGAGCCATAACCCTACTGGCCCAGTGGAGTCGGGATATGAACTAAGAGTAATGCGTGCGGGACATAAGAGATCCTTTGTGCACATCGTAGTTGGAGTGCAGGCGATCTGCACTCTCGCTGATCTATGTCTATTGAATCCTCTTTGCTGTCACTGTGGCTACACATTAGGTGTAATGCTGGCCTGCTTTTCATTAATTACCACATGGATGGCTGGCTGGAGACACATTCATTGTGCGGGGCAGTATATTGGCATTTTTATGGCCATGATTTTGTTTTGCTGCCATTTCAATTTATTTTTTTAAGGAAGTACTGCCTTTTCATGATTGTCCTTCTTCAGAAAGCTTCAAAATGATGAGATCCACACAATGGGAGTGCTTGAAGAGGCTACAACCATCACCTTTTTTGTTTTTGACATTTCAAAGCATATGAAAGGTTTAGCCTACCACTAGTACTTTGAGGCTACATTTTAGCTCTTGCAAGGTGTGCCTTTTATGTAACCGTTTACATTTCAAATGATACTAAAAATCATAGTTAATCATAGTTAATTTTACCTCATTATTATTTTATCTCAGCCGCATCTTGAAAAGGTAATCCATGCTTTTATTTCATGTCGTTTAGATTACTGTAATGCACTATATTGTGGAGTTAGTCAGCATCTTCTCTCTCGTCTGCAGCTGGTCCAAAATTCTGCTGCACGACTTTTAACCAGAACTCGTAAAAGAGAGCACATAACTCCCGTCCTGGCTTCACTCCATTGGCTGCCTGTATATCTTAGAGTTCACTTTAAAATTCTCATGTTTGTGTTTAAATGTTTAAATGGTCTTGCCCCAACTTACCTCTCTGAGCTTCTGCATCCTTACTCACCCCCCAGGTCTCTCAGGTCAGCTGACAAGCTGCTCCTGGAGGTACCCAGGTCCAAGAGGAAGCTCAGAGGGGACAGGGCCTTCTCTATTGCTGCTCCTAATCTGTGGAACAATCTTTCCCAGCACATTAGAGAGGCCCCTTCACTGTCCACTTTTAAAACACGTCTTAAAACTCATTTTTACTCTTTGGCTTATGACACAGTCTGACCCTGATTTTATTGTTTTAATCTAATGTGCTGATTTTATTGTTTTAAATGTGTTTATATATATATTACTTATCTTATATTATTATTACTATTTTTCTCATTTTTTTTAACATGCTCAATGTATCATGTTTGGCATGTCAAGTGTACAGCACTTTGTGTTCAGCTCGTGGCTGATCTGAAAGCGCTATATAAATAAATTGCTTGCTTGCTTACCTCATTGACCTGAGAAATGGCTTTTGCAGGACAGTCAGTCTTATGTACACTAATTTAGACTTGATTTTCTTACAATAGCATTTAGATGTCTGAATCCACTGTGTCCTGTATTTGCACTGTAATCCACACTGGTTAAACAGTAGCTGAAGATCTGGTGGTGGAGCAGGTCGTCTACTGGTCGGTAGATTGATCCCCGACTCCTCCAGTCCACATGCTGAAGTATCCTTGGCCGAGATGCTAAACCCCGAGTTGCCCCTGATGTAGCCACCAGAGTGTGTTCGCTGTGTGAATGTGTGCGTGCACAACAATGTGTGTGTGAACAACAATTAGAAAGGGTTTTCAGTGCTCATTTACAAAGTGTGTTTCTGTCTGCTGCAGGTCTGTAACCACAGCATCCTCAGAGGCTGATCAGTGTGATTGTTCTCCACTACAACCGTCCCATCAGCCACCAAAAATAAGCCGGCGTTTCACTCAGCCTCAGCTAAGCTCCCTGCCACACACTGCTGACCACAGCTCTTGTATCATGTAACCCAGATTTATCAAGACGTGTCAAGAGTTTTTGAGAGTTGTTCCTATTCACCGCTTCCTCTGGGATTTTTTATAAGTCCCCTCTACCCGAAACCTCGGAGTCACCAGGGATAATCCTGCAAATCCTACCTGCAGCTGCACATTCATGAGACACATCAAGAATTTTAAAAATCATTTTTAGCTCAATTGATTGTATTTCATGTTTTTTCAATGCCGTCCATTTTACAGGCAGTGTCGAAAATAACCAAACTTTGTATGAATGTCAATTTACTCATTTCTTACTGGCCCTAACTAAAGGCATTTTTAAATATTCTAAAACACCCAACTTAAGCAACAATTAACAAAAGATTCAGGAGAGTACTGGGTATATGATGAACCACACTTTGTGTAGTAGTGGTGTCTTGAAAAGGGAAATATCAAACCCTCGTGGCCATGTGTGCACGCTTTTAGTTAGTTTTTTTATGCTCTATTTAGTACATGCATCTTTGCTTTGCCATCAACATAGCATTTTTTAAATGACGAGGGAAGCACAGCTGTCTTTGCTTCCAGGTGTCATGTGTGGATGATCTCCGCTGATAAAACAGGATTTGTGACAGATTTCCTTCCTTTTTTCATACAGGTTGCTACTTCATACACATCAGCTCCAGCCATGACAGATTGGATTTTTAATAGTGGTGTTATGATGAAATGAAAGTAGACAGGCAAAAGAAAAAAAGGCCGGTAACATTTTAGCAGCAGTGGTGAGAGCTGAATGGATTACCGCAGCATCCAAAATGAACTTGTGTATCTCTCTTATTTCCCGAGCTGTATTATACACATTATACCAAGTGCTTTATTACCTTGACTTTGCATTTCTTCTCCGATTAATTTGAGCTGTCCTCCTCCAGTTTACTATGCAGGATGTCTGGTCAGACTTCACCCTGCTGCGGTCGGCGTCAGCTGTATTTCATTGCCAAAAAGAATCACGCTGTAGTTATGCTGTAGTGTTTACCTACAGCTGTAGTTAAGAAGAACGTCTGTTTTGATTACCTGGCATCAAATAAATTGAATTTTAAAAAAAAAAAAAAAATCCTGTGCATAATCACACCTGTGTACCCACACTCAACAGAGGGGGCGCTGTTTGCTTTTGAATTATTGCATTTATCTTTGATCCTTGTCTCTTACTGCAGTACCAGTGTAGTAATATCATGTGTGAGTTAACAAGGCTTTGACAATTTTGACTAATGGATTCTGTTTAAAGTGTGTTTGTTGCTTTTTGGGTGTTTTATGGGAGAGCATTTTCCTATATTCATGCTTTTTTGATGCCCAGATTCAGAACTTTGGCATGATGTTTGTAAAGTGTGACTGTAGCCTCATCGCAACGAGAAAGAGTAACGCAAATGTCTGTTTGTGATAAATGCTTTGTCACAGGAGTGGAGCTGGTTATAAACACTACATTTGTGATATTTCATTTTTGTAAATAAAGTATCACCCTTTGTTGCACTTTTGTTTTTTGTGTTTACAATCAAGTCACGCCTCTTATGGGAAAGCAAAGGCTGTAAACTATGTAAATGACCTCATTTCCTGAGAGCAGTTAACCCTGACAGGGTATCTATTGTCTTATCTGTATACCAAGTTACTTTTTTTTATGACTTTAATGACTTATAAAAATATTATAAGTAAACTATATTCTCACTTATATTTGTATATATATACTTTTGTGTTGATCACATTAAAAAAATGTCAGATCATGTCAAATTTAGCCTATCGAAGTAACACAAGCTTTACATTAGTGTCTGCGTGTGTTATTGCATTTAGTTCCTGTAAAAAAACTGTGGTTACTTTGGGTCAGAAGAGCAAAATGACAGCTAAAACTGAGGAAATATTAAACCTGCGCTTCAGACTGAGAATCACAGTCAGGATTCTTTCTTTTTTCACTTTGTGTTGATGCAGCAGTTGGACTCAGATACAGATTTAAGTCCAGAATAAACAACAACAACAACAAAACAAAAAAAACAGATAATATCAGTAACAGCAGAGACCAAAATATGTTTTTCAGAATAAAAGACTTGGAGCCACCTCTGTCACTTTGACACTCAGATAAGAACAATCACATTTTTGACTGTTCGTGTACGTGACTGATGTGAGGCTGAGCATGTAGGAGTTGGGTATTTTGTACTGGCACACTGAGGTGTGAGAGGAGCTGGTCGGACTGGTTAGCAACGCAGCGAACAAGCTCCAATTGAAACATGAAATTTGGTGGTCAGAGAAGGAATTCTCTCACCCACACATGGAGTCTGAACTTGTGTGCCAGACCAAAACACATCTTTCTTAACACTTGCAAGAACAACTACCTTTTTTTCAGACTTTTCTTTGAAGCAAAATGTGATTGTCTTAGCGGCGTTCCCATGCTTTTGTTCGGACACTGAGCCTAAATGGTGACCAAGCTGCTCTGCTGGTATTGATTTGAAGTTGAAATGGGTTGCAGAGGTCATTGTCTTCAATTAAGCCCCACCACACTAGTAAATCACACTAGAATTGACCTTTGACCTTCTTTAGCTTTTGTGCCTTTGCTTTGGCCCCTTTAACCAGCTACCACATCAGCATAACTCAAGACCCAAATTGTCTACATTTAAGTTTGATTTTTCACATTACAAAAGACAAAAAAAGACATGTCTGATAAATAATTAATTATAATTTAATGTGCACAGTAATGTTTTTTTATATCATACACCTTGATATTTTTACAGTGTGGTTAAAAAGTAAGTATGAGTACAAAGCAAAGTCAAAGACCTGGATTTGAGCCAACTTCAAGCTAAAATGTAATTAAAGCAAACAAACTGTAGACGATTAAAACACTTTACAGCACGTCAGCACTGTCTGCTTACCTTTTATTGTTCCGGCCACACCCCCACCCCCACTTTTAAAAAGTCTACCTTTCTAGTTTGTTGGAAACCGTATACGTTAGAATGCGTGTCATATGATCACGCATTCTCTTCTCTGGCCTTTTTGTAACGATCACGGAAAATCTCCTTGTTCTTGGAAATTATATTCAAAAGTAAATTCAGAAAATTCACACTGCCTTTTAATTTTAGCGTCTACTTTAGGGGCGAAGGCTCTGTGATCTTAGTGTTTTATGGTATATAGAGTTTACTAAAGCATTTCGACAGCATTATGCAAGTCACACAAGGATTTAGAAGAGCTTTATTTTGAAATACGCATAACTGAAAACGACCCAGCTGTTCAAAATTGGAGTGCAGGAATAACTTAAGGTTACTTTCTGTGACATAAGTAACTGTGTAACAAGTCAGAGATATCGATTTTTTTACAGTAACTTTTTAAAGACTCTGCGTCAGTTCGACCTTTTAATGTTTTTTGTCGGGCCTTTTCCGATCATGCGAAACAGCTCAGCAGTTAAACGTATTGCAAACTAGTTTGAAATTTATTACAGCATGCATATGTGCTGAGAGAGTTTTATGCCTGTACGTGTGTCTCTGTGTGTGCCTGTGTAGCCTATAGCCTGCAGGAAGTGCATCAGATGTGGTGCGGCCCGAGGCGAAGGACAGAGAAAGCCCTGCGGTGTTTGCGCAGCAGCAATCGGATCTTATCGTCGTCAGAGTCGGGGTCTAGAGGCTTGTTGTACTCCTCGTCCTCCACCTCATTCTCCGAGGCCTCTCCGGCCGGCCCCGAGTGGTTGGTCTGTGTGGAGCTGGGCTCAGAGGCGCTCTTCTTCCTCCACTTGGTGCGCCGGTTCTGAAACCAAACCTGAAAACACACAACGCACGGGGGAGTTGTCATCTAACTCCTGTAGACCGGAGCCCTGCAGCTTATCGAGTATTCTTTTAAGCATTGTGTTACGTGAAAAGGTATGGAAAAATAATCTGTGTCCCCATTTCTGCTTGAGGGTGAGTATGTGCTGGTATATGATCTGCAGATTTCTATCGCTGCACTTGAATTTACACACGACATGTATGCTTTTTTTATGTGGCAGCTTTCAAAACAAGTCAACACTACTGGGTATAAAAAACAAATATACCACAAGGAATATATATCAGTGGAACTGTCGAACACACACAAAAATAAAAATCTTATTTACACTCATCTCAAATGTAAGCAGATTCTGGCGACGTTACCTTGACTTGTGATTCAGTCATTCCCAGAGAATAAGCCAGTCTCGCTCTCTCTGGCCCTGCCAAATACTTTGTCTGCTCAAAAGTTTTCTCCAGAGCAAATATCTGATGTCCACTAAATGTCGGCCTGGTGTGTTTTTTCCTGCTGGACATCTCCCCAAGAGGACCACTGCCTGAAAAAAATAAAAAATAAAAACACATTACAGGAAACGGATGTATGACACAGGACTGAATTTCTGCCTGAAATGCCACAGCATTTTGGCTCATTGCTCAGGGAAAAAAATGACCACATATATATTTCCCTCATAGACTGCATGTATTTGTTGTTTATACACTGAACCGAAGTAAAATGTCTCCATTTGTGAATTAAATGAAACATAATTTTTCAATCATCTACATAATTGAATGAAATCTTTTGAATGAATATTTGACATGTTTATTAAATAAATTGTTTTTAAAAGATCTGTTTGTATTTTCCTTTAGTCTGCACAACCTCTAATAAACAACAGATTGTTACATTTTAATAAATGGATTTTCAAGGTTTTAATACAAAAAGAGAGAAAAAGTTTTAGTCATATCAAAAATCTAACCTCGAGTCTGAACTCAATAGATAACAAGTTTATAACAGATCTGATTCTGAAATTTGTGTATTTACTGGATAATGTTTCCATTTTTAAAGTGGAAGATCAGAGTGTGATGACAGTGCTGAGGAGCTGCTGCTGCTGCTGAGCCCGCTCTGCAGTATTTAGACTCACTGTTGGTGCACTGCTGCCTCCCTCCTCTCCACTCACAGCTGCTTTCTGCCCAGCAGTTTACACTGCGACTCTTCATCGGGCACTCAGCGCTGGGTTTGGAGAAGCCGCCCAGTGAGGAATTGTAGTCTCGATTGTAGTACATGGAAGTGCTGGTGACAGAGGGGCTGAACCCCCCCATGCTGGAGTATCCGGGCAGCAGGGTGGCGGTGCCCGAGGAGCCCACCCCGACCATGGAGCGGCTCAGGATGTCACTGATGCCATGAGGCGTCCCTGGCTGCAGCTGGCTGTTCAGGCCCGGGCTGAGCTTGTAGAAGGAGTTGGGCATTGAGTACTGGCACACTGGTGCCTTGATGTCTGAGGGGAACTGGTTGAGGCTGTTGTTAAACAGGAAAGACCCCTGGATGTTTGGATCCATGGGAAGTCTGGTAACTCTTCCTCTAGGTCTTATCAACACATCCAATGAGATCCAAGTAGAAAAAGATATTTGGTGGCCAAAGAACGAGCTCTCTCACCAGCAGATGAGGTCGGAGTTTGGTACCACACCCTCCGTCTCCAGATAGTCAAACAATTAGGAACACGAGCAGCAAAGTCTCTGATCTTTGTCAAAGTTGCCACCACATCCGAAAAATAAACTTCACTCGCACATTTGATTTCTTCTTATCCACAGCTTGGCATGTGATAGCTCCATATCTGAAGTCTCCTGCGAGTCCTCTGGACACGGATTTTAGTGTTCTCCGAAAGACATATGCCTCCCGCTGGCTCCCTCCTCAGAAATCATAAATAAGCAGTATCTGGAAATGGAGTGGCACCTTGATAAAGATAGGCCACATTAGAATGCAGCTTGGGATTGGCCTGGGTCTCGCAGCATTAATGCCATTCTATTGGCTCCTCAGTGAAAGCCAAGCCTTTTATTGGAAGGCAGCAGATTAATAGCGTTTTGAACAGGTGGAGTGGGAACAAGTTGATTTTTTGATGGCCTGCCATGTGTGAGTGCAGCTGGAGTGAAGAGGAGGAGTGGAGGAAGGGTTCCCCTGTTTCCTAGTTTGATAGCAGAACAGTCCAGTTTTGTATATAGAAAATGTTAAATGTTTGTTGTATATTATATAATTATAAAATGAAAAACTAAACATAAAGACTTGGTTTACAGATAGACATTCTTAAATCTGTGATGTGTGAGGATTTGGTCTATCATTATTTATTTTCCTCTTTCCTATTCCTATTTATAAATCTATTTACCTCCACCGAGGCATTATCAGAAAGGTGATCAATCTAAGCACCACCCTTAGTCAAATATATACTCACTGGCCACTTCATTAAGTACACCTCTACAACTGCTGGTTAATACAAATATCTAACAGCCAGTTACCAGGCAGCAACTCAGTGAACTGAAGCATGTAGATGCGAGTAAGACAATCTGTTCAAAGCAAGTATTGAAATGGAGAAGAAAGATGATTTACATGAGTTTTGAGGCTTTTGAGGCTGGTTCTGAGGGAGTCTCTTCCTGTTAAAATGCCATTTTCCTTCCCACAGTCACCAAGTGCTTGCTCATAAGTAGGTTGTTTTATTGTTGGGGTTTTCTCTGTATTATCGTGAGGTCTTTATAAAGCACCTAGAGGCAACTGTTTTTGTGATTTGGTGCCATAGAAATGAAACGGGATTGAACTGAATTGCCATTATAAGATTCTGCTGAGACATTTGGTCAGAATTTGGCATGAAAACAAAATGAAACCATGGATCCATCCTGGCTTCTTGTTGTTGGTAGGATATTTTCTTGGTTTTGAACCCCTTAGTGCCAAGTGACATGAATTAAACTCCACAGCCTACCTGAGTGTTGTTATTCACAACATTTGTTCCTTTATAACCACAGTACACACATGTTCTGGTGGGTGTCACAGAGCTCAAATAATCTCAAACTGGTTTCTTGAACATGAAAATGAGTTCACTGTACTCACTTGGCCCCCGTAGTCACCAGATTTCATTTTAATAGAACACCTTTGACATGTGGTGGAACAGGAGCTTTGCATCAAGGATGCACAGAAACGATGTTGCTGCAGATTTGACAGTGTGGGCCAAAATCTCTGAAGAACATTTTTAGCACCTTGTTGAATTAGGACACTGAGAATTAAGGGAGGAAAAAAAATGCAGTAAAGTTGCTCCTGTGGCCCAGCATCTTACAGAGTTTTACTTTAATTTGTCGCACATCTATATCTTTAATCTCTTTAAACAAAATGTGTCTTACACAGAGTTGTCAGGCAAAGGACATTGGTTAAATTAAATGCCATATTCACTGGCAAAATCTCATTTCTTATTTTATTTATCAGTGTAATAATGTGTCATGTAATCCACTCTGTTTTTGCACATTAACAAACTATTGAGGAGGACAGGCAACTGTGTCATTTAACTATGTGTCATAAAAAAAACCCCATCAGATTTTATAATCATGCAAATGAATTGTTGTGATTTATATTAGAGTTATTCTGTGGACTTGTTTCTGGGAAACAGCAGCAGCACAGTGGCTGCTTTGAAAAGAGTTAATGACTCAGGCAGACCTTGGTTTCTGTGTTGCAATAGCTTTAGCACAATTTCCTCACCCATTATCATGTAGGTTAAACATGTCCTGTGGGAGGACTATTTCCGGCCTCATATCTGGACTTTTCTTTTTCGTGTTTCTTGGAATTTCTTTAACTATTTGATTACAGTTTAATAATAAACCTTTATATAAACTTACAGATATCAGGTTATGACTTTTATTATTTGTATTTTTTTGTTTTTTAAATAAAGTACTCAATGCTTTAAGTGCATGACATATAGAAAGTATTGCATTCTTAACCCAATAGGCGCAAAATACAAGTTGAATGACATAATTAGTGCACACAACACGCTCTTCTCATTTCACAATCAGTTTTACACGTTGGAACACATCGCTGCTTTTACGTACAGTCTATCAGTGACGAAATGTTGGGATTTTCTTGGGAAAAGGGGGAGAGCTGGTAAATTTCCGAACGTCATGATCTCACAGCTGTTACAAGCTATAATTTCGTCCTGTCACGGGACCTGAGCAGCCAATCATAGCGCCTGTAGAGGGCGACACATCCGCTTTAGAGATTAATCACAACCAGCCAGAGATGTGTAATGAAGCGTCACGTGCTTTCATTGCAGGCATGTCTAGATTCTCCTTTAAGTTCACACTCACAGTCATTCCGGAAATAATATGTTTGATATGGTGAAAAATTTCCATGATGCAAATCTTAAAACAAGATAATATAATTGGTATTTAATGTGTTTAATGGGAAGGAGGCTGCACTGCATTTCTGATAGAAACAGCAGTGAGTGCAGCATGTTAAGTGAAGAAAACGATACTGAAAAATCTTTTTGAGACAGTGATACAGGACCAAACACATTCTTATTCGTCATGAACATTGTCTTTTGTCCTAAGCCACAAAATAATTACAGATAATGAAAATGAAACTAGTTGCACGTGAGCAGAATTCACACAAATCATAATGTGTCTGTGTGCTTTTTTGTTTGAACTTTTACTCCAAAGGTCAGTACCTAAAAAGAAATCACGAGACAAACATTAATCTATGGGGGAAAAAAACCAAAAAACTACCCTGGTCTTTTTTTTTTCAGGGGGGATTTTAGGTGAATTTCCAAAGTATGGCTCCTCCCTCACTCCCGTCCGTCCCACTTCTTTAACTTGTCATGCTGGAATTGTTTCTGTTTCCAAACCACATGTGCTCCAGACCAACACACAGACGCGATCACATCTTCTATTCAGACGCATATGAGAAATATTACTTATCTCTTCAGGATGGTGAAGGAGAGCAACAACACGAACTCCGGTAAGTCCTTATAGAGAATTTGATGCATAAAAAGCAACAAGAAAAAGTTGTAATTGATTTTACTAAATGAAAGAGCAATGCAAATTCAATTTCACATGTTAGTAGCATTTTTTTTTTCTTTTTGTGTGTAAAAGATATTTTCTAAACTGTTGATTAAGAAATGTTTTATGGCTGTGGCACCACTGCAGATAAGAGAGGGAGAACAGAAAGTTTATATTTTACAGGAAATGGTCTGCTTGTTACTGATGAAGGTATACACAATAACTGTGTGAGTCACACCTGCAAGATAAATCTTTGAAACTGCAGACGAAGCTGACTGCAACTCACCTTTGACAGATAGATGAGGCAACTTGTAGAGTTCGCTTTA
This sequence comes from Copadichromis virginalis, assembly GCF_057382275.1. NCBI lineage: Eukaryota > Metazoa > Chordata > Actinopteri > Cichliformes > Cichlidae > Copadichromis > Copadichromis virginalis. The sequence goes on from NC_140629.1 coordinate 16,739,478, forward strand.
AGCTTAAGGTTACTAAGCGTGGATGAAACTTCATGTACTAGTCAAAAGTGAACACTCTTGAACTACTATATTAGTTACGTTAACATGATTTAAAGTATAATTACTAATACATAGATCAAATATTAACAAATAAAATTTCACAAGAATGTTTTGTTAAAGTAAATGATCACACTCACACAGCTTGAATCTGACTGATGATAGATCATAGAACCTGTTAATTAACCATTAAATGCAAGTATATTGTTACAGTAGTGATTTTCATTTACTAAACCATGTTCTGCCTGTAAAATAATTTGTTGTGTTTGTGTTTTTATTCTTTGTAGTTCTCCAGTCAGAGGTGTCACACAGATGCAGTCTGCTCTGTCTCGGTCCTCTGAACTTCCACCGTCAGGCTGTGGGAGAAAAGATCTGCCTGAGTCATGGAGGTCGACTCGCAGAGAAGACTGAGGCCACGTTCAAGAATGGGCTGGTGTTCAGCAGCCGTCCAGTGAGAGTCCAGGAGAGGATTCGTCTGAGAGTGCAGAGGGATTCGATCATCTGGGATGGAGCTCTGCGTGTGGGCTTTACCAACGTGCCACCCTCAGCCAGATCTCTACCTTTGCCCTGCATGGCCATTCCTAACCTCACTGACAAGCCTGGACACTGGGCTGTTCCACTGGATGAATCTGTTTGTGAAGCAGGTTCAGAGCTGGAGTTTTGGGTTTCTCGTGGTGGCAGCATATACGTAGCTGTCAACAACAGGCCGTGTAAGAAGCTAACAGGAGTGAACCTCAGCCAGCCGCTGTGGGCCATGATAGACATCTACGGGCAGACGTGCTCCATTTTGCTCCTAGGCAAGTTCACTAGAACCACAGTTATATTTGCCTTACAGCAGCTTTTCTCGGTGTCCAAAGGCACAGCATGCTCTGACAGTGATAAATGTCTGAATGCCTATTAAAACATTTTTTTCTCTTTGCTGCAGGTTCAGAGAAACGTGAGCTGTTTTGCACTAGAAGATCGTGTCCTCCACCTGAATCTCTCACTTCACTTGCTGGTTCAGTTTCTGATGTTTCAGACTTCACTGATGATGACTGCATCTCCTGTCTTGACACAGAAGTCCCAACAGGTAAAAAGAGTTCCTTTAAACATTGCTGATTTCAGTTGCACATTTCACACAGAGTGTGGTCTCATTTCCTGATGTCACATTTTTCTAATTCAGGATCTCTCTCTTCTGCTCACAGATATAACCTGTGCGGTGTGCATGGTGAAAGAGGCCAGAATCACACTGCCGTGTGGCCACCGGTGTTTATGTAGACACTGCAACTCCAGAGTTTTTCAGGAGTTTGGCACCTGCCCGCTGTGTCGACACAAGATCAGAGCTCCATCGGCAGAGGAGCTGGTCTGAGCTCCGAGACAGAAGCCAGAAATCACCAAAGAGAAGTTACAGAGTGACTGTAACAGTGAAAATACTGCACTAAATGCAAAATATGCTGCTATTTCTATATTATTTATAATGATAACTTTGTCTGTACAGCGTACTTTTCTACCTCGATGTAAATCTTAAAGCAGTGTTGTATTTTTGTCTAAAAATTGTAATGTGTTGATGGTAAAAAAGATAAACTCTGTTATGTTTTAAGGGTTAAAAATAACCTCAAAAACAATATTTTTCAATGAAGCGTGTTTTGGAAAAGAAGCATCTGTCTACAGCTCATATCTCTACAGTCAGGAATGAGCGGACGTGAAAATAAATGTTGGTTTTCAGATAAGAGCAGACTGTGTGGCTGATAATAGAAAAACTACACTCCCAAATCACTGATCAGGTCATGTTGTGGCCACCAAACATAACCATAGCGATCTTAATTTAACACAAACACATTTTTTACCTTTTAATTCACAAACATGTGTTTATATAATTCTTTAAATGTGAAAGTAAATGAACCTAGTTCCATCATTACTTGATTTTTACATATTTCAATATTTATAAAATGTTTCATCAAACTAAAAATAAATAATCAGAGTGAATTATTACATAAAAGTGGTCAAAATAAACTGAAACAGCAAATATTTGTTTGCACTTTGTCCTTGAAGGCTAAAATTAACACAATCAGACATGTTTGTGCTGCCTTTGAGTTTGTGTTCAGTACTTAAAGTTGGTGTTTATGAGTAAAAACTAACAATATTAAATCAATCTGTGAACAGAAAACGTAACAACAGTAAGACCTTTGGTGTGAGCAGAAATGGGCAGTAACGCATTTAAGGTAACGTGCTTTCAAGTAATGAGTAAAGCAAGGGATTACTATTGCAAAAAAAGTAATTAGATTACTGTTACTTTCCTGTAAGCACACTGCGTTACTAAACCGTGATTTTGTTCGCGGGAGTGTCTCGTGACAATGACGTACGAGCGTGCGACGCCCGTGGCAACAACAGATGTGTGTTGATCAGCAATGGATAATATGAAGTGTGGGAGACAGTACGGCCATCCAGCGTTGTGGACGTACTGACCTTACTTTGAGTTTGATTCCGTAAAAAGTGACAAAAACATTAGCTTCCACTGTACACACTGAACAGGAATGTGAAATTCACAGAGAAACCCCGGCATCCCCCCACTGACATGACCGCTGCAGCACCAGGCAAACCTCCGCCTGCTCCACTCCTGCTAAACAGGTGAAAATAGACTCAAGAGTGACAGGACTTAGTGCCACTGAATCTTTGATTCTATTTATTTATTGCTGTGTTTTACTTGCATCTATTTGAAAGAGTGAATATAAACACAAAAAAATAATTTTATTTTATATGCTGGAATATGCAGAAAGTAGGTTAAAAAAATGTCTCCAAGTCAAAGACTTGCATGTATAATTTTTGCTTAATGCAATATGCATAAAGTTAAAAGATTAAAACTGATAAAACAATTTTTAAAAGAGACTTTTTCACTTGATTCAATTTTATATGATGGATTTTGCAGAATAAATAGAATTGGGATAAAATGTCTATTGCTTTATTAGATATTCAAGTTGTGTATCATGTTTTTAAAAAGTAACTAAGTAATAAAGTAAATAATTACTTTTGAAAAAAAGTAACCAGTAAAGTAACAGGATTACTTTCAGTAGTCACTAATTAGTAACTAATTACTATTTTCAAGTAACTTGACCAACACTGGTCTTTAGGTTTCCTGATGTCTTCATTTAGCTGATATTGGCGCTCCAACACACCCAACTGTGAACACAAGTTAAAATTTAGATGACCATAAATGTTGGTATGTCCACTGTAACAAAGAGCTCAAAAAAGCCCCAAATTCAGGACTCCGAACTCTTGGAAAAATTCCAAATTCAAAAACTTTAAATCCAGACGATGGTCGTTTCAATCATTTTGTGGATTCAAACCATTCAGGAGGAGCAGAGGATGCCTGAAATCCAAAAAACTGGCAAAAGATCTACAACATGTATAAAATAGAAGAAAAGTTCAAACTTGAATTCAAAAGGGGAATAAAAGAAAATTAGAACGACAGCAGCAATACGTCACTACTGAAAGAACAACACAGGAAATAGGAGAAGCCACAGAGGTGGTACAGATGATTAAATAATTAAAATAATTTTCTCAAACCAAGGTGGAGAATCTGACGAAACTAACAAGGGTGCAAAGAACATTGGAATAAAAAAATAAAAGAGGAAATGACTAATAATCAAATCACCAAATTATGTTATTGTTCACATCAGGTAATTTTCCAAACTTTGGTGCCTCCCTCTGTCCCTCCCCATTCCCTTTACTGGTGATGCTGGGCGTGTGTTCATACTTCACGTACTTCATCATTCAAAGGTAGTTAACACTCATGACTTGATGACTCTCAACCTCATCATCCATCAGGACTCGCATGACAAGATTTATTTGCACCTTCAAGATGGCAAGAGAAAGTAAGAACAAGAACGCTGGTAAGTCTTTACAGAGAATTTTATATCTCAGTTTGATAAAGGAATCATTATCAAGATGATGTTTGGTTGCAAAAATCAACTTACAGCAGCTCATTTCATTCTTTTACAGAAACATAATATAGAAACAAGACAATGCAAAAGTAAACATTGAAAAACAGCAAAGTGCCATAAAGCAAGTGATTAGCAAATGAGTTCAAAGACAGAGTGCTAATAATGAGCTGCACACTGAAGTTTCTTATAAAAAGAAACTAGAAGCTTTGTTTCTTTGGAAATTAAAATCTTTCCAATGATGATAAAACACAGAAAACAAATCAACACAGGCCATCTAGTGGACTGAGACGGCAACACAGACTTCACCAAACAAACACTGCAATCTCCAGCACTGAATTTCTCAGCTTGGATGAAGTCCAGACCAAACAAGCTTCTTTGTGAAACCACAGCAGTTTTCTGTTTACATGTTTATCTATTTCTAGACTATTAAGAGGAAACTTTGGCTTTAAATGTATTATTAAATATGAAGCAATAACTTTGATATGTAGCTTCTTTTAATTAAGTAAATGTGATATGTCACCTACCTGAAAAATGTGCAGTTAAAAAATCTTGAATAAATCTTAGGACACAGACATGGTTTCATATGTTTCCATTTTCTATCTTTGTAGTTCTTCAGTCAGAGGTGTCACACAGATGCAGCTCACGCTGTCTTGGTCCTCTGACCTTCCACAATCAGGCTGTGGGAGAAAAGGTCCGCTTGAGTCATGGAGGTCGACTCGCAGAGAAGACTGAGAACACCTTCAAGAATGGGCTGGTGTTCAGCAACCGTCCAGTGAAGATCCAGGAGAAGATTCATCTGAGAGTGCAGAGGGATTCGACCAACTGGGAGGGAGCTATACCACTGTGCCACCCTCAAGCAGATCTCTACCCCTGCCCTGCATGGCCATCCCCAACCTCACTGACAAGCCTGGACACTGGGCTGTGCCTGTAAATGAATCCTACTGCCAAGCAGGTTCAGAGCTGAAGTTTTGGGTTTCTCATGGTGGCAGCATATACGTAGCTGTCAGCAACAGGCGGTATAAGTGGCTGACAGGAGTGGACCTCAGCCAGCCTCTGTGGGCCATGATAGACGTCTACGGCCAGACGCGCTCCATTTTACTCCTAGGCAAGTTCAACTACAGTTATATTTGCCTTACAGCAGGTTTTTCCTGTTCTGTGAAGGCACAGCAATTCCCATGTTCTGACAGCGATAAATGTTGTCTGAATGACTTTTAAAATATTATTTTCTCTGTGCTGCAGGCTCAGAGAAAAAAGATCTATTTTGTACCAAAAGATCCTGTCCTGCACCTGAACCCCTCACCTCACCTGATGCTTACAGCCACTTTGGTTCAGTTTCGGACTTCAGTTGTGATGACTGCATCTCCTGTCTTGACATGAAAATGCCAGGAGGTGAAAACAGTCCCTTCAAAAGTCGCTATCTGATTTCAGTTGCACATTTCACACAGAGTGTGGTCTCATTTCCTGATGTCACATTTTTCTAATTCAGGATCTCTCTCTTCTGCTCACAGATATAACCTGTGTGGTGTGCATGGTGAAGGAGGCCAGAATCACACTGCCGTGTGGCCACCGGTGTTTATGTAAACACTGCAACTCCAGAGTTTTTCAGGAGTTTGGCACCTGCCCGCTGTGTCGACACAAGATCAGAGCTTCATCAGCTCTGATCTTGTGAGTAGTGGTGTGTTTCAAGTCTGGTCTGAGCTCCGAGACAGAAGCCAGAAATCACCAAAGAGAAGTTACAGAGTGACTGTTACAGTGAAAATACTGCACTAAATGCAAAATCTGCTGCTATTTCTATGCAAATCTTAAAGCAGTGTTGTATTTTTGTATGTCTGAAAATTGTAATGTGTTGATGGTAAAAAACATAAACTCTATTATGTTTTAAGGGTACATGCTGTAACAAAACCCTCAAAAACAATTTTTTTCAGTGAAGTGTGTTTAGGAAAAGAAGCATCTGTCTACAGCTCATATCTCTACAGTCAGGAATGAGCGGAAGTAAAAATAAATGTTGGTTTTCAGATAAGAGCAGACTGTGTGGCTGATTGTAAGAACAGAAATGTGCTACAATGTGTTCATTTCCAAACGTGCATTTGTGTTTGCGCGTAGGAAGAATAATGATGCAAATATGCATAAAAAAATTACACTCTCAAATCACTGATCAGGTCATGTTGTTGTCACCAAACATTACCCTTTATCCTTTAACATTTTTACCCTTTAATCTACAAATATACGTTTATATGAAATCCACTTGTCCACTCCGGTGCTATGTGCGCTGGTGTGTTGACCTCCTAACTATAATAAGAACTTTATACAAGACTTTTCTGAATTCTTGGCTGGTGTTCTACCAAAATATGACAGTGTTTTAATCATACGAGATTTTAATATTCATATTTGCTGTTTAGATACCCCACTGACCAATGATTTTTTTAAACCTTATAGACTCCTTTAATCTTGTCCAGTCAGTCAAAGGCCCAACTCACGAACGCGGTCATACCCTGGTTCTCGTACTCTCTTACGGCCTATCAGTCACTGACACTGAAATCTGTAATATACATTTTTCGGACCACATGCCTGTCCTATTTGAGTTTCCCTTTTCAGGTCAGCCTGGTAGATCTGTTGTGCCCAAGCTCCGATCTTGCACGATTAATTCAAATACAGCAGATCGCTTTGCCCATTCCTACAAAAATCTAAATCCGGCATCACCTACTGACAGTACCACTCATTCGACCACTGATAGTCTGCTTTCCTTGTTCAGCTCAGCTTGTCTGGAAATACTGGATTCCATTGCTCCTTGTACCACTAGGTATCTAAAACCTAAAACCCAATCGTGGTTAAATAATGACACCAGGGAATGCAGACGGGCATGTAGAAAAGCAGAAAGAAAATGGAAAAAATACCATCTCCAAGTGTCGTTTGAGGCACTTAGAGAATCCCTGTCAAGTTGCCAGAAAGTTGTAAGAGCAGCTAAAATAAAATACTTTTCCAAGATCGTGTCCAACAACTGTCATAAACCTCGGATTTAATTTGGTATTATAAACTCAGTTCTTAATCCTCCCACTGCTGATCCTCATATAGCAGTGAACATAAGTTGGAATCTAATGAAATTCTTCATTAATAAAATTGTAGATATTAGATCCCACATTATTCCTCCCATTTCTGACCCAGGTGTTTATACTCCAACCTTGGCTGTTTTTGATCACTTCGAGCCAGTATCCCTTTCATTACTTAATGAAGTTGTCAGAAACTTGAGAGCTTCAAAATGTACCCTGGATATCATTCCACCTAGGTTACTGAAAGATGTTTTTTGACACTGCTGGTACATGTCTTAACAGTTAAGCCCTTTCTCTGTTTCAGAGATTTTGAGAAAGCGATCCATGCCTTCATCTCATCTCGCCTCGACTTCTGTAATAGTATCTACTCTGGTTCACCTCTTCATCAATCGGTCGACTGCAGCTAGTTCAAAACGCTGCAGCACGGCTCCTAACTGGCACACGCAAGCGAGATCATATATCTCCTATACTTCCATCACTACACTGGCTGCCAGTCAGCTTTCGAACTGACTTTAAGATCTTAACACTTGTTTTTAAGTCGTTGCATGGACTAGCCCCTACACATCTTGCTGATCTCCTAACCTGGTATTCTCCCCCAAGATCCTTGAAGTCTGCAGACCAAATGCTTTTTGTTATCCCTAGGTCCAAATTAAAACATAGAGGAGACTGGGCATTTGCTGTGACTGCCCCCAAACTTTGGAATACATTGCCTTTGCATATCAGATCCTCCCCAACACTGGATACTTTTAAAAGTCGTCTAAAGACCCATTTTTAATCTCTGGCTTTTGGTTCTTCATGAGTTTGTTACTATTATTCTTTTTTTATGATTTTATTCTCTTTTTAAGGATGTTATTCTCTTCTAAAACACTATTCAGTTTTTTTATGTTTATTGCCTTGTCCATTTTATTGTACAGTACTTTGGTCAACACCTGTTGTTTTAAAAGTGCTATATAAATAAACTTGAACTCGAACTTGAACTATATAATTATTTAAATGTGAATGTTTGGATTTGGATCGAAGTCATCAGAAATGTCGATATGCCCACTTGGAAAAAGGATCCATAAAAGCCCCACATTCAGGACTCCAAACTCTCGGAAAATTCAAAACCTTTAAATCCAGGCGATGGTCCGTTTAGTCATTTTGTGGAATCAAACCATTCAGGAGGAGCAGATGAAGCCTGAAAACCAAAAAACAGGCAAAAAATCTAAAACATGGAGAGAGTGAAAAAATAAGGTTGAGGAAAGAAATGAGACTAGAGGGATAAAACAAACATGCTCAAACTTGAAATCAAAAGAAAAAACATGGAAAGGACAACATGGCAAATGGGGGAAACCACTGAGGTGGTACAGGTGAGAGAACAGCAAAACATGAGAACTTAGTGCAACAAGCAACTCCTCTTGAAAGGCCAGGGCTGTAGTAATAGGGGCGTTGTTAAAACCCCCAAAAAGTGTGTTGTACAGCTCACTCCATACCCTCTCATGTAATATATTGTTCTTGGTATGGTTTGTAAAAGGAAAGAAATAGACGACTGTTAAAACTCTGATTAAGTGACACAAAAACAAGACAATCCAAACATAAGCATTAAAAAGCTGCAAAGTGCCGTAAAGCAATTAGAGTTCAAAGAAAGAGTGCTAATAATGAGCTGCACACTGAAGTGTTAAATGATGGCGATAAGAAAAAGAAACTACAAACTTTATGGTTCTGTGGAAATAAAAATCTTGTCACTGACGATAAAACACTGACAAGGTACCTGCGTGTGGGTGTGTCACATCAGCAAAACAAATCAAGACAAGCCATCTAGTGACTAAAACTGCAACTCAGACTTTACCAAAGAAACGCTGCAGTTTCCAGCATTGACTTTAATTTCTCATCTTGGATGAAGTCCAGATCTTCACATTCTTCTCTAAAGTGAAAGCACAAGAGTTTGCTAGTTTCATTATGACTTATTAAATGTTTAACTACTGTATATCTACACTGCTAAGAGGTAACTTTGGATATATTTTCCACAATTTACATTTATTAAATAAATATGAAGAAAAGATTTTGAATACGTAGTTTGTTTTATTCAGCTAAAGCCATATGAAGTATATCACCAACTCAACAACAAACTTGTATTATTATTATAAAACATTAAATGTAACTATAAAAAATAGAAGAAATGTTTCAATTTTCGTGTTTTAGATTTTTTCTATTGCATTTGCTATTGTGATGAGTGATTGCAAGATTAGACTCATGTGACATTTCAAACTGGAAGAGCCATAGAGATGTTACATGTACACACTGAATGGCAATCAGCTGATTAAAACAACAACAAACTACTGGAGGGAAATGCACAAAGAGAAGATACTAAACTAACAAGGGTGGAAAGGAAACTGGGAATCCACAATAAAAGCCCAGATCACCAAGTTCTGTTATTGTACACTTCAGGTAAATTTCCAAACTTTGGTGCCTCCCTCTGTCCCTCCCCTTTGTCTGGGTGTGTTTCTGTTTTCAAACCTCACGTACTCCATGATTAAAAGGTAGTCAACACACCTGACTTGAGGACACTCGACCTCATCATGCATCAAGACTTGTATGACAAGTTTTTTCTACATCTCCAAGATGGCAAGAGAAAATAAAAACAAGAACTCTGGTAAGTCTTTAGAGAGAACTATATTTCTCAGTTTGATAAACAAATCATTATCAAGCTGATACTTAGTTGCATAAATTAACACATAACAGCTGTTTATGTACTTTTATTGTAATACACAGTAAGGGGGTGCAAAATGCTGCAGCTCAAAAGATTTTGCAAATTTCCCCAAATCTAGCATGTGCTCCAGTGCAGCACCAGTTTTGTCATTTAAGAAGTAGTATCCCTGTTAAGACAACACAATACAAAGCAAAGTGCCAAATAATGAACTAAGTTTACCACTCAGACAACTTGTACCAAACAAATGCAACTTTGTGCAACGACTTTAGCTCGTCAGCTTGAAAGACGTCCAGATTTCCGCATGCTTTGCAAAAACAAGAGTGCGGGAGTTTGCTAGTTTTATTCTGACTTATTTATATGTCTGCTTTTGTACTGTTAAAATGAAAATGAAATTTTGGCTACAGTTTGCACAATTTAACTTTAATATGAAGTATTAAAAACAGCTTGACATATGTAGCTTCTTTAATCCAATTAATATGGCAATTCACCTATTAACACAGCATTATTTTTATTTTTATTAGTATTATTATCATTATTATTATTTTATAAGAATGAAAATTATAAAAATTTGCGACATGACCAATTGACCTTTAAACTGAAAAAATCTTTGTTGAACTTTTTAAAATTTTAAACCTCATTTCAATTCAAGTCTGTCCTGTATCTAGCAAGTGAAAATAAAAATAAAATAAAATAAAATAAAATAAACAATAAAAGGTGAATCAAATAGACCATTACGGCAAGGCTGTGATGGTCAATTTGGTAAAGTAAATCCGTTGGGCATCTTTCCTCGCCTTAAGACAATAATTCTGATGGCAAAAGAACCAAACGGGACAGGCAAAAAAAAAACCCAACCTAATTTCAGTTAAAAAAAATAGTTTTGAGGTTCCTACACATCACAAATGTAAGGGACACTTATTGTTATTGTGATTGTTGCTATTAAGTAATTCTCTGGAAATAACATGATTTGACATCAACATTCATAACTGTGTGTTTTTATTCTTTGTAGTTCTTCAGTCAGAGGTGTCACACAGATGCAGTCTGCTTTGTCTTGGTCGTCTGAACTTCCACCGTCAGGCTGTGGGAGAAAAGGTCCGCTTGAGTCATGGAGGTCGACTCGCAGAGAAGACTGATAACACCTTCAAGAATGGGCTGGTGTTCAGCAACCGTCCAGTGAGAGTCCAGGAGAGGATTCGTCTGAGAGTGGAGAGGGATTCGATCAACTGGCAGGGAGCTCTGCGTGTGGGCTTTACCACTGTGCCACCCTCAAGCAGATCTCTGCCCCTGCCCTGCTTGGCCATCCCCAACCTCACTGACAAACCTGGACACTGGGCTGTGCCTGTAAATGAATCCTACTGCCAAGCAGGTTCAGAGCTGGAGTTTTGGGTTTCTCATGGTGGCAGCATATACGTAGCTGTCAGCAACAGGCGGTATAAGTGGCTGACAGGAGTGGACCTCAGCCAGCCTCTGTGGGCCATGATAGACATTTACGGGAAGACGCGCTCCATTTTACTCCAAGGCAAGTTCACTAGAACCACAGTTTTATCTGCCTTACAGCAGGTTTTTCCTGTTCTGTGAAGGCAGAGCATTTCATATGCACTGACAGCAATAAACAATGACTAACTGTTGAAATATGCTTTTGTCTTTGCTGCAGGCTCCAAAAAAACAAAGCTCCTTTGCACTAGAAGATCCTGTCCTGCACCCGAACCGCTCATCTCACCTGATTCTTACAGTCACTTTGGTTCAGTTCCTGATGTTTCAGACTTCAGACCTGATGACTGCATGTCCTGTCTTGACATGGAAATCCCAGCAGGTAAAAACAGTCCCTCCAAACATTAATGTCTGATTTCCGTTGCACATTTCTGACCACAGAGTGTGATCAGTGAAATCAGTTGTAATAGTGTGGTCTCACATATGCCTGATGTCGCATTTGTAATTAGAGTCTCTCTCTTCTGGTTATAGATAACGTCTGTGTGGTGTGCATGGTGAAGGAGGCCAGAATCACACTGCCTTGTGGCCACCGGTGTTTATGTAAACACTGTGACTCCAGAGTCTGTCAAGAGTTTGGCACCTGCCCGCTGTGTCGACACAAGATCAGAGCTCCATCAGTAAAGGAGAGGCGGTTTATAGACGTCTAAGCTCTGACACACCAGCCAAGAATCACCAAGTATAAACTACCGACACACAGTGAATGGCACTTATTATGACGCTTTGTCATGTTTGGCTTTTCTGTTTTGTTAAACATGTAAAAATTTCAGAGTGATGAAATGTCCTCAAATTCATGTAAAGATGTCAAACTGGACTATTTTTATGTAAATATTGCAATTAAGTCAGTATGTGACGAGACAAAATATTGCACTAAGTGCAAAATATGTATGTATGTGAATATGTAAAATAGCATTATAACAAAAAATTTCTGTACAGTATATTTTATAGGTTGGTGTAAATCTTAAAGAGATGTTTGATTTTCATAAACTCGTTTTGTCTTAAAATTGTTATAGTGTTTGTGCTTAGACAATGGAAAGAAAACATAAATAACCTTGTTTCAATCATCATATTTTCTTCTCTAATGTGTTTTTAAGGATGTTGCTATAAGAAATAAATCAATAGCAGTGCATATTAAATAGAACATGTTGGGGGATAAAGAAATACACACGTGTGAACAGCGGTTAAACATACCTTAAAGATTAACAAGAGAACCAAATTGCAGTCATGACTGAACTGAACTATAAATAAATGGAGGGCATCATATAAGAAGAGACAGAGTAGCTTGAAAACAAAAGCTTGCTTGGAACACAAGAGCATTTTCAAACACTTAGTTGTGTCAAGACATCGCAGGAATAATGATGCTAAAGCAAAAAACGAAACTTTCAATCCAGCGATCAGGTCATGTTGTGGTTAGCAAAGATTACAAGACCGGAGGGTGTGTTCCAACTACAGGGGGATCACACTCCTCAGCCTCCCTGGGAAAGTCTATGCCAGGGTGCTGGAAAGGAGAGTTCGTCCGTTAGTTGAACCTCGGATACAGGAGGAACAATGCGGTTTTCGTCCTGGTCGCGGAACACTGGACCAGCTCTTTATCCTCTCCAGGATACTTGAGGGTGCATGGGAGTTTGCCCAACCAGTCTACATGTGTTTTGTGGACTTGGAGAAGGCATTCGACCGTGTCCCTCGGGGTGTCCTGTGGGAGGTGTTGCGGGAATATGGGGTGTCTGGCCCATTGCTACGGGCCATTCGATCCCTATACAACCGTTGCAAGAGCTTGGTTCGCATTGCCGGCAATAAGTCGGACTCGTTCCCGGTGGGTGATGGGCTCCGCCAGGGCTGCCCTTTGTCTCCGGTTCTGTTCATAATTTTTATGGACAGGATATCTAGGCGCAGCCAAGTGGCGGAGGGCTTTCGCTTTGGTGGCCTCAGAATCTCATCTCTGATTTTTGCAGATGATGTGGTTCTGTTGGCTTCATCGGGTGAGGGCCTCCAGCTCGCACTGGAACGGTTCGCACCGAGTGTGAAGCAGCGGGAATGAGGATCAGCACCTCCAAATCTGAGGCCATGGTTCTCAGCCGGAAAAGGGTGGAGTGCCCACTCCGGGTCGGGGATGAGTTCCTGCCCCAAGTGGAGGAGTTCAAGTATCTCGGGGTCTTGTTCGCGAGTGATGGGAGAAGGGAGCCGGAGATCGACAGACGGATTGGGGCTGCAGCTGCAGTAATGCGGACGCTGCACCGGTCCGTCGTGGTGAAGAGGGAGCTGAGTGTAAAAGCGAAGCTGTCAATTTACCGGTCGATCTACGTCCCTACCTTCACCTATGGCCACGAGCTGTGGGTAGTGACCGAAAGAACGAGATCGCGGATACAAGCGGCAGAAATGAGCTTCCTCCGAAGGGTGGCTGGCCTCTCCCTTAGAGATAGGGTGAGAAGTTCTGTTGGAGCCAAGTCCAGGCCAATATTTTACTCAGTTACATCATGCCATATTTAAGTATTTGTCATGATCTTTAAGTTTTTATTATAATCTTGATCATTTTAGGTTATAATGTAATATGCTGTGCTCCATAAATTAATCCTGCTTTGTTAGTCTGTTGTTGTTGTAAAGTGTTGGTAGATGTCGTAAAGGGGGTGTGTATTTGGCCCGCATGCGGAGGGGTAGGGAAAAAAGGTTAGGTAAGCAAGCAGGAGGTGGAGCAACAGTTTTCTGACCGTCGCCGTTTTAATGTTATTTTTTGTAGCCACACAAAGGGAATATAAACGGAGCTCCCACCAGAGGCATTTGTTTTGTACCTTTCGTTTTGTAAGGAAAATAAATGTTTTGCCCCTTTTTTCCTTCGCCTCGTTTTTTGCTACCGGAAGGCATCCAAGAGACTTAACAAGAGCACGAGTCAGAAACTTTACGTTCTGCAAAAGCGGCAAAGAAGGACCGAAGGTTGCCTCTACAAGTTCGGCCATCCGGGAGGGGCTCAGAGTAGAGCAGCTGCTGCTCCACATCGAAAGGAGCCAGCTGAGGTGGTTCGGGCATCTGACAAGGATGCCCCCTGGGCACCTCCTGGGTGAGGTGTTCCAGGCATGTCCCACCGGGAGGAGGCCCCGGGGCAGACCCAGGACACGCTGGAGAGATTATATCTCTCGGCTGGCCTGGGAAAGCCTTGGTATTCCCCCGGATAAGCTGGAGGAGGTGGCTGGGGAGAGGGAGGTCTGGGCCTCTTTGCTTAGGCTGCTGCCCCCGCGACCCGGCCCCGGACAAAGCGGATGAGGATGGATGGATGGATGAATAAATTAATGAACAATACAAAGAATTATAAATAAATATTCCTAAATAAACTACTATTCATAAATATTTCATATATAAAAGGGATTTATGTCAAATGAAGGGTGTGTGCAGGCAGGAATAGAGGACCCAATGTGCAGACTCACAGAGATGAATATGAACTCAGAACTCAGCTTTAATGCTACACAGCAAAAGAACAGAAAACTAACTAAACTTCAAATATTAACAAAAGAAAAACAGGCTAACCGGCAGAACACAGTATAGTAAGATGGAGACCACAGCACAGACAAAGGAAAACACAGCGCTTAAACACACAGAGGAGCAATCAGGGAATGGGGGACAGAAGGGAAACACGCTGGGACAGATCAGGCCTAACGTGACAAGGGAAGCAAAACACATTAACATAAGACACAGACCTTCAGAGTAAAACAGGAAACTTATAGACACAGACTCAGAAGCAGAGACAGACACTGCAACAGTGGGAACACAGAGACGTGGGACCAGGGCAGACATGAAGACACAGACTGGACACAGAACAATGGCAGATTGATTTTCAACAGCTCTTAACAAAAGAAAAGGACCCAGAACATCAGACACGTGTGAAGTTCAAGTTCCTGAACCACAAATTCAGGGCCATCTAGTGGACTGTTTTAGACTGCAGCTCACCCTCTGACAATCAAATGCAGCAGCTTCCAGCTTTTGTTTCAGTCCAGACCTTCATCTGCCTCTTTATAGTAAAACATGGTAACTTCCTGGTTTCTTTATTACTTTTTTATGATTTAATCTGTTTTATAATCACACTAAAATCATTTCAGAAGTATAAAAGAAGTATAAAAAAGTATATGACTATATGACTAACCAGCATCTCACTGTGACATCCAAACATGAAAACGTTACGCTTTTACCTTCCTTTTTGTCAAAAGGTGCTGGCAGAGGGAACTGTAGAAACATTACAACCCCTGCCAATATCTGTTATTAATTTGCTCTGGCGCAGATGTCTGATAACGCTCTCACTGATCATTCCTGTGTTTTCTCTGAGATAAGTCTCTCCATGCACAGATGCTCAGTAAATTCGATGAAGCCCAGAAAACATTAGTGAATTATATTTGTAGGCATGAAGGGGGTATTTTCAACCATAATGAAAATATGTGGTCATATTTGAAAAACAAACAATATTTTATTGTACACTTAATTATTTGATGTGTGTGACTCCTTTGGCTCCATACAGGTGGTGGTCGAGGCCTCTTCTTTGATGAATGCTCTTTTTCCAAGAATTTTAAAAACAATTACTTATATTTTATGATTTCATATTTTTGATTTTAAATTTGATCCATTGTATCAATTCATAATTTTAAAAAGTAATGTCCAATAACTATTTTTTATAACTGGTCCCACCTTTAATTTGCAGACAAAAAAATGCAGTAAAAGAAACTAGAAAAAAAGGGCAACTACAGCAGGCAGCAGAGGGTAACAGCTCTCTTCTGTTGTGCATCAGGCCATATAACAGTAAGAAGGGTAAGGGAGATTTATTATCACCTGAAAACTCTATGTAAAAATAATGAATACAAATACCATTGTCTCCGTGCGAACTTATAATTCTGTAGGAGTCTGCTGGGTTTGAATTTTGATGTGATAGACATCTGCATCAGTGTATCAGTGTTAAAATAAATAAATTCATAAGCATGTAAAGGGACTGCTAATGAGCTCAGCTTATTTATCTTGTAAAAACCTATGTGCCCTTTGCTGGCTCAAGCACCTGCTCTCCAAAATCTCTGTGCAAAATTGTGGTTCTCAACAGGTCAATCTTAACATTCAAAAGGAAAAAGACCCAGGACATCAGACACATGTGAAATCCAAGTTCCTGAACTAGAAATTCAGGGCCATCTAGTGGACTCTTTTAGACTGCGGCTCATCCTCTTACAATCAAATGCAGCAGTTTCCAGTTTTCTCTTTAAGTGCTGTCTTCAGATAAAGTCCAGACCTTCCTGTGCCTCTTTAAAGTACAAACACAGGCTCTTCCTAGTTTCATTATTGTTTGTTCATGAATTCTTCTATTTTTATAATCACACTAAAATCATTTTCAAAAACATAAAAGAAATATAAAAAAGTATATGACTATCTGACTTAACAGCATCTTACATCCAAACATGAAAACTTGTAATGTTGTTACCTTCCTTTTTGTTAAAACATCAGTAATGTGAAAAAGAAAGCTTTCACGGGACTCTCTGCAGTCATACATGCTGCCATGTTTAATACACATTTCTCTGTCAGCCCTGTCAAATCAGCCATACCTCTTCATTCTTTTTCTAATTGAACTGTTTTAACATGTAACAATGGTTACATAGCAACTGATGCCTTTAAAGATTTAACTCTTGGGTTGTTGTTTTTCTTTTTTCCCCCAGACACGATACATTAGATTAAACTGCCAAAAAAGTCTGCTTTGGTAGGCAAAGTCTAACTTTAAATAAGGTCATGTGGTGTTAGCAAAGATTAAAATACCAGTAAATCAATCAGTCAAGTGCATGAATCTACTTTAATTAGTGTCCATCAAAATTGCTTGTCTGATGACTTATTTTGATTAAGTTAATCTTCCTGAAAGTATAAAAAAAGCAAAAAAACAACAACAACACACACACACACACACACAGGTCCCCAAAATCAGTTGTCCAATAAGGTGGCATTTTTTATCAAAAAAAACTAAGTAAACTTTTTGTCAAAAAAGTAATCCAATTCCATCGAAATATTTTCATGATCATATTTTTGACTATTGATTATTACCGAGTTATGAAATATCATAATTTTTTGATATTTCACAAAAGTTATGACTGTCATTAACTTTTATTCCTCCCTTTATTACTTCCTAAGTCATAAATCATTTGACAGGTCGGCTATAAATCACTGATTTGATATAAAGGAGGGCGCATTTCTAGGCTGCATTTGGAGGAGCCGTCGAATTTGAACAGCCTTCGTAGCGTTGGTGTGACGTAATGTGTCCTCCTAAGGATACAGCCCCTAAATTTGGAAACAGCCTGAGAATCAGACTCGACAAACAGAAATGTACGTCTGAAACAAATGCATCCCAAGTGAAAAATACAAGTCATATTGGAAAAATTATTTTCCCTTGAGCAGGGAAAATTACTCCATTTTCATATTTGTAGAGTTTATTATATGGACATTGTGACAGTGTAAAGACAGCTTCCGACTGAGAAGTTAAGCCAAAATTCGGGAGCTGTTTTAAAATTGTTTCCTATGGGAAAGAGAGATGGGGGAGGCACTTTGATAACATTTATGACAGAACTGTAAATCCCATCTAAATGAGAATGACACTGCATGAAAGAGGACAGTAATGGCTACATTTTAATGTAAATATTATACATGTCAGAGAAAAGGTTTGGGCATGAAAGAAAGAGAAATATTTTTTTTCACATTATTCTCCAGACTCAATTTTTAGAGCAGGTCATGTGATCATGCAGTCACAGGAAAATTCCATGAAAAATAAAAATTCTTCATGAAATCTTGGAAGAAACCATAAACATATCAAAACATAGATTTTGTCAAGCCAAAGTCTTGTGACCCGTATAAACCTTAAATCATGTTTTTGTGATAAGGTATTACAGAGCAGTAGGGATCCAAAGTGGCTGGTTTGGTGTACTTTTTCAGACGGTTCCCTTTTAAGTGAATGGAGAAAAAAAATCACAACTTTTGTGTGTGTGTATGTGTGTGTGTGTGTGCGTGTGTGTGTGTCTATCTGTGTGTGTGCATGCGTGTGTGTGTGTGTGTGCGTGTTTTTCTGTCTGTGTGTTTATGTCTGTATCAGTATGTGAGATGGTCTGTGTGAGTGTGCTTCTGTGTTTGTGTGTCTGTCAGATTTAAAACAGAGACATTAAATTAGGTTAGATTAGTTGAAATGTGGGAGAATCCACTAGAAACGGGTAAATGGTTTCAGTTCTACAGGGAGTGCAGAATTATTAGGCAAATGAGTATTTTGTCCACATCATCCTCTTCATGCATGTTGTCTTACTCCAAGCTGTATAGGCTCGAAAGCCTACTACCAATTAAGCATATTAGGTGATGTGCATCTCTGTAATGAGAAGGGGTGTGGTCTAATGACATCAACACCCTATATCAGGTGTGCATAATTATTAGGCAACGTCCTTTCCTTTGGCAAAATGGGTCAAAAGAAGGACTTGACAGGCTCAGAAAAGTCAGAAATAGTGAGATATCTTGCAGAGGGATGCAGCAGTCTCAAAATTGCAAAGCTTCTGAAGCGTGATCACTGAACAATCAAGCGTTTCATTCAAAATAGTCAACAGGGTCGCAAGAAGTGTGTGGAAAAACCAAGGCGCAAAATAACTGCCCATGAACTGAGAAAAGTCAAGCGTGCAGCTGCCAAGATGCCACTTGCCACCAGTTTGGCCATATTTCAGAGCTGCAACATCACTGGAGTGCCCAAAAGCACAAGGTGCGCAATACTCAGAGACATGGCCAAGGTAAGAAAGGCTGAAAGACGACCACCACTGAACAAGACCCTTCAAGAAAAACATGATTTTCATGCAGGACAATGCTCCATCACACGCGTCCAAGTACTCCACAGCGTGGCTGGCAAGAAAGGGTATAAAAGAAGAAAAACTAATGACATGGCCACCTTGTTCACCTGATCTGAACCCCATTGAGAACCTGTGGTCCATCATCAAATGTGAGATTTACAAGGAGGGAAAACAGTACACCTCTCTGAACAGTGTCTGGGAGGCTGTGGTTGCTGCTGCACGCAATATTGATGGTGAACAGATCAAAACACTGACAGAATCCATGGATGGCAGGCTTTTGAGTGTCCTTGCAAAGAAAGGTGGCTATATTGGTCGCTGATTTGTTTTTGTTTTGTTTTTGAATGTCAGAAATGTATATTTGTGAATGTGGAGATGTTATATTGGTTTCACTGGTAAAAATAAATGATTGAAATGGGTATATATTTGTTTTTTGTTAAGTTGCCTAATAATTATGCACAGTAATGGTCACCTGCACACACAGATATCCCCCTAAAATAGCTAAAACTAAAAACAAACTAAAAACTACTTCCAAAAACATTCAGCTTTGATATTAATGAGTTTTTTGGGTTCATTGAGAACATGGTTGTTGTTCAATAATAAAATTATTCCTCAAAAATACAACTTGCCTAATAATTCTGCACTCCCTATAATCACCCAGTCATAAAAGTTGATTCTAAAAGTCATCAACTGACTCCAGCTGCCTAGATTTAATCCACCTGTCTGCTGAAGACAACTCCACCAATTAAAAATAAGCCTGAAGTCAATGTGCCAATCAGAATGATCTATCATTCACATACATTTAAATTGTTGCTTTCTCTTCCATTTGCCCAAACTGAATTTGGTAAAAGAGCTTTTGTCCATTTAGCACCCTTGGCTTGGAACAAACTGCAGAACGAATGGAAAATGACTGAATTCATTTCATTAAGTGCTTTTAAATCTAAACTACGAATCCTTGAGGTTTTAATTGTTTTAATTAGATTGTACAGCGTGAGCTATCTCTTCAGGCGGACCTATTGGAACAACACGAGAAGATGCTTCAGCATATTTCTAAGGAACAGGGCACCCTGCTTCAGGTAGTAACGGAACTCAAAGGTATGTGGCACTCCCCTCACCCAGCAGCAGCTAATGTTTCACCTCATTTACCCTCCTTACCCGCCTGCCCTCTTCCTCCCTCTCCACCTCCACCCATGCGTGAGCATACCTTACCTGTGCCTGAAAATTTTTCAGAGGATTTAGATAAGTGTAGAGGCTTCTTAACCCAGTGCGACTTGAGTTTTCGCCAACAGACTCAAGCCTATGCTACCGACGGTGCCAAAATTGCTCTCATGGTGCAACTCATGACGGGGAGAGCACTGAAGTGGTCTCAGGCAGTGCTGCGTTCCAACCCCAATGTTTCTTATCCTGACTTTCTGACCAAATTCCGCAGTGTTTTTGATAAAGGTTCTAATCCAGATGCAGCTGCTCACCGTTTGTTTTCTTTAAAACAGGGCAAAAAGAGTGTGGTGGATTTGTCTGTGGATTTTTGGATCTTGGCTGAGGAAACTGGCTGGGAGGAAAAAGCACTTTGGGGGGCATTTCTCAATAGCCTGAATGAAGGAATCAGACGTGAGTTGGCCACCAAAGAATTACCTAAATCGTTGGATGCTTTGATTAATATGTGTATCAGCCTTGATGGCCACATGCAAGAATATGGAGGGCGGTCTGAGGAAGCCCGCCGGGCAACAGGAAGCCCAGGTGGTTGGCTGAGCACTTCTTCCGATGGGGGAGGACAAGGGGAGCGTGAGCTTGAGGAGACGGAGGAGGAGCTGATGCAGCTAGGGCGAGCTAGATTCAGCTAGATTCCGGGTGGAGGAAGAGATGACAGATGGGTGAGTGCTTTGCATGCGGAAAGAAGGGGCACTTTGCAGACTCTTGCCCGTCCCGGCTAAAAGATTTGGCCCGTCAGTAGCGGTGGGGTTACTGATGGGTGCGACAGGAGATGTGTTACCCCACCTCAGCTACCCCACCAAGCTTATCTTTCAGTCCATAACTCATTCCTGTAACGCACTAGTGGATTCAGGCGCAGAACAAAGCTTTATGGACGAGTCTTTAGCCAGGAGATTGGGGGTCCCGCTTGTTTCCCTGCATGTTCCTTTACATGTGTCTGCCCTCAATGGGGAAGTGCTGGCCAAAGTCACGCATCGCACGCATGAAATCCCGCTTTCGTTCTTTCACGTTCACGTTCTTTCTGGTAATCATGTTGAAAATATAAGTTTGTTTCTGTTTAAGGCGCCTGATACTCCATTGGTGTTAGGTTACCCGTGGCTTTAACGTCATAACCCTCAGATAGATTGGGCCCAGGGTAGTGTGGGGGGATGGAGTGAGTGGTGTCACAAGCAGTGCTTACGGTCAGCTGTTCCCAATCTGACGCCGACTGTGGCGAAGGATGCTGTCTGTGCTCCTGATCTCTCTGTTGTTCCGGCTGAATACCATGATCTAGCTAGTTGATCTAGTTTGGCCTCATCGCTTCGGCCTCACCAACCTTACGATTGTGGCATTGATTTGCTTCCAGGAGCTACACTGCCCACCAGCCGCCTGTACAGCCTGTCCAAGTCTGAGCGCAAGTCCATGGAGCGCTATATTACCGACTCACTCTCTGCTGGCATCATTCGACCGTCCACTTCTCCGCTTGGGGCAGGATTATTTTTTCGTCGAAAAGAAGGACAAATTCCTTCGCCCCTGCATTGACTTCCGTGATCTCAACAAAACAACCATCAAGAACAGGCTATGGTGAATGACGTGCTTCGGGATTTCATTAACCACTTTGTTTTTGTGTACTTGGATGATATTCTCATTTTTTCCAAGACTCGTGAGGAGCATGTTGAACACGTCAGACTGGTGCTTCAACGGCTGTTGGAGAATCGCCTGTAATGTAAAGGTGAGAAATGTGAATTTCACATCCCGACAGTGTCTTTTCTGGGATTTGTGATTGATTGGGGGCAGTTGAGAGCAGATCCTGCTAGGGTCAAGGCAGTGGTGGAGTGGTCGGAACCTAAGACCTGAAAGGCATTCCAAAAATTCTTGGACTTTGCAAACTTCTACCGTAAGTTCATTCGTAACTTTAGCACTGTGGTGTTGCTGTTGACTACTCTCACTTCTCCTAAACAGCAGTTTGTGTGGTCACCCCAGGCCCAACAGGCTTTTGTGCAACTGAAACTGTTGTTCTCGTCTGCCCCCATTCTCGTTCAAGCAGATTTATCTCAACCCTTCATTGTGGAAGTGGATGCGTCGGTTCTGGTGTGGGAGCAGTCCTTTCCCAATGAGTGGAAGGTAAACTCCATCCCTGCACCTTCTTCTCCCATCGTCTTTCCCAGGCGGAGCATAATTATGATGTCGGGGATCGGTAGCTCCTGGCGATCAAGTTGGCCTTGGAAGAATGGCGCCACTGGCTGGAGGGGAGTGTGCATCCGGTGCTGGTCTGGACGAACCATAAGAATCTGTCGTACCTGCAAACAGCCAAACGCCTCAATGCCCGGCAAGCCAGGTGGGCCTTGTTTTTTACTCATTTTGATCTTGTCATCACTTACAGGCCAGGGTCGCGTAACACCAAGTCAGATGACCTCTCATGCCAGTTTGCTCCCAGTGGGGAGGGGGAGGAGGAGGAGAGGACTATCATCCCGGCCTGCTCTGGCGAAGGATGTCCAGGAGTATGTCGCTGCATGTACCATCTGTGCTCAGAACAAAGTTCCTAGCTCTCCACCCTCGGGTCAGTTACGGCCACTTGTTGTCGCCAGCCATCCATGTTCTCACATAGCAGTGGACTTTGTCACTGGCTTGCCACCATCTTCTGGTAATACTGTCAAAACTGCTAAACTCCTCGTCCAGCATGTTTTCCGTTTACATGGCATTCCCCAAGACATTGTGTCGGACTGAGGGCCCCAGTTTACTTCCCGGGTGTGGAAGGAGTTTTGTGCGGAACTGGGGGCCCAGGTCAGTTTGTCTTCTGGCTTTCACCCGCAGACAAATGGTCAGGCTGAGAGGGCAAATCAGGAACTGGAGGCTATGCTCCGCTGTGTCATCTCATCTAACCAGTCCACTTGGAGCGAGCAGTTGGCCTGGATTGAATATGCCCACAACGCCAGTACGTCAACCGCAACAGGAGTGTCACCTTTTGAAGCCTCCCTGGGTTATCTACCTCCGCTCCTGTCTATCATTGAGGGTGAGCTTGCCGTGCCATCTGTCCAACATCATATTCGTCGATGTCGGCGCGCCTGGAAGGCAACTAGGGCAGCCTTGCTTAGGACGGTG
The DNA here is from genome assembly GCF_057382275.1 of Copadichromis virginalis. NCBI lineage: Eukaryota > Metazoa > Chordata > Actinopteri > Cichliformes > Cichlidae > Copadichromis > Copadichromis virginalis. Next base: position 16,762,759 of record NC_140629.1, read on the forward strand.
GAACGGAACAAGCATTTGGCGGACCGCCGCCACACCCTGGCGCCCGCTTACCAGGTTGGCCAGAGGGTATGGCTCTCAACCAGGTACATTCCCCTTCAGACTGAGTCCAAAAAGCTGGGTCCCCGCTTCGTCGGGCCTTTCCTTGTTCAGTCGGTCCTCAATCCGGTGACATTGAGGCTGTCTTTGCCCCGCAATATGCGGATTCATGATGTGTTTCATGTTTCTCAGATGAAACCAGTCCAGACCAGCCCGTTGTGCCCACCTGCTGGGTCCCCACCACCTGCCCGGATTATCGATGGCGCACCTGCATATTCCATAACGCGGATTATGGACGCTAGGTGCCGCGGTAGGGGCTTCCAATACTTGGTGGACTGGGAGGGGTATGGTCCAGAAGAGCGGACAACAAGCCTGTGGTACGTTGATTTGTCAGTTTCAAATCCTTGCAAACAACTTTATGTGGTGTATAAATTACATGTTATGTTATGACACCTCACATTATTGGAATAATGTAATGCTCAGTGTGGTTATGGAGGAGCTGCATTTGGTAAAAGATAGCTGTTTTGATTTGTTCTGTAAGGCGCATATAAAGGTTTCTGTGACATTCATATGTTGTTAGATCACCTCCAAATGATCTTGTTATTGAGTGATGGTTGGTTTATCACTGGTAAACCTATGAGCATCTGCTACATATTATTACTATAGAAGCTACATATGCTGCCACCGAGATCTCTTCTAGCAAGACAAAATAACAAGATTTTGCAATTGATAGCAGCAACGCTGTTGATCATTTATGACCACCTGCTTACCAGAATCACATTTATGTTGGTCCTCCCAATAGGAGGGAGACGATGCAGTACAGTTTCCCAATCGCAACCATAGGCGATCGCTTGAGGTAAGATAACACTCTACCAACCTGACACATTGAGTGTCTATGTGAAAATGGTAAAGGCCAACCTGAGACATTATGTAGAATACAGTGCTTTTATTTACAGTGAACAAATGACAACACGCAAATAATTCCCAGTGCGTGATCTCTTTGAGTGAGATTTTGTTTACTCAGTTTTAACTACATCCATTAATGTTTCTATGTGATGAATTGAGCAAACTGATGAAACCTCATAACATTGTTGTCCTGAGATGAAAAATCCAATTTTCCTTTGGTATATATATATTTGCTATAGCTTTTTAAAAAGCAGTTAAGATGGCAGCCTATCTGCTTGTTACATGATGATGGACCTCCTGCTTTCATGCCCAAGCTCCTATGGTGTTCATTGAGACTCTTGTCTTTTTAAAGTGTTGTATTATTTTGTATCTGTTTTATTTAACATAAACAAGCCACTAAGAATAACCAGTGGTTGTTGTCAGTCTTCTTTTTCTTTGTTAGCATTGTTCATGTGCAGAATGCCTCTAAGATCAGTTTTTAAAACCTTATCATACATCTACCACCTATGGGCTCAAGGTTTGCCAGGCACCAAACATTTTAACCCATCAGAAAAGAATAACTCCCAGGCTGACTAAGATTTCAGTGGGGAGATGAAGATTAGGATCAGAAATTCATCCAAACCACACAGCAGCATATTAATGACTTGTGTTGTAGATAATCTGAGATGTTCTCTTTATTGAAGTTCAGTTGGTTTTCCACATCTTCTTTCTGCCATGTTTTTGCCTTTGCCATCAGAGACCCTCACATTTTGTTTGATAGTTTCATCTTTTGTTTTTAAGATTTTATAGTCATGTTTTTATGTTATGTTTCAGACTTGATTGCAGGATGTATCAGAGAGATATTGTAGATGAAAACTAAATTGTTCTAAAGCTAAAGAATGATTTGAATGATTGGTGATGAGAATACCTGAGAATCTTTTGCATGACCTTTCATGCTTTCACACCCTCCACTGTGGTTTAATTAAAACAAATACGCAAAGGGGAGTGGGCCAAAATTCCTTCACAGTGATTTGAAAGTGACTACTAATCACAAACATGCAATTTATGCTCTGAAGAGTGGCACAACCAGTTATTAGGTTTAGTAAGCAATCAGTTTGTCACACAGAGACAGATAGGTTTGGGTAGCTTTTATCCCATCATTTATTAAATCACCATTTTAAAACTGCATTGTGTGTTTTGTCGTTATCCTTGTCCAATATTAAATATTTTTTGACAATCTGACACATGTAAGTGTGACAATTATGCAAAGAATAAACCAGGAAGGGGGCAAATATTTGCTCAGTTTCAGCACACAGTCAGATGTCATAAGCTCACTTTTAGTCTGATACCTGCTCATGATATGCGTCCAAATGACTAAAGCATTTATTCTTAAAAGTGTTGATAATTTTTATAGTGTATAGGGGGGAAAACAAAAGACAGACCTGTTTTAAAGTAGTTTGAATAAGAATTTTGAACGCATAAAAATATCAAAACATCTTGATCTTGTTGGTGTGTCAACTGATGAAAAAACAATCAAACAGAATTAGTTTTGAGATTATTGAAACCAATTGAAAAAAATGTGGAAAACTTGACAGCTCAATTTTATTTATATAACGCCAAATCACAACAACAGTGACTTCAAGGAACATCTATCGACTCCAAATAAGTCTTTTATAGCTTCTGGCTCCACTGGAAACTAAGGATGGGGAAATGTTGTTATGCTGCTGTGGTGATGAAAAGATACTGGAGAAGGCGGGTTTTCTAAAGAAAAATGACTAAAGTGGAAGTCATGCATCTGTTGGCACAGGACTGCACATTACAGTGTAGTTAATGGTGATAGCAGCAGGGTATAATCACTGATCATACAGCTAAGGGGAAGTGAGATTAAGGCAAGATATACCTGTTATATAATTTTAATACCCCCTGAAGAAAAGCAACCTGCCCCAAGTGAAAAGAAGTGCTACACAGGGAGAAGATGATTAAGTTCCTCTTTTGTGTCTTTTTGTGGTGCATAAATTACATGCTGCTTCTAACACCTCCCAAATCATTGTTGTAAAAATATAATGTTCAGTGTGGTTATGGAGGGGTTGCAGTTAGTAAAAGATAGCTGATTTGACATGTACATTAAGGCAAATATAAAAGTTCCTGGGACGCTCAAATGTTTTGAGATTATCTCCAAATTATCTTATTATTTAGTGATGGTTGGTTTATCACTGATAAACATATTCTATGGAAATAGAAAGAAAAAAGCTGCGATCTGACCAAATGGATAGAAGAGCATGTGGTCAGCCCATTAGAACACCGCCCACTTGCAGAAGGTTTCCCAGGGTTTGTCAGCAGCAGATGCCCAGTCCTGGCTGCTTATAAAGCTCTCTCTTTCTCAGACACACACCTTGATAAGCTCCTGCAGAGTTTCGTATCGCAGGGCTGCATGAACGTCAGTGGTGACGCTGCTGCTGCTACTACGAAGTTTCCTTGAAACTGCTTGCGTTGTTAACATGGAAACAGACACGGATGTGCTTCTTGTCACTGCAAACGTCGGCTCACTCTTTAATAATGTAAGTAGAATGGCATCACAATTAAAGTCACACTATAATGATGGTATAGTCACAGGATTATGTAAAAACTCTAATAGGCTCATGCATAAATAAGTAAGGCAGGGTATAGGGTATGAGGAAAGCTGGGGGGGGGGGGGGGGGGGGGGGGGGGGTTAACATTGAATGGGCTCCATTGCATGGAAGAGGATTAAGGCCACTGGACGTCTTTTTGTTTGTTTTTCCAGAATTCCGAGGAAAAAGTTTAGAATCCTGAAAAAGTCTTCTCTTGTCTTATTCTGAAATCTTAGCAATGCCTTTCTTGCTGCAACTCTTCCAGTCAAACCTTCAACTCGAAGTCTTCTAATCACAGTTGAAACTAAGACTTGCTTACTCCGACCGCTATTAAGCTGCGCTTGAAGCTGTTGTCCTGTGAACCGCCTATCACGCAAGCTGGTAACTATCAGAAACATCCTCTGATTAAGCTGTGGCTTTTGATCTGCCAGACCTCTTCCTGTTAGAGTTTGTTTCTGAGTGCCTTTTGACGGTGAAGGAAACTGTACTGACACCTTGACTTTCTTTGTAATTTTTCTGTAGGTTTAGAATGTTATGATGGTCTGTCTCTCTTCCACACACTACATTCTGCAGTGCAGTACTGTTCAACTGATGGTCACGAGGGTGTGGTGCTCCGTGTTCTCTGCTCCCGTGTGTCCTCACACCCCGTGCTCTCTGTCTTCTTGTTTTCCCACGCTCCTTCTGGGGGAAATAACAGAGGCATCTGTCAGGACACTCAACTACAGAAAGCATACACTCACTAGCCGCAGCTCACTAGGAAAATTGACTTGGAGTCTCACGCAATGATCCAGCATCGGTGAGAGCTCAATCACACTCTTAAATAGCTCCCCTGACAAGGCTGATCAGCTGCAGGTGCGTGGCAATATCTTCAGGTGTGGCCAGTCATGCAAGCATGAAAACACAGGAACAGCAACACAGTGCAGCAAAAACGCATATTAATATTATATTTTAAAATTATTTTATAAAAATAATTTCATAATTATAATTTTATAATTTATAATTATTTTATAAAATAAATTAATTCCTTCTAACAGAACGCACACACACAGATATAGTCTTGTGAAAATGTTATACATGTACATGTAAAACAACATGTTATTATTATGGGAAAATGTAAAAACAGTGTATCTAAAATTAAGTACACCCATATTGTAGGGGTGCAACGATATTCGTATCGATATTGAACCGTTCGATACAGTGCTTTCGGTTCGGTACGCATATGTATCGAACAATACAACATTTGTAATTTATTTTATCAACTTTCCTTCTGATGATGCTGTCTGTGTTGAGCGCTCAGTGAATCTGCGTTCGACTACTCCGCCTAGGCTGCACTGTCAAGCGCAGATCCACTGAGCGCTCAACACAGACAGCATAGTCAGAAGGAAGAGCGCAGGGCAAGCTAGCAAGACAGAAGTTAAGCTCTCCTTGCAACATGGAACTCCCCCACCCTCATTCAGATCTGGCGTTTGGAATTATTTTGGTTTTCATGTGACGTATGACCCTGAAGGTAAGCGAGTCATGGACTAAAGTAAAACAGTATGTTGGATGTGCCATGCAATGCTCAATTACATGGGTGTGAACTAGTGTGTTAGCGCAGTTAGCTCGTTAACGTGTTGGCCGTCTAGCCCCATGCACGGGGCGATCGGCGGTAGCTCGTTAACGGAGATTTGCCGTGTTGTGGCGTTAAGGTCATTTCAACGAGATTAACCTGAAAGCACTAGTGGGAACACAACGAATATGACTGCACATTTACGCCTACATCATCCTAGTGCAAAGACAAAAACAACAAGCATGCTACTAACTTTAGCCGAGTCATTTAGACAGCTGTTAGCACATGATTCTCCTTATGCTGCTGAGAATATAGCCCAGAAGAATCGCTTTTATTTTGGAAAGAGACATTTCTCTGTAATAAACTCTCTTTTCCAAAGATGAGTGATTCCTCAATCAGATACAGGGCTTGCAATATCGCTAGCCCGACGTCCCGGGGCTAGCGATTTTTTTCAGACGGGCTACCAGAATCTATCTCTTCCCTGCCCGTCGGGCTATTGTAGGAAGGAAAAATATATGTCAATTGCTTTTGCATTCTTTCAGAAATGTAGCTGGGTAATTATGTCATTGGCATCGGTGAGCCACTCTCAATATGTGACATATTGAAATCGCGTTTGAATTTGCGCTTGTTTTTTGCTTTCACTTTGCAATCACACGAACTGTGTATAGAGAGCGACAGCACTGATCTGTGAGTGATGATAATTTGTGCACCAATTCCTCTGACATCGTCTTATTAATCGTTAGCTTACTATGCAAACATGACAAGTGAAATCTCCCGCAGCAAGCTTAAACATGTGAGAGGTTGATCGCGCAGAGAATCGCTGAGCTTATGTGAGTGCGTGTGTAAAAGCAGCAGGATTTATATTTTAGTTCTGCTGAGCCAAATAAGACAGGTCAGGGTGAAGAAGTGACAGCCAAAGAAAAGCTTACCACAAAACAGAGAAGTTATGACAAATCAGACTATAAGGTAAAAGAAAGTGCAGCTTTATGGTTTCATGGACAAAATAGTTTCTATGGCTGCAATATGACGAGCTAAATAACCAGGGCTGCACATAAGTGATCCGCAGGTGCGCATTCGCTGTCAAAATAAAAAACACGCACAAGGGTTAGGGTTAAATTTAAAAACTGTACTTTTGAGTTAAAATATATATTTATAATTTTAATAAATGACAAATTAAAAAGGCATGAACCTTTTTTTTGTATCGAAAAAATATCGAACCGTGACACCAAAGTATCGAACCGAACCGAACCGTGAATTTTGTGTATCGTTGCACCCCTACCATATTGCTTCCATACCAGGTAAGTAGCCACCAGGTGCTGTTAATTAAGTGGGCGTGATTAACTGATCATCAGCAAGTGTGAGCACCTTTATGAAAAAGAAGTTTTTCTAGCATATGTTAACAAAGACAGAAAGACACCAGCCATGATCTTGAAACGCAATGAAATTGCAAATAAAAACCTAAGAACTACACATCAGATTCTACAAGTCTCAGTTAGAATGTTAAATGTTACAACTCATGACAGTATTTTGGCCAAAATAACATCTCTGATAGGCAGAGTCTCCCACCCCATGCATGTAAATGTTGGTGAACTGCAGAGCTCCTTCAGTGACGGACTGCTGGATCCTCGATGCATGAAGGAGCGTTTCCGCAGGTCCTTCCTCCCTGCAGCTGTCAGACTGTACAATCAGAACTGCTCCCAACAATCACAGATTTTACATCAGCGCTGTAACTTGCACTATTTTATCAACCGATTCACACTATAACCAGGGTTTTTCATTATTATTATTAGTCCTTTTACCTCCAGGTAAAAAATCTCATTGAGATTAAAAATCTCATTTTCAAGAGAGACCTGGCATCATGGCAAAAAAAGTCAAAATACACATACCACATAAGTATATAACAAGCCTCTTATCTGCATTTAATTTTATTTAATTTAACTTGGCAGCACAGCTTTGGTTTGTAAATTTGCATCTCATCAAATCACAAGATTTCTCAACCAATGTCCTTAAGAAAGACGAGACTAAGATGAAGATGTTTCACCATAATCCATAGTATCACATTTGACAATAACCAAACACAGCGTATCAGCAAAGACCTCATACAAGCCGTCAAGCACAGCACAGCAGCCAGAGGTTGTGGGGGCCTTGCAGTGATTGAGCCATGAACTCTACTGTATGCAAAAGTATTATACAGTCAAATATAAGGCCATCTGTCTGACAGCCCAGATTGTGTCGTGCTGCAGGGCAATGACCCCAAGCAAAGCAGCTCCACATTGATTTGAGAGAGTGATAAAGTCATATAGATAATGATTACTCCTAAGTTACTCCTGCATACTCCTACAAGACATCAGATCATTTAGTCTACTTAGTTTACCACACACTAGATCTGCATTTTGCTTTAGTTTTTGTTAAATAAATAATTCCACAGTGTAATATGTAATGTGCAGTTGTTTATGTGGGACGGTATTTAATAATTTTTGAACCTGCTAGGGGCAAGATAAACTATTTTTTATTATGTCCTACTAAGTAAAAGCTTAAAACGGAGAGAGGGTGTTATTTATTTTACCATGACTGCAATATTTTTAGTCCTTTAGCTTTGAACATTTTAAATAGTTGAAGATTGGCTAACCTTTTTTCTTTAATTTGGTGTAGTTATGATATAAAGTGAGATGTTATAACTTTAAAATGTATTAATAAGTGGGCATGGAAATCATGGAGCAATGTAAAAAAACTGTGATATCAAAATACATTGTCCACAATAATACTGCTATCATGGCACTGTGACTCTGTGATAATTGAGACATTGCAATAGCAGTGATATATGATTATATCTGTGCAAGTGAGGGAGAAAATACCATTTGAAAGGAAAAAACATGAATTAAATATCTATTGTGTTGTCAAATTCAAATTCAAATTTTATTTGTCACACACACACAACCATACACAGTATGACATGGGGGTGAAATGCTTGTAGCTGTACAATGCCCGACCATTAAATGACAGAAGAAAAGTTTTACAATATTTACAATTTACTACAAAAATTTACAAATTAACTTAGGAATTTACAGTAAAGAATGTGCAAATAGCAGAAGAGATTATAAAGATAAGGATTATAAATTATAGGAACTATAGGATTATAGGAAATGTGTGGTGGTGCGTGTGGTGACGTGTGTGAGAGTCCAGTCTTATAGTGACGTGTTTGGGAGAGTCCAGTCCTACACCTGGTTCAGGGCCCGAATAGCCTGGGGGAAGAAGCTCCTCCTCATTCTCTCTGTTTTGGCCTTAAGGGAGCGGAAGCGCTTCCCAGACCTCAACAGTGAGAAGAGTCCATTGTTGGGATGGGAGAGGTCCATCATAATCTTCCTAGCTTTGGACTTGCACCGCTTGGTGTAGATGGACAGCAGGTCAGGGAGCTCTGATTGAATGATGCGTTCTGCCGAGCGCACCACCCTTTGCAGATCTCGTCTGTCCTGCTTGGTGCTGTTCCCAAACCAGGTGCAGATGTTTGACGTCAGGACGCTCTCGATGGTGCAGGAGTAGAAGTTCTTGAGCACCTTCAGTGGCAGATGGAAGTCTCTAAGTCTTCTGAGGAAGAAGAGACGCTGACGGGCTTTCTTAACCAGGGTGTTGATGTGACAGGACCATGACAGGTCCTGAGTGATGTGGACACCCAGGTATCGGAAACTGTCCACTCTCTCCACTGGCGTGCCACTGATGATGAGGGGTTTGTAATTCCTTGCCTGCTTTGTAGTGAAGTCCACGATCAGCTCCTTAGTCTTGCTGATGTTTAGGAGGAGGTTATTCTCCTGGCACCAGGTCTCCAGGTTCCTAATCTCCTCCAGGTAGGCCGTCTCGATGTTGTCGGAGATCAGGCCCACAACAGCAGTGTCGTCAGCAAACTTGACAATGGAGGTGGTGTCGGATGTGGCTACACAGTCATAAGTGTACAGTGAGTACAGCAGGGGGCTTAAAACACAGCCCTGAGGCACTCCAGTGCTGAGTGAGATGGAGGGGGAGACTTGTTTTCCTACCCTCACTGATTGGGGTCTGTCTGTGAGGAAGTTGAGGATCCACTGACACAGTGATGAGCTGAGTCCTAGATCCGTCAACTTGGTGAAAAGCTTAGAGGGAATTATTGTGTTGAATGCTGAACTGTAGTCCACGAACAGCATCCTAACATAATTCCCTCTGCCAGTGTCCAGGTGACTCAGGGATGTGTGGAGCAGGTGAGATATGGCATCGTCTGTGGAACGATTAGTCCGGTAAGCAAACTGAAGTGAGTCGATGGTGGGAGGAAGTGAAGAAGTGATGTGATCTCTCATCAGTCTTTCAAAACACTTCATCACAATTGAAGTCAGTGCTACTGGACGGTAGTCATTGTGGCAAGCGGGCTGTTGTTTCTTTGGAACAGGGACAATAATGGACCGTTTGAAGCACGTGGGAACCACAGCTTGGGCCAGGGAGAGGTTGAAGATCTCCGTGAACACCGGTGCTAGTTGATCAGCGCAGGCTCTAAGGACCCGGCCAGGGATTGCATCTGGTCCTGCTGCCTTCCTGGTGTTCACCCTCCTGAAGGTGTTCCTCACGGCATGCTCTGTGATGACGAATGCATTTTCTTCACTGGTGCACTCCGAGCGCGCAGCCGTTTGTTGTTTTAATTGCTGCGGCGTCGAAGCGAGCATAAAACGTGTTCAGCTCATCAGCCAGTGAAGCATCGGCATTCATCATTGAAGAAGCTGGTCGTTTATAGTCCGTTATAGTCCGCAGTCCTTTCCACAGGCTCCTAGAGTCGCACTGTCGTAGCTGTGACTCTAGTTTTTCCCCGTAGCTCCGCTTTGCCTTTCGGACCGCGCTGCGCACGTTGTAGGACGCAGCCTTGTATAGGTCCATATTACCGGAGACAAGCCCTTCATTGTAGGCAGCGGTGCGTGATCTCAGAGCGTCGCGGATGTTTTTATCCACCCACGGCTTCTGGTTGGGAAACGTTCGGATGATAGTTCTTTCTGCTGTGTCGTCCGCTAGTTTCCCGATAAATCCCACAACCGCTTCCGTAAACATGTTGATGTCATCAGAGCTGTGCCGAAACATGTCCCAGTCTGCGTCATCCGTTTGAGATTCACTCTGTTAAAATCTCCCATAACAATGAGTGCGGCATCTCGGTGAAGTGTTTGTTGATGTGTGAGAGCCTCATGTAGCTCACATAAGGCAGTGTCCGAGTCCGCGTGAGGCGGAATGTAAACAGTGCAGGCAATGATCGCAGTGAATTCCCGAGGGAGATAGAAAGGGCGACACTTAACGATCAAAAGCTCCAGATTGGGCGAGCAAGAGCGTGTGAGTGGGGAGATGTTTGTGCTGTTGTTCACCATCAAACACACTCCACCACCTCTTTTCTTCCCCGACTCCATTGTCCTGTCCATGCGGTAAACCGAAAAGAACCCCGTCGGCTGTACGGCGTGGTCTGGTATCGCTGGGTTCAGCCAAGTCTCGGTAAAGCAGAGGAGGTTGCAGTCCCGAATGTCTCTCTGGAACTTGATTCTGGCTCTGAGGTCATCAAGCTTGTTCTCGATGGATTGAACATTGGCTAGCAGGATACTGGGCATGGGTGCGCGGTGTGCGCGAGCCCGTAGCCTGTTCCTGATGCCGGCTCTTTTACCTCGAGGCCGTCGCTTAGGGTCGCGTCCTTTGTTCTCTCTCAGGATCTCCTTTGGCCAGGTTGGGTCCGGAGTTAAACATGGTGAAATGTTCGTGTACTGCAGACCAATAGAAACCAAAGTGTCTCTACTGTAGCGGATTTGTGTGTTTTGCATGATGCCCATGCAAGATTATCGCAGATATAGCAAAAAGTGACGAAAAACTGCAAAAAGTGGAGAAGTTAGGGCAGAGCATCCAGCACGGCAGCCGACCTCACCGGCGCCATTTTGTTATGAGTTTCTTTTTCTTCACTGCAAATTGGTTAACCTCTGCTGCCTTTAGCCTCACGATCTGTGAAATTTAAATAGGGACATCATGTTATCATAGATTAAAACGGGAAAGTAAATATTATCCATTTTTGACACCTACAAATAAATAATCTATGAAAAAAAATTCTGATTTCCAGATGTACTGAAAAAAATGTGTGGATCTGAGCCCAAATTATCTGAGCCCATATATATATGTTTGTTTGTTTTTACATTTCATAGGTCGGTGAAATTCAAAGTGAATGGTTAAAACAACTGTACAAGGTAAGCTTGAGCTTCTGCATGTTGCAATAATAATATTACAGTTTTCAGAATGTGATATTTCATGTTTTGTTTTGTTTTGTTTTGTTTTGTGGAGAGTATGGCCACTTCTAGGAAGCGAAACCTGTGTTGGTTCTGGCCACTGTTCTATTATACAGTTGTAATTACTGATAGCATATCTGCATTCAAACATCACTAAAGCATATGCTTTTTAAAAAGACCACTCGAGACAAGCTGAAAGGTCAAATATTTAAGATGTGGACATACTTCAACATACAAGAAAACATTCCACTTTAAAATTGAGAGAAAGTGGCCTCTTTTTGTACAAATGGTGTTCTTTACTAGTGAGGATAAAAAGGCAGGATGATTTCCTTTATTTTATCAAATAATCAGTAAGCAAAGCTAACTACAATGTTGCTGTTTTTATTTATTAACAGGAATGATATGTGATTACCTTTTTTATACTTTAACTGCTTAAGATAACTGAACCTCTCTTTTTTAAGTATAATTTGGGATATTTTAGTACGTTTGAGCTGCTCCTGCTCTATTTAACTTGGGCGGCATTGCAAACACAAAATTTCTTGTATCTGACATTACAAATTAAAAGGCTTCCCTGGAGACGATCATCATTATTGACCTTCTACACCGCTCAGTGCTCTTTAGTGTAAGCATGTACGTTGCACTGAGACTTTTTGCTTTGCTGTATAACAGACTATCCAGAGCTACAAGCCACACTTCATTGCCCTGCACTTGCAGGAGGTGGGAGGAAAGGACTACATGTTAAACATGGGCCATGCAGAAAACTTGTTCTGGTAGGATTAATATGCTGATTATAATGCATTTTGCCATTTCCATTGATTCGTTGTTGTCAATTAAACAGTTCGTTATAATGTGTCAAAAAAATGAAAACCATCTACAGTTACAGTATATGTCATTTGAGAAGCGAGAACCAGTCAAGTCATTACATCTTTATTTAAAATCATAACATTAATTGATGGCTTTTAGATATGTATACAAAGAAACCTCCATTGCAGTGATCATACTTTTTTGCTCTGCTGTTACCAGGACCCTCGGTTCCAGTGAAGAAATGAAAGACTTTGACAGGTCTTGCATTTATGTGGACAACCAGTTCAAAGGAGATAGCTTCACGGTAAGAAAAACAAAAATGTCTCATACAGAGCAGTTGCTGTGTGATAACTGGATGCAGTCAATGTATTCTGCTGGGGAAAATCAGACGTTTCTGAGAGTGACGTCCCAGGGATCCCAGGGGCTATGTTGTCTGGGGGCTTTTGCCCCCTGGTATGGTCTCCCATGGCAAATTGGTCCTGGGTGAGGGACCAGACAAAGAGCGATTCAGAAGATCCTTATGAAAAGAACATCGAGGGAACAGTTTACCCTGCCCGGGATAGGGTTACCGGGGCCCCGCCCTGGAGCCAGGCCCGGGGAGGGTGCCCGAGGGCGAGCGTCTGGTGGCCGGGCCTTAGTCCATGGGGCCCGGCCGGGCACAGCCCGAAGAGGTGACATGGGCCCATCCTCCCGCAGGCCCACCACCCGCAGGAGGCGCCATAGGGGTCGGGTGCATTGTGTGCCGGGTGGCGGCCAGGAGCGGAGGCCCTGGCGGACTGACCCCCGGCTGCCAAGACTGGCAATAGGGACATGGAATGTCACCTCTCTGGTGGGGAAGAAGTCTGAGTTAGTGCGTGAGGTTGAGAGGTACCGGCTAGATATAGTCGGGCTCACCTCTACGCATGGCTTGGGCTCTGGAACCAGTCTCCTGGAGAGGGGCTGGACTCTGTCTCAGTCTGGAGTTGCCCCTGGTGAGAGGCGGCGGGCTGGGGTGGGTATTCTAATATCCCCTCGGCTTGCTGCCGGTACGTTGGGGTTTATTTGCCTGTTATTGGCCATAACGAACACCTTGTTCGAACATAAGAGTGTCCATAAGTGCACGTGGCACCAGGACGCTCTAGGCCGTAGGTCGATGATCGATTTTGTAATCGTATCATCAGACCTGTGACCATATGTTCTGGACACTCGGGTAAAGAGAGGGGCTGAGCTGTCAACTGATCACCACCTGGTGGTGAGTTGGATCAGGTGGCGGGGGAGGACGCTGGACAGACCTGGTGCACCTAAACGCGTAGTGAGGGTGTGCTGGGAACGTCTAGCAGAGGCCCCAGTCCGCGAGATCTTCAACACACACCTCCGGCAGAGCTTCAGCAGCATTCCGAGGGAGACTGGGGACATTGAGTCCGAATGGACCATGTTCAGCGTCTCCATTGCCGGAGCTGCTGCATTGAGCTGCGGCCGCAAGGTGGTTGGTGCCTGCCGTGGTGGTAATCCCCAAACCAAATGGTGGACACCAGAGGTGAAGGGAGCCACCAGGCTGAAGAAGGAGTACTATCGGGCTTGGTTAGCCTGTGGGACTCCGGAGGCAGCCGAGGTATCGACAGGCCAAGCGGAATGCGGCTCGGGCAGTGGCTGAAGCAAAAACTCGGGTGTGGGAGGAGTTCGGAGAGGCCATGGAAAAAGACTTTCGGACTGCCTCGAAGAGATTCTGGCAAACCGTCAGGCGTCTCAGGAGGGGAAAGCGGTGCTCTACCTGCACTGTGTATAGTGCTGGCGGAGCGCTGCTGACCTCGACTGAGAAAATTGTCAGGCGGTGGAAGGAATACTTCGAGGATCTCCTTAATCCCACTGACACGTCTTCCGAGGAGGAAGCAGAGTCTGGGGATGAGGGGAATGACCCGCCAATTTCCGGGGGCGAGGTCACTGAGGCAGTTAAACAACTCCTTGGTGGCAGAGCCCCGGGTGTTGGTGAGGTCCGCCCCGAGTTCCTGAAGGCTCTGGACGTTGTAGGGCTGTCCTGGTTGACACGCCTCTGCAATGTTACGTGGAGATCAGGGGCAGTACCTGTGGACTGGCAGACCGGGGTGGTGGTCCCCATCTTTAAGAAGGGGGACCGGAGGGTGTGTTCCAACTACAGGGGGATCACACTCCTCAGCCTCCCTGGGAAAGTCTATGCCAGGGTGCTGGAAAGGAGAGTTCGTCTGCTAGTCGAACCTCGGATACAGGAGGAACAATGCGGTTTTCGTCCTGGTCGTGGAACACTGGACCAGCTCTTTATCCTCTCGAGGATACTTGAGGGTGCATGGGAGTTTGCCCAACCAGTCTACATGTGTTTTGTGGACTTGGAGAAGGCATTTGACCGTGTCCCTCGGGGTGTCCTGTGGGAGGTGTTGCAGGAGTATGGGGTGTCTGGCCCATTGCTACGGGCCATTCGATCCCTATACATCTGTTCCAAGAGCTTGGTTCGCATTGCCGGCAATAAGTCGGACTCGTTCCCGGTGGGTGATGGGCTCCGTCAGGGCTTTGTCTCTGGTTCTGTTCATAATTTTTATGGACAGGATTTCTAGGCGCAGCCAAGTGGCGGAGGACTTTCACTTTGGTGGCCTCAGAATCTCATCTCTGATTTTTGCGGATGATGCGGTTCTGTTGGGTTCATCGGGTGAGGGCCTCCAGCTCGCACTGGAACGGTTCGCAGCCGAGTGTGAAGCAGCGGGAATGAGGATCAGCACCTCCAAATCTGAGGCCATGGTTCTCAGCCGGAAAGGGTGGAGTGCCCACTCTGGGTCGGGGATGAGTTCCTGCCCCAAGTGGAGGAGTTCAAGTATCTCGGGGTTTTGTTCGCGAGTGATGGGAGAAGGGAGCCGGAGATCGACAGACGGATTGGGGCTGCAGCTGCAGTAATGCAGACGCTGCACCGGTCCGTCGTGGTGAAGAGGGAGCTGAGTGTAAAAGCGAAGCTGTCAATTTACCGGTCGATCTACGTCCCTACCCTCACCTATGGCCATGAGCTGTGGGTAGTGACCAAAAGAACGAGATCGCGGATACAAGCGGCATCCGTTCGGCCATCCGGGAGGGGCTCAGAGTAGAGCCGCTGCTGCTCCACATCGAAAGGAGCCAGCTGAGGTGGTTCGGGCATCTGACAAGGATGCCCCCTGGGCGCCTCCTGGGTGAGGTGTTCCAGGCATGTCCCACCGGGAGGAGGCCCCGGGGCAGACCCAGGACACGCTGGAGAGATTATATCTCTCGGCTGGCCTGGGAAAGCCTTGGTGGTCCCCCGGATAAGCTGGAGGAGGTGGCTGGGGAGAGGGAGGTCTGGGCCTCTTTGCTTAGGCTGCTGCCCCCGCAGCCCGGCCTCGGATAAAGCGGATGAGGATGGATAGATGTTTTTGGAATGACTTTCCCACCTTCCTAGCAAAAGAGAAAGAAAGGAAAATCAACTCAAGACTTTTGCACAGTAGTGTTTTTGGTTTTGTTTTTTTAAGTATTAACCCACACTCCTCCCAGGTGACACCCTCACACTGAACATTTGACAGTAGGGGTCAATGGCTGCATCTGCAGATTGAAGCTGTGTGAAGTCAAAAAAGGGGATACTCAGTGGCCAGGTGAGAGTAGAGACAGGACAAAGTCAATACATTTAAGTCTAGATTAAAACCAGGGCAGCTGTCTTCTAAGGCAGAAGACAGAATCTAGCTAAATCCAGTGGAGTGGTTTGGTTTAAACTAGATTAAAACCAACAATTATATATTTTAAAATAAAATAATTAAACATACTCACCGAAAATGGATTTAGCTACATTCTGGGCCGCGTTTCCGAATGCAGTAGGTAGCGAGCTGACTGGAGACCGTAACAGCCAATCAGAATTTTTGCATCAAGTCTGTGATTGGCAGGTTTTGTGGCACACTTACAGTATAACGGTGTACAGTGGTCCCTCGCGGTCCTGATTGGCTGTAGACCATTGTCAATCAATCTCGTGCCTCCTGTCTCCTGAATAGTACAGAATGCGTTCAGTTGTCCAATTTATATAAATATTCGATCGTTAGCGGTGTGACTCTGAAATGCTGTACTGTATGTTTGTACGTTTTCTCCCCAACAAACACCACAATGTCGACGAAACGTTTTGCACCGTCGTCAAAGGCACCTGCGGGTATCTTTGGTTTCATTCTGTGATACTGGACTTATTTTTCTACGAAGGTTTGAACTTTGAGAGTGTTTAAACAAGAGAGAAAAGTGTGAAAATGTTCATGCCTGTCTGAGAAAAATGTATAAAGTGTGTAGTCCGGGGTTTTACAGCCTTAAAACATCTATAATAACTGTAAAAAATAAAGTTGGCTACTTCGAGGATTTCATCTATTTCATAACTCCCGCGATAAACGAGGCACCACTCTATAGAGAGTTGAGCGCGCACGAAGCAGAGATGTGAGCATGAAGACCTAGGGCAGGTCCGCAGGTATCTGTCAGCACACAGCAGAGATCTGAGCAAGAGCAAATGCCAGCAACTGAGCGAGAGGGGCTGTTATTGTGTGTGCAATAATAACAAATAATAGCAAACACTGAAATACATTTCTTGCATGCAGAAATTAATTTTGTCCCCTCAAATTAAACTTTTCTTCGCGCAAAATAACCTTCTTCTCAAAATGCAACATTTGCGCATGCATTTCTTTTAACGTGCGATCAGAGAAGAGGCACAGAAATAAACAATACTTTGGGCTGATGTTAGCAAGTGTGCGTTCATAGAACCAGTAAGTCACGTTGGGAACCTATTTTTATTTCTGTTGCAGTTAATTTACCCATGTAGACACCCATTACTACTGCCTGTGTGACAGCTATGCTGTAGAAGTAAAGTAGATAGTAGCCTGACTTCACAGGGTATTTCTAAGTTGTTTTCTGTTGTTGTGGAGAGTAATTGTTCAGAAAGGTTTTACCTGATGCAGTTACTGTGCTAACATACAAACCTGTTCTTGCTAATAACCCCTGTGTAAACATAGCGGCATTTGATTGAGCAATTGTGTCCACTAGAGGGTGGTGTTGATTTAATCTAAATTGGCTATAAGCCATCCTGTCATGTCTTTATGATAATCTTTTCATGGTGTCTGTTTCTGTCCACGCTTAAATGGTGTTCTCTGTAGTGCTTAATGTGAGAGATGCTGAACCAGTGAAAGATGTTTATGTTATTGTACTAATTTAAGAACCACATCCGTACCAGCTAGAGCGTGTGTTCGATGCGGGCCAGTTTTAAATAAAGTTCTTCAGCACTGTGACATAATTCCCCGTCTCTGACCGGACCTTATTAACAGGGAACAGTACAGAATCACGTTTCAGAGATAGTGGACTAGTGTGTTCACATTCTGTTGTAACCCATAAACTGAACAGTAATGTAACGACATCCATCTTTCACTTTCACAAAAGTAAAACATCACCACTTCCACCTATAGTTGGTTGTAATGGAGGTGGAGTAAAATGGATCCACTCTCCCTGCCCAGCGCGTACTCCCCATGCAAGGGAAGCAAATTCTGTCGGGGATACCTGCCTTGGCACAACACGTCCTTGCACAACAACCTTGTGTTGCAGCCAATGAAACAGACTCTTCCTCCTTTGCCCAGGTGTGCTGGGGCACAAGCGGTTAATACCTTTTAAATGGTTTTAATTTTCTGTCTTTATTGATTTTACATTGCACGATTAATCAGATAAGAGGAGCAGGGAGTTAGTACATTTAAAATTGTTAGCCCCACGTCAGGGATGATTGGGTACAAAAACAGACACGCACACTTCAGGGCCCTTTTGGAAATATTTTAGTATTATTATTGTAGTTGTTGTTGTTGTTATTTGCCTGTGCCATTTGTCACTTTAGCAATCAGAATTGTTTTCTTAAGGCCAGCCAAGAAAAACAGGGGAACGGGGGACAGTAAGAGAAGACACTGAGAGAATCCGTTGGATCACCTGTTAAAACAAGAAAAAAGAAAACAAACAAGAGAACAACACAATACAGAGATCAAAGCAACAACTAGATATGTATAAGTAACAGTAAATACTAAATATTGAATGTTATTGAGCAGCACGCAAGGCCAACAGCGCACAATATGCTTTAAGATAGCATACAAGGAAGATATAGTTTGTGTCTGTGAGCACCCGTGTGTACACCTGTGTGCATGAGCGCGTTTGCGTTCAAAAGGTTTCTCCATGTAACAATCTGCTAGAGGGTGTGGGAAGCCATAGCCCTGGCCCCAGAGCATGAAGCAGCCATGGAGAAGACCCAGGCCCCAGACATCCACAGGCCCTCCAGAGTGTGAAAGCCCAAGGAGGACCACTGGAGAGGCAAATGCACCACATTCCCAGAAAGAGCTGAGGAGAGCACCAGATGTGGGGTCACCCAGCAGCCACGGTGCAGATGCCACAGGTGGCTGCGGTGATGAGCCCGCAGGCCATGCCGGCAGACAGTCATGCCAGAGCGGATCGAGCCCCAGTCCCTGAGGTCCGAGGGAACCCCACCCCCCAGATAGGGTCCGACCTGGCCAGGGGCGCCAGGCCTCACCAAGCAGCCAGTGGGAGTATGCGGGGTACATACCTGAGCGCCCAGCCCCAGACACTGAGAACCACCAAAGGTTCTGAGGGCTGAGGGCATCAGTTTGACATAGACAAACTGGCACACACAGACACAAGCATACATTCCCACCCTCATGCACATAAATACAAATACTCAGCACTCGCGCAACGTGGAGACAAACAGAAATGAACACTATACACCCTTTCACACTTCCCAAACATACTTTACACTCCGAGGTTCAGGTACCACCGCCCCCAGGGGGGCAATGAGCCCCCAGAGCCAGGAGATGTTACCCTTTTCCCTGGGGTGGAGGGACGGACTGCCCCCGGCCCGGCAGCTGCAGGGATGGCCCAGCGTCCCAGACCCCGACCAGACTGCCAACTCCTCCCAACCCCCTGCCCCGATCGTGTACAGAGAATGGGGGTGTGAAGACCCCACACCTTACTCAGCCCGCTCATATGTCTTGTTGATGTGTAATGTTCTAAAGTGCATTTAAAACACAGGAGTGGCATGGTGCTTCCTGCCAGGAAGCAGTAGGTGTCAGCAAAGCCCCTCCTGCCCCTCCTGGGGCATCGGCCCCAGGAAAGACTATTATTTAAAGTTTGCTGTGTTTTCGGAGAGTAACAATGCACTGTGTCATACATTCAAACTACAAAGCATACCAAATGTTCTTACTTTCTTTGAAGAAAGTACTGCCCCTGCCCCAGTCTAAGAACTGAGACTGAAGGAGTCACTTGGATGAGTGACGAAATGTTTCTCCCACAAAACGCCAGAGGTGTGGACTCGAGTCACATGACTTGGACTCGAGTCAGACTCGAGTCATTAATTTTATGACTTTAGACTTGACTTGAAAAAATGTTCTAAGACTTGTGACTTGACTTGGACTTTTACACCAATGACTTGGGACTTGAATTGGACTTGAACCGGTTTACTTGAAAAGACTTGATATTTTACCCCAAATATAAAATTTAACATGCATATTATATAGAGATTGAAAATGTGACGTCATTCACGGGTAGAACCGCAAAGGATTCTGGGAACTCGTGGCAAGCGGTACTAGCGCACGCAGGCTTTCAATTAAAATCAGTTATACAGCGATAAAAAGAAACACAAAAATGTCAAGAAGCTGTTGTATTATTAACTGCAATAGCCGGTCGCATGACAGCCACGGGAAGCCGACGGGTAAAGAGATCGGTTGTTATCGGATTACGTCGTTGAAGAGAAATTGTTCGAGCCATGTTTCCGAAGTAACAAAGACGCGACTGGATTGCAGCCATTCAAAGACCAAATATAACGTCCCAGAACACTCCAGCTCACAGGTTAGTCTGCTCCAAGCATTTACACGAAGGTCAGTGTTTTTTAGTAGTTAATACGTCATTTTTCATAACATAATTGGTGATATAGGTTACAAGCAAGTCTGGCGCTGAACAGAAATTGTCGCGCTATGCTTCTTTGTTTATTGTGCATAAATAGTAAATTATCCTGACTAGAGATGGCACGATACCACTTTTTTATGTCCGATACCGATACCGATATCATAAATTTGGATATCTGCCGATACCGATATGAATCCGATATAGTGTTTTTTAATCAACAAAACTGTTTTTTAAATATCTTGCTGCATTTTGTATAAGTTCATACTCAAGTTTAAAACAACAACTACACTAAAGCTATTCTGTTATACCTGTATGCAAAAAAAAATATTTCATAGTTCAGCAATACTGATCAATCTAATAAACTTAAACCTACACCATCCTCCCTATTCTGGTATTTTAAAGAGTACTTAGCATAAATATTAAGCAACCTAACTAATAGGGTTCCAACTCCCAGCAACAACAAAAATAAATAAATAAAAAATAGGGAACCACCCCTCACGCGCCACCTCATGATGCTTAATCGACGTAATCAACCTTAATTTGATGCAGTGTGAAAAAAAATGCACAGAAATCAATTATTTTTCAAGAAATATTAAATAGATTCAACATCTTTCTTCAACAGAATTGCAGACTGCACAGATGGTACCTTCCCAAAGGAAAAAGTACTATAGCTTACTAGGGTATATATATTAGACTTAATAGTTACTATATACAATAATGGACTTCTATTCATTTTGCATCAAATTAAAACTTTGGGTGTCAGATAATTATTTATTAAAAGCTAGACATTTTAAATGAGAATAAGAAAGAAAAGTATGTCTTTGTGCCCCCTTTTCCCTGTTAATGCCCTATCGGCCCCCCTGGCTAAACTTTGCTAGATCCGCCCCTGCACAGTTACCAGCCGTCAGCTACGTAGAAAAAGATCCTGGTGTAGAAAGAAATATTAAATACATTCTAACAACAGCTGATCAAGCTTAAACGTGCTGCTGTTGTTCAGCCGCTGGTTTCCTCTTTCTGGTGCAAAGTGGGCCAAAAGCAAACTAGAGTCACGGACTCGCGACAGAAAAGCCGATCAGCTGATCATTAAGCAGTTTCATGATTGAAGTAGCAGCAAGAAGAGGCAGTCGCTCGTTAAGCTTAACGCAGGAATGCTTTACAAACATTCAGAGATGGACTTACACACTTGCTTTACTTCTCTCGGGAATAACTTTGTCGGAGATGAAATGCCGGGTTGCTAGCGAAGCTCCACATGCTATCCAGACCACCAACAGGTCCCGAATGCCACAGCCGCTCTATCACGTGATGCATACTGCTCCGACTGCTAACGTTCTGAGGTGAGTTACGGCGTGTTGCAAGTTTTGTGAGGTGCTTTCGTGATATTTAATGGATCGGATTACATTTTTTATTTTTCTCCGATATCCGATCCAGTAATTTAGGTCAGTATCGGACCGATACCGATACGTAATATCGGATCGGTCCATCTCTAATCCTGACACAATATTGTGTTTCGCTTCTGTTATTATGGTACACTGATAAAAACATATACTTTTATTCACAGGATAAAACAGGTTTTTTGTATCACCAATTGTCCAGTACGATTACAGCATACAGTATTATTGTCACTGCTACATTTCTGTGATGGGTACCAGAAATTATTTCCACTACTAATTAATTACCGTTGAGCTCAAAGGTCCTATTAATAAACGGTTAAGGAATGTGTATTTATGACGACAATTTGTGAGACTGGTAAACTTATGATACGTACGATGGTCTTTCGTTCTACACGGTGCATTTCAAGGTCCTGTACCCATCCGTCGGTAAACTGTACCTGGGCTTGTTGCAGTGACCAGAAGTTACTAAACTTCATGAGTGTATGCACTCACTCCAAGAACCGTATAATTATAAATATGCATATAAATATGCTAAGATGAGATAGCTGACTTCATCCAACTAGCAAATGTTGTCCAAGCTACGTTGGTGATACAGTTTTTTTTAATGTGTATGATATTTTTGTCATGCGATTTTAAAGCTGGTCCTACAACCGCATCCAAGAATAACATGCAGCTTATCTCAGAACTGTCAGTGAAAATTATTATTGGAGCTAGGTTTAATTGAGCTGCATTTTAAAGAGGTGCAATTTCACAATTTGTGTATATTTTCTAAGTTCACTATTTTGTCATGTGTTGAGAAAAACACAGATTTTAAAATTACATGGTCTAATATTTACATTTAGCATATAACTGCAACATTATTTTTTCTTTTTTTTTTTTTTTAAAGACTCGAAAGGACTTGAAATTCAAAGTTTCAGACTTGTGACTTGACTCGGACTTTTACACCAGTGACTTGAGACTCGACTCTGACTTGCCTGACATTACTTGAGACTTGACTTGAGACTTGAGGATAAAGACTTGAGACTTACTTGAGACTTGCAAAACAATGACTTGGTCCCACCTCTGCAAAACGCTACGTCCAGATGAACAGAATCAACTTTTGGAGATCAGCAGGAATACTTCAAAGAAATGACAGCACAGTAAACACAAAAAGGGAGAAACATTAGTAGCAGTAACCCAAATTATCCCCAATGTTAAATCTGCACTCATCAATCATGCTTGTTTTTCATGTGTTGATGTTTGTAGTCATTTGTAACCATAGTGGCTTCTTTCCCTCAGCTTTTGAAGTATGACAAAGAAGTTGCAGCCTTCCATGTTGTTATTAGGGAAGAGGGTATCAAGTTTCCACCAAGGTCTGTAACTCTGCTACTTGCTGCAAATTTCTGCCATTTACTTTTCATGCTTTAAGAATTTGTTCCCCTCTTGTCTTGTGCTCAGCTACCCATACAGTGAAGAGCATGCTAAACCAACCCAGTACATGAACACTCGCTGTCCTGCCTGGTGTGATCGCATCCTTATGTCACATACAGCCCAAGATTTAATCCACAGGGTGAGTCTTTGCACAATCACATCATTTCATGATGACAAGAACACAATTTGATATAATACGTGAGTTAGCATGACGTGTTAAGGAAGCACTTTGGCAAGCTAGCCAGCCAACATTTCTAGTCAATGTGTTTTAGCAGTAGCATTAGTTAGCAACATTTTAAGGTTAACCAATTATGCTGCATGACTCTGACTCTGGTTAGTTCGTAAACCTTTGCTGATAGTGACGGGTTAATTTATCAGCCAGAGCAGTTCTAGGGGTTTAAAAAAATTAGCTAGCATTATCTATTTAAGATAGTGTTTCGCTACAATATGTAGCTTGCAGTTTGTCTGTTTTTGCAGGAAAGCTAATGTTAGCTAACAGATGGTGATACCTGTGTTTGCAAAAAGACTTCTTTTCCTGTAGAAGTCTGTGAGCCAAAGTCTGTAAAAGTCCTCCTGAGTTTTTGGGATTGTTCTGGATCATATTTTGAAATTGAGGATTAACTTTGGTGTAAAACTACATCTTCATTGCATAAGAAGTTGTCAATCACAAGTCATTAGACAACGGGCTTCACATACTTTGGTACACGGTTTTACATTCGTGCACACATACTGTATAACCTTTAATATATAATGTGATGTAAATCCACTATGAACATAATCCAGCCCACACAAATGTGATACTCAAAATTTAAGTTAATATAATTGAAGAAGAATCTGTTCGTTATGTTTACATATAAATGATCTTCAAGTTCATTCTTCTTTTCAGAGAGACGATGGTGAGAAGAGTGTTGTTTACAACACAATGGGTCCTAATGTCTGTATGGGAGATCATAAGGTAACAGATTACATAAGCAGTGTGTTGTGCACATCAGCCATGTGGACTGACTCTGATGTGTTTTGTTTTTCTTCTGTAGCCTGTGTTCTTGTCCTTCTCACTGAAGACAAATGACCACATCTGATACTTCTAAATGGTAAGAAGTTTCACTGAGTGTGTGTGTTCTGTACTGCATGTGCAAGTGCAGCTGAGTCGATGTGGTAATTCCAGTGAATGGATTCAGTGTGAGAGAGTGAGCGCAGTAATCTTTCTCTGGTCCCTGGAGAGCCATAACCTTACTGGCCCAGTGGAGTCGGGATATGAACTAAGAGTAATGCGTGCGGGACATAAGAGATCCTTTGTGCACATCGTAGTTGGAGTGCAGGCGATCTGCACTCTCGCTGATCTATGTCTATTGAATCCTCCTCACTGTCACTGTGGCTACACATTAGGTTTAATGCTGGCCTGCTTTTCATTAATTACCACATGGATGGCTGGCTGGAGACACATTCACATTGTGCGGGGCATTTTTACGGCCATTTTTATGGCCATGATTTTGTTTTGCTGCCATTTCAATTTTTTTTTTTAAGGAAGAACTGCCTTTTCATGATTGTCCTTCTTCACAATGGGAGTGCTTGAAGAGGCTACAACTATCTTCTTTTGTGTTTTTGACATTTCAAGGCATATGAAAGGTTTGGCCTACTGCTAGTATTTTTAGGCTACATTTTAGCTCTTGCAAGGTGTGTTCATAAACATGTTGTTTATGTAACCGTTGTTTTTTTGTGAAGTAATGCCTTGTGTCTTGTCTAGGCTTTGCTGCCTCCGTCCTGATTGGGTGCTGCTGTCTAAATCAAGTCGATCAGCAAAGCCCTGTATGTCTGGCCATTTTGACTGCTCATACTCACTCATTGGGTTTTAGAGGCTTAAATGCCTTTGAGTTGTATTTTTTGCCACATGTGATTTTGTTTAGACTGTCTTTGTAGGGTAGAGCTGCCTTTAATTTGTTATCCCTAATTTTCTCCTGTTTATGTGGTGATTAGGTAGGTTATTTTTGTCGGGTGTATATTTTGTTTTATTTGGAATTAAGCAAGTTAACTTTTAATTTCTTTTTAGGGATGTTGTATTTGTAATATTGGCCTTAGCTTTCCTTAAACGTAAATGTCAATCTGAACCAAACCGAGATTTAAACTAGCAGAAAATAAACATTTAACAAAATAATCTTATTAAAAATGATTTTCTTGATATTTAATCTGTGTATTAATAAAAAAAAAAATTTTTGGATTTGTATATTTGTACATTTTATATTTTTTCTGAATACTCTTCATGTGTATAAAGTGCTGTAGAAACTGTGCACCTCACCTCCTTTCTTTTCCCACATGTTTGCACTGAGTAGGAGATTCTCTGTATCTCATTGTACATGTGTATAGTGACAACAAAAGGCATTCTATTCTCTATTCTATTACTGCCTGGCTAATAGTGACGAACTTCAGGGGAATTCATGATGACAGAAAGGTCCAAACACTGAAGTCAAGTTTCTTTTCTTGTTTTTGTGACTTCAGCATGCTGGCAGACTTAAAGATTTGTAAGTGATACTTACAGGGTAGAAACTTCTTTTTCATCCATTTAATCAAATATTTTATGCCTGAGCTGTCTCAGTCCCTCTGTAGCATTCTGCAACTATGACTAACCTGAGGAGGCTTGGTTTTGGCTGCAGGTATCCCTGTACATCCTTCTCAACAGTACACATATAACGACTCAGTCACACTTCCTCAGCGTTGCTCCCTCACAAAACCAAAGCCTTTTGCCAGGAAGAGTTTGGAAGAGGTATCAGCCACCTGAAAGAAGAAAGATTTAAACTAAACCTGGTTTTGTATTGCACCTGCTGCATCTGCAAAGCAACCAGCGTTAGGGATAATCCCACGCACCCGTCCCACACACACACTCTCTTCACCCTGCTGTGTTTTTGACAAGAGGTACTGGAGGATTAGGACCCTCATTGCCAGACTGCGAAATACTTTCTTCCACCAAGCCGTCAGTCCAGTCACTGAGTGTTCAGGAGTCTGACACACATGCACACCTTCATAAATCAAGTTGTATGAAGGTGTGCCAGAAATGCACACTTGCACTTTATGTTGTCCTGTGTTGATTGTCTGTTTTATGTAGCACCATGGTCTTGGTGCTACATAAACTTCACAGTGTACTGTACCACTGCACATGGTTGAAATGACAATAAAGCAACTTGACTTGACTTCTTTTCCTGCAAAAAGACTGAGATCAGCAAAGGCCAGAGAACACAAGACACACAAGGTGCAACACTCAGACTCAAACAGCCTTCAGAAATGAAGGCACAGTGTTCGTCCAGTCATACTAGAAATGATTATGTATTAGAATAATAACTAAGAAACAAACTTTGAAGAAGAAAGAAGATGTGGATGGGCTGGTGTTCGCTGACTGGTCATTTCTGGTAGTCCGCTATCATTTCTGTAGTTTTGCTGATGTTGAGAGACAGGTTATTTTCCAGGCACCACTCGTACAGTGCCATCACCTCTTCTCTATAGGCCCTCTCATCGTTGTCTGTGATGAGGCCTATGATGGTTGTGTCATCTGAAAACTTGATAATGGTGTTGGACTTATGCTTAGCAACGCAGTCGTGTGTAAACAGGGAATAAAGGAGGGGTGTTTAGGATGAGTGATGAGGTGGTGTGCTTACCAATTCTCACCATCACCAGCTTTTCTTTGCTCAAAATAAATTTCTCCTCAAAATGCAACACTTGCACCTGCATTTTTATTTTATTTATTTATTTTTTACGTGCGCTCAAAAGATTTTTTTAAGTGCACTCAGAATAGTGACACAAAAATAACGCTATAAATGGGGAACAGGTGGGAACACAGATGAGACAAATCAGACCTAACGAGACAAGGGCAAACAAAACCAGACGCACAGCACATAGGACAGGACTTTCACAATAAAACGGGAAACAGCATGGAACGCAGACATGACAACGCAAACTTGACAACATGGACAAGACGAAACTGAAAATGTTACGTCCAGATGAACAGAATCAACCTTTTGGGATTTTCTAACCCGGATGGTTAAGCATGTATCAGGATAAATACTCATATATAACTATTTCAGGGATCATCTAAACTCCAAGACATCAGGAATTATCACCCAATAAAAACTGCTGGCTGACTAACCGACAAACACAATGAATAGAACCTGATGTAAAGCTTTATATATGAATTATTTTCTTTTTGTTAAACATGTAAATGTGCAGAGTCTTTGACATCAAAGGTTGATGTAAATTTACTGATTTGATAAAAATAAAAGGTTCACTCTATTGTAATGTGTATGACTTAAAACACTGAGTGCAAAATGTGCTGTTTAAAGCAGTTTTCTGTGAAAGTGTTTGATGGTTAAACTATGGCAACATTAATAAAATGTATTTTGTTGCTCTTAATATTATGAAACTTACTGCAAATAGCACTATTATTAAATCGATAATGGTAAAGAAAAGAAATACGTGACCTTCAAATATAAAAAGATTGTGTAGCTGAAAACAGACACTTGCAGAAGACTGAAAATGATCAAATCTGCAGCAGCTGCAAATGTGCAGCAGTTAAATATTAATCGTAGATGAAGGTCAAATCTTCATGTGGTTCTCAAAAGTGAAAGCAGAGTTTGCGGGTTTCAATATGACTTGTTTACAACTTTATCTACATTTATAGTTATATTGAATGCTTTATCTGAAATACTTTGTCATTAATATTAAAAAAAATAACAGACAAACACAATGAATAGCACCTGATGTAAAATTTTGTATATGAATTATTTTCTTTTTGTTAAACTTGTAAATCTGCAGAGTCTTTGAGATGAAAAGTTGATGTAAATTTACTGAACTGCATTTCTATATTATTAAAATATACTCAACCTGTTCTTGTTTCATAAAAATAAAAGATTCACTCTGTTGTAATGTGTATGTATCACGTCCGGTGTGGCAGACGTGTGGAGTTGTAGAAAGGACCCAAAAGGCGGCAGCTCTGGTGCAGGTGAGTATTTATTTACAGGAGTGGGTACAAACAGCAATGGTGGGTGAACATGAAACCGGAAACCTAAACTGGGTAAAACTAACAAAACAACCCAGAAACGAAGATGCAGGGAGGTCCGGGGAAATACATACAGAGAGACGCAGGGAGATCGAGGGGAAACAACACAGACGAACCAGCAACGAGGACGAGGTAACACACACTATAAACACACACGCCAGGAATCAGGAGAAGGGAAACAGGAGGGGAACACACCTGGAAGACATCACAGCTGACGAGGCAGGGGAAACGTAACCAGAACACACTGACATAAGACACAGACCTTCACAATAAAACAGGAACTTACAAAGCAAGGAAACAGACTAAGAAACGCGGACTTAACACAGGAATACATGAGCAGAACCGAATAAACACTAAACAGAGGAAGAACAGAACCAAAATTGCAATAAGAGAAAACACAAAACGCTGGGTCAAAAGGACCCAGGATCATGACAGTATGAGTTAAATATTAATTGTAGATGAAGGTCAAACCTTCACGTGGTTCTCAAAAGTGAAAGAAGAGTTTGGTTGTTTCAATATGACTTGTTTACAACTTTATCTACATTTATAGTTATATTGAAATATTTATCTGAAAGACGTTATCATTTATATTAAAAAACAACCCTATGCCTTTTTTTCCCATTGTTAATGTGTAACTAAAGTAAGTCATTTGATGAGAGGGAGAGAGTCTCTCCAAACCTCTGCAGCCAGCAAACCCAGCTTAACTCTGATGGTCTCCCTCACTCATTTTCCCCCAGGATGAATGTGTCTGTTGATGATAATTTTGACTCTTGGTGGTGTGGTTAAATGAAAAGAACAAATTGGAACTAAAGGTTTAAATCTTTAGTTTAATATTATTCCCAGTCTTATGTTTAAATTAAAGGACAATGTTGACTAATTGTCTCCCAGTCAACCATACATGCATGATTTTTAGATATCATCTCCCAGTCAGCTATAAATCAGTGACTTTTCAATAGTGGACAGATGGGCTCTACCACTTTAATCTCCCAGTCAACTATAAAGCCACATTTCTTCAACTATATAAATCAATGGCATTTCTGTAGCACCTTATAACACGACGCAAGTAAGGGACGAGTACACTGTACTTACGTGTGTTTTGCAGCCAACAAGTCAGGTTTTTGCCAGAAACAATGAAACAAGTACACTTTAAGTACCCTGCACTTGCATACAAATTGCACACACAAGTAACCTTTACTTACATGCAATTTGCAAGAAACAAGTATCACTTTTTGCAAGAAATAATTAAACAAGTACTCTGTAAGTACCCTGTATTGGCATGCAATTTGCAGGCAACAAGGTGGAAGTACCCTGTACTTACATACAAGGTAGGGCTAGGTTTCACAATGAGCTCACCCGAAACCTCAGCTGATTTTGACATACACCTGTTTTCACACCTTGGCTCGTGTGATTAGGTAGAGGATCATTAGAGTGTCCATGTCCCTCTTGGGGGGACACTCCTACAGGGCTTAAGAATTTCAGAGTGATCTGTTATTATTAAGTAAAACATCACTGATGATAAATAAAATAAAATAAATAAAACAGAGAAAGTACTTTAAGGATTAGAGAATGACTGCCACGATAAAGTTTATGTTTTAGAGGAAATGCTCAGCTTCCTATAAGATAAAGTGCACACATATTGTGTGAGAGTCACACCTAAACAATGAGTCATCACAAGCCACCTAGTGGACATTGATCTAGAGAGTTTTGTTGTGGATTTTTTATGATATTTGACATATATACCTGTATACACTGGACATATACTCGCAAATATACTATATATACCTACACTGGAGTGTTTTATATAATGTAATCATTATGATAATCCTCTAACATACATGTTCAAATCACAAGACCCACATATTTAGGTCAAATATTATCTATAGTTATATTAATGAAGTTTGTGCCACTTCTTGTATGAACACATGTTGATCAATGCTGTTTGAAAATGTAATAATTAGGATTGATTGTGTTATGGCCAATGGTGACAAGTCCAAACATAGAGTTATTTCAACTTGGCACTGCTAAATGTGCACCTGGGACTCTCTGCTCGTCTTCATTCTGTATCCAGCCCTTCCACAGCCTATATGGTAAACAAACCTGGCCCTGCCTAGGATGCACCTAGGATTCTGTTTTCTTGCCTCAGCCACCATAGGTGAAAAGTACCCTTTCTTATCATGGATAGTCGTGTACTTCTGACAAGCGAACCCGACAAAATTGCCAAAATGATTAACTGTTATCTGCCTTTTTGCAAACCTTCGAACTCACTTTGGCCATTAAACTGACAAAGTGACCCAATTATAAATGATGGATGCCAGGACTGGCACTCGAAAAGTTATGGTGCCAGAAAGTTGTGTAACCAAGTTTAAGATTAAACAAAAGAAACATGTATGATTAAAAACTGATTGGGGGAAAATATTGATAAACATATAATGATTCAATATGACTTGTTTACAACTTTATCTACATTTATAGTTATATTGAAATATTTATCTGAAAGACTTTATCATTTATATTAAAAAAACAACCCTATGCCTTTTTTTCTATTGTTAATGTGTAACTAAAGTAACTTGTAATGTATAAACAAGTGCAAGAGAAATCTGCCAGAGATATAAAGATGCTGAATGCTTCAGGTCTAAACTTGTAAGTTTGTCTAACATACACAAAGCAAAGGTCACTATCACACTGTTCATAAAGTGCTGGGTTTGTCCATCTTCTACGGTGGAGGTCTGAAGATTTCCCTCTGAGGGAGCTGCTGGTGAAGATTCTGAGTCCTGCTTGATCCTTGCAATGAGCTTCAATCTCTCTGATCTTTCTGACAAGATGGGTGCTTCAGTGAGTAACAGAACACTTAAAACAGGACATGTTTGATGAAACCTCTGCAGCCAGCAAACCCAGCTTAACTCTGATGGTCTCCCTCAATCATTTTTCCCCAGGATGACTGTGTCTGTTGATGATAATTTTGACTCTGGGTGGTGTTGTTAAATGAAAAGAACAAATTGGAACTAAAGGTTTAAATCTTTAGTTTAATATTATTCCCAGTCTTATGTTTAAATCTCAAAGGACAACATTTAATGTTGACTAATACAGGATTGTCTCCCAGTCAACCATACATGCATGATTTTTAGATATCATCTCCCAGTCAGCTATAAATCAGTGACTTTTCAATAGTGGACAGAGGGGCTCTATCACTTTAATCTCCATTTGTTATGGAACAAAAAAGTTAAACCAGCAAAATAATTTCACCAGCACGAACCAATTGGCTGTCCTTTAAGACATTGGACGATCCAAATTAAGGCTTTTACTGGTGCGAACTGCAGCCCCATAACCATCAAGCGGCATACTCAAGGGCTTCAAAAAAAAAAGGGCTTCAAAGGCCTTGTTTCCTTGAATGCCACAGAACACTGAAAAGTGGAAGAAAGTTTTATTCTCAGATGAAAAAAAATTAACCGTGATTGTCCTGATGGTTTCCAACGTTACATGATGTTCCCAGAGATGTAAACATGCAGAACACTTTAGATCTACAACAGATAAAACTAAATTCTTTCAATAAGGCCACGTGGCACTATAAGATTAAAATGCCAGTTAATAACCCCCCCCCCACAAAAAAAAAAAAAAAAGGATTACGTGCATTAATCTACTTTAATTATCAAAATTGTTTGTCTGCTCTCAAAGAAACAGGGGTTACACAGTAAATAAGGAAACTGGTCACAACCAAACTCTCAAAATAATTCTGGGAAATCTCCTACATTGGGTTCGTTCCTCCGTCCCTGCCCTTTCATTTTTCCTGCGATTCTGGAAGTGTTTGTGTTTTCAAACCATATGCACTCCATGTCTTCAAGCACCCAGCAGTTCCCATGTCACACTCAAAAGTGGAACTCATTCAACAAGTATTAGTTACGTCTTTAAGATGGCAACGCAAACTAAGGAGAAGAGCTCTGGTAAATCTTAACAGAGAACTTGATATATAAGTTAAAATACTGCTTTATCTATCAGTCTGGTAAATCATTTATTATGCTAAAATCAACACATAACAGCTTTTTCAGTCTTTTTACAAGAATAAACAGTAATTTAGATTTTGTACATGTAGACAAGAATATTGATTATTTTTAAGGAATTTATAGCATATCATTATGAGACAGCTGTATTTTCTCTCAAAGGTTCAATTTTCTTAAGAATTTCAGAGTGATCTGTTGTTATTAAGTAAAACATCACTGATGATAAATAAAATAAAATAAATAAAACAGAGAAAGTACTTTAAGGATTAGCGAATGACCGCCACGATAAAGTTTATGTTTTAGAGGAAATGCTCAGCTTCCTATAAGATAAAGTGCACACATATTGTGTGAGAGTCACACCTAAACAATGAGTCATCACAAGCCACCTAGTGGACATTGATCTAGAGAGTTTTGTTGTGGATTTTTTATGATATTTGACATATATACCTGTATACACTGGACATATACTCGCAAATATACTATATATACCTACACTGGAGTGTTTTATATAATGTAATCATTATGATAATCCTCTAACATACATGTTCAAATCACAAGACCCACATATTTAGGTCAAATATTATCTATAGTTATATTAATGAAGTTTGTGCCACTTCTTGTATGAACACATGTTGATCAATGCTGTTTGAAAATGTAATAATTAGGATTGATTGTGTTATGGCCAATGGTGACAAGTCCAAACATAGAGTTATTTCAACTTGGCACTGCTAAATGTGCACCTGGGACTCTCTGCTCGTCTTCATTCTGTATCCAGCCCTTCCACAGCCTATATGGTAAACAAACCTGGCCCTGCCTAGGATGCACCTAGGATTCTGTTTTCTTGCCTCAGCCACCATAGGTGAAAAGTACCCTTTCTTATCATGGATAGTCGTGTACTTCTGACAAGCGAACCCGACAAAATTGCCAAAATGATTAACTGTTATCTGCCTTTTTGCAAACCTTCGAACTCACTTTGGCCATTAAACTGACAAAGTGACCCAATTATAAATGATGGATGCCAGGACTGGCACTCGAAAAGTTATGGTGCCAGAAAGTTGTGTAACCAAGTTTAAGATTAAACAAAAGAAACATGTATGATTAAAAACTGATTGGGGGAAAATATTGATAAACATATAATGATTGGGGTAATATGACATTTGTACAGTTGAAAGAATAAAATAAAAACTTAAGACTCACCAAGAAAGAACAAAGGATGAAAGGGTACCCAACAGCAGGAGGAGGGGTTCAGGACTGCTGTGTGTACTCAGAAGCTCTACACCCCGGGGTTTGCGTTGCTTCACATTGGTTCAATTTTTATTGGTCACTAACATATAACTATTTCAGGGACCATCTAACCTCCAAGACATCAGCCAGGAATTATCACCAAATAAAAACTGCGGAGTGACTAACACACAAACACAGTGAACAGAACCTGATGTAAAACTTTGTATATGAGTTGTTTTCTGTTTGTTAAACATGTAAATCTGCAGTCTTTGAGATCAGAAGTTGATGTAAATTTACTGAACTGTGTTTCTATATGATTAAAATATACTCAACCTTTTTTTTTGTCTGATTAACATTAAAAGTGTATGACTTAAAACATTGAGTGCAAAATGTGCTCCGTTTAAAGCAACTTTCTGTGAAATTACTATGTTGAACAATTGTCAAATTCTTTGATGGTTAAACTATGGCAACATTAGTAAAGTGTAATTTGTTGCTCTTAATATTATGAAACTTACTGCAAATAACACTATTATTAAATGGATCATGCTAAAGAAAAGAAAACAGATGCTTGCAGAAGACTGAAACTCCTCTGATAGAAAACCTGCAGCAGATGCAAGTGTGCAGCAGTTAAATATTAATGGTAGAATGTGGTTGAACCTTCACATAGTCCTCAAAAGTAAAAGAAGAGTTTCAATATGATTTGTTTAAAACTTTATCTACATCTATAGTTATATTGAAAGCTTTATCTGAAAGACTTTATCATTTATATTAAAAAAAAAACAACCCTAAGCAGTTTCTATTGTTAATGTGTAACTAAAGTAAACTGTACTGGTACAAATCATCAATTCAGGTTTGGGTTACTGATAGGTTTGTAGCTTGAACCTATTCGCTGGAACGTTGAAGACAATATAATTACACAGCAAGCAAGACACGAAGTAGGCAAAGTTCTTCATGTTTCTCGTGCATGGGAGAGAACCGGACAAACGCCGTTCCTTCGCTTGACCCCAGTTGCTCTCGTCCGCTCCCCCGTAACACTGGTCTTTTATTGAGGTTAAATGAATATGCATAGGTTCATTAACATATGACGTCTTCATACAAACAAAGAGTACCTTGCCTGCGTGTGTGTCTGTGTGTGTGTGTGTGTGTGTGTGTGTGGGGTGGGGGGGGGGGGGGGGGGGGGGGCAGAGTGTGGCCCCATAAACAACTTCCCTAAACCTGCTGGTCTGGAAAATCCAACAGTTCATCTATATGTAAAAAAGCACTTAGACTAAAACAGATATAGCCACGTTTATCCTACCAAAAAATTCCAGGAATGCACACCAAGCCTTTGCAGCCTGCTAAAGATCACACATCCTATCACTACACAATTGATTATACACCTCTAAGCATATATGGTTGAATATTTCTAAGCATAAATGACAATCAACAATACAAAACCTAACAGTTACCAAAAAAAAGATGTTTGATGCTTCTTCAAACGTCCAATTCAGTCCATTTAGTTTTATTATTATTTATTTACATTGTTGTATTGTTTGCAGTTGTAAATGTCATAAACTGCATGCAGCAGGCAGGAAGGGAGGACCCAAATGCATTTGGGTGCATTAATGCAGACTCCAGGATGTGAAACATAAACTCAAAAAACAGCTTTATTGCTGAACAAGGAAAAACTAACTTAACTGAAGATACAAAATAAACTAGCAGTTTTAGCAGACAGAACACACAGTGTGGACTGAGGGAGACCGTGACGGTGGACAGAAGAAAATAAAGCTAAATATAACAGATCAGACAAGGTACCTTCACAATAGCAGAAGCAAAGCAAAACATGGCGCACACAGATAGGAAACTACCAAAATAAAACAGGAAGCAATGGGAACACACGCACAGAGGTGCAGACAGACACAGAGACGTGACTGACTGGGGAAACATGGATAAACATGGCAGGCAGGTGAAAACAGAATGAAACACGAGGAGGAAACAAGACACAAGACAACGCAGACACAGAGAGAGACATCACAGACACAAGGGGAAAATACTAAACAGGGAATATAACTCACAATGGAAAACTAAAGACCACTAATGAACCAGAACATAATCTAATAATACAAACTACCACAGGAATACAAGAAAACACAAAATGCTGGCCTAAAAGGACCCAGAACCATGACAGTAAAATCTCAGTGAAATTAAAAACCTTATTCTCTATTGTCAGACTGTGACAAATTAATAACACTGGTGGTCAAAATAAAACAAAAATAGTTTGTAGTTTGATTTTGAAGGCCCAAATTTCCATCCTCAGCCCCACGGAGCTTTCCTATTGTTTGTTTGTTCGTTATTTCAAATAGTTTATTAAAGAGCTGGAAGACTGATTGGCTGTGACATGAAAATTAATGAAGATCAAGGCTAACTTTTGTATTCGGCTCTCGTGGTTTGATCTTCCTGATAGGTGTAGCACCTTTTCTTTAGTATGCAATGTTACCCCATATTTGTATTAAAAAACGTATTCTTTAACTTAGAGTTCAGTGAACAAACAACATGCAACAACAAATCAGCAGGTTTTAAACTTAGTCTTGTTCTGTGAGTAACTATTTGTATTTATAAAGAGGTGTGATTCATTTATTGGACATTTTTCAGATCCTAAAGGTTTTTTGTTTCTTGTGTTGTTCTTCTCATTTTGGATTATATATGACAAAAGCCTTACAGCCAGAGTGTCCAACCTTCCAGGCCTCGGGGGCCGTTGTCCTGCAGGTTTTAGATATCACCTTATGTCCACACACCTAAATCAAATGATGAGTTCATTAACTGTTGAGGAGGTCATTTAGCCATTTAAATCAGCTGTGTTGTGGATCAAGGACACGTCTAAGACCTGCAGGACACCGGCCCTCGAGGCCTGGAGTTGGACAATCCTGCCTTACGGTCATAAACTCTTTCCAAATTCACTTCTTCTCCTTAAGTTTATGATTATGTTTATGCTTTTTGCCATGGTTGTCCTGTTTTCACTCAGCTGATGTTTACTGCAGCACATTGAACTT
The DNA here is from genome assembly GCF_057382275.1 of Copadichromis virginalis. Lineage (NCBI taxonomy): Eukaryota > Metazoa > Chordata > Actinopteri > Cichliformes > Cichlidae > Copadichromis > Copadichromis virginalis. The sequence goes on from NC_140629.1 coordinate 16,798,906, forward strand.
ACATCAGCAGAAATCTAAACATAAAAATTTTTTTCATCCCACCCACTGCAGCAATGACAAAAGAAAGAAAACTAACCCTGAATTTTAAATCAAAGCTCATCTAGTGAACTGTTTCTGTCGGTAACTCATCTGACTAAGGCCAAACTTTAACCTGGTCTGCAAAAGTAAAAGCAAAAGAGTTTGGTACTTTCATTATGACTTGTGTACAGGTTAACTTAAAAGCTTTATCTGAGTCACTTTATAGTATAAAAAAAAGCTGCGCTGTTTTTCCTTTGTTAATGTGTAAAGGATTTCCTAATGCATGAACGAGTGTAACAAAGTTCTCAAAAATGCAGATAGATGCAGAGATTTACAACCGATAAAAGTCACTCCCAGAAAAGGTCAGGTTAACAAAGATTAAACTGACAGCAAAACAACAAAGAAGCCATCTCCTAAACCTTCAGCGTCATTAACTATTACACTACTGTTAATGTTCTAATATCTATCTAGATTGTGCATGAAAAGTGCATCACTCTTCTACAGTTCAATGTGTTTCGGTTTTATAGCCGTAAAATATCCATCAAAATAAAAACTAAAACCAAAGTAGAAGACTGACAAAGATACTCCAAAGCAAACCAAAAAACAGCAATATTTTTAATTAGCACCATCATCATCCAGTTCTTTTGTTTTTTCTTTGTTTTGTTATTCAAACAGAAAGTCTTTATTATGTCCCTGGAAGACTGTCTGGCTATTTTGAAGCATGCAGGTTGGTTTGGATTTAATTCCTGACAAGTGTAAAAAAAAAAAAAAAAAAAAAAGCATTTTGGGCTGATATTTCACATGTATAAACAAAGCCTAACAATAGTACATATATGTACTATTGTTAGGCTTCTGTGCACAGATTCTATACTATAGTATAGAATCTGTGCACAGAAGATTAAAGCTCAATAAGACTGTTACTGTGAGTGTCCTGATGTCCTCACTCAGCTCAGACATTGAACTGTGAATGGAGGTTATTGACATCATCGGAAAGTACAGTAACTTCCCCAGCCCCTCCTCTTTTCCTTTCCTGGTTATGCTGGGAGTGTTTGTGTTTTCAACCCACATGTGGAAACTATAAAGGAGCACACACACTATCATCCATCAGGACTCAGCTGACAAGTATTATTTACAACTTCAAAATGCCATGGTCACGCTCTATGAGGATTTTTAAATGTAAGTTACAGAGCTGCTTTATATATCAGTTTGGTAAATCAATAACTATTATACCCAAATCAACAAATGTCAGCTGTTTCTATATTGTTACTAGACTAAACAGTTATTTATATTATATGAAAACAAGCAACATAATTGACTTTGGAAATTATAGTGCATAAATATGAGAAACAGATGTTTTTCACTTGCAATTTTGAAGAATGTAAAATCTGCTGTTATCTATTGAAATAAATCCATGAAAACTGAATGAAAACAATAAAGAATATATGAAAAATGGCAAAGTACTGTAAGGATTAGCAAACGACTGCAAAAAAAAAATCTTAATTATAAGCTGTGAATTAAATGCAAAAATCTTTAAAGATAAAGTTTATATTTTAGAGGAAATGCTTATTGCCAAAGATAAAGTGCAAACACAATAACTGTGTGAGACATAAACAATGAATAATCACAGGCCACCTAGTGGACATTGAATGCAACTTAGTTCACTTTATTTAATGATCAGGATGAAGTCCAAAGTGTCACATCATTCTCAAAAGTGAAAGCACAGGAGTTTGCAAATTTTATTACGACTTGTTTACACGTTTATTAGCTTTTATTATTGCACTAAAATCTTTTTCAGAAACATCTTAAAGGTGTAAAATAAGCTCATGACAGAAAACCTTGTCACATTATTTTCAGTTATCTTTTATTAATAGTAAGTCAGACTACTAATTTTCCATTAAACCATTAAATGTATGCATGATATTTAAGCATCTGATCACATGCAAAGAAATATTTTTATATCAGCACTAATAAGTTTTATTTAATTCTGTGTAGTTGGCAAGTCAGAGGTGTCACACAGATGCAGCTCACGCTGTGTCAGTCCTCTGTCCTTCGACAGTCAGGCTGTGGGAGAAAAGGTCCGCTTGAGTCATGGAGGTCGACTCGCAGAGAAGACTGAGAACACCTTCAAGAATGGGCTGGTGTTCAGCAACCGTCCAGTGAAGATCCAGGAGAAGATTTGTCTGAGAATAGAGAAGGATTCATCCATCTGGGACGGGGCTCTGCGTGTGGGCTTTACCACTGTGCCACCCTCAACCAGATCTCTGCCTCTGCCCAGCATGTCCATCCCCAACCTCACTGACAAGTCCGGACACTGGGCTGTTCCATTGGATGAATCTGTCTGCCAAGCAGGTTCAGAGCTGGAGTTTTGGGTTTCTTCTCATGGCAGCATATACATAGGTGTCAACAACGAGGAGTACGAGCGACTACCAGGAGTGGACACTAAACAGCCGCTGTGGGCCATGATAGACATCTACGGGCAGACGCGCTCCATTTTGCTGCTGGGTAAGTTCACTAGAACCACGGTTATATTTGACCTACAGAATGTTTTTCCTGTTCTGTGAATGCAGAGCAATTCACATGCTCTGAGAGTTATAAATGTTGTCTGATTCATAGACTGAATGACTATTCAAATACTCTTTTCTCTTTGCTGAAGACTCCAAGAAAAACAAAAAGCTGCTTTACCGTAGAAGATCCTGTCCTGCACCTGAACCGCTCGCCTCACCTGATCCTGACAGTCACTTTCGTTCAGTTCCTGATGTTTCAGACTTCAGACGTGAGGACTGCATCTCCTGTCTTGACACAAAAATGCCAGAAGGTAAAGAGTCATTTCAAACATTTTTGGCTGTTTTCAGTTGCACATTTCTGACCAGAGAAGATAAAAGTGAAATCAGCTGTGATAGTATGGTCTCATTTCCTGATGTCACATATGTAATTGGGATCTCTCTCTTTTTACAACAGATAACGTCTGTGTGGTGTGCATGGCGAAAGAGGCCAGAATCACACTGCCTTGTGGCCACCGATGTTTATGTAAAGACTGCAACTTCAGAGTCTGTGAGCAGTTTGGCACCTGTCCGCTGTGTCGACACACGATCAGCGCTCCATCAGTGGGGGAGCGGTGGTTTATAGAGGTCAGCTGATCTCTGAGACAACAGCCTGGAATTGTGACAGAAGAATAGCAGCAAGAGTGAAAAGGAACGTTTACAAGATGCTAGTGAAGGTCTGCTGATGTGGAGATGGTGGCACAGACAAACAGACAGGAGGCCAAGTGTTGGCAGTATTGAAGATGCTAAGAATGTCTCCGTTAGTGACCATACGGGATAGGACTAGAAATGAGTACATTTAGAGGACAGCTCAGATTGAGTGGTTTGGAGACAAAGTTAAAAAAGCAAGGCTAAGATGGTTTGTACTTATGCAGAAGAGTGATGGTGAATAAACTGGCCAAAGGATGTTGAAGATGGAGCTGTTAGACAGGAGGAAGAAAGCAAGACAGAAAAGGATGATAGGATGATCCACTGTGCCGACCCTGGAAGGGAACAACCAGAAGAAGAAGAAGAGGAAGAAAGAAACTTTACTAAAAGGTTGATGACACTGAACTGAAATATTTCTAAATTGAAATAATTGAAATAGTACATCTCTTTTTGTTTTATAAACAAAATGTATTTTTGTAATTTTTAAGTCATTGTGTGACTTAAACACTTAAACACAAAATGTGCTGTATGGTTTATTTTTCATTGTTATTGTAAATTGTAAAGCAATGTTGAATTTTTAAAAAAATACAAAATTCAACTGTGCCAGTATAAATAATCTGTAATATGTCATAATAAGCGCTTTTCTGTTATTTAACTGTATGTGTTTTTATGGAACTTACTGTAAACAAGAGTGATATTAAATGGACTGTGATGAAAGGGAACCTGTCGAGACCATGTTTGATTAAAGATGTCTCTACAATCAGGTATTTACTGATTATGGAGATATTAAGTGAAAAATCAAAGCAGGAGTTCAGGTAAGAACAGACTGTATTGCCGACCCAGGCCAGCCCACATACGTGTTGATGAAGCGGCCCCGATGGTCACAAACTGCCTGGAAGATGACTGATGGGATCAGTTTCCTGTTTCTGTAGCACTGACCATCAGGGCTGCTTGGAGACTTGATGCAGATGTGGCAGCTGTCGATTGCACCAACGGCTCTCAGAAAGTCTCTATGGCGTGCCAGCCATGCAAACCCACAGGACAATACCTCCAGCTCCTTGAGGGTCTTTGGGAGCAACATGATCTAGTGGCGAATGGCCACCACCCCCTCTGTGAGTCTATCAACAATGTAGTGAACAGTAGAATGAGGCATCCCGAACACTCTTGAGACCACCTGTAGGATGCTCCTCTTGCCAACCAGAAAAGAAACATCAGGGTCTCAATTGTGGCATCCAGGAGATTTAGCAACACTGCCATAGACTCCCTGCTTAGCCGAAAATCAAGCCTGGGATCCTCCTGGTTAAAAAAACGGTCCAGGACTGGTACACTCAGATTAATCCTGCAGTACAAGACTCTGGTCTGGTTAAGCAAAAGGTGGAGAACAACATAATCAGTTTTAGTAATAAGTTATGATTTAATTTATTTTAAGAGATCAAAGTATTATTTTCAATATTATCTCATCACTTTTGACGCAGAGAATGTATTTTATTGACTAATATTAGTAGGCTGAAGCCTTTTACTTCTACTTACTTCTGATTGGCTTTTACTATATATTAATATGCTTTTTTAAGGATCAAGATGTGGGTGTGTTTTTCCAGCTTCATTAACAGTTGTTTTTTCAGAGATCAGATGTCCTCACATCTTCAGCAGTAACGTTAATCTATATTGCACAGAATGCATGTTTTGTATGATAAATTTTACCCATACCCTGCAGAATGAGAGACAGAGCAGCTGGGCTATGTAAAAAGTGTAAGGGGGCGTGTTCACGGTCACGTCCAGCGGGTGTGTGGGCAGAGACGCTCCACCACGAGTTACTACTGAGCAGACTCTGGCTCCAAAAGTGGAACATGGCAGCTCCCACAAGCGGGATATTTTGGCTTCATTTTTGCACAATGGGAGGAAGTGCTGTCGTGTCGTTCATCTTTTATACAGTAATTGGTTAGGACCAATCAGCAATCTTCTCCTTAAGAAATTTCAAAAATATGCAAAACAATATATATAACTTCATAAGTCGACAAAAATAAAATCCAGAAAAATCATGTAGCTTTTCAGATTCATGATTCTTTCGGTTGCATCATAAAGATGTTTCAAGTTTATACACTTAACCTTAAGTTGAGGTCTTTCATGTCTCTTTAACAAAAAACAGAAACAAAATCCCTATTCAGAAATCTCTCTTCTATATGATGGTTTGTGTGTGTAAACGTGTATGCGTGTCTGTGTGTCCACACACAGCAAGCATTTGTTTGGCCAGCTGATATGGCGCCTCGAGCAAAAATCCTGGCCACGCCCCATCCCTTAAGATCCCGCTCCAAAGTCCTATTAATTTAGAAAGAAGACGCTGCATTGTTAACTCTGAGGGAGATGGAGAATGAGCCTATTTCCAAAAAAAGTGGAGTGTGTTCCTTTAAATACTATATATTGTTAAAAACTAAAACACACACACACAGACCTTTTGAAATGTATTTTGGTCTGAAACTAATAAAGATCACACTAAAGTGATGGTTCATCATAGAAAGGAAGGCCTTCTCTGAATGAGACAAACTCAGAATCTGTGTCTTTCTTTTCTTGTTTAGAGACTTCAGGAACTTCATTTTTTCCATATATGATGATGATGAATTATGATCACAGCTGGCTCACAGCTCAGTGGACATTTAGATGAGAAAATATATATTTAACACATTTAAGGAAAATACTAATAAAATAAAAAATAAAATAAAATAAATGTTTATTAAGCAATTTTGATAGGAAATTGCTTAATTTTAGAAATGTTTTTGCTCTTTTTTGCTGTTTAGTTGTTTTCTTTTAGAATCATTCATCTTAGCCAAACCCGTTCTCACTCCCGACGCGTAAAATACTGACGATTTGTCACGTCCCTTAACTTCTCATGCTGACGCTAAAGGTACCCTTCCACGTTTTTATGCGACGCTGTGGGTTGTCAATTCATTCCAATATGAACCCGCTCGCGGCGATCAGAGACGCTTCGAGCAGAGGCTCCAGCTATCCATTTACTCCAATAATAACCCCGTCACAGCAAAACATGACGCCGTGAAGCACAATCTAACTGGAGAACCGGGGACCCTCTCCGCGAACGGGTTCCCCCCCCCCCCTAATTTAATGCTTTCTTTTAATGACATCAACATTTCTCAACAAAAACACATGAAAGTATCACTGATAATTCAACAATAAAATCGCTTCATGTTGTGGCCATCACACAGTGTTTTCCAGTGATTCACGAGCTGAAAGTGCGCAGATTTAACGTACATAATCCTTTGTTAGGTTTATTACTTTCATTTCACACGTAAAACACATTTATAGATTCATCCACCACTCCTGTTAGTTTTGGATGCGCTCGGCTCCAACCAATCAGACCAATTAATGCAGACGGCGCACTGTCACTAATCCCGTAACTGCACACTACCCATAATCCTCAACCGCCGTTGCTATGGAAATGAAGATAACAACAGCTTGGTGCTACCCGTTATTCCTTTATTTACTCTAAAATAATAACCAGCGATAATACGAAAATAAACTGGCCCAGTGTTTAATTATGTAATTACAAATTGCAAATTTTATTCTTTTATTTTATTTTTTTACAAATTGCAATATTTATCTACAGCGCGCCTTTAGCGACATGTCAACAGATCTTAAGCAAGGCGATTGGATGGTTTTTTACTGCAATGCATCTTGGGAGTCATAGTAAATGTATCTTTCAACTCACGGTCCTGCAGCGAATTTTTCAACTCGACACGAGGCAGATCCTAGCTAAGTAAGTTGTGATAAACTGTGGGTAATTTGCATGTTAAACTGATATTAAACTTGAAATGTTTTCACAGAGCAGTCTGTGTACCAAGAGAACTACTTCTGCAAAAGTTTATTTAATTTTTTTTTGGTGATGTATTCTCATGTGTAAGACACTTGCTTGGCCACCCAGCTAATGTTAGTACTGCTCTATTTTAGCAATGTATCTTTTCTGTAATCAATTGAGTTTTTTTAACCCTATTCACGTAATTAACTCAATATTAACGACTTTAATCTCGTAATTGATTTTTTTTCTAAATATGGTGTAATACTGCCTCGTAATATAAGTTATTTCTTTGGTCATGAATTATTTTTGTAGTCATTTAACCAAAACAGACCTGAAATGATCCCTACATGTTCCATTTTCATTTGCAGAAATGACAAAGCCAAAAACCAAACCATGCCCTTCCTGTCAGGCTCCAAACACCTGCAACAGGAAGACATGCAGTGGATGCCTGGGCAGCCTGAACGTAAAGGAGTGATTGAAAAAAAACAAGAACAGTTTAAAAACAGTAACTGGGCTGCCTCTGTTAAAAACAACAGAAATGCGAGCAGGGTGGTTAATTCAGCCCAGTTGTCAGTAAGTTTAAAAGTTCTGATCTAATAAGTGGTTGGTCTGCTAGACAATTCTTTATTAATCACAGTTGTCAATGTTTTCTTGTATATCATGAAGTAAGAAACTAACAAGACATGTATATACACATAAAATATTAATTTATAAAAGAGCATAAATAAAAAAGTTATTCACATCAGAATAACACCATCGCACTAAAGACATCAAACTAGAAAAAACTTGTTAAAAACAATTTTTATTTAAGCTACTTCTGATTTTTAATTTAATCGGCTATTAACTTAGAGACAAAACATTTCAAGATGGATTTTATCATACATTTAAGATAAGATAAGATAAGATAAGATAACTCTTTATTGTCATTGCACAGTCATACATAGTACAGTAGTACAATGAAATTGGAAAAACTGTCCTACGTCGGCACTACATATAACACAACACGACACGATATGACACATCACAACGTAACAAACAACACAACACAGTATATTAACTTAGTATAAAAAAGAAGAATAAGTGTATGTGTATTGCACACTGTTATTATTGCACATTAATTATTATTGCACCTTGTTATAAATATAAATATTATTGTTATCGTTTTAAACATTGTTACCTCCCCCTAAAAAGTCCAGGGAGGTATCCAGTCAGGTCAGCTATTTACATTGATCAGGGCTATTGCCCTGTTGTAAAAGCTGTCCTTGAGTCTATTTGTTCGGGACCTCAGCAGCCTGAACCTCCTGCCAGACGGCAGCAGCTTAAACACCCGGTGTCCTGGGTGTGTGCAGTCCCGTAGGATGCTGCGTGCCCTCTTGAGACAGCGAGTGCTGTATAGGTCCTTCAGGGAGGGAAGAGGATGTCCAATGATTTTTTGGGCCATGTTGATGACCCTCTGGAGTGCCTTTCTGTGTGCTGTGGTGCAGCTGGAGAACCACACACCGATGCAATATGTCAGCACACTTTCAATGGAGCAGCGGTAGAAGACGGTCAGCAGCTCCTTCTTCAGGTCCATTTTTCTGAGGATTCTCAGAAAGTGGAGACGCTGTTGGGCCTTCTTTAAGACCGCAGAGGTGTTAGAGCTCCATTGGAGGTCTGTGTCTATGTGCACACCCAGAAACTTGAAACTGGAGACCCTTTCCACGCACTCCCCGTTGATGCTGACAGGCTGCAGCTCGGACTTCCTCCTTCTGAAGTCAACTACCAGTTCTTTTGTTTTGGTGGTATTGAGGTCCAGGTTGTTGTCTGCACACCAATCTGACAGCCTCTGAACTTCAGCTCTGTATGCAGTCTCATCTCCCCCTGAGATGAGCCCCACCACAGTGGTATCATCTGCAAACTTGATGACTGTGTTGTCTGGGTGGGAACTAACACAGTCATGTGTGTACAGAGTGTACAGTAGGGGACTCAGTACACAGCCTTGTGGAGAGCCGGTGTTGAGGCTGAGGGCTGAGGAAAGATGAGGCCCCACTCTAACTCTCTGTACACGGTCTGAGAGGAAGTCTCTGATCCAGCGGCAGGTGGTGGAAGGAAGTCCAATTTCCAGCAGTTTATCTATTAGTCTGTCCGGGAGTATCGTATTGAAAGCAGAGCTAAAGTCAACAAAGAGCAGCCTGGCGTAACGGCCCTGCAGGTTTACAGGTTTGGTCACCATAAATACTTTTTAACTATCTACAACAATAAAACAACAAAGATGTGAAACTTAAAGGTTTGTTATACATCAATTTGCTTACATGAAAGACTGGCTGCATGTTTTTCTTTGTTGTTCTTGCAGGTTTCAAAACTACATGCCCTGGGCTACCAGCCAATTCTGTTTCTTGGACAGTTTGACCGTAAGTGCCGTATAGTAGGGGACGTGATCACTCAGATCTAACCAGCAGAAGGTGCTGCACGTGACATCCTCATGAAGATGAGGAAGCTTTATGAACACCTTCTGAGAAGTAAGATATGCTTTGTCCATTATCTGTAACCAGGTGTCCTTATCAGGTAGCCTATCCTAGCTGTCTTTGGGTGATACTCATGGTACACCCTAGATAAGAAGGCAGATCACCACGGGGTACACAGAGACAAACAAGATGGTGAGGATGAGGATAGTTAACAGTCACCAGCTATTCTATTCTATTCTACTCTACTCTGTTCTGTTCTATTCTATTATTCAGCCAAGGCTCAGACCAGTAACCTTCTTGCTGTGAGGTGACAGCTGCCCTACATGTCCTGTTGCTAATAGAGCAGGGCGATATGGCCAAAAATATTTATCACGATATATATTTGAAAATTTGCCATAACGATATAACTGACGATATAATTGATGCGAGACAAAATACAACTCCACAACATTACTAGCGCAAAAAGACAACCTTCCATTTATTTTCACTTAAACAAGAAGCTGGTTTTTATGTACATTAAAGCTTTATAAAAATGTAACAGTGCAAATGCAAATTCCTTGCTGAAAGTTTAACCAAAAGGCATTTCCAGTAGAAATGGGCTGACATATCCTGAGCATAACCATGTATAATATCCACTGAAGTTAAAAAGAGGTGCTTTGCAACATTAAACTGCAGTGTGCAGTGCGTATTTTTCGGACCATAAGGTGCACAGGATTATAAGGCACGTTAAGCGAAACAAAGCAGTCAGATAAATCAAACTTTATTCAACTCATTCTTCTTGCTTCCTCCACTTCTGTACCATTGATTCATTAATGTTGAATTCTTTGGCAGCGGCTCTATTCCCATGTTGTTGCAGTATATTAATGACTAACCTTGTATTGTGGATGGATTATCTCAGTTGTTCTCCTAACTGAAGTTTGGTCCGTTTACAGCATCCTGCCATGCGATTGCATTTGTCTCTAACCATGAGGAACCTTCACGTTAACTTTTATAAGTGGAAAAGTGTTAGTGTTCGTCCTCCAGCTTCACTGTTTATGTTATGCTAACATAGCTGTGTCGCTAGCGATCACGTAGCACATCATTATATACCAGCTAGCTCAACTTCAGTAACCCTACAAACGTCACTGCTGTTTAGTTTCCTGTCTTCATTTATGTTGGAAGTGATAGCAGAGCTGTACGTTTGAATTTTTTCAGAAATCTCTCAGTCAGAACATGCAATATCATGCTTAGGTAACTAGCGAAACTAGCGAGCTAACTTCCGCTAGCTTCCTGCTAACTTCTAACTCTGTTAAATATAATAACTTTTGTTTTCATGGAGTTAAACTTTATAGTTACACCTGGTAAAGCAGCAATGCTGATTGTTTTATTAAAGATGAAAGAATTTAGACAGTTTTTAACTCTCAGTGATGCTGCAGTGTTGTTTGACCTGAAGCATACAGAGTTTAGGACCCAGATTACTCCCAGATTTAAGAGCATCTTAGTCCGACAAATACGACAATGCATGTTCTGCAAAAAAAATGTGCTTTGTTGTGTATCTGACGGACAAACACCAAACCAGTTCCACATCACGGAAGTTGCACCATTTTTACAAACCAATTCTGGTTCATCTGTTTCACTCAACAATCGGCCATGTGCGTATGAAAACAAAGGCACTGTGCGTTTTACTCCCATTCTATCGCGATATTTCATTTTCCTATCGTTGCCTAACATTATACCGGTATTACCGTGAACGGTATAATATGGCCCAGCCCTAATAGCTAAACTAATTAGCCGGTTTCCATTAATACACCCGTCTCAAAACGCGCACTGCTGGTTTTACAAGGCTCTTTTCAGCCTAATGTAGCTAACGCTAATGCTAGAAACGAGCTAAAGCTAACATAAATTTATCATATGCGCCTTCACTGCCTGCAACACAATGCTGTCGATAAATAAACCAAGTTGGATTATTTTCTTACCGTAGTAACTGAAGACGAGCTGTGGCAGACGTTAAATTAAAAAAATGAGAAACAAGTCCACGAAAATGAAGATAGTGTGCTGCCGTAGTCCAAAGCAAAACTTGTGTGGAGCTGTACAGACGTTATCAGCGGTGGAGCCTGATGCAGTGCACTGATTGGCCCGTTTGAAATCAGGCGCCTTGATGTGAAACGGTGCTCTAAACTTCAGGGGAAAACGCCTGGTTTGGGGAGGAGGTTCTTTTAAAATCTTTTTTCTTCATATGATAATTAACTATGAATATGTCTGTGAAGGTTCTCAGTCATCCAGGTCATCGTAGTCAAAGGAGCTTGCAAAGAAAAGCGTCTGGACTTCTTTAAGTTGCTTGAAGAAGTGGATAAAAACATCAAGTTCACCAGGGAAGACACAAAGGACAACTGTCTGCCTTTCCTGGACTGCGCTGTGCACATTGAAGAGAACGGCAAACTCAACATCGAAGTTTACCGGAAGCCCACACACACGGACCAGTACCTCCTCTTTGACTCCCATCACCCTTTGGAACACAAACTTGGAGTAATTAGGACCCTACACCACCGGGCAGAACATGTTCCCTCTAAGCCTGAAGGGAAAAAGAAGGAACACACACATGTAAAGGAAGCACTCAAAACGTGCGGCTATCCTAAATGGGCGTTCTTAAAGTCAGCAAAGAGGCACAGAAAAGAAGACCAGACACCAGCGAGGGAGGATAAGAAGGACAGACGCAACAACATTGTCATCCCCTATGTAGCCGGTGTATCAGAGAAACTCAGGAGAGTTTTCTCCAAGCATGACATCCCAGTGTATTTCAGACCCAGCAACACGCTCAGACAGAAACTGGTTCACCCGAAAGACAAAACGCCAAAACACAAACTTAACAATGTGGTGTATGCTGTACAGTGCAGCGAGGAATGCTCAGACCTCTACATTGGAGAGACCAAACAGCCACTTCACAAGCGCATGGCACAACACAGAAGAGCCACCTCCACAGGACAAGACTCAGCAGTCCATCTGCATCTTAAGGATAAAGGACACTCTTTCGAGGATGCCAATGTTCACATTTTGGACAGAGAGGACAGATGGTTTGAAAGAGGAGTGAAAGAAGCCATCTATGTCCACTGTGAGCGACCATCTTTGAACAGAGGCGGGGGTTTACGACACCAACTCTCTGCCATCTATAATCCAGTTTTGAGATCTCTTCCCAGACGCCTTAACGCCCACTCACATCCTGGGCCATCTGACCTCAGGAATTCGCATGATAAGGTGGGGCCAGGTTTCACAATGAACTCACCCGAAACTCTGGCTGATTGGGACCCACGCCCAGTTTCCCACCTTGGCTCAGGCGATTAGAGGATCATCAGGGGGTCCTTTTGTCCCTCTGTGGGGGGTCACTCCCACTAGGTTTATATCTGGGACTCTCCACCATTTGACCTTAGAACTGAAGAAGCTTCTCGGATGAGAGGTGAAACGTCTTCAAGCAACTTAAAGAAGTCCAGACGCTTTTCTTTGCAAGCTCCTTTAAATAACTATGAATAAATAGAACAGACAACAGATTATTATTTTAACACTTTTGGGATTATATGAATTCACTAAATAATATAGTATGTCTATCATTAGCTGTAGGTCTCTCAAGTTGTTGTTAGCGTTTACATTTTAAACTCATGGTTTATTAGGTTCAACAGAATGTAGATTTAACAGCTACATCCCATATTCTTTACAAAAACTACATCCAAAAATTGCCCTAATACATTTCTAGTATAAAGATCTTGGGACATATGTACCTGTTATATTACAATTTGAGGAGGAATATGCTGTATTAAATATGCTATGAATCAAGAATGGATTTAATGTAAAGTGCTTTGGGCTTCTTGAAAACCGCTATCTAATCCATTATTATTATTATTATTATGTGAAATTAATGCAAAAATCACAAAGTCATATTACAGCATGTATCCATTACCAGCACAACCATGCTTACATTCAGCAATTAAAACCTGTATTTTTTTCAATAAATAAATGTAAAAAAAATTGTGTTTGCCTGTTCTAAACTTTATTGGAATCTTCTGTTAAAAAAACTATGCAAGAGTGATTTACAGTAGGTTTATGTATTTTTTTCAGAGAAAAAATGTACATTTACAGTTTTTCCACATTTCTTTATTTACGGCAATTTCACATCAAATCAACAGTTTTAAACTGTTTTATAGTTAACAGTTTTTTCCTGTCGTATTTTTACTGTCTTTCACTGTTAAATATACGGATCTTTTTTACAGTGTACGACGAATCCTGTAATAGACCCAACAGTTCCCCTCAGAGCCACAGAGGGACAGTGTGGTACTATCTTTCATGTTAAGGTGCTTTCCAATGCAAAGTCTGTCACAGTGACATTTTGGGGTGTTGCTTTTCAGACTGCAAAGAGGATCCAACAGAGAAGAGGGCATACATCATTTGACCACTGATGGAAAAAATAGCTTGCAAACTTGTACTAGTGTGTCTGGTGTTTCAGAGATGAACTTTATTAATCAAAAATGAGTTTTTCCTCTGTGAATAATAACCTGAAAACTTGGTTCTAGAAGAATAATTAATGGTCCCTGTGCAGCTGTTTGGTAACATGCTTGTCTTTTGTCTCTAACACAAGGGCAGACTCACAGAGGTGCGACCTTTGATTCCTGGTCTCACAGCCAGACTGTTAAATATTTATCTTGGATGGCAGGGCTGCGCTGCTTCTGGACTCAGGGTGAAAGAATCTAACAGATAAAACCCTCAAGAACTTAACAGAAGCTTAACATTTGTCCAGAAATGCAGCTGATCTTCATGATTACACTGTGGACTTTACAAGAATACAGCTTGAATACAAAGTCTTTCTCATATTGGGTGGCTGCATAGGGCCTGATACCGAGGATGGAAAAACTGACACTTATTTTGGGATTAGTCTTTGTGTCCTAGTCTGGGGCAAGTGTTTGCATATTTGGGGTTGTTAGCGGGTATGAGTTCATGTGAAAGAAAAAAAGAAATACACTTTCCTGGATCCTATCTGCTATCTGGATGTCATAGAAAGTGCTAAAGACTGTCCTTTTTCTCTTTTTTAGATTGATATGAATGTGACACACACTAAAGGCTTAAGACAGTGAATAGACCAACGCCATTATAACACTAAGGCCTATTATTGAGATTGCTATAGAAATCCTCTTTCTTGGCATGTGCTGTCAAACACCGGAAGGTGGTTCTGCTGCGCCTGTATGGGAATTTCTATTATTTCCAGCTGTGGATGGAAACTATTACCAAGCCCCTTTTCCCCTGATGAGCGTTAAAGAGCATGCTCACACAAACACAAGAAACATGCACACACACACATATTACATGCGCACGCCTATGGACACCCAGTCAAACATTCAGACTCAGGCTGAATCATTCACAGAAGATAAAAGACACCCTGTTGGCTTTACAAAGAGAAAGAGGGAGGGAGAGTTTGAGAGAAAGAGCAGCAGCAGTAGTGCCCTCCTTCTTTTTCATTCACTTCCTCTCTCTCCTTGTGTGCTGCAGAGACTTCACCGCTCAGCCTGCACTCTACAGCCTGTAAGTACTGTACAACTTGTGCCTTGGCGTCTCACAGTGACGAGCGCAAAGGTTAGAGCTACAAGGATTTAAACGCTCAGAAAGAAGACTTAAGTTTTTTTTAGCCTCTGTCAGTTTTGACTTCAATTTTCATTTGAGACTCTAGCACAGATGTGATATTTGCTTCTTCTCGTCACTACTCAGTTCATCACTGGCACTGACAAACAACACAAAGCATTATTTTTTTCACTGGTCTGTTACTGCTGTGGGTTTATTTTCAGAATGTGTTTAAGTGACCTTAAGCAGCTGTCTGTGGTTCAAAAGATGGTTATCATCTGACCTTTATCCACACACCGACTACTATGGTGACTTTACATGTGTGGATATTTCAGTGTTTTCATGCTTGAAGTGCACTCTATCACTCTTTTGGAAACAGGCATTAAGACCTGCAAGGATTTATTTCTATACAAGACATGTTTAAAGTGTGATCCAGAGTCCTGGGACATGTACAGCTCAGAAAAAAAATGTTGTTTACCGCTAAAATAAACTCTGATGCATTTTTGTTTGTTCTCAGTGACATTCCACATGGGCTACCTCAGCGCATAACCTGTTGTATGGCCGTCGTCCCTTATCAGTTGTCTATCATGGTGGCAATGTTTTTCTAAGCATCTTTCATTTGATTACAACAGTATCTGCTGTCTCCTGTCTCCTCAGAGGACAGAGAAGTTGATGCTTAAAAAAAAGGCTTGGGCCGTAGCCACCAAGTATTTTAAGGTTTTTAGATGATTAACTTCCTGAGATCTTTAGCTGTCATTGTTTTAATTAGCTTGTGCGGTAAAGGTCTGCTTGATTTCATCAGTAACAACGAAGGGCTGAAGTACAAGATCATCTGTGATCCTTCCTATGGTGATTATCTGGTTAAAAAATAAATAAAACAAAAACAAAAACATGGAGCTGACAATGAGTAAACCTTCATGTTTGCTTGGCAATAAGAGAGTAAGACAAACTGAGCAAGGATTTTAACTCAGAGACGTGCTGAGCACCACCGCGCCAAACCTGCTATTGCCTCTTGCGTGATTACCTCGTTTAGGGGCAGAGTGACAAAGTACCAGATTTGGTCACAGCAGGGTTAAAGTCTGTGCCAGCAGGACACAGATTATGAAGGAAGGCTCCTCTAGATCGCCCTGCACTGTCCGTTTAGGTTCAGCAGCTCAACTGGTTGGCGAAAACAACCCTGTGAAGCGTACAAGCTCAGTAAGTGGATATCTGCACCGAGCTTTGGTGTACCAAGCCAGACCGCTGAATTATTGAAAGAGCTGAGTGCTTCGATTTCAAGTTGAAACTGGCGAGCACATGCACAAAAACATACACTTTTAAACAAATGGGCAGACTGTTGGGTAGGCTCTGATAAATTTCCTTCTTTGTCCTGCTGGCTTTCAGTTTATTGCTGGAATAAAACATGGATTTAAAAGGAGGGATTGCATCTGTCAGCAGGTGATCGGATCACTCACCTGCAACACGGACATTGTAAATCAGTCTTCCTGCTGCATAATATGTGCCAAAGCCAGCCTGTCAGCACATTGGATTTCAGGTTTTACACCGTTTGTCTTTTTTGGCGAGAACTGTGGGCAAACTGGAAATCCTGGTTTCATTTGGGCAAGAACTGTGTGTTTATGTGTGTGTGTGGGTGTGAAAGACAGCGGGATTTAAGAATGTGTTTGTTCCTGTTTGACTGATCCCCTTCTAATTTGCCTTTAAAAGGGCAAAACATATTTCAGTCTCTTGTTGTTTCATTTTTATCTTCACATCCAATAAAGTATCGCTATTGTGTGCGATCATGGGAGAAAAGTCAGCAGGACTTGTGCTGTCAGTGGTTGCCTATGTGGCGTAGAGTAATGACTCTGAAACACTTCCAGAGCTACAGGAACAGAAAGAGCTCTTATTCTCCCTTCATGCCTTTGGCTAGCCAAAGACCTGGACTGTGTACACACACACGTTCACATAACACACACACACACAGACACACAAAAGGAGAGGAAGCCATGGGATAGATAAAGTTAGGAGGGGACATGATGGAGTCACTGGGTAGTGTCTGGGAGGTGGAGGTGATGAACTATTTTGGTTCTCCTTTGGTTAACCCTGTGCTGTGAAATATCACCTTATGACAACAATAGAGCTGCTTCACTGAAGGAGGTGCCCCAAACTGACAAGTCAAGTACGAGGGGGGCACTTTTTGAATATGGGGGGGTCAAAATGGGTTGCTATGGCAATGCCTGTCAACCGGAGAAGTCTTCAGTGGAGGCAGGGAGAGAGAGGACTGGAAAAGAGAGAGAGAGAGAGAGATTGTGTGTCCTGGCTAGTTTCATGAGTCAGAGAAAGTGGAGGGAAGGTCTGCAAGTGTGGTTTTCATGCACAGCTCATGCAGACAGAAAGAGGTGTGAGTGGGTAAGTACACCAAATGGGAGCACAAATATATGAAAACCAAATGCAGGGATTGACCTTAAGCATTGTGGCTGTCTGGAAATATGTGTAAGTTTTAAAACTGTGTTTTGTTTAAGGTTGAGTAACCTGTCTGACTGCTCAGGGATTACGTGCTGCTCTACAGGATTAATGTTGAGGTTTACAGTGTCTTAAAGCATGTTAACTCATGTAGTTAGTGTTGATACGGACAACAGGAGTGGGCTCCACTTGCATCTGAGCAAGTGGAGAAGAGAGCAGCTGGAGTCACAGCTGGAGCACTGAGGGAGAGAGGGAGAGTAAGAGAGAGCTCTGGCTGTGCGTATAGCAGAGAGAGAGAGACCTGGCATTGGGGATAGTGTTTCCCAACATGTCATCCCTTGTTGCTTTGCCCAGTGGGTAAGTGTACACTGGCAACTGTCAGGTGAGCTGAGAGGAAATAATTAGTTCTGTCAGGATTACTTTCCCATCTTGCAGCAGATATCAGGCCTAATGGCCCCAGGACCGTCCAGGCATCACTGTCGGGGTAATTTCCACAGTTGGCTTTGACTCCCTTTGTAATATTACTGAGGGTCTAGCTGCCAGCACTCATAACCACTGGCTGCACTCAGCTTTGAAGATGCAAGATGACAGGCATGAGGATTTGTGACATTTTTCTGCAGTTACTCTGCTCTGAGCTTTGTATTTTCTCATGCTTTGTCTGGTGTATCGAACACAAGCTCAAATAAGGAATCACTTTAAATGATGTGAAGCATGCTTTTTTTTTGTAAGAGCAAATCTGATAAAACGGAACCTACTCTGGCTGTGATTTACTGCCTTTGGGCTTCTCCTGGGAACGCATCGCCTCTCCATTGACAAGAAGTACACAGACTCCTCCTGCTGCTCAGACTGGACGAGCACCATACAAGGAGGTGAAATACTTCCCTCCTGATAAATGTGTGTATCCCCTCAATAACTGCATATCATAAACTTGCGGCCGCAGGACCTTGTATGGGCTGCGTCGGCACATCTGCGATGCTGCACACGGGAAGCAATGTTGTGCCATCGACCTCGCAGAGCTGACCTCTCGCATAGCTGCAGAGTGACTCACTTTATGTGTTTGGAAATAAAAGCCTGTTTTATTTACTCGACAAATGTGCTTGTAATTACCATCTCACCACTTTTTAAGGCAGCATTCTGTTGGTTTTTACGGCGCTCTTATGTAATTTACTGGGCAGCAGTAACACTGTGTATGTGCAGATGAGGTGATAAGACTTTACCCTTCAGAGCAGGTTAAAACAATATCCACACTCCTATACATGATTAGAATCTTTTTGCACATTTTAAGGATTTTATGGCATTCTAAGAGTGTTTAAGTCGACACGTTGTAGCCGGTTTTCTTACACAGCTTTTAGAACTTTTAATCAGACTCTTTGCAGCAGTTCACTCTTAAGGAGTAAATGATTAACTCTTTTGCTTCTGCTTACCGTGCTGCACAAAAGACTTGGGGGCTCATAAATGGTGATCAATTCACATGGCACTGTTTTGCTTTCTTTTAAGACCATCTTTCCTAATTTGCAAAAAAACAAAACAACCATCAAATCACGACTTTCCCAGTCGCAATCGCACAAGTTCATGGGTCAGCACTGCCGCAGTTATTCATCAGAGTATGTGCGGCCACCTTGACAGACTTGCTCCCACTGAGAACAATATAGGACGTGCTCTCTCTTTGTGCAGTGCAGATGGAGGTCATCATAGGTCAGAGTGTTCGCAAAAAGACCTGGCTGCAGCTCTCTATGGAAGATAGAGAGATTTAGGAAAAGGTTGACTTCTTGCCATCAGCTGGTGTGATTAGTGAGAGCTATGTGATCTTTGAAATGGGTTTACATTTTTTTTGTAGTCTGCAAAACTGCTACTATATTAGAAATGTTATTAACAGCTGTGGAAACCTCCTTTTGTGACTCAGAGGAATCACAGGGGTGTGGTGAAGTTCACTGACCTCGTAGCTGCTGACTGGTTCTGCTCTGCCTCAACAACTTCTGATAATAGCTTGGTTTGTCATCAACTCCCTTTGGACTAAAAGGAGAAGTAATCTTACAGCTTCACTAAAGTCACTTTTTAAAGTTAATTGTGATACAAATGTTTAATTTGATATTGCTGATAAAACTAAGTTGACGTCAGTTTTTTCAATCGAATATGTGGCTCAATTCTTTGAGACACCGGATGAGTGTCCTTGGGATTGATTCAGAGAATTTCATATGAAAATCCCCCGATTCTAATTCAGCCTGTCCTCAGTTACCCTCTTCTTTACTGAATGGAAAGCAAGAGAAAATAAGAAGTATTTTCAGCAAGCTGGAAGTATAAAATTCTGGTGTTGTGAAATCATGTCTAGAGCGGGGCATCCTCCTTTCATCTCAAGTGCACATGGGCCTTTTATGGCTCTGTTTTTCTTCCACCCCCAACCTGATCTAGGGGTGATAAAGGACCTCTCACCTAGCAGGGGGCTTTACTTGTAAATACGTCTGCTATGGCACTGATGCAATTTCACCATGACAGCATCACAGGTCTGCCTTTGAAAGCTTGTAGCAGCCTCCTATGTTGTGTCTCAGTAATTACATAAGAATGAACTGGGCGTTCAGATTAAATGTAGCCAGACATCTGAACAGCGGTTTTCTTGCTACATATCAACTCAGAGTTTTCCTTATTAGGTAGGATTGTGTTTGGTGCTGTCAAACAGGGAATGCATGCAGTGCTGGAGAATTACTGGGTTGGATTTTGCTCTCCAGAGGAATGAGAGTCACTATTATGACATGAGCTTACTCATCAGGAAGCTACTTCGCTGAAGTAGGATATTTTAGCTCTTAGGCTTCTGAACAGAGGGAGACCTTATTATGCCTCTCTACTAGTATAGCACTGCTTGATTCAGTTCAGAATATTCCATATTTGTGTTATACTGGCCATTTAAGTGTACCCACCCAACGGTTCAGAGCCACCCTCCCTTTGAGGCCACCCTTGAAAGTTAGTTTGCTGCTATACTGACAGCCAGAGCTGTATGCCTCAAGACCATGTTAAAGATAACCACTCTCATTCACATGAAAGTGTGAATGAGAAAATGCAGTCTGAAGCCTGAGCCTTTGGCTAACAGGGATAGGTACATACACTGAGCTGGTTTGATCCCTTAAGGAGACACAAACGCCTTTAGGGGCTGTGTCAGCAAGGGTATCCAGAGTAAAGCCCTACCAAATAAAACATGCAGAGTTGCCTGCTGTTATGACCCCTTGTGAATAAGGAAGCAGCCAAAAGTAGCTACACTGGCCTAATTATTAGAGAATTTGGCAACAACAAGTACTCTTTAAAATGAGTTACAACTGTAAGAGTGTAACGTCTTCGGGGAATTCTTTGATGTTTGCAGATATTTGGAGGCTAGAAGAGATAATGCTGAGCTATCTTAAGGAGACTACAAAGACATATGACAAAATGCAGCTGTCACTGACTACTTTATGTGGAAACTGAAATGGCAGCAGTGACAGGAAAACTGTTTCGTCTTCCCAAGTTCTGCTGAAAATTACTCATCTATTATTCATCAGTGGCACAGCCCCTTACAGTGAGAGGCTTTATAGAGCCAGGGAGACCAGATGTAAACACAGAGCAGCGTGTCAAACACGCTGTAAATGAGACTTCATGTACGGAGCTTGTTTGCAGTGTTTCCTGCCGTAGGATGGATAATAATTTTGTTGTGATTGCTTTGGGCAATGATAGGTCATCGGTCATGCTTGAGCATTAATGGTATTGTTGAAGGCACAAACCTCGGGTTCCCATCTATTTTGTGTTATGTAACTGGGGTAATTGAGGGATGATGACTCAAATGAGTGACATTGTTGTCTGGAAACGGGAACATTTGCTATATCAGAGCACGGACTCTGTGCTGTCTCTTTCCCTTGTGCACAGAGACGCAGAGTGCTTATATTTCTTGGTCTTTACCACAATGATTATAGACTAATGTTCAGCTGCAAACGACACATGGAAAACTCATTAGTGCAAATTGTGCTGGGCAGCTTTCAGCCTGTAGTAGCCTGGTTTGTGCTTGGTCACGACTTTCTTGGCATGCTTCAAAGACATAGCTTTGGACTGCAAACTATCCTTAAATTAGCCTTATTGTTTCCTTCAAAAGTTACTACTATTTTCTGTGTTTTCATGGGTGTAGGGGGCGGTTTTCAAACTGCCTTTGTAATAGTTTGGGTTTCAGGAATTAGTGCTGAAGAGAAGGTGTGGTATGCATACGTACATGATGCGGACCATTTAATCTCTATAGGAGTCTGTCTCATTCAGGAGCAGAAATAGCCTTCCTCTTATTCTCAGCCTGCCTCTGATGTTGAGACAGCAGGCACAATCTGTTAGTCTGAGGTGCAGCTGATTTGAAACTGGTGTCTGCTTTCAGTAGCTGGCCCTTTCCCATCATCTAGCTGCTTCAAGTCCAGCTTATTACGACACTGGGAAGAGTGAGGCAGACGTGTGAGTCACACTCATTGTGTTTGGGTGGGTTTTTCCTTAGTAGTGGGAAAAAGTGGGTGACGTTCATTTTCCCTTTTTGGAAAGCTAGTGGGATGGGATAATGGAACAGCTGGACAGTCTGCCTAGATGTAAAATATGAACTTATGACTGGGGAGCTTTGTGCTACACCACACAAGACATGACCAACAAGGAGATAATTGGGGGACATCACCTGAAATAAAAAAGTAAACAATAATATCCTTCGATCTATGGATTCTCACTGATACACTGATGGGACACTTCTAGCAAAAACAGAAATATGATCCATGAAGGATATGAAAACCAAATCTATTTAAAGTTAGTTTTTAAAAGAAAGAAATCACAATTTTTGGCATACAGCAGAACTGTTGTTATGAGCCATTTCTGTGAAGATGAATCAGAATTTAACGTTACTTCTTATTTAACACTTTACCTTACACAGAAACATTAAAAGTCACATTTGAATAAAAAGAAGGCAGCTGGATAGGTGCTGTCAGGGGCGTGTCAGGAGGGGGCATTTGTCATTGGACAAAAATACTGTTACTCTTACAACACAAGGATGAGTTGAGAGCATGGATAGGATAAGTAGGAACACAATTTAGGAAGTACTTTACTAAAGTACAGGTTTAATGTACTTGTACTTTAAGTATTCCTGTGTTATGCTATTTTCTCCTTTAATTCCATTTTAATCCGGATACAATTACTATACTTTGTACTCCAGAGAATTTTAAAGCTTTACTTTCTTATTGATTTTTTTATGAATTTGTGTCTCTGCAGATGCTTTTGATGCCGTGCACAAGAACTTGATATCTGTCACACAAGAACCACAACAGATCTAATGCAGTCGCAGGTAAAGTCAATTGCAGCTATGCTAAATATTGACATTTTCAACTGTTTAGCAAATGCAGCTGTCTTGAATAAGCAAATATGAACAGGCGGGAGAAACACTCATTAGTGTGACGCAGATCAGTCCAGTGTAGTGTCACAGTCACCATGCCATTGGTGCAGATAAGAGTTCAACCATGAGGCAAAGGGGATTTCCCATGACCCCTAGGATGAAGGACCAAAGCACCTGATAAACAGGGTTGGAACAGAGGATCCAGCATGGTCTGGGGTATCACTATGGAGACCGTAAGACAATTGCTGCCACTGCTGGAGTTTTGGTTGACATCCTCGACCCCTTCCCAACCTCTCTGCCCTGACTCCACCCCCGGCTCAAGAACAGGGAGACCTGGTGAATGGGGAGTTAATGGGCTCATAATGACCCTCTCCTGTTTCAGTGCTGCCTTTCTGCAGCTGGAGCAAGAGAGACGACAAAGTGGGTGCAATACGACTTTTCCGCTGCTGGTGCTTTAAATAAATTTGGGGTCTTTTCATCAGAAGCTCTTCTGCTCAGGCCAGTTATTCTCTAGAGAATAGCTTGACCGCCAACAAGTTCACATGACCTTATATAAGCGAGTGCTGTTTACTCAGCGTCAATAGGAGAACATGACAGGAGCAAAGTTCACACACTGTTTTCGTTCATCCATATTTTTCATTTCCTCTCTGTTTTAGCAAAGCGTGGAAGTGGTTGCTGATCCAGATGGCACCCGGATAATCTACTCCGGGAAACCTGGAGTTTCTTCAGATCAGCAACTAATAACTTCTCCGGATCTGACCCTCAAAGTGATCATCTCTCCTGGACTACCCACTCCTCCCCTGAGCCCCTTCCATTCTGCAAGGCTGCCGTCTGGAGAAATGAAGGTATCTAACAATGCTGAGGCTGAGGGAGCGGTATTCAGGATGCAAGTGCTCCTCCTTGTGGAAAAACAAAGCATCACACGCTATATATACATCAATGTTTCGAAATCATCACTCCTGCAGGTTTGAGCTACATAACGCTCTGACGTTTGGCACAGGGCTGATTTCTACATCTCTGTCCTTTTCAAGGTGTCAGAACTAAATGGGGGGAGCCCAGCAACTCTCAGCTTTGGATCATACTATGGACCCTCGCAGTCAAATAGTAAGATTACAAAATTAAAGTAAAGAAGTTGTAGTTTGAAAAGGGAAGAATTTGTAACCTGGAAGGATTTAAAATGTGAATAACAAGAAAAAGAGTTACCACATGTGCTGAAAACAAAGATGAATCAAGTCACTGTGATTTATATGGTAATAAATGAAAGCAGGTGAAGAATAAAATGTTAAATTTGGTTGAAAAATCAGCCGGTGTGTAATACCCTTAACTTGATCTATGGGTTTCATATGATGTAGGAGGATTTATAAGCAGACAAATTCCTGTGTAATTAAGTGAAACAGCACAATAAAGGAAATGTTGTTACTGTGACAACTTAGGCGGACTGTCCAACGGCCTTCGGGGTTCTGCCACGTTACCACGCAGCACGGGCCCCACCAGGGAGGAAAGGCTCATCAAGTTCTCAGGAATTGGCCCAGTGGATGAGACTGGGATGCCCATTGCTTCAAGATCAGTAAGCCAGAGCTAGCACTGCTTTAATTCTACAATGCTAGTTACATAAGAAGTGTTGTTGTTTTTAGCCAAATCCTTTGACTTTCTGCGCCTCCTCTTTCTTTCAATACCAGAGTGTGAACAAACCCAAAGACTGGTACAAGAGCATGTTCAGGCAGATTCACAAGAAGCCAGAAGGTAAGGACACTCCCCCCTCTCCCTCACATACCCAGCTCCAGTGTGAATTCCTCTCGGTGTCCGTGTCAGGTACTGCTGAGGTGATCCAGCAAACAGATTACTGCGGGGGCAGAAAAAGGCATGATGAAAGAGCCCTAAGGTCTTGTGTCTGTTCTGTTTATTAGCTTTGACAATAATCCAGCTTCTTATCTCAGCCCCTCCTAGATCAGGCTGGTTATTTGCAGTCTATTAAAGGTTTCATAATAGAAAAACATTCCCTGTGCGCACAGTAAAAAGTTCCCTCACAGCACTCGAGTGGATCCTTGCAAGTATTTTGGTTTAGACAAGCAGGTGCTTTGCTTTATCTAACAGTATTACAAAATGAAACCACTGAGTCCCAGCTATCAGTATCTCATCCGTATCTCAACGCATGAGATATAGTTTAAGAATGAAAACACTGGAACATCTGCATCCTTTACTTTATGCTTATTGACTCTTTTCTATTAAAGCCTTCCACTTCTATAATTGGACAGCTGCTTGTGTAGATTAAAGCTTTATGTACAGAACATATACAGCACATAATGGACTCTTTAGTACACTAGTACAATGTTTAGTTGCTTTAATTTAAATGAGATCTACTTTTTATGTGTGAAACATTTACTTATAAGTCTTAAATTAGTAAAGAACAACAAAACACTGCAAGTGAGCTGCAAGTAATCCTTAAACAAGCACATAAAAGAAATATGTTGGTGTGACATTCCTAATCACTTAGTCTAAGAAATAATTTCCTTGTTCACCAGAACCTGAGCTGGAGCCTTCAGAGAAGTGGTCAGCTGAAAGTAAGGAAATTCCCCAAATTCCACATTGTTGACTTGTTCGGTTATGTAATCAGTTTTTACTTAAGGCTGATGTGCACTGATCTGCAGGGATGCAGTTGTCTGCCAACACAGAAGAAGGTAATGAAGCAGACAAGAACCTCTTCAGACTAACACCTCATGGAGCTCTACCAGACTGGTGAGATTTGAGATAACTCCTTTGTGGTCACGGGATGACTTTTCATATCCCAACATGAAAAAAGACAGGAGCACCGAGAATAACAAACGTTTGCAACTTTGAGAAATTTAATCAAGCTTTTATATTCAGTGTAAGATGGATGTTTTAGACCTAAGAGTATGAACTTAGACAGAAGAGGGTCGAAAGCAGGATATCCAACACAGGTGCTTGCTGATTAGTGTTAACAATTAAATACAATAATACTAGAAATGCACTCATTTCCAGAACTCAACATTGTTACAATCAACCACACAGAAAGTCACATTATGCCAGATGCGTTCACTTAAAATGTTCTAAAAAGGCACAAACACTGCAAACAGGTCAAGAGGTCAAGTAAACTGACTCAGACCGTCCGAGTAATGATGAGCAGTAGATGGCTTATTGCCATCCACCTTTTTCTGAAAGCAGGCAATCCACTAAAGTGCTCATTCCTACCTATGAAGTTGGAAAGAAATTAGCTATAGAGATGAAAAACTTTTCAAATTTTTGAGACTTATGGATAGCAAAAAAGAAATGTTTTTAAGTGGCGGAAAAGAGCTTTCATAGAGGGGCTTCACATTATGCTGACAGGAAATGGAAAAAATGTGTATAAAAAAAAAGTCAAATTCTCATTTTGAACTTATGCTTGAGATTAATGTTACTGTGCTTCTGCACCACATCCAGATCTATAACAGGTTAAAGTTTTAGATCAGATCAGTTTTAACATATTTTTATTGCATGAAGCACATCTAAGTTCCATATACTTATTTATAAATTAGTATTTGTTTATATCTTAATTAATAAATACTCATTTACAGCAATTTTCACATGAGATACAGACTGCTGCTGATGTCTTATGTGAATAGCTGTACCATCAAAAACTACAAAGCCAAGAGCGTATGGGAAAAAATGTGTGGGACGGACAAGTTTGGATTTGTTGTTACAGGCGCTTACAATGAAGTCACCATTAAACTGCTGTCCATGGTGTGCGTCTGTGTGTGTGTGGGTGTGGGTGTTATATTTCAGGAGCGAGGATGTAGATAGACTGTCAGACCCAGGAAAGCAGCACGCTCAACCAAAGAGCATATTCGACTTTGAGCCTGGAAAGAGCACCACCTCAGAAAGCCACAGTCAGGTACAAACTCACATGCTCTCATAGTTTAAAAGCAGGCTCTGATTCCTGCATTAAAAATGTTCCTTCCTGATTCTCTAAGCTCCAGGTTGTTGTTTGTTCTTACGAATCGCATTCTTTCTACAGTCTTGCACTGTTTTCCCAGTGCAGAGCTCAAGAAGAGGTTGCTTACCTTTTCTGTAAGGATTACAGTCTAAGTCTTTGTATTCCATCTTCTCACGTGAGGTGTTTAAATAACTTGAGAGTGTGGTCAGTGTACGGTACCTACCACTTACCACCAGATGTACTCACTCCTTTTATTCAGAGGATCCAGTAGGCTCCCAGCATTCATTCATTTATCTTTTCAGTCAAAAAAAGACACTACCTATGTATTTATGTTGAGCCTTGAGGGGTTTTACACCTTAAGTCAGTGATTTACAGGCTGGTGAGGCTGACGCTCTGAACTAAGAGCCATTGTAACTGAGTGTGCAGTGAGTACTAGACCGGTGTCTCTTTAGAGTTTCTATTTTGAATGCGTCTTGCAACAATGTCCCAGATCTGGTGCATATTGTGCCTTGTGTCTACACTTGTGAAGAAAAGAAATCTTTGTTTCCACTCCCCCACCGGAGCTGTGGGGTCTTGTGATGCGTATTATGGTCCTAACCTCTTGTGGTGTATAATGGCTCACAGCATGGAGACTTATTTCATTTCCTCTTTATGACACTGGCCAATGTTGAATCCCCTGGATAGTATTTACAAAACCAGCTCACAGACCATATCAGGTGTTGTGCTGCTTCACAGTGACATTACAGTTTGTGACTGTAGTGAGGATGACCGCCCCCCCAAAAGGAGGGGAGGACTTGGCATTCAGAAGGACATATTAAGCCAAGGTGCTACAAAAAAATAGAGCATTAGTCTGTGTTTCATACCAGCAGAGCCTTTTAAAGTAATGTTTCATAGAATCAGGGATGAAGGCAAAGAGGCATTAAAAGAGGGATTTCTGTGCTAGTTAAACCAAAAATGCAGATTTATGTCTCTTGGCAGCCAGCCTATTTCTGAAGAAGCTACAAGTGTTAGATTGTACACAACCTGGGCCTCAAAATCCAATAAAGAACAATATAAATTAGTGAAATATTTTACAACTAAGCAACCACAGAACTGAGACATCTCTGGGAATTACATGGGGCGTCTATATAGCTAGAGCCCAATCGATTTATCTGGGGCCGATATTATCAGCTGATATTAGTGGTTTGTCGGTTTATTAGTGTTGGCATTTATAACAGCCTGTAAATGAACATTTAAAAAGTAAAGAAATGCTGGGTGAAACGCCCGTCAGCCACGTTACAAGTGTTGATGTTGCATAGTTTGTCCACTGGAGGGCGCTCCTACTTGTTCTAACGGCACAAACACCGACAAGCTGATCCTGGCAGAGCAGAACGACTAAATAAATAATTACATATTATAGGGAAATCTGTTTATGCTTGGTGTGTGTGACAGAAAAAAATAACTGTTATTGGAATATTGGATTTTTAAATCACCAAATATCAATATTGGTATTCCAGTATCAGTAAGGCTCTATTCATTAATATCATTTCATTTCAATTGTTTTCTTTTTTGTTTTTTTGTCCATAGTCACATCTATATGCACAGAAGCTACAAGAGAAACCCAAGTCTCCTTCAATAGAGGTGAGCTTCTTTTACAGTATTTATTTCTCTGTTCTAAGATGTCATCTGTTTAAAATGCGTAACAGGGGACATCATCAGCTCCAAACTTCAGACTCTGTATTAGTGTTTTAATCCTGCTATTCCACCTCCATAACTGTTCGGACTCAGGCCAGTCTGGTGTCTGAGCTGAGTCGATTTGAGGCTGAGCTGGACTCGGATATTCAAGGCCTGGAGCGGAGACTTTCCCAGAAGAAGCAGCATCGAGGCTGGGGTGAGGTACTGAGCCCCCCTCCTGACTCTCTCTGCTGAAGCATCCCACCCCCCGACACCACCAATTTAGTAGAATTGCCACTTCCCTACACTTCCAATGAAGGCTGTGCGCCAGTGAGATCCCTCTGCTTCCTTATCTGACATGTTTTCCTATGCGACCTGGATGATATAGTCTGCCTGTCTGCCTTTGCATTCGGATCAGTCTGCTTTGTAAATCGCCTGCTTGCAAGTTCCTCCACAGCGAATGTAGACCTGCCTGCTGAAAAAGAATTACAAAATCAAATTCTTCAGTACTCTTTGATTATTTTCTTCTGAACTCTCCTTGCAGTATCACAGCCAAGAATTGTCATGCTTTTTCCTGATTCCTGTGTGATTGAATCAGCCTCATAGTCTGCAATTTAACTGAAATCACAGGCGGCTCAGACAGATCATGAGAGGTGCTGCTTGTAGCCTAAGGAGGATAGGACCCAGGGGAATTCTTGCTCCTTTGGGAGTGGTCAGCACCTCGACTTTGTCTGAGTTGTTGTGAGATTTCCTCTGAGCTGTGAGATACAGAAGGCTTTAGGGGAAAATAACTGTGTTTACTGTTCACTCTGCTTGCAGGAGGCTAGAGGGAGGGATCCAGTAACTGCTCCAAAGAGTGGCGCTACTAGTTACAGGTCAGTCACTGGCATTGTTACACTTATAATATGTAGACAGAGTAAGGGATGTAATAATGATTACTCTGTATGATATGCAGCTGGATTTAAATTATATCTTTTTTGCTTTCTTACGAGCGATTCTCTATTTTTCCTTACTTTATATGTACCCATATTAACTGGCATAACCACGTATTATTATCCGTAGTTTTTAAGTAATTTAGATCATTTCTACCTCTGTCTGTATGCATTTCAGGTTGTTTGAGGAATTCTTATTTTGTGGCAATGTTTAAAAGTTTTCAAAGTGATTTTCATCTCCTGTGCACATTGTATCATAGTGGCATATGCAGGACAGGTTAATAGAAAATCCAGGGTCACTACATAACAGACCTCCTCTGAGAGCAACTCCCTGCCTCTTAATCCACTTTAATATTGCGTCATCTCTTAGTAGTACCAGCTCCTTTCTTCCTGCTGTATTAAGAAAACCAGCACTGTGATTTGACAGAAAAACCATTAACTTCGCATGGAACCTGCTGGTTTTTCAGGTGACTTTCTGTTAATTGAACAAGTCCAAGTACAGTATTTACCTTAAACAGCTGACGACATTCCACATTTCTTCCCGTGTGTGTAATGCATTCTTGGAGGATTCTCTCTGTTGTTTGCTAAGTTGAGTTCATTGGTTGTGAACTTTTTCAGTCTCAGGGGATTTGGCTTAGGACATAGGAAATTTAAAACACACAGCAGGGAAACTCTGTCAGCTCCTCACTGCTTCCTGTTATCTGGACACTTTGTTTAGCTGTGCGAGTCCAGCTGCAACCACTAAGATACAAGAACTGTGCTGTCTGCATATGCAAATCAGCTCATGAGGAATCCAAGCTGGAATCTTTCGGGTTTCGGATTCATTCCCAACCCAAATGCAAATTCAAATGCAAACACTCAGGATTGGGATTAATGAATGGTGTATAGGGGCTGTAAAGACAACTAAAGCCTCATACTTTACTGGAAGCAGATTTTCAAGTCAAGGAGTCTGCAAGCCCTTCCAGCCTTTCAGTTATATACAGGAAATGTGCAGGAAACTCACACACTCTCTCACACTCATACACACTCACACTCCCAGCTTTAACTTTGTGCCTTTTCTAAATGTTTGATATTAGAACTGAAAAGAGACATAAACTTTTCAGATTTAAATCAAGGTCACTATGTTCTCCACTTTTTCAGCAATTCATCAGCATCAAAGCAGCCTGTCCATCACTTTGTTGGCCCATCATCACCCTCTGTGCCCACATATGGTAAACACGGAGCAACACACATGCACACTGAGGCCTTCCCAGCATCTCTGCAATGTCGTCGATAGTGATTTATTACAAAACTCTCCTTAAGTTGATAACAGTCAGCTTTTCCTCATTCGTTAATCCACTCTCACTCAAAGACACATGTGCTTTTAGAGAACAGGCCTCTCATTTAATCAATCCGCATGTAGTTGATGAAAGCCCTGAGTAATCTAATATTTGCTGTTAGTCTCATGGCTGTCTTTCATTGCTAACGTTGTCTCCTGCTATTTTACTTGTTAGCTGAAGCTAACAAGTTACCACAGAAAGTCTTTGTAGTTTTTTTTTCCTCATAAAGAAACAGCTGTGGATGGGTGGGGAGGAAGCCCTTAAAAGTAGGAAGTGAAACCCGGAAGACCTGATTAAAGATTAGCGCTATCCAATTGTTTTTCCTGGAAATTCAAAATCCCTTTTAACCCCATGTAGCTGTTATGATTATAATTGCTTTTACACAGCAACACATTCAAAAACAACAAGGGAACAAAGAAGTGCATGTATCAGACTTCACTTGCTTTCCCTACTTTGCTCCACAGTAGAACGTCTTTCGCCTGCAAATGAAACCATGGAGGTCCCACCTAAAAAAGAGGAGAAAAAGGTATGTTTCTACCACTTTATTGCTACGTAAAAAAGAAGACCGTAATAAATATATTTGCATTTTGATTTTATTTTGAAGGCTGGATTGTTTGCATGTGACAACTGCATTGTTCCCAAAACACTATTTGTTTCTCCAGATGAAAGCAGCACGAGCCAAGTTTGATTTCCAGGCTCAGTCACCCAAGTAAGTTACAGAAGGAACTGATATAATAAAGTTGTAATTTCTTCTCTGAATCTAAAGTTATAGGTGTATCAGAAACTGAGACGTTCCTTACTATCTTTTTTTCTTCCTTCAGGGAGCTCCCACTGCAGAAAGGCGACATTGTTTACATCCACAGGAAGGTAGATGCCAACTGGTTTGAAGGAGAGCATCATGGAAGAGCTGGTATTTTCCCCACAACATATGTGGAGGTAAACTTCTTCTTCTTCTGTGATGTGCTGATATTATGTATAATGGCAAGAATTTGGCTAAAAACTCCAATGTCTTTCACAGGTTTTGCCTCCTACAGAAAAACCGACACCTATAAAGTCTCCCACTCTGCAGGTGCTGGAGTATGGGGAAGCTGTGGCTCTATTTAACTTCAATGCGGACCTACCTGTTGAACTTTCTTTCCGTAAAGTAAGTGGCTCATAATGCATCGCTTGTTTGAACTAAAGGTTAGAGCAGAAACAGAGCAAAAACATATTTCCATTTAGGTTTTCCGAATCAGTTCTTACTGTTTATGTCACCATTTAAAGCTTTTTTAACCTCGATTCTCTATTTTAGGGTGAGGTGATCAGCATAACCAGGCGAGTTGATGATCAGTGGTTGGAGGGCAGGATTCCAGGAACAAGTCGCAGCGGCATCTTCCCAGCCAATTACGTTCAGGTCAACAAGATGCCCCGCACCAAATACTCCATGGATGACTACTCACCGGGACCCATGTCACCAGTCTCTCCTGGACCCCAGAGTCCAGGACGTCCACTGCACTCACCTTCCCCACGGTCACCGCTGTCCCCTTTCACCTACACTTCCCTGAGCCCCAAACCTGACCACTCCCCCGTGAAACCGTCTTCACCTTCACTGCTCGGCAGCCCAGCTTCACAGTCACGCTCTCCCACTCAGACACCCGTGCCCAAAGAAATGGCTAATCGCTTGCACCACATCATTTCCAAACCGGTTTCACCCACCAACCACAACAATCACTGGGCTGGGACACCCTCAGCTAACCAGAGTGCCGCCGTTAAAACCATTTCACCCTCCACTCATTCATCAACGTCAGCACACAGAGCGGGAGCTCCCACAGCGAACACTCCCCGATACTCTGACCACTCGCAGGTCTGCTCTCACTGCCTTTCTGATAAAGTGACACATTGTACACACCCACAGTGTTATTGTTTGTGCTGACAGGAATGTTGTTCATTATTTGCCATTTCATAATGATGACATGAGGTTTTTTGTTTTTTCCTAGGGTGCAATACCTAATCAGGCTGCTCCACATGCCAACTCCCTGCCGCAAACGCAAGCACCAAACAGCCCCGGTTCACTGATGGTGCAACACCAACCGTACGTCATCAGATGTTTTTGTTTGTTCACATTGTTACAGTACAGAACAAGTGTTGCAGCTTTGGTGACTTTGTGGTTAAGGCTGCTTGCTCTCAATTTTAGGTATAAAGCTGTTTACAACTACAAACCACAGAATTCAGATGAGTTGGAGCTCAGAGAAGGAGACATTGTACAAGTGGTGGAGAAATGTGATGATGGCTGGTTTGTAGGTATGTGGTTTATACCTTTATATATAAGTGCTATTTTGAGTGCATCATACTGTGTATTGTAGAAACAAGACACTGAAGCAAGGCTTTATATAAAAATGGATGGAATAAAAAAAAGAAAGAAAAGGAATGTTTTGGCTTTGGGCGACAACTTGAATGCATATCTTTATTCATGTATTCACAATGTAATACTTGTCAAACTAGTCAAGCGTCTACAATAGTTTTTGTCACCAGGAAACAAAAACACATTCTTTTAATTCAAGTTTGCCATTTGACATGTCACCCTTATTTAGATTGTCTGGGAATCACTACAGATATGTCTACAGTGTTAAAATGTACATAAGCAGACACGAGGATCCTTTTTTGTTAGCAATTTCAAAACATTCTGCAGTGTCAGTGCCCCATCTAGTGGACAAAATGATGTATTGCATATGTAACAGGCACAGTTAAACAGCAGAAGATCCCACAGATTCACAGTTTCTGTTTCATGAACACACCATATGTTCTGCCCCCTTTCTAGGTACGTCAGAACGGACTCGTGCTTTTGGGACTTTTCCTGGGAATTACGTGGCACCGGTTTGACTTCCTCACTTACTGCTTGCCCACATCCATCAGGGGTCATTAGAGGCCAACTACTAGTGCCAATATCCACCACACTCCCCAAGTGTTGATTAGTACAGCCTGCATGTTCATGATCTGAAAGGGAAATGATGTGATTTCTCACCTCACCTCCCTGCATGTTTCCATGTGTGTTGCACAGAGATTCAATGAGCATATTTTCAAGCACATCACTTCAGAAGATTGAATGAATGCAGATGACACTGTTTCAGATTGAAAGAATGGATTCTATTGTTCCGCGACTCTTTGCAGCTGCAGGACATTTGCATTTCTCCCCACTGAACAGCACTGTTTCTCCAGAGGTCCTCACAGTACGATACTGCATTCAGCTTTTCATCACCACAGTGCCATCACAAACCACTGAAGTTTCAGTGAAGACCAGAACCTTTTCTAGCTTTCATGGAATATTAATATTTCCTTCAAATATTTTCCCCAGATTTTCTTTCAGATCTCTGAACAGACCCGACGCAGTTTTGAGGAAACAACACGATAATCTGTAAATGGTGCTCAAAGTAAAGTGCAGTGAGGGCTCAGACATATCAACCTATTAATGCTGAAAAGTATAAAATGCATGTATTGGTCGCCTAAGCAAGTTATTGATTGTATAATGGATGGTATTTCTCATTTATAAGAAACAAAGTTAAACGGAAAATTTGAAAGTAAAGAGATGGAATGTGTTTGATGCTGTAAGAGAAGTATTTGCTTTGAAATTGAATGTACAAGATGAGCTGTGTCTGTAAGTCAAGACTAGACGATGGCTTCACAGCGATTGGCTGAATGATCTTTTAAGGTATCTGAATTTATTCTGAATGTGCCAAAGCTAACCTTTATTCACACGCCTGTGTTAACCTGCACATTCCCAGCTCACTTTATTCTTGCTACATTGTTCTACTACTGCTTCTACAGTGTTTTCCCAGCTTATGGGGGTAATTTTGATAACAGTATTCAGAAAATCACATATATTTGTGCCCATCCAACCTCAGAGTTTGTAATCCTAACTAAAACATCTTTATTCTAAAGTTATTTTGCAATTTTATAAGATACATTCATGATTTCACTGTAAAAAAAATGTATATTTAGCACACACAAAAGATGATTGTACAGACTGTAACCTGTTATCAAATGGAAAGCATAATATATATTTGTTTTTAAAAAAATATATTGCATATGTATGGTACGCAATTTTTAAAATAAATCTATTAAACATTACAGAGTGATAATGAAAGAAGCTTTTGTTCATGTGTTAATTTTGTGGAACAGTAATATTATTAGATATTATTAGAATAGCTAAACTAGATTACATATAAGGTGACCGGGACTGTGTTTTTAAATGTTTATGCAGGTTTTAATGAACCAATAACACAAACACATACATGGTTATCTTTCTCCATATGTGCAGCAGGAAGTGAACAAGCCCACGTGAAATGAACAGATATTAAACATATTAAATGTATTAAATAAGCTAAATAAATGGAATGATATCCTACTGACAAATTGATTGGTAGTTGTGTTGTTTCTCTTGTGTTGTTTCTCTTGTGTTTTACCTGCTATATTTCTGCAGGTATGTTTGAATTGTGTTTGTCAAAAAATATTATATCCTTTTTAACGATGTCTGAGTTGTAGACTGGGTACAGTAGTTCTTTGTTGGTACCATAAAGTGTTGTGCAAAAGTCTTTATCCAGCCCTCATTTCTTTATTTTGCTAGCAGAAAAGCAGAAATAGGTTCACTGCAATGAGCTGTGTTTGGCATCAATGTCATGCTAAAACATGAAGCTGCTGCCAATCAGATGCTTTCCATATGCTAGTGTATGGTGGATCAAAATCTGTCTGCATATTTCCAAATACATCATTGTATTAATTTTAACAAGATTTCCAACACAACTGGCTGGAATGCAGTCACGAACTATGACAGAGCCTCCACTATGTTTTACAGATGGCCGTAGAACCAGAAACTTCCAATTTGGATTCATAACTCCATAACACCTGTTGCAAATGATTTTCAGTCCAGTTCTTGTGTAATCAGTCCTCCACCCCCCCGTTTCCATTAAGAATAGCTTCTTGACAGCCACTTATCCACTGAGACTATTTCTGATGAGTCTTCAGTGCACAGCAGATGGATCAACTGAAGTGCCAAATACATCTCACCGTGTCAGATCTTCACTTGGTTTTTTCCTTATTTCTAACATGACTTACAGATACTGTTCATCTGCTGTAGTGGTTTTTTTAGGCTGCCACCTGTCCAGTTTCCTCAGATTTTATTAAGGACATTGCACACCATGCTCAGATTTGCTAGGTTTTTGGCTATTAGCCCTTTCAGAATTGACCCATTAGTGCAAAAGTACAAATTTATGCCTGTCAAACTGTGTTATGTTTGGCAGTTTTCAAAGATTGGGCTAAAGAAATGGGAACGATGTGTTATTGCAACAAGTTGCCAGTAAAGTAAAACATACAGTTTAAAACTTTGCTAACTTGTCTGTTATGTGAAAAACGCAACACTCATCCCTTAAGGCAGGTGGGATTTTTTTAATCCTTGGGTAAATCATAGGTCCGTTTTAAGTGCCTTAGATAAGTAAATTAAAAACAACTTTTTTCTTTAAAGTGGTCAGATACAAGGTATGGACTTAAAAACGTTAAAAAAAAAAAACAAAAAAAACAATGTCCAATGAAAAAAACTGAAAAACTCTCAGAAAGCCTGGAGAACTAGTCAAAGTCTGGCTGCTTAGAAACAATGTATTAGGGGGGGGAAAGGATGGCTCGCGACTTTTGCACAGCGTGTCCCTCAACATTAAAGCAGTCCAAAGAAGCTGCTTGTGATTCTAAGTTTAACCGAAGCGACAGCCTCACCGCTAACGTGAACCAGCGACCTGTTCAGTCTCAGGTGAAAGCCATGACACTCAACTAGCTGCTTCGAGTGGGGGCGCGTGCCGTTGTGCTCTGCTCCGTCAGCAGGTGGCGCGTGAACACACACAGCGCAACCACCGTGTTTTGTTTCGGGGTTTTTTTTTAAACAAATGATTCAATTATCATTGCGGTACACTCCTCTCGCCTGCTCCTCCTTGATGTGACACGCCCTGGGCCGGTAACCATGTCATCGTTTTTATTTTGGGAACGGCACATGGCTTCTCGAGCTCATACCATCACTGTTACAACTACGCGCGTCGTCACAAGTGGTGTTCACGCGTGCCATCCTCTCATCTGACTCAACACTCCAGAGACACAGACTCGGCGGGAGTAGCAGTGGAGCTTTTCTGTTTCATGTTTGCGATTTGGTGACTGGAGTGAGCTGTGACCTGTCTTGTTTTTTTTTTCAATTTATTATTTTTTTCCAAACAGGTGGGAAAAGAACCTTAAAGCCCACTACATTCAGTTTGGTAAGTTGCTACAACGACCTGAACAATTTAAACGGCTCTCAAGCCTTGTAGCTAATTAATTTCATTCACGCAGCTTAATTGTGACTCTCAATACTCCTATTTTTCGGAGGGGTGGTGGTGCAGTTTTTTCCCCTTCTGTTGCAGTGTTTGATTTATAAAACGTGACTCATTATGAGTCTAAATTTGTCA
This sequence comes from Copadichromis virginalis, assembly GCF_057382275.1. NCBI lineage: Eukaryota > Metazoa > Chordata > Actinopteri > Cichliformes > Cichlidae > Copadichromis > Copadichromis virginalis. The sequence goes on from NC_140629.1 coordinate 16,836,035, forward strand.
TTAGGTATCTGTTGTATGGAAATATTAGAAAATATGAGGTAGAGCAACACACAGGGTTTATATGCAAAAGTATATTAAAGTTAAAAGTGCACGGTACCAATGTGTGAGCTGTTGTAAGTAATGATGCATGATCCGAGTGGAAATCAGTCTAACACAATAGATGAGCCTAAAGCCACAATGTGCATGTTTCCAGCACCTACTGTAGATTTTCCATCCCTCCTGAGTTCAGAGAAGCAGATTTTTTTTTTTTTTCTTTTTTTTTCTTTTTCGCACATTAAGCAGTCATGCTGATTTGTGGAGAGGCTGAACCAGGTGCAACCTCAGGAAGCTCTTAAGTCAGTATTTATGTCACATTAGCCGGCTGCTGGGGCTATTATCTTCCCTCTCACTTCACTTAAAGTGGTTTTAAAATGACCTGGCTGTGTGAGCGGATGAGAGGGTGAAACTGCTGAGGAGTGCAATCCAGAACAGTCACAGTGAAACAATCGTGTTTTCAAATCTCCATTGCCTGCTGTCTCTATACTTTAGCCTTTCTGATTGTGTCTGCTTGCCTTTCATGTGCCTGCTCTTTATACTTTTCCTCTCACTGTTTGTTTCCCGATGGTTTTGCTTTATTTGAGAGAACTCTCTGACAGGATAAAGCCATCCAGAAACCCAGAAACGGTCCACTGTAATTTTGTACCAAAGCAGCAGCTTTTTAAGAAAACGCACAGAAAGGGCCAGGTCATTACTTCTAACTCGGAAAGATATGTTGTTTGTTTTTACGATCGCACTGAGGTTTTAACTGAGCCGAAGTAACGTTTTCTTCTTTTTTTCGCCTACTTTTAGTTTTAATCCTCCTGCCTTGCTGTAACTTTGATTTTTGTTCAACTCAGATGAACATGCATGCAGGAAGTCGTTTTTATCTTTGGTCTGAAAGATAAGTGTGGGTTGTTTTTTGTTGCAGAAGTTTGTTTTTCAGTTTTAACTGAGCCAGAGCCAGAGTGGTGGTTTAGACTGTTATTTATTTCACTTTACACCAAGATTTATGAGCCGCAGGATGTTCAGCTTTCTCAAAGGTTCTCAGTTGCCTCGGTACCTTTGGCATGCAAAGAGCACCACAGTTGTTGGTGTGAGGAGCCAGAAGGTGAAAGCAAAGGATGTGGTGAACCCGTTTGATTGCTGAAAATCTGCAAGTGAAAATGTAAAAATGCAAAGAGCAATAATGAAAAGGGACAAGTACAGCCAGTGTCACAGTATTCGTTTCAATTCTGTCAGCTGTATCAGTGCTGCCACAAAGTGATGAATGCACTTTGGTAAGTGGTGGATGTTATTAGATGCTACATTGCATTAAGCAACACTTTTAAGACCATAATAATGTGAGATCAAATCCACTAGCAGCATCCACCCTTGAAAGTTTTCTTATTGAAAAGGGAGTAAGGCATTTTTCAGGTGTGTTTCATTCCACAACTATTTTGGTGACACATCGTAGCCATATGCAACAATGCAGAAATTCACCAACCAACACCCCATTTGACATCACATGTTATTGTTTGATATTCTCTTCATCTCCTTAGTGATTGCTGGTATATATCTGACCAGATGGGTATGATGTGCAGAATGTGCTGAATGCTACTGCTTTCGACTTATTGGAGGGAGAGGCTTGCCACTGCATTCTTTTCCTTTTTATTCAGTGGGTGTGTGTGTCCAGGTAGGTGCCAACCTGTCAGTGTACTTTGTGACACAGGTTGCAGACTGCATCGCTGACATGAGATTGTGGAAAGTTCACATTGGTGCACGGCGACCTGTGAGAGTTTTGACAAGTGTGTGATTCATACCAGGAATATTTCCCTGAAGCCACAGGAGTTCTTTTAAGAGAAAGCGTTCCTTCACATTAAAGAGCTTTCAGTTGAATGTGTGTGTCTGCTATGTTCATCAGCCATTGTTCATTTCACTCCAGTGGATTTTGGCACAGCTTTGACAGAAGAAAAACTGTCTCACTTAAGCACTCTAGTGATAAAAGAAAGTTATAGAGCCAAAGTAGGTGCTCAGTTTTGGCTGTCAGACATTTTACTGTACAGGGCTTTTAAGTTGGATCACCTAGTGGCATATAGTTTACACGAATATTCGATTTCCAGTGCTGTACATATGGTAACAACTTGTTTTTCCAAAATATTCATTCCTTGAAATAAATGAGGTGTTAGTTCTCAGCTTTGTTATGCAAAATGATGGTAACGGTTTCCTGTTTTGGTGTTCACAGTTTGCTCTGTCTGCTTTGATTTAATGAATATCAATGCATCTGTAAATATGACTACTGGTTCCCATGCCAGTGTCAAAATGGTGATCAAAGTTAATGACTCACCCTTGATGAGTCATTGTAATACCACACTAAGACACATGATTTCAGGCCTGTGTCAGCAGGTTTCATTCAGCCTAACTGCCCATAGCAACTTGTTGCTTACTAAATAGATTGCATATCAGTTGATGTTAATGTCTTTACACTGAAACCTGCATGTGCCTGATTTATCATCAGACACTGATAAAGAAAGCTACAGTCCTGCAAGACTTTGCTCTCAGAACATAAGCTCAGTGTGGCAAACATAAGCTACGTGTAACAGATTAGTTTCATGATGTATGTCATACAGTAACTAATATTTTATTTTTATAATGTAAAAAGCAGCTGTATCTATTGGTAATATCAGAAATGTTTTATACAAATGATACATTTTAAAACTACTTTACATTAAACCCTGAAGGCATTGCACAGGTACAGCCAATGAATCTTGACTCTGACATTATGAAAGGCCTATTCTGCCCCTTTGTACTGCTTGTAACCGTGTTTGCCTGTAGAGAGCACCACTCAGAGATTGCAAGTACCCAGAAGCCTTTAACATATAACTCCTAACATCAGTTTCCTAAAGTGCTACCTGATGATAGCCAGTTTTCTTGTTTTGTCTTAAACAACAATGTAAAACCTCAAGATGTCTGGTTTATTGCTGGATAGTGCAGCAATGTTTAGTAGCAGTTGTTAGACAAACTTTAAAGTACTTCTTGGGGGTAAGAACTGATCCTCTACACACTTTCAAATTCTTTTTCTTTTCATGTAATAATCTTAACCAAAACTTAAGTTAATGAACAAATCATTTAAGTGCTAAAAAAGTAGCAGAAACGATGACGGCTGCATTTAGGAATGTGAGGCAGAAAGAATTATGTGACCACACCATGTGGTTTGTTAATGTGAGGGGAAAAAGAAAAGGAATGTGAAGCATTCAGTAGGATATGGACAATACTTTGTGTTGCTACCTGTTTGCAGTGACAGAATGTGATTAATAAAACTTTGGGTTGTCGTTTATGTTGATGACTATGCTTGTTATCTACGAGTGGGACAGAATCCCACCAGTAACAGGCATCAATTTGTCAAACACCTGTTTAACAAAAAAGCTGTGATGAACATTTTAAACTGCTCTGAATACCCCTGGTCCACTCGATGATGCTGGTGTGCTCCATATGGAGCCTATAATGCTAAGTGGAAAATTGGTCTAAATGGCCAGTAATTTCATGAAACTAATCAGTTGTTAGCTGTATTGTTGCAGACTTTGAAGTGCCCTTCTTAAAACATAATTTTTACCAACATTGACTGTGACATTTGATAAAGTAGTGTTGTACTGGAATACAGTAATTCTTGCTGGGTGTATGCTATGCAGTTTGAGTTTGTTCAGAAAATTATGTAGCCTGTAGTAAAAAGTAATCTGACTTGACGTCTCACTGCTTGTTGTAGCAACAGGCCGTACGCAGTTAAGTTGTAAACCTGTCTATTGTATTAATTGGAGGTGAGAGGGATCGCTTTCTATTCTCATGCACACTTCCAGCTCTTTGTGGCCGGTGCTGAACTACAAGCTATAGAAATAGCTTCATAACTAGAATTCTTTTCATTGTGTTGGGCGTATTGAATTGTGCTGCAAAAACTGGCCTGGCAGCAATAGCAGTGAGATGTCACCAGAAGAGAACTTACCTTTATGTGTGCTGGCACCTTCCCAGCAGTAATTTCATGGACTAGAGACATTTCATTAAACTGTGTTCAGCAACACAGCCTATTTAAAGCTCATCAGTCACCAATTAAACGCAGCACATGACGAGCGTGCCACTTATCTTCACCGCCACAATGTGTTGTCGTCCATCTCCACTGCCCCCAGACTTTCACCATACTTTCCCTTTCCACCACAAGCATTTTTATGATGCAAACAGTGAATGTTTACACAGAGAATTAGCAGGTTTCTCGGACGATAATGGCCTCTCTATAGGAGTAGTTGTAGAGACTTATGGAACTAATTGACACCCCCGGAGGCTGGGAAAGTTTTGGACAGCAGCTCTCTGTCATTATCACTACTGCACTTATTTCTGGCCACAGCAATTAAGAGATACTAATGATGGAGAGCCCGCTAATTGGCCCAGACTGTTAATGAGTAACTGGGTCTGCATTGCTTGTTCCAAACTCTTGTGGAATGTGCGTACCATGAAGTGGGCCAGTGTTTGGAGGGATTCAGGGGAGTAGCATGGCTGCTGTCCTAGATCCACTTTACTTGGTCTGTGATTTATGTTATTGTATTTTGCACAACTCTGTTGCTTGTGAAGCTCGCACGCAAGAATTTCACTCGCATGTGCTGTACCAATGTACCTGCACATGTGATGTGACAATAAAAGTGATTTGATTTGATTTGATTTCTCATTGTCCTGCCTGTTTGTCATATTTTCACGATCTGTGATAAGTGCATTATGCAATCACTAGCAGTATTTGTTTACTTTTTTTTTATGGGGACCTTGAGTAACATCGCTTAAGATGAAAATTGACGTTGTTGGAAAATGTACGTCACAGGGTGTACAGTGTATAACGTACTATAGTTGGCTCATATCTGTTTTTTTTAGACCTTATCAGAAGATTTGCTGATACAGTCACAGTGTGCAATCAGAGGTGCTACAGACTGTGCAGGTCAGCATATTTCACACTCTGTCACTAAAAAGAATTACTGTGGTTAAAGAGTAAAAACATCCATAGTGTTATTATAGAAAAATGACAGTCAACAATAAAGTGTAATTTCTGTGTTTATTTCCAGAAGCTTTCTCTTAGACTGAGCCTTGTGTTATGAGTTGAGTAGCAGAGAATAGAAAAGAGATGCTACTTGGTGTTTATTTTTTCTGTTTGATCGCAGCGGTCTATACTTAAAATAGCTTATGTCATGAGCTGCGTGTAGAACTATATATTACTTGTTGCGCTAATGTCTTCACCGCTTTTTCTCTGTGAGATGAGTTTCAATGAGAAGCTGCAGCTGTGTGTGTGTTTTAGCAGTACGGGTGTTGATGCGTATATGACTGTAAGGGCTTATCTTTTCATCACATTATCACACTGCAGAGCTCTTTGTCTCCAGGTGAAGTCGTACTACAGACAGGCTTCAGTCCATTAGCAGAGCCTGAGAAAACCTGCAGGTGAATCACGTCTTACCAGTAACACCAGCACAAGAATTTTAATGCTTTAAAAGATATTCTGGGTTTATGCTCATGAATATTTCAGAAGTTGTGTAACTGATGATTAGTTAGTGCCAGGTTTTAATTACATTAGTGGAATCTACCCCAGTGTTTACTGAGATACATATTCACATATAAAAACTGTTGGTTTTACCTGCAATAACCAATTAACCAATAGTTGCTATTAGTTACCCTTTAATACTTTGCTGTTATCGTCTTGTCTCTTTGTGTCAAAGTACACAGAGATACAATGAGAAGAATTTTTGATAATGTGTTTATTGGGAAAAGTAAAGCAGTAAAAGCATTTTTTAAGATGTTAGTTTCAGCAGACACTATTTAATCATGCTAATGGCTTTCTTTTGTTTAATACATAATATCACAAAACCAAAATAACTTCTGCATTAGAGTCCGTTATACAAGATTTTATTTTTATTTATATATATATATATATATATATATATATATATATATATATATATATACATAAATTAATTATACACACACTCTACTGTACTCTAGAAAATAGTCAGTAACAGTTAACTATGTACTCTTAGCACATTCCACTGTACACTGTGTTTCCTTAGTCTTCAAAGAGCACTTGGATTTAATGAAACTATTTAACTTAACAAACGCTTTAGAAATGTTGGTCATGTGAATTTGGTCTCAGATTCTTTCCATTCTTATTTGATGTGGTTGGATAATCTATGTCAGAGAGGACTTAGGCCAGTGAAAGAAGCTGTGCTGGAGATAAAGGCCATCTTGTGCAAATGATCGCTGTCCTCTCCTGTTGATTGTATTTTGAACCTGTCTCAGGCATGTGACTTGAGATCATTAAGGCATGCACATGTTTAGGTCTGACATTTCTTATACCTGATGTTGTTTCTTTTATTTGTTTTTGATTTTTTTCTCCCAGAGTTTGGACAAGAGTGAAAAAGAAAGATCCGATCTCGCCATGGCACTAACAGTGAACCTGATTGGCCCTTCACCATGGGGCTTCAGAATATATGGAGGACGAGATTTCAAGAAGGCCATAACTGTATCAAAGGTATTTGTTGACAGCAGTCCTGACGCTGAACCCTGTCACACCTTATAATACCATACCCATTTTTTTTTTCAAAACACAGACTGGAATGCCATGTCATGCAGTCAACTTCCTACTTGCTACGCCTCTTTTCTTGTCTTTGTTTATGTCCGCTGCAACAGCATACCTATTTCCTTGACAACTGAACCCATTAGAATAGAATGGAAGTAGATTGCATTAGAAGGAAATCGCTGATTACAGTAGAAATGGAAGCTGAGGTGGGAGGTGAGAGGTTCCTGAGTTACAGCGACGTGTAAATGTGTCAGAATATGGATTGCCCTGTGAATCTGTGCACTTTAGCATGTGTGTTTTATTTTTACTGACAATATTTTCCCAGTTGGATGAAGTAGAAGAAGTGGAAACATTACTACTGTAAGCAGACATTCTGCAGTAAACACATCCAGGAAACTTGCTCAGACTAACTACATGCCAGAGACACCCTGTTCACCCGCACATCCTGGTGCTATATCACCATCTCAGCGTGTGTTTTTTTTTATTTTTTTTTATTTGGCCCTGTTCACTGAGCCTCCCCGCAGTCCATAAAGGATAAGTTATGGCAGTGCCATGAAGAGGCACCCATGCTTCAAACAGCTGGAGTTTTAAGCTCCTTAAACTTCAAAAGCACTTTGTTTGGCCCCACTCAACAGCTTATGCTAGAAAAACTAGTCTTCTCATGAATAATGGGTCTGATTTTGTTAGTGCTATCCAGTAAACAACACCAGTGTTTACTTGTCTCAAATATCAAACGTATCCTGTGAAGTGACAAGAATTCCTTCTCAAACAACAACTTAATTACTGAAATTGGTTTGTAAAGTGTGTGTGAAACAGTTGGTCCCAAATCCCCAAGCAGAGATGTAGGTTTAACCCTCTGTAGTGGTTTGTGCTTGGCACAGAAATACCACGGATGCACTCTTTTTATTTCTGTTGGCCTGAAAGATAACGTGCCCTTGTTTTTCTTAAGCACAGATTTGGGAAAAGATCCCCCAGCTGATCTTAGTTTATGTGAAACCAGGCATGTCCTGATCAGAGAAGGCATGCAAAACTGTGGGTCACCACAGCAACCCTTAATTGCCTCTCAAGTTGGCCCACAGACATGGTACCTCTGCCTGGCTAAGTGGGCAAATGGCCTGTGACTGGCATTTACTCCACATACATTTGCCTCTAAAGAGGCAGCAGAGAGTGATAGGCTCTTTATTCATTTTGCTTTGCATTCTTTGTTTTATTGCCTCTCTCTGTTTTTAATTGTGAGGCAACACAGTTTGTGGCAAATGACATACTTTCTACTAAAGTTTAAGCTTCAGATTAAGTATGCCTGTGTGCTGGGTCACAGGGACCAAGCTGAGCGAGATCGTTTGGACCTTATATTTTGGCCCATTAGTGTGGAATTCCCTCTGATGTGGGGGCATGGTACTGACTCTGACACGTGGAGAGGCTGGTTGCAAAGGTCAGAGCAGTCAACCCATCGAGTACAGTCACACTAATGACTTCTCCCCAAGGGTGTCATGAATTCATCTGCTTGTGACCACTATTGGGAAATCCTGTGGTGTTTGTCGGCATTTACCGAGGGCTGACTTTTAGGAGAAGACATTTGGGTTAATTATGCAACAAAGTATGAAACAACTCTTCAGTGTCTTTTCTCGTTTATTCATTTGTTGTGCTGGAGGTCAGTCGATGTCAGGGTATACACACACTCATGGGATAAGTCAGAGATGTCTATGCTTGTTAGATAGCTTCCTAAAAAGTGTTGTTTTTAAGACCTGGGGCTAGGACTAAATTGGAGCTCATGCCTTTGTTCAACAGGTCAATGAGGGCGGCAAGGCAGAGCAGGCAGCCCTACAAGCCGGTGACATTATTTTGGAGATCAATGGAGAAAACACGGCTGATATGCTGAATGCAGAGGCCCAGACCAAGATCAAGAACTCCAAGACCTCTCTGCAGCTGGTGGTGGAGAGGTATGCTGACATGCAGATCTGAAGTAGGACTAACATTTGAGCTACAATGTCATTTTTTTTTTTTTGTGAATATGTCTTATAGACATAAAATAAACAAATACAGTGCCATGCAATGCAACAACATGCAGGCTGCATAGTCCCACATAGAGTATCTTTTACGTCTCTAATTTTCTCTGTTTGTGCCAAGACCACAGTCTCCCTAGCTTCCATCTTTCTTTACACCATTTTTAAGCACTGTACAAACAAAACAAGTGATTATAATCAGGGGAAATGCCAGCATGTATGAGAGCCACCCTACTCCCTTCCCTGGTCCTTTACTTTGATCCTTTACTTTGGTCCTTTACTGGTCCTAAACTTTACTTTGAGATTTTCCTTGTTTGGATGACGGGAGTTGGGAACTAAGAAAAATCTTTCCCTTCAGTCGGAATTACTCTTGGCTTGATTAAAGGTCCTCCCTGAGGTATTATTTGTTGTCACAGTTGCCTTCCAATCATATTTTTTTTTCATCTCTGTTATTACACGCACGCGCACGGGCGCGCTCGCACACACATCCTTTCTGGATGTCCTACGTCCATGTGAGTGAATTTTTCCCGTCTGACCTCATGTCTCCTGCCAAGCCAGAAACAACAGTAATTCTCCTTCGCTGCCCAAGACAGTGCCACTCTGTCTGTTAGCTGTCAGTGGTTACACCGAAGCTTCTGTTTTTAATTTTACTCATTTAGCACTTCAGATCTTTGACTTATGTTCAGATGAGCTCTCTTGAGGATGGTAATTGAGTGGCACAAGTCTTTAATGTTTAATGAGTTCTTTTCTTAGCTGAGAGCACTCTCCTTCCAGCAGTGATGTGGGTGCCCACTGAAGGAAGCTGGCATCAGTCTGTACTCAGAAGTTTTGTTTTTAGCTGTGCCTGATGTTTTAAACTGAGATAGTGGTTTATTGTTGGTCAGTTCAACATCAGATTAATCCCAGACATAGCTAACTGAATATGTTTTCAACTGAAGGAGTAGCTACCACATTTCAAATTTGATCCTTAAAACGTTATACATTGCTTTTTTTTTCTTTTCTTTTTTTTCCTGCTGGATGATGTTGACCCTTTTCTTCATGGAGCTAGCTTTTAGCGCACCTTTTGCTTTATTGTGCAGTAGTTTTCTTCTAATTTCCTGCCTTTTTAAAGTAAAAATGATAAATAAGTAAATCCAGGTTGTATGCCGGATTTATATATTTATTAATTTTTTTATAGAGAAAAGGGTAATGTGATATCAACAAACAAAAATCAGCTCTTGTTTATTGCCGGTTTCAATCCTTTTCAAATCTAGTTGTAGATGAAGTGTTTTTGGTTCATTTTCTCAGAGTGGTATTCCAAAAATTCACATTTTGAATTTCCAGATGTGAAGGCTATTATCAGTACGGGGTTTCAGATGCTGCTTTTGGGTCAGTTTTACATCTCTGTGGTTCAGAATCACACATTGTTACCACTAATAATTCTTCTGTAAATGAGACCTGTTAACCAAGAGCATTGGTTACAGCCTAAATACTCATCTGACTTCTTACCGTCCGTAGGCCACAGCTTCCTCTGATGTTTGATATACATGCTACAAAGTGGAAGTAATGAGTTTTTCAGGCGTACAATATTAATATCCTTCCTATGGGAAGAAATGTCTTACAGGGACTGGATCAGTTTTTGTCTTCTTGCCATCTCTTCTCCACACAGTATGTGGAGCCAGAGCCACTAGAGGTGTGTTTCTGGGTGATTTACCACAGGCATCCAGGCCTTCCTGTGTGCCTCATTAGCTCAAGCTCAAGCAAGAGGCAGGCAGCTTCTGGTCCTGCAGCCAGGGGGGCATTGTGTGTTTGCATTGGCGCTTCCACTACCCACATTTTCCCCTCCAGCTTCAGTGATAGACTTGCTCATAATGTATCTTCTGTTCAAGAAAGAAAAACAACAGTTGAAAAGCTGCAGAGAGATCAAGAGAATATTTTGTAAAGAAGGCTCTGCAGTAATCTTAAAGATTCATGACAACATAATGGTGGACACTTGGCAGGGCACTGACACTATTATTATTATTATTATTATTATTGTTATTTTTTAATAACTGATTATTTCGCATTGCTTTGGCTCTTTCTCGATCGAAATTGATTTTTTCTTTTCTCCATGTTTGTTAGAGAAAAGTCGGCAGTCCTATATAAAGTTGCACGATATCCCGTGTTGATGCTGTTCCTGTATCATTATAATAAAATTAGTCCGGGTCAGCATTGCAACAGACCATGGATGTCAATGCATTCGGTTAACAGGTAACCGATCAGGTGGCTGATGCTACAAACATGAGTAATCATAAAATAGTTATTATACTGGATAAATTAATCAAGAAAACACTGGAAACGTTTACATTTTGTAAGGGGGTTTTATGTAAACAAAGACATCTTTTCTTTTTTCCCCACTTTACAAAGTTAAGGCATCACAGTGTGTTTTTGGTCACTTGCAGTAAACCAGTATTATTATTATGATGCAGGAATGCAAGAGTTGATCAGATACACCTATAAAGTCATTTGATCTGCTGTTCTCTCTCTTTCAAGACCTGAAACTCCCGGCGTTGGACAAACCAACGGCACTCCTGAACAGCTCATTGGACGTTTCAAGGTCAGTGCTGAAGCTACGGAGTACTTCAACATATTTGATGTCCCGCACTGGACAGAATAATATCCATAATTGTCATGTTTTCTTTTTTTCTGTATATTCAAGTCATGTTGGTTTGTTTGTAAAAATGTAAACGAATCTTGACAGTATACATGCATTACACATCTGTTTACAAGTCTGTTTTTCTGTCCACAAATAGCCGTAAAACCTTAAATCATTTTCAGTACTTGTATTTTACTGAGCTCACACCGGGTGTAAGAGTTCATCAAACAATATGTAGTGATAGATGACATGTTTTTGTGGTGACATTTCTCACAAGTACCTCTGTTGATCCTTTTACAGCTTGCATGGCCAAAACACAGGATTAAAGATCAAGTCATGTTCAGCTGAGTCTAATGTAGTAACATTTCTCTGATGTGATGTATTTTTTTTAGGAAACAGTAAAACTGAATCAAGATGAGAATCAAAACTATAGAGAGTACACCATCTCCAGCCCTGTGTCACGATCTCCAGGACCGTACTCAACAGATCGTCCTGCCAGCCCCGATACAAGGATGGAGATGGTGACACCAACCATCAACAAGAGGTAGTGCACTCATGCTTTTCAAATCACTGTGATACTTTGTTTAAGCAAGTCCACTTTTCATACTTTTTGACATGCAAAGTTGTGTAGTTTAAAGAATTCTCTGCAGAGAAACATGAGTTACAGTTTTCTCCTGTAACATTAGAGACACAAAAAAGCATTTCCCTAGGCGTTAGCGGTCTAAAAAAGGAGATTTTTAGAGCTCCACATTTCAGGTGTATGTTTTTTTTTTTTTGGTTTTTTTTTTTTTTTTTTTGTTACTGTTTCTTTTTCTTTTTTTCTTTCCAAAAATCCAACCGTTCACTTCCTAAATAGGCTTGTATCTGGACAAAAAGTCTGCAGCAAGTGGTCTCTTGACCAAACAACAGGCAAGCCAATAGGTATGGGAATAACAGACAGAAAGTGGAGCCATGGGATTGTGCTGTAGTAACAAAGGATATGCACAGGATATCACATTCCTCCGTTTGCATTCACGTTAACAAAAGGCAGAATGTGGAACATTCACCGCGGTTTTGTCTGCACTCGGACGTTTGTTGAACAACCTTTAATAGGCCATATTTCAAACTAGATTTCCTCCCTTGCATGCACTGGTAAAGTTTCCTGCCCAGGACTTGATTTAAGTATTAATATAATTTTTTGCTTTTGTTTGTTTTTGGGGGGGGGTTGCCTCATAACCTATTAAATCCGTATTTTGTAATGCAGTCCTATTGATTTATTAAATAGAATAAACTCTTTGGCACAGTAACTTGTAATGTGTATAAGGAAATAAAGTGCATAGATCATTCACAACAGTCATAAAAAAAAACAATATAACCAGGGTGAGTTGATCATAGAGTTTGTGTTATTATTATGATATTATTAGCCTTTTTGAGGCAGCAGGAACTATGAAGCCACAATAATATCACAATAGTGTAATACATACTGAGATAATAAAGGTGCCACGTGCTACAGTAAAATATATGCAGTACAGAAGAATCTCTGACGACTGACGCGTGTCTCTGTGTGAATTGTGGCCAACCTAAAAGCATAAGTTCTTATGACTGATATCTTTTTTCTTTTCTTGTCCATATGTTACAGTTTTCAGCTGCACTCAAGGTCACCAGAGGAGAGAAATACGAGATTGTCAGGACTCGTGTCACAGGTTGGTTGAAGTGTTTTTGTTGAAGGTTTTCAGCAGTCTGCCTTACACGTAGGAGTTATTGACTTTTGTTCAGTCATTCCTTTTTCTACCTTGCAAATAATGAAGCACAATTTCTGTAATAAAGAGCACTTAATTAGATGGAGACAGTGGTTGCTAAGTAACTTAAAATTACTGTCTTCAAAACACAGTTTGTGGGTGTCCTTTTTTGTTTTACGGTATTTGTGAGTCAGAATCATTATTTGCGTGTCCAGGCTTGAAAGCCATAGATTTTCCTGGACTGTCGTTCATCTGTAGCTGCAGTTTTAGGCTGCAGTTCACACAGACAGTACAGCTGAAGATTTTTGTCCACTGTGTATTACTGTGTGGAGAGTATTTATTTTGACTGGGCTAGTCCAGTCCGCTAGAATGACTTATCTGAAGCCTCAGCCTTCCCATTTGAATTGTTTGTTTCTGATGCCACAGAAGGTGCCCTTGAATAGGTTTGCGGACAGTGTACTGACTGTGCACTTAACAGTAAAGGCAGGAAACTGATAAGGTTTGGCATTTTTATAGCAGGGTGTGTACAAACTACAAAGGTCAGCGTTCAAAATATCTGGCATTAAGATGAACAACCGTCTGGAGCTGCTTCATTCAAAGCCTGGGCCAAGAAAAAAAGCTATTGATTTCCTTCAGAACAATGGCCATAACCTTTAGTTGTCAAAAATGGAGACTTATTAATCTCAATAGGCTGCAAGATATGGAGAGACGTAAAACACAGACTTATCTGTAAGTATGCTGTGTCCATTCCCCGTTCCAGCAACAGAACCAAAACCGGGGGACTAGAGCGTCTGGAAAGACTTCCATGAAGTAAAGAGAGAAAATGTTGTGGGAAAGTTCATCATAAGCTATTTCAGCTATGCCTCCATACTTAGTTACATGCATGGGTCCCACTGAAGACGAAACATGTGAAATGACAGAACAGGAAAAAACATTCAAGACCTTTTGTAGTGCCACAAGGAATTCCATCCATTTTTATAACTCTGGACATTACATAACGTTAGATAAATATGCAGAGGTTTGAACTTCAAAACATTGGAGCATTCCTCCTGAGAGGCAGCTGCGTAAGGCAGTCCAGTTTAAAGGTTTTCCTTCAAGTTTTAGATTCTTTGTCACGTCCTTGAAGGCCGGTGGCTCATGTTGGGGTACTCTTGGTTGTTTAGACACCACGAGAACCACTCTAACTAATATTTAGCTAATATCAATTTAGTGTAACTAATTTTGACAACTGAATTCCACAGTTTGCTACAGTTAACTGATACGAGGTTAAAGCTTTATTAATTCCTAAAAAACACTGTAGGCCACTTTGACATATCAGTTCACTTTATTTTTAGGGGGGGCATTTACAACCATGTTCTGAAACTGACTGTGGAGTTCCACTGTGGTGACCTGAAAACCATGGTGCAGTAAACTGGAAGTTGGCTTGCCCAAAACACATTAGGAGCTGTATTGTGGCTCAAAGCTCCATTGGCAAGCTCTTAGGAATGAACACACGCCTGTTGGGACAGCCTCACATGTTTGTGGTATTCATGGAGTCACCCGTTCTTCCATTCTTCTTAACATTTTTAAAAATCATAATTCCTCTTATTTTTCTTCATTTGGACTCTGTATTGTCTGACTTCCTCTTGGAGCCTTTTCTTGGTTATTTTTAACCATTTGTTGAGTATCTTTGAATTAAATCAGTCTCAGGAAAGAGAGTTTTGGGTTTTGGCTGACCCCAAGAGATTTCTATCCCGGTTTTAAAGTAGTGATGAGCCTCCCACTGCAGCGCTGAGATTAGTGAGTGGAGTTCTTTCAGAGTGCTCGATGGGGAGATGGCTTGGAAGAGTTCTGCCATGGGTACATTGTGCATTATGTTGCTTGCGCTGGCAGGAACTCAGCATCCCATTGAGCGCTGAGATGTGGAGCGTCTGTGCCAAGGGCCTCTGTCCTGACTGAGAGGTGCAGAGTGCTTCTGTATCAGGTGATCAACTTCACTGAAAAGCTCCTAAAAGGCTTTTCCACCCCTGATTTGGCTCCCTGAGTGCAGAGAGAGTGGGGTGCGCAACAGGATCCGCCATTTTCCAGGGTGTTGGATATCCTGAGAAAAAGCCTGTATACAATAGTGGCTGTGATGGCCTGGTGTTGCTTTTTCCCTTGTGTCACAAGGCATGCTGTTGTGTGATGAAACTCAAATGGATGGGGGCTGGGGTATGGGGTGGAGTTCAGTGGACACCAGAGAGCCTGCTGACACTCGCAGACTGTACTTAAGCCATGTCACTCTAAGGAGAAACTTTTCAACACACAGCCATGTCTTTTGATTGGAGTTTAGACCACCTGCGATACCAGACCGACCACATGTATGACAGAATCGAAAGATTTAAATGAATGTTTAACCCAGTAATACCAATTCTACCACATATCATACAGAAGTATTTGAGACCTCTACACAAGTGGGGATATATTTTTTTCCTGATACACTAGAATTATCTGCAAATTATTTCATGCTTCAGTCTTTATAAGGTTAAAAACAGACATTTTAGTATATTTATATTTACTATAGTGCTGTTTCTACCTCTACTTTTATACCAACTTGCCTTGTGGTGAATATGAACTATAGAGTTTATTTATCAGTGGCTCATATTTATCAATCAAGAATACTTCAGGACGTGGAGGGACTGGGAATTGAACTCTCAAATCATTGGCTATATTACAAACTGCTTTTGAAGTCACAGTCGTGACAAAAGAGCTAAATGCATGGTGCATCCTAGATTACTGGAATCTGGACATAAGCTTGTTTCTGAACTGCTCGGCCACTGTCATGATTCAGAGCATCTGTTTATATCATCATGAAGTGACCACAATGGGATCTCTGTTGCACTGAGCAGAGCCAAAACCAAACTGCTCTTCATGAGACATGACCCGTCGCTCGACCATTAAGACTAGGCTCCGTGTCTGGGTTTGCAGTTTCTGCACTTTGAGGTTCCTGAGGGTTGCCTTAGTGGGCTGTCCGATCCTGTGCTGGGACAGTGAGGTTGCTTTACAAATATCCTCAGTAGTGTAAGATCTCCAGCTACAGCCGGGCAACACAACATTTTGTGCCAGCGCTGGCCAAACTTTTCCTCTCGATTCTAAATTTGGTGCAGTGGCCTTGGCTGTATGACATGTCACGGAGTTCTTTATCTAAAGAAGTAGCTGTCAATCCCCACATCCTCTATTTCATGCATTACTGTCCATTGTTCTCTTCACAGGAGGATAGCCGTCACAGAAGGAAGGCGGCCTTGTGCTTCGTTATTCTAAATTGAGGCCAAAACTGTGCTCATCAAATTGGAGCAGGAAAAATGACTTGGCATTCAAGAATGGAGTTTATTTTTAATGGTGTCAAAATATAAACCTTTATAGACACAGTTGGATGAAAATTGAAGTAATTAAAGTATCAAAGAGGCTGGGAACTTAAGAAAAATTCAGCTCAACAGAAATGGCCACTCCTTTTTACTAAATAGAAATATACATATTATATAGATGATGATGGCTTGGAATGATGCACTTTCTCAGATCTGATGTGAGTGGGCCTCTTGTTTGGTTTGGCATGCTGGTGCTGTGCTAAGCCAAGCCAGTGTCTGGGGAGCAGTGCTGGCTGCACGGTCATGGTGGAGGGATGTTTTCTTCTCTGCACAGTGAGCTCTGTGACTGGGCAGTGTGAGGCCCTTTCACGTGGACTCGTAGCCGTTAAGCTCGGGGTCCATTGTGGCCTCTCCGTGGGCAGCATGCCTCTCGTCATCCCCTCTGATTGATCAGCACAGCTGTTTTTCTTTCCCCTGGAATGGAAAAGCAAACTGGGACACTTTTGATTCCCTGAGCTTTGCAGGCCTCTGGGTGCACTCATGGGGATAGATGGCCCTGAAAGTTTTATGGAGAACTGTTGGCTGAGAGAGATGGACCTTTTTACAAGTTGTTGGTGTTTACGAAGGTGGTTGAGCATAATGTCAACATTCCTAAAGTTGTTGTCAAGGGAATGACATGAATAACTGCCCCTTGATATGTTCGTGCCAACAAAAATAGACATGTTAGCATATATTTTTGTAGTTTTACACAGTACAACACCCACATTTTAGTGTAGTGATTACCAGGGGTGGATTGGGTGATCGTGAATCATAACTGTTAGGCTGCAGAAATGACATGTGGAGAGTAACTCTTCTGCACTGACATACCATAAATGCTGACATGTTAGATTTATGGTCTATAGTCATTTGTGGACATTCCTGTTGAAATATATGTGGCAGTTTTCCATCGCTATACAGAGTACTCCAGTATTCAGTACAGTTGGTTTAAATCTGTGTGAAATGTGAGAGTGGAACATATTGTTGTGATGCTGTGAGACTACTTACAGTTAGAGCTCTGTTATCTTTGTGGGAGGAACTGTAAAAACACCAAAAAAACTACAAAAATGTCTTTATAAAAATTTGATCGTCAGTCTTGTTTACATTCAGCTCGTCTTGACTCTTACTGTAACCCCACCACACATTTTTTTTCTTTTTTGGCGCATGTGAAGAGAGTCATCTCGCCAACCATGAATTGGAAGTCCAGTGATTTTTAGTCCAACCATAATGAACTCCAGATGTCTAATGAGCTTGATATGCTGATTCAGTCAGAGCCTTGTGGGGAATTTTATAGGGATAAAAATGTGTTGCTCAAAGCACCCTTTGTGTATAAAACACTATGCAGACATATTATTGACCTATTCAGTTTTGGTAGCAGTGAGTCTCTCTCTCAGGCCACCTACACTAGAGATCTTACTTCATTACTTTTAGCTTCAGGAATCATTTGTTTATTAAACTAAAACTGCAGCACTTAATAACTGTTTCACGATCTGTTTCTGTCAAGCATGTTTTGCAGCACCCAGTATGCTCATCCATTCAGAGGTGTATCAGAATGCTGCTCATTCGATATCCAATGTTTCTTGGCAGTACTGTATGTTTAGAATCATCCTCTTATCTTGTTTTCTATGTTCTTCATTTAATCTTGTACAGTTTGATTGTGTGTGGCCATGGTAAAGGAGTAGAGAGTAGAGGAGCTATTAGGACCAAAGTCACAAAAATCTATTCCTTTGTTCAGTGTCACTGCTCTATATAAGCCTATTTTACAAATGTCTATGTATAAACCCTGAGAAAAATGAGCTTGACTTGTAAAGAATTGCATGCTGCAGCATAGACTGGAGTCCCGTAAGACTTTTGCATCAGTATTTTGGAAAAACAAAACAGAACACGAAGTTAGCATGCATTTAGATTAAAAAGAAAATTACCTTTAAGTCTTAATTGTCTTAGATTATATGCACAGGTATAGTCTCAGCACATTGTTTTAGTCATATCATTATTGGAACCAGGACTGTAGTCGGAGATGTAAGACCTTTCATAACGCAGGGGCAGTCGGACATGAGCCAATAAAAAAGGTAAAGAATGTTAATTACATGATTTTTTTTTTTTTTTTTGTTCCAAAAAGATGTCCTGTGTTTAACCATGTATTGTGTTTTATTTGTAACAGAATGTGTACACAGTAATGCACCATTGCTCAGACATAATTACAAGGCAGGGATCTATCAGTAACAGTGGATAACGAGTAGGTTACTCTTCGCCTCAGGACCTCCACCAGTGCCCACTGCTGGATAGGAAAAAACCTACACAGCTCTGATTATTACCAAGCCCAGAATGTCTGGTGTCCCCCGCCTCATTGTAGTGCAGCACTCATGTCTGAGGTGGAGACAGTGAATTAGCAGTTACAGCACTTTCTTACAGCAGCAACTGTCTTCCCAAAAGTAGCTCCTCTAGGCATCACTCCTATGTGCTGCTGGCCAGTGCCCTGTAATTGAAGCTGCAGGGTGGTAATGATGATGCACAGTGGCTTGGTTGGAGCCAGACTGAAGACTCCTCTGCTGGCACTGTCCCCAGTGTTTCCCATGGGTCTTTATCTGAAACAGCTGCCTTCACTTTATTTTGGCATTTTATGCTTGTTGTGTCTAAAATGGATAAACTCTTGATTGTGTTTAGAATGATTTTTTTTTTTCTTTTGTAACAGTTTTTATAATGCACTAAGGCTTTATCTCTAATATTGGTAAATGAATACGTCCCATTTATAGTTGCCCACAGTTTTGTTTTGCAGAGATCAGCCACAACAGTAAAATCACCTGCCTTCTAGTGGGTTGATTACTGTTATGTGCCAAAGCAACGCTGATCACATATTAGGAGTATATAAGTCTTTCAAAGGTGTGTGTAGCCACTGCAGTGTCTCAGGCGTTTTTGGATTCTGCATTCTGAATCTTCAATTAGTGTTTTGGCTGCTGCTGTGTTTTTTGTTTTGTTTTCTTTTTTGGAGACAGACATTACCACCACACAGGCCAGGCCAAGGCCAACATACCAGTTGCCAACCATCTTGCCAGAGAAAAATATTTATTTTCTAGCTGGTGGGTTGCTGTAGGTTATTGGTAGTTACTGTGAAATGGATTTGTAAAGGCCTAGAGATCAGTCAGCGGCTAGAGAGAATTTTGTGTTCTTTGACCGGTTGGCAAGTCATTGTGGGAGGTTGCTGGCAAATGTTACAAACACCAACAAATTATTTGCCGATCAGTAAAACTGGTCAGTTAAAGTTGCGACTTTTGAAGTGTGTTGGTTGGGAAGAGGGAAAGAACAGTGTCCATTTCTGGTTTGCACCAAACTTCTTGTAGTTTCACTACAGCAAAAAACTACAGGCGGCCACAACATTTATTTTACCTGGTGACAGCCAGCAACCTATGTAGTGACATGAGGGTCATCAAGCCTGTGTGACTGAGGCCTAAGCTCTTAGCTAGTGCTATTAAGCTGGTTTAACTTTGGATGGGTACAATCCACAGATAGGAATAATCAGCATACATTTATAACTAACATTACTAATAAATATTTGCCAATGCACCCAGAAGTGTCTTTAAAAAAACACAATCGTGGATGCTGGCAGCAGATCTTTTGGGTCTTGTAGGTTGCCAGTTTGGCCCTTCATAGACTGGGTTGGATCAGGTGCACCTGTCAGAAGGGGACCAACAGATCCCCATCTGACCAAGGCTGGAGAACTTTTTTGTGTTGTGCATGTTCTGGTTGAGACCACTTGTGTCACTTAATAGTGTGTGGTTATGCTTTATGTGAAAGAACATTAAGGTGAATGGTACTTGCCAAGGTAACATCTACATGAATGTCAAGACTAAAGAATGTAGGTTTTAATACAATGCATACTTTGTAATATGTGAGTTTCTGGGGCACCAGTGTTTGTATTTTCACATGTTAAAATCAAGCTGAATCCCATAAATGTCGGGTCAGTTTTTGCTGACGCACAAGGGTCTTCTCTGTTTCTTTCCCCAAGCATGCTGGGATAGGCTCCAGCCCCCTCTCCCCTGCCATGGAAGATGTGAGTGTATAAAATGGATGAACGATGAAAATAAACAGCAGGTTTCAGCACAACCTTAAGTTGCCATGTTTTCCACAGTAAGACAGATGTGGCCCTCCGTCTTACTGCTGCAAAGGGCCTCATACATAAAGTTAGAGATTTTAAAATTAAGACATTTTAAATGCTGGAGTTTATTTTGTTTTGTGTTGGTATTGGCTGTTTGGGCATTATATTAAATATCATAGAACTTCAAGCATGAAAAATGGTTAACACTGAAATGGAAAAAGCACATAGAAAAACCCAAATTCTGAAACCTTGCATGTTACTTTGGCAAAAAACATTGTTTGTGTTGGACCAATGGGACGTGGATATCCAATCTGTTCTCCAGGCAGATTTTGTCTCTGTGCATTTGTATGTACAAACACACCATAATAAGCTAAACAGTATACCTAAAGAGGATATATAGTGCTCAATAGCTTGATATGTTATTTTAAATGCAGTACAGCATTCCAGCAACTTGCCCTAATGATCTTGGGATTGTTGACTATGAACTCCTGATTACAGTTCAGCGCAGCTTTAATCAGAGCTTCCTCTTCTTGCCAGCCACTGGAACCACAAAAAAATTGGCTGATGATATTCTCCGCTGGTCTCTTCCATCTGTGACCATTCTCTCATCCAAGAAAGAAAATGGGCTTTCCTCAGCTCACCCGTATTTCTTCTTGAGTTTTCTAGTACATGAAACATGGGGGTATTGTTGGCACTGTCATGATGCAGTTCCCCAAATGCACTGTAGAACTGAGATCACTGTGTGTAATGGTTCAAAGGCTTAAAATGCAACCGTGATGATCTGGAACAAAGCATATGCAGGAAGCATTGGTTAAGGCTTTGCTAGTCATGTAACAGTTACCGCTATAAAATTCTGGCACTGGATTTCGCAGAATGGATTGTGGTGATGGGAGAGCTGCTCTGGTTGTGCAGACAAAGTTTTTTTTTAACTTTCTAAGGTCAAGCTCAGTCACAGCTGCATACTCCCTGTCACAGTGGAGCGCATGTGTTTTTTCTTTATCCCTTTTGTTTTTCTTTACTTCATTGCATTCCTCTTGAGTCTCCGAGCCGAGCTGTGATTTTTATCCCTAAATTCTTATGATGTTGGAATGCATGAAGATCCACATTCAGTAGCTGGACACTTATGTAACATATATTTGGTTTGTATTAGAATAGATTCATCAGTACATACTGCTTGGCTTCACTAGGTCTTTAAGAAAGAATCTATACATATCCCTCCAGTACATTCCCTAGAGATTTGCTCAAATAAAGACAGCATGGATGTCTCTATTCGTGCATAGTGATAGTACGAAATATATGATGTTCTGAGCCTCTGCCTTTTGTGGTGGGTTTATCCTGGGAGGAATCATGGGGAGCCATCCCAGTGATCATTTCTGGTAAAGGCTTCCTGGCATCCGCCACTAATCTACCCACTCACTAAGGAAAAAGAGCAGGAAAATTGGACTCGATTGAGAACAGAGACATTGTTCAAAGAGTTTCTGAATTGGAAGCGGGTGCTGGCATTGGGCACACAAATCTTTGACTCCATCCATGCTATTTGTTCAGTACTGAGCTCTTGCATCAGCTCCAGCTTGACTTTCAGATGTGTGCTGGTTCAAAAGGTTGGGTGGAGCCACTTTGCTGTGAAGCCCATGTAACACTTGTGCCAGCTGGTGACATTTGAGGGAGGAGAAAAAAAAAAATCGGTGAGCTTTATTGCAAAAGCTGTACTCTTGGGTTGTCTGTGGGCTTTGCGATTTCTAGCACAAGATCTCCTGCACTGTGTGCACTGTGTGCGGGAGATGAAATGAAGTAACAGCTTTATTTCACAAGTAAAGTTCAGTAGGAATATTGCAGCATATGTGATCAACAAGTATGACTGCTAATTATTCTGAGCTGTGCCAAGTAGTCATGAGGACTTAAAATACCAGTTTTGAAAAGACAGCAGTGAAATAACTACCAGGTTTCTTTTTGCCACAGGTTGGCTAGTCCATTATCCTTGTTGAATGATATTCACCAGGAAATATTCAGACAACATGTAACACATGTACTGCTCTAAATCATAATCAAGCTTTCAGCTTCCAAGTTCAGGATTGGGAAATATAATATGGCATTTTGATGATTCTGTCTTAACTCTGTACTGCATATTTCTTTTCCTGAGCTAAACTAACATGCTGAGGAATGAATTTCAGGAGTTTTTTTTTCAACCCATACTGTTAGAGTAAAGATGGAAAAATCTACCTTTAACTTAATGGTGGAACTGCTGGATCACCTGTAGGTACTTAGCGCCCTCTTCTGTCAAAAGTCAAATATTTTTCACTTGACTAAGATTTCTCAATTTCAGTATTTGTACTGTAAGTGTTCATTTTGACTGATTTGTGTGATGCTGCTGTTTAACTACAGTAACTACAGATGAATAATCATCAGGTTTGTAGAGCATCTGGAACCTATTACAGTACAAGCTGGCTCTGAGTTTCTCTTCAAACCAATTTTCCAGTTAGTACCAAACACCTGTTTCTACACCATCAGTCATCTATCAGCTGTGGGAGTGGAGCACACCTAAGACTGTGCATGATTAACACGATGAAACAATGTTAATTCAGCTTGCTGAGATTGAAATGGATCAGCAGGAACAACCAGTAAAAGGAATGTCGGTGTGACTCAAGCTGTCAAAACCTTGGCAGCACAGTGAATCACATTAAACAATGCAAGCATGTAGCTTATTTGGTACTTGAAGTTGAAACATTTGTCTAAAATCCGATGAAGGTTTCAATCGGATCTCGCCTGGTTTGATCTTGACTGAATGTGTCTTTCAAAAGATATAATTTTATTTCAGGTTTTCATATTTAGAGTTTCTGGAAATATGGACGAACTGCCGTCAATACCAAAACACTCCTTGGTGGAGAAGCTCTTCAGAATCTCACCCACTGAATTCCTGTCTCTGAATGGAGCAAAACACTTGGTGTGTCTCTTATGTTTAAATTGCATCATTTCATACATTTTTGCTCTCTCCTTCTCCACAGGACTTCTCGCCTTCAGACTACAGAAACAACTCTGTGTCCAACACAACTCCACAAGGACGCTTCTCACCCCAAAGTCCCACTGAGCGTGACGTACCAGTGTCGCCTCATCGCAGGTAAATGTTACACTTTTACTCCAACATAATTAAAACCTACTTTTGACTCCTATACACACACAGGATTACCACACCAAATGGATTGTTCTCTTTTTCTGAGAGCAAACCGGGACTCTTTCACTTCTTTAGGCTTAAAATTTAGGTGCACGCTCAAAGGAAAAACCCGACTTGGTTTACAGTGGCTGTGTTAAGCCGTGGTTGGCATTTTGTGGCCATAGTTGGGAGTTAACTTGGTCAACTTTGTGGGAACATTCTGTCTTTAAGTATGAAAATTATGTTAATCATGTGTTATGGCCTTCACAGTTCCCAACTTTTAATGCAGCTGGGAATCTCCTGGTTTTGTGTAAACAGTGCTTCCACCACATCCATAACCAAGATGTTCTGGAGGAACATGGAGGCAAAATATTTTACAACAGCAGTTGGTTGACGATGGCTTTTCCTTTGATTTGATTCTCTGGTTTTTCTTTCACATGATAGCTTGATATCCAACTACTCGAGGGCCCCTTTAGAGGACAATGCACAACAGAACCTAAAGCTTTAACATGTACTACAGCGTAAGTTTTTTTCCTGTCTAATTGGAGTATACACAGTTTCAATGCAGTAATTTAGTGCCACCTATAGGCCTGTAGAGGCTGCACCTGCACATTCCACCATCACCTGGTACCTCATTTATAACTGTAAAGCTGCAAATATGGCATGAAAGTGGGTACTTGCAGACCATGCACACATGTATTTTGAAATTTTGGAAAACTACTAAAACGGGTGGTAATCATCGAACTTCTTTATTATTAGATTTTTATAGAGAGATTTGTATTTACATTTGTGATCCTTCTCAAATTTTGTACTTTATCAAAGAAATAATTACACCCAAATTATAATAACAATTAAGGCTATTTGCATTACACTGTGTTAGTAGTAAGACACTTATTATTACCTCTACAGAAGTGAAAATAGTTTTATCTGGTTGCATCAGTGATCTCATCTTGAAAAATTCTTTCAGTTTCTCAGTTGTTTCCTCATTTTTAAAATCTCTGTCAAAATGCAGATTAGCTGAGAAATCTGCCAAACCAGTTCCTTCATTTAGAGTAAAACAGCCAGCTTGTGAATCTACTGATATTGTCCAGGTGGTTCTCGATGTTTACTGCTTTTTGCAGAAACATTTGGAGTCAAATGAACCTTTGGGAAACGGCTCATCACCTCCCTCAGCAACACTTTAGTTTCTTGTTTCCTGCCTCACCCTCTCTGATTAGGTGATGTAGCTGTAATTTGATTCTGTTCCCACTGTGCAGGTGCTGCCCTCCTAAGCATTGTTTGGAATATTTGTTGTCCCAGAAGAAATTGGTGTTTTCACTTCAGTCTCTCACACAATCCTTTCTGTCAGCACGCTCACGGTGGCTGTTTTTTCTTTCCCCTCCTCAGTGCACGATAGTTGACTTTGGACTTTAGACCCAAGTCCAGCTGGGCTAACCATAGCTAGTGATGTGTCAGCAGCTGTAGTCAGACCCTTCCCAAAAAAGATTGATTTTTGCTTCTCCCCCTAATTGGCCCCCAGTCTAGAGCTAGCACAGAAAGTCTCTCCCTGTTCTTTCCAGCCAATCACAGACTCTGTAACACCCATTTTCCCACCCCTTCATGATGCATGGCCAATGAGTTTCAGCTAAAGGCACACCTTTCAGTCACTCTTGCATTTTCTGTGCCGTCTGGTTTAGATAGAGGTGTGTGCTCTTCATCTGCTTGTGTGTCAATATTGTTTGTTCTTTTGTATGTTGGTATGTTTGCCGAGTTGCTCTAGCACTGTTAAAAGGACAAGGACTTTAGCTGGAATTGTTCTTCCCCACTTTTTTCACTCTCTTTCTCTCTTTTTTTCTTTTTGAGGTGAGTCTCGTCATCTTATGTTTTGCTGTTTTTAATTCCTTCTCTCCATATGTTTTGACTTTGGTTTAGATGTTGTACTTCAAGGAAACCAGTTCATAAATATGGCTGGAATTTAGCTTTGTGATCTTAGATGTTTCGACTACATGCAGCTATGCCTTGGGTCTCATTGTTGCTCGCGTGAGCCAAGTCTGGATACAGAAACCAGCAGCACATTTGTCTTGGCCACTGATATATACATGTGAGAACATTGGAAAGCGCAATTCCCAAGAGTTTTGTGGAATTAGATTTAAAAGTGATAGTTGTTTTAATGTGCTTGCACTAATAATCTGTGTGCTTGACTGCTTGTTCAGATGCATGTTATTTTCTCTGACCATAAGTCCTGTTATTTCTATTCTTTTACCTAGAATTTCCATTTGTTTTGAGATAGCATGTCATGAGGGATGGTGAGGGAAAGGAAAAGGGGAAATGGCTTGCTTAGGGTGGAGCTGAGCATGTGGAAAACTTGGAGAGGTCTGAGAGGTCTGTTTTCAATTTGAACCATGTTCAGTGATGCAGAAGAAAGGGTCTGAGCATTTGTTTCATTCACATACTTGTTGCTATGTCTGTTTGCCCTTGTTTGTTGCAGCCATGTTCACTAAGGGGGAAATGGGCTTTGCATACACAGAAATATATCTTATGAAAATTCTCTGAACATGTTCATTTAAAACCATTACTCATCTTTGCAGCTGGACAGTGAACCTGAACCTAAAACCCAAGAAAC
The DNA here is from genome assembly GCF_057382275.1 of Copadichromis virginalis. NCBI lineage: Eukaryota > Metazoa > Chordata > Actinopteri > Cichliformes > Cichlidae > Copadichromis > Copadichromis virginalis. The sequence continues at coordinate 16,862,164 of NC_140629.1, forward strand.
CAGGGCTGTTTCCTTTTTCAATGGCCACGTCTGTCTCTTTGCCTCAGCCCAATTCCAGTTTAACAAAGTTGTCTAGTCTCATAATTTGAATTATCAGTCACGCGAACTGATTTGTTTTTTAAAAGCAACACAGTCACAGATTTCTCATCTTGAATCTGCTTTAAACTCATAATAATTGAATGTATAGAGCCAGGCTACATGAAGTTAAAAAATGTTACAAATCTGCCAAAACCCAGCAACACGCTAACTGTAATGTTGTTGTACAAAAAAAATAAATAAAAAGGCTTTATAGGTTCACATCTGTATGTTAAATCACAACAGTGTTGAATGAAGTTGAGGGCTTTGTCTTCACACCACAGGTGTCAGTTAAAGCATAAATATCTCTGCAGTAGGTGACAACAGGTGGGACAGTCAGTCAGGTTGGGTTATTCTAGCTGACAAAACGGCTCCTATTTGAAGTAATCAAATCGCACCTAGTCTGAACAGTGTGTACCTGGCCGACTGGTTCCACATGACTGAAAACACTCCCTCCAGACAAACACACATACAGGAACAAAATTTTGTGTCTTACCAATGTTCTGCCAATCTACATTTTAGTACATGGGTTTCCTCAGCTCGGGTTGCTTGGAAGACGGAGCTTTTATCTGTTAAGTAATAATCATTCAGCTCACAGTGTCTAATCCCCTTTGATGGAAGCTTCTTCTCCCCTCCTGCCCTTAACCTGAAGCTGAAATTGCAAAAATGCAGAGTTTGAAGTAATTTTCTATGGCTGTGTACCAGCGACAACAGTGGCTGGAGGCGTCATGTGTTTGAGTTGTCAGTCTGCATGTACGTGCAGGGATTCTCATGAACATGATGTGTCAGGTCACCTCGAGGGATTTTATAAAAATTTGGCACAGATTTGCAGTTGACCTCAGGGCCAGTGCAGCTTGTCGAAACACGTTTTTCACCACAACTCAAGAACTCATGGGCTAATTTCACAAGTTTCTAATGGGATAAAATGATGTGATGACATTTCATTTTGAAAAGGCCAAAGGTCACACCTTCACAAAAAGAGACACGCAACTGCGGGATCTCATGTTTCTTGGCTGTTGGAGAGGCTTTTGAATCAATTTTGTACTTGGTGATGTTATTTTGTGCTATAGATTATGTAATGCACAAGCCTCTCTTATTACTACTTTGTTAACCGGTTTTAACTAATCAGAAGTTTTCTAAAAAAAACAAAGCCGCTTTTCGTTAAGCTCTTTATTTTATTTTATTTTTTCTTTAAGGATTTTAGATTTGAGATGTGGCTCTCTCAGTTAGCCTTTTGCCCTCCTTGTTTCTTCCTTGTAGCTGTTTGCTGAGTTAACAGCAAGACAGCAAAGTATGGTGTTACTGGTGGAGCACGTTGAGCATTAGTTTGATATTGTTTGAATTCTTGTACAGAGTTGCTATTAATGTAGAAATAAACATGCCATTTCACATAGAAATCATACCAGATCATACTTGTATGGCTTTTCTTGGCATCAACTAGTAATTTCCCAAGAACCTTCCTGAAATAACAGTAATCCCCTGATCAATAAATTCAACAGTTCCCACTGTAATATCATATTTTAAATTTTGATGAGAGGGGAGACTTCTCTGGTTTGGTCTGGGTGTTGTCTCTGCTATTGTACAATGTTGGAGCTGTTGAAGCAGTCGTTGGAAGTACCTGCCAATATAGATTGATTTAGGAACAAATATGGCAGAAATCTCATAAATCAGATAAGTTGTTTTACCATTTTAGATTAGATAAAAGCGCTGTTCTGAGCAACAGCTAAAGAAGTTCAAACTTAGATGGGCCTCTTAGTTGGCTCTTTACAAACACACTTCTGGTGAATCTGCAAATGCATGTGATGAGTTGCAAATATGTGTGTGGAGAGAGTTACCCTTAACTCAAAGCTTTGATTTGCCCTGAGCTTATACTCACAGGCTCATGCGTCCTGCTCTGCCTGCACTCTGTCAGAGTGTAATACAACAGACATTCATAATGAGCAGCACTCAGTTTCAGTTACTATTTAAAAAAAAAAAACAACAAAAAAACTTTTACATCTACATAGAGGAACCAACTGATATCCGATAAAGTTTGCCTTCTGCCTGCAAAACTGCAGCCAAAACACTCAACACAAACTTGTGCAAATTGCAACACGCCAAAGTGCAGCAAAAATCAAATGTACAAAAGAGAGCCGGAGAGGCCTGCTTTAAGTTATTATTGGTGACTTGGTTTTATGTCCATCTATTCAGTCATAATACAAACTTTAATGCTTTAATATCACCGTATCATACACATTTATATATTTTTAATCATATATAAATGAATAGATCCTATACTGATTATTATTGGTTTGTTTTACAGCAGTCCCAGTTCTGACTTTGCCATGCAGAGGTTCGACACAGACTCAGAGGTGTACAAGATGATCCAGGAGAACAGGGAGTCCCGCAATCCACCTCGTCAGTCCAACACCTTTAAAATGCTGCAAGAGGTCCTGGAGGCTGACGAAAAAGGTGAGACGCTCATTCATCCAAAGAGCATCCTTTATAGACAAAAGTGCACATTGTTTCATAAATATAAAAGTGTGTGTGTATGTTAGAACACACAAGAAAGTGGCAGTAGGTATTAGTTGAGCACAAAAGGGCTTTGTGACTGCAGAGATTTTATCCATGTGGACTGGCTGCTTTGAGACTTATTTTCTGCATCTGTCAGCTATATCAAGTACTTTATAATTCACTTCCTCTCTTGTTTCTGTTTGCTGCCCACATCTCCATCTTGAAACCATCCTTGACAAATGTGCATCATTCAGAACCATATGCACTTCCATATGTTTGTCATGAGGAGCGCAACTCTGCAGTGTGTGGGTCATAAAAATGTTATCATGGAATACATCGGTCTGATTCCCCTTTGGCTTTGATCTTTGGCAGTGAAAATAAATCCAGATAGTGATAACATTCTTTCATGACGTGATAATGGCCAGTATTTGGAAATTTCATATAGCGTGTCCCATAGGCGACGACCTTGTGATGACAGTTACCGGAAACATAAACAAGCTGCACTGACAGAGGACAGTGAAGACAAACAGAGTGCTGATGTGTTGAGCAGTGAGACGCAGCGTGTCAAAACTTCATCATGAGCAACTCTGTGTGTGTGTTTTTCTCCAGAGGCAGCTCTGAGGTTTCCAGGAAATCTTTCACCAAATGCCCCCAAAGCAACCACATCAGTGGGAGGAACCAGCAAATACCACACCTGCGAGAGGTGTGGTACCAAAATTGTGTAAGTCTGTGGTCGCCTGCAGTTACATGCTTAATTGGATAACATAGCCGTTGATATAATAATATATTTGTGTCTCAGACTCAGAAGATTTGATGCTGGTTTGTTTTACTTATAAATCTGCAAATGATGCTACACAATTACAAAACCTTCACACTTGAGCTGTGGTGCATGAGACTTCTAGACCTGCCAGCCCAACCAGATTGAGCTATTATGGACAAAAGGTGTTTGCCTTGGTGACGAGAGTCAGACTTCCGCTCCCCTCTTATGCGCACCACTCAGCCATTTATGGTAGAGTGACCGAAGAGAACGGGTTCCTCAACAAAAGACAGAAGACACTGTGCTTATAGTTCAAAAGCAAAATACTTGGGTCTTAATGAACAAAGATTTAAGTATTTGGCTGCAAATGGTAATATTTATCTGGAACTGGAAGACTAGTCAGGATAGAGAAGTGTGTACATGACAAATACAAAATCCTTTTCTGGAGGGAATTCTTATTTTTTTTTTTTTTTTATATATTTGAGGCTTCACGTGTTTATAGAATATAATACTATATATATAATATACTACTTAATCGTTATCAGATTATCATAAAGATGTATATGAGATCAGGATATGAGTTGCCGTGAAACTCGCACATCAAATCACTGATTTTAAATTATCTGACCTCCAATTTGAGTCATACTCTGAAGGCCATGAGCCTCTTAACATGACCAGAATAAACTGGTGAAACTGAAATATGTGAACGAATGCTTCTGGTTTACCTGGTGCACAACACTGCCATTGTGGTCTGCTGTGTAACGATTTGTGGGGGAAAAATAATAGACAAAATTTCAAAAGGAGTCTGAAACATCAATTGTAGACAGTTCAAGCGGGTCTATTAACTGTTTTGTTTTAGCATGGTGATTATTTGTGCTGATTGTTGAAACTCATCATTTCACCGTTCGATCATCTAGTCTGTTTTCTTGGTGCCTGATTGCGCTCATCTCTCCGCAGCTCACAGGCCGTGCGCATCAACGACGATCGATTCCGCCACCCCGAGTGCTACACGTGCACAGATTGCGGTCTTAACCTGAGTATGCGAGGGCACTTTTGGATTGGAGATGTGATGTACTGTGAGAAGCACGCCAAAGAAAGGTACCAGGGCCCGGGCAGCTCCCCCCCAGCCACCGTGTCCCCTCACCACTGAGTCTGCCACTCCACCCCTGCCTCACTGTGGACACAGAGGGCCGCCTGTTTGGCTTAAATATCCACCTCATCTGACTGAGTTTTAGATCTTGGGAAGATACACGGAGGTGGAGATGAATCAACAATATGGTCGAGGATGCTCTTTTCTGATCACATTTAACCATACTTTGCAGTAATATAATACACTTTGTTGCCTTCTTTGTAAATGTATGAGAAATGGGGCTTTGTTTGTCTTTTCTTTTTCTTTTTTTTTTTTTAATTAACCAGCCTCCGTGCCATCTTTAGGTTATTCTTAGGCCTAATGATTCACAGCTGCCATGGACTCAAGCCACATGACATTATGCTAAGGCCAGATTTACAAATCACCACTGCTTTGGACAAACTCAACAGGGCTGACTCTGAGGATCAGGATCTTCATTTAAATTTTCTGCTGACACAGTGGGATCAAAAGAAAACTTACACTGCATGCCTTTTTAAAAAATGTAATGTACACAGATAGTGCTGTGTGGGTGTGTATGTGTGCATACTTTCTCATGCAGGGGTGTGGCGGCTTCTTCAGGCGTTCCCTTCATCTGTGGGTGTGTGTGCACATGTGAGAGTGAGAGGCAGAAAGGAAGAAGGGAAAGGGTGTTCACACTGTTACAAACACAGGAGTTGCAAATTTAGTATCAGGCCAAAAACCCCTGAGTTTTTCTGTATTTCTTTTGTAATCTGAATTTATAAATAATGAGGGGATTTTTTTTTGTGGCTGTTTTTGTTACCTTTTGAGGGACTAGAGTTTCATTTAATATGCAAATATTTTTGATGTTTGTGATTGAAATGTATTCTATAATGTAGATCACTTAAAATGCATAATGTATGCACAGGACATATAGTGTGAAAAGAATCGATGATGCTACACTTACAGCAGTACTCAGAGATGCACTATAATGTTCACATTTCATGTGGCACTTAATAAATTCGCACAACCTGAAGCTTCCTCAGCGATAATAACTGTTTTGCAGTTGTGTGTACCAAAATGTGTATGTGTGTATGCAGTGTTTTCCTGATGTGTTATTGTTTCTTTAATGTAACTATGTCTGCCAACTTGAAACATTTATTCTTCCCATATTAACACCAGAAAGAGTTTCGCCAAAAGTAGCACAGAAAAGAGTTTAACTGCTGCTGTAAGCTGGTTCTTTACCGCACATTTTTGAATGTAGAACAAGGTCTGTGACATACACAAACTGCAAACATCTCTTTGTAGTAGAAGTTGTACAGATAGGTAGACAGTTTATTTAAATGCATTTTTGCATATTTATTATTCCACATATTATATCGCACACAATCTAGGGATTATGTTTGTCATTATATTTAATTGTTTTACTAGTGGCTCCATAGTGCAGTGCCAGTAAAAGCTCTGCAGTTCATCCCAGGAGGAGACACAAATCCCTTGGGGTGGTTTGTGTCAGAAGAGGCATCCAGATTAAAAATCTGCCAACATGCTTTGTGAATAGCAGACCAGGCAAAAAGGAAACTAGAACGGTAGTTTGGATGCTTTTATTTTCCCACAAGCTTATCTGCCATCCAGGTCTTGTAACTGAATGAGCATTACAAAGTTGTTGGGAGACCCACGTCTATGACAAGAGATGTCTGATATAATTATGCAGCACATGAGGAGGGAGAGTTATGACGTGCGTTGCCTTTGAGGCTGTGTAACAGCTATGTAATTCACGTTCCTGACCAAAAGACGGCAGTATTACTGCAGTTTCAGACTTGTTCTTTATGAACTTATGAAAGCGATAAAACTCAAATTACACATGGATTAAGATTTTTAAACTTCGTTATAAAATCTTTGCGCAGGATTAGAAACAAAATATGGACATGAGCTGATTCATTTCGTGGAGAAATCTGATGGTATGTTTATATAAACAAGTGGGGGGAAGCATAGGCGAGTGTACTATGATTTCGGTTACTAGGCAATTATAGAATTGATTTCTGCATTATTTGTGGATCATTATACAATGACTACAAAGATAAACCTCCTTTGCAGCATTATATTGGATTAAATTCTAAATTACTTGAAAGACTTCGGATAAATGAGTGTTGACAGTACAGCACCACATCGTTTGATAACCCCTCAAAAATGTAGAAGTAAAGAGCTTAATGTTCTCATAAAGTGTTAAATAAAACCATTCACCCAGGAAATGTGCAGAAGTGGAGGAGTGACGAGTGCGCTGCGGATCTCACCACTAGATGTCACGAGCTCCTCGAGAAACACTCGGCAGCAGGTCGCCTGACGTCTGTTTCCCGGCTGGAAGTTTTCTTTTGTTTATCCATTGGCAGAAATCCGGACTTTTTGCCTGAAACTCAGCAGTCAGTGGGTCTGGTTTCTCTAATTGTGCTGAAAACCCCATTGTTTTACATGTTTTTCTACCAGTGTGGGATTTGTAGAAGACGACCGACATACAAAACCATCTCTCAGCCTTCGTCACACATCCCCAAAAAGCTTGTATAACATCAGCCAAAATCGACACTGAGGCACAATCTCAACCCTATACGTTTTTTGGCTTTTTTAGCCTCCAACCTTCTCTGTTTTCCACCTTCGTGATGTTCTCCCCCTTTCTCAATAACTCCACCTGGAATGGAGTCCAGATGTGGAACAGGGAAGAAGGAGAGACTTGCTTGCTAAGCTATAAGGAGCAGGGGGAGAGCGTGTGGAGTACATAGAGAGAAAATGTTGGACCGACATTAAAGTTTGTCTGGATGCCATTAAGTACAATTTGATGTAATGTGCAGTTTGGGACGTGACATTTTAAAATGGAAACTGTGCTCTCCAGATGAGAGCGATCTGGGCCTTGTGGAGCTGGACGGGGGTGTTGTACTTGAAGCCTTATTTAACGGCTTGGATAAACAGCCCTCTGTTTCATTGCTGAACAGGCGCCCATCTACTCCTTGTGCTTTCTTTCAATAATTGCACCGGCTTTTTCAGCCCATTCCCGACGTAAAGTATCATATACAGGAATAACAAACCAGGGGTCCACTGTGTGGTTCAGAGCACAGTGCGCTTTTATACTACCAGGCTGCTGGCTGCAGACTGAGGTGCCTGCAGTTTGGATATGTCGGTGAATAGTTGTCAAGCCCAATTGCATAAAATCCCGTTTCAAAAGCTTTCCTGCTTCACCTTCTCATATTTTGAAATGCTCTCCAGATTTGAATCGCCACGGTTTCCATCCTACTGAGCTTCTCGTATATCAAAAGGTATTTTTAAAACTGAAATATTGTATTTTGGGAAGTTTCCATACACGCAGGGAGAAAAAAAGAGCAGCAGAGCCAGAGGAAGGATTCTTTTACTTTTAGGGGAGAAATGTAATGTTTCTGTAAAATAAATAAATATATATATATTTCTATATATATATATAGTTCTTTCAACAAAATATTTAATGTTTTTTATTATCTCAGAATAATTGAGGAAGAACATTCAGTGAAAATTTGATAGAATAGGACTGAAAAAAGCTTATCTGTATTGGAGCCCTGACAGCTTCTTTGTGCCAGCCACTCCAGTTTCAGCATTTATGAGAAGCCACGGAAACAAAAGAAAACATGCCATTAATCTAGAAGTTATCATCTACAATATGACACCCCATTCTCTACGTCTACATTTTAAAGATCAATAACTCTAATCATAACTCTTTCTGCAGCAACAATATCACATTTGCCGTAGCGTATCTGTAAAAGTCTTTGCTTCCTCTGCTTCCCGTCGATTGAATGAAAACTCTTTGATCTGCTCCAAAGGCACAATACAATGAAGGCTTTCCACATTCATTCATAATTTTAGTTTTAGGCTCCCGGTGCAGGCAGGCACTGAAATCAAGACCTTTCAGACTTTTACACCCAGGCCGATCAACATTTTCAAAAGCAGTTTCCCTTTCTGATGAATTTATCATTGAACGTATTATTGTTGTAATGGGATAAAAGCCAAAAGTTGAGTTAATAACTAGGCCTAATTATTTCGATAATTATTTCAGTTTTGCTTATAGGTGAAATATTTGTGGGTTTTAGGCAAACTCATATCCATAATATTAAACCTAATGGGCCGTATGTTTTTTTTTCTTTTCTTTTTTTTTTGTGAAGGCGTGTAACGTGAGTCGTCGTTGCCCTGACCCCCTCCCCGGTCACATGTGGAACCTCCTCTCTGTCTCGCTCTGTGCAGATCCGGATGCGCTAGGACCGCGGGGACCAGGGCGCAGACGAAGACGGAATGGGCGCACTTGGGGTAGTAACCAAGTGATTTTTGAGTGTGACAGAGGCAAGCAAGCAAAACCGCTAGATTCTGGGAATTACACCGCAGCTCCGAGCTCACTTCTAAACGAACTAAAAGTTGCTGTTTTTTGTTTGTTTCTTTTTTCCAACAAGTTCAAACTGAATTCAAGTTGCGCATGAGAGTAAGCAACGGTGAGCTTAGGGATTGGAGGAAAACACTGAGGGAAACTTTCAAGAGATGCGAGCAAGTGAAAAAGAGAATTAATTTTTGTTCATATAAACGACAGCGTGGCTGTGGATGTGACTGCTCAGCCGTCAATCTCACCAACCCCTGGATTAAGTTCGCAGAAGGCGAGATAACGGTAATCTGGACACTCCCACTTCTCTAAAGGTAATTAACACAGCCATCAACTTTTTAGAGACATATTGGATCGCTTTTTTTCTAACTGTTGTGGACGTTTGGAGGGTGACACATCTCTTGGATTTATTAAAAGCGTTTGGACCAGAGGGAGTTGTGCGCCCGGGCTGCCATGACATAACGGGACACTTGGGGAAAAAATCAACGGCGCTGAATATTTCTGGAATGACCGGATGACGAGTGTCCATTGTTGAGCGGATCCTTTAACCTTGCCATTCATTCAAGGCCTGAAAGCTGATTTTATTATTGTTGTTGTTATTACAACTTTCTTCTCGCCCACATTACACCCACTGAAAGCTCCATGCTGCAGATATGGGATGATTGGAGGCTGGGGTGCAGCTGAGGTGAGATCCAGCCGAAGGACAATGTTTGCGCCCGGCGTTGGCATCCCTCTGCTGCCGGGGCGTCTGGTACTGATGCTGCTCCTGTTGCCGAGGCTCTACCAGGCTTGCCCGGGGCTGCTCGCCTCCACCAGTGGCTGCAGCTGCGCGGAAGAGCGCCCCAAACTGCACAGCGTCCAGGCTGTGGGGATCAGGGTCAGCTGCAGCAAGGGGGAGCTGACTGAACTTCCGGATCCCGGCTTGCTGCCCAACAGAACCGTCACTCTGTGAGTTGGAACACTTTGAGCATCACTGTAACATTCAAACTGACGAATTAACAGTGTATTATTATCATAAGGCTGGATTTTTGAAGGCTGGGCCTGACATACTGGTGTCACTGGTACAATTAGGCCTCATTTCTGTTCTCTGGTGTCACTCAGCTTTCATAATAGTATTTCTGAATGTCCCCTAAACATTTTGGAGGGGAAATATTATCCAATCTTTTTAAACAACTTGTTTCCATAGTTAAATTAAGTTGAAGTCACAGGATGTCCATGTTATAGGATTAGGGAAGTCACCTTTAGTTGTTCATTCTTAAAAAGTACTCCCAATGTGATTATCATCTAAGGCTTAAGTATTCTGGGAGCCACACACCGATGACCCCTTGACCTTAGTTTTACCTACATTAATGGCTTTCTGAGTTAATAAGACTTGTCAGGTTAGGCGCTTACATCTTGATTTACTTTAACTGCTGGGCTGAACGCTGCCATGCTGCAAACCATTAAAACAAGCGTTGAGAGGGCATAGGGCTGACTGTAGCCATCATCTGGCCCTGCCTCTCTGACACAACTCTGTCGCTTTAAATTAGACTCAGCTAGACGCCCTGTCTTCAGCTCGCTCCTTCTTCTTCCACCGCCGCCGCCGCTCGTGCACATGGCCCAGCTGACTTGGCCTCGCAGAACTAGAATAAACAGAAACAAATTATAAGTATTTTATGTCTGAGTCTTTGCTTTACTGGTGGGCGGCTCCTTAAATGCCGCAACACCCTGCCTCACTATCTCCTTCCGTTGAAAAGGGAGGAAGAAAAAAAACATCTGGCGAGAGCTGGACAGCACTAATCCTGACCCAGAATAGTTGCATATTTGTAATTATAAAGCAGTTATTTGTGTGGTCTGTTTTGGACCAAACTTGAAAGCACTACCATCACTGGCCAAAGTACACTATTGCCCATGACTGATGGCCTACCGATCTATTAGTGACACATTTCTTTGGACAGTAACACACCACTTTCTTCACAGCTGCTCAGTCTTTTGAAGACATTGCTCATTCCCACAGTGTGTTAGTGTCTCTGTACTCTGACCCAGCGGGAGAAATGCTAAGTGCACATCGTCACAGGGGGAAAAACATGTTCAACTGCCCCACTGGAGAAAGCATATGAGGTAAAGTGAGGGGATTTATGCCCAGGAGAGCTAAAGCCAGCCAGCAGTCCATTTATAGGGCTTTATGTTTCTTGCTTATTAAAGGCAGGATAAACATCTGGGGAACACATTGCTGAAAAGCTGGAGGAGGTGAAATGGCTCGGGTGGCAGTGGTTGAGGTGACTTAAGATAATCTCCTATACCCACACCTAACTTTGGTTAAGATGTTTTGTGCATGCGCTTTGCATTCTGTGACACTTTTTTGATTAAGCTCTCTGCCAGGTGAAAACAATTCCGCTTGCAATCCACCATTTTCTCTATATCCCGGGAACGACGGTGTCTAGAAAGTTTGTTTTCCTGAGGATTCGGTGAGTCTTTTCAAGCGCCTGCGTTCCCACTATTGCTCGTGACATTAGCTCCAGATGTGGAATGCGAGAAGTTGTGTGGGTATTCGTGTTATTCCTGACATTCCACAGACGCTCTGAAACTGCAGACAGTATCCCAGGTGCGGCATAGGAGCTTTTTCCATGCCCTACATCACTTTTCCTCCTCTCCAGAATCGGCGGGCTTGAGAGCCAGGCCCTGCTGCCCTCTCTCTGGGGCAGCCTGGAGGAATGCTCTCCTCCATGCTGAGCAGGCAAAGGCTGGAGGACACCAGGCCTTGGGCTTCCGGGGCTGGCTGCTACGTGTAATTCACAACAGCTGGCCCCTGTGAACATTCCAGCTGAGGCCCCTGAGCCTCATGGGAAAACCCGACGGCGATTTGTTTATTAAAACTATTAGCTGGCTGTTTGTTGCTCCTGCCATCCATAAAGGAGCAGCAAACAGTCCACCCCCCTGACCCCCCCAATATTATCACCTCCTCCTATGGCTCGTCAGTATCTCTGTTTGGAGTTTGTTTACACTGCAGTGTGTGTCACGTTTACACATCGCCGTTTCTTTAAACTTATGCTTATCAGTAGTTTAATGGTGTATAAATTTATTCTCAGCCTTCTCCATCGAGCTCCAGTCGTTTGTCCCACTTTCATTCGTTTCTCTTTATCTCCATCCCCCCTCCCCCCGCTCTCTATCATGAGTTCATCCACATGCAGTAACTCTCAACCTAAATATTTAGTCGTCTTGGTAGGAAACTGCCATGTCCAAACTTCTTCCAGATGTGAGCTTGAGCAGGCTTGTGTTTAGGCCTAATTATGCACGGCTGCAGAGGAGGTGGATCGCTGAGCGAGGAAGAGGAGTGGAAAGGGAAGAGAGGGTAAAACAGATAAGGGTGTGAAAGTGAAAAGTTCTGTTGAGGAGAAAGTGGGAAAAGACGGTGTAGGTTAAAAAGAGGCCGGAGCGAGGGAAGAAGGTCGAATACGAGGAGTAGAAGAAGTGGGACGAGGAAATCAAAGGGGAAAGAAAGAAAGCTGAGCAAGAAAAATGATGGAGAGAGGAGAAGTTTGGCAGGCAGTTCAGAGGGATGTGCCCCTGGAGACTGAAAACTCCCCATCCCCTGACTAACAGATCTTTAGCTCCAAGTTGAGACACAAGAGGAGGAGGCAGGGCTCCTAAATGCATCAACATAGCTTCACTTTTAATACATTACTTCGTGTCTCTAATATTTTGGATGTTACATTTGTCTTTGCCTGTTAGCGGAATTATGCAAAACTACAATTTTGGGTAACACCACTGCCGCTGAAGCAGCTGGTTGGAGCTGGAGTTAATTTTTAAACAATATGCCCAATATTCATAAGATCTATGATAAATCCATATGATATCAATTTTTTTGGTTTGTGTTTTAAGTTTGCTAAAATTTCACAGGCTCCGTTGTTTCCGATCTTCATCAGAACTGGACCAGATCATCTTCATACCAAGATATTATATGGATTTCTCATTTTCAAAAGCTTTTATTCATCATGGCAATGAAGCTGTTGAAAAGGAAGTTAGGTCATATCTTGGCAACGCGTTCAAGGACATACATGGACGCGGGACTTTGTTTTGACGAAGTGCAAACAGTCTTTCTTCATTTGCTGCAAAATCGAATAACTTTTGGTTACTTAAAAGAAATAATTCTCGTCTGTGATAATGCCAAGGGAGGTTCAAATCTGAGACATTTTCTAATGCAACTGGCATATTGTTTTTTTTATCAAGAGCAGATTGGATGTTTCTGTCATAATAATTCAGCTGGATGAACTGAGAGAACTCATCTGTGTCAAAAAAGACTGCAGATCTCTACAGCTTAGACACTGAAGGCACCAGCTTCTCTACACAGTCTTCTCCATGCCCCAAGCTTAGGTTATTTAGTTGTGCTTCACACCTGGCCAGTCAGAATGGTACAGGCCTTACTAGTACTGGTAAAAGTCAGAAAAGCTGTTTGGAAAATGGATTTAAAGGTGATGCATAAAAGTGAGGAGTGGAATACATTAGGGTGGCGCTAGACCCAGTGAGAGTGTTAATGCCAGGTCTGAACCTATTCAAGTACCAGTCATCAGTCATTATTGGACATGTTTGAATTAATAGGGCAGGACTGAGTCATTCAAACATCTGCTGGGGATGCCACATTGAACAAGGTGACATTGTTCACATGTCTGTTCCAGCCTAACGACCCCGACAGTAATTCATAGAAAGACGTAGGGACAACATGGGCACCAATGTTGGTATATCCCCAGTTTTATGCATCCCAAATAGCCTAAAAGAAAATGAGTGAATTGGCAGGAGAAAGGCTCAGTGACACAGGACGCTCCCAGTAAAGCTAAGAAGACTATACTGAGGCTATTGACAGAGGGAGGAACATCTGTACCTACTCTAAACGGCTTACATCTCTAACAGAAGCTGTCTCTTATGCCTCTATAGCAAAAGTTCATAGTTTCCATTCTCTCAACTGGTTTGGAGTGTAAACACACTTTTCTTACATACCTGTCAATACCAGGGACTAAACAGAACTGTTTCTGTCAGACTTCAGCCTGACAGCTATAGTATGTTTTTTAAGACTAATGTCGATATTTGATGATTTAAAAATCCAATATATCGGCCGATATTTTTTTTCTTTCAGACACCTGAAACGCAAAAAAACTTCCATTTGTTATGTGTAGGTATTTAGTGATTCTGCCTGACTCTGTTTTGTTTGTAGTTCCAAACACTTGTTGGCAAAAGGGATGTTGCAGAGTGCCCCCTGGTGGGCAAACTATGCAACTTCCTGGCTGAAGGGTGTTTCTGTTGTCTCTTCTTTACTTGTTTCATTTTCTGTCATTTGCTGTTATAAATGGCAATATCAATAGATCAGAAAATATTTAATAGTGGCCTAAAATTTTGGCCCGTTGATAAATTGGTCCAGCTGTAGAGTTCGAAATTCCAGTTAGCTAACTGTTTATGTATGCGATTGGAATAACAAATCTGGCATTTTTGTTAACCCCCCCTCCAAAAAAACCCATCCAGGTTGTTATTCCAATAATAATGTAATTTGATCTGAAAAGTATGGATGCCAACTGTTGCATAATGAGCCCATTAATCACAATGATTGATGGGCTCATTACTAACAAGTTATTATAATTTTAATGGAATATCCACATACGCATAATTTCATCAACCCCTGTGTCCCAAAGCCAAATGTTGTTTATTATGTTGAAAGTTTAGCTCTGCTGACTAAAGAAGCTGTAATCTTTCGGTATCGGCTATTTCAGTGTTTTCAGGATCTTCAGACTTTCTTCGTAAACTGATCACAGAATTCTTGTTGTATGAAGTGAAGGCTGTTTCAGAAGATTTCATACTGTAGGTTCTACTACTGCATTAGGGAACAGGACAAAAATGGCTTTAATAATAATGAAAATGTGGGAGGCTGTGAAGCACAACTTAGCAGAAGGAAGAGTTCATTCAATCTTTCATCTGAAAAAGGATGTTTCACAGACAACCAGCTGGCAGACATATGCAAATATGCCAGTTTGGGGTATCTGTGTTGAAGCAAGCAATATATATGTATCATTAGCTAACTGGTATACGTATCCTACAGATTCATGCTATAGCCCTGAAACACCCAAAGAAAAATGAGTGCAGCGTGGGGGCAGCTGTCTTTGTTTTAGCGTTTTAATGAATAACAGACAAATGAAGAGAACGTACAGTGGCAGCTCATGTGCAAATGTGCTGGTGCTTCATAACTTGTGGTTTGTACCCAAGTCAAAGCTGTGCTCCTCCTTTGGCGTATTTTCTTGTCATCATTGTCAGTGACTGATGGCTGTGGCTCAGTGGATGCCAGCCTGAGCGAGTGGGCTCAGATACTCAGAGTGAGGGTCAGCAGCATGCCCATCCTTGGCGTGATCGTCCCCCCTCCCTCCCCATCCAAGACAGCTGCAGTTGCTCTCTCTGCGTGCTTGAACTTGAGCCCAGTATGTCAGTGTGGCTAAATGGCAGTCAAGGGTTTCAGATGAAAGTATTTCAGCCACGGCAACAATATTTTTTATCAGTGAGGATCATGGAAGTGAATGTCTGCCCATTTACTTCCTTCAGACAGTATGTTTTTGCATGATTTTTGCATTAAAACCAGCATCACTTGAGATGCAAACTTTATGTTCACATATACAGAGATAAACTAGTTTTTGCTCTTTAGTGTCACATTTTTTTGTGTGACCTAGGTCACTTTGACATTATTTTTGTCCAGTGTCCTGCACAAACTTACGTTAGGTCATTCTTGCACAGCTAACAGACAACACATCAGCATAAAACAGTTGGCTCTCCCTTCCAACTTTTACCAGTTCAACTCTTAGCAAGAAAGCAGATAAAAGCTTGATTTTTGAGCTACTCCTACAACCACATTTTGTCTTCATCTCATGTAGATGGTGTGCTTGAGTGGCACTGCCAGCAAACACACCATCGACATGACCAACTCAGCTTATTCATTTGTTTTTTAAATTATTCATGAGAAAAAAAGAGAAAATGTCTAAAAGGTAGCTGTTTGATGCTGATCATGACTCTGTCATGTTGAGAAACACAGTACCCGATTACAGCTTTCTAAAGCTTAATGACTCAAAGAGATTATTAATTCAATTTATTCAGATTTACAGTTTGAATACTGAATTGGCTCCAAGTGTGTGCTGATTATTATTATTAAAAAAACATCCACTTGTAGTACAAAACACTGCTGTCTGTGTGTTCTTTGCACCATGTTTGTTTAACTAACTTACGTATAGTTTCTCTATCAAATGTCCTCATGAGCAGTCTCTTAGTTTGTTCACAGCTGCTAGCAAAATGTACGGCACACGCCCTGTTACACTGTTGTGGTTGCTCCTTCTCCATTTGAACCAGCATAATTATTAGAATTTTACAGGATTTATATATTAAAATTCTTTCTATAATATTACTAGTGTTAGCAGTGGCTGAACTAATCCTGCATAATCTACACCTACAAGAATATGCTACACCAGCATCTAAGCAGTCTGCCTCTAAAAAGGAGTGATGGAGAAGCCTTTTTGTTAACCCCACATTCATCTGGTTTGAGTCTTTTCATTTTTGGCTCTGTTTATCTGCCCATCATGAAGCCCGATATCATTTGCTACATCTGCTACGCCCTCTGAGTGTCTATTTTTTCAAAGCCAGCTCACCTCAGTAGTATAATTGGCTGCCTACAGTATTAATCTGTGTGCCTTTAATCGCTGTGCTATCTTCTGAGTCACATCATCAGCCTCTCACTTGTGGCAAATGGGAGGCTGGATACCCAAGGGCCAGCAGATGTGTCGGTGGTTTATGATTGCTCTGTGAGTCAGTGTTTGTCAGATAGGAGCGTGACTACGAGACATCCCGAATGACATCTTATCATCAGGGAAAGTTCACGGAGAGAGAGAGAGAGAGGGAAAGAGAGAGCGTGCTGGCTGGGCATTCCTGAAGAGTTTATTTATGTGGGGAAAGGTGTTGAGACGAGGGGGAGCAGACTCCCCTCCACACATGTTAGGTGTGGCCGTGGTCAGCAATAAATCAAAAAAGCAAACAACGGCCTGACACTGGATACTCCGAGTTTTCTACTGCAGCTGCAGCACCTGCCAGTGCCACACAAGCCTTGTATTTTATTAAGTCCTTGCAGTTCAAGGTAACATAAGCAGAGAGGGAGTCTTCGCTGTCATACTGTGTGTACTGCAGCTGCCCGCCCGTTTGCTTGATGAATGTGCATTTCACTTATCACCTTGTTGTGTTTGTTGATTAAATGGCCCCGGTGTTCCAAAACTTGGCAAAAACAGCGGTGTGTTGTCATAGTAATCTCATACCCCCAAGTGGCTTTTTGTTATTTTAGTTTTTCCTTTCTCGCTGCTCTCTTCTTATCTTACTCCAAAAATGCCTGACTTTGGCTTTTCTTTGCCAGCGCTAACTTCCCGCTCCCTGTGTCTGACCACAGCGGCCCCCAAAGTTCCTGCTCCGGGTCGACAACACATGGGACGGAGATAATGGGTGTCTGTAGTGGGAATGCCTGTGGCTTGCGTGAGTGTATGTGTGTGTGTGCATGCATGTGTGTGTCTTTGAACTAATCTATGGCAATGCAGTGCAATCATCTTCTGAATTTCATATACTTTTATATTACTTAGAGTATACTAAGTAACTGTATCCATCAGTATGAATAATGTGCTTACACTTTCAGTTTTAGAGGGTGGGTTGACCAGGACAATTATACAGCAACTACAGAAAGTATCGAATGTGCAAGAACAGTAACGTGTCGAGCAAAGAGGCTGAACTTAGTGCTTCATGGCTTTGGACATGGCTAGTGCCATTTTATCACCAATCTGGATTTAAGCACAACAATTAAGAGCTAAAAGTCTGCATTAGTCTGTGTACTAACACTAAATGAACATATGGCAGAATTTAAAGTCAAGGAAAGCTTTTGGGTTTCCTTTTGTCAGTCATGTCAGTGTGCTTGAATGGAAACACATGCAGATAGGTTGCTCCTCTGAAAATGTTTTTAAATGCCACATTGTCACAAACAAATAAGCAGTTCAATCAGCAGCTTATCCACCGCTCTCTTACTGTGAATGAACTGCATATGGTAATCCTTCCTCTGGATAATTGTAGGGGTCTTTTATAAGCACCTGTTGTTGTGATTTGGTGCCATATAAATACAATGAAATTGAATTAAACTGAATTTCAAAGTTCATCAGGTTGGAGGCTCTCATTAGCTTGCAGCAGCTCTCCATAGCAGAGTAAAGACTGCTGTCGACAGATGTTGGAGTTCACCAGACTGTATGATGATAGATGACAGATTGTAAATTTATAAATTACATGGCAAGTATAGGTGTAAACCTTTGCCAATCTGTCCTAGAGTGATTGCAGTCGATCTGAGTTGTATGGCAATTGTTGGGAGACAGCTTGCCTTCCACTGGGCGACCTGTGCAATCGCCATGTGGTAGAAGTGGATCACCCAGAAGTTGAGGGTGTTGCACGCACAAACTATGATTACCGATGCAACCAGAGCTTATATTGTTCACTTGCACTCCCCTATCAGCAGCACAGGGATGGAAAACAAATAAATTGCTTTATATGTGGAAGGGGCTTTAGATGGAAAGATAAATACTGCAAGTAGTGGGAAATAACAACCCCAGCTTTGTCCCCGAGGTAACGTCATGTGACCACATTTTTTTTTCCTAAGAAACAAATTGTTAAATAAAAAAGAGATACTGATAGTGTGTTTTTGTATCTTTATCAACGGTACTCAAGTATATAAAACCAACCAGCAGCTCATCTTCATCGTTACTCAAAACCATTGTATTATTGAGTAAGCTGTTACACGGAGCCACAACAAACTAAACATCTGTTGCTTGGATTGTTTTATCCTTACACTGTCTATGAATACGATCTGGTTTAGAGCTACATTTAAAGTGACTGAACAAGTTGTGACATGAAGCAATAACCCTTGATTAAAATCTTCTTGATGGCTTAACCGCTGTTTAAAGATACAGTATGAATGTGTGTTCCTTCGGAAAGAATGGTGGTCTACCAGTTTTTATTACAGATGCCTTTTGATTATTTAATACACTGTGGTATCCTCTGGTGTTGAAACGTTGGTAAATCTGAATTGAGCCCTGACTGTCATTCGAGAAAGCATTACTGCTGCACAGAAATGAAAAAAGAAAAACAACCTTCTCACAGATTCCTCTAAAGGCACTCAGTATCTGGGACAAAAAGATTTTAGCCAAGCCTTTGTAAACGCGGCCTGATTTCCCAGCAGTCTTTGCTGGGAATCAGAAAACAGAGGCTGGTTATGAAACAGAACAATGAGACAATGTTAACAGGCATACACCACATTCCACTCACTGTCTCAAATGGCTAAATTCACTAAATTGCCTCATTAAAAGTGTAAAAACACTTTAGACAGTGATTAAACTGACTATTGTGTTCCTGCACTCCAGCCATAAACTTTCCAGTTTGGTTTGTCTTGACGAGTCTTTGACTATAAATATTGCACTAATTTATTGCAGCCTCACAGTAAGGCGGTTTTATTTTAGCTTGTGTTCCCTGATTGTTAATATTTGTGGCAGCTACTTGTTTATGTCTTTGGAGTTCACTGGTTTCTCAGCTTTAATAAATTGTATATTGAAGCGCTCTTGGTAGACAGTTCCTGATAGCAGAACTCGATGAATTGTCTAATAAGACCAACTTGAAGTGGAGACCTTCCTCTCCAAATCGTGTATTGTGTGTGTGTGTGTGTGTGTGTGTGTGTGTGTGTGTGTGTGTGTGTGTGTGTGTCAGCCTGTGCGCACACATATGGGAAGGGCGTGCATGGCCACATCTCTCAAAATAGGCTCCAGTCCTCCCCTCTCTAATTAGAGACATTTAAAAAACCCAGATTTTAATTTTAGACTAGTAGTTTTTGGACCACTTATGCGCGCGCACACACACATACCCATCGAGTTAAACATACACACTTTCCATATAAATAAATCTTATAGGTCACACACTAGTACATATAAATCTGCGCGCACGCACATAGACACACACACACACACACCACAAACCACAAAGCCTAACTGCTTGGCCCTGCATGTTAACCCAAGCACAATGCAGTACACTCTATAATAAGCGGTTCAGCATATCAGATGCAGGAGCACACTCCCCACGCTAGGCCTTGAGGGACATAAATATGATAACAAAACTGAGTAATGCAAGAAAATTATTGGCATAAATCATTAAATTCATCTATTTTGTCATATACATGAATGACAGGAATCTGTACCACTCCTTCATGTGGCTGCTCTCACCCTCTTCTCCCTGTTTGATGACTAAATTACTCAATGTGGGTCTGCAAAATGATTTCATAAAAAATATTTTTCATGCAATTACATGCAAGTGCCTTTCCATGACAGGCGGTAAATGGGGCTTGTAGCTTGGCAGCGTTCCCTGGTGGCTGCTGCGAGCCCACTGGTGGGTCAGGCACAATGGGCACATTCACATCTTGACATGCATTTGCTGTTTAAGTGCCTGTTGGGCTCAGGGGCATTTAGTCTTTCTGTTATATCTGGTGCCGCGACTTGCCTAGGACAGGCTCAGGGTGCAAGGGGCTCCCAGGACTGCTGGCTTAGGTGACTCTCTGTCTGAAAGGGTTAAGCTATTAGGAATAACCCATGTGCTGAATAGTCGGTGCGATCTGGAAGCCTCTTTTAAAGCACTTATTGTAACAAGGATGACACAACTGGCCTCCCACTCTGAGAGATCTCTCTGCTCTTATTCCTCCTCCCTCCACTTTCCTCCTCTGCTTTCTACAAAATGTGTCTGTTAGTAAGGAAGAGACTTAGAGGAGAGAGCTGGACTGCAATGGATTGCTGTAAAAAAAAAATACACAATTTTAGAGTAAGCAGGCTGTATTTCAAAAATACAGTAAAAAAAATGTAAAAAGAATTACAGTATGGTCACTTTAAATTTTACAATAAAGTGCTGCCAACCCTGCTGCCAGTATTTTACTGTAAAATTTACAGGATTTTTCTTAAAGTTAGAGTTCTGATGCAGGCTGTGAACCATAACCACACATACTGTCAGCAGTCCTACAAATGAAAATGTGAATATTTTCACAGCATAGAATAAATAATTCCCTCAGAAAAAAATAATGCAGTTCACACATACTGATGCATTTCAATATCCCCTGAATTAACATTTACATCTCCTTAAACTGACACTAAACAAATAATCTACATTTACTTTAATACTTAATACTTATATAATTCCTCGCTGTTAACACACCTCACGAAATGTCATTACCCACAATTCTCAGCTGCTAATGAATGTCTTCACAGCTTATGTGTATATGTACAGGTGTATAAATGCTTATTATTGTCTGTCACTGCAGGTTTATTTTTTTAAAAAATCAATTCAAATAATTAATAATGACTGCTGTTTTTAATTGTATTGCCTACATTGTGTTCCACTTAAACAAACATCAGCAGTACTTCATGGCAATTCATTCATTTAGCAAATAGCTTTTTTATAGACGCACTCTTGCATTCTGCATGCAAGACTGGAAGATTAATTGCTGCTGTTAGTAAAAGTTTTCCAGATTGGCTTTCTCACATATCACAGCGCTGAATGTATAAATGGCAGCCCGCTTTAATTACGGCTCTAAGTTTGTCCAGACAGGAATCTCAGCTTAGCAAGTTGTGTATGTTTTTCTGTGGGTGTAAAAGTATCACAGTCATCACAGTCTGTCACTGAAACATTTTCTAAAAGTTTACAGCTCATCTCTTATGACACATCCGATGATGTTATCCTTTCTCGCTGGCGTGCCCGCAGCTGAAGGGATCATTTTGATTCTCCTGGTTTGGGAGCTTAAATTGCAGTGTAATCCACTGCATGCTTCCATCATTTTTTTAAACCACTTATTTGGTTCAGGGTTGTGAGGGTGCTGGAGCATATCCCAGCTGACAGCGGGCGAGAGGTGGGGTACAACTTCCACAAGTTGCCAGCCCGTCATAGTAGCAGTGTAATGTAGATGGGTAATGGCGTCTGATTCATTAGAGCCCGTGTTTGGATGGAGTAAGTGGGATTGGGAAGCTAAATTAGGTAATGCACTTTCTAATCCATCTTTTGGTGTAACCGCAGTATTTTGTTGATCCACCCCGTCTGTCTGCATTACTCTGAGGGATATGTGTGTGATGTATATATGAAGAGAAGTGCTGCCATGTCCACTTAGTTCTCCTCTGTGAATGGCACATATTCTTGAAATGCACCTTTGGCTAGAAAAAGCTGCTCAAATGGAAAGCTAAAGGGGAAAATGCAGTAAAATAAATCAGCACTGGTTTTGCAGCTCAGCTATAAGACACAAATGAAAGAGCTCACACAAAGCTGGCCTCTTGTAATCTAAAAGTGGGTAATTGCACCACTTTCAGCAGAGTTCAGCTCCCTCACGGTTAAATTCTTATTAAATTTTATTTATGTGAAACAAACCAGCATGTGCATTATCAAATCGGCTAATTAAACCAGACTTAATTCAGTAATGATGCTCTGAGACTCTCATTTACAGTTAGTCTCATTATCTGGCTCCCATTGGTCTCTGAATTACGACCGGAGTTTTGCCACGTTACCAATCTCTTTCAAGGGTTCTTGTCTCTCACCCCGCGTGTGGTCCTCGAGCGTAAGAGACCAATCCAAAGTTAATTGATGTTTACACAGTGGTGCTTTGGGTTGTTTTTACTCTTTATTACGCTGAACCTGAACACCTCCGTCTCTTTTGGCCTCGGAGTGCTAGATCGATCGCATCTTTCAAGCGCTCCCGTTGTTTCATCATTGGTGAGACTGCTGCAGCTTCAGGTGTTGTAAAGACTGGATCTGCTGAAGAAGAATGAATCTGTAGTCAGTATGAAAGAAAACCATACTATTATTCACAGAACGTGAAGTGTACTACATACATAATGAGCTCTAGGAGCTTAGCCTGGAGATGAATTCTTATTAAATATAAATCCTTGCTTAAGACTCTTTTTCTGCTTGTGGTTTGCTGTAGAAGCCTGCAGCTACACAGAGCTCACTGTCTGAGTCCAGCATGCCTAAATATTTAGGAGCCAATTGAAATCGGGGCTTTTTACTTAAGTACTGCTCATTTATGTTCAGGACTACATGCCAAACCAGGCTAGAGCATTTCCTGTGTATCCTTCCCCACCCAAAAAAATAAAGAAAAAGTTTAAAGTGCATTTGGCAAAGAAGCAGGATGAGAGGATGAAGGTGGGATGATACTGACACCAAAAAGCAAACAGGACATCCTGTTGTGTTTGAGTTTACAGCATTCTTGCTGTGGTTAGGACAGATAATAGAGGGATGTATCTTTTTTTTATCGCCTGTGTTCAACCAAACGACGGCCCAAAATCAGCTTTAGAAAGTATACAGAATACAGAAGACAAAGGTGCGTAAGCACCCGCACAGATCAGGCCTTATCCTCCAGGCTCAGGGCAGCGTGTTACCAATGAGACAGCTATGTAGTTAAGAGTTGGGGGGTGGGGAGTGGAAGTAAATCAAATACGATTTGTGACGTGCTGTCATTGCTCCCGTGTGGCCCTCAAAGGCTTTGTGGGTTTAGTAAGCAAATTGAGCAAACCAACAAAGTGAGTGGCATGATGCAGGGAGGAGCTGCTGTGGTCTGCTAGACAAGATGCTTTGTATAGTTCTACTTTTTTTACACACCATCATGCAGCATAAGAAGCCTGATCTAACACGGAGCTGTGGCAATGGAAGCTAAAAAGTCAAGTGTGATTCGATGCGTAAATTTACACATTTTTTGCCACTGAACTTCTGGAGAGAAGGTTTTTGCAGGTAGGGGATTTTTTGTTTTTGCATGATGTCAAAGATTTAAATAATACATAATTTGGCATTTTTAAAGATGTAATGTTTACAGAAATTTACTTGAGAATCGAGCTCACTTATTAAAAGGTTTTTTTTCTTAAGAATATTAGTTTACTTGATCTCTTTGGGGATAAGTTTGTGAAAAACCAAGAATACATCCATATGTGTTTTTATGTTTTATATTAAAGAAAACCGTGACGTCAAGTTGTTGCTATACATGTGGTGTTTAACCCTTCTGCTGAGTGAGAACTGCTAGAAGAGAAGCTGGTAACTCTGTTTGACCTGGTGCTTTTCATATGACCTCTTTCTTTTTGATCCTAATGTAAATGAATTATGCGAAATGGTTAAACAAGATCCCTGGGGCCTGACATGTGGCCCTGCTTTCCCTCTCTTTCTCTTTTTCCTTTGGTTGCATGAATTAGATGGATTCAATTAGCCCATCTAATTTAGGCCTCTGTGCTCTGAAAGGGTTAAGTGAATGAAAGATACCATACCGTAGTCTGGACTGAGTTAGCGCACTGACGTGCCATGCGAATAGGTCTTGAAAACAGAAGAAGATTAAATCAATCTGCCATCTGATCTGTCACTTACAGACAGATCTGGCAGAAATGTGCAGTTAAGCCTCAGTAGCAATACTGTGTGCTGAGCAGACATTAGGCCTCCTAGTAGAAGCTGCTTATCTTCTTTGTTTGTAAAGCTCTGTTAACCTACAGTGATGAAGCGATGGACCCTCGTTTGCCTCAGCTGTCACCTGTGTCCGGACCCTGCTCCATCTGTCTGATGACTTTCCAGGAAGTGCTCTCTCTGCAACCCCTGACCTCTCAAACCGGGTTCTGAATAAACAGCTAATTGGCTGGGTTTCCTGTTTAGCCTGATGGGAGCGCTGACTATTTCTGTCTGTTTACAGAGTTCTGCTTCTCTCTCTTTCTCAGAGTTGTACTCTTTGTATTGTTTATAAAAGAACAATGCCCTCCACTACAACTGTGCTCCAAACATCAGGCTTTAGGGATTATACAGCAGTGTCTAGGCCACACAACTCCCCTGCGTTCCTGGAAATCTGCGCCTTTTGTTGCTTATGGGAGGAATTCGGTTAGCTCATTTTGTGTGCGCTGTTTATTTGCGAAAGTCAGCTTTCAAGTTTTAGCGAGATAATTGAAATACCGTGTGTGGAATGTGTGCTGGGTTTAGACCTGAATGCAACACACAAATAAATAAATCTGTGCAGGTTTGGAGAATGCATATTAACTCAGTGTGTGATTATATGAAAGGAGGTGTTTTGTTCCTGTAGGCTTGCAGCGATGTGCACATGTGGGCCTTCGGAGCACACCAGAAACAAATGTGCATTATTCCCTGACTAATAGTTTTCTGCTTAATAAGCAAAGTCCAAAAGGAACTATCTGTATCTCAGCTGTCTGTGTTGAATTAAATGGCTTGTTTCTTTGCCAGATGTGACTTTCTCCTCTCCTATCTGCACTGAATTATTCAGGCAGTTCCGGATCTTCTGTAACTTTCATCCTGGGCCTGCATCCATTTATAGGAGAGATTTTGTGCCCAAAAGTCGAGCAAGAGACCTCAAGGCCCAGGAGTCACGGGTTCAAATCCAGGCTACACCACAAGAGGATTGCTCTCGTCTAACATCCTCTCTCTGCCTTAATAATAATGATTTATTTTGAGGAGTTCAGTGGGAATTTGTGAACATGACATGTTTGTATTTTTTCCAAATCTTGGAAAGGGTTGGGGGGGGGGGGGAGCTCAGATTTGGGATGACGTCAAAAATGGTGGGAGAGGCTTTACTTTCAGTATTCCAGTCGTTATCATTTTTAGTGTCTTGATTGCAGCACAGCTTGAAAATGTGTTTTCTTTGCTTTTGAAATTTTGCTGATAATTGTCGCAAGATATTGGCTGAAGAGTCCACGATGTAGCTGTAGCAAAAGATGATTTACTCCCTACGTTTCCATTTTGCAATGCTGGCTTTCGACACTTTTAACTGTTACAGGAGGGAAGAAGTGAGTCGGGCCAGCTCATGCTTGTATACTGAGATTGGACGATTAAATCCGGTCATTAAGCGGGCTGGAAGGCGCGGAGCTGAAGGCAGTGTTTTTATTGATGTGGCAGGAAACGGGGGGCTGTGCACTGCTGCTGTAAATCTAACGGACGCTTCACAGTGAGCTCCCTCTCTTAAAGCCGCACACACACAACTTCACTCTCTCAATTAAGAACACACTTAATGTCACAAACAGCCCATTAAAAGCTGTGTGGCAGGGGCAATAATGACGTGAGACTAAAGGGTGTGTTAATGATGGCAGCCTGTCTCCAGGGCAGGGTCCTGGCTGTACCCTGAGCCCACGCTGAGAAGGATATAGACAGGTGTCTGAATCCGAGTGATTATGGTTGTGTATTTTCTTGTTTAAGTTTAGTTTCTATTGTTTGAAAGTGTTATGATTTCATTAGTTTCAGTGTTTATTGTCGTCTTTTTAATTATAGTTGTTATACGGAGGGCATATATCAGAGGCAGTATTCAGGAAAATCAGTACAGGTAGTCCATTAAAGCCTCATTAGCTGTAATACATTTTTTACTAACAGATACTTAAACAAACAATATGTTCTCTAGATTTCTCTAATTTTAGTTAGTCTTAATTTTATTTTCAAAATTCTACTTTTTAGTTAATTTTTAGTTAACTATAACAACCTTGGTTAGCCGGGATAGGACACCCCCCCCCCCCCCCCCCCCCCGGCGATCCTGATAAGGATAAGCAGAAGAGGATAGATGGATAGATGGATGGTGTAGCTCCATCATAATTGTGATTATGGTGACAGTAATGTGCTGCGTATGGAGAATAAAGTGCTATCAATCTTGACCACTGGTGTTTTTGTGCACCAGTTCTCCACCCAGACCTCCTCTTGAACTTTTTGTGCACTATAAAAATGTCATTCTTCCTGAATTGGAAAAAATGGCGCTGTGACTGTAATTCAATACAGTAGCAGATTTGTTTCAACCCTTATCTGCTACAAAACTTTCATGGTGTTTTAAGTTAATAAATTCTCATGATGCGTTTCTCTTCCTTTCTCTGGCTAACACTCATTTATACAGGTTAGCTTTTCCTTAATCGCCTCTTTATTAATTGTCCTCTTTATTTTTGGACATAGTTTGCAACTATTTGCATGTATGTGTGTGATGAATGATCGTATGGTTGATTATGTGTCTGTATCTTCAGACATTATCTTTAATGTGTGGCTTTTATTCAAACTGTGAAGGACTCTGTGTTTTGACAAATGTCATACAAATAAAGTTGTTTTTATTAAAAAGTAACTATTTTGTTGTAGCTTTTTTTTCTCTATAAAGAAGACAATTAACTTGCTGCACTTTCCATGATCCATGCCTCAGACTAGAAATTTTCCCTATCATGCTTCTACTGTTGTGAATAAGCTAAGCCAACAGGCTTCTGCATGTAGTGTCCTATTTACTTAACTCTCACAAGTATATTGTCACTGAAACTAGGGGCAGAGTATAAGTCTATGCAACTTCTAAAGCAGCCTTGGCCTATTGCCTTATATTTTTGCATTTCCCTGTCAAACCGAGAGATCTCAGCCTCACTTCCACTCTGCCCTCTAGCATTTTGCTCTGTGCACTGATAAGAACTCCAAAGGCCAAGTGATTTGCCAGCGGGGAAAGAGCTAATTACCGTGGCATGTGCCGCCATTTGTTTGATATGGAAAGACATCCCTTTGATCTTAAAAAACAATAACTTATAAATGATTATCAAGATTGCAACCTCTGTCTTGATGCCCTTCTGTCTTATCATTTATTTGAAACATCTTTAGGTAATGCTAATGCTAATCTCTCATGTGACTGCAGCACTGAATGGACATTTTCTTTGGCTTTTTTCCTCCTCCTAATTTATGTTTCTATTCTATTTCTATTCCTCATGTTTTTTTTTCAACCTATTTTTAACAACCGTGTGATTTGATTTGTTTCCATTTTTTTTATTTACAGGATACTGAGCCACAACAAAATCCGAGTTCTGAGAAACGGATCCTTCCTTGGACTTTATGCCTTGGATAAATTGTGAGTATCCTTTTCTCATCGTCCTTTATTAAATACTGTGCTTCTGCGGGTGGTCTAATGTCATGTGTATTGTTTCCACTGGATTTATGTGTGAGCTGATTTCTGGCTTGTCTCTGGCCCGGGCCTTGTGGAGACATACAGACAAGGTATCAGAGAGATCTGAGCAGATCTGAGCAGCTATGGCCCATCTATCCGATCACGGGCTTCATTCCAGAAGGGAGGATGATACACTCAGACTGGCTATCACAGACTTATGTTGAAAACTTCACATAATTACACTTCACTCCTCCATTATCAGTAAAGCCCCACTCCACATGACAAGATAAGGGAGATCTCTGGCAGGAGCTGCATGTTGGCAGCTTTGCCTGTGGCTTGCAGACAGTCTGGCCCTCCTTAGCGGCATCGTAATCTCTCTATGAATGGGGTGTGAGACAAGTGAGAGATGAAATATTTTCTTACGAATTTGAGGCGATGCACAGCGCCACTGGTGACAAACGGGAAAGGAACTATAGTTGGAACTGCCAGTGGTGACACATGGCTATAATTGCACGGCCTGTAAGACGATCCACCACCTTGGTCCAGACCACGATATTACGAAAACAAATACAACCCTGTTTTCAAAAGAGCTGGGTTGCTTTGTGTATTGTAAATAAAAACAGACTGTAATCATTTCAAATAATTGAAATGACATATTCAATTGATAAAAGTACAAAGGCCAAACATATAATGTGTTTTTTGCTTTTTGGAAAAAATGTATATATTCATTTCAAACTTGTTGCCAGTAACATATTTGGAAAAACAAAAAGAAAGAAAAAGTTTGGCCATCGGTATGTTTACAGCTGTGCTGGCTTGAATCTTCTTTTAATCGTGTTTTATAAGCGTTTAGGAAACTGAGGAGGCCAACTGTTGTACATTAAGAAGCTAAATGTTTTCCCATACTTGCTTGACATGCAGGGCCTCCTTAGTTGTATGTTTCATTTCACAGTGTACCAAATGTTTCCAGAGGTTGACGGGCCTGGACTGCAGGCGGGCCAGTTAAAGCCCTGAGACTTGTCCTACACAGCCATGTTGTTGTAACACTCTCTGTCATATTTAGGTGGGAATATAAATTGATCAAAACCTGCATGCATCATTCAGAGCAAGTTATCCAGGCTGTGCACACTAATGCACAACAGCCATGCTTTCACACATGCTGGCTTTCCTTCTTCAAATTTCCAAATTTTGACTTTTCATACCACAGGGCAGAGTTTGAATGAGCTTGGGTCTACAGACGTTGACAGTGTTTCTGGTTCTTATACAAAAAATAAATCTTATAAATCATGTTGCCCAATGAATGAAATACAAACAGGATGGGTGTTAAATTAATTAGCACCTACACTCTACTATATGCCAATCTCCCTGAATACTCTGATATTCTCACACTGTCCTTGAATCTAGTGTACGTTTCACAACAGATTCATTTTGGGGTTTTTTTTACAGTGTGCTGTTTCACAGGGCATCCCAGTAAAGCTTTATGGCAACAACACATATGTTGCAGCTTCACTTCGCAAACTTGGATGCTGTAGTCTGGCAGACAGGCTTATATTGTTGGCGAGGGGGCTGGTGGGTATGTTGCAGAGATATTAGTTCCACATGGCACTTCGAGCTGCCACCCATGAAGCTAACGAGTTTCTCAAAAATGTTGAAAGAAAGAAAAATATGGTAATTTGTTGCAGTTGTTAGCTTGTTAGTACCTACCACTGAAGTTCAGAGCAGATGTGCCAGTCGAGAACAAAAGCTATATTTGCTCAAATTTATGTTTTTTTTTCTAAAGTCTGACACGAGAACACCATTGGTGAATAGTTTCAAGGCCAAGTTGTCAGTTCTCACCTCAGCAGTCTTGCACCGAGGACGCTGATAAAGCTGTTAACAGGAAGATCCTGAGGCTAATGCTACTTGGGCAGTAATGTATAGTAAATTAAAGCCTGATCTGTGGCTCAGAATGAGCTGATGTTGCATATTTTTGTTAGTGTGGAAAAGCCTTCCTGTAGCGCCATAGGGTCGGTGGGTTGGGTAATCTGAGCTCTCCCATGTACCTGGAGCAGTGATAAAAAACTAGCAGGAGGCAGCAGAGTGGAGGTTTAACTAAAAGAGGTTGGGAGAAAGACAAAAAACAGGCAGATAAACCCCTGGCTGTGCTCCACAGTGGGAGATGCAGGCGTCTGGCTGAGCACGAAATGTAAATCACACAGGCCTCATTTCACTCCTCCGCCTGCACCTCTGCTGGCTTGCTGACACACAGTGGTGGAGGTCCACTCACTCACTCTGACATCTTCAACCTTTAATTGAGCCTCGGGCAGCTTATAATCACATCTGAGCTCATGGGAAATTTGCTGTCTGTTGTGAAAAATGCCACACTGATGGAAGGGTTTGCAGGGATGAATTCAGATATGAGCTTAGAGTGTGAGTTTTGTCTGCGCTTGTGAGATTTTGGTTTTGTTTTGTCTCCTCGGTCCACCACGGCTCTTCGGGTCTTCTCATTGTTTCCAGTATGGCGTCAACATGTGCTTGTCATTTGGAGCAGTAGTGAGCAGTTACTCATATTATGTGACCAGCGGTGTAATCAAAGGCCAGCCCACTGGGACTGAGTAAACACACATCAGGGAATTACACTGCATCTCTTCCCCTACGTGACAAGGATAAACACAGTCTGCGCCCCCTAACTGCACGCACACACACACACACACACACACATTGGGACACATGTTGTTGTGAAACATACACACACAGGGACACACACACACACACATTCTCGTTTTGATATCTTAGTGAGGACATCAAATTGATAGTGCTTTCACTAGCCCAGAGGTTTTAGATATCACCCTGGATCAACACAGCTGAATCAAATAATTAGTTCATTACCAAGCTTGAGAACTGTTGAGGAGGACATGTTGAGGAGGTACTTTAGACATTTAAATCGGCTGTGTTGGATCAAGGACACATCTAAAACTTGCAGGACACCGGCCCTTAAGGCCCAGAGTTGGAAACCTCTGCCCTAGCCGCTTACCCTAACCCTAACTAATCAAAATGAATACCTAACCCTAAGCCATAGCCTAAACCTAACCATAATCTAATTGTAACCCTGACACTAAATCCACATTTTAAGTCTCAAAAAGTCTTCACAGCTGCTTTTGTCCTCATAAGTGACTGTTGGTCCCCACAAGTATAGTAACATTCCAATTTTTGGTCCCCACAAAGATGTCTAAACAGGTACACACACACTCGCGCACACACTCTCACTCTTGGCTCATCGCTGCTGTGACTTCAGTGTATACAGTAACCCTTGAGTGTGCTTCCTAGTATGGGCACCCTCTCTTCTGGCCCAGTCTAACAGGTCTCAGCAGACACACACTCACTTCCACACGCTCACAGCATACTTCTATTCAGAGCTGAATGCAGTCTGATCTGCTGTTATTAAACGGAGAATTCAGCTCCAGAGTAGAACACCCTCCTCCAGGCCTGGACAAGGCCGTGCAGCAATCTACACAGTTAGCCCTTTCATTGGGACAAACCTCCTCAAAGCCACTATTGCCTTCATAACCTGCCAAGCCACCCAAGTGCAGAGGAGCAATTTAGGATTGTTTGTTTTTTGCCCTCTTACTAGACTACTGTGTTTTTGTAGGTCTTTTAAACAGGCTTGCCATCCAATGGCTACATTTGGATCTTGGAATACTTCATTTCTTTCCAGCTCTTTGGATGAACACACTGGTTAAATCATGCCTCGCCTCTGTGGCGGTGGTTGCTATGCGCAAAATAAGTCACTTTCATACACACCGTCAGACCTCTGCTCGTGTACTTGCGCACCTTTTGAGTACCTCTACCGCTATGCACACCCTTTCTGATGGAAGTTTTCACTGGCAACCCCACTAATGAGCCGGGACCTTTATGAGTTGTGGACAGATCCCAGCAGCCTGTCCTGCACTGATTTGAGGCAATGTAATGAGAATAATGAGCAACGAGGGCCGAGGCAGTCTGGCTCCTTTCCAAATGGGCCCCACTGCACCATGGGACACAGGACAGGCAGGCAGGGCACAAGGGGCCCTCATTACTAAGGCTTGTTACCCTACAGCGAGAGAGGGAGCAGGGAGGGAGAGCAGAGGGCAACGATGATGATGGATGAGGGAGCAGCAGGGTGTTTGTAGTGGACAGGTCTGAAAGGCAGGAGTGAGGCTTGTGGTTAGGAGGCTCTAGGTGTTGGCAGCGTGACCGTTTTTGTCAACAAGAGAGGCTGAGATGATCTCTACAGTGGGAATCTTTTAAACACTGCACTTCTTTGGACTCATTGGAGTAAGCACATAAAACATCACATAAGACAACCAAACACTTCTTGTAGACTCAACTTAGTTTAAGTGTAGAAAATAAGGAGGTGCTTGAGATTTATGCTGATAATGCAACAAAATTAAGGGAAGCCTGAAATTAAACCTTGGGCTGGAACACTGTTTCTTAAAAATGTCTGCATGAGAAAACATGCACAGTTATAGTGTTATGATTATGTGCAGGCCTAGGCCAATTCATATATGTTTGGCTTGATAGTATCTGTTCCGCAAAAGCAGAGGCAGACCATTCATTCACTCTTTGCCTGAAATCTCTCCGAAACCAACCTTGAAATCGCCTCTGCCATTCTGAGCGGTAGGGGTTAGGACGGAGTCCAACTTAAACAACTTTACCATCTGACATGAGGGACGCGGAGCCAAGATGGCTAAAGATGGTATGGTGGTGAGAGAGAGGGAAAGGGTAGATGAAGAAGGGAGAGGGAGGGAGCGAGGGTGAGAAAGAAAGCACACTCCTGCAGTTTGTCTTGTATAAATCTGAGGCCGTTTTCCTTAGCAGGAGATTTCCACACAAGCTGAGCAAATTACCTTGATGAGTGGGAACAAAGAAGAGGTGTGCCACACTGTAACACTTAAAAACAGTGGCCAACGTGTAGGCATGGCGAGATGGCAAGGAGCCCCTCTGTCTAGACTGGCCTGACTAAAAGAAAGGCTCAGATTGTACCAGCCCACTCTGGAGAGCGCTAAGGACAGCTGCTGTGATTGCACAGGGGAGTCTTGTTTCCCCCTTCACAGAAAAATGAACATTTGTTTTGGTGCATTTTTCCCGCACATGCCACCGGGTGGCTCCCGGTTAGGCAACAGTCACCTAATGAGAGTGCATGACCCATTAAGGGGTGGAGTGGGTGAGGAAGGGGTTAAGCGTGGTGGAGAGTGGAAACACAAAGGGGGTGCTGCAGGAGTTGATAGACTCCAGATGTGTCTTTCAGATAAACTGGAGGAACGGGTGTGTTTGTATTGCAAGCTTAGCCCAGTCATGGCTCTGGGAGTTTATTGAAACAGCGAGTAAACCCCCTCATAAGCCCATTACCAAATCATATGCTTTATATGCCAGTAACTCACTCTCACACACTCTTTCGGCAAACTCGATATGGTTTCAAGGGCATTTTCCTCAGGAGGAACTTGAGCTTTCTCTAGACCTTCTTCCCCCCCCAGCTTCCTTTTCTGCTTTATTTTTGCATCTCCCTTCTCCGAGCCCACTCGGGCTCTTGCTGTTCCTCACCTTTTACACTCTCTGCATGCTGCAGTCCACCTACTGGCTGAAAATTCACTCGCGGACACGAGCCACTCTTTTCATTGACAACCTGAACAAAAGGCACTTGTCCCTGCTGATTTCTCAGCTGCAAATTGTTACAACTATATTTTTACTTAACTTTCTAATAAAGACTGAATGACCCAGATGAAATGAAAATAAAATGTTCTTAGCATTTTTTTTCACTGTATGTTCAAATCTATCTGATCTGATCTGACTTTTATTGTTTTTGATTATTTGCATTCTGGTAGGTCTCGTGAAAATCTGCCAAAAATGGGCACGGCACTCTTCTCTATGCCGCTCCTAAAGCCAGACCTGGAGTCAATCACGATCCGTGGTTTCAGAGTTTTCCTTGGCAGAATAATCTTCATCTCTTCTTGCTGCAGATTATAGGAACATATAACCAAGCTAGGAAATTTTACACTTCAAATAAAAGTGTGTTGCTATTTCTGCACATCCCACTAACAACAGTGCAGTTGGACCCACGGTTTATGTTATGGTCAGTCATGGGCAGAGCTGCGGGCCTCGTGTTTTTGAACCATAGTACGGTCCTGATGCTTGTTGTCCGAAATTGCAAGGAAATATTTTAAACATGTGTCCTGCAGCAGCGCTACTGACAGAAAATCATAGAAAATGTGTATTATGTGTGTAAGGTTTCTTGGCTGTGCTAGAATAAATGCTTTCCAGATGGCAAATAGCTGATCAGGTATATCCAATCTGAGAGGAACCAGAAAATAATTAAATAAATAATCTAGGGACGGGGCAGCAAAGCAGGAAATTAGTAGAAAAACAAGAGCTCAGCAGATCCTGGTTTCCTGTTTTAGGGGGAAAGCAAGAGCATGTTGGGGTCGGTAGTTACAGAGCCCCATTGTGAGCAAGTGTGTTGTGGAGTAGGGGGGTGGGGTGTACAGGGACCATACGCAGGGCCGTATTTTTCTTCTTATTACTGAATCCTTTAACCCACCTGCCCCTCCCGACAAAGGAAAACTACCTAGTTAAAAAAAAAGAGCGAGAGAGAGAAAGGAAACTGTAAAAATAAACGAGCAAAGGCCTCTGCTAGACCCGCCAACCAGACAGGAAATGACACGCGGCACAAAAATGGTCTCCGCTGACCTCTTTCAGGAACCAAGGTGGCAGTTAACACCCCCTCGCTTTTTTTCCATCATACCTTCAGACATGTTTGTTTCTGTCTTTTTTCCTTTATTGAGTCGTATACAGAGAAAACTGCAATTAAAGTATAGAAATCACGCCGCAACCCACTGACTTTCCATTAAAAAAAACTTTAAAAAAAAACTCCAGCAACAGGAAATTCTTAATTCCAGTCTGGTGATAATGAGTGGCCATTCCCCCGGCTTCCGTCATTTTCCCAGCTCCCTCCAGGGCTGGAGCCTAAACAATGTCAGCACTCCAGTTGCTGCTGCTGTGCTCCTGATAATGGAGCACTCCATGTCTGGAGCGCTTTACAGACCATGTCTTCATTATTACCCTCTCGCTGCCCTACAAGCACGTCGCTCCTCTCCAGTCTGCATGGGGCCCAGGCGCTCATCCCCTGTATCCAACAGAGCAATGACTCTTCAGAATGGCAGAGGACCAGTCCCATTGATCAGGAGGAGTTTTGGGGGGGGGGGCATTCTTAATGGCTGCCTCTGGTGTTAGGCCCAGCGGCGGCAGACAATGGCCCCTTTTGGATTTGGGAGCGAGCTTGAGTTTGTCACCGTCTAATCATACGCGCCACATGTAGCGTAGGGGATGAAGCACTGCACTCAGAAGGTTACAAAGCATAACTCAAAAAGAAAGGTCGTAGTGACTGTAACAATGTGTCGCCATCAATCAGCTCATCGAGCTTTTGGAAGAAATAGATGCTGCTCCTGAGGAGGATGTTGAAAAACTAAAATAATAGCTACAATTTAAACTTTAGACGTTAAAATTGTTGATATTTTCATGGTCTGCAAGCATGAGGCTTTGAAGCATTCATTGTCTCTGCTGTTATCCTCTTCCTTGGTGACAGCTGTTTTCATCAGTGTCGAGGTCACTGAGCTGTGAAGCTGCTGTAAGATGGGGCGCTGGCTACTCCAGAGGGCACGCACACAAGTCATCGCCTGAGTGTGAAGCCTGCTACTCTATTTTCAATCTACTGTACTGAAGGTTTTAAATAGCGCTGGAAACAAATCGGACACTGTGAGCCAGTGGTAAGAGGCGGCTCCAGACATTCAGCTGGGATTGTGCCGGCGAAGTGCTTGGACAGTGCTTCAGTTCCTGTTTTCCTTCACGTTTACCAGCCTGGTGATAAGAGAAGGGATCAGAGGCAGCGGTGTGTTAATAATCAGGTCAGAGCCTTGAGCCAGACAGGAAATGCACATTGGCTTGATGCAGTTGGGATAAGATTCCTCTTGAGAAACATGAAATCCACATTGGCACAGTCACTATATAGTTCTGGCTTCATTCATTCGCTTGAATGATACATTTTGCTCCTGTGTTTAAGATTTAAGACTTCCAAACCAGCAAATCAGAGAAAATAAAAGTACTGACTTGATAAAGGAGAACTAAATTATTTTCACAAGGGTCAATTTCATAACTTTCCCACATATAGCATCTGTGTTTGAATCGAAATTTAACTACCTATCAAAAACAGCACCCAAATATTTACATATCAGTGCACTGCAGCGACCGGCTCACCTTTAATAGCACATGTTGCAGGGACAGAAGGAAGTGGCCTCCTCCAAAAATCAACAAACGCTTCTTTGGTTTGGTTTGGTATCCAGGCACAAATTTGAACTCAGTCTAATGTCCTGTGAGAACAGCACGGCTAACATGTTTGTGTACTTGTGTAAGTCTATTTGGATTTATGTCATGTTTGTGTCATTCTAGTATCATCTGTTGATTTTTGATTTTTTTTAGGTGTTTTTTTCCACCAGACAATATAACAGAAGATAACACACCAGAAGAAATGAGTTAATTTAGTTGTTCTGTGCAGTACATTACATTTATTAAGAAGCTAATTAAAATTAGCCATTATATTTTTCTCGAGATCTTTAGTTTGCTGATCTGAGGAGATTTAAGCAGGAGATTTTTACAATATAAAGGGAAAGAAATAATGCACTGTCTTAATAATAAATGTGTTGTGTAGATCATATGAGCAGTGTTATAGTAAACATTACCTCCATCTGCAAGAAGGAGGTGACAAAAACAAGCATTTAAAGACAAGCCTTGAAACTGACACTTCTATCTAGCAACTGAATCCCAGCTTACAGCGACTCTGTGGCACTTTTGTGTTAGCATTTTAATCCAGCTGTAAGAGCACGTTTGGTAACACAGCAAAGTGTGTGGCTGTGCGCACGTGGAGCATGTGTGTGTCAAAGGGACAGACAGGGAGGGAGCGAGACAGATCTCAGGGAGAGGAAGTAGTGGGCAGTGCCGCGTCTTTCATCGCTGCACTAATGAGCCCCGTGACACACAGACTGGAAACAGCAGTATTGTTCTTCCCCTGCCTGGGTCAACAAATTCTATAAAGCTAATGTCCCCCAGAAACACATGTATATTCAGAGTGAGACGCAGTACCACAAAGATTGCTATTTTATATTGTGACAGACTCACAATATAGTCCGGAGACACACACAAACACACACACAGATACTGAAAAGTGTAGCTGTTCTCTGTCAAACACCCAGATTGCTCTTTGATTTGATTGGTGATATGCTTTTTTTTACTGCTTATTTAGAATCACAGAGGTGGAAATATCTCCGATTTTTAAAAAGCTGTGAAATTGTTGCAAATGTTCTGACTGACAAGCTGGCACAAACTCAAAGATCTGAACCGAGCAAACTTTAGCCTGTTGGTCTGGGGCCAGTTTTTTTTTTTTTTTGCTCCATCGTTTCAACCAGTCTCCTGTTTCGAATCTAAATATGAGTGATGGCTTAGAAGGACCAATAGCAAAACCCCCTGATCTTTTTGAGCATGTCTCAGCCACACCGCAGTGTAATTTCTTTGCTCGAAGCATTTTCTACAACAATTTTCCCGCCGTAGCTTACCCAGAAAAGTTCATCTCTTGGAAAGCAGACAAAACAGTGGTTAAGAGACGCCTGAGGTGATGTGAAGCAGCGTGGTTGACAACCGCCGTGGAAGATAATGTTTTGTGGAAAACAAAAAGGACCAAAAGGTCCTCTGAGGTCTAACATAACATCGAAGTCTTTGTTAAAAAGAGAAATCGAGAAAAACGCAGCTGCTGCACTGATGCTCCTGTAAGGAAATCTGACTCTGCGACTGCTCTGATGAGAGCAGAACTATTTCATGCTATAGGAACGTGGATAACATGTGCTGTTCATAACCATCCGTCTCCCGACCTCATTTAGCCTTGCTATTCTCACCTGGCCAAAAAAAAGGTTCAAAATCTAATCTACAGCAGCTGATGTAGATGGGAGTATCTAGCTAAAGTCTTTAAGACTGGAGTGTGGGTGTAGAAGTGGAACAGGGTGGAGAAGTGCAGCGGATAGTATGAAATTAAATCTTCAAAGAAAATTATTATTTATGGTTTGAATTGGGTAAAGCTTATTGCGGGAAGGACAGTTTTGGAAAAAAAAGAATAAATAAATAAATAAATAAATAACAGAACTTAGTGTTAATAGTTTCAGATTCCACAAGTGTTTTATGTGGTTGAATATCTCGCTAGTCTCAAGCCCAGGAGGCAGTTCGGATAATATTTCCTATTTGTTTGCACAAATATCCTGCTGTGGCTCGCTGGACGAGCCAGGTTTAGGATGTGTGTCCCTGCTCCCATTCATTTAAACCTAACAGCGTCTTCTTTCAATGGTAAATGGTGATACCATGCTTGTGACTATTACTACACAAAATCCCTTAAAATGCTGCTGTTATTTTTAAACTTTCTTCTCTGAAAGGGTTAATTAATCAAGCTAGAGCCTTACAACTTTGTGCCCCTTGAGGACTCATTTTATTACAATGACATACCGGGTTAGCTGCTTCCCTTGATCCAAGTTTATGCTAAGCTCAGTGAATTCGCTCCAGCTACATATTGATTACAAATATATGATTGCAGTACCAATCTAAACATTGCAACTCTCAGTGAGAATACAAAAATGAAAGTTTGCAGTCCTCTTGTTAATGTGTCAGTATAGTCCTTGCGTGCACCTAACATTTTCTCTTTCCCCCAGGGACCTCAAGCACAACTTAATCAGCACCATCATGCCTGGAGCCTTCCAAAGCCTCTCTGAGCTTCGGAAACTGTAAGTAGATATTAAGATGACCCACATTTCACTCGGGTTCACAACTCAATAAACGCAGAGAGTTTAATCCTAAGGTTTAGCATAAGATGGACGGAGGTTAGTTTGTTGCCCAGATTGGCAGTAGTCAGGAGAAAACCCACATATATATTTTTTTGGAAGCTCACAGATGTCATATGTCATATCAGGTTCATGGTGTTATTGTCACCATAAAAGCTTCCTTTCCTAAATGTTTCTGCAGAGGGGACACTGGGATGTCATCTGTGAGCCCCGCTTCAAACCTCAGGGCTCCTCACACGCAATTGAATGTGACAAGGCGGCTGTTTGAGGCCGCTTGCTGCTCACTCATTGTGTTTTTGGACACCGAGGTCTGGTTGCAGCGTGGGTCCAAAGAGGCTCCTCGGCGCAGCGCCGCATGACTCCCTTTCCCTCCTCCCCCTTCTTGTGTTTTCCCTGCAAGGTCTGGGGCTTCTCAAAACAAACAGATAGAGATAAACACATGCTCTGGACAGCTCTCTGCTGGGTAGTGTCAGAGGTACAACAGAGCAGATCCCTCTCTGACTGCAGATATACATCACACTCAGAGGTGGACAGCAGAACTGGGGCCCTGCTTTTACCCCAATGATGATAAACTCGTACTTGGGTCCCTTTGTGTCCTGATAAGGAGAAGTAGCCAGAACTGTTGGAACCCTTCTTTAACTTCCCAAATATTAAAATATATAATGTTCTGACTACAGTTGAATACAGCTACTTAATTTTTAAAGACATGAAAGGAGATCCTATACAAGTTATTGCATATGTTTCTTAGACAAATGACATTTCACATCAGTAAAGCAATGCGGCCACTGAAAGAGTCAAGACACCACAATCTGGTGCTGAGTGATTGAGAAAAGGCCTCTTAATTTGAAAATAACTGACCACATTCTTTTGTCTTTTACACTTTTAGTGACCTTTCCAACAACCGCATTGGCTGCCTGACTGCAGACATGTTCCAGGGGCTGACCAATCTTACTAAACTGTAAGAGGCAGATGAATTGATTCGATTAAAAAAAGTCCTCTATGAGTTACAGCAAAGCTATGAAGTTACACTGTTCATATCTAATTTGTGTTCTGTTAGGAACCTCTCTGGCAACATCATATCAACCATGAATCCAGGGGTGTTTGAAGAGTTGCCGTCCCTCAAGCTAGTGTGAGTATTAAACTCTGTCGGCCTTTCGTTCCCCCGAGGTTACCCTCACGGCATACCAGTCCATAGTTTAACAAAATATTTTTGGACATCCTAGACAAAGATAACATTTATTTTCAATTAATATTTATTTTCCCGTGTGTATGCCAACCGTGTTTCACAGTGAAGCCTGTGTCAAAGCTCAAATAATCAAAGAGGATTTATTTGACATGTATTTATTTTAATTTGGATATTTTTGTCTATACTGTGCATGCTTTTTTTTAAAAAAAAAACTGAAAGCATATCATTTATGCTACCGTAAAGAAACATTGAAGTTTATCTACAAACATTTCAAAACTGAACCACAGACTGTATATAAAAGATGGACATGGGCATGAGATATTTGTGAAGTGGCTGTTTTTAACCCGTGTGTTTGTTATTTTGTCATCTTGTGTTTGTGGAGTCAAAATGGACCATATTAGGAGAAGAGAGTGAACTTGCTAGCTTAGCAAGCAAAGTGCAAAACACAGATATGGATACGTGCTAATTAGTGCTAACATTCAAATTAAATAGTATTAGAATAATGTTAGAATTTAACTCATCAAAATTGGAGCACAAAGTTCTTTGATGGTCTGTTAGTACTATTTACAATACATTGGTTCTCTCTTCAGGAACTTCAACTCAGACTACCTAACATGTGACTGCGAGCTGCAATGGGTCCCGAACTTCTTTCGCGGCAGTCCAGCACGGCTAGGGGAAGAAACCCTGTGTGCCTACCCCATGAGCCTGAGGGGAAAGCCCCTGCGTGGACTAAGGGAAGGCCATCTGAGCTGTGGTAAGAGCCTGGCAGCAGTGAGGCATATGAATGAGGCGGTTCACCACTTTATTTCAGAGAATGTTGCACTGTGAATGATAGCAACAGTTCACTCATTATGAAGTTCAAGCTCATCTCAGCTATTTCAAGGATTAACCGACCAAAAAAGGGTTGAACAAAATCAATCCCCGCTGCTCTGCGGGGGACATATTTCCAAAAGGCTCAGTGAGTTGTGTTGACAGCTAATCCTGTGGGTTGAATTTACCAATTGCTGCAGTCTGCATCCAGTCTGCTCTAGAACGGCAGACTCATAATAGCTTCTGTGGAAAAATGTAGCTGAGGCTTGGTAATGAGAGAGCAGCACAAGCAGTTCCGAGCGATGTGTAACCTTCACATCTGCATCTTTTCCCACCGTGTTGCTCAGATGGTCCTCTGGAGCTGCACACCATGTCACTGCTGCCGTCTCAGCGTCAGGTGGTCTTCAAAGGCGATCGGCTGCCCTTCCACTGCGCTGCTGCCTTGGTGGACAAGATGACCACTTTACACTGGCGTCACAATGGTCAGCCGGTGACCACTGATCCAGAAATGGGTGTCCAGCTGGAGAGCAGTGTCGTGCATGACTGCACCTTTATCACCAGGTGTGGTAAATAGAGCAACGCAGACAGAGTAGTAGTAGATCAGATGAGTTGTTTTCGTTTTAGTGCAAAGACAGTCCTGTGTAAAAAAAAGAAAAAGGGAGAGGCTTTATTAGTTACAATATTATGTGTTAACGATGTGTTATAATGAGCTGTCGCTATCATCTTTATCCAGTGAGCTTATTCTATACGATGTGCATGTGGAGGCCAGTGGAGAGTGGGAGTGTGTGGTTTCTACTGGGAGGGGCAACAAGTCTCTCACCGTTGAGATAGTGGTACTGGAGAACAGTGCCTCCTTCTGTCCAGAAGATAAAGTTGTCAACAACCGTGGGGAGTTCAGGTCAGTTAAAGCTTTAAATATATCCTGTATATTATAATATGGAACATACGATATTAAAAAAAAGATTCAGCGTTGCCATTATTCTCTGGCATTTATCCACAGGTGGCCAAGAACTCTGGCAGGAATTACCTCCCACCAGTACTGCCTGCAGCTGCGTTACCCTTCCCTTTCTGTTGAGGGGGGCATGGAGCAGAAAAAAGCCTCTCGCTATTGTGACCGTACTGGAAAATGGGAGGATGGCGACTACTCAAACTGTCACTACACCAACGGCATCACACGTGTCTTGCATACCTTCATCCTGGTCAGTCGCAGCGCTGTCACCGCCGTAGTATGTTGGTTCAATAAACATTCGCAGCATGACGTGACTCCTTATGTCCTCACCATATTTCCGCTCTTGCTTTTCAGAGGCCCATCAATGCATCCAATGTTGTCACAGTGGCACATCAAGTTCGCACATACACCCTGGAGGCTGTTGGTTTTACTGACTCGGTCGATGTACTGTACATGGCGCAAATTATGGAGAAGTTTATGGAATATGTGACACAGATAAAAGAGGTGAGGGCACTTTAAGTAAATGTAGTAATATATTCTCTAGAGTTCCTTATTAAATCTCCTTTTAAATTTCCCTGTGCTCCAGTTGTTGGCGGTGATGGTGGAGATGGGCAGTAACCTGATGCAGGTGGATGAACAGATTCTCGCTCTGGCCCAGAGAGAGAAGAGAGCCTGTAGTTCTATAGTCAACTCCCTTGAGACATTGGCTTGGTCTCAGCTACACAGTAATGCTAAAGAATTTTCCATGGTGGGAACTATTAACTGTTTTTTATATATTTATCATGTGACTTTCAACAGAGCATGCTTGCTGTGAAACCTGTGAAATCTTTCTATAGTTCATTCATGCAGTAGGAAATGCATGTGTGTGTGATTTAGAAGAGCGGTGCATGTCTTTAATCATATTTCTGTGTGAAATTGTCTGTGTAATGCAACAAAACCCATAGTAATGTTTAAATGAAAGTGTCAGGGTGTTTACCTTGCCTGGGTGACTTCATGTTTACAGATGTCTAAGAACATTGTGATGGAAGCCCATCTAATTCAACCTGCCCACTTCACTGGGATAACTTGTACTGCGCATCAGCAGCGTGAGGTGTCAGTGGGCAACCTGGGAATGGAAACGTCAGAGTCTGGCCATGAACAGCAGCTTCGCGTCCACTGTAGCACTGGTGCCCATAACACCTCTCTCAACAATTTTTTCCTAAAGGTGAGGCTTATGTATGCCTTCTTGCATCCGCCTGTTCTGTCTACTTCATTAATAACCACATCATATAGACACGGACAGTTTAGGTTTAATGAAGGATTTTGATACAATCAACATTTGCAGTTTGGCTTCTTGTGTGACTTACACCTTTTTTAATTCTCCAGAATTCTGTAGCCTTGGCCTCGGTGACTCTTCCAGCTAATCTGTTTGCTTCGGATGCTGCAGCAGACTGTAAACTGCAGTTTGTAGCCTTTCGAACAGGCAGCTTTTTTCCTTTGACTGGGAACTCGAGCACCACTACTGAACACTCCCGCAGACGCACTGTCAACAGCCCTGTAGTCTTTGTAGGCCTAGGTAAGGAAACCTTTAGTATATTAAAGAGACTCCTTTTATTTATTTATTTATTTATTTATTTATTTATTTATTTATTTATTTATGCATATTTAAAGTTAATGTTTTAATGTTAAAATCATGGGTGTTTGGATGCTCTGTATGCTTAGGCATCATAATAAAACACATTAGTGTAATTCTTCTGCTCTGTGACAGCTACAAACATCATAATTATGCTTCAGGATGAACAAAGAACGAACCACTTTGCGCTTATTTGAATTAATTAAATATGAAAAATCCCTTGCAGTCAAATGGGACAGTTGCTTTCTTCACCAAACGTAACCCGGGTATAATTTTTACAGATCCGATACTGTGTGAAACTCAGTATAATGAAAGGCTACTTTGTCTGAACCACTGCACCAGAAAAACCTTGAGACTGTTCTTTGTTCGTTGCTTGTTTTTGCCTTGGCAGGTTTTTCTCTCTCTTTGCCAAGAGTCATTTTGCAAATTGTAGCGACCAATCATGAAATATAAACAAAGCCTTCAATCCATTTCTTTGCACTTATACCCCAGTTTATGTAATTGTTTTTACAAAAACAACCAGGTGGAAAGTAGAATGCATTGGGTATTCTATTCAGTAAACAGTAGGTTTTTAGTTATTTATTAATTTCATTCTGTGACAGATGGTTGCAGCATGCAGAACAATTCAGACCCCATCTGGGTGTCACTCCGCCACTTGTCTCCTGGTACCGATGCCGTGGCAGCCCATTGGAGCCTTAAGGGACCGGAGAAGCAGGGAAGCTGGAGTCAGGAGGGCTGCCAGTTGGTCCGCAGTGACAGCAACACCTCCACCATGCGCTGCTCTCTGCTTAGCAACTATGCCGTTCTGCAGGTAGGCTCAAAAATGTAATGATTCATCCAAGATCACCGTGGCTAAATGAGAGTTAACTTGACTTCTGTGGTTTCTAGGAGGTACCTGACTTCCCTAGCTCCCCACTGACTGTGAGGGTGCTCCATCCAGTGGTCTATGCCTGCACTGCAGTTCTGCTCCTTTGCCTCTTTACTATCATCATTACACACATACTGCACCACAGGTACTGTAGTGTATTTGCAATTTCTCGCTACTATTTATTTATTTTTTGCTTCATTATCTAATTAGCTTACTCTTCTCCCATAGTTCAATATGCATATCAAGAAAAAGTTGGCACACATTGCTGAATACCTGCTTCCACATTGCAATGACAACAGCGATATACGCAGGCGGCATAAGCTTAACAAGCTATCCAGTCGTTTGCCAAGCCGTAAGTTTTGAATTTCAAGTATTGCATTTTTTTAGAGGAATTTAAGATTGATGTCTGATCTGACAACATTACATGACAGGTTGGCATTGCCTTGCATTACTCCTCGCTGTCAACCCTGCTGTGGATTGGAGTCAGCGCCAGGGTGATTTACAAAGAGGCTGTGTGGAGAATGCC
Source organism: Copadichromis virginalis (assembly GCF_057382275.1). NCBI lineage: Eukaryota > Metazoa > Chordata > Actinopteri > Cichliformes > Cichlidae > Copadichromis > Copadichromis virginalis. Next base: position 16,906,737 of record NC_140629.1, read on the forward strand.
CCGGCAACCAGATGGAGAATCTCCTGTTCCGCCTACGCAACGACCTATGCTCAGGTCAGTGAACAAGATTCAACTCACCTTCGCCCACTTCCTTTACTGTGAGATTATTGTTTGTTGTCAATAAGGTTTATATTTTGGGCAGATGCTGTAATTCTTGTGTGTGACCACCCAAAGTGTGCACGATCAAAGGTGGTTATTGTGCCCAATGACTAAGGGGAGGGGGAGGGGGGAAAGGGGCATGAGACCACCATAAGAGAATGAGTGGGAGTTGTCATGAATCTGAGCATATCTATCATATCCAGCATTCCCGATTTTCTTCTCTTCCTGCTTTTCTGTTCCTGTGATCTAGAGGTTGTGCTCATACTACACTGTGCCTCTGACCTCCAGCCACCATTTGTTGCCTATTCAGCCACATTAGATGAGAACATAGATTCTGGTGTCTGTGCTGACCCATGTAACACTGTGCCTACTAAGACAGCCAAAGATCATAAAGCCCTGCACATGATAGAGAGCCAGGAATACATTAAAACACCAAAAGGAAAAGAAAAAAGATCATGGCAGCCGAAGGTCAAACATGCACAAGAATCGCTTTTTATCGCATGAGTTTGATATGTGTCTCTCTGTTATTCAAGGTTCTATTTGATAGCTGATGGTGTTCCTCTCATCATTTGTGGGATCACAGCAGCTGTCAATGTTAACGACTATGGAGACAACAGCCCTTAGTAAGTGCCTCTCTTTTTATCCTTGAGCCATTTGGCCCTTGACTTTGTGTTGTTTGGATTGCTGCTGAAGCGAATGACACACAAAGATGTCCTTGTTTTGTGCTGACTCTCCTGCAATCTTTTCTGCCTCTTGCAGCTGCTGGCTGGTCCGGCGCTCCAGCCTGGGGTCTTTCTTTGTCCCCGCTGGCCTGGTGGTGTTGGTGACCTGGATCTATTTCCTGTGCACTGTTTTTCGCTTGAGGCGCCGTGGGGCCAAAGAATGCACAGGAACCACTCTGTCTTCTCCTGTGACCGAGAGCCATCCTGCGCTCGCAGGAAGTACCAGCCTGCTCTCCACAGACTCAGTGACTGGACCTGTACACCCTCTTATGTCTCCAGAGGATCAGTATTCGCTCAAGACACAGTTCTCTGTGCTGGTGGCCACCCACTTCCTGTTTGTGGCTCTGTGGTGTTGTGCAGCCATGGCAGTGTGGCTTACAGGTCACACTAGCTTGTTGTTTAGCTGTCTCTATGGGATAGTCGCAACAGTTTTGGGGGGTTTTCTGGTGGTGCACCACTGCTTCCGGCGACAAGATGTCCAGACCTCTTGGCTGGCTTGTTGCCCAGGCTATCAACGCCCTCATCCCATGTCTACCTACACCCATACCTGCACTACTGGGAGTGGGGTCCAGACCTCTGAACAGGGATCCCAGCTTTTTATCAACTGCCATCCACCTGGTGACTCTCATAATTCCTCATCAGCTAGGTCGTCATCCACACCAAGTGGGATCAGCAGCGTGGGCCCAGGGCCTTGCAAGCTCACCAACCTGCTGCAGGCGACACAAGACAATTCAAACGGCACTTCACGTGCTCCTACGGGCAACAACACTAGCACCAGTACTGACAACATCACCAAGCCTACAAACAATGTTCTGCCCACCATTAACTCTGCAGCCCCAGGACAGCCCCAGAGAAGGAAAGCGAGCAGCAGAACTAAACAAGGCAGTAGTCAATACTATCATCGGGGCGAGGGCAGAGGTCACTATCGTCTCAAAGCTCTAAGGGCTGCTGGAGGTGGGGGCAGTCTTGGAGCTTTAGGGCCCATAGGTTTAGACCACCTCAGTTCATCGCATGCTGTTTACAAACAAGCCACAAGTGAGAATGGCAGCATTCACCACAGTCTGTCAGAGAACCAGGCCAGCGTGCTGACAAACGGGAAGCGAGTGGGAGAATCAGTAGCTACGAGCCCCTCGGAGGGAAGCGATGGAGGCAGCAGCGGGAGTCGCAAACCATTCCCCCTGCTGCCATCGATGGCCAGCCGAGTGGCCATGCAAAACGCTCAGAGGCGATGTGCCAGCAGAGACAATTTAAAAGTCGCAGCTTCTGCGGAAACAAAGCGCTGCTCCTACCCTCTGAACGGCGACACCGCCACTGTGCCGGGGGCCGCTGGCCAAAATGGCAACCTGAAAAACTCTGTGCTGGAACTAGAGCAGGACATGAGTGGCACAGACCAATCACAGAGCTCTGTTGGAATGAAGAGTGGTTTGTGGAAAAGTGAAACCACGGTGTAAATTATGCTTACATGTGAACAACTATGCATGTCCTTAATGAACTCTTGAATGACTGGGTTATGTTTCAACGGTCTCTTAATAATTATCTAATTTAAGATATAATATCATGAAGGCATCCAGGACCCTAAACTGGTACTTTTGCCTCAGTAGCGTTGAGAGAGTTTGCTGTGAAATGATTTAAAAAATAAAAAAATACTAAGGCAGGTGTTTTTATTGTCATTTTCAAAAATAAGATACACATTTATCTTATAAAAAAAATGTACAAGTCATTTCTAAAATTGGCATATGATGTTGATTTTAGATGTCTAATGAAAGCTTTAATATTTTAATTGTGATTTTTCTATGCATATCAACTATAGCATGAAATGGTTTATGAGATGGGCCATTTCCAAAGTCAAGCTATATGCATTTAATCCGTGGAAAAACTTTCACCCTTATGTGCGCTTCGAATAACTGGTTGTGTTACTCATGTATGCACTTCTATGTTGTCTGCAAGTTTATGCTTCAGTGTGTGTGTGCGTGTGTGTGTGTGTGTGTGTGGTTGTGTGTGTGCGCGCTCACTCAACAGAAGAGGATTTGCGTGAGTGTGGCTGTACAGAATCTCAGAGTGAAATAAAAAGGCTATGCGAAACTTTTAAATATAAAAAAATGTTTCCTTTTCATTTCTATGTACTCCTATCAGCACTGCTGGAGCTTCTCTTGTGTGATAAATTCACAATATACCCACTCAGACCTTGTCTGATCTAATACCTGAATGACTGCCCCCTCCTGGATAGCAGAGGAACCTGGATTGAGATTTCCTTTAAGCTGTATTTAGCAGGTTTTTGATTGTGGAGGTCGAGCTGTTTGTAATTTAGGGGCCACCGTAGTATTGCCTTGAGTTGACTCACAAATCCAAAGCCATACTTCTGTTTTATGAGCTTTTTAATGCACTTGCAATTCAGGAAATTACATTAACAGGAAATAGTATTTCTGCTACGCACCTCATTGCCACGTTTCTCCATTGTTCTCTGGGCACCACACCCTGTGTTGTTACACTTGTTGCTGTGTCATAATATGCTCTTTCTTTGTCATATTTTATTATATAGGAGTGGTATGATTTTGTTGATTAGAAAGATAGACTTGTCTGGTTCATTTAATATCATGGGCGATAGGTATACATATAATCTTAATGTTGCCTCTCTATCAGTAACTATGCTTTTGTTAACAATTTCCAATTTGCAAGTTGCATGCAAGACAATGTCTTTATTTAAAAGGAAAAATAATCAGGGCACTAAAATATTCTGTTTAATTTCTGATGTATTTTTCTTTGTGCCAAAGAAAAACCTTTATGTTGCTGAAGAATGGAGCCACAGCTGCTTGTTGCTTGATTTCAATAATTCAGATCTTTAATTATTTATAACTGAATGTTGCATTTTGTAAATAACCCAATCGTCTTCATTTACTGAAATATCCAGTGGAGTGTACTCTATTTTGCAATTACACAAGCCTACAAAAACCCAGTATTATTGTGGTCATATGAAATATTGTGTTCTTAATATGATGTTCATTTCATTAAAGGGACATTGCCTGAAAATAATTTGCAATGGCTTAAACTTTGTTGAAAAGGGCCTGGTAGATAAATGAATTCATAGTTACTGTATGATAGGATTTTAGATGCCCTTAGATTTATGTTGCTGTGACGTAATTTCATAAGTCTTACCTGTAACACACTGTTCCCTGTGCTCCCGCAGGCAAAGAACAATGTAAAAAACAAAGTAAGACAAAAGTACATTACATTACTGGTAGTTTTTAAATTAATGACGTAAAAACACAATATTTTTTGTAATTATTTTTTGCTTAATAATAATAGTAATTTAATTTAATTATTAAAAAACATTCGTTTTAGACTTAACAAATAAAAAAAACATTTGTAAAAATGTGTTGTAAAAATGTTTTTACGTTTTTAAAAATGGCCATTTTCTGTCCCTTACAAGCACGCAATTACCAGCACTGGACTCAGTTCGGTGGTAACTGCTGACCTCTTTCAGTCTTGCATTGCGTTTCCCAGGCTAAACTGATTCCTGGTCAGTGCTTTTCAGCCACGGTTAACGGTCTGTGAGTTATTAAAGCCCTCCTCCTCTGCGATCCAATCGCTAACTCACTTTTTACAAACGACTGAAGAATTGGCCAATCAGAGAGCGATATGTAGAGTATGGGCGGGAACTCCTTACATCAGGGAAGTAAACTATTCAACTTGGCGGAAAGAACTGTGTTTATAAAAGCCTCTTGAAGGATTTAGTTGCGCTACAGTGCCCTGGTTGGGTTACCTAGGCTAATATTACCATGCAAATGTAATGTAAATGTAAAGTAAGTGTGAACTGAACTCAAATGTTATCAGAGGCTGAGGCACAGCCTTCCAAAGAGGAGGGAGAAGTATTACGACATCATACTGAGCTTCCCGAACTGAAGTCAAGCTAGGTAACCCACACCTAGAACCGCAGAGGACGCCGAAGGTGAACAACAGAGTTCAAGAAAAGGTTAACCAGTCTTCCGTTTTATTGAGGTATTTTTCGAGACAGTTCTGAATAACTTTTAGGAAGGCTTGACGGACTTTAGCGATGTCTCTGGCCGACCAGAGCCAGCAGTCGTATCCTACGAGTGTCCAGGTAACGGTGCACCAGGCTCGGAACCTGCGTACCAAGGGAAAGAATGGCACCAACGACTCCTACGCCATCATCCAAGTGGCCAAAGACAAGTTTTCTACCTCCGTGGCTGAGAAGTCTGTCGATCCGGTGTGGAAAGAAGAGGCTTCGTTCGACCTGCCGCTCTTCCACCCGGGAAACGCTGAGCGCTGTATGCTATATATCATAGTAATGCACCGTGCCCAAGTAGGGCTGGACAAGTTCTTGGGCCAAACTGTGATAAACCTGCTGCAGCTTTATGACAACAAGGCTCGCAAAAAGACAGAGTAAGTGTCAGCTAAGCAGTTTTGGGAGGGGTTTGGGGTCTCACAGATTCCCCCCATTAGTTCTGACTAAGTATGTTTAAGTCTTCTTTTACATTTATAATGAGTCTGGGTTTTAGTGCAGCAGCAGCCTTAGAGCACTGCACAATGAAAAATGACTATCCAAATAACTTTCGTTTCAGAGCTTCATATAGAAGAGAAGAGAATAGGGCCCTTTATTGTCATTGTACATGTACAATGAAATTCTAGGTGCTCCACACAAACCGTGCCGGAATAAACTATAAATAGTCGACAGTAGGAATAAATGGGACACAGGAGAAATGTATATACAAAACAAGAGAGAAGTATACAAAAATAAGAGAAAGGCACACAGTGGAGAGCAAACTAGTTGCAAATGTAATGTAGTCTAGACCATAAGGCTAGGTTAAATGCATTGTTTCTAGGAAGAGGTAAGTAAGCTGATATCGAGTTTGTTTCCACACAGTTCTCTAGCTGGTATCTATATTCTGCTAAAAAAAAACGTTTCCCACTGAAGGGAACAGACTTTGAAGAAGCAGTAATCTTAATAAATGTTACAGCCAAAGTGCCACCAGTTTTACTGTGACTGGCTTATCATGTGTCACAGTGTAATTCCAGGGCTGTATATTAACTTTCAGAATCACTGGGTAGTTGGATTAGATTTTTACCTCTCAGCTGCAGACTTGAACTTTGCTTCAGCTATTCTGAGGAGGTATTAGCATACCTATTGGGCTTTATAAGTGCCTGTCTGATGATCTAGTTTACCAGCATTTGCTTTTCCCAAAGTAAGTCTAACAATTTACCTACCATTTACCACCAGATTAGCTTTTTATTCAATTAAAAGGAATTCCAGAAGAATTTATGTCAATGTTTGTTATAAAGCGGCAGCACGGCTTATAGTCACTGAGAATTACATTATGTGAAATACTCTGGAGCATCTTTTGACTTTGTATGTGTCCACTGTGAAACACAGCAGTGAATAATGTCATAGTCATTGAGTTTATTGGTTTACTGACTTTGCAATTGCAGGGCTTATCTAGACAAGTTGAGTTTCTAGACACCCACTTGAATAATTCAGTGTTCTGATGTCATATATTTCTTTTGGTTTGCTGTTAAAGATAAACATGAACGTGGGTGGAGCCTCTGTCCTCTTCCTCTTCCTTTTTTCTTTTGTGTTTGGGTTTTAAAACTATCCACTGACTTGCTTGGAAAATGGTCTGAGATCATTCTTTCCTTTGCTTGTCTGTCGTCATTGGTCCAACCCTGCATGCTTGTGGGTTCACTTTTACTTCACAAATTATTTTAAGACAATGACAATCACTAATGCTTGATGGTGGAGGCATGCCTTAAAATCACTTAGCTTTTGTTAATCCTGAGAATTCCTCAAGACTAGCTTAAAATATGTCTGTTCACACCCAGACGCATTACATGAATGGCGCTGACATGGGTGTAACGTGGGTGTAACGTGAATCCAAACAGAGCTTTGCTTTAGAATTGTCAAATTGGGTTGGACACCCTCTTATGTAAAAGAAATGTTAAAAATAAAGGTGGTTTATTTTAGGCTACACTGGTAAAACTTTCCCAGTAACTTTGAAGTGACCTTTGGTAATGAATGAGTGAGGTAGCGCTTGCTACTTCTTAGTAATCACTCACCCCGGGGGCAGCCTAGATTATGGTGCTGGAATGACCTCATGCTCTTTGTTATTGTACCACCATATTTGAAATGTTATCTTTTGCTTGCTCAGGTTCTTTTTCCATGTTCATGCCAAAGTTCATTCCCTGCTATTTCCATTTCATAACTGAGCTCCTTCGTTCTCCTGCCTTGTCCTGCTCCTCCTGTTCTGTAAGATGCAGTATGCGTGCAGGGGTATTGGATGTTGCTGGTTTTCCCTTGAAGTATCTGGTGTTAGATTACTGCGCTGCTCCCCTGTTGTGGTGATACAGGGTGTGACACCGAAGGCTTTGTTTTCCAGTTGAAAGGGAACCTGACACTTTTCCTCTAATACAAAACAGTTTAGCGAGATGAAATTAGGTTTTAAGGCCAGACATCAGATAGATAGATATCAGTTTAACAATTTACTTGGACTTACTCATCTTTGCAGCTCCATTGGAGTGCATTTTTTTTCTATGAATGCAAGTTTTACTATCTTAATATACCAGATTGTTTTAAATGTTTTGGTTTTTTTTCAAAGATTCCTCTAAACTCAGTTTTTCACAAGTAGGATATTGAGCTATACTGCATTATGAATGATCTACAAGTAATAGTTATTTTTGCACCGTATTGTCCTAAACCCAGTGTTTATTGTCTCAAAGGACAAAGCAGGAAATTCCAGCCATTTGAAAGCTTAAACTTGCAGGTGGTTGAAAGTTCTGCTGAAACACTCACTGAAATGATTCATTTAATTTATTGTCCAGTTTCCAGGTAATCCGTTTCGCCTTTAGATGTTATTTATGTAGGTTTTAAATTTTAAAAACGTCAAACAGTCCATTAATTTGTCTCTGCAGAGGCAGTAAGGACAAGATCTTGGATAGATATACTTCAACATGGAGAGCATGACAGGGCGAACACTCAAGATAAATAAATCACAAACTCAAACAGAAAAATCATTGTATTTACAAATGCCTCCTCTCAGCTTGGGGTCCTGGATACATTAGAGTAATCTACAACAGCGGTCCCCAACCCCCTGTGAAATGTATGGTTTTCAGGGTTTTTATCGGTTTTCAGTGTTATTTTGTTATCGTTTTTATCGTTAACTCTGTTTTCCTGGGACTTTTCACGTGTGTTATGAATAAATCTTCTTTTTTCAGTACCAGTACTAGTTTTATTTTGTTGTATTTATCCGCGACACCTTAAAGGCCGGTCCGTGAAAATATTGTCGGGCATAAACCGGTCCGTGGCGCAAAAAAGGTTGGGGACCGCTGATCTACAACATATTTGTGGTGGTACCGCTTTTGTTTTTGTCTTCTACCTTCCCGGTGCCTGAGACATTAAAAAGTGGTATCGACTGTTCTGTGTTTTGTTGCCTGGAGCTGAAGTCTCTCGTCTCTTATAAAGACTCAGTGGGCAGTGAGGAGGTGGTACACGCTGTGCCCAGCTGAAGTGGGTACTCTGTTTTTAGAGTTCTTGATAACTGTGCTTGTTGGTGTGATTGCAATCAAAACTGTTGCAAACAAAAAGAAACAAATAATAAGAGTCTTCTAACCTTTTCAGGAGCTCCCATCTACCACTGCTATGCAGAACCACAGCACACTTATTGGGCTAATATGAGTTGTTTAGAACATACATAAATGAACAAAGTGCTAAAATTAACATTTTAATCTAAAAAGAAAATAAAAATATAAGTAAAAGCAATAACCTTGATAAAAACATGGTAAAACAGACACTAAAAAGTATGCTTGAGAAGAAATTGAGATAAATGGTCTGGAGCTAGTCGCTGTAGTGCTCTGTATGCAGTCATGAGAATTTGAAAACAAATTCTTCAATCAACTGGGAGCCAGTGTAAAGAGTATAATATAGTGGTAATGTGAGCTTGCTTGCTGGGACATGTAAGGAGTCCTGCTGCGGTGTTTGTACATTATTTGGAGGCAATTTTTGTGGTACAGCTTGTCGCATTCACTAAGTCCAGCACGAAAGTTGAGTGAAAATAGAGTGGTCTCATTTTTTTAAAAGCATTTTACACTTTTCATTTTGCTTTACTGTGAAATGTAACAAAATGATTGTTTCACTACTGTAGTTATGACTTTACAGGACAGCTTTAATTTTCCATTTGTATATTTATTCATATTTAAACTAGAGAATATGGTCTATTTTTTTTAAGTCTCTGTTCCAAGTTACGAATCCTGATCCATTTGTAATTTGTAAAGAAAAACCAAGTGGAACATTTCAGGCTTTTATCTTTAATAGTTTTTGAGATACTCAAGCAGAAGGCTCACAGTGATTTGACATGAAATAAACCAGTGACTTTTCTACTTCTGTTTTAGTACCAGTAAGGATATTAATGAAAAAAAAAAATCATTTTATTATATACATACCCATCATTTTTTGCTAACTATACAGGGAAGAAGAAGAGAGTACGCCCACAAAATATCAGATGTGCTGATCTGAACTGTATGACTAATATGCATACTTCAGTATTTGTGTATTATTTGCATGTCGTGTGATCGTGGCAGTATTGAACAATTTTATCAGCCGTTATCAATTTTCCTCGTATTGTGCAGCCCTAATGCAGAGGCAGTTCCCAGAGTAGGACTCATGTGTTCAGACATATGAGTCACAGTATTTTGCAAACAAAGCGTACAGGAGAATTTCCCATCCATGTGAAATATGACGCCCAGTAACATCAGACTTACCTAATGCTGACATCAGACTAAACTTTCCTAAAGATCATTTTTAACATGGCTGTATGTGGAACAGTAACAGCCAATTGTAGCCTATCTGTATGAGATTGTTTTTATACTTCTTTGTTTTTTATTGGCTGAATCATCCGTACTGGCTGGTGTTGGTTCACAAGATAAGGATGTTTGTTAATCATTACACATGAAAGGGAAGCTATTGACAGTTAACAGAGGGAACCTGTCCAGCAAGACCAGTGAGCTCATGCGTCAGGGAGGAGGCTTTATATGCATGTGCAAACAATACAAAAGTTGGAACAGCCTGACAGCTTGTTAGTACTCGTGTTAATTCATATTGTTTTCGTAGTCCTCTTGGTGCACGCCCTGTTGTTATTGAAGACAAGAGGACAAAGCTGTTTCTTGACTGACTTGTGAAAATGTTATCTCCGTACCCTTGTGCCTCGACTCGGCTAGCGATTGTTTGCTTTGGCATTCTTGGTTTAGAGTGGGAGATGAAGAATGTTTGAATTAGAGTCAGCTTAAATTTAATTATAACACACTTCACACACACAGGGAGGTGCCGTGAGGAATGCTGTTTCACTCCCATGCTTGTTTCCTAGCTGTTTTTCCCTACAGCAGACTATCTGCATATCTGCTGCATGACAAATAAATGTGCTGGCTGTGAACTTCCTTTAAATTGCAGTTTGGTGTCAGATTAGGACTACACAACGTTTTGGGCGGAAATAGATAGCTTCAGAGACCTCAGTTTAAGTCATGCAAGGACAGACGGAACTTTAATAAGAAATCAAACTGTGACCTTTACCTCATGTGAAACGGTCAGAGGAATGTACTGTGAAACAAAAAGGTTAAAAAGGGGAAAGGCTTGACAAAATGGGCGCGACTGCTGAACTATTAGTACATCTAATAATAGCATGGTTTTGAGAAAAACCTTTAGAGCCCTTATAATGTCTTTGTTTTAAATTATACAAATGGAGAGCAACAGTATGCAGTGGCACTAACTGCGTGTTTTGGCTTGCTTTTAAACGGGCCTCTCCAGAACACTCTTACCTTTCCCTTACAGAAAATAAAAGCTGATCCTGTGCAACAGAGAGGACATGATGGGGGAGCCTGAACAAAGCTGCCGTTGGCATGGTACTCCTAACAGGAACTACAACAAGCTGTACAGTATAGACACCTGTCAGTCTCAGGTTAACAATCGGCAGACAAATGCCAGCAGGGCTGATGTATTAGACGTCACAAGTGTTAGGAATCTGCTCATTTTGGTTCAGTTTTTTTTTTTTTTTCAGTCAGATATTTATTCTTCAATGTCTTTCATACATAAAACGTCATTTAAGCCCTGCATTCAAATTATTGTATAAAAGAGTAATGTCATGACCAAAAGCAGGTTTTTGAAAAGCAATGCACACTCCAAAATTACACTGAAAAACTGCAGGACATTTGATAAGCCAAAATCAAAAAACATTTTCAGATTTAGCTCACGTTATAATCACAATAACAATTGTCAAATTGTTGAAACCATTAACATTTTTCATGTCTAATGCATTGTATCTGGGAATTTTGACGTGATGGATTAATGAGGCCTGTAACAACTAGAGTGTTTTCTATATGTTTAAAAATCTATTTGTATATAATAATTTTCAGTATAATTTCCATCACATTTTTTTATTGTGAGAAAAAGATTGATAGTAATTACATAAAACAAATATAGTTAACTCAATTTGCACTTTGTAGCAGTGTTTAAGAATAAGAGTGGTGACTGTGGAGGCAGCATTAAAAAATCTAAAGTAGAAATCCTGAGAATAAAGTTGCAATAGTAAATCAACCTGTGTTACAGAGTTTGGGGGATTTAAGATTTATTGTTTACATGTCTCAATTTAGGGCTGTTCGACATAATGATATATATCGGATGACGATATAAAAACGTCTATCGTTTCATTTTACGCTATCGTTTGTTTTGTGGTGTCGCAAAATAAACTGTTTATGGCAATATTTTCTCATCGTTTTGATGGTGACTGTAGTGGCTATATTAATTTCTTAAAGTTCTCTCTTTCTCTTATATTTTATGTAACCACACTACGGAAGGACAAGCGCCTGTTTTTATGCGTTGTGGTTAGCAACAACGACGATAACAACATCGCGTGTCCGCGTGTTTATATTCCAAATAAATCTTTCACAATAAAGCTCAAGATCCTGTTGAGACTTTTCAAAGTAAACTGAATCACATGAAAGAGCAGATTATTTACGGATGAGAATTAAAAAAAGAGCCACCAGGTGCTAAAAAATAAACCTTAGACTCAAACGTTAGAACAGGCTTTTCCCCACAGCACGCTGTGTAATAAATACTCACAAAGAAAACAGCGGCTGTTACAACTTATGTCTAAAAATGTGTAGTTTCATGCATCGGTTAAAACATTCGACTCCAGCTACATGACGCGCAGCTGGAAACACTTCCCGCAAGACGAGCTGCCCGAGAGTCGCAGAATTTACAGAAAATGTTACATTTTTGTGATTTATATCGTTATCGGACGATAGAATTCTTATATCAGGATATGAGATTTTGGTCATATCGCACAGCCCTATCTCAATTTTTTATTTTTTTTTAAGGTTCAGGTTTTTGTGTTTGTGTGAATCTGTGCATCCTATATAAAGATAAATCATATAAATAGTTCTGAAACAAAAGTCAAATCCTGTTATCTTCCGATAACTCAGTTTTAACACATGATTCATTATTTCTGACATTTGCAGATGGTTCAAGCTGGTGGACAAAACGGGAAAAGAGGACAAGGCACGAGGAGAAGTGCTGCTAGATATCCAGTTTATGAGAAACAATATGTCAGCCAGCATGTTTGACCTTTCCATGCAGGACAAACCACGCTCTCGCATTTCCAAGATAAAGGACAAAGTGCGAGGGAAGAAAAAGGATGGTTTCTCCGACTCGGCCTCAGCGATTGTGCCCTCTGTCAGCCAGGTCCTCACAGACAGTGAGGGCGAGGCTGACGCGCAGTCACTTAACCAATCTCCAGATGAGAAAAAGAAATCTAAGCTCAAAAAGCTCTTTGCCCCCAAATCAAACTTGCAGCGTAACATCTCACAGTCCATGTCCACACTGGGGACGCTGCCTGAGAAGAATTCATCTCTGAGTGGCAGCCGCTCATCTGGTCTCAATGTCAACTCTCCTGATGGTAATTTAACCTCTGTTCTCTGTTTATTGTTTGCTGTTGCCAGCGCAAGTTGCGTAAGTTGTTTTGCATGTCAACAATGACATCATGCCTCACTGTCTCTCTCCCCGCAGTTAAGAAGAAATTCAAATTGGGACACAAACGAGCCGGCAGCTCTGACAGCAAGGTGTCTTTGGGTCCTTTCTCCCTGCTGGGCCGCTCCAAGCAGAGCAACAGTGACCTGAACAACCTGTGCATTAACGGCAGCCATGTGTACACAGAGGAGACAGAACCCAAGAGTGGATCTACTCTCAGTCTAAACAGCTCTGGTCGAGGCTCTGTGGAAGATGTCCGCAAACACACTTCTGATCTCTCTGCAGATGCTTTCAGGAGTGTATCTGTCCCATCAACAGACAGAGCATCACAAGAACAACAGCACCATCAAGAGGAGGAGGAAAGAAGGCAAGCAGAAGAAAGGCGCATAGCAGAAGCAAAGAGGATTGAGGAAGAGGAGAAACACAGGGCACAGCTCAAGAGGCTGCAGGAGGAAGAGGAGCGTAGACTGCAAGAGGAACAGGAGAGGAAGAGACGCTTCCTGGAGGATGAGGCCAGGAGGAAGAAACAGATGGAGGAGGACGAGAGGCGAAAGCAAGAAGAGCAACGCAAGATGATGGAAGCAGCAGAAAATCAGCGGCTTGAGGAGGAGCGTCGTCGAGCAGAGGAGCAGAAACGTCAGGAGGAGGCGTCCATGAGTGACAGACTGTCGTCCTTGTTCGGGATGATCAAGAAGAAGGAGGAGAAAAAGGAGGAGGTACAGCTGCCCACCCCAGCCCGTACTTTGGATGCGCAAGATCCCAATCAGCCTGTCTCCCGTCATTCCACCAACCCATTTGAGGACATCACCCTCAGCTCAGATGTTTCTCTAAGCAGCAACGTCAGCCCAACCGATCATCAGAAATCCAGCAGCAAGGCACAAACCCCCTCTGCCATGGTCTTCCTTAACCGCACCGCAAAAGTGTCTGCAGTCAAACCCAGGTAGGCCTTTTTCTCACTACATTGCACAAAGCACACTTAACCATACAGTCTGCACTAAATATGTCATGATGTCACGTGCTTCTGATTGGTCAGTTTTGCTGTATATTATGCCTTTCAACACTGAACCCTGGAATTTACACAACCTTCTTATCTGATCTTGCTTTTGTCATGAGTTACTCTTAACTCCATCCTCCGATGGCTGACGAACCTGTGAAACCGGTTTGGTTTGTACCGATGACAATGAAGGTGGGGTTTAAATCTGTAAAGATGTTGTGGAACAAGTTGTAGGCTGAACAAAGTTCATAAGGAGCGACTGAGCCATAGTGCTGCTTTCTGCGTGAATGTCGTGGCTGGTTCGATTTTCTTTTCTTTTATATTGTTTTTAAGATCTTTTTTTAATATCATTGTTTGTGTTCTGGATCGGACTGGAATTCTTAGATCTGGATCATAATGGTAGGTGAATGACCTTTTTATTGCTGCTGTTGTTGCAGTAATCTTTGATTTCCAAAATGTTTTAGAGATTTAGGCCATGAAAGATGGCCTTTAAATTATGTTGCAGTGTTAGGCCTGCATGGAGTGATCGAAGTAGGATGATGTTATTGTTGTGTACAGTCATTAGGATAAAAGAGCGACCGTAAAATGTGTAAATATCAGCAGCTTCCTCTCATTGAATAGTGGACCATTTTATGGGAAAATATTTTGTTATACTAGCGGCTTGTTTCAGTACAAAGGTGGAACAGTCGATAAATCAAAGTGAAGAGTTTATTGATTAGTGTTAAACAACAGCTACATTATATGAGCCAGTACATGGGGAATGTAGTTACCTGCTTGTTGAGATGTTATCTGCTTGTTATTGGTGACGGTTTATACACTGGTGAAAGTGTGGGTGCCAGTAATGACCTGTAGGCCTTTGTTTTCACTCCTTGGCAGATTGGCTCAATCTTTGGAGCCTGAACCTGCTGACTTCCAAACCCCCAGTCAGCTGTCTCCTTCCCCAGCCAACTCTGAGTCCATCCTGTCCAGAGTCCCATCTGGGTCCCCTGATACTTTCTCCAGCCTCCACTCATCTTTAGCTCCAAGAAATAGCAATCAAAGCCCACCTAGTTCTCCCCGTGGCAACACAGAGAATTTGTCATCTGGATCTGAGGGGTCTTCACCCACCATGGCAGATCAGAACAGAAGGGCCCTCCTACCACCCACTTACAGGAACCAAACCAGAGGAAATCTTACTCCTGTCAGAGAGATTCAAAACCCGGCTTATGAAGAGCCAGAAGAACCGCAACCAGGCAAAAACTCTGTACCACTTCCAGATTATGAAACCCTCTTCCCTCAGAGGAGACACGGGGTGAAAGGGCAGCCTCGATGGGATAATATAATTGCTGAGGTCAATCAGAAACACAAGAGTGCACCTGCACTCTTGGGTCCTGAGATGAGTGTGGACGGTCCATTGGAGCATACACCAAGTCCTAGGTCTTCTGTTTCACTGGAGACTCCTAACATGAGGCTTTCCCAAGCTAAACCTCAGGAGACCAAACCTGTGTCAACAAAAAAAGCACCAGCCCCGACTCCTCCTAAACCAGTGACATCTCCACTTCCACGATCAGCAGCAGATTCCAGTCAGAAACAAAGCCCGAGTGTTTCTCAACAGTCTTCAGTGACACGTAGTCAACCTGCATCCCCAGCATCAGTAATATCGGACACTTCAAGCAGAGTTACGTCAGGAGATGGTGCAAGAAAGGTGCTGCAACCTTCACCCACACCTTCACCCAGAACACCAAGCCAGATGGACTTGAATACACCACCTTCAAGTGATCAAAGCAAAGAACAGGCCACCATGAACAAAGAAGCACCCACAGCTAAACCCAGACAAAGGGTCAGTGTCAACGAGCTAACAAAGGAACCACAATCTGCTGTGAACAGTAACATCCCAAAAGTATCTAATTCAAGTATGAGCAGCACGGACAAAAAGTTAAAAGACGGCTTTGCAGAGGAGGACCCATTCCCCAGTACTCAGCTTCTTTCCAGAGACCCATGGACGCTGCAGAAGGAAAACGGTGATTCACTTTTTACTGGCGATGCTAGTAGGAAGGAGGCGACACCTCGAGATTGGGGAATGACAGCAAGTGACTTTGATAAAGTTTTTGGTCAAGAAAAAACACCAGATCCTTTCACCAGTTTTAATGGCAGTGATCTGAAGAAACAGAGTGAATACAGGAAAACGGATGATGAGTCAAAACTAGACAGTCCTGCTTTCCAAAGAAAGAATTCACAAAAAGGAAAGAAGAGCCTTCCATCCACAACTCCCACACAGCAGATAATACCCACTGCCACTCAAGGTTTCAGAGATATCCCACTGCTGCTTCCCAATGATGGGAAAACACAGAGCAGTTTCAGTGAAGGAGAGGATCTTTTTGGAGACCGATCTTTTTTTCAAGCTTCAGAGCCCCTTCAAGTAGTTATGGAGGAACCAGAAATCTTGTCTGGGGGGAAGGAAACTTTGCGAGCGATGGTGTCACCATCTGAGGTTCAGCCTGTCAGTACTCAGAATAGCAATGGAAGCGGGCTAGCGATAAATTCACGCAGGTGAGATTGACCAGGCTATTTTCAGAGTTAGCCTTTGATGAGGGTTGAGCTTGATTCAGTTATGGTGGATGACACGTGGTGCTGTTATACTGGGAGGCGAATAAGTCGCTGGGATTTATCTTGTGGTGTGGCTGTTTTCCAGGCTGTGATTTCTTGGAAACTTTCCTCACACTTGATTTCAATCTGAATGTTGAATATTGCACTTCAAATGCACTTTGAATACGATAGAAATGATTATGGAAGATGATAAAACACATCATTTAATTGTTTTTCTCCTACACAAAATATTTCTTAATCATTTTCTGTGGGGTTTCTGTACCTCTTCTTCTATTTACTTAGTAAACTATCAGGCCTTACAGTAACGTAATGCCTTTATTTACAGGCCTCATCCCGTGAAGCCTATGAGCACATCAGAGAGCCAGAGCGTCCACGCTATGAAAGAGATAAAGGTCCGGGACAGCACACCAGCGAAGATAAAGGTACTGTCATACTGGTATAATGTACTGGCACGTAAACACCGTTAACCTGACCGGCTTTTGCTGCAGGAACAATTCGTGCCTGGATAACCTAAAATCTCTTTTCCACTGTGCAACATGGTCTGCACTGTGCTCTTATTTACAAGGAGTAGCATGAGACGATTGGATTTTACACATCTAAGATCGTCTGGCAGTCTGCTCTCAAAGTGCTTTTAGAAACTTTCTCAAAAGTTCTTCTTGTCTCTCTTTAACTTGGCAGATGGTGATGATATTATTTTGTCAGAAAAGTAATGGAACTTTTATATTCCAATTTCTTTGATTTGTTTTTCTTTGTGTGCTTAAATGAATTCCTCAATATGTCCTAATTTAAAAAGCATTCACCAAATTATCTTTTTTTTCATTCAGATGATGGACTCTGTGGAAAGTGGACCGTACACTCAGCTGACTCAGGAGGAGCTGATCACAATGGTGGTGAAGCAGCAGGCTGACCTTACCAAGAAGGACGCCAAGATCGTTGAGCTTGAGGAATACATAGACAACCTGTTGGTCCGTGTCATTGAGGAGAAGCCGAGTATCCTGTATGCCCTCAATGCTGCCAAGCCAGTGTAAAGGAATGTAAACAGGACTTAATTCTGCTTCCTGTTTGTGTTTGTACTGTATTATAAGACAGTGTCTTAGAGCATATGCACTTTTTTAACTTTCAAACAAATAGATGCTGGAGTGTAAAAAGCAAGCAGAAAATCTTTATATTAAAAATAAGAAAAAAAAAAATGTTGTCCCGACACTAAGGTACTGCAACTTATTGCAAAATATACTAATCATTATAAATAATGAAAACTGGATTCAACTTTTATTTAATAAAGTAGTTTTTTTAAGTCTACACTGGGCAGTCTCTAAGTTTTGCTGTGTAGTGAATAATCACTGAAATCATTCATGTATGTTGTCTTCCTCCACTAAAGTCTTTATTTTTATTTTCTTTGCCTCATCTTTTTGAAAGCATGTATTCTTTTAACCACTTAACAGCAGTCATTATATTGTACTCACCACATATGAATGTCACCTGGATATCCAGTCCTTAAAGACACTGTGCCTATTGTTGCTTCAGAGAGGTCTTACATAGAAAACCAGCATCGACTAAAATAGAGCAGCTGCTATGTTCTCAGCAGATTTTGAATCGTATACCGAGTTAAGCAATTTTGTCTCCATTGTGCTCATAGTTCAAATATTATGCAAGTTATACTACAGTTTCCTGTTCTCCTTAAATTAATTAGAAACTTTGAGCACTATGATGTGTTTTGTCTTTTGTGAAGTAATTTAAAAATCAAGATCAGAGTAAAAGACTTGTTTTAGTAAGTCGCCTTGTCTCTGTTTGATCTTCACTAATGATGCCTTTACAAACTAAAACTGTTTGATGATAGCATGGCAGTAATGATAGCAATATTAATCAGTATGTCTGTCCAGACTTGTGCCTTCCAGACCTTCTTTTCATGTATGATCTGTTGTTTTTCTGGAGTGAGAGCTCACTGCATGTACAGTCTGATCTATCCAGTGTTTGTAATATTACAGCTGATGTAAATGCCTGAAAACGCTGTGTTTATTTTCAAATAAAGACACTAATTATGCCTCTGGACTGTGCATGTGGTTGTTTACCACCATTGTGTGTTTGCAAGTAATATACAACACAACTAAATGAAATATTTACATAATAATTATTTAGCTCTCAGCGAAGGTTCTAATTGCACTAACAATTCCAGATGTTCGGTGTCTTCCAATTTCTGGCAGGTTTATTTTTATGCTTCTTATCTCCATACCTACGAGGATGAAAAAGCAATGTAGCCATGGTAACATACATAGCATGTTTTATTGTACACGCTGCCTGACTTTTATCCAGAACAATAACATTGCATTTGAGCGTGTTTACTTTTTCACAATATTCTCAGTCTTTTGCGTTGTTCTCGGCAGTTACAGCATTGTAAATGTAAATGGGTAGGAAGTGTACATATATTTCGAGCCTTTACAGTTTAAATGGCAGAAAATCACCTCAAGCTGTAGCGATCAGAGTTCAGGCATATGGTAGCACTCAAACAATCAGCAGCTGTTGATAAATAATAAGCACTTGAACACGTACGAATTGCTGTGAATATGCCAAGTAAGAGTTGGGCACGTGGGGATTCAAAACAGACGGTGGAGAAAGCTGGGATGCCACGAAAGCTGAGGGCAAAGCCATCACGCGCAAAACTGGAGAATATATATATATTTATATGAAATATCTTCAAATGTATTTGCACGCCATTGCAAGCAATCATACTCACTTTTAAGGAACTGACTGTTATGACCCTAGATCACACGAACTGCAGCCAATTGAACTTTTCACATACGTGGCGCCCTCTAGAGGTGAAGCACTCTTATTAAGCATTAAGCGCTCTTAAATATGTTTCAAATCCTTCATAACTTATTGGAAACGTGATCTATTTGACATTATTTCATTAAAGACTTTAGATGTTCCTCACCCAGTACCAAGTCTAGTAACTTTACGTTTCATACTTTCCATTTTATTTACATATGATGCTGAACAACAATAATCTTATGTTTACAGCCTCTTCTCTTGCATGAATGATAAATAAATGAGTTGGGACTGAGCTCCTTAAAATTCATATCTATAATATTTGCATTTTACTGTATTTTTGTGAAGAGGACATGTTTTCATAAAATCCTAGATTTTAAAAAGATGCCAAAAGTAAATCTTACTCTTCTTCTTTTGGATGCTCCCTTTAGGGGTCGCCACAGCAGATCTCCCTCCATCTCATCCCCAGCATCCTCTGTCACGGTTGATCTGATCTTGTCTCTTTCCTCCTGTCTTACAGCTCCATCTTTAATATCCTTTGTCCAATATATCCACCATCTCTTTTTTGCACATGTCAAACCCTCTCAAGCCCTCTCGAGCTTGTCTCTCTCTAACTCTGTCTGCTCATTTCTAATCCTGTCCCTCCTGGTAATTCTTTTCTTAGCATCTTCAATTCTACCACCAGCTCAGCCTCCTGTCTTTTTGTCACCAGCACGTCTTCAAACCACACATCATAGCAGGTCTCACTGCCATCTTGCAAACTTTCCTTTTCACTCTTGCTGTTATCCTTCTGTCACGAACCAGGGACAACACAAAGCAAACATCACATCTGTAGTGCTCTTTCTCTACATGAAGTCATGTTGCTGCTCACTTATCATCACCTTTTTTTCTCAGCCTAGCCTCAACCAGTCTTTCCCATCTCTTCATGGTGTGGCTCATGAGTTTTATTCCTCTACAGCTCTGCACATCACCCTTGTTCAATCAGTACCAGTAAACTTATTTCCTGTTCCTAAAGCATCGTATTGTGTTAAACAATCCTGGAGAGTTTGAAAAGAGGAGTGATGGAGCATATCTCTGGATTGTAATGCTATATCTCTGTCTGATCAACAACACAGGGACATGTTTGACAGTATCCTACTAATTTAGTTTGTATATCATATGGATGCCGGCTAAGAGCTGGATCATCATACATTAGACTCCTACCCTATCCCATCTATGCCTAGGCTGCTCTAATTCTGACTGTTTTAAATATTATCACTGCTTTACCAAAATGAGATGAGTGTGGGTACCCAGTTTCAGCTTAAAACACAAAAGCTTCACAATACCACACTGGCTGTGGCGCAGTTGTTGGCTGAGATGCCAATGCGACGGCGGCACGTGAACATTTTGCGAAGCTCAGCTCGAAAGCGGTCGTGCAGCCAGGCGTAGAGGAAAGGGTTACAGCAGGATGAGCTCATTGCGCACAGATGGCAAAGCAGCTGAATGAGTAGAAAGTGCTGCTTGTCGATCAGATTGATGTCAATGTCACGCAGGACATTGAACACGCTGATGGGCATCCAGCAGATGCCAAATGCCGCCACCACCAGGGACACCAGACGGAAGGTCTTGCGTTTGCGAACGCGCTGAGCCTCTGCCTGGCTCTCTGTGTGGTGGCCGGGTATGACGCAGTTCCGCAGTTTGACGGAGATGCACAGGTAAGAGATGCAGAGGGCCGACAGAGGCAGGACATAGGTGATGAAGAGAGTGCTGTAGGCGTAGGCCAACCGCTGCCTCTCCTGGCCCATCCAGAACTCCTCACAGATGGTGAAGCCTTCATTTTTAAATTCCACGTGGTAGGTGTGAGCCACAGCCGGGGCCACCAGACAACAGGACAACAGCCAGATCCCAGACAGGAGGTAGGTGCACGCCAAGACCGAGATCCGCTTTTTCAAAGGGTGCACCGTGGCATAGTATCTGCGGAGTCCATGAGTAAAAAGGAGCAAAGGAAATGTGGATAGAAAATGATGGAATCAGTAATTGGCAGGGGCAAAGACAAACAACATTTACCAAGTCAATATGAGCGACAGTAATCAGCGCACAAATTACCATATGCTGTTAAGGACAACGGATAATACAGGCTGAAAAATGGCAGCAGCACAACATCAATACTAAATTGTCTGTTACCAGGAAAGTAACATGTTTTAAGCTTCACAAATAATAAATCTAATTCAGCTCTGTCACTGCAACCAAGGTGAATGGATAAGCCTAGATGTGTGCTGGGTTACTGAAACAGACACACGAGTCCGACAGAGCTTCACTTAACAATAATGTCCTCATTCAGACAGACTTACATTTAGGTAGCACTAAACTGATTGAATTAGTGCAGAATATTTAGACTAGTAGAGTAGCTTCAAATGTCTTTCCTTATTTTCTGTCATATGTGCAACAACAGCAGATGTTGACAATAAATAAACAAGCTCAAAGCTCAAGCTTGGATCCCTCAGTTTTACACAGAGTTATATTCAGTTTTTCTACTCTTGCTCTGTAAGACATTAGTGAAAGTACAGTCATCGTAGGCAGACAGCTCTGTCTGTGAGCGCAGAAGCCCCGCCCACCTGCCTTTCAAATCTGGTGTTTAAGAGCCAGATCAGAAGTTCCACAGTTGCACCTCAATGTAGTCGTTTTTTGTGTTAGCTGTAAAATCAATAAAGATTGTTTTTCTCCTTGATTGTGAATACGACCCAGTTTTGAGGGCAGATGACTCAAAACGAATACAGGTTGAAACAAGGTGTGGTATAGGGTAATTAAGGATTATTTTGAACTGTGAATCATGCAGAGCTGCTTAAGAGCATGATAGGTCTACTTTACAAAGCAGTGAAGTTGTACATCAATAGTAGGTGATGCGCACTTTAGCTAAAACCAAATAATTTAATACTGTATTGCATTTAGGGAGATACCACTGTGTTCTTTGCAAGTTCTTGTCATGAATGACCTTCACCTGTTTTAGATTTGAGGGTCTGCCTTTTTGTCGCAGTGACCACCTGCTTGATTTAAAGTCTCAGGTTTTGGACTTTCACCCTTCTCTGGTGTTTCTGGTCCTCTGTCTTTTGAGCCATTATGCACATTCATGTCATGTTTGCACTTAAGAAAAAAAACAATCTTTGTTGGTTTTACAGATGACATAAAAACTCACCACATCAAGGTGAATTTGCATCTGAAGCCGGAAACTTGTTCACTAGGTCCTTCACACAGCAGCTAGACTGATGCGTGGTGTAGCATGGCAAGGTAGACACAGGTGTTATTGATAACAATCAGTTAGGGTGCCATGCTATTTAGTGTTTCACAGTCATTCAAGCAAACAAGCAAGTAGCAGGGGGTCCTGAACCATCAAAATAGTAATTACAATTACCGTTTATCCTGCCACTGCATGTCAAAACAACGGCTGCTGAAAGTGTCTATTTTCTTTGAGACAACAGTCATTGTTAGGTGTTGTGTGCAAAATGAATGCTATATTTAGCTTTGTTTTTGAGGGATAACTAGAGCTGGTTTACAAACGCTTCATGATGAAAAGTTTTTTGTCCTTGTTTGTACATTGTTTCTCACAGACACAGCATGCTGCATGCCAGCGAGATGCTGGAGGTTTACTTACAGTTTTTCCCACTGCATTCTGACTCATTGTGACTTACCTGTCTACACCAATGGCAGTGAGGGTGAACACTGACACGTACACCGTCACCGGCTGTATGAGGTACACCAGGTAGCACATGAAGCGACCAAACACCCAACCGTGTGGGTTGAAGGCGTAGGCCAGCGTGAAGGGGACACACGTAGCACACATCAGCATGTCAGAGAAAGCCAGGTTTCCAATGAAAAAGTTGGTGACGTTGTGCATCTTGCGAGTGCGGCAGATGACATAGAGGAGCAGGTAGTTGCCAAAGACGCCCACCAGAGCCACGAGGGTGTAGCAGGGAATGATAAGCAGCTTGAAGGACTGCAGCAGCTCCACGCCCGCAAACTGGGGGCTGCGCTTGGAGGAGCTGTTCTGCAGCGCCACCTCAAACACCTGACCAGAGTCGTTTCCATTTGCAGCTTGTGTCACACACGGAGGGGTGAGCTCAGCTGCCCACCCACTGCCCGAAACCTCCATCCTGAAAGGATGGTGTGAGCCTACAGAGATGACATCATAAACAGAGTCAAGTACAGTTCAACATGCACAGTGAAATGTCAAATTTGGCCAAGGGAGACATGTGCAAACAAGAACAGGCAAAGTGATTGAGAACGCTTTTCCTTTTATTACAGGCCTGCAGACAGGCTGAGCAGCTTCATGAGCCTTTGTCCAATTATTTTTCTTGTCCTTGAAGTAAATGATTTTTTTCCTCCTGTGTAGCTACAAAAAACAAGAAACCCACTATGCTGAAAGCAAATTCCTTTTATTAGACTACGGTGACAATTTACTGACTAACTACATGCAGAAACCAAAATGAACTGGGGTTATTACTTCAGTGTAACTCAGACGAGTAGGGCCTAGTCATTTCCCAGTCAGTTCCACAAAACTTCGATGCAAACACTCAATATCAAAGCAAATGCTGCTGGATGACTCACGCCATTATCTCCCCATGCACCATGTATGTGCAGTGTTTATGTGGTCAGCACAAGAGGTGTTGGTCCCTGTTAAATCAGTTCAGCATATATACTCAAGTGAGGGAATTTAAATGATTCATGCCAAAAAAAAACCAAAAAAAAAAACGCAGGATAATATAAGCACTATAATAAACTCACCCAGCAAGGACACATTTGGCCAAGACTGTGTAAGAAATTTATGTTGATGAAGAAAAGACCAGCAGTGGAGGCTGAATATTTGAACTGCCAGGAAATATTACAGGGGGAAAAATGGCCAGAAGGTGCAGTGTAAGGACAGCAGTCAATCACAATATCTCAAGTAACCAGTACACAACCCCACACTGTTGTGTCTCTAAGAAAGATTAAAAATTTGGGTTGGTCTTTCTCGATTTTAGAGAATTTGCCCGATATTTTTGCCTCTGTGCTTGCTTTTGTGATCCTTAGTTAATTGTTTATATATCTGAACACCGTAGATTGCAGCAATTTATGTCCTGAAGTTACGCCACACTGTGAACAGTGGACAGAGAAAACTCACATATGAGTCGCTGTTCATCAATGGACGAGAGTGAGAGTAAATGAATGTAACACGTTTGTCCACAGGAAAAATGTTACAGGAAAAATAGGTCAGAGATTTTTGGCACAAAGCTCGTTTCCTGCGCCAAAAAGACCCGATATTTCTTTTTTATTAGTTTGTTTTAACACTCCCGTATTCCTTATGCCAAGAAAAAAAGGAGAGAAAATAATAATAACGCACGCTGGTACCAGTTGCGTGATCTCATACATTTTAAAGAACATATCACCATTTAAAAGCATTGGAAATATTTACAGTTTCAGGGTCAGCTCTGGAATACCTCGACGCAGATAAAGCGAGTGGACTGACAGCTATAAAACTGTCGGACATACCGATGACAAAACGCAAGTAATTAAAAATCCTCTAAATAACTTTCAAATGTCTCCAAGGAGAAAAAGCACGTTGCATCGTGCCTGCATCATTTCCGCTCTTCTCACACTCGACGTGCTGACTTTAGATGCAGTTAGACTTTGTCAATTTAAATTTGCACAACATTACAAGCCAAAGCAGCACACCTACCGTCTACAGATGTCTCAGTGTTCCAGCGCACGGAATATCCAGCTCGGAGCTTCTGTGCGTCTGTGGAGAGATGCGCGCTTCTCACACAAATCCACGCTTATAGGTTTACGGACACCAAGCACAGCCATGCATTCCGAATCCTTCATTAACGTGCACTGTAACAACTTCAGTTGTCTTAATTAATCAAGTGTGTGTGTGAGTGTGGGTGTGTGTGGTGATCAGCAGGTGCAGTCCGGCTGACTGGGGGAGGAAGTCTCGCTTATATATCTGCCCCAAACTTGAGTGACAGCTGTGATGACTGGACGGCGTTTCCGACGCGTCTCCTTGGAAGATGGTGTGGCCTGAAAAGCCCGAATAAAACCCTGCAGACTGTACACCTGATTTCAAAAGCAAGGACAGAGCAGGTGGTTAAAGAGACTTTGCAGCTCCATTCCTGCATGTTCTCCTGCTCCTGTAGTTTCAAGTTGCTGTGGCAGATTCTATAGCAAACATTCTCCACGGTATTTGTTGATCATTTCTATTAATGGATAATTTAAAAAATGAATAACGGTTTTATTTCCATACAATCTGTTGCATTAAGTCAAGAATGATTTATGCCCACGCCAAGACGGCTCAATATTCTGTGGAATAAGAGAAGGTTACTGCTATTATGGCGCTTGTGCTTGAACTATCCTCCTTTGTTATAAATATTTGTAAAAGGAACAGAGGGGCAGACTGATAAAGAGGTGGCTTAATGTGATGTCTCAGTTTTTCGTGGCCCTTGTGTGGAGAACAGTCAGAGGTGGAGGTTCTGCAAGCACGATGTTTGATTTGTGCAAACTAACTCTCGGGGGCAGAGGCGAAACGATCCGAGCTTTTTTGTTGTCATTAGCAAATTGATTGAGAATCAACAACCTGAAGCCAGCTGATCAGGGGGATCCTGGTGTGACGTCCACGGCAGATGCTGTGCTCAGTGTGTCTGGGGTTTCAAACCGTCCATTTAAAGCTAGAGAGTTTCGAGTGAGTGCGATCAATTCAGGTTAACTCTCCTCACTTTTCATTCTGCATGGAAAAATCACCATGCAGTTCCCACTCAGCCACCAGTGAGTAGTATCTGCAAAGTCAGCGTTAAGCTAGGATTTATCCTTGAGGGTCCTCAAAGTAGTCAAAACACAGCACTGAGGAATTGTGGAACTAAAGTGGAATCATCTTCAATTCTTGGTGGCATGGATTTAACAAGATGCTGGAAACATTCTTCACAGATTTGAAATAGTCAGCATCAGCACTCAGACAGGCTGTGACATTTAAACAATCCTCATTTGCTACAAAAGGGGCCCAAAGTGTGCCAAGAAAGCAGCAGCCTGAACTGTTGTTGAAGTCATTAACTGGCAAAGTACCACTGCAGGAAAATAACAAGTTGTTTTTTGGCCTTTAAAACTAAATAGGGGGGACAGGGGATAGTTGTAACATTTTTGACATTTCTGTCTGTAAATTAGAGCTCTTTTAAGGTAGTGGATTCAAAATGTAATGCAAAGTATTTACATGTCGTCGCTATTAAATAGTGCAGCTATTTTCTCTGCAGCACAATTACCCATTGCATGGTATGGTCTCAAACACAAAGAGTGAAATGTTACAATTAACCCCACAGTCTGGGTTAGTTGTAACATATCCTGGGGTAAAATGTAACACAATGAAAGCTGTATGTGTGTGTGTGTGTGTGTGTGTGTGTGTGTGTGTGTGTGTGTGTGTGTGTGTGTGTGTGTGTGTGTGTGTGTGTGTGAGTGACAGAATGCAGAAATCAAGGTTTTGAACATATTCCAACCCCCCAAAAAAAGACAAATTATGGAATTTTCTGCAACTGAATATTTCATTAATTTTGGTTGGTCTTCCTTGAGTTTGGCCTCATTGGCTCAGTGGGCATTATAACCTACAACTCTTGCACCAACCTTTGAACATAACAATGAAGCTGAAAAAATGTAGTTGTGCACCAGCACCGCAATTCCATTACTTTTTATCATGGCTTACCTTGGTGTGGTTTGCAAAGTGCTTCAGAAAGATGAGGAAATCTGTTTCGTGCACCCATCCTGATTTATTTCCACTACCAGTACTTCCTACTGGTCCATCTCTGACACAGTGGTCTGCATAATGTATGTGTTGGAACACAAACAGTGGAGGAATTGTGTTGCCAATGGCATTAACCGCATATACAAATGCGACCAGTGAACCTCTCTCTGCTGATGTCGTTGCCCCAACTTGTTTAATATAAGTTAAAGTAATAGTGTGGTTAGTTGTAACATCTGCGTTATTGTTACAACTAACCCAGACTGTTGCTGTTACAACTGACCCAGACTCCTATCCATGAACTAGCCAACATTACAGCCAACGGCTAAAACATTAGCACTAAAGACCTACACAGAATATATCCCCAACATAATTTAAGTTTGATGAGTTTAACTGCAAAGCAGATAATGCTATTAGAAATTGAAATAAAGTAGAAATACTTACTTTTTGGCATACAAATTACTTTTTTTTCATGTTAAATTGTCTGTGTTTGACAAAATGTGCTAATTTTTCACATGT
This sequence comes from Copadichromis virginalis, assembly GCF_057382275.1. NCBI lineage: Eukaryota > Metazoa > Chordata > Actinopteri > Cichliformes > Cichlidae > Copadichromis > Copadichromis virginalis. The sequence continues at coordinate 16,934,171 of NC_140629.1, forward strand.
GATAGCAGAACTGAATTGGGCATGCACAGGATGAATCACATCATTTGAAACTTAGCCCTGATTGGAGAAATTGGAAGTGTTACAACTGACCCACGTTACAACTATCCCCGGTCTCTCCTACCTCTTTAGGAAACTATAGGGCAGCCTTTTTTTTGGTTCGGGATAGGAAAATACTATAAGCTAAAGGAGAATATTGCAGCCATCTTTGCCATCGTTTAACAATAACGGAGACTTTCAGAGCTGTTCAGACTGAACACTGCTTTAGTTTGATCATGTCAGATTCTAACACTTGCCTGGATTTATTAAAAGGCTTTACTGTGTCTTTTCATTGAATCAATAATGAACAGATGCTGTTTAGTCAAGCGCTATAGAGTGCACCCATTGTTTCTTGTGAGAGAAGAACAACTTAACATGCATGAATTTCTTTTCTTTCTTTAATTTTTTTTCTGTCATATACTAAAACTTGCTGATGAGTGACAACCATGTGACCTTTTTTGCACTAGCAGGAATGAACAGCATTAGAATCTGTCACTGTGTTCTGAGCTTCATGGGGACTGTGTAATTTTTAGACTACTTGTCTCCACGGCCACTGCCGGTGTGAAGAAATCAAAACTTCAGACCCTGAGCAATGAATAAGAAGAAGGTATGATGAGTCACTGTGGTGTTTCACCTACCTGCAGAATTATCAAATACTTCAACCTTCAAGTTCTTTGAACTATTGCTAGGACATTTGAAATGCAATTGCAGTTTGCATGCACTCATCATGGGCACGAATGTGATGGTAATTTGGGGCTTTTACGGATTTCTGTTCATTTTCCAGGTTGGAATGATTGTTCAGTAGACATCTTTAATGAATTTATTTTGGATTTTTACTTTTGACCCTGTGCGGGTCAAAAGTTTACATACAGGCTCAAATTTATACAGACATCCCCACTAACGTAGTTAAATGTCTTTTGGCAAGTTGCACCTCGCCCAGGCATTTTTGGAAGTCAACAAAATTCTAGTATAATTCTGGCTTGTTGGCAGAATTAATAGAGTCCATGTAAACTGGCTGGTTTCCTGGCACACACCTGGCTTTTAAGTATAGTCCACAAATCTTCAGTAGAGTCGAGGTTGGGGCTTTGGAGAGGCAATTCCAGACACTAAATTGTCTTAATGGGTTTTATAAACAGCTTCCCAGATCCTCGGTTTAAACAATTGCACTTAACTGCAGTTTATTCAGATTTGACATCATTTGGCCAAAGTTTGGAAAACACAAAACAAATTGTCACCCTGAAATAAGAAGAAATTGGTTAGGATGTTCAGGAACACCCGGGAACCACCAAGGCACAAGCCAGCCACTAACCGGAAACTGCTGGAACACCGATGTCACTGTCCACAGTGAAGTGAGATAAAGCACGCACAAAAATAACGTTTCTGGAATAGCTCAACCCTTTTGAGAATTTGTGGACTATGCTTAAAGGCTTATATTAAACAATACAATTTCACAAATACCAGCTTGAAACTTAATTAATAATAAACTTTGAAAGAAAATGATAGCATCTGGCACCTGGCAGCTTTCATCTTAGATGAATCTAGTTCATAGGCAGTGGTTTTTGTCTGTGAATTAAGGTGATCTGACCTCAATGAGTTTCAGTTGTCTTATGCAAGCAGGCTGCATGATGAGTGTTTTTTACTGATAGACTCACTGATGCAGACACAATGAGGCTTTTACAGATCAGGTCACAACATATTTCTGATAACATGCTAAAAACCTCCAGTTCACCTTTACAAATATCATCGTCTGACATTTCCTGATTTTAAAAAGCACCCAAATTAGATAATAATAAATATATAATGAACTGAAGAATACCAAAATTGAAAAGAAGCAAAAAGAGCAGGAAGGAAAACTAGAACAAGATGCATGACAAAACTAAACTTTAAAAAGCACAACAACAAAGTAGCAAACTACCGTACATGAAAGCAGAGACAGAGGAACACGAGCACAGAAGGCACAAGAAAATCAAGATGCTGAAAGCACTAAGAACACAACAAAACGAGCAAAACAACAGGACCATGACCAAAGTCCTCGGTTAAATTCTATAATTTGGACACTGGAGGTGTTAACAAATGCTTTTTCAGATAAACAATGAGGCTGTATTAGTAGTTACGCACTGATATGCATTAGTATGCACAGCAATTGAGTTTCAAACAACTCCTCTGCAAAATCAGGAGACTGATCTTTGTTTTTATCACCAACTTTTTTGACTCTTTGGAGTCACCTGTCTTTAAACAGGCCATACCCCCATCGTTACCTTTAAAAAATGATGTCAACTAATGCCAAGATTTTAAATGCTCACAATCTGCAGTTCATGGCTGTATTCACAATTTTTACTGTCAGGGACAATCACACATTTCAGATAATTTCTGTGTGATTCATTCTCCACTTGAAATTATTATTATTACTGCTTGACAGTTTGACAGTAACTGTCAGGCATTTATGTTTCAATTGTGTTTTGCTCTGGTTTTGTTTGATTTTGTTCATATTTGTTCAGTGTTCATGGGTCATAACTGATCAGTGATCATCCATACGTACACATTCAAGTGGACCTGAAGACCAGGTCAGCTGAAATTATTTAACCTGGAGGTCATGAAAGACTCTCCTGGGTCTGCTCAGTGATGACTTAAAGTTACTACTAATACAAAAGTCCAAGACTTTTCTATTTGACATGATTATCTTCACTAGATAATGGCAATTTTCTCTATTTTATGTCTCACCCAGAGAAACCCACAAGGATAATAATCAGTGTAATGTGCCAGCTCAGTAATCAGGCTTATCCTGGTGCAACAATATTGTTTGATAATACATATCAGGCCCATAATGAGTTCCTTTTGTAATACAAATGAACTGCACGTGTCTATAAAACAAAGCACAAACAGTGTAAGAGGGATTTACAGATGAATTTTTATATATAAATCTCCACTGTGACTCTGAATTGGATAAGGAAAAGATGGATGGTTGGATGAATCTGCATTCATAAATCACTTTGCAAACCTTTCATAAAGGTTGTCTTTCTATAAAGAAGCACCAATTAATGTTTTTTACTCTCTTAGACAAAAGGCAGGGCTGTCCAGAACAAACAATTAATAAATCCTGAAGTTCCACCTGTTAAAAACCTGAGTGATTTCTATTAAAAATTAGATGGAAGGAAAAAATACCTTCTTCTGTTTACTCTGTGCAACTGTCAGATTTACAGTAATGCTCTTTATTCAGGATTGTCTGGATAACTGCAAGCATACTATAACGATGCCTGTAACCTATTACTAACAAAAACCTGAAACCCCTGATAGGAGTAAATATCTGCAACACTGTGTACATGCAAAAATGGTCAGATACAACTCAAAGAGGTCTAGATAGGATTTAATGGCTCAGACTCTGTGATGGTGGTGCATGTTGATTATCCTCGCTGTTCTCTCAGGGTCACCGAAATGAAAAGGGCTAGCACATTGCCTCCATTAAATACCTTGTTGTAACCTGTTACTCAGAACTGAACAACACGCACAATAATGGCATATCTCACAAATGAAAATAGGGCCCCTGAGGATATAAAAGCCATGTGTTTTCCTAAAAAAAGAGAAAAGAAAGAAAGAAAAAAAGACATGTTTTTCATAACCAAAGAAGAAAATACCACTCATTTCTAAGTGGAAATGTTTCTTAATTGAAGAAAAAGGAGATGCTTAAAAAAAAATCGAACCATGCCAGGTAGAGGACCCGAATGATCCAACATAAACACAGACACAATACAGAAAAATTCTCTTACCTGTAGCATTGAGAAAAGTAGTTGATATTTTACATTTCAATTTCACAAATGACAACAGCGCTTCTCAGAACACGATGTTAGTTGGATAAAAGCTCCTCATTTGTCTAATCTTATCTTTCTTGTTAGCAGTCGGATATCAATTCAGTTCTTAATCGCGCAGTCGTGTCCTGAGAGCAGTGGCCAAACAACCTTCAAGGTTGTTTGTGGTGCACAATGGTACATCAGAACCTATTGAGTGAAGTGCAGATGCTTGTCACAGCAGTCAGGGTTGTTCAGCCTTGGTGAATAATAAAGGCAGCTGAAATCTGCTGAGTCTACAGCATGTTTATCAGCACAATTCAGAGTATTTTGTCTGAATGATGTTCACAGTAGCTGCAGTGAATTCACGAAGCAGGAGTGCTTTCAGTAAATATGAAAGGTTAACCGTTAATCCACAAGCTCTCAATTAAGCCCTGCTGAGTGACTGGTGATCATATTATAGAACATAGTGTTGTTACTTACAGCATAAATTAAGCCACAGTAAAACATTGTACCATGTATGTTATAAAAACTAGAGTTTATAGATAAGTTAAAAGACCTTAAAAGAGATCTTAATTGTCCTTTATTAAAAAAAAAAGTAACCAAAAATGTATGTTTGGGTGAAAAAAAGTGCTACAACAATTCAACTGTAAGTCACATATGATACCAAAATGATGGTCTTACAGCATAAGAATTACTTAATTGATTAGAATTATAGAGGCACTTTAATGTTATGGGGAAAACACTTCTGTGCTAACACAATAATAATTTCATTTTTAAGGATATGATAACATAATGAATGCCCATCTTGAAAAATTAGGTCTAAGGATGTGACATTATGACAGTTCGGGGATTTAGTGGGATATAGACTCGCACCACTACACATGCTTGAAGTTCATAAATAGATAAATATTCATAATTACCATTATGTTTAGTACCACTGTTGATACTGACAACTATAATGTAGCGAATGTTGCCAGACCATCTAGAATTTATTGTCTAGGGACTAAGTCTACATTGGAATTTGGGATCCTGAACAGATAAAAGTACAATCTCCAGTTATTTGTAAATAAAAAATGCCCTGGGGGAGAAGAAAAAAGGAAGAAGGAGAAAACAAAGTTGGTAAAACAGGGAGGGGGGTGTCAGGAAAGTTTCAAGCTGACTTAATTATTCACAAGGGGTCAAGCCTGCAGGTTGTTGTATGTTGCTGCGTGTTTGATTTGGCAGATTTACTTTATATCAGATGATCTTCCTGACACAGACCTGAAGGGAATTATGTGTCACCCAAGGCTTCAACTGGAGATCTTTCACTTTATGATTTTTGATTTTTAAACCCTAGCTCCAGCTCCCATGTTGCAGTATGATAAATATTTGTAAAATATCCTACCTTTTTATGCAGATGATACGCAGTAATATTTTCCTCTGATGATCAAAACCCCTGTTCACAAATTAATAAGCAGCATTGATTGACTGCTGGATATCTAGAAGCCTTTTAGAACTGGACAGAGACAAGGACATAGTCCAAAAAGTCTGCAAAAGTAAATTTGTTCATACTTACTATTCCTTCATCTGAAAACAGTGGATAAGGCAGGAAACCTGGCATTTTGTTTGACAAATTAATAAAGTCAACAAGCAAAGTAATCCTGTCCTTAGACAGCACAGCTTCTCATCTGCAATGAATATATGTATCCATCCTTCACATTATTGCCATCTTGTGGCCATGCTGTCGCTGAAAGCTGTGCTTGTTTCAATCTCACAGAAAACTGCAGCTATTTTGAGGGCGTGGCCATGTGCTGTTAACTAGTGGTGTGGGATACTGCATATTTTGGTATCGATCCGATACCAAGTAAATACGAGTCAGTGTCGCTGATACCGATACTTTTCAATAAACAAGCTGGATGCGTCATTGAACTGCTAAATCTCAATTAATTTTCATGACCTTAAGTGTTTTTGTGATGTTTCCTTTTTCAATATTAGCATTATTATTACTATGGCTGGCAGCGGGAGAGCTGCAGCCGTTGAATGTGGTGTTACAGCAACTGTGTGACTATTGTAAGAATAAATGATGCTGCGATGCATGAAAATGCCATCGGGTCTGCCGTGGTGGTTTACAGTTATCAATTTTTTATTTATTTATTTTTTAGAAAAATCTTTTTAAAAAAACCCCAGTAAACTAATTAAAACAAACAAGTACTGTTGAGAAACCATAATACAAAAGTTATAATTAAAATTCTCAACAGCAAAAACAACTGGTGAAAATATAATTGATATGTAAACAACTTAACAACCCCCAAAGTGTCTAAATCACGTCAGGTGACGGCATAACATCTAAACACGGGGGGGGGGAGTGTGCCTAAACTGCAGGTATATGAATGTAAACTAATGGGAGATCAGCATGTGAGGCAAGCTGCTGCCAGTCTGCTTTGACTGCTCTGGGATCAGTTACAATCTACGCTTCATACAGAAACACAGCTAGCATTAGCAAGTAAAACATCTTCAGTGATTCAGCATCGTTAGCTCTTGCTAACCACCTTGGCCAACAACAACTAACAATTTCTTTAGTACATTAGCACGGAAACCATGATGGGGAGAACAGCTCGGATCCTTTTCGGTCTAATAAAACTGATTAAAACAGTACATCTGTAATTTGCTCAGTGTCTATAATCCAATTAGACCTCTCAGGTCATCAGATGCACATCTTTTAACTATCCCAGAATTAGATCTCAGTGTGCTGAGGATGCTTAAAGTTGCTGTGTTCCTGTTCTTTGGAACGAGCTGTCTGCTGATCTGAGGTCAATGACAACCGTCTCACAGGTCTGTGTGTCAGCATTGATTTGTATTTCTCTGTAACATTTTATTATTATTGCCTTTACGTCATTGTAGACCTACGCAGGTTTTTAAGTGTACATGTAAAAACCTTTTAAACGTACATAAATAAAAGTGACACTGACATTGACGCTACACTATGGAGCCACTACTAAACAAAAAAAAAACATAATGATGACAAAAATGATCACCAGATTTTGTGTGATCTATTCTGTGGATTCACCCATTCAAGCACAGAAACATACAAAACCTGCTCAAACTAACGATACCTACACTGTATAACGGGGTTGTGTAAATTTTACCTCTTGGCCACATGTGATATGTACGCCTCAAATGGTGATGATGAGTTTCTGAGTGACTTAATTTATCAAAGAGTGCATTTTATCAAAAGTAAATCGATATATTTCATATTACCTGACTTATGATAATTGTAAAACTATGTTGGTTCTGTGCACCAGTGTATTCACATTTACCTTTGTCATGCAACTGTTAAGTAAGTAAGTAAGTAAGGCAATATTAGCCAAATTGTATGAGCTTGAGCTCCTAATATGTGTGAGAACAATTTTTTAAAGCCAAAAATCACAAATTATGATGGGGCACCATTAGGGTCCAAGGTTAGCAGTACATTGACTTTGAGGGTTAACAAAAATTTTATTTATCAATAACATTAGGTAAACACTTCATATCCAGACACTTTCATAATCATGTTCAGTTGAGAAGGCTATAAATCTAATATTTTTTCATTAAAGATGAACTGCTGCCAGCTGTCAGCTAGTAATTATGATTGAACTAAAGGCAAAAAGCTACCCTAGAAGTCCAAAACACACAAAGTCTGTCTAGCAGCTCTCGGTGACTAACTCTTTTTTATTTGTTTATGAATCTATTTTTTACTGAGGTGTAGAAACAATTTCTGCAAACATCTTCCATAAAAAGGAAAAAAAGTAATTTGTTTTCTACACTACCTTCTGTTCACATTCCGTATATGTAAAGTGAGAATATATAAATATACACCTCAATCAACTCTTAATGTAAACAGACTGAACAGGAAAATCACTCCACAGCTTCCAGCAGATCTCCTGATATGGCTGACCCAACATCCCTTTTTTAAGTAACATCATAATTACACTTAACTTAAAAAGGAACATTTTAATGAAACACTTGAAAGGTCCAAACTCATTGTGAAGCCCACAGAATTTGGATGCTGATAAAAGCTGCGTGGTCAGAGTGAAGAGGTCAGAGCCAAATGGATGGACTCGGCTATATAGTCCAGGTTGCGGCAGTTGATTGCGCTCACGTTTAGACATCCGCCGGGAAGCAGGTACACCCGTCTCCTGTTTGACAGAAATTCTACTTGCTCACCTAAAAAGGCCAAAAAACAGTCACAAAAAAGCAAAATCATGAAAGCTCATCAGTGTATCAACCTATGTTATTGTCATGTGAAGAAAAGCTCTGTTTAAAACATGAATGCTACATAAAATATATCTTCAGCAGTTAAGTTTTCAAGTTATATTTTTTGAACCAAACTAAAATCACAAACAGCAATTCAATGTAGACTGATCAGGGTTATGGCCTTCGTATAAGCCATATGTGTGCATAATGTGTGCGATTGAATAAGTGCATCAGACACTGATAAACTTTATGAATACATTAAAAAATTGTGTTGCAAATGCCAATTAGCTGTTTCAAAGGATCTTCCAGAGAATCGCGGCAAAGCAAGAGCTGAGAAAACTAATTATGAACATCAGACAGCATTTATGTTGTCCTTGTTCGAGGCTGATGCAGTGAATCATTTGTCCTTCTAGATTGTGAGAAACATAATTCTAAAAAAAAATTGAGAGGAGGGCTGAAACAGTGCTTTTCAGTTTTTACCATTTAACCCTGTGCAGCAAAAGAGTCCACCTTGTTGAGTCAGATGGTCCCAGCGACCAGGAGTTCCCAAAAGCCTCAGCTTCTCTCTTAAAATGGCTCTGATCAGCATACACCTTTCAACAATGTGCTTAACCTCTCCCTGCCTGGGGAACACAGTGAGAAAAATATATATATAATTCAATATCTGCACTATGAAAAATGAGGGTGGAAAGGGGCGTGTATGCATAACATCAAGAGACATACAACACATGTACTGATAAAACAGCAACAGCTAATGTCCGGGCCAAATTCTTCAAATGCCAGATCATTTGCAGCATGTCTCACCACTCAACAAGATGGGCTGAGTTACTGAGCACTGTGGTGACAACATGTGCTCCTCCTACGGATGGCCTGGCCCACAGTGATCTCACTATTTTGTCAGCCTGAGACCGCACGGGCAGCAGGACGGAGTTCTGCTTTAAGACGCACAGGAGGTGTCCAACAGCTTCACCTGGTGAAGGAAACAATATGAGCTCAACGTGAAGAAATCTACAGAATGTCCCAGCAGCAGTGAAGTAACGTTATGCTCTGCTGAAAAGAAATGCTTTGCATCAGTATACACCGCAAGCCTGTCAGGTTTTTCCATTTTTTCTGGTAAATATTCACTGGGTCACAAATGAAAGATTGCAAAGATGCTTTTGGATGCACATGAAGCAGGTTTAGTTGCCACTTTTTTGATTCTTTCTAACTTGTGTTTAAAAGATGAGCGCAGAAAAACAGCACATTTCATTTTCGACATTTCATCCCAGAGCCAATTACGAAGATCAGAGGAGCCCTTTCTAAAAACATGAACTCCCCTGGAAACATGATTTGCAAAAGACTCTAATGAGGACATATGCATCTTTATTTTTCACAGGTACTTTCAGCTGCTCCCTTATTTCCCAAGGGGTCGCCGCAGCAGATGGATCTGCAAGTTTGATTTAGCACAGATTTGAAACCGGATGCAACCCTCCCATTTATCTGAGCGTAACCTGACAGGTTAGGTGAAGAAAAAGTCAGGGAATGCAGCAACAATCCACAGTCCCTGGAGCACACTGGATAAATTTGATCTCATGCACTCAGCATAGTAAAGCTTGGCCTTTAAATATTTTTCCTCTCTATGGCTACTGAAGTCTGCCTTTTTCTGATGACGATTATGGTTCAAAGATAAGTAAAGAGGTGCTCTTGTCAATTACCTTGAGTCGGTTCATTCAGAAAAGAAAGAGTTCAAACTGACTTGTATCAGCTCCAGGCAGCGCAGTTGTTTTCTCGCCGCAGAGTGCAGTGTTCGTTTGTGCAATAAGCACATTTTGATAGGTGTGGCCCCTTCAGTGCACATACGTTCTCACCATATAGTCCAAAGCAATGGGAAAATGACTGAGCGCAGAGAAGCTCCATTCCCAGCGATGCACAGTGCTGCACAGGCCAAGCATCACGCTCCATGTCTCCACAGCAGAGTGCCTGTGTAGGCAGCAAGAGGAAGGGGAAAAGTCTACGGCTCTGTTGAAAAACAGTGCCAGGAGAGCAAATTAAATTAAGTATGAGTGAAAAGCTGCTTGTCTGATAAAAATAATTTCAGCTTCTGTCGGAGAGCATAAATGCACAAGTTAGTTACCGTAATGAGCCGTGTAATCACAGCCCATTGACTCTGAGAGAGGTCTGCTCCGGTCGGGTAGTGGGCAGACGCTGACAGAACAACAACACTGTGCTCAGGAGCACTCTCCAAATCCTCCAGAAGCCTCTCCAAACAAATGCCCCGCTGCTTGTCATCCCAGTAATAATACTCACGGATCTCTTGGATCCCTGCTGCCTGGAAGATACCAGCCAATGAGTCTGCAGGGAGGATCAAGACAAAACATTATACTGGCTTATTAGATATAAAAGCAGTACCAACCCCTAAAGATCAATGACACTTTTGTCCGCAGCATGTACACTCACAAGAAAAGTATGTGAAGCAGGATTTATGAATTAATTACTCAAAAAATGTGGTCTGATCTTCATCTAAGTAATAACTAGTGACCGATGGAGCCTAACTTAATCAGTGTAATACAAGGCAAGCAGTTTCATATCTTTATTAAACACAATGAGTAATCACTCACAGCTCAGACTGAAAAAAGTAAGGCTCGGTTCAGTAACTCGTGGACTCACTTATGGCAGCAAAAGTCGGGGGATTGCTGTAGAGGAATTTGGAACCAATTATCCTTACAAAAAGGTTTCAGGCCATGACACAGCCATTAAGTTGAATGAATTTTATGTCCTTTATTTGTGCATCTGCTTTCAATCATTCTCCTGTAAAATTTGACCAGTTTCCATTAAAGCTTACATTTTCAATTCTACTTCTGTGACAAAATTACACGGAAAATAATCAAATAACTTAAAAGTCAGCATTTTGGGAAGAAGTGTTTTATGAGTCTATGCTTAACGGCTGGGATGAGGTTTTGGTGTTGGAGTGTTCCTCCAAAGACAGCATATTTTGGCTCATCTGTCCATTGAACATTGTCGCAAGTGTTGTGGATCATCTTAGATGACTGTGGTTTTATGTTACCACCATTATTATTCACTATTTTTCTTATTTTTCACAATTAAATAAAGATATAAGTCACAGAGCTCCATGCGGGCATTTTTCTATGACAGATATTTATCTAATGATGTGGAATCCTTGACATTTTGTCTCCTTTATGTATTCATTTTCAAAATCTTGTGTTGCTATGGAAACAGCGCTGATTGTTTACAAGACATACTCTTTTGTAATTATTGGTGTGTGTGTGTGTGTATATATATATGTATATATATATATATATATATATATATATATATATATATATATATATATATATATATATATATATATATATATATAAAATAAAGCCCTACACCCCGGCCCAGAAGAAGATACATAAGATTTGTTTTGAACTGTGTATTATGCAAGGCAACTTTAGAAGAGTCCAAAAATACAATTATGTAACTGGAAATGGGCATAATTGTTCCACTTTAAATGTTGTTCAGTAGAAGCGGTTTTTTATTTACCATCACAGGGGGAAGAGAGGTAAACCGGGCCACACCAGTCAGCACTGAGATCGTACCAGCACCTCAAGAGTTCAGCTCCAAGACGAACAGCAGCAGTAAAACCAGGAGTTTGGACACCTAACACCTGCAGCGAAAGCCAGGAAATACCAGCAGCAGAGTTTTTTGATATAAATGATGTTTGCTTGCTGATCTTCTATTGATTTATTCTGCAGTTACTTATAGTAACTGCAAATAACGTCTTTCCGAGTAATGACGGTGCTGACTGACTGCATGATCAGTCCTAGTTTTTGTTTTGTGCAAAACGAGGTTCAAATGAATTGAGCTGTCTGTGTGTAGCTGACATTACCTGGTTCTCCACTATAGCCCTAGAATGCTTCCCAAGGGCAACTTCTGTGGCTTTGCTGGTGAATTCTCTCAGTCCAAGAGAAGAGGGATACTCAGGATGAAGAGTGGGATCAGTGCTCAACTGCTGCTTTATTTTTCCAACCAGACGCAATTCAAAGGGTTTTCCCTCCTCGCTGTAATACTCTGCAAAAACATGTATTGCAAAGAACAGAATATATTTAATCTGACACAAAAATACAACGCACCCTCAGAGCCGAAAAACTGAAATTAAAATCCCTTTAATAATTGTGTTGCCTTCTAACAAGTGGCAACAAAGAGTTAAAATGTTTAAACAAGTGCAGTAGTATCTTAAGGTACAGATCATTTACTTGCAACATGCTCACGTAATTGTGGCCTTAGCAGCTATTGCACTGTATGCGTCAGCAAAGGCTGAGAAAATGAGGTACAAAGCGAGGCAAGAACTGAGTTTCTAGCAGCTATTTCAAGAAGGCTCACGCAGAGCTTCAGCTGCTCTCTATTAGGCTCAAAGTAGCTGATTAAAGTGGGAGCAAATGCAACCTCCAGGCTTTAAAAAGCCCCTTCAAACACCCACTGGTACAATCTCATGAATGCTTCCTGTTTTTAGCATTGACACAAAATATAAATGTTAAAGGCCATGACTGGCAATTAATGATTTTACTGAAAATCTTAATGTACTGCTCACCGGGCTTTCTATAAAGATATGAGTATACAGTGTCTGATGCACTGAATATCTTCTTCGGTGTATCTTATTACATTGAATAAGATACTGACTGGTGACCGGCGAACCAGTCCTCTGCTCAGATTAGAATCTGAGGAGGCTACACGGTGTATATAGCAGTATTTTTCTTTCTGCTCACATATTGCCTGCCATAATGCGGCTCACGTATTTCCAGCTACATTGCAGAACTGTGGAGGCACATTACATTATATGTGCAATAAAGCAAGCCTGTAACAAAAAACAAAACAAAAACAACAAAAATAATAATAATAAAAGCACCTATATTAGCATATGTTGTCTGTGTTAAATTATAACAGATGTACTTCACTAAATTCACATTTAAAAATCAAACTGCACTTTGTGGATAAAAGTTATATATCTAAGTTTATTTATTTAAAAAGTAAGTATAAGTAAGTAAATATGTCATACAATGTCTGCATCTTTGATCTTCACATCTGTCGATAGCTGTTGTCTATATTAATGTAAGTTTGCTAAGTTTGGATCTGACTCATGAGATCATCAGTGCATTTGAGTAAAGTGTACGTTTGTAGTTAATGTAGTTACCACTAGAATAGTGGTTTAAAAAAACCTGCGGTATTTTTTTTAGGGGGGGGAGGAGAGATTACTAACTACATAGAGATGACATAAGCATTTTTTAAAATTACATTAAAATTAAATTTGAAGTTGCACAACATTGTTTCTGTTTGAGTTATACTATCTATCTATCTATCTATCTATCTATCTATCTATCTATCTATCTATCTATCTATATAACGTGATAAGACTCACCTCTGCCTGCCAGATCAACTTTCCTGGCCTGGGTATCTCTGGCGAAGGCGGATAACAACCTTGTTTCGGGACTCACTGGTGCGTTGAGCGTATTGGTAAACAGTGGGCATTGACCTCCTGGGTCTCCATTTTGGCTGACCCCTTTTTCATCAGGGCTGCTGCCGGGTCGGCTCATCTCGGAGGCGGTCAGACAACTCAGACCGGCGGGAGCTGCGAACCTTTTGTTTGGGCACTGTTGCCAAGCTACAGCACATATTTGGATTCTGTGGCCCAGGCAACGGGGATGGATGAGTTTTGTCGCTCCCTAATGTGTGGCTCCGGTGAGTTTACTTTTGCCCTGACGGTAAGCCATCAAAGCCACTGGAAAAAGAAAGGATGAGCTATTATCAGTGAAGACCCAGATGCATCTTTAGCTTCTAACACCGACAACACGCTAGTCTAAAGCTCAGCTTTGTGTCCTTATTAAGGCTTGTTTGGGAGCTTGGCCCGTAGCCGCCATAAATTAGCCCTATTGCAATACACAAAAAAAAACAAAAAAAAAACAAAAAACGAAGAAGTAAGCAAGAGGCTTGCTCATTAATTGTACAAGAGTGTTCTGTGTCGGTCATATATATCTGCAGATGAGGCTATTTCCTGCATCCATGGCTTCCACTCATCCATTTCTTATATGTTTACTCAAATGCATTCATTTGATGACATTTATCCCACTATCATTTTCACAGATCAGACTAGTCTTAATGGTGGAGTTCATGTGTAATCTGAATTCATGAGAAATTAAAGTTCCATGTACAATTTTCCTCCTTGGAAACCAACTGAAATCCAGCGTGCAGTGTAAATCTCTTCAGGCTATTACTGTGCTCCTGCATAATACTGCTGGGAAATAGTGGTTTCCTTCCAGGCAGCGAACTAAGGAAAGAAAGCCATTTCCAGGGGATAAAGAGGTAGCAGTGAATATTGCATTAAATGAAATTGCAGAATCAAAGTAAACATCTGATGGAGGTGATAAGTGAGCCTGGCTTTGTAGTTCACTTTATGAAGCTGGAAATCACAGATAACTGCACTAGATGGCAGTAGATGGCCAAATCAGCCATCAACTCTTGTCAACTGGTTGACTTGGAGTTAAAGATGCTCTTGTCCAGCCTGTCCAGTCCTGGTTTTTATAGATTACATGACAACAACTTTCTTTTTTTTCCAGGAAAGAAATAGAAAAAGATTCCAAAAATGTAAGCTTTAGGTGGGGAATTGGATTCTGGTCTTTTCACACGGCTGTTAAATATTTTTATCCTTGCCCCGTTTTTTAAAAAACTCATTTATCTTTGTGTGGTTCTCACACAAAACACATCGGTACAGTCATTTTATCCCAGGGAATGACAACAAAAATTACACCTTTGACTTTGTCATTTGCTGGATATTTGAGCCTCCGGGTGTTATTGTTGAAGTTGGAATATTTCTGTGAAGTCAAATTGTTTCTGAATGCCGAGTTGGCCTCTGAAGCAAAAACGAACACACAGATAAAAGAAAGAAAATGTGACAGAGAAAGACATTTAGAAAGAAAGAAAACCCGACAACACTGTTGACTCCAACTCTGGGAAAAATATCTGGATTCTTAAATCTACTCCCGTCAAGAGGCTGTTAGTGAGAAAGGAAACGACACGTTAGAAGAAGCTCGGCTTGTGCCTTGATCACGCTCCCACGTTGTCAGGAAGAGTTCACGATAGTTTATTAAATTAAAGATGCAGCAGACACAATTAGATTTAAGAAACCTTATCTGGTGACTATTGATGTCCAAGCTTAGTGTCAAAGGTTTTTATTTTGTTTTGTTTTTTCATTTATCTGAAGCAGGTTCTAAAAATATCCTGAAGAAAACTGAGCTACACGTCTCAGACACTGGCTGTGGACTTACATGTGTAATTGAGAGTGAAAGTCATTTAAACTTCCAAGCAGATCCAAGACTGCCTCAGTCACATTTAATAGTAAAAGCAGAAGAAAAAAGAGGATTTTATTGAATTCATTTTCTTATGTAGAATATTTTCCTAATCAGATGTTCCGCCTCTGTTTTTATAGTCTTTTTGTTTCCTGTACTTGTATCTTATCAAACCCTCCCAGTCGTACTTTAAGTGGTGGCTTTTCCTTGAAAACTTTAGGATTGATTTCGGTCTGATACCACTCATGGAAAACATTGGAACAGGAATCAGCTGATAGGAATGTGGCTTCAGACAGGGCCATTATTTCCATTCTGAGTTGTTGTGTGGCTTTTTTTTTCTCTCTCCTAATGATATTTTTGGTAGTCACACTGCCCGTCTGGCAGGGCTAATGTCAGTTTTGGCTTATTTTCAAATGTCTTACATTCTGCTCTTGGTTTATTTTTAAAGTCCCAAATCTTGTAAATTCCTCTCATAACACGGAGATATTGCCCGCTCAAACAGTAGCCAAAGCCAGAGATGACAGTGGTTTAGATAGTGGGAGGATTACTTAAAAGAACATTTCAATAATGCATTGTTTAGATTTGTGTCTTGAGCTCACATCAACAGTAGTTTTACTTGCTCAGTGTTGTGGAACATGGAGTGAAGGTCGGGACCCTCAGGGCCTCCCAAGATAAATCCGAGGGGCCATAAGTAGATCAAAGGGTTAGGAAAAGGGGAACAAATATTCCTGTTCACAAAGCTGTTTATTTTTTCTGACTTTTTTTCCTTTTTTTTCTTGTGAAAGTACTTAAAGTACTACACTTTCACATCTACAGCATCCCAAAAAACCCCACTTCAAATGAAGCCACCTATGAAGGACAAAAATAATTAAATCCCTCTTAAGTCATTGTCTGTGACGGTTACATACAGCAAAAGTTAATAATAATAATTATTATATTGTTACAGTCATTTGTTGTTTGCTTCCAGAATGGTGAGTTTGCACACACAGCACGCATGACCAATGTTACACAGTTTTAAAATACTTTATTTTTCAATGCAACAGATGATGTTATGTAAAATCACACCACAAGGTGCCTTATGACAATGAAGTAATACATAATGTGGGCAGAAGGTTTTCTGTGCGTGTGGACATGTTGGGCTTATACTGTGGCCACAAGCCAAAGAAAATAAACTAGCAGCACGGCATGTTGCATATGCTGCTGTGTTTACCTGCAGTTCGTAATACTGTACCTTGTACAAGGACATACCCACAAAAAGATTCTAGACAGCGTGATGTTTGAGGCATCCAGACGTAAGGTTCTGTCATCCATTATTCGTAGCCATGGCACAACTTAACATAGACATGGGCTTTTAAATCCCAGTTTCACTGTTGTGTGCATACAGACTCAAAATAGAAACATTAAGACTTTAAACCGAGACAAAAATGGAGTATTTCTATTCATAGTTCTTTGGTTAAGCTGATATTAAACTGAAAGGTTTTTGTAAAGAAAATGTTCCTACAGTGGAGACAGGCTTGCCAGAATGATCGCTTAGTCGAGTTTGCTACAGATTCAGTGTATCGTCATTACATAACTTACCAGATAATATACTGTACAAAAATTAGTTTATACTGACATTTTTGAAACCACAAGCCATGTGACACTGTGTCCATGTACTGGAATGCATTTCAGTGTTGATGTCAAACACTGTCAGTCTGGAGCAGAGAGCCTTTTTCCAAACAACACGTAGAGGACTCTGGGAGGTTCATCCGTGATGCCACCTAATCTCGGCTGTACGCCAACAAACAAACAACAACAACAACAACAACAACAAAAACAGTCACAGTGTTCCCATTCAGACCGAATCATCTGTTTCTCCACAGTCAATCCAGTCATGTCTTTGGGGCTAGCTTCATTCTGCTGTGCTTTTCAGGGTTTGGGATTGAACTTTTCTGTAGCTTTTCTTTGCTGTTTGGTCTCAGACTTTGCAGAAATCACAGTAACAGCTGGAAACGCAGTTCGCTTCAGTAGGTTGACATTTCACTCTTCATCTGTCCTGTTCCTGCAACGTGAATCTGAAAACAGATGGATATATTAGCATCCA